>NW_027131527.1:22545172-23817758 GCF_026122565.2 Emydura macquarii macquarii
ACCCCCAGGTGATCCAGCAGACCCACTGATTCTTTCACAGGCTTCTTGCTTCTGATATACTTAAATAATTTCTTGTGGTTTGTTTTAAAATATTTGGCTATTTGCTTTTCAAATCCATTTAAGCCTTTCAAATTTCTCTCCTATATACACTCTAGTGAAATTTATGCTCCTGTTTATTGGATTCACTTGGGTTGGCTTTTCAAATTTTGAAGAGCTGTTTGGGTAAAAGAACCACGCCTTGCCATTTAGCCATATTGGTTTACTTTTTGCTTCCTGGCTCACTGTTTGGTCAGATGTATGCAGTCTTCTGAGACTGTTACTGTTTTCTTAAGTAGCATCCATGCTTGACTAGGCACCCCTCCCCCCCTTTACAGATATTATCCTTTCTAAAAGTTTAGTGTCACTGTATAAGTTTCTGGTACCTTATCTCCCCCATAGGATGTTGTCTATACTGTAGTCACTATTACTCAGTGACTCATTCTTATTAATTTCTTGAATTAACTCCTGTGTGTTACTTTAAGAGACAAACAAAGTAGTTGAGGTAATATCTTTTATTGGACCAACTCCTGAGGAACCATCTCCTACACCTTACATACTCCAGAAAAGATCACCTCAAACAAGAAATGCTCACACACACTGGAAGAAAAAATCAGGAAACCTACCTAGAGGTCCTGCCAGAAGTTGATCCAGGAAGAGATATTAACCTCACCTAGTTTGGCTCTCTCATATCCTGGAATCAACATTGTTATAAAACACTATTACTTTAAGACTAAGCCAAGAAAACTGTCACTCTCTTTTGTGTCCTCTAAGAACTAGTTATCCCAAGTGCAACCAATTAAAATCTTGGGAAATTGCTTCTTTAAATTTTGTCACATTGTGTAACTTGACTGCAGGGTGGATAAAAATCAATGATTAAAAAAAAAAAAAAAAAAAATTGGATTTTTTAAAATTTAAATCGGATTTTTTTTATTTTTTCAGAAACAATAGATAAATCGGGAAATGCCCACAACAGAATATTTAAAAGAAGTGGCAGTGAAAGCTAATAAACTGTGATCAAAATTTCAACTGTCACGTGCGCAGTTTTGTCACAGACAATGCTGCAAACGTGGCAAAGATGAGAAGATACTTAGAAGAAGAAACAGAAGGATGCTCCTTAACAACATATGGCTGCAGTGCCCATTTAATGCATCTTTTAGCCAAAGACGTAAGTACGTCTTCTCCAGGAATAAAAGAAAATGTTGCTGAAGTCACAAAATACTTCCGTTAACAACCATTTTGCTTCAGCGTCATTGAGGAGAGCAGGAGGATCCAAACTAATTCTCCTTCAAGATGTTCGACGGAATTCTGTGGTTGATTGTTTTGAATAATTTTTTAAGAACTGGCCTGTTCTCATAAAACTTTGTGAAGAAAACCATGATACAATAGATGGAAGTATCTCATCCAAGGTATCTAACATTGGATTAAAGAGGAATGTAGAGGACCTGCTCAGTATACTGAAGCCTATATCCATAGCCTTAAACAAACTTCAGAGAAATTGTTGCTGCATTGCTAATGCTGTCGAAATTTGGAAGACACTTCAAGAGACATTCAAGAAAGAAATCTCACCAGAAAGTTAAACCGCAGGCAATAAAGCAGCGAATGGATCAAGCACTAATTCCACCTCATTTTCTTGCGAACATTCTCAACCCCAGATATAAAGGTAGATGCCTAACTTCTGAAGAAGATGATGCTATCATGGCCTGGGCGTCTCAAAATCACTCCTCAGTTATGACAGTCATAATAAATTTCAGGGCTGGAGCGGAACCATTTAAACAGTACATGTTTACTGATGATGTTTTGAACAAAGTCACTCCCCTGAATTGGTGGAAATCATTAGCCAGGCACCTTGAAACAGAGTTCCTTCAGTTGCTAAGCCAACTTTTCACAGCAGTAGCTTCCTCTGCAGGCAGAGAGAGAATATTTTCATCGTTTGGTATTATTCACTCAAAGCTAAGAAATCAACTGGGAGTTGAAAAAGCAGGAAAACTCATATTTCTGTTTCAGTCTATGAATAAGAATGATAGTGGGAGTGGGGAAGATGAGAGCTAGTTGTAGAAGTTTTAAGGACAGTGTACATTTAGTGTTGTGGTGACTTGTCTGTTAGAGTTCATAATATATGAAAATTAAAAAAATTTAAAAGAGTTTAAGGACAGCTGTCAGCCAATACTGCTGCAATTGGAAATGTGAAATATGTATGTAACATTTAAGATTTAGTTTCATAAAATATAAGTGCTATTGTGTTTGTGTGTGTGATTTAGTTCTTACCGTTCCTAATGTACTGCTGCTGCATCTGCAGCTTGACAACAGGTAATGAGTATTATGTACTATTTCCTAAATTAATAAAAATCAAGTGACCTAAAAAATTACACAAAATATACCTTCCTAGATGTTGTAAAATGTAGTATTGAGTTGTAAATTAACATGTTTTAGTGATCAGATTTGCACCATTGTTTAAGAAATATGTGAAGATGTATCAGTGGGAAACTTGATTTAAATCAATGATTTTCTCTTCGTGATTTAAATAAATTATTTAAATCGCCTTGATTTAAATCCATCCACCCTGCTTGACTGGTTTCTATGTGGGTTATTTTTTTAAATTTTGCTGCCTCTTCAATTTCTCTCAATATTGTGCACTCAATATCCTTTTCTTAATCTAGATGCCCTACTCAGAAATTTGCATTCTTAGCACCTAGGTTTTGTATCCCAAGAATGAACTCTGTGGTCTTCTCCAACCAAAATTTTTACCCTGATATACTCTATGGAGTATTTTAGATACAGTGCTACTCTGATGGGTTTTTAATATGAGTTGGAGTCTGATGGAAACTAATTTGGATTGATTTACTTGATCGATACTTGGTCAAACTGTTAATTAAACCCAATATTGTTTGACAGAGCAGAAGAAATAACATGGGTGCAAAACACATTTAAGTAATGGACTAAAAATTATTGATTGCTCAGAGTAAGTTGCTTTCCAATCTACACATCCTGAATCATTTCCGGGGATCACTCTCAGCTTCATTTTACTTTAAAAATTAATATTCAAGGCCGGGATTCTCAAGGAAGCCCAACAGAGTTAGGCACCCAATTCCCAATGAACATCAATTGGAGATGGACACTTCATTCCCTATGCTCCTTTGTAAATCATTGCCCAAGTTCCTAGAATATATTTGGCAATACTACTGCTCAACCCTGAGGATTGTCCGGGAAATAGCTCTCTCATATTCAGTCAGAAGAAATGTTTTTTCTAATGGTGACAATTCACTGTTGCAGGGGAAGATAAAGGAGGCCCAAAAGAATTAAAGGGCATGTAAAATAATGATACTGACCTTCTCTGTCAAATGCTTTGAGAGTTAACAATTTAAAAGTGATATATAAAAACTAGCAATTATTATTTGTAATTTATCAGGGAGCAGCTATAAACTGAAATATTCAGTAGTCAGCAAACTGGATTAGAAAATTTCAAGGTCTGGATTCAAGCTACAGCCATATTTTGGACACCCCTGATTTGCAGGCCAGTCACTGCATATTTTAAACGTTAATCACTTTCCTTAATTTTTAAACCTCTCACAGACCCAGTGAATTTTTCCAAATTATGGATTTTTTCCATTCTATTTTGAGTGTCCTTTTCCTGAAAACTTTGCAGACTGCTTATGTAACATTGCAGAAAAAGCTAGAACTATTATAGTCCACAATATTTCCACAATATTTTATGTCTGACTCTTAATAAGCTTTAAAATATTAATTTTATAATTATTTAGTATGAAAATGATGATTGTTCCACCAGATATAGCACTAGACTAAGAGTCAGGTGACACAGGTTCTGTTCCTGGATCTGCCACTGACCTGTTGTATAACTGCATTTCACCTCTCTATGCTATTGTTTTCTCTACCACACTTCATCAACTTAATATATAAACTTTTCAAGGCAAGGACTGTCTGTAACTATGTGTTGTAAAAAGTGTAGCATTATAGGCCTCTCAAGCTTGTTTTTGACCTTGGGACATTACTGTAATACAAATTAATCCACAGTAATAATGAAGCCTGTCACAATTATGGTAATAGTCTCTATGAAAATAAACTGTAGGAAATGAAACTAAATATTAAAAAAGAAAAAAATTACATTAAGTTTTGGTTGTTGGTTTTCTACTTTGTTTAATAATACCCACACTTTTTTATTGCTGTACGTACTTCATATATTCTAAACCTTATTTATTTAGGTTCAGGTAATGTGCTTTATTTTTAAATAATAGATGGAAATATGAACTGTAGCACACGCAATTAGGACAGACAAAGGAATATTTTCTATTTACTAACTTGTGTTGCTCAAAATTGCACTGCAAGTTAAATATCCTCTCTTCCCCCAGGAGTTTTTTTAGAAATATATAAGTCTCATATCTTAGGTTTAGAAATTCTTAATAGAATATATAATTTCAAAATGCAAATAATAATTTGAAGGTGATCCATTTCATCCTTTTATGGCCATACTCTGTAAGAGTTATTATAAAAGAGCATAAAAATAAAAAATTACAAAACTTTACATTTGTCTGAAAGAGAAAAATTGAATTTTAATATCTATTTATTACATCAAAGTCAGTAAAATTAAATATGAAGAGTTTCTAGAATTCAAGCTCAGAAACTACAAACGAATTAGCCAGCACCCTCTTCCCAAATCTGAGTATTTCATCTCTAATTAGACACATAGATTTTCCATCTTTGATTTCAAGCAAATTCTTCCAACTGGCAATAACCTGTGGCTGAACTTCAAGACAGCTTTAAATACTTATTTTGCAACATATCAAATGTGAATGGGAAAAAAATTAACAGTGGTCTTAAATTGCTGAGCTACTGCAAATTTTACATCTCCAGAAAACTGCAGTTGCCATTTTCTGATTAAATTTGTACAATATATCTACACTAATCTTAAGAAATACACCAGGCAAAACACTTAAAAGCAAAACCATGTCTTTAATAAATAAATCACCACCTGAACACACTTGTCTCCTATAACAACATTCTTGGAATCCATGTCTTTATATTGTATAAAGAGGTGTTGATATAACAACAGTCATTATAACTTGCTATAACAACCGTGATTATACCTATAATTATACCTTGAAATTAAGACAATTTTTCCTCAGTTTTGAGTTGGGGAATGGTAATTCAAGGAAGACTTAGAGTCCCAGTTCCACTCATTGTAGAGATGTAACCTAACCTGAGCCCTAACTTTTTTAATATACTCATCAATGAACTATGAACAGTAGGGGAACAAAGTCCCCAAACCCAGTGTTCCAAGTAAATGAAGCTTAGTACACACATACCGGGAAATTCGGTAGCAGTCAATACGAATTAGGCAAGCTACGCAGAGTAGCGTGCGTAATTCCCATCGACTTCCTAATCTCCACTGTGCTGCGCCGACGGGAAATGCATTCCCATTGACGCAGCACTATGCCTTTTGAGGAGGTGGTTTAATTGAATCGACTTCCAGATCGATTGAGCGGATCTTTACTGCGGATCCAGATAGATCGATCTGACGGCGGCGAATTTGCCACCGTCAGTATGTACATACTCTGACACTCAGGCTTACAGGCTGATGATCTGGCTATACTGCCTTTGTACCCCCTCAGTACAGTTCCCAAAATAATTAATATATTTACTAAAAACATACTGCAACAATACAAAGGACTTAGAGGTCAACTTGAAAAAAGACAAAATCCTGGTATTTCACAAAAAGCGTATTCAGTATATATATACACGCACATGCATCTGTACATACAGATATATACACACACTCCAAACTTGTGGAACAGAAAGAAAGGCAACACCCCTCAGACAGACAAAGTGGGAGAGGTAATATCTTTTATTGGACCAACTTCTGTTGGTGGAAGAGACAAACTTTTATAAGATATTACCTCATCCATGTTGTCTCTCTCATAGTCTGGAACCAATACAGTTACAACACTGCAAACAGTATCCATTTGACAGATACCCAGAGTGTGTGTCAGTTTACAATTTGGTAATGCTTATAAAAATTGGCATGACAAGAAAACAGTTTTGATTTGAATTAAAAAAAAAAGAGTGCTCCATGAGCTCTCTCACAAAACACCCCATTCCCTTACCTAATTACCTAGTACCACTAACTGAATTTCAACACCAATGCAAAAATCTCTTATTTTTAGCTCTTGGAGGTAACACACCAGTTAGGAAAGAGTAATTTGTGTGTTTAATGAGTCACTGTTTAGATATGGGGGTCAACAGGCACTCATTAGTATGTGTAAATTATAAACAGTATCAATTAAGAATGTGTGAAAGGAGAGTCATTTACATTTGTTAACAGTGCAGAAGTGGATGACCAGCTGTGAATAGCAAATTTGAGCCTTCAAGACTAATCTACAAATGTTATTTTATGTAATTAAAACCAAGCTGGGTTATTCTGGGGATGGCGGATGGATGGCAGGGGGGAGAATGGAAGTGTTGAAATATTTTCCACTGAAGAAAGTCATTTTGCAGAGGTTTCTCTTTAGTTTATATTTAGTTTAGTTTTATCAGAAACTCTCTCTCTCCAAGTGACTTCAAAGAGAATCTTCAAAGGAAGAACAATTTGATATACATTCAAAAATTCTAGTCCAACGTAGGGATAGGAGACCACATTATTATTTTATACTTCCATATTGCACCATTAGTGTGCATAGTGCTTTGAATAGGAAGTAAAGATATTCCTTTCCCCGAAGCGCTCACAGTCCACATTAACTAAGACAAAGGCAGAACGACAGAAAATAAACATCAGGTAAGGTGGAAGAATCATAGAATCGTGGAACTGTAGAACTGGAAGGGACCTCGAGAGGTCTTCTAGTCCATTCCCATGCACTCAAGGCAGTATATAGAAGAAAGATATAGATAAGGATATGAGTATGCTATTTTACAGTATGCGTCATGTTGATGTGGACACAATGACAAAGTGAGGACAGACATGCATGAAATTAAGTGACAGGGTGCAACTTTTATTAAATTCTAACACAGGGGAGGGTCCCATGACCCATACTCTCCTATATCAGGGCTACCCTCCGTGACCCATACTCTCCTATACCAGGGCTACCCTCCTTGACCCATACTCTCCTATACCAGGCATTGAATTGGTTCCAGAGCTGAGGTAACAGGTCTCCTTACCATATATAGGCTCTCCTCAGCCTATCCCACAGGACTCAGCTCTCTCTGAGTCCTAGAAACCTCCCCCTGTGAGGGGGACAGAGGGTGCAGCAGGGGGAGACCTCAGCCTGCAAGGGCCACAAGGTCTCACCCTATCACAGGAGCCCGAGACTCAGCACCAAAAGCCCAAGTCTTTTACCTCTGGGAATGATTCATTTTATTCTCTTATCTGCACTGGAAATAGGCTGCAAGTTGCAACAAATTAACAACTCCACTTCGTTACCTCAGTAAGGTACTAAACGTGTTTCACTCAACCCACTGTGGCTTGAAGGTGCTCCTATTGTTTTAACTATGTTACTTCAAAGGGAGTTTAATGGCTTCTTACACTAATCATGAATGAAGGGCTGTTGCACCCACCACCTTCAACAAGATTTCACCCAACCCCCAGCAAAACAAATCATGTAAACAGTGATTTTCCAGGTAATAGGTAGCCTTTGAGTTTTAGTGACTCCCTTAATTCCATGGCGTCCCCCGCCCTACACACTACATGCACAGTCTCCGCTTGTTTTTAGTGTGTTTTCAACTTTTCAAGAACCTTGTTCCAAGACTCTGTTGCAAAGCAACAACATTATGTATGATGGAGCGATTCAAGAGTTGAGTTGAATTTTCAAATGCTGGACATGGAAATTATAGCATCCAGTATCGTATTTGGGCATGACTAAAATGGGCTAAATGTGGCTCTCACTATCATTCATAGGACATCCAGTTTTGGATTACAGGCTTGAAGGTGCTGTGAGGAAGGCAAAAAGCTCCCTGGTCCTCTGTCAATTGGCTCATGGAATTAAAAATTTGTTCCTGAACGTCAAACAGGCAACTAGCTACACCCACAGCATCTACTCAGAAACCAGAAGAGACCACTGTGTTCATCTAGTCTGACCTCCTGTATAAAACAGGCCATATGACTTCCATGAATTAATTCCTGTTTGAACTAGAGAAAAACTTTAGAAATATGGTCAATCTTGATTTTAGAATTTCCAGTGATGGAGAAGCCATCACAAACCTTAGTAAGTTGTTTTAGTGGTTAATTTCCCTCACTATTAAAAATGTGCACCTTGTTTCTAGTTTGAATTTTTCAAAAATTAGCTTCCTGCCACTGGATCTTGTTATATCTTTGTCAGATAGATTGAAGAGCCCTTTATTATGAAGTTTCTGTTTCTCATGTAGGTATTTATACACCGACCAAGTCAACCCTTAACCATCTCTTCAGACCTTCCCTAATTGAGCTCTCTGAATCTATCACTATAAGGCATGCTTTTCCCAGTCTTTTAATCATTCTGATGGCTTTTCCCTGAACCCGCTCCACTTTACCATCCCCCTTCATGAACTATGGACACCAGAACTAGCCCACAGTAATGTATGCCAGTGGTGGTCACAGTAGTGCCAAATACAGAGGTTGACATAATCTCCCTACTCCTATTCGATACTTCTATGTTTACACATCCAAGGACAGCATTAAACATTTTGCCACAGCATCACACTGGGAGCTCATGTTTGTCAGATTATCCATCAGGACCCCCAAGTCCTTTTCAGAGTCGCTGCTTCCCAAGATAGAGTCCACCATCCCATAGTATGGCCTATATTCTTTGTTCCTCGATGTATGACTTTACATGTGCTTGCATTAAAATGCATATTGTTTGCTGGTTCCCAGATTCCCAAAAGATCCAGATCTCTATCACTGACTTGTCCTCTTCATTATTTGCCATTCCCCCAATCTTTGCGTCATCTGCAAACTTTATCAGTGATGATTTTATGTTTTCTTCTAGGTCACTGATAAAAATATTAAATAGTGTAAGGCCAGGAACCAGTCAGTCCCTGCAGGACCCCACTAGAAACACACTACTCAATGATGATTCCCTGTTAACACATATATTTTGAAATTTATCATTTAGACAGTGTTTAATCTTCTGAACATGTGCTCATGTTCAGTTTGTATTATTCTAGTTTCTTAATCAAAATGTTGTGTAGTACCAAGTGAAAAGCCTTACAGAAATCTAAGTATATTCCATCAAAACAATTATCTTAACAACCAATTTGTAACCTCATCAAAAAAAGATATCAAGTTAGTTTGACTAGATCTGTTTTCCACAAACCCACATTGACAGCCATTAATTATACTATTCTCCCTTAATTCTTTATTAATCAAGTCCTGTATCAGCAGTTCCATTATTTTATTTCCCCAAATCGATGTCTGACTGGCAAGCCTATAGTTACTCAGGTCTCTCTGTTTACCTTAGTTAAATATTAGCACAATATTAGCTTTCTTCCAGTCCTCTGAAACTTTCCAGTGTTCCAAGACTCATTGAAAAAATCATTATTAAGTCCAGACAGCTCTATGGCCAGCTCTTTTAAAACTCTCAGATACAAATTATCTGGACCTGCTCATTTAAAAATGTCTAGCTTTAATAGCTGCTGCTTAACATCCTCCTTATGTACTGTTGGAATGGAAAGTATTTCATCATCATATGATAGGACTACATCAGGCTTTTTCCTAAATACAGAAATATTTATTGAACACTTCTGCATTTCCTGCATTCTTATTGACAATTCTATCATTTCCGTATAGTAATGGACTAAAGTCATTGTTAGGGCTACTTTTGTTCCTAATGTACTTGAAAAACTCCTTATTGTCTAAGGCTATGGCTGCTCTATGAGTTAGGGATGCGATTGCCCTGCTCACGTACTCACGCTTGTGCTAACTGCTCAATGAGTATAAACAGCAGTGCGGCTGCAGTAGCACAGCTGAACCGTGCCAAGCACAAACCCGTCAGTATGTACTCAGCATGACGTAGCCATGCTTCTGCTGTCGCTATCTGTGCTACAGTGGCCACACTGCTATTCATATTCATGCTAGCTTGATCAGAGCTAATGCAAGTATGTGCACACTAGCAGCTCGTAGTGTAAACATAGCCCAGCTCTGCTGCCCACAGATTTCTCCTTATGCCCTTTTGTTTTCCTTATCATCTACAGTGCCTACCTTCTGATTAATATTTGTGAATATCAACTTTCCCTTCCTTTCACTTGTTTTATATATACACACACACACAAACAATATATATATATATATATATATATATATATATATATATATATATATATATGTTATAGCTGCTTTCACTTCCTCACTAAGCCAGATTTGTTTTTTTAACCAGTATTGCCATCTTTCTCAACTGTGGCTTTTGGGACATCTAATAACATATTCTTTAATAATTCCCAATTATTGTTTACATTTTTCTGCTTAAATTCTGTCTCCCAACTGATTTGGCTCACAGTTGTTTTCAACTTTATGAAACTGGCCCTTTTAAAGCACTGAGTATATATATTACAGGTATGGACTTTATTCTGTTTGCACATAACAAATATAATCAAGCCATTATCACTTTTACCAAAGCTATCACTAACTTTTAGTTCTGTTATCAATTCTTCATCTATCAAAATAAGGTCTATTATAGAATTGTCCCCTGTTGGATGCAAAATTTTTTCATTTAGGAAATTGTTATCTATAATTCAGAAATTCCAAGGACATTTCAGTACTGGCAACATGAGACCTCCGGCATATGTCACTCAGATTTAAGTCCCGCATGATAGGGTAGTTTTATCTCCCTACACATTACATATTGATGCTTTAAGAGCTGATCATCCTGTTTTCTAGTGTGATTTTGTGGTCTGAAGCAGACACCAACTAGCATCCCTTCTTGCACTTTATCTGTTACATTAAATAACTGTAAGGTGGATGCATAATTGGTTGACAGATTGTTCTCAAGGAGTAGTTATCAATTGTTCGCTGTGAAGGACAGGTCAAGTGGCATCCCACAGAGATCGGTCCTGGGTCCAGTACTCATCAATATTTTCATTAATAACTTGGATGATGTAGAGGAAAGTATGCTTATAAAATCTGCAGATGACACCAATCTGGGAAGGGATAACATTAGAATTCAAATTGATCTTGATAAATTGGGGAACTGTCTGAAATCCATAAGAGGAAATTCAACAAAGACAAGTGCAAAGTACCGCAGTTAGAAAGGAAACATTGAATGTACAAATACAAAACACACCAATGCTACAGAAAATGATCTGGGGGTTATAGTGGATCACAAATTGAATGAGTCGATAGTGTGATGCCGTTGCAAAAAAGACAAAATGTAATTCTGGGATGTATTAACAGGACTGTCGTATGTAAGACACAGGAGGCAATTTTACTGCAGTACTCGGCACTGATGAAGCCTCTGCTGAACTATTGTGTCCAGTTTTGGGCACTACACTTTAAGAAAGATGTGGACAATCTAGAGAGGGTCCAGAGGAGAGGTTTGAATGATAAGAGGTTTAGAAAACATGAACGATGAGGAAAGGTTGAAAGAATTGGGCATGTTTAATCTAGAGAAGACAAGACTGAGGGGGGACATGATAACAGTCTATTAATATGTTAAGGGATATTATAAAGAGGATGGTGATCAATTGTTCTCCCTATCTATTGCGGGTTGGACAAGAAGTTATTGACTTAGTTTGTAGCAAGGGAGATTTAGGTTGGATAGTAGGAAAAACTTACTAGCTGAAAGAATAAATAAATACAGGAACAGTTTGCCTAGGGAGGCTGTGAAATCCCCATCACTGGAGAACAACTGAACAACTGAGAAGTGGGGTGGACTAGATGACTTCCTGAGGTTCCCTTCCAGTCCTACATTTCTATGATTCTATTAAATGAAAAACCAAGATATTTCAGATGGCCCAAAGGAAATTCTTGGGACATCATATGAAAAATTTGGGTCTCTTCTAGTGAATCAGAGACATAGTGTTATTTTACTCAATCAATTTGTTGAAAATTATCCAATTCAGAATATTCCACAAGCTATCGCTCTTTTCCTGATGTGAAGGTGAACCAGAAGTATCTTGGAAACAATGATTGAATTGTTCTGTCTCTGTCTTTTGGCAGGAAAACTACATCCAAATATTCTGGACTGATATAGAACAAAATGATTATCAAATTATTCAGTGAGAATGTGCAATAGAAAACTCTGTAAAGTCTGCAGGTGTACTGTTGAATACAGATGTGCTTTACATGATTGTTCACCTTGTGGGTCAAAAAATGTAAAAATTCTGCTAGGAAAGTCCCTAGTAAAGCCAGTGCAACTTAACAATTCTGCAATATGGCTGACTTAATTGTATTATTACTTGTTATCTCCAAAGTTAAACAGCTGTTGGAAGCAAGGAACTTACAAACTTTGCCAGCAAAGAGAGTATACTCAGCAAGCCAACTAGCTCCTGATTTTTTCATTTTTATTTTCCTTTATTAGTTAGGAAATTAAATGTAAAAACCCTGCATAAATGTTATGTCAAAGTTGGACAATTAAAAAACATCATAAAAATTGCAAGAGCAAATGTTATCTTGCCCATATTACACGTATGTTCTCTTTTCTGTTCCTGTATTTTTGCTTAAATTGTGTAATTTGACATATTAGTGTTTATATAGTAAAATATATTCCACAAAACAAACAGTATATGCAACATAGGCAAGTCATCATTACTACTAGAACGCTAACTTTTACATTTTCTTAACTTTGTGCAACCCTCAAGGTTAATTAAACGGATTTTTGCATATAATTGTTACTAATCTTCAGGAACACTTGCTTGCATTTAATCACATTTTCATCTGTCCTCCTCTCCTTTAACTATTCATCTGTATGTCATTTTCCCTTTTCTGTTTGCACTCTATCTAAGAGTTTTCTATTCTCCCTGACCCTCTCTCTGTAAAATTTGTACAGCTACAATATATTGTAGATTCCAGCAAAACCAATCTGTATCAACAAAATGAAGAGCTTTTGCTGAAATATCCAGTTCCAGGTTATTTTTTTCAACTACTGCATGCTTTTTTAAACAAAGAAATCCTCCACTCAATTCAAACCAGTAAATATTGTCTAACGTGATACTAAAATTTTAGACTATTCTTCATGCAAAGCTATTATGCATAATTGATACACACACACTACATTTGATCACAATATATGTATAGTTCATTATCTTCCAATTAGGAAATAAGCATAACATGCAAATGCCAAGATAATCTACATACTGCATTATCAATGCTTACCTGCGGTGAAGTGACTCTGAAAATTTAAGGCTTGCATAGATAAACTCCTTAACCTGGATATAAATCTGAGGCACTGACTGAGACATTGGGAGTTTCTTTGGAAAGGACTGCTATGGAAACAAAACATTAATTCTACATTATATTTCAAACTTTGATTCTAACTAGATATTTGCATTACACACGGTAGTCTAAAACACACAAAATACTATAATTTAAATATTTTAATCCAACTTAATTTTTTTCTGCTTTTCATCAAATATAGAGGGGCATGTATTAGACTGACCCTCACACTTTATATAATGTATAAGCAGAACACAAAATTATTATTTATTTGTATTACATTAAAGCTTAGCAATTCCAGCCAAGACAGAGACCCCATTATACTAGATACTGTGCAAACATACAGTAAAAACAGTCCCTGCCCAAAAGAGCTTTCAGTCTAAATAGAAAGGACAGAAAACGGATAGGAAGGGAAAGAGGCCCAGAAAATAGAAATGTTTCTTATCCTACAATAACCGGAGTTGTTCAAAATGTGTTCGCTCTCTCTGTATATTTGACTCTTGGTGCACACATGCCCCAGGCACTTGAGATCAGAGTCTTTTGGTCAGCAGTATCCGTTATGCGCTGAGTGTCCTTGTGCTCCTGTATCGACGACATAAAGGACGGAGTGGCCCAACCACCACTCAGTTCCTTCGCCACCACAAAATCCAGATATTATAGGACTCTATAGTAGTAGGAAAGAAGGAAGGACTGTGGAAAATATATATGTGAACAACACATCTCAAAGAACTTCAGTTATTGTACGGTAAGCAACTTCTCCTTCTTTGAGTGCCTGCCTGTATATTTATGTCCATCCCACTCTTGGTGACTCACAAGCAGTGACCTGATCTAAGGAGGTGAATTCTCATAAGTATAGTTAAAGAGGGATTGCAGTACAGATCTGCAAAAGAAGCATCGGACCTTGATGCCTTTCCAGAGAACAAGTGTTTTGTAAATGTAAATGTAGTGTTTTGTAAACCCCAAGTGGCTGTCTTGCAGATGTCTGAAATGGTTACACTTTGCAAGGAAGCAAAGCTCTAATAGAATGCTCCCTAGTCTGAACTGGAGGATCTAGACAAGCTCTGTCAAAACAAGCCTTAATGCAACCCAAAATCCATCTAGGTAACCTTTAGCTGACAGTAGCTGACCCTTTGTTCTTCCAGCAGATGCCACAAATCATCTCAGGGAAGCCATGAAAGGTTTCATCCTTTGTAAACAGAAGGCAAAGGCTCTTTGAACATCTAGAATATGCATCCTAGCTTCTCCCTTACTAGGGTATTATTTAGGAAAAAATGACAGAAAGTGGATTATATGATTTATATTGAAGTCTGTAACTACTTTGGGCAGGAATATGGAATGGGTTTTGAATGACACTTTATCTGGGTGAAATATAATATGAGATGGATCCACCAGGAGGGCTTATATATCCCTGATTCATCTGGCTGATGTAATTGCAACCAAAAAAGAGGTCTTCAGAGATAAATGCAATAGGAAACAGGAAGCTCTGTATTCAATTGGGGACCACCTTAATCACTGGTAAGATCCAAAGTGGGGGAGAAGGTTTCTTTCTGGTGGAAAAACCTTAGGAAGACTTTCTAAGAATTTTGTCATAATAGGACAGGAAAACACTGTGAAGTTTTCAACAGGTGACTGATGTGCAGAAATTACTACTAAATGCAACCTAATCAAGCTAATAGCCAAACCAGAGTCAATTTGGGAGAGCAAGCAGTCTAATAACAATAGGATCTGAATGACAGCAGGGTGCAGCTGCCTTTGCTCACATCTGATTGAAAATCTTTTCCATTTAGCAGTGTAGGTCTGTCTGGTGGAGTCCTTTCTATCATGGATTAAAATATTCTGTACATCCAAGGAACATGATCTCTCTATGCCTGACATTCAGACAGCAGTCAGGCCAAAAGATGTAGGGAGACTGGGTTTGGGTGCAGGACATTTCCCTTGTTTTGAGCTATCAAGTCTGGCAGAAGGGGTAGAGTCTCTGGAGGACAAATAAACAACAACACTAACTCCAGAAATGTTCAAAAATGTCTTGGTCAGGTGGGAGCAATCACAATGAACCTGGCAATGTGCTGTCTAATCTCCTTGAGTACTCTGGGAATCGGGGGCACGGGGGAGCAAAGGAGGGGAGAGGGTGGGTTGGAAGAAAAGCATACATCAGATTTACAAATTAAGGAATGAGAAACACATCTGAAAGGGATCCTGGATACTGACTTCCCCTGGAACAGAAAATAAGATATATCCTGTTCTTGTCCACCACAAACAGATCTATTGCTGGGTTACCCCATTCACAGATGATGATGTAAATCACGAGTCCTTGATTTTCTGACCAAAAACAAGTCTGCTAAAGTATTTTGTAGACCCAGGAGATGAATCACAATGAGAGATATCTGGTGACAGATACACCAGTTTCACAGTCAAGCTGCTTCCTGACATACAGGGATTGGTCATGCTCCTCCCTGCCTGTTTATAACATGGCTGTCATTTTGTCTGTCATAACTTGAATCAAACTGCCCTTAATGAATAGTAGGAACATAGCACAAGCTTTGCAAACTGTTCTGAGCTCTTAATTTGTTTACGGGCAGTCAAGTCTTTTCGTGAGTCCATAGGCCTTGTGCCTGGTGATCATTCACATGAACTCTCCATCCCAGAAAAGACGCATCCAATACTATGATCTTGGTTGGAAGGGATAATGAGAAGAGTACTCCTTTGCACACCTGTTCAGAGTCCTTCCACTAATTTAGTAACAACAGGACATCTTATGGAACTAGAAGAGACAGACATGACCAAATGAGGTCTGCTCAAAACATACACTGATCTTTGCCAACCCTGCATGCAGTGTAGATGCAATCTGGTATGCGGCGTGATGAACATAGAGGGTACATGTTTCCAAGGAGATTTAAGCAAGTCCCTACTGTTGTGTGAGGATTTAACTATATTGGAGTAGTAAGATTGGCCATGGCATCAAATTTGTCCCAGGGCAGATAGTCTTGGGATGTCATAGAGTCTATTACTGCCTCTATGAATTCTATTAGTTGTGGTAGTGTTGATCTGGACTTTTCTTTGTTGTCAGGCCAAGAGTAAGGAAGAGATGAAGAATCTGCTATATGGTGGTTTCCACCTACTGTGGCAACTTCCCCCAAATGAGCCAGTCATCCAGGTACAGACGGACTTTTCTTTCGTAGGTAAGCAGTGACAACTGTGAGAATCTTGGTAAATACCCTCAAGCACTGCAGAGAGATCAAAAGGGAGGGCTGTATATTAATAGTGATTTTGTGCTACCTGGAATCTTATATATTCCTGTGCACCAGATGTATTGCGAAATAAGCATCTTGCAAGCATCGGAATTATGGATGCTAGGGTTACCATTCTGAATTCGAAGCAGCAAATGAAGGTGTTGAGGATCCTCATATCCAGAATGGGATACTAATCCCCCTACTTTGCTACCAGGAACCAGATGGAATAAAACCTTTTCCCATGGTAGTGAGGCAGAAGATTTTCTAATGCTCCAGGAGACAGAAATGAAAGCACTTCCTGATACAACAGTCTCTTGTGAGATGAGTCCCTGAAGAAAGATTGGGAGGAAGGTAGTGGTAAGGAGCAGTATGGAACTGGATGGAGTACTTGACTGAAACTATTTTTATGAGCCAGTGTTCTGTTGTTGTTATGTCTCATGCATCCTGAAAGAAGTGGAGAGAATTCCCCAAAAGGGGAGCAGAAGAGTCTAGATCCTGACAACTGACTGAATTGCAACTCCCAACCAATTCATCAGAATGGTGGCATGGGTGCAGATACAGACAGAGATGAGAGCATAGCTGAGGTAAAAGGTCTCTTTCTCTGAGGACATTGTCCCTTATTAAGGGCTCTTTTTGATGAAAAAACGTGCCAGATGAAGGTCTCGGTCTTGAATAAGAACCAGGTGTTCTTTGGGTTTTTTTGTGGGGCAGGAGGTGTACCCAAGAGAGCAAAGGATGGCTGAGGAGTCCTGCAGGGAATGAAGGTCATCATCATTCTTTGAACTAAAAAGATCCAGACCCTCAAAAGGAAGATCTTCCATGGTCATCTGAACCTCAAGACGAAAACCTCAGCTTCGGAACCAAGATGTCTTCCTTATCTCCACCAAAGTGGTGGTAGAATGCAATGTGGTGTCTGCATCAATCAGAGCTGCCAACAGAGACGTTCTTGTAATTAATTGGCCCTCTGAAATTATAGCTCTAAAGTCTTCTTTTTGACTGAGGCAATTCTTCTAAAAAGTCAGGGAATCTTTTATAATTATGAAAATCTTAATGTGCCAATAACATCTGGTAATTCGAAATTCTGAACAGAAGGCTCTGAGAGGAATAGCTTTATGTGAAAATAAATCAAGATGCTTTGGTTCTCTCTCTTTTGGCATCATTCCTTACTGTTTTCTGGTCTTCTCATTAGCAGCAACCACCACCAACGACGCTGGTACCGATTGTGTGTAGAAATATTCCTCTCCGTTAGATGGCACTTGAGAACTTGTCTGTCTTTTCTGAATTAACAGTGATCATAGCAGGTGTCTGCCACCTAAGTTTGACAGGGTCAATCATGGCTTCATTAATGGTGAATGCCACAAGCCCTAACATAGCTGTATGAAGAAAATCCACCGATTAGATGAAGACTCTCTTACTTCCTTTAGAGGTATTTGTAGGCAATCTGCTACCCTTCCACTACCCTTTTAAGTAGATCTTGGAAACATTTGAAATAAATCCAGGTGAGACGGTGCAGAGGGGACCACTGCTTCACCTAAGGATGATGATGATATGGCCATGAAAATAGCTAAATCTTCAGTCTGAGACAGCTCCCCCTCAAAAATTTCCTCTGCGCATCCAGGTTCATGTGCTGTTAATGAAGAGACTGCAGTTCCTGAAAAGTATGAGAGGCAGGTTTCCCCTGTAGGTGGTAGAATATAGGTGTGACATCTTGGGTGATAAGAACTCCAAGGTTCCAATAGGGCCATTTTGGGATACGATATGGACAGAGATCCAAGGAGGAGGATACCAGGGCAGGAGGAGGATACCAGGGCAGGTCTACCTTATAATCCCAAAGAGATGTGGATCTAAATTAATCCCTCAATTCCTTTTCCAACCCATAAAATTTGTAGGAAGTTGCCATAGAGAAAAAAGTCCACTATGCTGAGACTCAGAAGATGAGGAAAATTAAAATTCCAAGTCTATTGCCGGGCGAGGGGGGGGGGGGGGAAGGGGGCTGCTAAAGCTGGATTGCACTTGGTGTCAAGGTAGCCACTGATTCAGGATGCCAATACAGTACCTGCAGTCCGGTATCATGCTCCCTCAGAGCCAATAGCCAATTCAGGCCGAGGAATCTCTTGGGAACAAGATTTGTGAGGTGACTTGGACCTCTTTTCACTGAGGGTTTTAACTGAAGCCTTTCACTTCACTCAAAAAGTGATGCTCCTTTTCTTATGAGGACTTAGATTTAACTGTCCTACTGAGTCCAAAGTTGGGACCTTGGAGGATAGGGTTCAAGAGCTCCCAGAACCCACACTCAAAGGGGCACTCCTGTACTGAGGCGCAATTTGTCCAGTGGGGTCAGCTGTATCCAGATCTTAAAAGTTGGCCGCAAAGAGCAATCCAATGAAAACAACTATAAATGAGCCTCCCTAGCTTTCAAAGCCCTTTTAGAAGAGGATTTACAGATGGAACACGCTGGGGATATGAGATTCCCACAACAGAAAGACATCTGGTGAGGCCATCATGTATAGGTATTGCTGCCTTACAGTAAGGGCATTAATTAAAATCAAGAGACATGGAGTTAGACATCCTGTAGCCCCAGTATTGGGGAAAAGCTCCCTGTACTGGAAGGAAAATAAAAATACACTCAAACCAAAACTTATAAAAAATGTGCCAGTGGACAACTAATCCTAATTAGCTGTTCTAAACTGATACTAATATTTACAAAAAACTCAAGTAAGAGTAAACAGTGAAGAGATGCGTCCAGATATGGATACTGGGTAGCTCCATCTCACAACCACAGGTGCTGAAAAGGAACTGAGCAGTGGTTGGGCTGTTCTGCCCTTTATGCCCTTGAATAGGAGCACAAGGACACACGTGTAGCTTCAACAGATACTGTTGGCCAAAGACTCCAATCTCGAGTGCACACCAAGAGTAGAACATTTATAAGGACAAGCACTCAAAGAAGATTTGTGTAGTTTTCTGATCAAGGATGTTTTAAGAAAAAGGTTCAAATTATATATATAATGGTTGAGATTTGCAAAGCAGTCTAGGGGAATTTAGACACAAATATTCCATTAAGTTTACTGTGCATACATGCTCTAGACTGCTTTGAAAATCTCCACCAATACTTCTATACTACTTCATTTAAATATAATACAATTTCAAATGAATGATAAACATATTTTATAAGCCACAGTGATTTATAAGAAATAAAATCATATCACACTGATACTTTTACATTACTATTGCACTATAAAAAGAAAACAAAAATTCTATTAAACAACCCCAAACAATAAACAATAGTCTTTTCTGCATGGAATCCATTATAATTGAATTCTCAATGACCGTTAACTTCTGTTGACTGAAGGATTTATCCCATCTGGAAGGACAATGATAATTCACAATGGGCGTTATCACAAGACAGTTATCAGGTCTCCTCACACAAGAAAATGGACGTAACAATAGATCAGTGTCACTATACAGTAGTGATATTAAAAAAGCTGGGTTACTTAACTTGATGCTCTCCAAATCATACTGTTCAACCATCAAACCTACCAACATGTGGAACAAATGACCACAATGTGGGATAGCCATTACACTATCACTGACCAATCATGTATTTTAACTATAAAACCCTGTTTTAAAAGACGTTTTTTCACTGTTTGAGAATTGAACAGACCATTTAAAAATAAAGAAAACCAAAAGAACAAGTTCTATCATGCCACTAAACAGGCTCCTCACACAGATTATCAGCAGGGTTTAAACCTAGGACCTTCAGATCCTCTACCACTTGAGAGCCAGGAGTAATTGTTTCTCCTCTGGAAGGACCAGCCACTACAGGAGGGCATACCATCCACTTTGCCAGTGGGTAACACAAATATTTGCTAGGTAGCAGGAGAATAACAGTGATCAGAAATCATGGGTTGTATCCCTGAACTTGAGAGGGGAGTGTAGTAGAGTGGTTAGAGATAGAATAAACAAAGGGTTACGCACTTTATCTAAAAGTCAGTATAACTAGGTGGATAAGACTTGGGTTTGCCATATTACAAACCTGGATCCTATTCTCAACTCTGCCTAAAGTGTCCTTATGCAACCTCTCTGTTAACTTATTTGTAAAATGATGTGGGCTAATATCTGACTATCTTCTAGGCGAAGACAGCACAGGGATGTGAAGTATATGGGAATATAAACAGCAGTCAACAAATGTGATGTCTGAATTCATGGACTTCTTGCTCTCAGCTCAGCGCATTTTCCCCTGGGACACAGGGTATTCTGTGACAAAGTTTCTTGTATGTCTGCAGAACACTACCTGCCTTTGTGGTCAAGTAAAACAGCCAAATTGCAGAATATCCTGCAAAACCCAGTACCTTACAGAGGGATGCTTCAAACAAAAGTCACTAAAAAATGAAAATATTTTTTGTGCAAGGGCCATGAATGTAAGCATTATGCTACATGAATTTATTTAAATTTAAATAATAATTTATTATTTATTATTAAAATTATAATAATTATAAAAATTTTAATGAGCATATTTAAATTTAAGAACACACAGGAGCACAAGCGCAAGCTGGGAAGAAGAAATGGACACAAGAGATAAAACAATCTGGAGCATATTATTTCTACTAATACCCTGCTTTATGCAGTGCTTTAGATCTATAGCTCTCCAAGTTCTAGCTCTCAAAGTTCTTTACAAATGTGTAGGAATCATTATCCCCCATTTTAGAGATGAATTAGCAGAGGCATGCAGATGTGAAGTGACTTGCCTAGTGCCACAAAGTAGGCCAATAGCAGAGTTGGGAACAGATGTCACAACTCCCAATTCCCAGCTGTATTCTCAAGTGCACTAGACTGAAACTAAATATCAGACCAAGATTTGGTCCACAGAAAAATCTATAAACTAAGTGTTGTTCAGTATAAAATGACAGTGCCTTCTGGGTTATAAATCAAACTGAAAACTAATGGATCACAGTATGCATTCCCTTTTTAGTGAATGACAAGCTATCCTCATTGGCAAAGTACTCATTTTTGAATTCTTGTAGTTCATTTATGTATGTGGCTGATGTACTGAGATTGTGTATTTGTATAAATCATAGAATAATAGTTGTAGTGGTTTAATACAATTTAAAATCAAGGCACTCTATTGGCTAAGTCTGTGAGAACAACTACTAGTCATAAGATTGAATATAACACCTCTGTGGTGTGCTATATATTGCTAATATTGTGTTGTATTCATTTCTTTCTGATTTTGGTATTTCTTTATTATTATACGACTAAGAAAATTGACAGAAAAACATTAATAAAAGATAATTTAAAAAGGTATACATAGTATGACAATGAGTAAATGACTATCAAAGTCATGACCACACTAACTTTTTTTTTTTTTTTTTTTTTTTAAAGTAGCTTGTTGTAGCCCATCATACATGGTTATCTATACATAAAGCTTACACTTTAGAGTCATGCTCATTAACCTTCTTTAATTTTCCTCCACTTCACTGCAACAACATACAAATGGTATTCAGATGTTACATTTGTAAAGATAAATGATGACTGAATGGCAGATTCAAATTATCTGCAGGAGTAAGAAGATATCTACAGTGGATCCTATAGAAAACTATTCACAATTAAACAGTGGAAATAGCTGTCTAATTGGGCCTCAGTTTTGTTAGGAGCTTCTAATGAGATATAAATAATACCACAACCCTGAGTCTTTTACTTCCAGCCTACTACAACCTACAAAACACATTTGGGTTGCACAAGATACTAGTCCCATCTTTTTTTGAGAGAGCAGCTTTTCTTTAAGAACTTTATAGCTGTACACAGAGAAATTCACAAGAACACTCGCTGGAATGCTAATGCATCAAAGGAACATACGCAGTTCATATGGGGAAGAACCTTGGTATATTTTGCCTCACATAACATTTAAGCTCAGCAGCACCCAAACAATTAATTTACAAAAAAATATAATTTTTTACGAGATCTTGTAGTTGGCTGTTAAATTTTGTAATGCTACAATACATAACAGACTGTGGTTTAGGAAACCTGATATGCTGCAGCAAAACTTAAGAGTTAAAGTAGTTAAACAAAAATTGTATTAATTATTAAAAGTTAATTATTAATTTGTTTACAAAAGTATAGGCTTCATTACTCACTAAAATTTCAGATTAAATGACTACAGCTTGAATTTTCATGTTTATTTATAACTAGATAATTACCCATGAAAAAGGTGATTTAGCCTCTTAATCTACTTTGTTAGTCAAACTTTAATTACTTTTTAATTACAAAACTCATTACTGTACTAACTCTGTTTAAGTGGTTTTAAGCAAACTTTTGTAATATAAAACTTGTTCTTACCTTATCAAGCTCTGGATCTTGAAAAGGAAATTTGCTAATCACTATTTTGTACTCCTCTTCATTTGCTACAGGGATAGGGCTGTAATTATCTGCTTCAAAAATATCCCTGTTCAGAGTTAGCAAAGTCAGCACACTCAGGAGATGAATAAATACTTAAAATTAGCATAAATTAGTGAAAACATAAATGAATACAAAGCTTTTCAGTGACATCAGATTGGATGTACAATTCCAAAAGGGGCAAATTGAATTCATTATTGCTCCAGAATTCCAAATGGCATTTTGGGAGATTGAGTAATTCAGCAGCACTGGGATCACATTTATTCATGCAATGACTTTTCCATACAGTACGTGACCCTAGAGGGTTTGTCCACACTGGAAAATGACACCATGTTAGAACATGTTTTAACTAACACAATGTAAAACACAACTTAGCACTCTCTGATTTGTCTTCAGATCATATAAATCAGTATAGACAGGGACTTCTTGTTAGCTGGCCTACCCCAGGGTTAACCATGATCAGCTAACTCAATAAACATGACAGTCCTTGCCTACACTGAATGTTTAACACTGTGTTAGTTAGTATGTGTTCTAAAACACATGTAATTTTTTTTCCACTGTAAACACATGCAGGGCACGTTTAGGGGTCATTCTCTATCTGAAACAGTAACCTCAGATTACAGCTCTCAAACCCCTTTTACTGGGTTTACCATTTTCCCTCTCAAATTATTTCTAAGGCAGACATAGAAGCAGAGCAGCAGCATCAAAAGTACCCAGTTTCTGCCAAGAGAGATACAAAGGAATGCTTACTAGCAATGAAACATGAACCTTTTCTGTACCTTTGCTCCCATACAAGTTATAGGCATCACCTTTGTGATGGTCCTATAATAGCATAATATATAAGAGCTCAAGGTCAGCCTTCCCACGTCATATTGCCTAGAATTATTGTACAATGACATCAGACCAACTGAATCTATGAACATCTGTAATATTTCATTTTCAACGTTGCTTTTAACCTAGAAAAGGAATCAGCATTATTGAAACAGGAAAGAGTTTACTAATTTTACCACCTTTCTCTAGCAAAATTACCCAAATTAATATTACGTTTTTGTATAAAATGAATGCAAACTGTCATGCTGGAAGAAATAAAATTTTACAATTTGCAAGTTCTATACCCATCAAAGGTCAATTCACAATAGAAATGCCAAAAGACCTTTAGTCCTATTGGTTCAAGATATAGCATACTGTACTCAGTTAACTAAAATTAGTATTTAAATAAAGAAATTTGAAATTTGACAGCAGAAAAGTAGATTTGATTCAAAGGCACAATTATTGAGTAGCTAAAACAAACCTAATTGACAGAGTATTTTGAAACTTCTTTCATTTTGCAATACTAACCTGAACAACCCAGCCCATTTTTTAAGCAGTGTTTCATTGTACTGATCTCTTATTTCAAATAAAAGATCAAACAGTCGATTCACAGGAAACCCATAACCCTAAGTACAAAAATAAAAAGGACAAATAATTCAGTAACTACTATCATCCCTTATCACACAATGCTTCAATATTTTAAAAGGGTTATCATGCAATTTTGTAACATTATTGTACAAGTCACAGGACTCTACTTGTGTTGGTATTATTAAACATAATTTACTCATTTGTAAACCCAATATTGTGTTTACTTTAGAAATAGTACAGTTTTCATGGCAAAATGTGAAAAATTCCTTTTAAACATTTTTAACTTGCTATTTAATCACACTATGTGTTTTATCTGTTTTATCAATGGTTCAAGAGCAGACCCAGCAATGAAGCACAACTGGTCTTCCACACAGCAAATACAATGACTGAACTGAAATATTATCACTTCTATAAATTAGAAGTGAAATGTTTAAAAAAATAGAACATTTACTTTTATTTGAGTATGTAGTACTCTTCCAAATAAATTATACAAACTGATAATCAATTAATTTTTTCAGTGCACAATTAGACACCTGTCAGGTCTGTGGTGGGCACAAATTAAGATGGGGGGAAGAACCAGCAGAAGAAAGTTAGGTGAGATACTTTCATTATTTAAAATATCTTCGCTAATTCTGACCTTGGTACATGCATGCAATTCCAGTGAAATCAATGGGGATTGCACATTCACATCAAAAGGCAGAATTTGGCTTCAAGTATTTTAATTCAATTGTCAAAATAACACCAACCTGCAAAGTATCAGCAAACACAACAATGAGATTTTTCAGCTCCAAAACAAGATCAGGATCAGAGCAATATGACTGGAAATAAGAAATACTGATTTTGTAAAAGTGATTTAAATAAAACAGTAAATACATTTTCAAATTACAGTGGTGCAGTAGGTCAAACTCACTAGCTTTATACCATTAGTTAAGTTCTTGTGTTGATAAAAGCAATTTAGACTTATTTGTCTTAATTTACATATGCAGTGTTGTTGTAGCCTTGCTGGCCCCAGGATATTCAAGAGAAAAAAGATGTGTGAGGTAGCATCTTTTGATGCACCAACTTCTGTTAGTGAGAGAGACAAGCTTCCATGCTTACCCAGAGCTCTTCAGCTTGAAAGTTTGTCTCTCTCACTAACAGAAGTTGGTCCAATAAAAGATATTAACACACCCACCCTTTCTTAATTTAGTCCAATTATATACTGTATTTGTTCATAGCACAAAGCTATGACAAACTTTGTCATAACAGGAAGAGCTCAGAAAAGACCAGCTAGAATCAGAGAGGTGATGCACGCCATGAGTGAGATGCACTGAGCCGCCATTCATTGAGGTCAATGGGGCATAAGCACATGCTTAAGTGTTTTGCTAAATCAGGATCAGACAGAAAGGGATTTGTAGAGGAACCTTTATAGTACTTTCAAACACTAAACCTCAGTTTAACCAATGTTAACATTGTGGCACTTTAACGACTCATTTCTAGTGGGAAAAGTTGTAAGCAAAATGTTTACATATTATGTTAACATCTGCAAACTTGGATATATAAAGGTAAACACTATATCTATATAATTTATATAACATCTATAAAGAGGTGTTGAGCATCTGCAGCTTTTACTGAAGTTAAGGAGAGTTGTTGATGCGCTTCTGAAAAATCAGGCTACATATATCCTGCAATTATGTTTCTATCTTTATGTCCCCAATTTTGAATATTTTGGTCTTCATCATCATTTTTTAATAAAGAAAATACAAATAATATTTATGCCCATGCAATTTAATGCAGGATGAGAATTCAAAATTGAAATGTGGCCTACATTTCTGTCTTGCACTATGTTTTGGGTCTTTACTCTCCAAGTAATTATATAAATAAGCTAATGGTTTTGCTTCTTGCAGAACTTCAAAGAGAAGGTATACTTATCTAAGTACTAGGTCACCCACTTCACCTCAATACAGACTAATATGATATAATTGATTTTGAAGGGAGTTACACATCCTGAGAACAAAGAGTGATATTAATGTCAATTATATCAGAAAACCTTTAATGAAAGATCTTATTTCTATATGAAACAAGATTTAAGTAGATTTGAATGCTTTAAATTGTCACATTTTTACAACTGTGTGTCAATCAATAGATTAAACCTTGCAAAATATGTGGTTAGAAATCACTAAAACAATTAGAACTTCCTAGTGCCTTCTAAAATGAACCGGGGTTTGGAAACAAAACCTAACTGGCATTACACCAGAAATGTTCCCAGTGAAAATATAGTAGTTGCAATTTGAAAACCATATTGTTTTCAGCCTTCCCTAAAATATTTACAAAATATAGGATATTCTTCAAACCTAAAACAACCAGTAATAATAGTGAAACAGTAACAAAATGCAAACTCCATAACTTAAGCACATATTTTTGCATGAATGAATGGAGATTAGTGAACAGTGAAAAGGGAAAGTCAAAATATGAAGTAACAGTATTTCGTATAGGTTACAAATCTTCTATTTTTCTTCCTGGAACATCATGCCATCTATGACCCTTTTGGCAATTTACCTGGATAAAATGCAGCCAAGCACAATCAGTGACTGTATTCCCTTACTTTTCATGGGGGATCAAAAATAGCATACTGACACCCAGTTTTCTTTTGGGTTGATAATGGAGAGGTAACTTTCACTACCTGAGATACCTTTTAAAAATATTGAAATATTCAGCTAAATGTAGTATTAAATTCATAACACGTTAGCATTTACAAGATTTTAATAATGCCTCTACTGCAGTGTAAACATATTACTTTAGGAGCACAGAAGGGCAGATCTAAGAGTTTTGATGGTGGAGTTTATTTTGGAAACAGGGTATTTGGAATGATAATTAGGAATTATTTCCTGGTGGTGCTTTCAATGATGAACTATTCAATCTGATCTAATGAAGAGGTCAGTTGAAACTAATGAGGCCAGATTGCAATAATAACAGCAGATTAACTCTGCATATTCTAAACTGCTGGACTCAGAGCACATTTGGAAGACCCAGAGAGTTGTAAATCAGTGGAGGATTATGCAAATAGCCCATGGCTGTGGCTCACAGCCTGATACTGCTGGGAAAAACAAAAGCTTGGCAGGCTCTCTCCCAAATCTGAGCAATTTTTAATCACAAAAAAACCCCACAATAATGGAGGTGTAATATTTCGCTTTGACATTATCCTACTTTTAAACATGCAGACACTCTTTAATGGATTTAAACTGCATTACCATGGGGTCCTTCTCACTCACCGAATGGGTTCTAAGAACAGCAATAATCTTTGACAGTGCCATGTTCCAGAGTTCATCAGTGTATGCTCTAGTTACCAATCCTTGGGTTACATGTAAAATGTGATCTTCAACTACAAAGAAACTACAACAAAAATGTATAAGAATTAAGTTATATAACCAACAATTATTTTCAAATATTTATTACAATATGGAGCAAATCCTGTCCTTTTGCACACAGGCCTGGGCCATGCACACCGAACAATTGGGATGTCACATAAGGTCCTTAGTGCTGTTCTGGACAGGCTGTGGCAAAAGCCAACTGGAGCCCAGCTCCAAAGAGAGTCTATATTTGCCACTACACTGGAAGGATGAGTGTGGAGAACAGATGAATCCTCCACTACATAGAACCAGTAGTCAAGACCCATGTGGCATGGAGACTGGGTCTTTCACAGAGGAGAGGATTGTGGGGATAAGAATAAGTGCAAGAGATTTCCATCTAGAAAACTTACCCTACAATTTGACTGAAATATCTTCTGTAGCCTTCTACTGTTTCATGCTTTAAGTAAAAAACAAAAATGTTGAGGGATAAAAATACCACTAAATATTTAAGTAAAATTCCAAGTCAGTGCAACTTAATAAAAATAGTATTGGTTACCATGCTTGACTGAGGCTGTAGAACTAATCTTGCTTGTTTCCTTCTTTGCTTTCTGTAGTAGTTTTCAAATGTCTCTCCATCACCCTAAAACAAGACAAACAAAATATGGTTAAAAGAGGAATGTTCTTCATATGACAAAGAAGCACTTCTGAAATTAAGG
The DNA here is from genome assembly GCF_026122565.2 of Emydura macquarii macquarii. Classification (NCBI taxonomy): domain Eukaryota; kingdom Metazoa; phylum Chordata; order Testudines; family Chelidae; genus Emydura; species Emydura macquarii. Next base: position 22,573,620 of record NW_027131527.1, read on the forward strand.
GCAGAATTCTCCACTATAACTCACAACCATATATTTTGCATTTGTTCCACATGTAGAACTCCCACTGACATCAGTGGAAGTTCTGCATACTTGAAATGAGTGCAAAGCATATGAAAAAGATCCACTGTGTACACTAGAGAGAAAAATTGTACCATTGAGCCTACATTTTTACTTATGCCATGCTGCTATGAAGTCAAATATAAATTTTTTAAAACGACTGAGATAATTATATCAAACTAATTCTCAAAATTAAAAAAATCTTAACTCCTGTTCCGTAACTTAAATACTTTAAGTGCTTTAAAACACTATAACACTGCTTTCTTTGAGATATACAGGAAACTTAGTTTATGTTGACTTTTTGTGGCTTGTAAAGTTTAGTTATATGTTAAACGTTACTACAGTAATTCATAATATAGTCCCGACTCTTGAATGTATTAGTTTTCCTTGAGTAAAATGTAAAAAATATAATATTTGCTTATCCTTTCTTGGTATTTAGTAAATATAACAACTAAATATAGACAATATTCTCTATGTCTATTGATTATATTGTTAAGAGCTCAAATGACATCCTGGTATTCTCATTAAGATGATTCATTCAGTGGAAACCATCTGTCGGTTTGAAACCATTACAACAGTGACTCATCTACCTATTGAATGCAACAGAATTTGTATGCAAGCAGAAGAAAGCAGTTTAGCATTTTTAAGTTTCATTTTTACTCCATGGGGTTATTGCTAGGTCAGAGCTATTTAGAATTCCATGACTTGGGCTTCCAAAAAACTTAAAATTAAAACATAAGAAATACAGGATATTCTAAAATCAGTACTACTTAGTAAGAAATAACCCAAGTAAAGTTCAAAATTAATATTTTAAGTGTACACAGAATATTTGTTTCTTTTCCCAAAATACAGATAACCTACCACAGAAGGAAGCAAAGCTTAAATAGAAAAAAAGGGGAGTCTTTGCTTTAAAAAAAGCAAGTTCTTCATATTGTGTGATACACATTAACTAGAGAACTTTTCATTACTGTAATATTTTATTCAGAACATTATCACTTATATTTATGATTATAATGTAAAACATTAATTTCCAGCCAAACAGTAGGATATAATTCTTAAATGCATACTCAAGTAATTGGGAGAAATGTAGAATTCTAATTCTAATATCATATTTCTGCATGAGTTTAGTAGAACTCTACTGTGAAAAAGGATAGCTGCTCTTTCCAAATGCACAAAATAAAGTTTGATATGTAAAACATTTGATGGGTGTTGATGCATCAACATATACCATGCAATAGACAGGATTACTTTGGGGCAGCTAAGATCATAGCTTTTAATATAAACCACTTTAATAGATTCTCTGATCCCATGTCAAGAGACAAAAGTAACAGCCTTGGTGGCATACCATGTATTCACAGGAGTAGCACAGGAGAGTCAAAACATAAAATGCCGATATAAAGGATGCAGCTTGTTCATCTTTGAAAAGTTTCTAAATTCATATACATACAAATAATGAATCAGTTTATGTTGGATGATAAATTATTGGAATCTTGCTCACACATGAAACCCTGTTTCAGACCTTTTTTTTTTTTCCACTTTATGCTGCCATATACTGTTTATTTGCCTCAAAATGTAGTGTTGTATACCAAAGAAATCAGGGGGGCTTACTAGAGAATTTAAATACAGTATTCCACAGAACACATTTAAGCCCTGGTTATACTCTACTGTACACTGTACCATACATTCTACTGTACAGTGCTCAAACACACTCTGCATATAGACTAGCCTACTAAAAATGTGAACCAAAAAAGATAGGAAAATACTAAAGCAGAGATTAAACTTCACTAATCCATAGTTATGAGCTACAAGTGTAAATTGCCAACTTACGCTGGAGCTCTTCCTCACGTTTAAATATAAAATCACTGGTCTGGCACGGTTTCATCTAATGTGCCATTTTGTCTCTAATAGTAGCTAGGACCAGATGCTTCAGAGGAAGGTGCAACATTCTCATCATGGACATTATGAAATAACCTGCCTCAGGTGGGAAGTTTCTGCCCAACCCTAGCAGTTGTTAACTAGCTTTATGCCCTGAAGTAGAAGGGTTTAACACCTCTCCAATTTTTTTATCCATATCCAATCTAATGTTTTACCCAATGTAATTCTGGATATTGTCCATATAAATGTCTAACCATTTTTAATCCTATTGCTAGATTTCAGTGATATCTAGTGGCAAGTAGTTTTCACAGGTTAATTATGTGGTGTATAAAAAAGTTATCATTTAAGTTACCTATTTATCATTTAAATTTATATTATACTTTATTCATTTTAATCTGTGCCTTTCAGATTTATTGATTGCTCCCTTCTAGTATTATGAGACAGGATAAATACAAGTAGCCAACTAGTATATTCTAAAGCATTCATTATTTTTATACCACTGATCATGTGACTTCATATTTGTCTCCTCTCTAAACTAAACAGTCTCAGTCTTTTTAATTTCTCTTCAGATTTTTCAACCTATCTTTTGGCCCCTTCTATTCCTGCCATCTCAGCTGAGGTTTGCCCTGCTTTGAGCAGGGGGCTGGACTAGATGACCTCCTGAGGTCCCTTCCAACTCTAATCTTCTATGATTCTATCTCACCATCGAGACGAAGTGGCCACTGATATAATAAAATCTTACAGGGACATCATCAAAATAAAGTGTTCTGGCAGACCCACAGGACTAAGTGCAGTGTCCTACAGGACCTGCCACATGACAGCAGACATCAGATTTAGGAATTCATGGCTATAATTATAAGTTTTAAACATTCTTATTTCAAAATACAAAGCCCTGTATTAGCCATTTACTCTCATATAAACAGAGTCTACATCAGGATTAGAGCCTGCAGCTGGCTGGGCCAGGGAAAGAGATAAAAAAGGTGTCATGCCCGCACTGCAAGAAGAGGTCTTGGAGACATATGGGGGTTGGGAAGAGCTGTGGAAGAGACTCAATAAATCAGGCTGCTTTGCCCCATCCACTGAGCAGCCACCCATGGATCCTTCTCCCCCCTCTCCTTAAGTTGTATTCACAAAGCTTATTGCTATCCTCTCCAACTGCCCAGAAATGTCAGTTGATGTAGAAGGCAACTGCCTGTATCCCAAGAGTACATCTACACTGCAGCAGTCAGTGTGATTTGCAGCTTATGTAGATGTCCCACACTAGCTGTACTCTAGCTAGCTCAATAAAAATAAAAGCACAGATGCCATGGTGTAGGCTTCAGCACCACCTGCACAGGTGAGTACATACCTGGGGCATCAGGTGGGCTTCTGCAGCCAGAGCTAAAGTCTGCACTGCAGCATCCTCACTTACATTTTTAGTGAGCTAGCTGGAGTACAGCTGGTGCAAGACATCTTCACAAGCTGCAAATCATCTCTGGAGGCACAGTGTAGGGATACTCTACATGGGGTGGACTGCTATGAGCATGGAACACCAGTTCTCTAATACCTGTACTGGCTCCCAATTGGCTTCCTCACAATTCAAAGTGCTGGCAATACTCTTTAGTGTTTAGTTCTCCTATGAAAAGCGACTATGTAAAAATAGCAATTAACTATAGGTTTCCTCCTTTTGTGTAGTCACTCAACTCCGCTGACTTCAGTGACAAAACAAGCTTTTACTGCTATTTATTTGTGTTAACACTGCAGAGCCAACACACTAACAGATGGAGTTGGATTCTATTCCTTCATTTGTATCATTGATTTTTTTTTAAAGTTCCAATCAGTTACACCTGTGCAAAACCACTAAAGGCAAGGAGGAAGGGAAAGCTGCACAGGCAAGTGTCTATGGGGAGCATAATTTGAAGACAATGAGATTGCACAGGTGTAAATGGGGGCTTAATTAGTCCTGCAGAATCTTTGTTACTAGCACTTGTGAGATCCTCTTGACTGTCAGAGACCCAGCTGAGTTTGCAGGATTAGGAGTTTGAAAAAAAAAAAAAAAACTTTTTAAAAATTATGTTACAGATAAACTGAGTACAAAAGTTATTGAGACATAGTCAACATGGAAAATAACAATCACGCTTTTTGGTCCTGGTTACCCTATGCCCTGCCCATCACTCTTTACTCCCCCACAGCAGCTAGGATGTGTTGTAATGCCTTTGCTGTTGATTCCTAGAGTACCAACCTTGTCTGGTAGCAAGTGTCTCTCAGTCTTTGGCATTTGCTTGGTGGTCCACCAGAACTTGAGTTCAGTGAATTTTAGGACAAATATTTTTATTTTATGTTTTGTTCTTGCTATGTTTTAAAATTTAGGTATTAAGGAACATTGGAAACAGTTAAGGGACTGGCACTTTTAATATCACTATCTATTGTGGCATACATAACTTCCGTGTTTTTTAAAATGTTTATGTAATTAATGCACCTAACTGCTACATTGTTAGGCAGTATAAAAATAAACCATACCATAATGTCCTGTAAGTAACCAGCATTAGATCTATTTCATCTGGTTTAGCACAGTTGGACTCGGATGAAATGTGTTCACATGTGTTTGCTCACTTGGAAATTGGCAAAGTGCAAAAGGTAAGAAAAGGATATTTAGACTTTTAAAAATAACACTATTCTTGATTATTTATGTCATAGTAATACATACCAAAACTGAATAGATATGTAAGCATCTGTAAACAGGAGAAAAATCTACAAGATCATGTGCAGTTAAAACCTGCAGGAGGAAAAAAAAATTAGTCTCATAACTTGGTGCATTTTGAACAGAACTGGTTTTACAAACCAATCAGTAAATTTGACATCTTATTTTACTTAACATGAATGAAAGGGTAAATAAAGGTAAGGAACTGGCCTCATTTTAAAGTTAGTTGGCCAAATAGGAAGGTTAATCACGAGAGATTAGTTTGAAGTACATCCCCACCACAGATCAACATTCTTGGGATGTGTGGACCTCAGCATCTTGAGTTAAGACCTATCTTCAAAGTATTGAATATTGGGGCAACATGAACACCTCCTCAACGATCCAAACATGTGGAGCAAGGCTACGATAAAAGAGACTGTAGTTCCAATAACCTTAATTTCTGTATACTAGACTTTGGAAAAGTGGGGGAAAGAGGGTAGAGCTAGAAAACCAATATACTCTGAGAACTTCTGCTATGGGTGAGTAACTTTCCTTTTTCTTTTGAGAATTGCTTCTTTAGATCCTTACTCTTTGGAGAATGACTGGCAATCATAAATCCTTGAGATGGACAGAGTATTTAAAACTGTAGTTCTGCTCTTCCAAACTAGGCACCATACTTAGCAGTTAAATTAAAAGTAGTGTAGCCTAACTGCGTGAATGGAATTTCAATTAAAGCCCTATACATTTTGAAAATCAAATGAGCTCTTAGACATTCGAATATGCCATACCTTCTAGTTCATAAGTAGTTTAGTTATTCAGTCAAATTTATTTAGACAATCTTGAAAAGAGATTCAAGAGAAGTACATGGGGGAGCCAAATGCAACCAAAATATACTTATGGAGACAAATAAAAGGGTTTTGTTATATCACTATTATTATTTAGTGCCCTTTTAATATCCAATTTGTGCATGCTGGTTTCCTCCAATAAATCCTGAAGTTTAAGAAAGCATACTGGGAGGTTAGTAGACCAGTGAACATGGAATTCAGACATCACTTTAGGCAAAAATTGTGGGCTGAAAAATAGGACTACGGTAAACAGAGACTCCCAGTCAGTGAGAGTCAGCTCCAATGGCAGGTTTTATAGCCACTTAAAAACACAGTTTTAATGAACAAGTGGTAGAAAAAATATGGCTGAATAGCTTATATCAGTCTTTTACTACTCACTTCAGATATCATCAAACCCTTGGTTTTCCCACAGAAGGGTAGATTAAATGTTCAGTTTTTCCCCTTTTCCCATTACAGGATTAGAATGTCCTTTTTTTATATTAGAAAACAGACACTTTATTCACTTTTTCCTTAATAATATTAAGGGTGTAATCCTGCATGCTTCAATTAGAAGACCAAATTCGTGAATAAAGAGTACACAGTAGCTGAAAAGAGAGGTTACTCATCTTTCTGTAACTTGTGTTCTTTGAGATGCGTGATCCCTATCTGTAATCAGTGGAATAAGTAACACTGGTACTTTCAATAAAATTCAGTTAATAGTTAATATATGTTTCTATTTCTTCACAAAATGTAAAAGCTAAAGATTTTCTGTAAAAACGCACATTCTGTGTTTTTCCACAGCAAACGGATTTCTAGGATCTCTAGTTATCATGATGAAGAATGAAACCTTCATAAAAAGGTAAGAGCATGATGCCATTGGTTCAAACAGGCCTTTATTAATGTTGCCAGGACTAAAATAAAGACCCATGCTGTTGTAGGTTTTGTTACATGGAGGGAGGAAAGGTTCTGATCAATCCATTTAGGAAGGGAAACAACTGGATGCACCAAAATGGAATGGTTGTCAACTGGAGGCAGGGAAGGGCGGTGATAACAGCTGCCAGATGAACGTAGTTGGAACTAAGGGAAAGCCCTTGGGTCTTAAGGGAAATTTCATATTCCAGAAGGCTGGGAATGTCTAAATTCTCTTGGGATAACTGTTGTTGCTGACACCAGACTATGATTCTTCTTCACTTTGCCATATAGCACTTTCTAGTGGGCTCCCTTCTACTTCTACTTCCCTTCTAACTGTTGCTGAGAATAGTTGGAATAGCCTCTGAATATGTTCTTTCTATGCCCATCCAAAAATCAGGCATGATCCTGGGAGATTGAGTTGAGTGATGCTGAGTTGAGGTGCAGTACCTTGCCCTCATTCAGAGTTAGTCTGGGAAGGATTTAATTGTTCTGTGTGGTTGTGCTGACACCTGGAAAATGCTGGAGTACCAGAACTGTTTTGGCCATTTGAGCGTGATCAGGATAATAACCACCTTTTGTGTTCTGTGCATAGCAGGGTGGATTCTGCATCACCTTGTCTGTTGATGTACAATGCCACAACAAGTTGTCCAATCACACTTGCACATGTCTTGCTGAAATGTATAGTAGACAACATTCACAAACTCTGTGGATCACTCATAGTTCCAAAAGGTTTATACTTATCCTGGACTCTCAAACAGTCCATGATCTCCATGCCATATGTTGATCTAGGTGGGCACTCCAGCCCAACAAGGAGGCATCTGGGATTAGAACCTTCAGTGGCGGAGTGAAAGAGACTCCCATATACACATGGAAGATGTTTTCCCACCAGCTTAGTGAACCCTGTACTCTCAGAGGGACAGATACTCATTTTTCCATGCTGTCTCAGCTGGGGATGAATACAGTCTTGAGCCAGGTTTGTAAGGCATGAAGTCAAAGCCTTGCAAATGGTATTACACAGTCTATTTCCTGAAAGGGCATCTCTTCATGAGAGTAACCTTTGAACAGGAACAGGGATGGGGTTCTCCAAGGTTGGGATTAGAATAAGGTCTCATTGCTCGGTCCACAAGGAACCACTGCAATCAGTACCCACATGCCTCCTGGGTTCTTGGAGGGAAGGACTGGCAAATTGAGCACTTGGAGAGGACGTGGGCCTCCCAAGGCAATCAGAGCAACAGGACATGGTCATCACTAACCAGGAAGACTCTCAGGCATAAGGCATGGTTCTTGAAACCCTGGATCTGGGGTATAATAATTGCCTCAAAGGGTACAGATGGGGAGAGGGAAGATGTTCAATTCTAGCTATACTAACTATTACCTATTAAAACTACTAATCTATACATTATTTATAGCTATTTACAGGTAATCAGTGAAGGAAGTGAGTTTTCTGGACCATCTTACATCATGGGTGGTAGAAGGAAACTGGAGAGGTCTATAGCAGTAGGAGGAGAACTGTGCAGAAGCAAACTGAAGGAAATCACCAGCAAAATTCTTCTGGTCTCAGATGCATAGTGTGCATGTACACCCACAATAGAACATAGATAGGGACCAACACTCAAAGAAGAACTGTTCTTTTAACACAAGTAAATATCCACTAAGAACACAGAAACATAATGGCTACAGCAGCTGCAGAATAGTCTCACATGTCAGACAATTCTAACAGATTACACACCATATACAGTGACTAGATATGCTATGATAAATGATAAGTTATGACTGAATTCCTGTAGAATTACAAGTTATAGTCACATTAATGTCTATGAAATTGTTACTGCTACTAGCATGAATATAATTAATATCTTGATTTGTTTCTTTTTAAGACCTTGATCCAGCAAACTGCTCCATAAGGGTGGATCTTGGTTCCTCAACAGAACCCTATTAACTTTAATGGGGAGAAGGAGACATCCATGCAGAGCTTACTGCAGGCCCAAAGGCCTGTGTTTTTACAACAGAAATATTCAATGAATGCTATAGACTTTACTTTAAATAAATGATATTGATATTGACTTAATACTAAGTTACCTCTTCTTCATGTTCATCCTCTTCTTCAAGTGTTTGCTTGGATGTAATTTCATACTTGGGTTCCGGAACTCTGCCATTAATTATATACATATTCCTCCCATACATTACATTATTCTGTTTCTGGAGAGCTGTATTAAAGGTTTTCTGCTGCTGTGCCTGTTTTAGCAAGACATATATTTAATATCTAAAGAGAGAGACTGCAAATTTTATTAATGATCACAGGACTGAACATATGCTATGACTTTAGAGCCAGACTGTGGTGTTAATGCAGTTGCATATATTTATTTTACTGGGCACATATCAGTATAACTCCAAAGCATACACGTCATGCAAATACTGAAGATTATGTCCTTAATCAACTTGCAATTACAATGAGTTAAAAGGTTAACCTCACTATTTTTTTTCTAATTCTCGAAATGCAATTTTAGAGAAAGAAATAATCATAAAATTATCATGTGATTATGTTACTAACCAGATACTGCATATAAAAGATGAACATTTAAATATAATAACATTATTATGTAGTTAGCTGTGTCCAACAAGACATAGATTTTGGCCTATTTTAACAGAAAAAAGTGATATATAGAAATCTAGAACTTATTTTATGACTATTCTTTCTACTATTAGAAGAAATATGAAAAAGTAACTCAGTACAATCTTGTAATCAAATTTAATCCATAACACCACAGCTACATTTACACAGGAATTTTGCTTTTGAAAGCCAAAAGAGAATGCTCCGTACACGAAAAACAGAATTAAGAAGCTTACATTACAGAAGGGCAAAACAGCTTGAAAAAAATAACCACCCCAAACTGAACTTAAAGGATCACAAATATTGGGTTAATAACTTACCCTCTGCAACCACCACAGCACACACAAACACACTGCTACTTCTTCCCTGAAGTGGCAGATAATTTTAGTTTGGGAAGATTTGCTGGACAGTCCACTCCCTGCCTCTAGCAGTCTCTCTCCTTCAGGAGATGCCAGTAATCTGCTCTCTCCTCCCTGTACTGGTGGTACCTTAAAGAGGAGCTAGGGCATTCATCTTCCCTACCCAACCTCCAAACCACCTGTAGTCTTATTAATAATCACATGACTGACCTCCCTGCTCTGGTGCAATAGGACACAGTAATCCCTTTCCTTGGATTCCATTAAACTCACTGCTTTAAAATTTCAAAGGAACCAGGAGTTTACTCCTCAATGTGCAACAATTCTCCTTCCATTCCCACAAAAACCCAGTAACATTATAAGGAGGAAGGGATCTTACCTACTCTAAGAAATTATAATATTGCACCTCACTCAAAGCTACAAACCTCACGAGTCCTTTTTACATTTCAAAGTGACCCGATAAATGGAACTTAATGGAGGGGCTCCTAGAACCTGCAGCACCACAGTACAGGAGCTGGAAGTTCTGCCACATCTTGATAAGGGAAAGCACGTGTGGAATTTTAAAGGAATAAAAGGAAGGAAAAGTGCCTGGTCAACAACCTGAAGAAGACCCAATGTTGGGGGCAGGTCTGGATAACAATCTTGGGCCTCCCACTGAAAAGGAAGATAGCCAACCAGTGGGCTCAGCAAGCTGTGAGGTCTCCACTATTCAAAGCAAGTAGCAGGTCCCAGGTCTCCTCCTTAAGAAGCAGGATACTCATCAGATATGGTAAAAGGTTTCTTGGTTTTCATCTCCCTTTTCACCCAAAAAGATAACACAGGTGGATGCAGGCAGAGTGTTTCGTAAGCAAAGTGAATCATGGATATGTGAAGAGTGAGTTTTAGGCTCTGGGAGTTGTAATCTCAAAGAGTCAAATACAGTAGAACCTCAGAGTTACAAACACCTTGGGAATGGAGGTTGTTTGTAACTCTGAAAAAAAAAGGTTATGGTTGTCCTTTCAAAAGTTTACAACTGAACACTGAATTAATACAGCTTTGAAACTTTACTATGCAGAAGAAAAATGCTGCTTTTAAGCATCTTAATTTAAATGTAACAAGCACAGAAACAGTTTCCTCATCTTGTCAATTTTTTTAAAACTCTCCCTTTATTTTTAGTAGTTAACATTTAACACAGTACTGTACTGTATTTACTTTTTTTTTTTTTTTTTGGGGGGGGGGGGGGAGAGGGGAGGGGCGTGTTACTCTGCTGCTGCCTGAGTGCATATTTCCAGTTCCAAGTGAGCTGTGTGATTGACCGGTCAGTTCATAACTCTGGTGTTTGTAACTCAGAAGTTCTTCTGTAGTACGGATAAGCTACCAATAAGAATACGATGAAAAGAGAATGGATCTTTGTTTAAATTGGATCTTTAAACCTTTTGTGGTTTACTCATCACTATTTTAAATACAAAACAAACTGGTTTTCAACAGAGGATCAGTAAACTGGAAACTAAATCTGGTCCAAATTTTGCTGAAAAACAGGACAAATTTTCACAAAAGTTTTTGTGAAAAAATTTCCGATTGGAACCGCAAATAGGAACTTCTCACTTAAGATATCTGTACTGCAAATGAGATTTAAAAATGTTTAAATTATTTTATGAAAATAAAATAGTTCAACAAATATTCTTTGTTTCAGTACATGGAAAGACTAACCTGTAGGGCTTTAAAAAACTACAATGTACATTATGCAACCCAGCACACATTAAGAATTTTTAATTATATACACAAAGTTGCAAAAGCACTATGGAGTCTAGTCTTTAACTTGATCTGCTAACTTGTGTGAAAAACTAAACAATGTCTTGTAGTCACTAGGATTTTACCTTGTGTTTGTTAACTCAAATTAAGAACACACCTATTTTTCCCTAAGTGAAGACAAAGCCATCATGTAATCACAATTTAATTTCTCTACAATTGCATCTTCTGGTTATGTTTGACCAACTAATGCAGTTGTACAGATGTTACACTATGTCTTCACTAGGAAAGAAGGTGTATTTTAAACATGTTAAAATTATAGTGAAGAAATGGCAGTTGTAGTTTTAACACATTCACTGGCTCAGCAGAGCATAAAATACAATTCTTGTAATCCGGACAAATATTTGGGGAGTGTCTGTACTAGCTTTACAAACATGTTAACTCTCTCAAATTAACTGGTAATCCATTAACATTAGGTCAAAAAATCTATTCTGTTCTACATTGTTAAACCTGTTAAACCTGGTCCCACTCAGGTTTGAGCACCAACCCCCCTACCATCCACCCACAAATCTGTCTGACTGGTTAGCAGGACCTGGGTCTGAGTCTGCGTCTTGAATCCAAGCCCTGGTATTTAGCAGTGTGAACATAGCTCAAGCCACAGATCCAAATCAGAAGGTCTGCATAGTGCAGTATGAACACGTTAGCACAGTTGGGAGACCCAGGTCCAACAGCTGTAAGCTTAGGTGTGTGATGCAGGGCAGACACTCAAGTGCAGGCTTGGAAACATCGAATCCACGAGCACAAGTCCCACAAACCCAGGTTTACATGCAGTGTAGACATACTACCCTCATCACCATAATATCTGAGTGCCTTCCAATAGTGCATCAAACATCATGACTAACATCTGTCACATGTAGTTAGTTCTCTCTCATCCTTTCTCCAAGGAAAAAAATATATATGTGCAATGCAATTTTTTGTTTTGGTAGGGTTTTTTATTGTTGCTGTTGGGTTGGGTTTGTTTTTTATGTACAAGCTGCTATGTGTTTGTGTTACAGAAGGCAAAGTCAAAGAAGTGTGCCTTGCACTTGGAACAGAAGGTTTGTGGAGGTCCTTAGTTCCAGTAGGAGTTCCATGTCAGAGTCTTAGACCTGCCTGCAAGAAAGCTGTCTCCTACACAGATGACCTTTACCTACTGGAAGAAAATATTATTGAGCCCAAGTAGCACAGCTGTCAACCATAGTCCTCTTCCCCGAGCTTTAGGCAATCTTTCAAATAGCTTGGGCCCAAGCCACTGAAAACCTTGAAGATAAGAAATGAGACCTTACATTTGACTCAGTGTTCTATGAGAAGCCACCACATGGAGCAGAGGACCGGTTTGATAATCTATGATAATCATGATAATCTATGCTGCTGAGCAGATGCATTGTAGTATTCTGTACTAGGAGTTTCCTATGGGCTGATGGCTTCTTGCCTAGGTGAATATATGTCTAAGAGTATAGACATACCTTAGGTGTTATGGGGTGTTTCAAGTCATGCTAACTAAATCAAGTTAGCAATTTCAACTTAAAGAAGCATCTCATCTTTCTTAGCATAGGCAAGGCTTAAGGGGTTCACATGATTGGGGCCACAGACACTTTTAAATAGGTCTATGAGTTAAACAGTAATAGCCTGAGATTCTACTAAAATAAAATATGGGGAAAGAGACACTCGCTATCTATAAAATTCACACTTCATGTTGCAATTAGAAATTCTAAAATTCCTGTGCTTAAATAAAACAGAATAAATCTGCTTATCGGTACTTTTTCAAAGCACACCATGTTCTGAATTGTGAGTTGCTTTAAATCAATGTTGCTATAAAAAAAAAAAGAAAAGCAGAGAAAAATCAGAAAGAGAAAGCAAGCAGGCGTATTTTAAGTATCTGTAGAATAACTGAAGATTAATACATTGATGCTATGTCTAACTTAATTCAATAATTTTTCACAAGAACTAAATTATTTTATGTAACCTTACCTGTTTCATTGCTGTTTCCCCTATTTTGTCAGAATGTTTTCGAATACTCTCTAAAAAGTCCTTGAGATCTGACACGGAAATTTCTTTAATTTCTTCACGCAGTTTTGGAAGGTTTTCTATCATTATCTGGCAAAAACGATATTGGCTAACTCTAGGAAGGTACATATTTTCTAACTGTTCCATTGTTTTTAAAGCAGAATAATATCTGTAAAGAGTTTGAAAGACAAGTTATGAAGACATCTTATTAAATTTTTAAGGAAGCGTGCTTTGTTATTTTTGCTTCTATAAGCGATCAGAATCATATATATTATCATATACAATATATGATGAAAGCATTTTATACTTACAAAAGAATCATGTTAAAAAAAAAAGGTCAGTCTTAGAAAGATGTTAGTTTTGTTAGAAAAACAAGGTGGGTGAGGTAATATCTTATACAGGACCAACTTATGTTGGTGAAAGAGACAAGCTTTCTAACAAAACAAGCTTTTTTAACTTTTTAGTTACAAAAAGTTAGCCAAAGTGACCCTGTCAGTTTGAAATCCATTCATTTTCAAAAACAGTTAAAAGTATTCTTAAGCACAAAATTAGACCCCAACTGTACAAAATGCTCTGTTCAAACACACTCTCTGTGGCACAAACAGAAGCTTGAAGAATCGGGACCTTAATATTATAATAAAATCTAATACATTCAGAATACTTGATAGTTAGTTCAGTTTATTTAGCTTAATTTATTGTCTCATCACTCCAGCTATATTCTTACTAATTTCTTCTGTTTTCTAAAATACAGTGGCGAGTACTCTTCCAGTGCTTGAGGTGCCAATCCCATAAATTTTAAAAAAATCACAAAACAAAGAATTGCCCATAAACACATCCTCCTCATTCACTTCCTCATCATCATCCTTAGAGAACTAAATATATACATACACCACCTTTTTCCTCTATGAATATATCAATAATGCACTTTTTGCTGCAAGCCATTAATCTGTTTATGCTTTGACAAAGTACAGTACTGTACATTAAGAAAAACTAGTTCTGTTAACAGAGGCTTGCCGCAACTTGTGGCATAAACAGAAGAAATATGCTGTACAAGAATGTACACTTCACAATTTATGTTAGCTATTAAGAGGAAAAAATCTGTTGAAGATGTTTTACAGGAAGCATGTAAGATGTTTTACAGTACATTAATAGTTAAATATGTTGCGAAACCTCATGTAGGGCTAACTGAATTTAAAGGGAAACTCAAATTGAAATCTAATAAATTTTAAAAATAGATTTACTAATTTCAGTTGCTGCTGAGTCCCCACAAAAACAACAAGAAAAATTGATTCTATGGGAAAGCAGGAAACTGGCTTTACTCAAAGTGAAAGTAAGTGCACAAAATAAACTGATAAATACGCTTTTATCTAATCATTCAGTTACCGTTATCTTAAGGCCTCTATGCTTGCAAATGCTTCTAAATATGACTACCCTTATTTGTATGAATAATCCCTCACACTCACTTAAAAAGACACTACTCACGTGAATAAAGATCTGACCTTAGACATGATTTGTAAGAACAGTAGGCAAAAACGGGTCAGAAAGTAATGTGAATTTTATGCTAACTGTATTCCCTTAACAGGTCAAATTTTAAAAGACAAAATTAGGATTTTTACCCCTCTCACTACATGTAAGTGGATTTATGACTTTAAGGGATTTGGGGGAGAGCAAATTAGCCTTAATTATCTTTTCTTTTTAAAGGAAATTCAGACAGCTAACTCATTTCAACAGTCTCCCTTTTAAAAAAATTGCACCTTTATACGTCTCATTTATTTTTCATCACCTATTACTTTAGTTTTTTGTTTTTTCTTAAAAAAAAAAATAACTTGAGAATTTGGTCATATATCATATTAAAAGAAAAATGATTATTTGTTTCTGAAAATGTTGTACAACCACTATAATTTGAACTCCCAAATTTGTATTTTAAGTGAGCAGTCTTATCCACAAGAATACACAATTTCTTTTTCAGTAAGGACAAGCACTTATCTAAATTTGCTATAGTCTACGTCAACAAGTTGCAATAACAAAAAAATACTGACAATGGACTTTTAAATGATATACAGATTTTAGTATAATGTTAATTAAGAAATCACAGACTTAAAATAATAGGAAAAAAGTCAATAAATGCCTCTTTTTATGATTAGTTTGATGTGTGAAAATCTCATGCAATTCCATGCTATCTATCCTAATTCTTCCTTACATTAAGAGCCTGTAATCTGTGGAGATCTAATATGCAGAGATAGAGATGCAGAATAAAGAGTGCCAAGTAGTTCAAAAGAAATTCCTCTACATATAGTGGTACTAAATTGAGGAAACACTAGAAGCCCCTCAGATGCAACATGCAGTGTACTTCTTTTAGATTAGAAGTAGATGGCTTTGTTCATTTTCATTTTATTTTATACAACATTCTGAACA
Organism: Emydura macquarii macquarii; assembly: GCF_026122565.2. Classification (NCBI taxonomy): domain Eukaryota; kingdom Metazoa; phylum Chordata; order Testudines; family Chelidae; genus Emydura; species Emydura macquarii. The sequence goes on from NW_027131527.1 coordinate 22,589,103, forward strand.
CAAAGTGCTAATTATTAGGACATCTCTCTTTTTTAAAAGGTTTCAAATGTCCTGTTAGAACCCAAGAAGTTGCCCTGTACTTTCCATTTACCCCCACAGCCATGTTTGCTTTGCAAACTGTGAGCTCTGCTCCTTATTTGGACAGAAAGGTCTCTCCTTGAGGGGTTGAGCATGCTGCCTGTGTAACACACCAAATCCATGTTCCTCTAGAGAACTTGACAATGAATTGAACATGGAAAAGAACTGAAACCAGGTCCCCACTTGGCCAGTTTTTAAATTTTTTTTAACAGCATTCTCTCTCTCCCCCCCCACAGATAAAAATGCCAAAAATCTTCCCACATCTGACCTCTTTAATATCCTTGTAGGGTACCACAAAATCAAAGAAAATAAAACTCAAATAAGTTTGACACAAAGGGCTGTTAAATGTTCAAATATCAACTAAACATGGTAACACATTCCTATAGAGGAGAAATACCATAAACATTTTTCATCTTCATCACTGTAAAAAATGTTAATGTCTTGGGGAATTTAACATTTTTCATTTAATAAGCTTTTTTCTCAGAGCTCTCACAGATTGCAAGACTCGTATTTGTTCAAACACACTCACCAGTTGTATGGCTATGACTATGGGTAAAATTTAAAAAGTAATTAAGTGACTTGGCAATCTAAGTCTCATTTCCTTCCGTAAGTGACTCTGGCCCCTAAATGCCTAAGTCACTTTTCAAAATGGGACTTGGGCACTTTTGAAAATTTTAACCCATATAAATAATGACTCAATAAAACAGAATAATTCTAGAACAGACAGCAACACTTTGAGAAAACAGTAAACAGGAAGATTTAAAATACCATGAACTGTTAAAACCTTGGCTAAGCTGGATTTTAAATCAGAGGCATAGGAAACATACTAACCATATGATATGAGACAGCCTACTATTATCAAGTATGATAATAAGTTGTTCTGTCAACAAAAATGTTGCCAATCACTCAGCATGGAAGCCATTTAAAAATAAATTGAAAAAAAAATATTTTCAGCTGAATCCTGAATGCTGTAGGAAGTAAGTGGTACAGAAACCTCCAACTAGGAAAAGTGGTCAATTTTAGGTCAGGCTTAGTTAATGTGTGTTTTCTAAATCCAATCTTTTTCTTAGTGTAAATGCAAGGTAACACCTTCCGTTCCATTTCAGTTGTTTGAGTTGTAGTCTTGGCTCATCTTTCTCCTTATAAGCCCCACACAGTCAATAAGGAAACTGACTGACTCACTCTACAGAGGAAAATTTAATATACACAAGGATCTTCCAAAAGCACAAAGTAAAACTGGAAAAAAAATCTCTTTCAATTATGGTGATCTTAGGTGTTTCTTCAAAATAATAGTAGGTAAAACATTTTCAAGTAGAAATACAATTAAACTTGATGGGATCATTTTAACTTTTGTAAATATCTGAGTAAACACCACCTGAATATTTCAGCTGTAAATTCTGGTTCTAAATTCTGGACCTTTGAATTCAGTATAGTCAAAGGATGGGAAAAAATTTGTTCTTTCTCCAAGAACACAACTGCCTTCAGTAGAGTGCAAACAAAATGGTTTCAAGTGTAAATTAGGAGCCTTTGCTTTATTGTATACTTGCCTTCTGTTTATTTTATATAAAGCAAGTGTAATGTTTTCAATAAAAAGGGTTTTTTGGTTTGTGTGTGTGGTTTTTTGTTTTTTAAAACAGCAATGTCCAAGAGGGCCACATGGCGAGATTTCTAAGGAAGAATAAATCTTTAATAGCCTCAAAATCATATACAAGGTTTTTATTTAAATTATACAAATCATCCTATCAGAGCAGTTAGTTCATCTGGAAAGTTTTTGACTGCTGTCTCGAAGATCAGAATTAGCATAATCCATTTTCAATCCATTGTAGAGTTGCTTACTAATTTTATATATATATATATATATATATATATATATATATTTAAGGATCTGAGTGTGTGAGTGCACTCTCTCTCTATGTACACACACACACACACACACACACACACACACACACACACACACACACACACAGAGGACCTTGCCCGTTCAACATCTTTTCTGATAAAGCACAAAAGACTTAATTTGAAGATCACCAGAAGGTCAGGATTTAAGCTACAGAGTTTTGCATACCATTTCATGGTGTAATTTATTTTAAGTTTTTGTCTAGAAAATATTATTTTATGTGTAATGTGTCAATGGAAACTTTGTCAAACATTTGACAACAATTTTATTAGCTCTCAGCAAATGTAATGAAACATACAAACTGAAAGTGACTAATATAAATGAGTCAAGCAGCTATTTTGAACCTTTTAAAATTTCCTCCTATAAGATATAGAAGTGCATGATTACTACCTCCTCTCAGCAAGCCTTGCAAGAGTACTTTTACTAATACCCAAGTTTTGAAATTAGGGTGACATAAAAATGTGAAGTAGATATGGGAGTCATATGACATAAGACATCAGAGGGCTCATACATTTTCCCATCAGGACCACAAATCCACTAGTAGGATTGATTTGACCCCACTAACACCTCCAAAATATAAAAACTTCTAATAATGTAAGGAAGCAGATCTGGTGGGAAAACAAAAGATAAAAATGAGTTGTATCTGAGTTCACTATCCTGTTCTGTTACTGAATTGGCTCTGTACACTGTCCAAGCCCTGTCCACAGTGCAGCGAGGTCTGCCTGGGAAACCCAGAAGCTGCACCACACACTTTTCTAAAAGAAGTTCAGAAGGCATAAGTCTCCTTACTGACTAAATTACTTCTACACACAAAACAATAAATGATACTAAAAATGGCATGGAGGAGTTCCAAGAAAGAAATTTATAGGTGAAATTCCAAACTGAGGCCACTGAAGACAGAGAATCTTCAGCTCAAACTCAAGCCAGGAAAATCAAAATAAATTGCTAGAGAATCCAGGAAAATTGGAAGACATGGGGAACAGAGCAAGAAAATTGAATCTGCAGTTACTGGATCTCACTGAAGGAGAGGAAGGAAATATGCTTTCTGTCATACATCACACACACATGAAGAAAGAACGAAAGAGCAGAGGTATTAAAAACCTTAAAATTCCATGACAAAGAAAGAAAAGACTTAATTAGTCAGAGAAGTGGACTTAATCTACAAAAAGGAAAAAAATAAAGTTCTTCTCTGACATACGTGCGCTCATTCAGAGAAGAATGCTATATATACTGTGATAAAAAGACTGAATGAGAAGAGAATATTCTTTGCTTTTATATCCTGCCTAACTCAGAAAACTTTATAGGAATCAAACTAAATTCTCCATTAGTACAGAGGAGAAATCTCATTCCTAGCTCTCTTGGAAAATCAAAAGGTATCTAAATAACTAATGTGTGAACCAAACAGATAGCCACTGAAAAGATAAACCAGATGAGAGGAATAGAGCTAAACTTCTAAAAGCTCATTAGTATGTGTTTATTATTTACTTGTTTAAAACTTTAAAAAGTAAGGATTGTAAAAGATGTTATAGACAGGAAAAGAGATAGTTGCAGTATTAACATGTGTTTCAAATTTACAATTATACAATACCCTTACTTTAAAAGGAAATTATTATAAAATATTTATTTCCCCCTCTCTAATTAAAATCATATCATGCAGGGTCCAACAGCATTCTTTTAGCAGAATAAAAATGTAGCTCAGATCTCTTTATTTAATTAGTTAGTGTTTAGCTCTAAAATAGGTGTTATATTGGTAGAGCATAAACAATTATGTAAGATGTATAAAGCTGGCAATCGTACTATTGATTCAGACCGACCGTGCATTACTGTGGGCTATTGATGAAGCTGTAGGAGGAAAAACAAGGTAAATATTGAACATTAAGTTATAAAACCTGAAGATAGTCACAAAAAAACCAAAAAAGTATACTTTTGAATGTATAAATTGGAATGATATAGGCTGGGGATACTAGCATTATTGCTATAGGATTTGCCCGAAGTGGCAATTAGATGAAGATTTCAGTATCTGTACCAAATCACTCTGAATCACCAAATCACTGAAAGATGAGGAAGGGGGTAAGAGGATGAGGGGTGTAGGTCTTTTGAGAGAACTAGGAACCTTAAGCCATCTTCTTCGGAAAGGAGGGATTGGTCTCTCTACCAAGTCAAAAAAGCTACTTAGTAACAGTGGGGATTCAGAGCCATCCGTAGACTAGTAATCTCTGTTTAGTTTCTTGAGGGAAGTAATCCAAAGAAGTGATTGTGATCATAAAAGCAGCAAAGCACAGTACGAACACCGGGGTCCTGCATGATACTTGGGTCAAAACAAGCATGCCACCACATCAAGTCTTGGGGAACCCAAACTTCTAGCATTTCCTTCACCTCTGACCAAACCTTTTCTCCTGGAAGACCGGCTCACTTCTGAATGGGCACAAAAAGCTAACAGAGTTACAGAGCCATGACCTGATTCAGAAAAAGGCCCCAAATACTCAAAAATATGTTAGAAATTTTGTAAACACTTAATCAGCTTTAAAAAACTCAAGTTGACAGTGCCCCTTAAAGGAAGTAACCCTTTCCTTTAAAATGCTGAAAAAAGATTTTCTTTAAGGAGATACAAATTTCATGGTTTTCTCTAAAGGTACCCACAAGTCAGAATATAACTATAACAAACTCTTTGGAAACCCAGTTGGCTATAGAAAGGAAGGTGAACAATCCTTAACCATGGAGCATGCTAGAACTTTGCACAGCAGAACACTGATGAAGAGGTATGGGCTATTATGATCAAGGCACAATGTGGGTTGGCAAAGACATGCATAGGTATACAATTTAATTCATCCTTCAAACAAAAACATTTTTTAAACTTTGCTCTTTTGAGAAATTTTTTCTCTCATATCTAGATCTTTCTCAATATACAAGGAGAGGTGGCTGGAGTAGAATCAGTATAAAAATTTTACAAACTATGGAGATTTGGTAAGTCATCCTTAATTTCTTAAAACCTAATAATTTTCTGAACTCTCCAGAATAAATCTGACAAAGGATTAGGAAGCCCATAAAGCAGTTATGAGAATACACAAACAGAAGCAGGCAATAAGGAAAACCAGATTTACAAAAGTTTGGTGAGGATGGTCATCTAGAAACTAGCTATTTTAAGACCTCTACATGACATGTTCTCGGGTATCATTGGCTTAAAATCACCTAACCGACTTTTATTATCAAAGTGCCAAAAATTGCAGCATTAAAAAATACGATTAGACTATGACGACTTCTGGTGTTGAGTTAAGTTAAACATATCAAACAATGGCGGTTAGAAAACATGTGTTATCGGCATGTAATATTTAAACAGTTTTAAACTTTATCTCTGAAAATACCTGTCACAGGTTTTCGTTTGGTGATTTTGGGATTTTTTTTAAAACAACTCCAGTAGGATTGATTCAAATTTTGAAACAGTATCTGACAAAGAAACTTGCTTGGCACTACTCTACTTTCCTTTTCCTAACTCAGTGTATTGCCTATTTAGATGGTAAACTCTTTGTATGTCTTGTCCTTATACTAGTCTGCAAAACACCTAACTTGCTGTTGGTGCTATATAAATAACAAATGCTAATTAAAAAAACAGCCTTACCTAAAATTAATTTAATATTCAGTGTGTTCATACAAACTGGTTTTTTAAATGATCAGTATGATACCCCAAAGAGTGCTAACGGAGAAAGAAAGCCATATGGGTACAGCTACAAATTTTTTTTAAAATTAATATCAAACAGCCACCATCTTGACTGCAACATTACTTTTGTGAAGGAAGGGAATCCCTATAGCCCAGTGTTTCTCAACCTTTTTAATATTAGGGACAAGTCTGCTGCCTTCGTAAACTGTCAGAAAGATCTCAAGGACAGGTGTTGGTTGAGAAATAATGCAGCCAACTACACAGCTTAAAAACATTTAGATTTAAAGCATTTCCTTTAAAAATGCCATGCAACCAATCCATGAAGGTGGTTGCAATAGAGAGTGTGAAATTTCTATAGTATTCCTAGGACAGCAACCATTTCCAGACAGAGTCTTCACAGGGACTGAACTTTTGAGTCATCTCAAATACAAAAAGAACCCCAATATGCAAGAATAGGAAGACACTACCTGGCTCAACACACCTGCCTATATTTGGTCCATTTCAATGCTTCCCACTTGATATTTAACCAGACCCTTAAATCCCTTCCCTTCCCTTCTAAAGGAACAGATGTCTCAAACTCATTTGTATTCTTTGTTCTCCAGCTTTCTAGTATAATATACTCCATATGTTTATTACCATTTACAGGGGGGGGAGGGGAAATTCTGCTTTTATTCCTTGTTCACTCCCGCTATCAACTTTTTTATGACAGGCTACCTACTTTTTGAACCTTTCACATTGTGAATAATTTATCTTATGAAACTATCAGTCTCTCAATTTTGAAAACTTCACAAAGTATCTCTCTTTTTACAACAAGACTGAGCCAACACCTTTTCATTGAAAGTTAAATTAGTGATAATTTTATTACCTTGGATGTCCTATGTTTTGCCTGTCTAAAGCAGCACCTGCCTTGTAGTACAATGATCTACACCATGCCATGAGGATTCTGTGATTTTGCAACCACATAATTTGCTGTGGAATTCACTCATTGCCATAGGATTGTGTTCCAGCTTCTCAGCTTTCATTTTAAAAATGTTTCTGGTTCTTCCAGAGAGATAACCTGGAAAATACAAACCAAGCGGAAACCAATACAAGGATGTTTGCCTGAGTCTGCAGAGTGCATAAAACTAAGGCTCTGAGATTTGTGAACTGCCCCATTCATCCTAAATAAGGACTCATGCTCTTCACAATTTGTGCATTTTTCCAATATCCCATAGAACTCAGCATTTTTGCCAAGGACTTCACCATTTTGCTGCAACCAGGAATCCCAATACTTTTTTCCTCTCTCTCCTTGCACTGGCAGGACATGCGTATAACTGATTCCTACTCTTCAGCTTTCCCTACAAGAAGTTAATTGAATTACAGTGCATGCTCCCTGCATTGTTCCATAGAGCTAGGCAGCAGTGGATCAGAGAGGCAGAGTTTACAATATGGGAAACCACAAGAATTAGCTGGTGAGCTGGACGACCCTAGAAAACAACACAACTGCTGAGACCTGCTCAACTAGCTACATTAGCCGCTATGGTCAGTTATCAACTTCTCTCTTCTCTTGAGTACACTGGGAAAGGAGATTCTGAACTGGGTTACCTGGAGAATGTCCTGGGAACAGAGGCTTGGAGCTGGACTACCTCTAGACCACAATGAAAAAATGCATCCTCAAAAATAGTCATAATTGAAAATTATCAACAACAGATTGTACTTCACTTCCTATATTTCAACTATGAGAGTTTATTTGCCTGGGGATGGGATGAATAGGGAATAGAATACATTTACATTGCCACAGAATGTAGGGGTTGCTGCTGTGCATTCTGGTCACATTGGGCTGTGGTTATATACTGCTCTTATATAGCATCTTTCATCCAAGGATTTCAAACTCTTGGTAAAATGTATTAATATCAGCTCTGTGTGAGATAAGGAACCATTATCTTCATTTTAATGTATGGATAACTGAGGCACAGAAGGGCTAAGTCACTTTCCCACAGTTACACAGAAAGTCTATGGCAAACCAGGAAAAGAACCCAGATCTCTCAGCACTAAACCTTACCCACAAGATCATAGTCCCATCCATCTTTCCCACAGTGCCTTAAATAAGATCCAACAATAACCTTAGCAACCAATTTATTTATTTACAAGCATCTCTACTGCACTCATTGTGGTACTGAGTGCTTCCCACAGTACATTAACAATATCAGTGCTTTTGTACCTCTTTCTTTAACAAATCCTGTGGAGGTTATATACCTATCTTTTTCTAAAGCAAAGTCTGTAACCTTGTTGAAAGACATATACAGGTTATAAGATAGAATACCGTTATATAAAAGTATGATATGATTAAATCACTTTAATTCAGTCTTTAAAAGAAAAAAAAATAGGTTCATTATCAATCTATAAACCCATAGTGGGTAATAAAATACTAGGAGCACCAAAAACCCTCCCCTTAAGCCCCTTTCTCTCAAGATTTAACCCCTCCATAAAACTCTCCAACCAGTCTTGTCTGTTTAGAGCAGACTCTTCATTTATTTTTCCTCACAACTATAATTCTTGTCAACTTGCATTATACATGGCTCAGGAGATAGTTAAATGGGCTACAGAGCCTTTCACCCCTAGGTCATGAGTTCAAATCCAGTTCAGGTTGGTAGTGACCAAAAATTGTTACCAACAGATGGCTGGTTGGAATCCATTGCAAACCTTCAATCTGGCAATGTAAAGCAACACATATTCCAGACTATTTCATTGCATTATCTTAAAAGGAGGAAGTAAATGAGCTTCTGCTCTTCTGGCTTCATTATGATGTGTAAAGAAGTCCTAAAAGGATTTTGTCCTAAAACAAAAAATGCCACACCTTTATTTCAGCTTGGTGTTTTACATTAGAAATTCTGCCCTTGTCCATGATTCTATGGAAACTTGAGTGCTAGTGAAATTACAGCATTATAAAAGACTGAAAGTTCAGCAATTGAGAAGGAAAAGTATTTTTATTAGTTCTTTGTTTTTGTTAACATTTATTTAATGTTAATATCCAATAAGCCCTTGTGAGAAAAAATGTTTTTGTTAAAGAGTCAGCACCCTTATCTTTTCTATTAAGGTATGAACACTTACAGTACACATCTCTGACACCCTCAAGAAATTCTTCCTGCAAAAACAGGGAAGACCAGACTTGATATTCCTGATACATGTATTTATTTTAAAAAAAAAAACAGAGGGAAAAAAACTTCAGACCTTCTTTATGCATCACAAAGGCATAAAAAAGGAGAAATCCAATTTTAAAAAATTCATAGTATGCAGCCTTAAAGTCAGTGAAATCTTTGTGTTACAAAACCTGCCTGTAAATTGAAAAATAGTAACTTGAATTAAAAATAAACTCTCATACACCTTCACATTCCACTGTGAAAAAAGCTGTGCCTTGTGTCTTCCAAGAACTCCTACTAACGTGTCATTTTTGAGTGCCCCTCTGTTTATGCTGTCTAGCTTTTTAGTGAGTTTTAAAGTTACAAATATTATAATATTATAAGCATTAGCTTGGACTTTGTACAACCTTTCAGTAGCTATACATACTGAATTATTTGTAAATATATTGGATTACTAGTACATATCATGATTTTGTGACGTAAGACGCCTATGCGGACATCCCTGTCACTCAGCTGCTGTAGCAAAACTTAAAGAGCACAACACTAAAGCTAAAGGTCATGTCATCACATCTGCTTTGCACAGATAAGAGAAGAGTCATTAAAGTCTCACTACAATGGGACCAGAACTATTGGAGAGAGGTAAGAGGAACCACAACAGCAGCATCACATTGGCCGTGTGGAAGCCTCTCCAGTGGTACTGTTGCAGTATTTAGGGGAACGTGGTCGGCATACAACCACTCTGATACTTTGTTGCCTGGCAAGCCACAGGAAATTACCACCAGAATTAATGTCTTCTTCCACAGGGTACCCACTCCATGCCTTCTATGCTTCCCCACAGGGAAGACTAAGTCATAAGGAAGTAACAGTCACACAGTTAACAACAGAGCCATGCTACAAAGAAGAAAGGAGCCTGAGCAGTAGCATAAAGGTGCTGTCTCATCTTGAATGCTCTGGACCTCCACAGGATTTCAATACGGCTCAGTGGACATGGATGTTATTGGAGGACCTCCCCCTTCAGCCTTCCTTCTAATGGGATGATAATGACATGTCCTAACCCCTCACTTTGGTGGGCTGATACCTCCATAATGCCACAATTCTTGACTTGCAGTTTCCCATGTAACATTTCCTCTCCTGCAAATTCTTCTACAGGAGGTGATATAGCCATCTAAATCCTTAGATGACTGAAATTTATTTTTAACTTTGAAGAATACTGATGACCTCTCAATAATAGCAAAAAAACCCAATTAATCCCAAAGAACCAATGGGAGTCAAACTATAAAAATGATGACATTTTGATTTTGGGTAATCTATTAACTGCCATTGTAGCTCACTCACGTGATCCCTCCACGACTCCACGCAGTAATTTAACATCCCTGCCAAATATAAAGCCAGAGACTGTGCCTGTCTTGTGCACCAATCCAAAGAAGTGAGGGGATATGACCACTTTAACTAGTGTGCTATATCACCACTTCCAGCATGCAGGGAGCAGCAGCCTCTGCAGAACAGTTACATCTATACTAGGTTCAAGGAGGCAGGAAGTGGCACCTGTATATTACAGAGCATACCTACAATGAATATAGGTCCAGGACAGTTTACTTCCTCTTCCCAGAACACTGGGAACACTGGGTGGGAGATTGTGACTTAAAGAGTCAGTCTCCATGCTGGGCCTCTCCAAAGGCACTGTAACAACATTCTGCCCCAGATTGCAAACCAGTGATCTAGCCCACAAGTAGATCCACACTAATCGAATTTATGATGCCTCGAGAATGTCTTTTAGAGCTCACATTTTTGTGCATATAGTAAAGAGAAAATTTTTGCACTTTACACTAATTGCTTCAAATAAATAAGAGACTAACAAAACTTATAGATAATTTTTGGCATTAAAGGAAGATATATGGGAAGTCAGTCATCTTTCCTTCTTGAATTGTAAATTTGTTTTTCATGTACTATAATAGATTATCAGGTATTTACCATTTCTACTTAACTCCCTAAGGATCTCTTTTATTCTTGCTCCTTAAACTGTTTTAGAATATTAATAAAAGTTTATACTCCATATCTTTTAATTATATTTCCATTGCATTCATGCTTGTTTAAATAAAATTGTTTTCTCAAGTTTCTTAATTAAGATCCTAAAATTGCTTTATTTTTCATGCAACATCTGTTAGTTGGTAATGGCATACTTGAAACAAAGGCAAGGAATGATGAAAAGACCTGATTATATGATTCACTATGTCTTGACCTTCCTTGCCTTTATCAGTCTGTCAATAATTGTAAAAGACAAGTAGATGAACCCATTCATTAAAAAAGTTACACTTCAGTTACAGAAAGAAATTCACTCACCTTTTTACATTCATCTGCTCTTTTAGCTTGCTGTACATTTCCAGTACTGAATAAAACAAAAATATTTACCCATTTAGAGCTTATTGCACACTAAATACTCTAGTTAATAAGAAAAAGAATATATATTTTAAAATGAACAGTATACAATTATATTATTTTAGTCAGATTCATTTATGCACTTTTCTCAACATATTACAATACAAAAACTAGAAGTAGCAAAAAATAAAGTTCTATATTGCAGATTAAGAGGGGAAAAAGTGAACTATTAAAGAGAAGTTAAGTAGTAAAGAATTTAAAAGTGAAACAATAGATTCAAACATTTGTCAGTGTAAACACACTAACTTTTGTTTAAACATCTGTCAAACAATTATATTCATAGCACACCATAAAAACCTTGGGAATTTCATATGTATTAGCAGTTAATAGGAATAGTTCATAGAAAGGCAACAGTACCATCTACTGTCATTATCACAAGTCACAACAGAAAGATTAGGTAGTACAAAGAAAAAGGTTCAAATCTATCTGCCAGTGTAATAAACAGGAGTCAGTTGTTATAGATGTACAATATGAAATGCAATGTTCTCTAACTATATATGAAACATAATGTCTCAAGAAGGTGCCATTCAAAAGCATACTATTGCGGTACTGCACAAAGTTAAATGATGTACTATAAATAATGTTCACAAACTTTTTAATGTTTTCCCTTAAACTTTTAACCATAGGAAAATAAATATTAAACAACAACTTCAATGGTTTAAATGCAGGCATATTTATTGTATGATAAAAATACACATGCTTAATTTTTTGTATGATCTATGTCCTCTCATTGTTAGCTTGCAAACAAAGCTGTATGATTACCCTATTATAATTATTATAGAATAAATATATCATAATGAGATCTAAATTTGGACACCTTGGTAAGATGCTAGTAACTCCTCTGCTATACCTCATGTTACACAACATTGGCCTGTTCTACACTGATAATGTAGGTCGACGGAATGCGGCTTCCGTCACCCACATAAAGTATGCATCTCCACTGGCATGTCAGTTCCGCCAACCTAAATTGCGGTAAAATTCAACTTCATAAAACCATCTCCGCAAGTAGCGTAGCGCTGAAGTCGAATTCTGTGGGTCAAATGAGTGTCAATGTAGGCACAGCACAACATAAATCGACGTCTTTGGCCTCCAGGAGGTATCCCATAATGCTCTGTTGTGACTGCTCTGCACGTTCACATTCTGCTGCACTGTGGCCACGTAAACAAGAAATAATTCCCATTTCCTGTTGGTCAGCATGGAGAAAGCTTGCCAGCACAACTGATCATAGTGACTGCAAGCCCCAGACGCGCTCAAGCCTGGAATCAACCAGAGGTCTTGGATCTCATCGGTCTATGGGGTGAAGAGTCTGTTCCAGCTCAGCTCCAAGCAAGCAAAAGAAATTTGGATATCTATGAGAAGATATCTTGCGGCATGTTGGAGAAGGGGTGCAACAGGGACGCGCAGCAGTGCCACGTTAAGATCAAAGAGCTGAGGCAGGCTTATCAGGAATAGGGAAGCTACTAGTCATTCTGGCTCCTCACCAAAAACATGCCGCTTTTACGAAGAACTGCATGCAATTCTCGGCAGTGACCCCACCACTACGCCACTACACAGCGTTGATACCTCAGAAGAATCGGAAGCCAGGATGAATGAAGACAAGTCTGTGGATGAGGAGGAGGATGAGGAGAACAGGGAGCAGGCGAGTAGGATATCCCTTCTCCCTGAAAGCCTGGAGCTGTTTGCAACACAGGTGCAGCCCAGCCGGACGCAGGAAACTGTGACTGACAATGATGTCGGGGAAGTCACATCTGGTGAGTATGTACTGCAAATTGCATGTCTTTGGTTATATTCCTAGTCCAGAATCTTGTACCAGTGGGAAAAAGTGGTGTGTGTGGTGATGGGACTGTGCTTCCTCGTAGTTGGTGTGCATAAGTATTAGGTTCACCCCGGAAAAGATTATTTATGTGCACAAAGGTGCTCCAAGAATCCTCCATGCATATCTCCAGGAAGTTTTCACGTAGGTACTCTGCAATCCTTTGCAGAAGATTTCTTGGGAGGGCAGCCTTATTTCTTCCACTGCGATAGGACACTTTCCCCCACCACTCTGTGTAGGCATCATCACGGAACACAGCATAGCAGCATAAGGGCCAAGCTTGTAGCTAGATGCTTTTGCAAATCCTCCCTTTCCGCGTATGTAACCCTCAGCAGGCTGATATCACTCATGGTTACCTAGAGAAGATGGTGCACATTTACAGTACCCAACCAAGAAAGTTTTTTAGTGTGTGTTATTCCAGAGCTGGGGATGGTTTCCTAGTTCAGCACACCACAAGACCCAAAGCATAACTTTGTTGCTCTGGACCTTGGGCATCTGCAAACGGGTTTCCATTTTTTTCCTCCAGAGACAGTTAACCCATACCCACACCTCACCCTTTCTACCACCTCTTAAAAGCCTGATCAATGGGAGCTCAACATCAATGCTGCTCTAGGAAGCATGGACTTGTGCAGCATGGACAACAGAAAGGCAGCACTGGAGTATGAACGTTCGACACAAGATGAGATGTTGCGCATAATGTGTGATCAGTCAGACATGTTGAAGTGTCTGGGTGAGCTTCAGGAAGCTCAGTGGCAGGAGAGACTCCTTCTGCAGCCCCTGCAAAACTCTGAGTTAATGCACTCCTTCCTAGCCCCCACCCCCAAGTGGTCTAGGAGGAGGTTGAGCAGGGTGCAGTACATGCTGCAATTCTTGTCGGTTGAGGGGAACAGAAAGAGGTGACGGCCCCTTTACGGAGTGGGAATGTGTGATTCTTTCGTGTGTGCACAGCTAAAATGGGCTCTGTATCCCCTCTCAGGCCACACACAATGCATGCGGAACGTTCAGTTATCTTCCTTCCCTCCTCTCTGCAAAGGGTCACCAACAAAAAAAGTACTGCTTTACAATTCATTACTGTTTATTTATTGACCTGGGAATAAAGAGAGGGGGAAGTTGGGTGGGGAAATGGATGGGTGGGGGAGGGGAAAGGTCTCAAGCGAGTATTCGTGTGTTTCAGGTCTGGGGAGAGCTCTGCGCAAAGTTCCAAGAAAGTGGCCTTTCGTATTCGAAAGTTCTGCAGCACTGATCATCATCCCACATTTTCATAACAATGTGATCCCACCAGTCAGTGTTTGTTTCCTGGGACCAGAAGCAGCACTCCACCGACGTCAGATGGTGCGTGACAGCCTACAGCAAATGGGAATTGTTTCGTTCTATGGCTTGTAGCAAGGCGGCCTCTGTAACATCACAATTTTCAGTGCTGCGGCTCCCGTCTCGCCCCTGAATATACTGCAGGATAAGTTGTGAAGTGTTTGTGATGCTCACAATGATAGTGCAGAGCTAAGCGGGCTCCATTCCGCTCAGGCAATGGCATGTGCGTGGCAGAGAGTGAAGGGTTTGAAAAAATGGCACAAAAAGGTTATCGTCTGTTTGTTTGGACTGGGACAAGAAATGAGGTTGGGAAGGGGTATGTTGCATCATGGGAGGACGACAACCTTCCCAAATGCCCCTGCAGGTAGTTGCACTGCGGAATAGCTGCCCATGGTGCACTGCTTTGATTGTTGACATAAGCGCGGATGGTGGGGACACAATCCCCCTATGCAATGAGCGTGGTGTGATCATGCTCCTTCAAATTCTGCAGCTCAGAGGGTGAAGGTCAATTTAAATTAAATCGATTTCACTCCACAATGTAGATATACCCATTGAATCATGAGAAAAAAAATTAAAACTTCTGTTGTGTTTTGGGTACAATGACTTATCTCATTTTTTAACTACCATTTTATTTAACCAAATGTCACTATTGCACACATTTGTAACTCACCTGGAAGACACAACTGTAGTTTTTCTACTACCGTAGTAATATTCCGCTGCTGAATTCTACATCGGATGATTTCCTCTGTTTGGGCTATCACCTTAGATATTTTGTAAAAAATTACAATTAAATTATGGAAACAAATTTAATTTGCTGCAAATATTCAATTACGCACATAGGAAGCACCATTTTCTCACCTCTTTCCCAGCATCTTGAAGCCTTCGGTTGGTATCAGTAACTTGGACCTTAAAAATAATTTCACCTTTGTTAGACAAATATGCATATATTGCCCTGATGTAACTGCTCACCCTTGTAATTAGATCATGCTTCATGAGAAATTTAGAACAAAGAAATGCAAATTCAAATTAACTCTACAGCTTGAACTTGAACTTTTGATCGCAAAGGGCTTTTGTTAACTTCAATTACTTATGACAGTTCTTTCTAACAGATTCTGTGGCAAACTTCTCAAATTTACTTGGGATTTTTGAACTTTACTTGTTTCTGTAGGTCTGTCAAACAATTCAAATCATTGACCCAATTGACCACTGGTCCCTTTTTGATAACCTCAATGAGCTCTATGTGCCATTCATTGTCTGTAAGAAATGGTGATTGCATTTTATGGTAATTAAACATTCATACTTTGCTGAATGCAACCACTGGGTGGTTGATTAACATCAAACGTGGAAATCTCCAAACCACAGCAACATTTTAATGCTGCAGGTGCAGGCAAAGCTCAACCTCAGATTTTCCCACATATTAAGTGACTCATTAGGTCATCATAATAAGGAAGCACATTCTAGTTTATTAAAAATCTCATTAATTTCCAAACAAAGATGCTCAATGACCTCATTGATGCTGTATTTGGTCTCTTGTTATCTGAATATCCTTTATATAATGCTCTTCTAATCATAACCTCTGGTGAACTACGCTCATTCTGTCTGGTGTGCATATTTTGCTCTTGAAAGTGTAAAGAGAGCTAAATGGGACAGGTCTGACCATTCACTATTCTGCATTCTGACTTCTGAGTAAACCTTACTCCTCACTTCTAATGCATACCACTAACATTGCCTACTGTTTTGGGGAGGACAAGTGCACTTTTTAAAAAATGTGCAACTGCAAATGGAGGCTTTACAAAAGAATCAAGAGTTCTAACAATATTTTTTCTGAATCTGAAATTGAGAGGTCAAATACATACTTTGGTAATCAAACTGAGGAAAATCCCAAGACCTATTATAAGAAATATTGTTTTTACTAATATTTTACCTTTTAAAGTCTCCCAGCATTACTTAATAAAATGGTAAATTGATTTTTGGCAATGTTTTAAAAATATTATGAATGAAGAAATCAGAAAATGAGACCTAAAAATATATTAACAAGGCAAATTTATTATTATAGTAAACAAGACATTCCTAAACATCTATACAATTTCTGAAAATTTAATTTGCAAACATCTGGATGTGTATGTGCATCAGGAAAGTCTTATACCTTAAAGAAGAAACATTCCATCTAGTATTAATCAATGACGACAATATACGTAAGTTAAAATAATAATTTCTTACCTTTAATTTTTCTGCATCAGCCCTTACTTTAAGAAGTTCTGTAATAGCATCCACAAAGCCCTGATGGTGAAAATTACACATCTTTTCTATCTCCCTGTCATGGTTACGTATGCAAGCATCTAGTTTTTCCATAAACCTTTGGTGTGCATTTGGCTGGTCATCATATACAGACCTGTTAAATACAAATTACAAAACATATTAAACTATTGATAAAAAGAATGTTCTAACAGGTAGGGATCTTTACTGAAATTTTAAGGTTTTCATCTTTTAAATTCAAACTTGGTATCACAATGACATAACTTGTGATCCACCCCACTGAAATTATTAAACAAAAGACATAATCCAAAACCGAGCTTGGACCTGGCCCTTATGGCATTAATCCAGGTGCTTAACCAGTTATATTATGGTTGACCTCAGCCTCACTGGTCTGTTACTAATGCCCTTATGCTCAAATATGAGTACAAAAGAATCAGTTTCTCTAACTACTTCATATAGCATGGATCGCTTTTCCATCAAATTCCGTTGTTTGTTAAATATAAAGAAGTGCAAATATACATATTTATTTTTCTAGTATGCCTACCAGTAGATTTGCACAAGTAAATACATTTTGCATGACTCTAGCCAACCGCAGTTAAGAAATATCCTGCAACATTCAGCCCCCTAGTGGACTACAATCAACAGTGACTAATAAAATGTGATCTTTTTCCTCATAAAGATTTATATACTGTTCCAAGACTGCAATAGGGCCAATATTTTAAAACACAGATGCCTAAAGTTTCCACCTAAATCTATGTTTAAGCACACAAAAGTGGTCTGATTTTTAGAAGTGGTAAGCTGCCGTCACTCCTACTGAAGTCAGCACTTTTAATAATCAGGTTGTTTTTATTTAGGTTCCTAACTATGGATTTAGTTTCCTAATTTTAGGCATCCAGTTTGAAAATTTTGGTCTTGGAACTTCACAGAAAATTGAAGTCTGAGTTCTTCTTCCTGTACTGTTTATAATCCAACAGATGACATACAGCTGAGGGCTAGAGAACAGAGAGACAATAAAAAGCAAAGTTGAGAATGTGGCTTGTTAGTTCCACCTTTTGTTTTAATAAAATTTGGTGTTGGAGGGGTCAGGATTGTTGTTTTCTTTTTTGCAAGGGTGGGGATTGGTGGTCTGGTTTGTTAATTCTTCGAAGGTAGGACTAGGATTTATGGGACTCATGAAATCTGTTTTAAGGAAGAATTGAAGGTGGAGCTCATTGAACTGGCTCAGGGGAATAGTAATTACATGAAAGAAGGCACAGAAATGAAAATGGGCAAGGGATAGAGTGGATGGCTAATCTTTAAGCTTCAGCAGAAGGGGCATGCAAAGAGAAGTGAGAGGTACCAGCAGATGAACAGCAGAGAAAAGGACAGAGTCCTTAAATCTGATCAGAATAGGGAGGGAAAGGCAATCAAAGGACTGGAACAGTGACTTGAGATGGTCACAAAGCAGACAAAACAGATGACTGCTGGAATGGCAATACTAAAAGGGGCAATACAAGAGTCAAGGAAGTCAATAAGAAAGTTTTAGTATTGCCAACCCCAACAGTTCAAAAATCATAAATCAAGCTCCCAAAATCATGAGCTTGCTTAAAAATCATGAGATTTTTATAAAGTGAATTATTTTAATTTGCCTTCTAATTTTTGAGCATTTTCACATTTTCAGATTTTTCCTCACAACCAGGAGGGTTTTTCTCCCCTCTCCCAAAAGGCAAGCTGAGGTTTTCATGTAATCTCCTGACTTTGGCTTTAAGGAAAAAAATTAAGATATTGTAACTTGGACAGAATTTTTGGAAGTGTACAGAAACAAATCATACATGGTAGAACCTCAGCGTTACAAATACTAGCATTACGAACTGACCAGTCAACCACACACCTCATTTGGAACCGGAAGTATGCAATCAGGCAGCAGCAGAGACCAAAAAAAAAAGAAAAGCAAATACAATACAGTACTGTGTTAAAAATAAACTACTAAAAAATAATGGGAACATTTAAAAAAGCAGATTTGACAAGATAAGGAAACTATTTCTGTGTTTGTTTCATTTAAATCAAGATGGTTAAAATCAGCATTTTTCTTCTGCATAGTAAAGTTTCAAAGCTGTATTAAGTCAATGTTCAGTTGTAAATTTTTGAAAGAACAACCGTAATGTTTTGTTCAGAGATACGAACATTTCAGAGTTATGAACAACCTCCATTTCCATGGTGTTCATAACTCTGAGGTTCTACTGTATCTGGATTTTGAGTACTCTATTCATAAAACTAAAAATATTTTCTATTTTGCTGTTACCTATAGGAAAACAGTCATGGCACAAAGAGAGCCTTAGATACATCATCTTCCATGGATGCCTCAACGTTCATTTTCCCCATTGAAGTGGTTTATTGCATTGTTCCTCAAATATTAGGAAAAATAAAATAAAACCAAAATATTGGAAAAGGCTAAAATAAGCAAAGATACAGTTATGATGGAAAACAACCTGGCATTCACACCCTATGAACTACTGTAATAATCTTTGTACAAAATATGCCTTGTGAGGTATAATTTGAAAACTAATAACTCACTGGTCAATAATATCATGATTAAATGTGTATAGTAACATTATATGTAAAGTTATAAACATAAGCTGAAATTATAACTGAGGTGTGTTTACCAGACAAGTCTGGGAAGTGGGTAAAACTGTTTCTCAAATACAAAGGCCAAGCTGATGCCAGGGCCAGCCCTTTCCCAAATAGCACCCATTCTCCATTTATCAAACTTTTGAATACCTTATTTTTATTGCATTTGTAGCCCATTTCATTACTTTGATGCCCAGTTTGCCCGTCATATAAGAAGATACATTTTTCCCTTTTGTCGCTAACAACAAAAACAGCACCCTGAGCCCAGCAACCTCCACTCCCAGCACCCCAGGTGGTCACCTGGGTCACCTTCCCCTAAATCTGGCCCTGGCTGACACCTATAGCCAGGTGTCATCAAAGCTGATGGCGCATCACCTATCAAGTGGACATTCTTTGGCAAGGAAGGGGTGCAGGAACAAACAGATCTGCATCTTAGCAAACAACAGCATGGAACCTCTTTCACCACAAAACTCGATATCAGCAACCTAAGAGGGAAATGAATTTCATCTAGGGGTAACCCTCAGGAAAATGCAATAAAAGAGTAACTGAACTAAAAAAGTGAGGGTTAGAAACACCCCAAAGGATTTCTCCCTATCCATCTCTCTCTTTTTCACCTAAGACAACAAAAGAAACAGCCGTTGAACTTTGGCAGCAGGTCCTGGCCAGAGAGTTTGGTCAGCAGTGTTACTGGAAACATGTGATAAGGAATTTCACCTTGAACCTAGTCTAGTTGATTAAGTTTAGTACTAGGAAGTATATTATTATTATTTCTCTTGTAACGATTTCAGACTTTAATGCCTTATACTTATGCTCCCTTAAAACCAACTTCTTGTAGTTAAATAAACCTGTTTTATTCTTTAATTAAAACTAATTCAGTGCTGTGAATTGTTTTGGTAACTTCATTTTAGGTAGCAGACTGTTGTAGATTGTATACTGATCCCCTGAGAGGGGTAACGTACCTATTATATCTGGACTGTCCAGGAGAGGGCTGGGAGTGTGGGGAGAAATCCAGGACTAGGAGTGTGTTGGGGTCACCCTGCAAGTGATAACCAAAGCTGCTGGAAGTCAGTGTGTGACTGATGTATGGCTGGCAGGATAAAGCTATACACACACGCTCAGAGTGTTACCTACATGCTGAAAGGCTGCTTGTGAGTGGCCCAGTGGGATCTACAGCAGCAAAGCACTGTGAGGCATCCAAGTTTGCAGGGCAAGGGTAACATAGCCTCTCACTGATCTGGATTGCACCCCAGAATGTCATAATAGTACAGTACACCCATGTGCAAACATTCCTGATACTTTAATTTTACTTTTCTGCATGTACTTTTTATAACCAATGCTTTTGCTCTCTCCTACAAAAGGAACTTTCATTACAGACATTCCCTTAAGACACTCTTCTGATATGATAGCATATGATTTCATATTTCTATGACTTACTATAAAAAAAAAACCTCAGCTTTAAAATTTTCCAAAAACAGTTTTTGCTATGAATGAAATTCACCCTAATGCAAGGTCTGCTCAAGACCTTCCATAGCACTTAAGTCTTTAACAAAGAGCTTAATGTGATGAAAAGCCCATTGGATGGGCCCTCTGAACTGGAGTGAATTTCAGTAATAAAAAAATGACCCTCCCCCGCCGGCATTCTTTGGCACAGAGATTTAGCTTTACTCTTTTTTATAAAGTTGCTGAGATCTTAAGTCCATAGAGAGAAAACCGGGAAATAGAAATTATTGAGGGACCTACTAAGATATTTAAGTGCAGATTAATATTGCTTTATTAAGGTACAGTCCATTTACTTGTCCCCAAAGTACAAGAGGGAAATTTTAGCCTCTAACAAAGTGGAGGATTCTTCCCTCCCTCCGCCCCCGCCCCCCAAGACCTATTACTGCTGGATCAATATTTGAAGAAGGCCCACAGTTTTTCACTATATCTGGAAGGAGGCTGTAGAGTTAGCCTGAGGTTCAAGAATTGGGGAATGTAGAGTCTGGAGCTCTCTGCGTTTTTGTGACTATGTTGGCCAAGTTCTTGAGGAGGAGAAGTGTCCCATCCTTCCAAGTCTCTACAAGAAAGTATGAATTTCCATCCTTCTGAAAATGCTTCTTCTGACTAAACTCTATAGGAACTGGCGAGCTTGGGGATCAACTAATGCACTCAAGAAAGTGTTCTTTACTGCCTGAAAAAAATAAAACAAAATCTGTTGGGAACCAGAGGCCTGAGAGGAATGTCCCCTGCCACTTCTGTGACAGGAAAGAAAACAGAGTGCTGAAAACTGTACTCTCTCCCCCCCACTACATCATGGGCAAATCCTGTGAGCTGCTTGACCTGGAGCAGCAAATGCTGTGGTACACTCCAGGATCCTAGCATGGGACAATCCCTGAGCACTCCTCTGTCTCTGCAAGAAGAGGAAGGGGCTAAAGTGCTGGAATCTGGAGAGCAGAAGCATAAGGGAACCAACTTTGCAGTGCATTCCTGAAAAGGGAATGAGACTGCTGAGAAAAGAAGCCACCGAAACATCGCATGAAAGATATTGTGGACACATCACCTGTGCCAGGACATCACTATTGCCAAGCTATAGTATGTTGTTAAAGAAATTTGGGCTTAGTCACACTTGTGGTATTTTCTACCCATCCAGCAAGCTGGACTGAAGATGAATTGAAGTTTGCCCATAGAGGGAGAGGGCTAGAGAGGAAAAAAATATCTCAGAAGCAAGCAATTGGTCACTCTGCTTAGCAAATTCAACCAGCAGAGAGAAACCTATTGGTCTAGACTGTTCAATGAAGGAGAACAAACTTATAGGTTTAAATAGCTATCTTAGGAAAGGAAAATGAACTACCCAGTCAATTGAAGTATTGCTAGAAAACGATTATGCCATGTTGGAGGGACAGTGGGCGAAGGAGGGGACCTTTTACTGCCAGTTCTACACATAGCATGTGGACAAAGAAAGGGTTTCCTTTTCCAAGGTTATCTATCTACACTGTTCATTAATAAAAGGTTTTATTTATCATAATTCAATACTAATAAAAAAAGCAGGGCTAAAAAGATAGATCAGATCTAGAAGAGAAAAGGATTTTGAAACATGATGTGATTAAACAAACTCCATACACTGGATATTTACTATTCAGATATATAAACATGGAAATAATTTGGCACTAAGATATTGGAAATATATCTAAGATGTTATCGAACAAACAATTCCAGACAAAATAATGATCAATCAGGAAATTCTTGGTAGCACATATCGAGGTGCAAGATGATGTAGTGTCCAGTACATAATGAAAAGAACCAATATGTATTTTTATTCATGGGTTTTTGTATGGGGCTCACCACTTTAATATCTAAACACTACATACACATTAATGATTAATACTTTCCTAATTCACAGAGGTGAGGGTTATTCCCATACTACAGAAAGAAAACAGACAAAAAGATTAAGTGACTTGCCAAAAGTCATACACAGTCAGTGGCAGAGTTAGAAAGAAAACCCAAATCTCACATGTCCCAGTTCAGTTCCTTAACCACAAGAACATCCTACCTTTCTATAGGGACGCCTAATATTTACGGTTTTCTGCAATGCGTTGTGCCTTTCCATAGAAGCGGATTAACAAAATGCTGATGTATGTATTGTCTAAAACATTATCTGATAGACTATTTTTAAGGTTCAGCAAGTAGTACAAAAAGTTACCTTATAAAATGATCAAAAAGTAAGCATCACAGCACAGCTTTTATGTTACATATATAAAGAGCTCCATCTTGTGGGAATGATGACAAATTAAACCTTTTCTCCAAGTTGTGATAGAAAACATGAAAGGGAACTTCTAAAATCAAACAAGTTATAATTATATCACAGTGTTTAAAAGAAATGTATATTTTTATTATCTAAATATATGAAAAGGTGGGAGACATTAAACATAATGTTTACTAGATCTACAGCTTTTTTTTTCCCTGACCAACTGGCATGCAGTACTTTAAGAGTATCAGTAAATACTTACATTTTAAACTGGATGTTAAATGTATAATATCTTCCTTTTCTCTCTCTTTTTTTTTTTAAATCAATCAAGTCTCTTCTGTTTAATGGGAGACTCATTGCTCCCACTCCATTATTATCTGTATTATCTCCCTGGCTCCATTTCCTATGCAGCACATTACTGGATCCATATGATCTGGCAGGATCCTGGATCTGGCAGGGATTCCTGAACTATGTGGCACTGCTTCTCCCCTCTCCATCCCCCAAACATTCTTAGTCTCTTTTCCTCACATTTCACACCGCCCCCAAATTTTCAATTGACTGTGCTACGTTTGTGTTGAAAACATGTATTGTAGAAGTTGTTGAGGTTTTCACAGCTGGGTAGGGGACAGCTGGAGCTTTGCATACCCAGAAGGTATTGGAGTTTGTTTCATTGCTTGGGAGCCTGGAAGTAGTCGAGGCTTTTGGTACTTGGGAAAAGATGTATGCGTTGTGGAGGAGGAAAAATGACTTCACTTTTGGGTGGGCAGGAAAAAGGGAAATTTGAATTCCTCGTTCTCCAGAACAACCTTGACAGCAATCTCCTGCACAAAAATCTGCCAGTTCATTGAACAACACTAGAGATGTACATTAGCTTAATTTTTCTGTCAAAACAATCAGCTGTGACATAGTTAGCAATGCTGACATTTAAAACATTCTTAGTAGGCTTTAGTGTCAATAGCTAAGGTCTGAGGCCTTGTGTTTTGGCTAAGCTTAGGCCTTGTTCTTGGGCTAAGCAGTAGGAGCCATATTAGGAGTGACAGCAGCCATAAGCTAAGTGGCATGTAGTCACATCTTCACATTCCTGAAATTACATCAAGTAATATCAGGCTGTGAAGAAGGTGATACTGTCCTCATAGTACCCACCCCCACCAGATAAAGAAACACATCTTAAAAGGTGTAAAGAAAACGTTGTTTAATAGCATTCTGTCTGACAAGGAATCACTTTTCAATAGTTGTGGTTGTAAAATCTACACTTCTTTTTGTTTTGTCTTTATGATACCCAGTTCTCTATTGTTGATCTGAATGAGTGCTGTCTGGTTCTTTGATCATTTCTGTCTGTTGCATAACTAAATATGCACTATTTAAATCAATTAAGGTGATGAGATATGATTAGTTACAAAAACTGTTTTGTAATGGCTAGGATTGCTGTTTTGTAGTACTTTAGTTTAAAATGATTGGTTAAGGTATAGTTAAGCAGGACCTAAGTTTTAACTATATAAACTGAGGTCCAAAAGGAAGTTCTTTGGAACCTAACTCCAGGACACCACCCAAAATCAGAGCTGCCAGACCTCAACACCCTGCTAACCATACTGTGCAGAAGCTAGAGTCCCTAGATGATCTAATCCTGATTGGCCCCCAGGAGAAGTTTGTCTGTCTTATTGGGAGTGGTAAACGTATGCTTAGCATGTGTATTCTGTTCTGGTAATTGCTAATAAATAGAGAATAAGGATATTATTGTGTAAGGCTCCTTCACTAGTAAAAGATCCTGCAAACCTGCAGAGAAATACACTCAGAGCCCTACGGCCTGGCAATGGGTGTCCCTGAGCCCTAGAGTGTGAACTGGGTAAGGGTAGGTGACTTTCCCCCGGAACCCTACAGATTGGGAAAGAGTGGGGGTGCCTTAAACAGGTTATGCCTTGAGCCCTATGGATTGGGTAAAGGTGGGGTGCAGGTAACAAATACCCTTTGAGATGAATGTGGGGCAGCTCATCTTTGTCAGAACTATTATTTCAAAGCTGTCTGCAAGCTCACGCACACATAATGTGAAGTCAGCACTCTAATCACATTTTGAAGGATATTTTTTGGAAATATAAGGGCTAACTGCTTGCTTTTTAAATAACAGCTTAGGCTCTGAAGCACCACTATGTGACAGCTCTCACTTTTCTATCAGCTACTTTATCTTTAGCTATTTGCTGCTGTATCCACCCAAGGCCGCAACTCCCAGCTTACCTGTTCCAGAAACCGCCATGCAGGGAGGAGGCCCAGCCACACCATGTTACCAAGCAAGGCTAGCAAACCCTGGCAAAAATCTGGGGGAGCACATGACCCCATGTGCTCCCCCGACGCACAGGACCAGATTAACTCTCCTGTGGGCCTGGGGCTATTAATTTTGTGGGGCCCCTTATGGCAGTGCTCCCGGAGCTGGGAGCACTTGGGCCGGCCTGGGACAGACCGGCCAGCCTGGGGGCGAGGCGGGCCAGTGCTGTGGCATGGTGCAGGCCGGTGGCGCTCCAGGGGCGAGGCAGACTGGCACTGTGGCATGGCACGGGCCAGCAGTGCTCTGGGGGCTGGAGGGAGCGCTCAGGCCAGGCCTGGGGCAGACTGGCCAGCCCAGGGGTAGGGCAGGGTGGGTAGGCACTGCGTGGGTTGGCAGGTGGTGGCGCTCCCAGGGCTGGGGCGGACTGGCCAGCCTGGGGCCAGGTTGGGTCCGCGCCTGGTGCTGGGGCACTCTGGCAGTGGGGCAGGGGAGCCGCTAGGGCACGGGACGGCCAGGGTAGGTTGGGGCAGGGCAGCGCTGGGGCACTGGCTCTGGGGGCGCTTGGGACGTTCCAGTATTGGGGCCACCCGGCCAACCTAGCTGGGGCTCGGAGTCAGACCGCCCAGGGTGGGGCTCTGACAGAAGAGGGGTGGAAGGGGCATGTGGCTCCAGGCGGAAGGGGGGGGCGAGGGTTAGCCTCCCTGAACGGGCGATTCATCAGCCAACCGGATTCATTTTTGTGGGGCCCCCTTTAGCCCGAAGCCCTGGGCTGCAGCGCTTAAAGCCCCTGCATTAATCTGGCCCTGCCCACACGTCGCCTCTAACGCCTGCCTGCCCGTCCCCTGCTGACCATGTCCAGATTTGGAGCTCACAGCCAGAGCGGGAGGCTGCCCTGTAAGTCATTACATTAAAATTTGTACCATTATTTGTAAGCAACAGCTGGAAATTTGTACCATGGGAGGCTAACCAGCTAGGGTCCCCCATGGCTCGGTGGGTGGGATCAGCCCTGACCCAGACTGTCTGGGAGCAGGCGTGGATAGGCATGTGCCCAACAGGGCAGCCACAGCAGGCAGGGTGGGGAGTAGCCTGTGACACTGTCTGAGGGACCCTTTATAACATTATTTAACATCAATATTGCAGTATCACGATAATTTGTACGGGATATGCCATGTCAGGTATCATTAGAAAGGTTACAATTTTCTAAGTATGATGATATTGTATATGTGTATGTGTCATATTTGTATTGTCAATTATGGATATGTTTGATATATCTGTATTTCAACTTGTGTTGCGTTTCTGGACAGGATGACAGCAGCAATAAGCCTGCTTAATGGCCCATCAAGGAAACTCACAGATACAATGAGCCCAGGTAGAGAAGACAGGGCAACACCTTACGATGAGTCACCAGGACATGTGGGAACATGCCTTATGCATAGGGGCACAGCCAGAGGTTTTTCTATGCCACATGCTGAGGCCAGACTTGTGAAGTTGTGTTTTAAACAAGACACATGGCAAACCAGAGAGAGATTATAAAACGCAGCTGCACCACAGGATCCATATTGTCTTCAGTCTTCATTCCAGCTTCCTTCCTACCTCTGGACCAACTCATCTGCAACTGAAGCTGTGAAACAAAGGACTGAGTACTGGATGTACACCAGAGGGACCATACAAGCCTGAAAACTCCACAATTCTAATGAAAACCTGATAGGTATGAACTTTCAAATCATTTGTATGTATCTGATTTCTTTAATCATATAACACCTCTCACCTCGTTTCTTTCTTTCATTTTATAATAAATAGTTCCCCGAGTCTATCACTATAAGGCATGTTTTCTAATCCTTTTGTCATTCCCGTGGCTCTTCTCTGAACCCTCTCCAATTTATCAACACCCTTCTTGAATTGTGGACAAAACTGGATTCCAGCAACAGTTGCACCAGTGCCAAATACAGAGGTAAAATAATTTTCCTGCTCAAGGGTCCCCTGTTTATGCATCTAATAATTGCATGAGAGTTGCCGGCCACAGGGCCACAACAGGGCCGTTTTAAGGCCTTCGTAGGCCCCCCGACCGAAATAACTAATTTGATTTTAAGCTATTAATAGTTTTTTTAAATAAAAATAAAAAATTATAAATAAAAAAAAATTTCATAGCCCTGAAAGTTTCATATGCCTATTGTGCCTAATGGATAATACGGCCCTGGGTCACAATGGGAGCTCATGTTCAGCTGATTATCCAACATGACCTCCCCCCCCCACCACACCCCCAAGTTTTATTCAGAGTCACAGCTTCCCAGGATAGAGTCCCCCTTCCTGTAAGTATGGCCTACATTCTCCATTCCTGGATGTATACATTTGGATTTAGTCAGTCATATTAAAACACATATTGTTTGCTTACACCCAGCTTACCAAGAGGTCCAGATCACTCTAACAGTGACCTATTCATTATTTACCACTCCGACAATTTTCGTGTCATCTGCAAAACTTAGCAGTGATGATTTTAATGTTTTCTTTCAGGTCATTAATAAAAATGTTAAATAGCATAGGGTCAAGAACCAATGCCTGCGTGATCCCATTAGAAACACACCCATTCATTGATGATTCCCCATTTACAATTACATTTTGAGACCTATCAGTTAGCCAACTTTTCATCCATTTAATGTGATCCATATTAATTATATATCTTTTTAGTTTTTTAATTAAAATGTTATGCATTACCAAGTCAAATGCCTTACAAAAGTCCAAGTATATTGTATCAACAGTATTACCTTTATCGACCAAATTTATAATCCATCAAAAAAGATATCAAGTTAGTTTGATAGGATCTATTTCCCACCAATTTATGTTGATTGGCATTAATTATATTCCTTTAATTCTTCATTAATCAAGTCCAGTATCAACTGCTCCATTATCTTGCCCAAGATCAATGTCAAATAGACAGGCCTATTATTACCTAGGTTAACCTGTTTCCCCTTTTTAAATACTGGCACAACATTAGCTTTTTTCCATTCTTCTGGAACTTCTCCATGTTCCAAGACTTATTGAAAATCAACATTAATGGTCAACTGGAACAGTGCAACACAGAAAAGCACTTTCCTTTCCGATTAATACGTCATTATTAATAATGTATGCAAATAAAAGCAGTTTTCTTTACTTATTTCTTTACTTATTCTCCTTCTACCTTATAAGAGACTCCTGACGAAATGGGTTGCAGCCCATGAAAGCTTATGCCTACAGAAATTTAATTTGGTAGTCTTTAAAGTGCTACAGGACTCTCGTTGTTTTTGCTGTATACAGATTAACACGGCTACCCCTCTGGAACATTATTTCCATAATGCTTCAGATCTTTTATTTTAAAAGTGTACTTTAAAATCAAAGAAGGATTTTAATTTACTAACCCTGCCATAATTTCTATATACATAGAAATGTTATATAAAATGAATATATTCTACACAGAAAGAATATATTTTGTCTACCTTAACATACTTTTCTTGACAACAATAGGATTTTTCTGTCAGTATAGGCCTGGACCACCCAGATACCCAAAGATTTTCAAGTGTGCTCCATTTATATCCCACACATTAGCATAAAAACTATGACATATATCCGTTCTACACTTTAAAAACAACAAGAGTTCTGTGGCACTTTAAAGACTAACAAATTTAATTTTTGTAGGCATCAGCTTTCGTGAGACTCAGCTCACTTCATGAGATGCAGAGGCAGAATGATACAGTAAATAGGAAACACTACACTTTGGTATTCTAAGTCCTCAATACCCTTATTGTCCAGATGTAGATTCTCTACAACAATTTCAGATGAGACCATGAAGTTACTGACTTTAAAAATGTAGGTTATCATCACTCTTACCTTAATTTATTAGATCAGAATTGAAAAAGGTTGCAAATTCAGTTGGTGCAGACATAGTAAATGACAACCTAGATAAATTACAATTGGCTTGTTATGTGTCTAGGCTGAACTCTTTAATAGCATTTTAATAATATTTCCATAACCCCATAAGTAAGAGGCACTTTACAGACAAAAAAGTAGAGAAGTTCTCTTTTCAATCTAAAGGTAGATGAGGAGATAATAGCAATGAAAATAAAGAAAGGGGATGAGTAAACTAGAAGAAGAAAGTTTCCACAGATATATTTCGTTTATCGAGAGTTAATGGCCCAGATTTGTAAAGGTATTCAGGTGCTGCTGTACTCAGCATTGTAACTCTTATCTGATTTAGGAGCCTACATTTCATTTTCAAAAGAGATTTAGGCACTTGGGAGACAATCAATAGGATTTATGCCCCTAGCTTTGTAAATCCCTTTTGAATGCTAGATGTAGACTCCTAAATCAGTTAGGCATTGCAATGCTGAGTGCAGCAGTGCCTAAATATCTTTAAAAATATGGCTCAACATCCCTACTTTTGTGAAAAATGCTATGAGTCTTTGATGACTACAAGTGCACAGGACCTTAATTTTAAAACTCATTCAAAAGATGATCGCTCCAGTAGCAAAGTGTCCGTTTCCACTCTGCTATGACATCGATTTAGTCTTCTCAATGAGAAAAGTGCAACCCAAAGTATCACCAAAACCATTTTCTACAGCACTTGACTACTTTCTTTAACTCTCCCACCAAACTCTACCCTTCTTTACAAATCATGAAATCACAAAATAAATTTTAAGAAATGATCACAGTACTTTAATTATTCCAGAAATTTAAGTTAAATGGAAATGTTCCCTATATACTATTTTACAAACACATGTAACAAAGACTAACTTAGATTAGTTTGAAAAAGTTGTTGATTTTCACTAGTTTTAAATACTACTTACTTGATGTATATTATCTTATATGGTGCGCAATATTACTAAAAATATCATTAATATTTAAGCAATTTAATTGAACAGTTTCAAAATTTAAAATAAATTTTTTGCAGTGTGTCAGGAAAACTTAAATTTATCCATAATAAATCAATAAGTAAATGATAACCTAAGGTGAGCTTGCATCTACTGAACTGAAATGAAAAGTTTAGTTTCTCACTCATCAGAAGTACTTCCAGCTAACATTCTGTTATCTCTGCATCATTCTATTCATGTTATTTCTTCTGTTCTTTTAAACAGCTATCTACTCACTTGGTTACATAGCTACATAGTAATTATTATGAGAGTCATAGTAAAACTTACTGCTTTAACCTCAAAACTGTAAACAATTAAGGCAATGAATGCATGGTTTACACATTCTTGCATATACAGTACTGTATTATACACCTCTGACGTATTGAAAGTTATCTTCCACACTTGTATATGAAATGTCATTTGAACTAATCTAAGAAAATATAGATTTACTCACTTACTTGTAATAGTTCTCTGAAGATATACATGCCAATGGATTATCCTTCTATAGTTCTAGACTGCACACAGCCCTGGCAGAAACCCGCCCAGATAGATCTGAGCTGCATGCACCAGAAGATGTTGGTTAGTGTGTGCCGAAGTACTTGGGCAATCCCTAGTGTTCCAACAGTTAGTTCTTTTCAATTATGAGGCAAAAATACTCCCTTAAAAGCAAATCAAAAACTTACAGAAATTAGGAAAGTTACTGACCCTCAGTTTTGTACAGTGGAGAGTAAGTGAACGGTATTCCATGAACATGCAGGTCTTCAGAAAATAATAATTACATGTAATTACCTCTTCTCTGAAGATATACATCTCAGTGGATTTCTCACTCTAAAAAACTCCATGTTTCTAACAGAAAAATGAAATAGATTTCAGGCAGTAAGAAAAACATGGCAAACTGCCTGGATTAGTAAGAGCAATTTAAATATAGTTCATATTTTTTGTGTATACTATAATGGGGTACTGGCCCTTGAAGGCCCCAGGAGGTAGTCTAAGAAGCCAGCTGTCCCGTTCCAGGTGTCAAGGAAAGGCAGCTGAAGGAATGACCAAAACAGATGCTGAGTGAGAGGAAGATGGTTCTAGGGAATAGTGTCTGGGAGACAGAAGGTACATGAAAACCCAGCCCACTTTAAGGGCCTGGGATCAGAAGCCTTGTAAAATAAACGGGGTTAAGGCTCCCTTCTCCCCTACTGGCCCAGATAGGTATTGAAGGTAGTTAGACCCACCTGGAAAGGATCAACAGAGTGGGCAGGTGGGGCAGGGGAGAGGGAGACTCAAAAAGGAGGCTCCAAACCCGGTCAGGGAGAGCTTGCTGAGAGGAGGACTTTGCTAGAACGAAGTCCCAGAAGGACTGTGTAAAACTCTGGACTTCAGAGGAGTTCTCAGGCCAGAAAGAACAGGACTTGAACCACACAGACAGCTTATTTGAAAGGACTGTGCAAAAAGGTAGAAAAGTTTCTTCATCACTGGCACCACAATGACACAGCAGAAAGGACTTTGGTGATCTTATCTTTTCTCAGTAGCTGGACTGAGGGAGAAAGAGAGGCAAATGCAGAACCTCAAAGTCAGGTCTCAGCAAGTAAATGAAGGAGGAGCCGCTTTTCACAGAAGTATTCGCCGTTTTAAAAAGTAATCTGCATTTTATTTTTAAACAAACGCTTCCTTATTTATATTCAGAAATGTTGTTAAAGCAGACAAAGATATTCATTCTGAAAACTGTTGCACAACAAGCTTTGAAGAGTATATATACTAAACAAAAGCTTTCACTTGACTTTTTATAATCTTTTATGGCTTGATAAACACTACAGGAACACTAGAGGGCATCATTCTACAAAAAATACCTTCTTGCTAATAATAAGAAAACTGCAAGAGATTGATCACTACAGAGTTAAAATTCAGCTAAGTCTCCCAACAACTAATCAAAGAGAACTACCAACACTTGTCAGGTACTCCCAACGAAGCTATGCAGACTAAAACTCACTTCTCAGCTCATCTGAGCTATTAGAAGACAGCAGTCATGTGCTTCTTAGTATCATTCATACACATTATCAAAGATCACTTTACAGCTGATTAGAGTGTAACCATACATAATATATTTAGATTACAATATAGCAACATGTAGTATCTGTGAATATAGTGGGTACATAATTCTTAAAATTACTAAATTTCAGAAAGAATGAAAAGTGGGAGGCAAAAAGATTAGAATGTTATTAAAGCAAAAGAAGATTAGAAGTCTTAGTTAGGCCAAAGAAAACGATGTTATGAGATCTGAAGAGACCCTGGAAATCAGCTAGGCGCAGAGAGGAAAGATCAATGGAAAAGTATCTACTGCCCACTACTGTGAATCAAAGGAGGAACAGAAAAACAGATTATAGCCAATGCATAGGACAACTTTATTTCTGTCTCTGGTAAATTTACCTTTGGGTGTTAAGGTCATACTAAGAAGCCTGTCACAGGAGTGGAGAGACTGAGGCATCTAACCAGTCTCACAATCTAGAAGGAAGACTGCAGGCAAAAAGGCATTGATTTAAAAAAGATAAAAATCAACCAAGGAAGAAACTTCAGACTTTCAGCTAAACCAGAACATTCAGACGAGAGACCAACTTCCCAGCTGAAATTAAATGATTAAAAGCCAGTGAAAAATAATTGCCAAGACAAGCCTATTAGATAAAGCATAAACAAATTATAACCTCTCCAAACAGAATAATGTATAGTAAATCTTTACTATAAAAGTATTTCAATCCACTCTTCCTTTTAAGATTGATAAATGAGCAATTGGTCTGATTTTTAATAATATCTCACATTCACAAAAAGAAACACTTAGGAGTCTGTGGAATGTTATGTTTTTAGACAGAATTGCTTCCTTTCTAAGGATCTAAGCATTAGCATTTACATGATTTAGGATAGAGTGTGAGAAAAAGCAAGCAAGCATCAGCTTGGTTGTGCCCACGGACAGAATTGTAATAGTACTCACTGGAACACAGTACTACTGAGAGTAAATCTGAAACCTGAACACATCACAAGTCAAATGAGTTGCGCTAGTAGTGTCTAACTCTGACCAACGATGGTCAATTTTTGTTTATGACTTTGGTTTTTAACAGGTATTCATTTTAGGTTGAATTCCTTGATTTCCAGACCCTTCCATTACTACCCAGTTTGAGGCAGAGTGTTGGTGCTGCTATGATAATATCATGAACAAAGCAGAAGCAACAGGGAGGAAAGAGAAATTTGCAGCTGCTAGGACTCTCCTTGTACAAACAACAAGATTTCTATATCCAACATCTTGCCCTCCAAAGGCAATTTTAGGGAGATGGGGGAGGAACTCTGAGATGCTGCTATTGAGGAACTGGAAAAAGAACCTAAAATACTGGGGGAAATTTTGCAAGAGGCTTGGCTGAGGCAGAAGAGGAATTAAAGGAGGGTAATGTAATGAATGCAAATAAAGATGGGTTTATGGAAAAAGAGATCCTGTCAAGCTAACTTGATATCTTTTTCTGATGCGATTACTAGTTTGACTGATAAAGATAATAGTGTGAAGATAATATATTTAGACTTCAGTAAGGCATTTAATTTGATACCACATGACATCTTGATTACAAAAAACAGATCAAATATAAAAGTAACATGGCACACATTAAATGGATTGAAAACTAACTGATAGATCTCAAAATGTAACTGTAAATGGGGAATCATCATTGAGTGAGTCTGTTTCCAGGGTGGTCCTGCAGTTCTTGGCCCTATGCTATTAAACACAAAATCATCACTGACAAAATTTGCAGATGACACAAAAATTGGGGGAATGGTGAATAATGATAAGGAGAGAACACTAATTCAGAGCAATCTAGATCACCTGGTAAATTGGGCACAAGCAAACAATATGGTTTTAATATGGCTAAATGTAAATGTATACATCTGGGAACAAAGAACATAGGCCATACTTACAGGGAAAAAAGGGACTCAGTCCTGGGAAGCTGGGGCTCTGAAAAAGATTTGAGGGTCGATGATGGATAATCAGCTGAACATGAGCTCTCAGTGTGATGCTGTGGTCAAAAGAGCTAATGCGATCTTGGGATGCATGAACAGGGGAATCTTGAGTAGGAGTAGAGAGGTTATTTTACCTCTGTATTTAGCACTGGTGCAACCGCTGTTGGAATACTGTGTTCATTTCCGTTGTCCGCAATTCAAGAGGGATGTTGACAAATCAGAGAGAGTTCAGTGAAGAGCCACGAGAATAACTAAATGATTAGAAAACCTGCCTTATAATGATAGACTCAGGAAGCTCAATTTCTCATAATAAAGAGATGGCTAAGGAGTGATTTGATTACAGTCTGTAAGTACCTACATGGGAAGCAAATATTTAATAATGGGCTATTCAATCTAGCAGAGAAAGGTATAATACGATCCAATGACCAGAAGTGGAAGCTACACAAATTTATACAGGAAATATGGCATAAGTTTTGAATGGTGAGAGTAATATATCATTGGAACAATTTACAAAGTATCATGGTGGATTTTCCATCACTGACAATTTTTAAATCAAGATGGGATGTCTTTGTAAAAGCTCTGCTCTAGGAATTGTTTTGGGGAAGTTCTATGGTCTGTGTGATATAGGAGGTCAGACTAGATGATCACAATGAAGTCAGAATCCATAAACTGCCGGTGGGGTCAGTTACATCTTCAGCAGAGCAGCACAGGAAGCCAGCAGGGTAATACCTTTCCACTAGTAATGCTCTGCCTTCCACCACGCTTCCCTCTGTCCCCAAGAAGGTCTGCAGATTTCAAACCCACTGGTTGCATTGCCATAGAGGACTTTCATTTCCTGATTACACAAGATCCATGAAGCAACTCAAAAACTTGCATACACATATTCCTTCTAGTGCACCGACAATCATTTACTAAGTACCAATCAGTTACATCTATGTAAACACAGTGAAGATAATGGGGATCACATACATCTGAACACTTTGAAGATGATGGGATTGTGCATATGTAAAAGAAAAGATCATTTGGACTGTAGAACCTTTATTACTGTAGGGGATGTGTGACTTGACTTTCACAGAATCATAGAAATGTAGGGCTGGAAGGGACCTCAAGAAGTCATCAAGTCCAAGACTACAGCCCCCTGCACTGTGACAGGACTAAGTAAACATAGATCATTCCTGACAGGTGTTTATCCAACCTGATTTTAAAAGCCTCCAGTGATGGGGATTCCACAACCACGTCTGAAAGCCTATTCCAGATTTTAATAATCGCTATAGATAGGAAGTTTTTTCAAATATCTAACCTCAATCTCCTTTGCTGCAGATTAAGCCCATTACTTCTTGTTCTATCTTCAGTGGACATGGAGATCAAGTGACCACAGTCTTCTTTATAACAGCCCTTAACATATTTGAAGACTGTTATCAGGTCCCCGTCAGTCTTCTTTTCTCAAGACGAAATGATTCCCAGTTTTTCCTAACCTTTCCCCACAGGTCAAGGTTTCAAATCTTTTACCATTTTTGTTGCTCTCCTCTGGACTCTTTACCAATTTGTCCACATCTTTCCCAAGTGTGGCGCCCAGAACTGGACGCAGTACTCCAGTTGAGGCCTCACCAGTGTCAACTACAATGGGACAATTACCTCCCATATCTTACATACAACACTCCTGTTAACACACCGTAGAATGATATTAGCCTTTTTTGCAGCTGCATCACACTGTTGACTTACATTCAATTTGTGATCAACTAGAACCCTCCCATCCTTTTCAGCAGTACTACTGCATAGCTAGTTATTCCCCATTTTGTAGCTGTACATTTGATTTTTCCTTCCTAAGTGAAGAACTTTGCACTTGTCTTTATTGATTTTTATCTTGTTGAATTCAGACCAATCTCCCACTTTGTCAAAGTCATTTTGAATTCTAATTCTGTCTTCCAAAGTGCTTGAAGCTCCTCAAATTGAGTTTCAAGGCTGAAAGTTAGGGAAAAAACACTTTTTAAAACCTCATACTGATCTCTTTTGATACAAAAGTAACAGACAAACAAGGAACTCCACAGTGACATTTTTACAGTCATTTTCAAAGTGAAATTTTAAAAAGTGAACACTTATTTAGCACGCTGTGCATGTTCAATATGGTATTTTCTAGTGTCATTAACTTCTCCTGGTGTGAAGCAATTTTGCATGAAAGCTACAGCGGCTCTTCAGGATTCTCTACACCCCTATACGCATATAATAAAAAATGGCCAAATAGCTTTGTATTAACTACAGACACGTACACAGCTTCTCGTTTGATTGAGAAAAAGCTAAATTTCATTTTGTGTAAGCTATAAAATAAAGCCATTTAGGCCCTAGTCTTGTACTGTGACTTCAGTGGGGCTCAGTGCAGGTACAATAATCTGCCCACACAGAGCCCCACTGCAGTCACAATGCAGGATCAGAGTCTTAGAATGGAAATGCCTTCTCAAACACAACTGTAGTGTCACTAATGTGATACTATATCACACATTAAATTTAAACACATTTTACAGGAAACACTGCAATTTCCTTTGTCCTATAATATACAAAGATATTCTGTGTTTACATACATTGCAAACTTTGTATTATTTTTTCCATTAAGTAATTTTATGTAGTTTGCTGCATACACCCTTAAAATGCTTTATAAAATAATGTCCAGCTGTTTCCTGTAATTCAACAAAAGTTATTCTAATAAGCACATTTCTTAATACCTAACCAGACTTTCTACTGCCACACACTACCTAAGGGCCCAATTCTGCCATCCCTGTTTATAAATACATGTCACCATTCTATTTAAAAGATCACATTATACGCCAGAACAATGTAGATCTCAAGCTAAGGCCAACTCACAAACACTATTTTATTACTTTTAGCTTAGCCGTTATGCTTTTCTTGCCTCGTTTTCCTGTATGTGCAATTTCTGTGAATTGTTCTCACTAATAGTATCCTGTTTCTATGAGCAGGAAAGGGCTGAGTACAGTTTGTTAGTTAACATTACTTCCTATAACCAGGGTCAATATTCTGAAGTAGTGACACTACAGCAGACATTGTTCATTCTGGATAAGCAATGTATCACGCTGCTGGCTGTTAATGGACATCCTCTGTAGTGAAACCAACTGATAATCAGTAAACCCAGATTTGCAATAGACTTCCTCCTTCCTGTTTTTACATTGCTGACCAAGGAGATGTCTCTTCCTGCTAAGCTTTTGTGCTACTTAGTGATGTATGAAACGAGATTGAAAAACAAGCACTGCACTACTTTTTTGATTTCCTGCTGTATTGATGCACATAAGACACTAGAAAGAATTCTGCTCCTGTGGCACTCCCCCTAACTTCAGCAGTAGCTACATGCAGGTAACCAAGAACAAAGTTTGTCCCCTGTTTTGAATACGTATGTGCACATAATGGAGGTAGCTGGGAAGATTCTGAGATCACAAATAGTAAAATTAGAAAGTAAATTTCATAAGGCAACATCTTCTACCAGTTAGTTCCACGTAATACAATCCAAATCACCTTCAATATCAGGAGTACTTGCTTTGTATACAAATAAAAGTTTACACTTCTAGATGGCTTTAAAGAGTTAATCCATATTTTAGTTACACACACACATACCCCGTAGTGATGCATCACAATACCAATGATATACTTGAGATACATCAATGATATTTTCATCCTCTGGACAGACAGCTTAAACTCCCTTATAGATTTTCATTACAACTTCAACAACCACCACTAGCCATTATAATCTCTCTGAAACACTCCCACACTAGCATCAACTTCCTGGACACCACAATCAGTTTCAAACAATGGAGCCCTATAAGCAACCATATACAAGAAATCCACAGATCACCACCACCTACCTTCATAGATCCAGTTACCACCCCAACACACCAAGAAATCTTTTATCTACAGCCAGGCACTCAGATACCATAGAATATGCTCTGAGGAGAAAGTCCGAGATATATACCTTATCACACTTAAAACTGCCTTAACTGAACAAGACGCTACACCAGAGAAGTAGATCGCATCATGGAACGGGCAACCCAAATACCCTGAGAGAAACTGCTTCAATACAGAAATAAAAACTCTCTGACTGCTCACCTCTAGTTGTCACCTCCCATCCCTCACTGGAATACATATGGGGTATCATCAAACTACAACCCATACTCGATGGGGACCCCATCCAGAAAGAAATCTTTCCTGAAGCTCCACTTCTGGCCTTCAAACAACACCCCAACTTCTCCAAGTTCATCATCAGATGGGTATAAATCCTTCAGAAGTAATTCCCTATTTATATGGAATGCCCTGTTCCCCAGGTGAAAAGCATGGAAGAAGAAAATGTGTCTTTTTGCCCAAAAGAATCTCCTATTAGTACACTGCTCCATAAAATGCAACATGAAGAGATTCAACAGTTTGCAACCTTGTTTAGTAGCACTTAAGTCACTGGACATGATTTCCGTTTTAGAGATTGTGAAATACTCTAACTTGCAGGTCAAAAATAGCCTTACCTTGGACCAAATTAAGTTGACATTCACACAGTGAAAGCATAGAGGTAATTACAGTCTCTTAGATAAATGTCTCAGAAACACACAGAGAAAGCTACACTTACTACTTTGCTGAATAGTGGATTCACTATCTGTAGTTGAGCAAGTGTCAGAGCACATAAGATTTGTGCAGGATGGGAAACTGTGTATTCTCTTTGGTCATAGTAGACCCATAACCTGGAACAGCTGATGGTGTCATACAGTAAATATAATCAGCACTAGGAACAAAAGAGTGAAGAAGGGTTCAAATCAAAACTGGCTTGTATAAATGTAGATGATGCAACAGTGAATGAGTTGTTCAAATGATGTGCAGGCCAACTTTAGATAAGATACTCCTCAATGATGTTGTGCACTGCATCAACCACAAATTGAGCTTCCTATTCTGGATCTATAAACAGTTTATCCCTATTTCCTTAGAAGTTTGAATGTGTTTTGAAAGACATTTTCAGATAATACTATTGAAGCCCAAAGCATGACAACAACTTTGAGCTCTTGCTGATGACTTTGACATTACAATGAGATATTTCAGAAGTATCCACCATGTTCCTGGGTTGCTGGTCAGAGTTCTAAAGGTGGTGATCCAAAATTGTAATTTGGCTATCACCACATTGAAAATATTGGAAGGAATAAGTCAGACGCTGACGTAGCCCAAGCTACGGGCACTCTTAAGGAGATCAACATAGTTTAATCTGTGGACACATTTCATGATAGACTTAATCAGCATTGTGACTGAAGTCTCTCTTGCAACAAGAAATACAATAAAAATGCAATTAAGCATAAAAATTTGAGACTTTGAAAAAGCTAGAAAAGTGCTATGCTGAAACTTACAGCAATGAAAGTCAATCCTGGCCCATACACCTGAAAATTTATCACTACAGATGGCAAATTTGAAGAGGCAAACATTTCTGATTCTTTAGAGGTACAGCGCAGAAAAAAATTGGACATGCATGCTTGAAGCTACCACTGAACATATTATTTCCAGATTCACCAGACCACTATGCACGCTATTCTGATGGTTTCAGTGCTTTGACTCTACTCAGTGGCCTAGTGATAAAAAAAAAATATCGATTTACTATGTAAATCTTTATACTTTATACAGATAGGAGGTGCCTTATCTGAGTGGCTACCTCTCAATTTAAATAGCATCAAATTCACAACAAACGACAAAAGCATTGTTAAACATATACATGCACTAATGACCAAGCCACCTGTCTTTAAGGGTATACTGTTCTCAGTGGAAATATTATTCTCATCCTGTAATACTGAGGTGGCAAAACATGAGTATACCACAATTAATGTAATCAAAACAAGTTGATGCATGTATCTGCATCAAAGCACACACCAGAACTTGACAGAAACACAAGTTCAGAGCCCAGGTATAAGATACTTTTATAGCTCCTTCAGCCTACTAGAAACTGGCTTGAAGGTGGACTAGGAACAAAACATATGTGGACACAATCACAGTGGGCACTTACAGCAACAGAAGGCAGCATTAGTAAAGGATTAGATTTGCAAATTGGTATGCAAAGTTTAAAATGTCAAATTAAAAGGAAATTATAAAATCCCATACCCAAATCAAGAGACCCACTTCAAATAAACTATAATACTAACATAAAATGCAACATGGTTCTCCACACAACAATCTACATCTGCTAATTGCTATATAATATAGATCAAAAATACAAACTTGCAAGTCTTATGTACACTTGCATAATCCCACCACACCATTTAATCACCAGATTGCATATACCAGTCATTCCATGTTCATAAAAATATCCTTCTAATCCACCAACTCATTACACTGTTGCAAAAATTTCAGAGCTCTAACATGATTTCGGGTACACTGGGATTGTATTTTTTCTGCAATCTTTGTTATGTGTATAATCTATAAAAGTAACATCCAATAATGTATTTCAACTACATTACAAAAGAAAAGAAAAGGGTTGAGCGAGTAATGCAAATAAAGTGGGATGGCAGGGGATGAAGATGACTATATGGCAGGTGGAAACCAGCTAGATTCCTAACTGTTCGTTTCCATATTTTATAGGGTATTTTAATGTTTTATTACACTTCCTTTACAAAAAAATTATTTTGGGGAGTATTAAGTGGACTGCATGGAACCACACTTTAAACTATTCCATTTTTAACACCTATTTAATGTCTTGTATGACAGCCCAGTGTTTTGGCCTTCTAACAGAGTGGCAACATTTGCACTATTTGTAATGGCAACAGATAATATCAAATTGAACTGGAGTAAAATGTTTCGGGATACAATGTATGTAAAAGACATTAAACAATATAAGGCCCCGATCCTGCAAGTGACTTCACACAGGCATAGTGGTCTTCCCATAGATAGGCATTAGGTCCTGTCTAGGTTGGATGAGCAGGAAGCTAGTGAAATAGTGGTTATCACAAAAGAATGAACATTGAACTACTAAGGCTTGTGTAAGGCCTCTCTGTAAACAGAGACATTGCACCTGTGTAACTGAAATCTTTTTTTAAAACCCTGTGTGGGGTTAATTGGTTAGCTTAATTGGTTTAGCTTGCATCTGTAAATTTATCGATACAAGTTAAACCAATGTAACTTGATTTAAAAACATACCTTTATTTAAACAGCTGCAACTTTGTGTGTAGATCAAGTTGGAAAAGGTTTGCAAAGGTATGTAAAAACTTTGTTTTCTTAACACCTATTTAATTTAAATGGACTAATTAAAATTTTGATTAATAGAAATATTTGTTAAAATTCCATCATCCTCACCCTCTCCCTTAGTGTTAAGGCTCTGAATAAACATCTCCTGTGCCTCCCAGTGGTCCTCCCAAGACCAAGGAGACCAGACTCTGAATTCCTAATACTTCTAAGGTATAAAAACGAACAGAAAAATACTTTAATTTAAAAAGAAAAAAAAAACAAAAAACTTTCAGTCCCTCTTTACAGAATTCTTTTTTTAAAAAGGACAAAAGCACAATTTTAAAAAAACCCTTTACAAGTCGTCTTTAAGCCAACATCCTTTTGGGGAGAATGTGTACAAGGCAAGTTCATAAGGGGCATTCAGTTTCCAGGTTGTGGGCTTCTAAAGAGAGTGTATCTGCTACCGAGATGTTGGCCAAAATAAATGGGAAACCCAGTGAAGCACACCAGTGTGAAAGAAGACTATCTTGACAATGTCTTGTGTTATGCTTGAGTTTTTGCTGTTTGTTTTGGGTTTGTTGTTGTAATGTAACCCTTTTGCCAGTCAGAGTCAGCAGCAACAAGGGCCGATTCAATATCTAGGGGTTCTTTTCAACAACACAACACAAAACTGGCTTGAGCCCCCGCCCAATAACCTGGGACAATTACACACCATCCCTTGGGCACCGCTACAGGCAATACTTCCCCTCTCACAAGCACAGAGATTGAGTGTAGAAAAGAGACTTTTAATAAAAAGGAGAAAAGTAACCCGGCATTAATTTGGGAAAACTCTGCAAGCAGGATTCACACATATAAAACAATGAACAAAACACCCACCCCAGAGTACGATGGGCAGTCTCCTTTTGCCTCAGATTCTTAAGTCCAGCAACAGGAAGTTCCTTTAATATGCCCCTCGGTCCACAGCACTCCACTCAAAGCTGCTGTCCTTAGTCAAGGCAGACCCAGAATCTAGAGGTGCAGCTGCAGAGTTCACCTCTCAAGCTGGTTGTGGGGGAGAGGAAAAGAAGGCACCTTGCTCACTCTGCTGTCCAGCCGCTATGTTCCAGCTGCCTTGCCGGCCGCTTGCTGCCCTACTGGCTGTCCTGCCAGCTACTCTACTGGCTGCTCCGCCAGCTGCCCTGCTGGCCGCTCGTTGCTCCATGGGCCAATCCGCTAGCCGCTCCGCTAGTTGCGCTTTGCCAGCCACTCCGCTGCACACCGTCACCTTTTGCACACCATCACCTTCTGCTACCACATGCTTCTCCATTATGACCTCTGCGGGTTGGTCTCTTGAGTTTCCACCCAGTTCGCTGATTCTCAGCTCTCAATGATTTCATCTCTCAGCGATTGCCAGCTCTTAGCAGGTGAACCTCAGTGCTGAAACTGGACAGGAGCACTGTCCCACAGTAGATGATTTCAGCTCTAGTGAGCACTTAACAAAACAAAAGACTCCTAACTGAATCTTATTTAGCTCTATCTTTGTTACACCAACTAATCAGAAGACTAAACTTAGTAGTCAACACAAAAAGTAACGGTAGGGTACCAGTGAGGTTTGGGACATTGTCCTGGTGAGAAGCCTACTCCTACTCCCAGCACCTGGGAAAATGGAGGGTATTGAGTCCTTTCCAGGGTGCTCTCTTTGGATCCTCCTTGGGCTAGGATCTTTGATAGCAGCCTCTTGTTAATAGCTCTCTGAGATCTGCAGCCTCTGTCGACTAGAAGGGAGACAAAGCTTCTTTTCTTCCCCTCTCCAATCTCAAAGTCTTCCTAAGACTGGTTGTTGTGGGAAGAGAGCAAACCAGGTACTGGCTGAAGAGGCAATAATTTAATACAGGTGAATCATTCTGGGTGGATGTCATCTTAATTTGAAGTACACATGAATTCTACAATATTACTGTAAGTGCAAATTATCTTACTGAAGTCCATAAATTGTCCTGCCTTTTGTCAACACATTGTACTTACAGTTTCACAATATGCCATTAAAGAGGGACTGGTCACGGACATTTTATAGAGATGATGATGTTTTGACAAGGAGATGCTATGTCCTTTGAAAAATCTATAAGGTTCAGATAATTTCTATACAGTAGAATTGGTCGATCAATAAAATTGACATGAACACTGTGGTGCTGATCCTCAGCTGGAGCTAAGGAGTGCTCATCACAAGTTAGGAAAGACAGTGCAAAGGCAGTTTTAAGCAACCTCTGCTCCCTTGATCTTGAGGCCACCCTGCAGCAATCTGGTTCCTTTGTGCAAGTTAGAGCAAATTCTGGTAGATTCTAGGCTGCTTCAACTTGTGCCAACAAACCAAAGGGGTATTACAGCAGCTGGAGATCACTAGATGCAGGGACACCACTGACATGTCCTCTTTCTTCTAGTCACATTACTTGCACTGACTATGGGGAGCAGGGATGATGTAGTAGCCATTATACTGATTATATGCTATTTGAGGGCCCACTACACTGTGGT
Source organism: Emydura macquarii macquarii (assembly GCF_026122565.2). Lineage (NCBI taxonomy): Eukaryota > Metazoa > Chordata > Testudines > Chelidae > Emydura > Emydura macquarii. The sequence goes on from NW_027131527.1 coordinate 22,632,801, forward strand.
GATCTTCCTAAGGCTTGCTAAGCAGACTTTAAGGCTTCTTTCCACTGGTAAAACAGATCAAAGCTGCTCTGCTGTAAGGAAGAATCACGTGTGCACAATGCCGATTTTTCTAACAGTTTGGCTGAACAGATCTTTGGGATTAGAGCATAGCACTACTGTACAACTTAAAAATGAAAATGGGTGACAAGTGAGAAATAATAGGACTAGAGACACAGGGTAATTAGCTAAGAACCTTTCAGTAATATGTAGGTTCTGTAAGAAAGCTGATATCCACAGAGGGAATAAGTCACACCCACACCAGTAAAACATCAGTACAGTACAGAATTCAAGAAGCAGGAGTAGCAATAGTACTGGCAGGGAATCCTGTCTCCTTCATTCAGCAATGGAGGTTCCAAAGAAAAGATATTCTATCCAGTACAAGGGAGCAGACATGGAGAGTGAGAACCTGATTTTACTGAGCCAAAATGCCTACTGTAGTCAATAGACATTATGCCTGAAAAAAAGACTCCAAGTGATCATATCTTAGTAGACACAGATATTCCTGTACTCTTTCAAGAGGATTGCTCAAAGGAAAGTACATAGCCTGTATAAAAACACCTTTAGAATATGAGTAGGATGCTCAAAGATTATGCAGATTTAAAACTCCTTCAGAGTATGGTTTATTAGTTCTACGCATTAGCTAGCTACACATATCTGTGGCCTTAACAGAATGTCTAGTGAGCAGCAGCATAGGCATTGGCGCTGTCTGTCACTAGACTTAGGATGACTGCACTGCGTTGGTATACATTCCATCAGGCTGGGAATTTTTTTTTCTGATCACATCTATAGGCAGATATGATGTCAGATGTGGATAACCAATGACAAAATGTGGTTGCCCTAATATCAGGCCTGTGGTCTCCTTGTTGCCAGAAAATTAAAATGAAATATTGTTACTGGTATGAGTGTCGAAAGGCACTCTACATCCAGCTTGGTCTGTTTTGGGCTATTGAGATAGAGGAGTTCACATTTTTATTCTCTTATTTTTATTATCTCATGTTTTATTTTATGTTTAGCTTTGTTCTTTCTTTAATAAAAGAGAACATAAGAACAGCCATACAGGCTCAGGCCATGGTCGTTCTTGCCCATTATGCTGTCTCCAACAGTGGCCCATACCACAGCCTAAGGAGGAGTGTACAGAACAGGGCAATTATGGTGTGATCCACCCTTGGCTTCCACTCCTGACTTCTAGTAGTCAAAGGCTTTGGATCACCCAGAGTACTGGGTTGCATCCCTGACCATCTTGGCTAATAGCTGTTGATGGACCTATCCTCCATGAACCTATCCAATTCTTTTTTGAACCCAGTTATACTTCTGGCCATCACAACATCCCATGGCAATGAATTCCACAGGTTAGTTGTGTGAAAAAAGTACTTCCTCTTTTTTGTATTAAATCTGCTGCCTATTAATTTCATTGAGTGACCTATGTTTTTTGTATTGTGTGAAAGGGTAAATAAACTTGTTGAGTTTTTCCACACAATTCATGATTTCATAGATCTCTATCATCTCTCCCCTTAGACATCTCTTTTCTAAGATGAGCAGCCCTATTCTTTTTAGTCTCTCCTTGTATGGAAGTCATTTCATACCCTTTATCATCGTTGTTGCCCTTCTCTGAACCTTTTCCAGTTCCACTATATTCTTTTTGAGATGGGGCAACCAGAACTGGACACACTATTCAAGGTATGGGTGCACCATGGATTTAGATAGTGGCAATATAATATTTACTTGTCTTAATTTCTATTCATTTCCAAATAGTTCCTAACATACCATTAGCCTTTTTAATCACTGCTAAGCATTGAGAGAACTATCCATGATGATTCCAAGATCTTTCTTGAGAAGTAACAGCTAATTTAGAACACGTCCCTCCATTGCATATTTATATGCATATTTATAGTTAAGATTATTTTTCCAATGTGCATTACTTTGCACTTATCAATGTTGAATTTTGTCCGCCATTTTGTCACCCAGTTGTATGAGATCCCTCTGTAAATCCTCGCAGTCTGCTTTGGACTCAACTTGAATAACTTTGTGTCATATGCACACTTTACCATTTCACTGTTCACCCCCTTTTCCAGATCATTAATGAATAATGTTGAACCACACAGGTCCCAGTACAGATCCTAGGGGGACCCCACTATTCTCTCCATTGTGAAAACTAACCATTTATTCCTATCATTTGTTTCCTATCTTTAAACCAGTTACTAATCTATGAGATGAATGCCTCTGCCTCTAAATCCAAAGGCCTTTACCACCAGCGGCCTGAGGCTTTGAGGCAGAACTGAGGCTATTTAACAATTTATTTAAAATTCAAGTAAAAATTGTAATACCCAAATATTACCAAACATCTATCTGGTTTGAAATCTAGATCAAATCATTTTAGTGAGTGAAGGTAAGATTGGTCCAATGTAAGTTGTGTGGATAATAATGAATGATGCATTAAAAAACAGCAGTTGGGAACCAGCTAGATCCCTTAACTATTCATTTCCTGAATTTTAAATTTAGATTTGTTTTTAAAAAGTGTACATTTTTGCAAAGGGAGTGTGATGCCTTTTGGTATTGGCTGAATGCCTTTGAAACATTTCCTCATTTGTAAAACTGGGATAATTGATACTTTTCTTTGTAAAGTACTGTCAGATCTACTGATGAAAAAGTGCCATATAAAAGGTAGGCATCATTATTATTATTTCAAACTTAACTGTTGTTTTGCAGTTTTTGTTTGTGAATCAGCACAAGTTTAAAATTAGGCCAGTGTACAAGGATGTTCTCCTCCTACAGAACTTATGAGACCTACCCAAAACAAAGCTCTCCTTCTGAAGACTTGAGCAAATCCCATAGAATATGCATTGAGAAAGGTGAGAGATCTTTTACCCACAGAGAAAACTTCAAGCATTTGAAAGTTTATATCTTGAAAATATTAGGCATTTAACATGGATAAGAGATTCAACTTTCCTTATCCCCTCTATGGCTCTCCTTGATCCTCTGCACCTTCCTTTCTCTGTCCCCAGTTCTCTCCATCCCCGCTTCCATGCCCCATTCTGATCCAACAGTTATCTGAGCCTCCCACAGGTCCCCTGTGCACCTCAGCCAAGACCATCTACTCCTCTCTTCCTTTCCAAGCCCTCCACTTCCCGGCATCCCTTAATGCACTTTTCTCTCTCACCCACCACCACCCACTCACCTCCATGTTTCACCCTGCTCCCCTGCACATGTTCTTCTATGCCTCCTCAGTTCCCTGCACACATATTCCATATGTCTTCCACCACAGATCATCTGTAGCCTCATACTCACCCCATATATAATTTGACCAGTCTCCTGCCCTCTTCTATGCTCCCTTTCCTTCTAGCTCTCTTGTATCCCCCCCCATTCAGAGATCAGGAAGTACAGCTCCAGGCCAAGCCAGGACGTGTCCCTCCTTGTCGTTGTCCCCATCCTCTCCATATCCTGATATTCCCTCCCCTGAATACCTGTTCATCTGTGTGGCACCCTTTCTATCACCCCATCAGACAAGCAGGTGCAACAAAGCCTAGTCTGTTCCCCCCTCCACAAAAGTGCTTAACACATTTCTCCTCAACAAGACCAACAAAACAAAACAGGCTGAACCATTTTGGAGATATGACAGCTGGAAAAATAAATTTGAAGTCATGATGAGTTAAACCTTTTCTGAATGGTATCAGACTAGGAGGGAAAAAATACACCAAGGCATGAGATGTGGCAATATTTCAGGGGAATCAGTTTCACTTGGGTGAAGTTAGAGGAGATTAATGACTAGTTTCATAGTGGGGAAACTAACTTCAATCTTAAATGCCAGTATGCTGCTCCTTAATCCATCAAGCACCCAGGACAGGTTTCACCACGTTTAGGGTTTTACCCTGTGACCACTTGTCGACCCACAGATCCAGCGATGATGATAAAGGCTGAGATCTGAAATGGGGTGGAGAGGCGGATACCACTTCAAAGGGAGCATCCCGAATCCCAAAGCCAATGAGGAAACCAGCAGCCAGCCACACCCACCGCCTTTGACAGCTCCCAAATACAAACACACAAACAAGCCCCAAACTACAGCCTGCTGGTGCCCTTCCTCCCATACAGAACATGTTAACTTTAGACAAATCGGGATCACCTTCTCCACCAGCAACAACTCTGCCCTGGTCAGTAGTGGGGACTGTGACAAGCCAGTCCTTTCTCCCCACAGGAGAAAAACTGAGCCAGGCTGATGCTGCAGGTCATGGAAAGCGCATGGGGCCCAGCTCTGGCACGGTGTCTCTGAGGCGGGCAGTGCCCATCCCCTCCAAGGGTGCCTGTCCCGTGCTGGCACAATAACCAGCTGCTCCAGCTAGTCCTGAACGCGCTGGAGTCCCCGCGCTCGCCAGCGCCTTCCACAGGGGCTTCCCTCGGACAGCTGCCGCGACTCCCTGCCAGGCCCCGGGAACAGGGGACAACCGGGAATGCTCCACGCTGGTGGCCGCCCTCCGCCTCCCAGGCCGGAGGCCGTCCAGACTGGCCGGGGTGCAGCGATCCGAGAAAAGCCCCGCCAGGCGCTGGGGGGAAGTGGGCGAGCCGGGCCCCCGCAGGGAGGGGGGCTTTGTGGTAGAGCCACAGAGGGGCGGGCAAGGAGGCTGAGGCCTTCCCCAGGGAGCCCCTGGGCTCAGCGGGGGCGAACCCCCAAAAGGCTGGAGCCCCGCGGCCGGGCGGCAGGCTGAGCCCCGCAGAGCATTTGCCGGGGAGTCGGTGTCTCTGGGGCGGAGCTGTCAGCGCGGGGGCCCTGCCCAGCCCCTGGGTCTCGCCGGGCGGGCGAGCGGCCCCTTGCAGCTTGCAGCCTCCCCTCCTCCCGGCCCGGCCCCGGCCCCGGCCCCTCACCGCAGAGTGGGCCCCACGCAGGCCGTGTCCGTGCTTTCGATCTCCTGCAGGATCCGCTCATGCTCAGGGAGATTCTCCGCCATCTTGGGTGCGAGGGGAGGCAACCAGGCGGCGGCGCCGCTGCGGGACGCGCTGGGGAGGGGCCCTGAGGGGAAGGCGGCGCTGCAGCTGCAGCCGCTGCAGGCCGAGGATCGGGCCCCCGTGCGCCGCTCCCCCACCCCGAAAGCTGCAGAGCAGGCTGGGCTCCCGGGCGCCCTGGCCGCCAGTGCAGCTCGGGGGCGCCAGCGGCGCTCAGCCCACGCTCACCCGCTCCGCACCCGGGCTGCTGCGGGAGAAGGAGGACGGGCAGGTTGGGCTGCTGGGGGGTACCGAGGGGCCCTGGTGCTAGGGGAGCAGGGAGACGTGCGCAGGGCACCCTGAGTCTGAGCTGAGAGGGTGGTGGGGGGACAGAAGGGGGGATCGCGGTGCTGGGAAGGCGGGAGGTGGAGGAGAGAGCAGGGATTCAGCGAGAATGAGCTAGGGCTGCTGGACGGATTGGGCAGGGAAAGACTGGACAGAGGCAAAACTGGGGAGAGGAGTCCAGAGTTAAAGGCTTGGGATGGAGGGAGTCTGCCTAGATCGCACAAGACTGCTGTTCTGTGGCTGGTAGCTCCCAAATGTAAAGTCTAGCCACTCTTCCCGCACACACTAGATAATAATAAATTATAACATAACATCCAGACTTGGCACATTTTGGAGTAGGAGTTCGTCAAAAACCAGGAACCAGCACCTGGATCTAGCCAAATTTTGGCCCACAGCTCCAAATTCTCATGCCTAAATTGAGAACCAGTCTAGCAGCTCTTATTGCTCCAAAAATTCTGGACCTTGACACATCCCAGCATGCAAACCTGCAAAAACACCTGTCCAGCACATGGATTCTGCTCAATTTGACCCCCATCTCACAAATTCCATGGCCTGAATAAAGATTAAGTGTGGCCACTCCCATTGCACCAATTCTAGACCCTGATGCATCCTTGTGTACAGGTGCTGCAAACACCCAGGTGTTGCCCAATTCAACAGGTTTGGGTTTTTTTGCTACTCATCTCTAAATTCTATTACAGAAATAGCCATCACTTCTAGCTGCTCCTAGATCCTTTTCAACATGGTCCCAGGTTGCACTCTGGAACATGAGCACTTAAAAAATCAAAATATGGACCAGAATCCATCAAGATCCATTTTTCATCTAGATCCCCAGGCCTTCTTCCATTCTAAACAGACAGCAACTGTAGCTATCTTTTCAAAATCCAAGAAATCTGTGTTCAAATTAATTGTGTTTTAGAGAAGCCATTATAACTTTGGAGATGGGTGAAAGAATGGGCTAGAACTTGTTGGATCCAGACCTATATTTAGATTTTTGTTAAGTGCTAGTGTGGAGTTTTAGAGACTTGTGGCCAAAATTTGCTAGACCTATATGTGGTTTTGTGCTGTTTTTGCAGCAGGATCTGTTGGAACCTGGATTTTTCTGTTCAAGCAGGAATAAAAACATGCATTTTCTATTTTGACAATGCAAGTTGGAGGGTCACGGCCAAAAATGGTAGGATCATGTGTCTTTGTGGTACTATTGAACGAGGATGCAACAAAGTCAGCATTGTGCAGTGGAATTAGAGCAGCTAGCAGTACTTCTCTCTTTAGCTGGTAGAAATTTTGTATTTGGGATGAAAACAAAATAAGCTGGATCTAAGATCCAGGTGTTGCATGGTGGTTTTTTGTGGTGCTGCTGGGTCAGTTTTCTAGGTCTAGATTTCTTTGGTGCATTATTATTAATTATTATTTATTTTCACTGAAAACTGCTTCATTTTTTCTTTATTTCACCTAGAGAATTTGGCAGATTGGGGATAAAACTTTGCAAGATTTAATTGGATCTGTGTACCCGATATGTGTTTTTCCACTGCTTTTGGGCTCAAATACATCAGGATCAACATTTTTGCAAAGAACTTGGAGCTGCTATACTTGTTTTCTATTTTGATTATACTTTTGGGTTTTGGGACCAAAAATTGCCAAGGTCCATGGGCAAAACCTGGATTTTTTACATGTGCTTTCTGGACAAAGTTATCTGTACATAAATAGAAGCCAACTTTTGAAAATTTGGTCCTTAAAAGTGGCTTTCCCATTTATGGTTTTTCCTAGACTAGAAAAGCTGCCCTTTGCTAACAACAGTTATCAGCACTGGGTGCTGCTGAACCAGGCCAGAACACGCATTAGCTTCAGTTGTATTCAGCACCATTTCTGTAACTGTAATTAAACCACCATCAAGTACTAGGCCACAGTTAATGAAAGAGAACTGAACATGGTTTGGATGTTGTCTACACTTGCAACTAAATCATGTACAAGCGTTGGTTCAGCTGAGCCTATTGGTGACATCCATTTGACAGCAACAGGGAATTTTTCTAAATGTAGACAAGCTCCTACAAAATACAGGTCGGGCAGTGATGCAGGAGGGAGATAACTCATAGGGGGAAACCTTTAACAGGTTTAGCTACCTTTGCTATGTTATGTCCCTGTAGAAATCATTGAAATATAGTAAAATTCTTTCCACATGCCTTTTTTCCATCACCAAAGTTATTTACAGAGTAGGGTGATAGATGCAAGTTTCAGGAAAAATTAAATTTATTTCTAAATGAAGATATTATGGTTTCTTTTTTTAGTCTGATCTTTAGTGCAAACTGATACCCACAATACCAGAAAAGTTATTTTTAACACTCTGCTGCAGACACCAACAATAAAGCAGAACATACCATCTTTAATATGTAAGCTTCATGTCCATGAAAATGCTATAAACTGTAAATGCATTATTTCTAAATTTGTCAAGCATACTTAGGAATTTCACTAAATAAAACTTAACTGCGCATAGATGCACTTTAATAATAAACAAGGGTAATGTCTGTCTAAAATAGCTGAATTAAAAGTCATTCACCTGTCTTTTCAAGCATGTAGCTGATGGCATTGGCTGATGGTAAATTAGAAGCATTCCATCATGAAAAACAGTGATTGTTTCCTGTTTTCATTAATAAAAGTAATTTCTTCATGGAGCTCTTGCAGTAAGTGTGTAAAGAAACCCCTTGTCCTGGTGAGAAGGGGTTGAGTAGAGGCCTTTGATTGTTCCTTTAGGGCCCAATCCTATTACCATTGAATTCAAAGGAAATTTTCCTATGAATTTCAGTGTGTGCAGGATTAGGTCTCCAGTACCTGGGAGTGAGGGAAACAACAGCCAAAGAATAAAATAAATCCATTGTATACAATAGGAATACAATATGATATAAATGATGCCTACCTTAAACTGGTTCCAAGAGGCAGCTCAAAGGACTCAATCTCAGCAAAGACATTTGCATATATTTGATCTTTGTTTTCTTCTGAATAAAACTCCAGCAAGTTTAGTTTACTTTTTCTAGCCATTGCGGAGCATGAAACCGTTCTAACTTTAGAGGAGGACTTTTATTCCGTTTATTATCATTACCAGAATGATTTTCTAGTCAGCAAAACCAGCAGTGAAAAAACAGACCCTGATCTGACCTCGTGATTCCTGAGGACTTTGTGTCCAAGAATGCTGCACAGCTGCTGTTTTCCTGTCTCCTCTAGTAACATGTGCCTATTACACAGTACCCACTTTATTAATGTATTTTCTTGAAGATGTACTTATTTATTTATTTTAAGGGAAAATTTGTTGTCCAAATAGTGAGTAGATTAACACCTTTAAAACATTTCACTCGTGATAAGTATTATAGATGAAAAGGGACACCAAAAACTTGAAATTTAGTTATCTTCAAAACATGATTTACCAGTAGTTTCAGACAGGACACCTACCTGAGTCCCTCTGTCCATTTTTGTGGGTTTGAAATCACATTTTCCTATTTTCCAAACATTTGTCTTTTCCCTGTTGCTTTGTGAAAGACCCACACAAGCAGAAAACTGTTATGGAAAAGGGCTGTGAAATGTACAAAGTACACTAAAAAAAAGCAGAGAAAATGTTTATGCTTTAATCTCTTTCAGTTTTAGTAATTTTAAGTGTCATCTGTACAGTAAGTAATTGGTAAACAATGTTCAAATAGAAATGTGGTTTTTAAACTGATAGTGTCCCTTTGTGCTATAAACAAACTTCACACCAATTAATTATGCAGGCCCCAGTCCTGCACTGAAAACCTGTGGATGGAGCACCCCTGATTTCAAATCATTGTCTGACCATTAGACTACAGCAGGGAAAATATTTGGTACAACGTCCTCAAAGAATCTCAATCTCATCCAGTTGTATCAAACTTGAAAATGGCGTGCCAAATTCATTGAGAAACAAATGACTAGAAGCCTAATACTATCAGGCAGTGTTGTGTGGAAAGGGCAGGCTTTTTATAGCTTTCCTATTTTGGTAACTCACTCAGAGCCTTAAATAAAAACTTGATTTAGATCCCAATGCTGCTCTTGCTGAAATTAACGTGAGTGTTATCGTTACTTCAGTAAGAGTAGGACTGAGCCCTGATTGATAGGATCTGTTAGCAAAGCTGATACATGCATCAGAGATCCCAAAAGTTTAGCTGCAGTCTTTATTATAAAGCCTGTGTTGCTTTCAGGCAACTAGTCTCGTGCACAAGTTTCTTCTCTACTTATTTTTATTCTTTAAATAAAAGTTAACTGCTCTGTGATAAATATTTCAGGAGCTCGCTATTGTGTAGCAAGTAGTGTTTGGAATTCATCTTTTGGATCATTAACAGTGAATACACACTTGTGATTGACTCATCCAGCCACTGGATGTCACACAAATGCAGATGAAAGGATGGTTTGACTAACAGTTCTAATCTTGCACAAGAAGGGAGATTAGATATTAACTTTTAAAATAATTGAGAACATTAAAAAGTTAGTTTAATTATTACAGAAGTTATTAAAATGATTAGTTAGTGGCTTGAGTCATACCTACATGTTCTGGGGTGTCCACTTATACTACATTTCTGATTCAAGGTCAAAAGATGTAATAAATGAAACCACAGGACTCTAACTTCCATTAAATCCAGCCACTTCTCTAGTAGGACTGTATCCAGAAATCAATGTGGTTAATTTTTATAAGGGTTTCTCCATCTTATCCTCATAGCTATGTTATTGGCTATTCTTGGAAGATAAGCACACCTACTATTGATTAATGGATTCACTGGGTTTAGTACATCCTTACCACCTAATGAACAAATTAACTCTTGCTTGTTAGACAACTATCTGGGCTGTGTTTAGTACCTGAAATTAATGGGGCTACTTACAGCCTAAGGTACTACTCCAGAATTGGGGCAGTAGGTTTATTTTTAACAGAAGTATAGAGGCTACTGGGCCCAATCCTAGAAAGTACCATGTGCCTTCAAGCCCACTGACTGAAATGTGAGTTGAGAGCACTATGTACATTGCCAGTGCTAGCCCACTCTGTGTTAGGGTATGCATAGAGAAACAAAGAGAGTTGGTGCTCTGATTATTTTTGTAGCTTTTTCTCCTACTTCTGTTTTGAGATGGTTTCACTTGATGTTCTTAGTTGTACATATAAACCAATGACTGATACATTTGGAAAATATCTGATCATCACAAACATTTGGATGGTAAAGTTATAGGGCTTGTCGTCACTGCATTGTTAGTTCAAGGTATAACTCAAGTGTTGCCACTAACCTGACTCACATCTACACACAAAAATCCCTATCTCGAGTTAAATGGTGCTTTAAGTTCAATGTAGCTGGCCCATCGGGGGCATGGGGTTGAAGCTTGAGCTAGTAATGCAGTGGGAACTCGACTTACTATCCACTCAAGTGCTGGGAATCCCTCAATGCCTTTGCAAAATTCCCACATGGGTTATTTGTTGCTCTCTTGCCTTCTGACCAGAAGTTAGCTCCTCCCATTATACATACCCCACTTCTGCAGTCAGACCTTGCCATGTATGCAGCTCTGTGCACCTGTAGCATTTGTTCTAGCTCTGTTAGTGCACTAGTTCATTCAGGTGGTGAGTGGGGGAAAACCTTCCCACTGTGTGGCCAGCTGGTCTGAGGCTGATACCAAGCTGTTCAGCTGTGGTGTGCTGCCAGCAGAACTTATGATTTTGGTCCAAGATCTCCAATCAGTAGGGTTATGCCAACATACCATCCCAACAGCCTTAGGAAGGGATTCACCAGACTGATCTTGTTCCAGCACTGAGAGCCAAATCCCTGAAGACACTGTATGGCTGGACAAAAGACCAGAACTCCATTTCTACAGAAACTCCAGTGGGTTCACTATACTATAAGCAATTGGACCTGTTCCCTCCAGCACCCCTCGTATGGAGCCCACCTATACCCTGGACAGCTCTATGAGTGACCAGCTGTGGAGAACACAGAGCCAGGGCTGTCACCAAACACAATGGTTTCAGGTGAGGCAAAGCTGACACTCACCACTGGGAGCCACAACCATTCTGCCTTTACCCAGGACGCTGGGAAGGTGATGGGGAAATAGGTCAGGGAGGAGAGGGCCAGGGTGGAAGCAAAAGAGGAAACAGCATTGCCTCAGGGAGGTGCGGACTCAGTACGTTATGATCTTAATGTTTGGAGGGAAATGGCATAAAAGGCCCATCGCTACCTGTACAGGACTAATTTGTACTGGGCAATGTTGGGTGATGGAGGGCAGGCAAATGCTCATTGTAGCTTCCCTGCTGGGCATAGAAACTGCCATTTCCACCTTCTTCTTCCACAGCCTGCCATCTTCTCAATCCCACCCTGGGGCCAAAGAATGGACTTCAGGTCCTGCTGTATCTGTGGTCTGTCATGGAACCACCATTACCCCTGACCCCAAGCCCATCCCCCCTCCCCAGCACCCAGAGGGCAGGCTTCAGCTCCTGCTGTGTCTAATTTCCATTCACCTCCATACACTCCCTCCACACCCCTGGGCATCCTGTAGTGATGCCCTATATGCCCTGCTGGGTGTGACAATTGCCATTTCTGCACCTGTCCCCCAGACTCCAGTGTCCCCCACCCCACAGCATACATGTGCATCCAAGTTGGATTCCAAGATTTGGGGGGAAAATTGATATTTTAACTGAGCTTTATTGTAAAGCACACTGCTGCACGTAAGGAAAGCAGGCATTCGTACAAGCTTACAAATGCCTGCGAATGCAGAATCGGGGTTAGGTACAAGCGGTTATGAGGTACGTATATAGCAGTGTGCTTTCCTTCACCCTGACACTAGCATGTCAGCATCTAAAGAGGCAGTCCAAATTTTTAAAGATACTACTATCCCAGGAGAGAGGTCCAGTGCAAAGCCTTTTTTGGTGTAAAGGCTATGGAACTGCAAAAGTCTCTTAGAAATGCAGGGCTGGGCTTCAACTGCTGGGCCAGGAAGAGGGGTTGAAAGGCAGCTGAGAATATGTGGGGGAGGGAGGAGTGCATGGTAGTCAAATACGTCACCCATGGCCATGCCATGCAAGGGCAAGACTGCCAGCAGCAGCATGAGGAGACCCAGCACTAAATGGCCAGGCATTATGGCCAGGAGGTACCAGAACAACCCAGCCCTAGTTCATATCCAGCCTCATCCTGAAGCTATGAATTCTCTTGCACAATACAATGAGCTGCAGCTAGCAAGCTCTGGGTAGGGGGGTTACCAGTCCAGGGTCAGGTTTACCCTCAACACTCCATCCCTGTGTCGGGCGGGTGGAGCGATGGCAGATACCTGACCATGTGCACTTCACATATGTGTGACATGGCACTTTGCCCCTTGGGCATATCACACATGCTGTAGGCAGCAGGACTGCTATAGTTACCCACTGTTTCAATGTTAATTATTTAAAGCAGCAGGATTGCTCTTAAGCAAATTAAGCTGTCATGGGATAAGAGGGAAGCTTCTCTCAGTAACTGGTTAAAAGATAGGAAAAAGGGTAGGAATAAATGGTCAGTTTTCACGATGGAGAGAGGTAAATAGTGGTGTCCCGCAGGTTACCATACTGGGACCAGTACTGTTCAACATATTCATAAATTATCTGGGAAAAGGGGTAAATTGTGAGGTGGCAAAATTTGCAGATGATACAAAACTACTCAAAATAGTGAAGTCCAAAGCAGCCTGCGAAGAGTTACAAAGGGATCTCCCCAAACTGGGTGACTGAGCAACAAAATGGCAGATGAAATTCAGTGTTGATAAATGCAAAGTAATGCACATGGGAAAACATAATCCCAACTATCCATATAAAATGATGGGGTCTAATTAGCTGTTACCAGTCAAGAAAGAGATCTTGGAGTCACTGTGGATAGTTCTCTGAAAATATCCACTCAATGTGCCGCAGCAGTAAAAAAAAGCTAACAGAATGTTGGGAATCATTAGGAAAGAGATAGATAAGACAGAAAATATCATATTGCTTCTTTATAAATCCATGCTATTAAATACTGCGTGCAGATCTGGTCACCCCATCTCAAAAAAGATATAATGGTACTGGAAAAGGTACAGAAAAGAGCAACAAAAATGATTAGGAGTATGGAAAAGCTTCCATCTGAGGAGAGGTTAATAAGACTGGGACGTTTCATCTTGGAAAAAGAGATGACTAAAGGGGAATATGAAAGAGGTCTATAAAATCATGACTAGTGTGGAGAAAGTAATTAAGGAGTGTTATTTCCTCCTTCTCATTACTCAAGAACTAGAGGGTCACTAAATGAAATTAATAGGTAGCAGGTTTAAAACAAACAAAATAAATTATTTCTTCACACAATGCACAACCTGTGGAACTCTTTGCCAGAGGATGTTGTGAAGGTCAAGACTATAACAGGATTCAAAAAAGAATTAGATAAGTTCATGGAGGATAGTGGCTATTAGACAGGATGGGTAGGAATGCAAAACCATGCTCTGAAGTGTCCCTAGCTAGCCTCTGTTTGCCAGAAGCTGGGAATGGACAACAGGGTATGGATCACTTGATGATTACCTGTTCCATTCTTTCCCTCTGAAGCACTTGGCATTGGCTACTGTTGGAAGACAGGGTACTGGACTAGATGGACCATTGGTCTGACCCACTATGGCCACTCTTATGTTCACTGTTCACTGTTCCAGTGTTAAATGCTCAAAACAGCTGCACTGATAGTGTTATTGACTTTGAATAGAATATTTCTTTGTTTAATCCCTTTGTTTTTGTGAGTGTTTTGATTGCACAAGGTGGGGGGAGCTATTTAACCACCATCATTTTATTTCAGTATCACTGTCACAATAAATGCACAGTCAGTTAAAGTTTCCTATGCAGGAACACTGATACAGAACACACCAGCCATCCCTGCCACTCCCAGCTGGGCAGGGGGACCAGGAGCTGGGTAAAGTAAAAAGATTTGGGCCCTCTGGAGCTGGTACCTATGGCCTCACAAAGGCCAGTTCTGGCCTTGTAAATCAGACAGGGGGACCAGGAGCTGGGCTGAGAAAAGCCATGGATCCCACTAATCATTCAGAGTGGCGTCCATGGCTTTCTACCAGAATACAGACAGGGAACACAAGCGGAAGTTGCGTACTGTAATGAGCAGCCAGGTGGACACCACTTCTGCCCACATAACCAGAACAGATTAAATATAGCAGTTGGTAGGAGCAGCTCCGAATACTGCAGCACTGAGAACAGTGGGATGTGGTCCCAGAAAGCAAGTGCCTTCATTTCAGTCAGCATGATGTGTGCACACAGTAACTCCAGGATGGCTTGAGTTAGCCTTGCCAGTGTGGTCAGTCTCACTCAACTGGAGTACCTCAAGTGTACTAACTCAAGCTAACAATGCAGTGAGGACAACCCCATAGACAGAGAGCATTTTCCTTAATGTTCTTGGCTTCTTTGTGCAGCCATTTTGCACAGAAAACTTCCATTAAGTTGAATGGGAGTGATTAGAAGATTTTAAACAGAGGAGCCAGTCAATAGCTAACTGTTAAAAGCAAGCTGCTTAGCCACACATCTTTCACACTTGTCAGTGATCTATATGTTATTTGAGTTTGCAAAAATAACAACATATTTTGAAAAACAAAACCGGAAATTATATAAAGAATAGGATTTAATTACAAAGCAAACACTTCCATGATATGATGTGTTGGTTATGTATTTGTAACACTTTGATCTCTGCAATCCAGTACTTTTGAGATTAACACGTTTTAGACAAACTAATATGTTTAATATTAAACCTGTATGAACTATACAGATAACCTTTTATATATTGGTTAGAAGTCCCCTGGAGTGTGAGAGAGGTATATCATTCACCGCAGTTTGCTGGAAATGAATCATAACTTTGATTTCCAACAGTACCTTGCCATGATAAGGGTTTGCAGGAGATACTGTATTATTCTTTGTCATGCATGAAATGATTATTTCTACTTATGCAACCCACATGCTTTTTATCACTTGTCAGAATACAAGCAGTTCAAGGAATTAGTTCCTAGAGAATAAAAAATGAACATTGGTGGAAGCTAAAAATTGTATGATGCAAACATTATGCAGAGACTTTTTATTTTATGTTGGGAATTTCAGATCAATACATTATTTAACATTGCATGTCTAGAGCTATGCTGTCTCTTCTGCTCCTTCGACCTCTCCAAAGTAGGAGGGGGTCAAAGGAATCCTGGTTCAATGGAGGTTGGTCAGGGAAGCATCATCCCAGCCAAAATGCATTCTCTGTCTGTGTGTGCAAATGTTTCAGGCTATTCCTACAGGCAGAGGAGAGAAAATATATTTTGTTCACATTCTTTTATTAAACTGGGAGGTACTCCAATACTATGGTGATAAGGGCAATTTAAGTAGCTATGTAAGGAACTGGTATGTTGTATGACTAGATCACCAGTGATCAGGGCCCCCCATGGGAGGGGGGAGGATACATTTTACCAGGGCTCTGAGGCTCCGGGGGGCCCAGCCCAGCCTGCAACCCCCATTACCCCTATTACGGGAGGGGGCCCGTGTTAAAAGTTTGTACTGGGCCTGAAAAAATTATGCTTGGGCCCTGCCAGTGATACAAATAAACTCTGCATATCTTGCAAAAAATATTTGTATTTGCCAACTACCACATCTTTTAGGGAAACACCCAGAGTTTGTGGAAAAGATTGTTCTTTTCCAGGGACTGCTATCATTCCAGTGGGAATAAATCTTCTTTCCTAACCTACTGAGTGATGCATATAACATGCATTTGGGCTACACCATTTCTATTGACATGAATGAAAAGTGACTAAAATAGAGCATAAATATTACAGCTTCATGAGTTCCACTTTGTGAGATGTGACATATGTCAATAGGGCACCACACTGATTGAGAAACTCATTACTTCCTTTTTCCACCAGTGACTGAGTTTCTATCAGATTATTTTTCTTTCTTCTTCGCAATGACTGAAAATGTTTCGACAGGAATTTCACAAACAGGTGATGATAACATGTAAATATTTTTTTTTATTCCTGCTGGCTCTTCAACAGTTTTCCAGAGTTTCTTCCATACAGAAGTTGTACTAGACAAGGAATGGGTCCATGCTTAATTAAGAGCATTGTGTTTTCTGACACTGGCCTTCCAAACTATGATGCAATGTTTCATAAGAAGTGTTTTTTTGCAAAATGTTACACTAGTGACACTAGATAGAGCAGCTTGAGAGATCATTGCATTCCTCTCTAACTCAAGTTCTGTTGGTGTTCCATAAACTGTAGAGGCTTGACAGAAGGACACAGAGACTCCCGCCAATCTTCAGTTGTGCAAGATCCTATTTCTCATTATGTTTTGCTAACTGATTTTTTTTTTAAGGCTCAACATGAAAAAGTTTCCCTTCACTCATAGCTAGCACTTTGAGTTTCTTGTGAAAGTTACAGTAGAAGAAAGACGTTTTAAAAATTTATTTTAAAGTCAGTACTGTCTGTAATAAAATGACTTATTTTCCTCCTTTTACTCTAAAGGCTTGATAGCTCTTTAACATAACTGACAAAGGCATAACAAGATCCAGTGTCAGTGATGACCCTCGACTAATTCAAACTGGAAATAAGGCACAGATATTTAACAGTAAGAGTAAATAAGCATTGGAACAATTTACCAAGGGATGTGGTGGATTCTTAAAGCAAGACTAGATGTTTTTCTAAAAGACATGATATGCTCTAGTTCAACCAGAGGTTATGGGCTTAATTCAGAAATTACCAGGTGAAATTATATGGCCTGTGTTATACAGGGATCAGAGTAGATGACCAAAGTATTCTGGCCTTAAAAATCTACAAATTTAAATAATATAATTTTGAAAACATTTCTGTACATTTTTGAAAGAGGGTTGTGTGTTTATATTTTTTGTGATTGTGCTCCTGGTGCAGTTTTGATCTTGTATTCAATTTAAAGCAATAAATAATATTTAGTCATTGGCAGACTTGTTGAAGGTTGATAAATGACAAATCGATAACACTGCATTTGATTAGCACATTTTGTATTTCTGATTTAGGCCCCAATCCAGCACAGTGTGGAAATGTGTGATAGGTCTTCTATTGCTCCTGAAAACAAAATGCTGGTACATTAAAGCTGTATTCTCTGCCAACTAATGCTTTTTAGGACATTCTTAGGCCTTGGGTAAAATTTTCAAAAGCACCTAGGTGACTCAGGTGACTCAAAAGCCTAAAGGCTTGTCTGCATGGGGAAACTGACTTGCATAGTTATTCCACGATAGCTATCTGAAATAGCTCCTGTGTGGATACTCTAATTCTGGAATAGTGTCTACACAGGGAGCTATTCCAGAATAGTCATAGCATTTTAAAGTCACACCCTACATTATTCTGAAATAATTTCCCCATGTAGACAAACCCTCAGTTCCATTTTCAGAAGTGGCATGGGTACTTAGGATGCTAAATCACTTTTGAAAATGGGACGTAGGCACTTTTGAAATTGTTACCCCTTGTCTAGACACAAACTTGCACTGGTTTAAACTAACATTTAACATTGAGTTAAACCAATGCAAACCCCTATGTAGACACTCTTATTTTAATCTGAGCAGTTTATTGCAGTTTATTTTATACCCATTCCTAATTAGTTTAATCTTAACTGAAATAAATCTGGTTTAAACTAAAATAAAAGTGCCCACACAGCCTTTTGCACCATTTTAACTCAATCATTTGAAAAAAAAAAAAAATCACACTTTATGCTAAATCACTGAAACTCTGCATATAGACCAGACCCAGACTGTGTGTACGCTAGAGAATTTTGGCTAAAATTTCCCACCATTGCTACCACCAATTCAGCTTCACTGATGTTAGCAACAAAGGGATCCTTCCAGGTGACAGTTGGTTTCAAATACCTTATCTTCTATCTCTCTTCAAAGCAGGTCTCCACAACAAAGGTAGCAATGGCGAGAAATTTTAGAAAAGGTGATGTGAAACATTGATCACAAAAGGACTTTATAAAAAACAGGTGTAGGATTGGATGTTGTTTTATACATTAACATCTTTCATTAGCAGTATTTGCTGATTCATTTGGCAGGAAGCAAACTGCCAAGTAAGATTTCTAGGGGAGGAACAATCAACAGTATTTTTATATAAAATAACCTCCCATTACTGTATTGTTCTCATAACAATGATAATGAATTCTTTCCTGTTTTATGAAAAACACGTCAATTACAAAACCAAAGCCAGTTCATGGTTATAAAATCTAGATAAATTCTGGTAAAATAAAGATTTTTATCAATTAAAGAAGTGGAAAACTAACCACTATCCTTGCGAAATTACTGTGCAGTTAGTAATTAAGTGGTGTGATGGCCATTATTATGATCAGGAGAAAAATCTATTTCATCACCCATTTCCCTTCTGTGGGCATGGAGGTTACAAGATGCATCAGAACTGGTATTAACTGCTTTCCAAAAAAGCAGGATTTGGGGTATCCACACTGGGTGGTCTAGACCTCCTTACATGCTGCAGGTGCCACTTTCTAGGAGAGCCCAGCATGTTGTGATGAAGGGACAAGATATCAAGGGTGAGCTGGCCTGGAAGTAGAATAGGAGTAGGGCTAGGAGTAGTACTGTTATGTAAATCTACCAGCCAGTGTCCTCTGTGAAGGTGTACAGGAGTCACAGGAGCTATGGCACCTCAGAGCCAAAGTCATGGCTACAAAATGTGCAGGGAAGTGGGGGATATGTGTACGCACGCACGCACAAGTTTCTCTCTGCAATATCATCTCCAGCTCATAGCCAAGTGAAAAATCTAAGCAAATAGCGACCAAAAGACTGCCCAGCATCACAAAAAAAAAAAGATGGGGTTAATGATCAGGTATGAAAAAAACAAATCAAATGACAAAACCAGCAACTCCCAACTTAAGTATTACGTTAGAAGGCAAAGGAATATGAGAGGCGAGTTACTTCACATACTTTAGCAGTAAAATGCAAACCAATGGGGCTATCAAGAAGGAAATAACATTTAGGAATTGGTGGTAGCTGCATTCATCAGTTTAAACAATATTTGGTTATCAAAAATCTACAATTTAAAGACCAAACTACAAATCTGCAATTCAAAAGTTATTTCCCCTTTAACATATGGATGTGAAAATTGGAAATCCATCAAAGCTACAGACAGATATCTAAAGGCCTTCAAAGATAAATGCCTCAGGAAAAATGCTAGGTATTAAATGGAAAAAATTTATAATAAATGCTGAGATTTCTTAGGAAGTTTCCAAACTTATCTACAGAGTTATCCAGAAAAGAAAATGGAACTATTTGGAACCTGTGTTAAGAATGAAGCCAGAGTCTGCCATGATAGGCATGCCATTGGACAGCTGGAAAAAAACATATAAAAGGAGCCAAGGAAAAGAATCTCTGCGTGAAACAGTACTTAGAGAGGGAAAACTTAGGAGACTTAACATAGGAACATGCAAATAGCAATCCAGGACAGATAGGGATGGCAGAGCCTTGTTTGTGCCTTAAAAGACAATTGATGGCTTGGAAAGGATTCAGAATTTTGTTCCACACAAGTCTCTTAAAATCAATCATTAAACATCTATGAGTCAAGAGAGTTGATGATGATATAGCAGTTTTCTTTTATCCCTTCAAATTAGTTTATTGCTAGAGGAAGGTGACAGCCTTTTGTTATTTGTATTTCAAAAAAACAAAAACAAAAACAAAAAACCTAACAAAACTTTGCTAAAGTTAAACATAGCAGTAATTTAAGGGTAGTTAGAAAAACCAGAAAAATGAAATCCCAGTTTCTATTCTCACACCAAGAGAGGATTAAAAACAGCATTAGATTATGGTGAATAATACTTTTTAAAATGTGTCTTGCCTTTCCTGATGAACCTCACTTTAGGTACAAAAATACTTCTTTCTCCATTGACAGGCCTCCTTAATGACTATTTTATGTATTGAGGTCTAATCTCACAAGAAAAAGGACTAGGCACTTTTTAAAAATAAAATCTTAGGTATCCAGCCATCATTTAACATCCCAATGTAGGCGTGTTGGAAAAACATTCCATATTCACATAATTATTTAAAATCTTAATTTATCAAATTACAGTCTAATGAAATAATCTTTGGTTCTGTTGGATCTCAGTTGGATGAATCCAGTGAACTAAGCTTAAGTTTTCTCCTTTTTGTTTACAAAATGGGAAAAAATACTTTTAAAAGTTTTGGACCCTGGTGATCTCCTCTATTTTTACGATGTCATAATCCATGGACCTTTTGTCCAATACATCTCAAAACACAGTGAAAGATTTTAACTCAGCCTCAGACTTCACCAACCAATTTTGAGGCTAATATTCTCTTATTTTTGGATTTTAGAGAAGGGACAAAAAAAATCAGTTTTTATTATTATTCATTACCTTAAGACAGAGGAGTCCCTGTCATGGACCAGGACCTTATTGTACTAGGCCCTATATTAACACAGAACAACAAGATGGTCCCTGCCGCAAGAAGCCTACAATCTAAACACAAGACAAGAGACAATGGATGTATACAGACAGACAAACAGGAAAATACAAGGAAACAATGAATCAGTATTGGTCAGTATGAATGGCTGTAGTCTCAGCAGACCCTTAGCCTAAGAATTTTGGAGACATCACGGAAAAAGAGTTTTGAAGAGGATTCTGAAGGAGGATAATGAGGTAGCTTTATGGATGTTTACAAGGAGCACCTCCCAACTGCGAGGGCCAGCGTGGAAGAAAACACAAAGTTGTTTGTTTGAACATGTAAAAAGTGGGCAATGGAGACAGACATCATGGGCTGATCAGAGGCGGGAGTCGGCATCTCAACAGCGAATGAGAAATGATAAGTAAGGTGAGACTAGACTCTGAAGGGCCTTGACTGTGAGGACAGGTAGCTTCTGGTCGATGCATTAGGGAAGGAGAGCCAAAGGAGAGATGCAGAGAGAGGAGTGACAGGGTCAAAATGCGTGCTAAGAAAATAATCATTGCAGCAGCATTCTGAACGAATTTGAGCAGGGTGAGAATACATGTGTCAGGGCCAGAGAGAAAGCTGTTGCTGTAATCAAGACATAAGATGATGAGATCTTAGACAACAAACAACTCCATAATCCACAAAATAGGCACAGCTTGGTCAATAGCAGTGCTAACATCCCCACACTACCCTGCCTATGTGCCTCAGCACTGACATGGAGAGACCATCACAAGGATGCCAGGGTAATTTAATCTGCATGCCCATTCAGTCTTCAGGGCGAAATCCTGTCCCCATGGAAGTTTTGCCATTGACTTCAGTGAGGCAAAGATTTCACCCATGGTGATTGTACTGTGATTGCCACCGAGGAGTCCAATTCCTGTCAAGTGTGGTGATTGGTTGTGTGATTTAGACCATTGGCCTCAAGGAAATGAACTGAAAGCACCAAGTCATTTCACATAATCAAACAGCTGTAAGCCCTGGTCTACGCTACAGAGTTAGGTTGCCGTAAGGCAGCGTACATTGACCTAATTCTAGAAGCGTCTACACTAAAATATAGCTCCCACCGATGTAACTCGCTCACTACACCGACTTAATAAGTCCACATCTGCGAGAGGTGAAGTTAGGTCGACGTAGTGTCAGTGGAGACATTGCATTGCTTACATTGATTGTTGCTGCCTTTCAGAAGCCATCCCACAACACCCCACACTGACAAATATTCCTGGTGAGAATGCATACCGCCAACACAAGGAGCGTAGTGTGGACATGCAAAAGTGATTTAATTACTGCAGTGGCTGTACACTGACTTAGGTTTACTTAATTTTATAATGTAGACTTGCCCTAAAATAGCAACTTGCTGGTCTCCACTGAAAAATTCTATCAGCACAGCTACATTGGTAAGGTGTGAAATAACCATACCCCGACTGACATACCCATGCCGACAAAACCCCCATTGTAGACGCAGCTATGTCAACGGAAGAGGGCTTCTATCACGATAGCTAATGTCATTCAGAGAGGTAGTGTTCCTACACTGACAGAAAAAATCCTTCTGTCAGTGTAGACACTGCATCTACACTACATGTTTATGCCAGTATAGCTATGTTGGTATATAGTCTCTGTAGTATAGACATAGTCTCAAACTTAGCCCTGATTTGAACCAGTAACAGAAATGACTCAGTATCCTGTTTCCAAGCCCCTGAGCCATCCAGTCTCATATCATATATGAGAGGCCTTATTTTGATTTTCTGAAATAATCCCAATTTTTCTAAAAATTACATAGATCACCTGTTTCATCACTCTCTTTCCAAAGAAAATCAGGCTTCAAATTGACCCAGTAAGCAAACCATTCTGTTACAGAAAAACTGAAAGTAAATGGTTTTTAGGAAAAAAAATCTCATCTTAACAATGTCCTTTTAGAATGTGAAGGCAAAATAATAAGTTGTTTTGTCATTATAGCATTGTCATGTATGATGCCAGTTTCCTCATAAAGCCACATGCCATTGTCAGGCGTTTGGAAGAGATCAGTATACATTCTTAGATGGCTGAAGCTTGGCACATAAGCTTTCTGCATAGATTTCTTCCTCCCACCCCTTGCCAAATTTAAAAAAAGCCATTGGCCCCTTTTATATTGTAAGCACACAAAATAGTGAAGTTGTTCAACATGCTTTGTGTTCCCTCTTATAATTCAAAACTTGCTTTAAAAAGACTTGAAGGTGTATAAAACGGTGCTTTGCTGGCTGATTTTGCAGCCCATGCCCCCATCAAGGATTAATGTCAGACTTCTACAATACCTAGGTACAATGGAAAGGATAGCCAGCTTGGTGCTACAGCCTTAACTCTGAATTTCCCTAGTCTTTTGTGTTTAAGTCAGACCCTTTAATGATTTTTTTCAATGTAGGTTTTCGGGTTGAATTGTACTTTAAGCACTAAGCTGTCTCCTTAGTGTTTGGAGGGGATTAAGTTCAGAGTTCATTGTGTTGTCTGTCATTTTAAAGATTAGATAGTTTAGTTAGGCTCCTACTGGCAATGTAAAAGTCTCTGTATTTATTGACTGTCTGGAGTCATTATCAAAGCTTCTAAACCCAATCGACACCTTGTAAACAAAACTCCCATTATTTTAGTGGTGCTGATAAGATTTACATGGGATTTGCATTTTTGTTATGATTGATTGAGCAGTTAAAGATATTAGTACAGTAGAGGACAGTATGACGAATGATGATATAGATTAAATAAACAAACTAGCCTTTCACATTGATTTGGCAGGCATGAATGAATGTAAACCATCTTAGTCTATGAAAGATAATATTTGCAGTTAAGAATGTGGACCAGAGGATCTCTAAAAAGAGACTTAAAATTTGCTTCTAGATAAACCAGTTTGTAAAGAGGAGATTAAAAACATCAAATAATCAAAAATATATTTTTTTCATGCCCCAAGGGTAATGAATTGAGGGGGAATACCAGATTAAGGAACATAAGTCTATGTTTGTATTGAAAGGGAAAATTATGGGCATGCTGCTTAGAAGGAAAAGTATTATACTGAAGTCTACCAGCTAAATATTTTTAAATGGTATGAACTATCATTTCCAGAGGAGTGGAGTTTGGATTACAGTTTGAGCATCAGAATTGATTTTTATGGGTGCTAGAACTGGCACATTATGGCACCCTTTACTTTATCATGGCTGTGTGCACTTTTATGCTTTGGAGAAAAAGTATGAACGTGTATTGTGTTCATCAGGCATCAGGACTGGCAGATTCTTTGTGACCCTAAACAGTTTTATTGCACAAATTATGCCAGTAAACAATCAAACTAAAAAAAACCCTTAAAATATGTTATAAGCCTTGTTCATAGTGGTTATAACAACATGAAACACAGCTTTAATATGGACAAAGTCCAATTCAAATACAGTGCGCTGGAGGGGGCAGCACGTAATGGGAGGGGCCTTCTCGTCACAGGTGGGTGAACATTTGCTTTTGCTTCTTCTGCTCCTGGGTTGAATGTCAGGGCTTAAAGTTGTCAGGTGCATTGGATGGCTCGAATGTGCTGGGCCCCTGCCTGCGGTTATTCTCGCTGCCCTGTGCTAAGGCCTCTGGGAGCAAGGCTGGAGCTCCATGAAGAACATCTGCTAGTGTTTCCAATACCCTGTATTATCCAAGGGCTGCAGAACATGGCTTGGTCCTGGGTGAGGGCACTGCACTGTTTGAGGGCGTAATAGCAATGTGTGCTCCAGCAGAGCAGTGTGCCTGTTCATTGCCTCCAAGAATTGCTTCTGCATATCCTGGTCTTTTTCCACAGTGTCTTTGGTCATGGCAATGCTGTCCCAGGCGACTTCAGTGCTGTCTCTGGAGAACTACTGTCTTTCTCCCTCTCAGACATCAGTAACGCCCTCCAGTTCTCTGTAGGTTTTTGGGGGTTTTGCAAGTCCGTAAGGAGGGCACCAAACATCTCATTTTTACACTCCATTTCTTCTCCCTCGGCTTGACCAGTCACTCAGCCGTAGATAAAGGCCCCTGTCCTTGAGAGTCTTGCTGCTGCAGGTGCCGCAGCTGGGGGAGCAGAGAAACAAATGAACTATTGTTCATATTACTGCTGTTTCCACAGACGCACTCAAAGCATTTTTTATCCTCGATTTCCGAATTTCATTCCCTGAGATTCATCCCAGTCTTGGGACACCTACGAGATGGTAAGCGGTGTCTGCATGGGGACTAGACTGGGTTGTTGGGATTTATGTTCCTTCTTTCAGTGTGAAGTTTTTGCTGTGCCTTGAGCATTGCAGGGGGATGTGAAGCCAGGATTTGCACTTCCCAGTTTGAGGAGTTCAAACTGTTCATACCATGCCTTGGAGGTACTTATAATTGGTGCAGGAATTTCCTAATTGGGGGCAGAGGTGGATGTCAGGGGGGTTAGCAGTGGATATGGGAAGGTGGCGGGGGGCTGGACAGTGATCCCCTCTGCTTCCCCTTTAGGCTGTCCTGATTTTTGATGACACTATGCTGTGGCAGGTGAGTGGGAGTCAGACAGTGGCCTTAATCAAAAAAACAAAGGGCAGAGCAGCAAGATGCATTGTGATGTTATTCACCAAGATGGTTTCCCCCCAAGAAGTGCTGCAGAAATAGAAAGTAGTTGCAAGCTATGCCAGGGGCAATGATCATGCAGCCATTCTGCTGAATGTCTCTACTAAAAATCAAGCAAGTTTTAGATTCTAGTTTACCTCTCCTGCAAACATGCAGGAAGTACAGAGAAAAATTTTCAATCCATGCAGAACCTAATCTATTTAACTGCTCCCAGTCTCTATGAAATATATAAGCCTTGAGATGCCACCTTTGCGATTTGACTGCAATATTGATGAATTGATATTTGATATAGTTCAGCCAATTGCCTTCAGAGCTGTATGGCTGTGCTGTCCCTAATCTAATCTTTTCCTGTTACTGGGCATATGTATCTCAGCAGGGACCAGTAGCCCTTACTGCCTTTGCAGGCATGCAATGCCTACGTATACGTATACCTCACGCAAACTGTGAAAATTAACCAAACACCATTTTTTTCTATAAAAGACTCAAATGTTTGAATTTCACACAACTAAAGTTTCATCATTTGAATCTGTCAAGCGAGGGGAGAGGAGGCAGAAGTAGAGGTTGTGGCTGTACCATGAGGCCACCATTTTGAGCATGCAGACAGGACTTGGGGGGGGGGCGGCGGGGGGCAGCATTCACTGGGTAAGAGATGCAAGCAGGGAAAAGGAAATTAGCAGATAGGTATGTGACCTTCCTGGCATGGATCTAGTTAACACCTGATGGTTGGAGCTTCAGCAGGAGAGAAGCTGATTGCCCAACCCAGACGCCATTTTCAAAACTGTCGGAGGCGGGGAAGTAGAATGAAGGAGAACAACTTTGGGCTAAAGGAAAGAAGGAGGTGGGAGCTGGAGGGTCTGAGAGGCTCTAAGTGCACATCTACACATTTCTGCCCTTTTGTCTGCAGCATCAGTCTCCTTTGATCAGGCACCAGAAACACTATGGAACAAATACTATGGAATAAACCAAGGGGGGGGGGTGTAGGATTTTTACCGTTCCCTTTGTTCTGTTTCACTATTTCCCCCTCTTCTTATTTCTCACCCCTCAGAACAGCTGCTGCTGCTCCAGTGAAAGTTCTGACTCTGCAGTTGATAGCAGCGGTTTAGAAGAACTCTCTCAAATCTTCCGCTATCACTTCCACAGCTGGCCATCAGACCAACTCACACTAAAGCAATGCAAACTAAGGTTCTTTTTTCTCAGAATCTACTATTTTTTGGCCCTTTTTGTGTTTGCTTTTTATAGAGGCAAACTCCCCCCCCCCCCCAAAACATTACTATACATGCAATGAAATCAACACATCTCATTTCACATAAAGAGATGCCTACCTTTTTATCAGTAAAGATAAACTAAACTGGTTTAGAATGGTGCTCTCCTATTCCCCCCACCCAACCCATTTTGGGTGACAAACCAATTTCAGTACTGAATCTTTGGTGAACTTTAATGACATTTGGTGACATTTTGTAAATGCCTGCTGGCATGGACCTAAATCAAACCGGGTTAATAAGTCAAATCAGTTTGTTAAAAACTCAGATGTAGAAAGTGGCAAAGTGTCTTGTAATCAATGACAAAGGAATCAATAGAAGCACATGAAAATGTTACCACTATGGGACAGTATTGATTAACATCTCAAGAATACTTGCCTAGGGCCTGAAGCAAAGTCCATTTAAATCAATTGAAAGTCTCCCATTGACTTTAATTGGCTTTGGATCAGGCCTTCTTAGACTAAGCTCTTTGAGGCAGCCAGGCAGGTACTATCTTTTTGTTGTGTCTGCACTGTACTGTACACAATGGGGCCCTGACCCATGACTGGGGCCTCCAGGCATACTGCAATGCAAATAATAAGAAACTGTATTCCTTGAGACTGTAGGCAAGTCTCATCCTCAAGCATTCTTCCACCTGGAACTGTGCTCTACCGGTTAATTTGATACAGATTTTTTTCGGTGACCTCTCTACTCCCATTAAACATTTCTGAGGGAATGTAAATTTGGACAGACTATAGGATGGACAGGAAGTCAATTTCTCCCTAATTATTACCTCAGTCTGTGCAACTTCCTATTTCCAGCCTTAAATTAACCCCTTTTTGCTTATATTTAAACGCAATTCTTTCCTTCAGTAAAGCCCTTCCCCATTATAATAATTTCTCAAAGAATTTATAAACTTCAAGGTAACTGGCTGTGTAATAGGATTATAACCATAACATCTACACAATAGCATCATTAAGAGTACTTCAGTTACATTTACTTTCCCAGTGCTTGAATTTATTGCAACACTGTAAAGTCCCTATTCAGAAAAAATACTTTTAGTTCAATTTACAGAGTAGACTTTGCTTGAGAGAGATTAGAACTAAAACGATTTGAGATGGCATTCTTTGATTCTATCTTTTTAATTAGTCCGTTAAAGGCAGGAGCACCTAATACAAATATTTAACTGTGCAGTTGTACACCGGTGTTCAGGTCAACAAGAGGAAATTTATAGGGAGCTCTGAAGTCACTTGACAATGATTTTCTTGGGTTATGACTTCTCAAATTGCTGTTTATTGCCAATAGCACTATATTTGGACATAAATAAGGTTCACAGGATTAGAGTACTGTTCTGGTTAAAATGTTTAATCTTCACTTTAAATGAATTATGGTAATTGAACCCTTTTCTTTTTGTGTAAGAAGTGCCTTTAAACAAGGTTAGCTATTTTTACACACACTAATAAATCACTAGCTAAAAAACCTTTTTGGTTAGATGCCAGACTTGTCTCATTACCTGCTCTTCTTAGCCAGTAGAGTGCTATGGAGCATGACTGGGGGAAGGGAAGGTCACTGTTTATTGGCCTAGGAAGAAAGAAGTCATTAACCACCACTAGTTAAAATATTTAAGCTTCAGTAGGATTGGGAATGGAAACAGAGAAATAGCCTTTGTCCTTTAGGAGGTAGGTTGCTGGTTCAAATGCAGCCCAGTTTAGTAGCAACTGAAAGTTGTTATTATTTGATGGCTGTTTGGTGGCATATGTTAAATGAGGTTGATGACCTTTCTTCAATTCCCAACAGACTGATATTCACACCACTATTAGCACCCCTGTAGGTAGTTTCAACAAAGAGCTCAAGACTGGATTACTCTCTCAAGTTTAGACGTGGTCCTCCCTATCATGATTAAAACATGTTGGTGGGGCACTAAGGGCAGCTTGCCTCTATTCTGTGAAGATACAAATGCCTTTGGGATCCAGAGCTGTTAGCTCACCACTTGTACTAGATCTAAGTTCATACTAACCATTTAAAAAAGAAATTTAAAAAGAGGGAAATACGACACAATTGCTTCTGGTTTCTGGGTCCTCCAAGGCCCTAGATCAATGTGACTCACCCTGGTTGAGAAGAGCTGGATAGGACTCCCTACTGAGTTGATCACTTCTTCTTGCTCAGCTACAGGGATCATTGCAGAGCAATTTAAGGCTCTCCTTTCTATCAGAGGATGAGTACACTGTATCAAGTGCACTCCCAGCATCGATCTATTATTAAAAGATGCATACATTTGGAAAAAGTAGAATTTGGCCCTTGGATTCCTGTTTTTGAAAGTGGTACTTTCA
This sequence comes from Emydura macquarii macquarii, assembly GCF_026122565.2. Classification (NCBI taxonomy): domain Eukaryota; kingdom Metazoa; phylum Chordata; order Testudines; family Chelidae; genus Emydura; species Emydura macquarii. Next base: position 22,661,667 of record NW_027131527.1, read on the forward strand.
ACTTTTAAACATTTTGGTTGGTCTAGTCAGTGGCACTTGTACTAGTTAGCCTTTTGATTTTTTTAGGGTTGTTCAAAATGCTATGTGGGTTAGAACAGTCCCATGTGGTCTGTGTGACCCATACCACTGTAGATCCTCAATTATGGAATTCTACTTAGGTATTTGTGTCTCCCATTTACCTCACTTTGAGTGCCCAGCCCAGAATGAACTTCTCAGTCATTTCTCTGTTAGACAGACTATAAACCAGCAGAGTAGCTGGGATTAGCACTGAGGACCTAACAGAACTTGTGTGATGGCTGGTCCCCTTGGAAACTCTACAGCTGTTAAGGGAGCAGAGAGCTGGATGAAGCGACCTCTGGCCATCCACTTCTCAAAGGGTAGAGTACATGCTTGAGAATACCATTGGTAGATTCACTGAGCATGCTCACAGCCTTGACTTTTAATATGAGGTTAAGTCAGTCAGAAAAAGAAGAATTTTCAAGAAGCCATGGTCCAAAGTAACTGAGTTCTCCAGGGTGACAATTCAAAAGCATTTCAGACACCAGCCACAGGGAAGAAAGAGGCAGACTGAAGATATTTTAAAACAAAAAAACAAAAAACCGCAACCAACCCAAAACCCCCACACACAACAGTTGATATGGATGGAGACAAACCCCTCAGGGTTCTAATGGTGGGGACAGGAAGGCTAACTTCCAACACAACAGCAATCAGAGTGAGACCTCATATTCCCACAATACGGAAGTGATGCCCTGGCATAAATTAGCAGTGGTATGACAGAGTTAACAGCTAAGTTGGATGAGATAGCCACAAATCAGGTGCACCATTGCTTTCACGTGTGAATGGGTCCCCCATCTGCTGTGTCCCCCCTTGTAGCCTGAAGACACCCTGCAGGACTCCTGCCTCAGTTTCCCCACCTCAAACTACCAATACAAACTCTTTCCTGCAACACCCCTCTCTCAAGCTAGATTTAGTAAAATAAAAAAAAAATCATTCCCCAAATAAAGTTCTCAAATTTTCATCAAGTCCATACTCTTAGTCTGCCCTGCCCAGTCTTCCCTCTGTGGAGCCTTTTCCCAAAAGACTCAGTGTTCCTTGCCAGAACCTATTCTTTCCAGCAGTTTCTCTCAATTCCCACCCGACACCACAGGGATCTCTGCTGGAGTCTATTCACTTCTAGCAGCCATTCCGTGTTTCTACGACAGTCCTTTTCTACAGACCTTTACCGAAAGCTCCAGCTTCATGCTGGTTGTCTCCCCACTTCTGTAGCTTCCTGATGCTCTTTATAGGGAAATCAGCTCCTCCATACCCAGCTGGTTCTACTAATTAAACCCCAGACCCCATCACAGGAGTGGTGGGCAGGGCTAATTGGAGAGGGATGGCCCACTCCGTGCTTCTGATCCTTAAAGAAGCAGGCCACCCAGTTACACTGTGCCTGCCACATTTGCCAAAACTGTGAAAGGAAACATTTTGGAGACAGAACTTAGAATTGTGTGCTTTTCCCTAACACATGGCATTCAACAATTATCATTAACAAATCCCTGTCCCTATTTAACTCCTTCCAGAGGTCTTCATTTGTAAATGACAATGGCAAGTCATCCAGCTTCTAGTTTATTCACACTGAAAAGTGAGACTTTGATCACTTCTGATGGCTAAGTATGAGGAATATTGGTGTAATGTCCCTGGGGTTTGGATGAGTGTCACCTAGCTGCCAGATGGATTTTGGGTGTTTTGAAGTCATGCTCCCAACAAACTTGAGGCTCTAAAAGACCACCAATATTATTTGGACTATGTGTGAATACAGGTATCCATCCATCTGCAGTGTCTCTGCATCTGGAGCAGGGTCTCATCTGGGTCTAACTTGATCTTCATTACATGTTCTGAGACAGTAAAAGTCACATTTGAGGTTCACTGATCTTACAATTGGCATATTTTTGGCCAGATTATGCTTCTTTTTAGAGTTCTGTTGGGACAGCTGGCTGTCTACTGAAATCCTTACTTACAGGATGGAAGTGTCAAATTTCTGCCACTTCTCCTGGACTCCCAGACTCCCCCACTCCTATCTGATGGGGAAAATATACCACTGTAGGTGTAAACCTCCCTGTAGGAATGATGTAGAAACAGTTTTGAAAATTAACAAAGAAAAATATGTCCAGAGCATTTCATAAGTATAAAAATAAAATGTACAATTTTAACAGAAAGCATACACATTATCAGTAGACTATAATGGTCTGGCACTGACTTATTACTCACCTTAGCAGCTTTATTGCATAGTAGTTATCAGGGGGGAAAAGTTTTTCATATCTAGTTTTGTAAAAATTGAATCAATGATGTCCTAATAAACAATTCTTTATTTAATAATGCAGGTGATTTATGATTTTCCATGGTTTGTTAAATCTTTGTTTCTGCTTGTGGAGTTCAATAAATAGTAACCACTCCTTAATATATCACAATGAATGGACTCTAAAAGTAACAATTAGACACAACAGCTATGTACTTTTTTAATGAATGCTGATATCAATACAAATAAATACAATAGTACTGTGGTCTAAAGGCTAAAATACAGATGGATTATATATAGTAATGAACAAGCTAGGCCCTAAGGGGTAAGTGTACCACTGACTTTTGCTGTATTAAATCAGAACTGTTTGACTTCATGTTGGATGCCCCACACAGCTAACAGATAGCAGTGTGTTATTGGGGACACTGGTTACCTACAGCCACATTCTAATTGACCAGTGGGTGTTTATGATGTCACACTCACAGTGGAGCACAGCTAAAGCCTGCCTCATCATCAGAAAAAAAATCCTACCCCCATTACACTGGGTTGCAAGGAAGGATGCTGGCTGATGTGTATAGGAGCAACTGCTTTCTGCTGATAGCAAGGCAGACCAGACTTGTTCATGTGCTCACATGTTCCCTCTGCTGGAACTTTAGTTCACTGAACAGTATATCTGCACAGAATTAAAAACAAGACACATCCCTAACTCAGGTTAGTTAACACCCCTTAGCTAGCTCATGTTAAAGTAACAGTGAAGACATGATAACTCAGCTTTTAATTGGAGTTAGCAGCTTGTGTTCAAGACCAGAGGATAGCCTGGGGTTGAACTTGAGCTATTAAGTTGTTAGTAGTTGAATTACTGTTGAATTACTGAACACTGCTATTTTAACCTGAGTTAAGAGCACATCTCTTCATGCAGTGTAGACATACCATGAGTAGACAGCCAAGTTTCAGAGCTGAAGATCATGAGTCCTCATTCCCTGTGGCATTCATGCAGTTAACTGACAAGTGGTAGCTGTGTATATATTCTAGTTATTACAAAGTGCTGAGAGGTAATAGATAACTAGACACTCCTAATTTCAGTTCAAAAGAAGTGGAAAAGAAAGGAGAGGGTAACAGATTCCTGAGTTCGATCACATGTAACATGCAGGAGGCACCCTGCTGCAAGCAGGGAGTGTTCCAACATGAGAGGAAGGACCCATGGAAAAAAATCAGATAAGACAATGACCCTTTAAAGTGATTTTGGTAGATTGGTTTATAGGAATTGTTTGTGTGTTGCCTATAAAATCAAAAGAGGGAAAATCTTGTCCAGCTTGAAAGGCAATCATGTACGAATTAGTCACAAACATACACATATGAGCATGCTTTTTGAGTACATAGCTCCTTCATATTATTTCTTCCTTATGCCAATCATTACATAACAGACCCATCCAACCTAAACTGGGCATTTGGTGCACAAATCACATAATTAAGATAAGAATGTGTTCTGTAAGGCAGGGTTTCTCAAACCGTAGGTTGGGACCCAAAATTGGGCCACCAGAGTGTTTCAAAGGGTTTCATGGCAGCTCCTATCCCATGGGGCTGGCTGGGCTCGCCTCCCTGCTCCAGGCACTGTAATCTCTGGGGTCCAAGCACCACACAGGTTTGGCCCAGCTGTCATGCCATCAGGAGTCTGGGTAGGCCAAGTTTGAGGGAGTGGCACTGCAACCCCATTAGCCAGGTCACAACTCCACTCACACAAATTTGGTCCCATCAGGGGGGTGAGGCCAAACCTGAGCATGCTGCAAGCCTGGAGGTTGCAGCGCCTGGAGCAGAGAGCCAAGGCCAGCTGGCCCCACACCACAGGAGCTGTAGAAGTCACCACTGTAGGGTGAGTGCCAGGCAGGACCCAACCCAGTGCTTAGTTTATGCCAGGGTTTGCCAGGTCTGAGTCCTGGTATCTCTAGGTTTGGCAGTTCATAGCCCCAACACCTCTCGGCTTGCTGCATCAGTTATGACAGAAAAAAAATTGCTTGCGTCCCAGCACCTCTTTCATTACAAATTAAGCACTGCCCAACCTCCCACTCCACCACAGGGCAGGATCTGACTGAAACCATTTCAGGGTCCCCACCCCCAGACTATTTACTGGAGCACAACAGGCCATAAACACTGACAAATGGGTCCTGAGCCAGAAAAGGTTGAGAACCATTGCTGTAATTCACATATTTAGGGGACATTATCAAGTTCTCTCAGACTGAGTAGGTGTGTTCTTGACTCATTAAATCAGTCCATATCAAGTCCTCTAACCAATCTTATTGGCCAATTCACCACTCTGTATAAATACAGTGTAACAAACTGGAAAAGTCAGTCCCTACAAATCTGTCATATCATCCCCAAGAATAACTCCTGCATATTTAAAAATTTTTTACATGATTCTCTGATTTGGTACATAATGTTTTCCAGAGTCATGAAAGAATCAGTCCTGTAGATCTTTTTGCCTTTAGTGGACAAAGAAGACTATACATCTGTGGTGCACAACATAGTTCTTCACACAGGAGAAAGAGAGAGACAACAGTACTGGTGGTTTTATGTTTTTGTACCATAACAAAGTTGTAAGTGATAAGCACATTTGTAGATGAAAAAAATTATTTGTAAACCCAATGAATCTTCCAAATATTTTGTTATAGGCCTTCATACCCTAAACACCTTCTCCCCCTTCAACATTTGGGCTTCTCAACTTCCCAAAGCAAATACCAAACATACTAATTTCCAGTTTGCATTTATCATAATTTATTATGTCTGTGATCAATAGACTCTACCATAAAGAAAACTATATTTTGTAATGTGATTTCATTTTTTCCACAGATGACCTTTCATTCATCGTTAGAACGGAGTTCAGTCAGATCTAACAATTCCACATCAATCTTCCCTTCTAAATCTATATGTAGTTAAAGTTGAACACTCTGTTTGTATTAGTTCTCTTCAAAGAGAGTTTTATAGACACACAGTTATGAAAAACCAAGAATTTAGTTGTAAAGATAAGTATCTACTTTTATTGCCATTTTAGTATTGTTTTGTTTTATAATTTTGCAGTTATACTGACATGAACAACTGACATATAATGCACTGTGTAATGGTAAGGTAAAATAATTCTTTAAATGGGTGTATAAAAAACTATGGAAAATACTTGATGTGTTTACTTGATTTGAAAATAGTTTTCAAAAGGAACTGGAGTCATGTTCAACACGTAGGGGAAGCAAATATGTAAACCAGGTATCTTTGAAACAGATGACTATTCTAGATACTTAGTAACACTTACAGTCACTTTTACACCCATCTTTATTGAACAGGCATTTAAGAAGTGCTGAAGCAGTTGTAGTGAGATTGGTGAGATTTCTTTTGGGAATTTGAGGACTGGGAAGAATTTGTTTTGCAATATCTTTTGTTGAGTTCTGGGGAGAAGGAATGTGATGTTGTTTTGTAATGGCTTTATTGATTTTGAATTCTATTTTTAATTCTTCAGAAAGACAAGTTGGATAAGGTAATATCTTTTATTGGACCAGCTTCTGTTGGTGGAAGGTTCAAGCTTTCGAACTACACAGAGCATGGCAAAAGTGCCTAGAAGTGGGATTAGGTGTTCTATTTACACTTGTTTAAACCTCCATTTGTGTTATGTGGAATCTTGCAGAATATTTAAAGTGCCTAGTCAATGGTAATTTACATTATCACTATTAATAATGAGACTGTGGGGCAGGTCTGCTCATAAGTGTCTGCTGCAGTAGCACAAAAGGATCTTAAAACTGCCTTAAGACAGCAGGCAAGGATTCTCCAAGTGTAGGAGACTCCTTAGCCAGCAAAGGGCTAGTATGGCCAGCCCTATACCACATGTCCTCCACTCCTTATTGTCAATAGGGAGTAGGTCCGAGGTGCAAAGTGCTCTGCTGATCCTGACTAGTGAATCGGTTCCAAGGAGCCACTATCCACCTGCAAAAGTTAATGCAGCCCTAAAACTACTCCAGTTTGAACCAAGCCAGTTCAGCCCCAGGCAGCCCTTGAAATAAAGACACTTATAGTCCTCTTCCTCAGGTGCACCAGAGATTGGTGCATCTGGGATCCAGCCCTATATGTAGTATAGTGGCAAATGGAGAGGAAGCTGTGAAAGGCTTTGCTAGTGTGAACTACACATAGTAGCTCAATCACACTCTGCTTTCTTTAGTAAAAACTGAGCCAGAGCTGGTGTTCTGTAAGACATCCACAAATTGTGGTGAATGCCCTACAAAAAAAGTCATCCCCTAATTCTTAAGCAGCCAGCAGCATGTCCAGAGGTGTCATAATTCCAGTTGATACCCCCCCAGCCATCCTGCTCTGAACTGAGTGGTTGAGCAGGGAGATGGAAGCACCCAGACATGCTGAATCACATGCTAACAATCCATCAGGTGCGCTCTGTTATCTACTATAGCAATGCTTCCTCTGAGCATGGGATCTGCTCCAATCCTCACCTGCCAGGGCAGCTTTTATGCAGAAAGTCTGAATGCCTTTTCATCTATCAACTATGTATCTATCAACTGCCCCTAGAAATGGGGTGTATCTGAGATCTAATCCACAGATTAGTGTCATATCACTAAACCAGATCATCTTACTTTTATTGCTCAAACAAGGAACTGCAAAACAAACAAACAAACCGCCTTGTAGCATGGGCTCCTGCCCGGTCCAGTCCTGGGCAGCCCTCCCGCGGGCCCAGGCTCAGAGGAAGGCCACTGCGCCTTCCTACAACACGGGAATGTTAGTCTTTCAGTCTTTCGCCCCGGCCCCTCAGGCAGGGCGGGCGAGCAAGGAGTCTTTCGCCCCAGCCCCTCAGGCAGGGCGGGCGAGCAAGGAGTCTTTCGCCCCAGCCCCTCAGGCAGGGCGGGCGAGCAAAGAGCAGTGGCTCGAGTTTAGCGGGCGGCAGAGGCTATTTCCCTTTTGGGGATTGGCAAGGATCAGGGGGGAGGGGAGGGGGGCGCAGGCCCACCCAACTCTACTGCGTCCCAGCCCAGGGCCCTAGCAGTGGCACGGGTGTTGCCACTCACTCGGCGGGGCTCTTGCCGCAACACGCCGACGGGGCGTTACCCCTAGTACAGCCACGCCTCTGGCTGTCCCTGGGCTCCTTCCTCCCCAGGTTCCCCGCTACCTATGTCCATCGCTTCCTCTGGGTCGTCAGGGTACACCGCATGGGGCAGGCCGGTCAGTCCTTCTGCATCGACGGGGGGTAGGTTGGGAAGCTCCTCAGCAAGGGGCAGCTCCTCCAGATCGCTGGGTTGGGGTTACGGTTCAGCCTCCGGCAACTCCTCCAGGTCGGATCCCGCCTCCTGGGGTTGGGCGTCTGGCAGCTCCTCCATGTCCAGACCAGCTTCTGGGCAGAACTCCCAGCTCTCTGGTTCAGGTGGCTCGTCCCAGCCGCTGCGGGCCTGAGGCTGGGCCCAGCGCCTCGGGTCTGGAGACCTCGGCCAGTCCAGAGGGCCCAGAGGCCCAACCCAGGCCTTAGAGGCGGGTCGCCGGGGCCACAAGGCCGGGAGGGGGTTACTTGCGGCAGTAGTCTGGCGTGGTTCAGCCCCTTGCCGCAGCCGGCGAGGCAGCGCTTCTGTCTCCGCCGGCAGCCTTCTCCCTTCTGAGCTGTAGGGCCCGCTTTTTATAGCTGCCGCCCTCCCTAAGGCTCCGCCCCCCTGCTGCCGAGTTGGCCGTCCGGCAGGACCTATCGGGGCCCAGCTGCCTGGTTGCCGGGCAGACTGGGCTGCCGGTGAGTCTAGCGTCTGATTGGGTGCCTGTGGCCCTTCCGCGGGCCCAGGCTCAGAGGAAGGCCACTACGCCTTCCTACACGCCTTCAGTGGTAGAAATAAGTTTGATTTTAGAATTCTTTAAGTTCCAATAAACTGCTGCAAATACGTTTAGTATGAACCTTCTGCCAAATGCTTCAGCCAGTAATACTGGGCAGGTTCCAGTGTTAGTTACACTTCAGAGGTACCAGTCAGCTAAAACTTTGGCTCAAAACCCCACCTAGAGACATTTGTTCAAAGCACTAAGAAAATGCAGTCAATGGATCTGACTTACCAGTGTGATGCTTTTCACTTCACCAAGTGGTGGACACTGAGTCCAATGCAGTTTGCAATTAATAAGATGATACTCATCTGAATAAACGTTATAAACCAAAAAGAGATAGAGGAGTGATTACTACCAGCATAAATAAGCAGTAAATAATGGTGCACCTCGGCCACAAAATAGTGAGACACTGCAGCAGATGCTCTGTAACCATCTCATAATCCCACAGTCCCTACCCAGTTGGGTATTGGAGCAAGACTCTCGTTTTCAGATGGTACAGACAGTGAGCATGATGAGAATGGCCTGCAGAGGAACCATTTGAAGGGAAAAGTTGTTATTTCTATCCACAGCCTGCTGGCTGCCAACCCATCACTAACCCAAGCAAGATAAATACACTCCCACCACAGCCAGTTCAGCCACAGCACCTAGGAATTGATTAAAAGAAGCTGGAGCACACAGGCACCATCTCACCTCTCTCCTGCTCTTCCTCCTCCACCAGGAACTGGTACCACATGTGTCCATTTCTTCACTGCTGCAGATGGCAACTGTTATGACAACATCAGTTTGGCACATTTGCTTTCCAGCAAACTTGGCAGCTGCCCAGCCTTTAATAACTGTCTTTTTCTGCTTCTTGCTTCAGAGCCAACCCCAGTAGAAGAAGTGACTAGTTTTTGATAGGTGTAGGAATCGATCCATCACTGAAAACAGTGCAGCGTAGGTCTGTCTTACATTGATTTAGGCAGGTATGGATGACAACAGCTCTCTCAGCTGGCAAACCTCCTTCATTTACCCAGCCTCTAGAAATGCACCGTATTCTAACACCACAGATCCATCCAGGGATGACTGGTGGGGAATGTACTCTCTGCCCCTCCAGGCAATGCTATCATCCCTCCAACCCCCCTCAAATAATACCCCCACTTCCGGTTCTGCAACCACATAGCCAGAGAGCCATCTGTGGACCCCTACTGCAAATCCCATTCTGACTAATCTTTTGTGGTCTATCAGAGTGAAAGTAGCAGCAGCAGCAGCGCTCTTCACACCCCCTCATCCTTCACCTCACAACCTCCTCTGGACCCCATAAACCTAATAGGGAGCCAGCATTAACACTCCTAATTTCTCTACAGATGAAGCCAGTGATTTGAAACTCTCATGAATCCTTTCTGGACTGAATGATAGGTATGGCTTAAGGAAGTTCAGTGTCATCCAAATCACACTTGGGTGTGATGTAGTAGCTTGATACAATGAGCTCCTGTGATGGCTGCCATCTTGGTTGGTACAGCTGGGATTGAACTGGGGGCCTCCAGTGCTGAAAGTATGAAACTCTACAGTTTGACCTAAAGAGTCAGGATTCATAAGTGGAGGCTGAAATGGATTTGCATCCGTTATGGATTGGGCACAGAGTGTGACATGTAACACACACTGACTCTGACCATTGGGTTACACTGTCATATGAAACGTGACTATAGTGGTTGGTTCAAGATCTGCTAACCATAGGCCTTGTCTAAACTTGGGAAAATAATGGTTTTAAAATCATATTATATAGCATGTTAGCTAGCCCTATTTGAAACACCATTTAGCATATAGCATAGATTAATTTAGTGTTTAATAATTTAAAACCCAGGTTAGTTGATTGGGGTTGACATTAGGCTCCTCCAGAGAAGAGATGATGTTTAAAAATCTGCTGTCAACTAACACGTATCAGCACATACATTTGTTAAACATACCTCATTTTCCTGGTGTAAAAAGGGACCATGTATGGTGGGTGGAAGGAACAAGATTGTGGCAGGAAACACTGCTCATGGAAGAGCATTATCTTACAAGAGTAACAAAACATATTGTGTAATATAAGGTATTTATTTCTCGCTAAAGAAATATACAAAATTAGATATCAGTTATTCTCTACCAGGTTAAACCAAGATAAAGTAGTGATCAGTGAACCTTAAAAAAAAACCCATATGTTCAGATAAACATGACACTGTTCAGAAACATATCTGAAATTTTTAATTCTGGAAACCTCTCTCTACATACTTCAGTAGCCCTTATCACTATAGTTTCTGAGCACCTCAAACATGAATGAATTTATCTTCACCATATTTCTTTGAAATAGAGTATTATCTCCATGTTACAGATGGGGAGCTGAGGCAGAAAGAGATCTTATTAAGTGACTTACCCAATATCACACAGGAAGTCTGTGGCAGAGGTGTGAATTTAACATAGATCTCCTGAGTCCTAGTCCAGTGCCTTGAATACAAGACCATGCTTCCTTTATGAGAGCAACTTCTCTGGTATATTTCTGGTATTTCCTGGTTCTATCTGGGTTGGAAGTATTTCAGCCAAAAGAAGGAAGTGGAGAAGTGTGTGAAAATGAAACAAATAGAAAGTTAACCAAACTTTTTCAACCTCAAAAAAGAAGAGAAAAAGGTTTGGTTCAAGTGTCAGGGTGAAAGTTTAGGACCCTTTTTATTTAATCTGAACCACTCTACCCATCTCTAATTTTAAAGCCTAATGATTTGGGGTCTAAACTTCTTCCTTTTCAAACAGCTGCACCCAAAACACCACAAAATGGAAAGTAAGCAAAGGACTATGAAGTTACATGGCCAGACACTGGAAGGAAAATCTAGTCACAAGTATAAGTAGCCTCTTTCTTCTGGACTGCTTTCAGGGATGATCTTTGTTTCTCCCCTCCTTTTATGTGCCAGGAGTATTTTTCCAAGATGTAACTATAACAAGCAATTTAGGGTACCATCTTTGGCACCTGCTGATCCAGGACAAGTGTGGAATACAGCAATTCATCCCTGATAAACCTCACCCCTGGATCCAGCACATCAATGAGCAATAAGGTTCATTGGTATTGTGACGGACAGACAAGCTTCATTGCACAGTGCCTGCCTTGGCTTCCAGTGGCCAGCAAATCACGAAGTGAGTTGTTGTGCACCACTGTAGCACCAGGCTCCTGTAACAACCCAAGAAGACAAAAACAACTCATAACAGCTTTCAGCCCAAATGATAGTCATTGAGAACTACTAGAATACAAGAGCTAAATCCTAGGCTGTGTCTAGAAAAATACGTAAGCAGTCCGTCTATAAACAGGCCCAATTCAGTATGATTTGGTATTCATGGGAGTTCTATACGCAGGCCCTGAATCAGGAAAGCACTTAATCATGTGTTGAACTTTAAGCATGTACCTAAATGCATTCACTTCAACTGCATTTAGGCACATCCTTAAAGTTCAGCATGTGTTATATGCTTTCCTATATAGGGATGCATTCCTGGATTAGGACCACAGAGAGATATCAGGATTGAGCCCATGTGCTACTTCTTATTAACTATAAAATTGGGTCTATGAAGCAGACTGTGCATTGATGAGGGGGAAATTGGCCCATGCAGCCACAGGATTCTCAGGAGAGATTCCTCAGGACTGTGCCAGAATTCTTCTGAGGAACACATGCTGGAGGAAGGGCTTCTCCACCCTATAGCACGGTATAGGCCATTGCCCACTCAGACATCCAAGCCTTCTGACGTTTTAGAAGGTTGGTTAATCTATGTATATGACAACATTATCAAGGAGGTACAAACAACAGGAAAGGGTTAGTATTATACTCATAGTAACAAATAAAAATGACAGGTTGGACCATAGTTTTGCAGGTCTCCAGTGGTGTGAGGTTCCACAAAGCAGAACTATGCAAAAACTTCCAGTTTTCATTTTGCAAGTATGTGCATGTGAAATAGGACTGATTGTTCCAGAGCATTGATTCTCCATATTTACCTACAACTACCATTCTGCCATAGTGAAAATGGAAATATTCTGTCATGAGGCAAAAATATTCTGCCTTGTGGAGAATGGCTATTTTCAAAGCCAAATGATTTTGGAGCAGAATGACAGGATCATACCTCAGCAACTGAACTTAACTTTTGCTGAACATTCAAGTTAGAAAAGAGAGAGAGAGAGAGAGACGTTTGGCTTGCTTGAAAAAGCGACCTTGATTTAGAGGGTTTGCTTATTTTCCTGCAAGAAGTGAGATTTTTTCACAAATCTGTTAGAAAGTTTAACTCTACGGCACAGCACAACATGCCATTGCCCACTTCTGAATTTGCCTCCATACAGTTGGCTGGCCCGGATGATAGCTAAAGGCTAGATCCACCCCCCTCGCTGAAAAAAATTCGGGAAGGCAGCAAGATAGAGGAGGAAAACTCCACAAGATCCCCTTCACTGTTCGCTTGGCATGAGACGGGATTAGACAGCTGTGGAACTGGGAGACCTTACTGCAGATCCTGGAAGGTACCTCCACCTTCTGAATGAAGCTTGAAGTCATCCTGCATGTATAAATTTACTAACTCCTCTCTCCATGGCCATATGGCTCCCCCTGGAGTTGCATTGTCATTAACTGGATCCCCCTGCAATTGGCCAATAGCATTTGCAGAAAGGTATGCTAATCTGGGGCAGTCTCTTAAATCTCTCGTTTAGAATTCATTGTAGTTTTGAATAGCAATATCCATTGTACTTCAAATAAAAACCAAATCGTGCCAAGTTTTCTAATAATATAGTTTATTCCACATAAGAAAGAGACTTAAAGGTGACAGACTTACCTCTCCTTCTTTGTTGTCTTCTACTGCTGAGTAATTGCGGTAGATGTAAGACTCCTCCTTTTATAGTGCTATCTGATGATAAAGCGTGTGTTACATCATGGACCTGAAGGTGGCTGCTGTAAGGTGGAATTCACATTCTTTGATTACTGGGGTTTTGCATGTATCACATAATTAACTCATGCAGCCAGAAACATGGAGGAAGGGATAGAAATGGAACCCAGTCAGTCAGCATCTCTCTTTTCAGATTGGCAAGTAGACATTAGGATCTGAAGCTGACAGACATTTGTCAGCCCTAGTAGCTGAATGTAACTGTGCTGGGAAACTGTGCTGGACTTTTTAGGTAAGGCATTGAAAGAGCTGTGGGGGAGGCTGGCATTAAAAACTAATGTCGGCAGGGAAGAGCTGCTGATTAGAGCAGAAGTATTGCTATACAGTTGAATAGGCTTCCTGTGGCTGCCCATATAGGCTAGCATCTGGCAATACAGCCCGCTATACTGAAGAAGGAACTCTTTTATCAGGGTGATAGAAAATAGAAACATAACCACAAAGGTGGAAGAGGAGCTTTATAAACTATAGTTAAGCTTCTTAGGGTTGCTGCTTTTATTTGCTCTGCTGTTGAAAATCACATGCTATCTTTATCTGACACATAGCAGTGTAGATGACCATATACTGTTTTAGATTTATTCAGACAATTACAAGTAAAATATCAGTAGAATCAAAGTTTTAGTGCATATTTCTGTGATATAAGCAGACATCACAGTGAGTTATAAAATGCAAAACAATTGTTTTTAATGTGCAAGTAATCTTTTGGTTTTCATCTTAGTTTGCATAGTAAAAGGAGGCAAACCATATATCACTTCTTAAAAAGTGATAAATATAAAAACAAGAAGTGAAACAGTGCAGATACCTGAAACTATACCAATTCTACAGCTAGCTGTGCTGCACCACCAACAGAAATAGTTCTGTCCTGTTTAGATAGACTTTTGTTTTGCTACATGACTGCATATGCAGTGAAGTGATATCAAGTCCTGAGGGTCCACTCCTTTGATGAGTTAAGCACACAAAGGCCCACATTTTGATGCAATCTGATATCATATATTTAAGTCCTAGACAAACTGCAACTGTGAGGAAGTGATAAACAGAACTTCCTGCACAAAGCTGCCTGAGATAACACTTTCCATGGACTGGAAAAAAAGAGACATGATTGCTACAGAACTAAAAGGGAACTGTTCTGCTCTTAATAAATAACCCTTTCTTTTTTCACGTGGCTATTGCAAAAGCCTAAGCACAAGTGACTAAGATTCAACAAACTACAGAGCACTTGCACTCACTACAGAGCAGTTGCACTCATGCATTTCTGAAATAATTCTTTGAGGAACTATATTAAATATTTAGTTGTTTAAATATGTATTCTACTGAGGTATCATATGCTGCAGTTCAAACTCTAAATCTCAGGTACCTTTTGGCATTGAATATTTTTCTTTTCATTTAAAGAGAGCTCAGTTTGGCTAAATAAAGTGATAAGAAAACCAAAAAATGTAAGGCCAGATTGTCCTCTACTTGGGAAAAACCCTTATAGGCAACAGGAAACTCCACTACTTCCTCCTCGAGGAGTTTCTTTGCAATGTTCAATTGCTATTCGAAATCTAAAATAAATCTTAATTCAGCCACACTTGTGATCCTTTTGAGTTCATTTTCTGTGAACATTTGGGCAGTCAGGATTTCCAAGTACAGATACTTGTGAAAAAGTGAATTTTAAGCATGAATGCTTAAATATGCAGCATAAGTGAATTTTGAGTTGCATATTAGATGATAATTGACATTTAAAATTGTATGGTGCTGCTTAGTTACAAAAGAGAAATGACCAGGGAGCAGAAAGATTACTATGTGGTACATAACTATGCAACACAGTGCACATTTTGAATTTCAAATATCAAGAGTTCACAATGACCTGTTTACAAGGTATTCAGTTCAGAAAAAATACCAAAAATTCACAAATAATTTGAGCAAATACATCTGAGAGTTTCACAAGTGTTACGTGGACAGAAAAAGAGGCAAAATTCTACAGCTGAATTAATTGTGCACTCAGCAATATGAGTCTATATTATTATGCTCATTTTTTCTAGATTGGGGAAACAAATTCAAAGGAGTGGAATGACTTGCCCAAAATCAGATAGCAAGTTGTTGGAGCCAGGAGTAGAGCCCAGAAGTCCTGTTTCCTACATGGCTAGCCAGTAGACAACAGTCTCTCTCTAGCCTTTATTCTAGGAGACGTCTACAAATACTAGTCTGCAACACAAAATGTTACCATGTCTGAATACAGCTGTAAAAAATCATGTGAGCTGACTTGCAACTTAACATGATTAAGTAATAAGTTAAGATCAGCATCACATCAGCCAGCTGTGATTAAATCCACACTGACTTGTGCTCAGCCCCAGATCAGCTAACAGTTGGTGGTGAGTTCAGACATAGTAAAATTTTGTAGGGCAGACCAGGCCTAAGGCTATGCTTATTCACTCTGCTGCTGGCTTCCCCACAGCAGATTTAACCAGCACTACTCTCTGGGGAGCTGTGAATCTTCCTGATTCCATCATGGATGGTGCTAGGGCTGAAGCAAAGAACTAAATGATATAGACATGTTGGCTTCTACTGTACTAGTAAACACTAGTCTCAAGAGTATTGGGTGAAATTGGTGCTTGATGGATAGAAAAAAACAAATCTGGCGGGGATTTACATATTATTTCCATGCTTAGGACCGTGCCTTGCAAAAATGCAGACTTGATCATTTGTAATCTAATTTAAAAGTGATTGCTTCCCCTTTAAACTTGTATATTGCTATTTTTATTCTGAGCTCAGGCACATGCCCTCCCCTTGAGTGATCTCATTTGCAGATAAAACAATGCAATCAGTTGGATAATGATTAGTAGATTTCAGGCAGAGAATGATGTTAAATGGCAGTGAGTTCACAGGCTTTTCTAACTGAGTCCAGAAGTGCTTGATCACTTGGTTTCAAATTAAATGAATTACAGAAAAAAAGAATATTTTAAATAAATTAAACATTTTTATCATCTTCAAAGCAGGTTTTATTTCACTATAGTAGATCATCCCAAAAGCAAAGTATAGTATAACTGAAAAACAAATGATTACAACATTTGAATGACCATAACATCTCACTTAGATAGCTTAGTGATGGACATCTTAGAAAAAGCTACAATAGATAAATAGAGAGAAATATAGTAGCCAATGTTTTCAGTCTTTACCCTGGTTCTCTCTTAACATGAATACAATTGAGAATCTTTGCAGCAATGGTAATCTTGTAATGGGTTTGAACCCTCTATCTTGACTATGAATGAATTATTGCTTTTTCAGTTGCAAAACAAACTCTGCAAAGTAGACACTAGTGACCACAGAGAGAAAACTCATCTGATGTGAATCAGTAGACAGAGAAGTGTCTTGTGCGTCAGTAACTTATGCTTAAGAAAGCAAATAAAATGTCACTTTAAAATTGTTAAGAAAACATTTGAATATTAGTGTTGCAAATGGGATACTTTGCCAACAGTCTTTGAGTGTGGTGAAGTAGATCTTAGCTCTACATGACAAACCCTGAGAATCTCTCCTGGGAATGTTTATGTTGTATTTCTATCTAGGCCTCATATTAATTTGAATTGTGACAACAATTTTGCCATTTTCATGTGATAAGCTTTTGTCGTGAAAGAAGCTTCTCATGAATATCAACAAAATTTTTTCCTTCCCTTGAATATAGTTTAATCTTATATTGCAAAATTTTGCAGCTTGTAAAACCAAAGCAAATGCAAATCAATGGAATGAACTGTTCACTGTACCCACATGGTGAGCATTAACTTAAATGGGACTAGTCACCAGAATAAACCAAGGAGGATTTGGTCCAAGGAATTTTCAATTCTGGATGCAGATTCTAGGCCAACTCCTGCACGCAAAGCAGCCATACATTCAACTGATATAGGCCCATGACGATTCTGCCTGCACTGGGGATTCCTCGGGCCATGTAGAACCACTATAGCAGCTCCTACTCCACCCCAGCTGGGCATGGAACAAGAGGTTTATCTGGGAGAAAAGAAGCATGACTGGAACATGGCTATCTCCCATTGATTCCAGGATGCTGGCATAGCCCCTCGATGCCATTGACAACCAGGCATAAAGTGACTTAAACATGGCCAGCTCTAAGATCAGGGAATATAAATTCTGGTCCCATCCTGCTCTGCGCTGAGTTTGGTTGGAACAGAGGATCTGTGATCCGTCCCATTAACTTTAACCATAGTGTTCAGAAACCTTTGGGGAGTGCATGAAGACCACTGTTAATGTGTTATTACAAAGTTACGTAGACTGTCAGGTACTGAAAGAGCTAAATCTGAATTAAATCTGAACTTTTAAAATGCCATATAATTATTTTATTAATTTTGCATTCTAGGTGTGATATAACAAATTTGTTAGTGTCCATCACAGCTGCCTACAGCTGTAAGAGGTCCGCATTATACGTAATATTAGTGGGGTAAGTCATGTCTGTTTCGCTTTTAATTTAATCTCCCCCCACCTCACAAGCTAACGAATAGTTTCCGATTTCTTACCATTACCAAGTTTAAACTAAGTATTAGTGACACTGTCTTGGAGTGTCTGGTCTTCCACCTGTAAGAATTTCCAGTTATAAGATCACTGCATGCCAAAAGATGGGAAAAGTCTTTGTAATCAATCGGGTAAAATCATATGGTGGGCTTTGTCAATGTAAGGAGAAGTTACCCCAAATTTTCAATGCAATGAGAGGAAAACAGACAACATGGTTAATGATTTGGTTCATCTAAAAATATGAGCATATTCAACTTCCTAATTTTTCAAATGTAGTGAAATAGTGGCTGTGCAAAGTATACAATTCTAAACTAAATCTGACAGCAGAGCAAGCTGAATTTTAAGTAGCAGTTACTTGTACACATCTTCTAAAAAGCAAGATCATCTACAAGTAGTGTTCATTTCCCCTTACCCATTTTACCTGTTCAAACAACAATCACTCACACAGTTCAGTTTAACTAACTCTGCCACAGCACTTTCTGACTGGAGTTCTAATGGGACAAATTTTGTTCTCTACTACAAATCATCAGAAAGGTGAAAGAATAATGCAAAGAGTTGTGGTATAAACTGGCTCTCTTCATGCAAAATTAAAACCTACCCCAGTGCCAAACAATCTTTTTGAAGGTTGCTTTAAAAGATGTTACATGCATACTCTCCCAATCCTAAACATAAATAAAAAAGTAACAACATTGTGCACAAAACTGCTAGTGAGCAAAGAGTCACATACCTTTATGATCTTTGGGATATGGGAAGATAACAGAAATGGCCTGGCCAAATTTTTATTTTTTTAATTTTTAGTTTCAAATTAACTCAATATCTGGGGTCATATCATGCCATCAATTTTTAAGGACCTCCCAATGCAATCAATGAAGAATTAATTCTGCTCCAAAACTGAAATAATAGGGCGACTTGAAAGTTTATCAGAATTTGTTTACATACACTTGTATAAATAGGGACACATTCTGCTCTCAAGTACACAGACTTCAATGGAATTACTGCAGATGTATTCCGGTTTAACTGAGAGCAGAATTCAAGACTGTAGTCTTTATTTATGTTTCATCAAGAAGTCCTGGAACTTTCTTCACATTAAATACTCAAGTGCCATTTCTTTAAAGCTCAATGAGATAGGTACCAAATGCTTTTGTAAGGACTTTACAGGATTTGTCTTTTATTATTTTTTTTCCTTCTTTTCCTTGAAACCTGAAGAGAACCTAAGTAAATCAGTGGCTCTGCTTGAGCACTGCATTAGTTCTGTCACAGCATGTTAGTCCATCAACAGTGCAATTGAACGCCATTAGCTGTTTCTTGTACATACTAATGGGCTTTCTTTGAGGTACAAAAATGTTATCACTGCCCAAGAGCTGTTTTTGCAGAACCAGCATCTGCAGCAGTTTTTAATCAAACATGGAACTTCCCCTTCTAGTTTTCATTGCTATAGATAATTATATACAGAGACTCATTGTAAACAAAGGTTAGAGTGCATTGCGTTTATAAATTGAGGCCTAAAAAACACTGTGACCTTCTGAAGAATTTTTTCCAGGAGACTATATTGACAGAGCTGAATTTTAGGGATAAAATGACCCATGGCAATGTATCTTAATTTATTTGGGAATGTCTTCAGATTAGAACATTATTTACAGAATCTACCAATCCCATTTCATTTTCAGCAAAGTTTAACATATGTTAAAAATTCATATGTCTACATATGTATACATTTAACTGCACATTACTGTGACACAGATTGCCTGTTACTATGGGGATACACTTTTTAAAAAAAAATTTAAGAGCACAAAAATATTGCTTTTTTTAATAATAGCATAATAAATTTTAATAACTAACAATGGCCATTTATTCCTAATGTGTTTTTTGAGAAATAATTTCCTTTTTAATGGTCACAAGCTAGTTGACCTTGGCAGCAGTCTGTGCCCCTAATGTTGGCTCAGGATGCATAATTTACATTATTTCAGTTTTCTTGGAGTAGAGTCCTCAACAATGGGGACATCTGCAAATGTAGGCATTATTCTTGTTCTTTTTAACCTTCTATAACACCTCAGATATCTTTTTCTGTTAAGTGATGTCTGAAAGGTTTTCTCCTTAATTCATGGCTTTCAAAATATTAGATGGTAATGTAGCTCTTAATTCAGCCGGGGATTACTCACTTCAAGGGATTACAAAAGAAGTTTGCTGACAGTAACTCAGTAGTATCGTTTTTAATTATGTGGAACAACAGGCCACGCAGTAGTTGAGCTAGCATAGTAGTTTCCCCACCCACTGCAAGGCCAGTGATCAGGATCAGATACAAGATTGCAGGCCTGGGGCCAGTGAAGACTGATGGTGTCATCAGGATAAATTTCACAGGGTACAGACTGGCAGTGGAAAAGACATGCTTTTCATCCACCAGCCCAGTCAGAGAGCTATCAGATATTTAATTTCCATAGAGCATTGCTAGCATTCGATACAACAATGGACTATTAGTAGCACTTAAGAGAACTTAAACTGGACTGTTCTGAAATTATATATAAATATAAAATGCACTTCTATGATGCCTTCTCTTGAGGATGTTACAGTGCTTTACAAAGTTCACAACAAGTCTTGGGGTAGGTATTATTATCCCTTGTTAGAGATGGCAAAACTGAGACATCAGATTAATTAGATTGTTTACATGAGGTCACAAAGCAAATCATGTGAAAGTGCAGGAATAGAACACATTCTTGGCTCCCAGTACTGTGTTTTAATTACTAGACCATATCATCTTTTTAAAATCATTCTCTTATAAAGTTATAGCATTTTTTTTAAAAAATCTTATTTTGCCCTATTTAAAACATGTTTCTTATAATATAGAAGCAAATACATCTTCAAGGGATCAATTACAAAATAAATTTAGCTTTGTAATTGTGATTCACTGGGAAATAGGCCTCAAATTCCTGGTGCTAGTCTGCTGTAATAAACCAGATCAGAAAAAAATATATGGGTACCTTTAATCACAGTAGATCTGAGCATCTGCAAGTAGTTCAAGGATTTGGACTACTGACCTATGGACAATCCTGAATATGGGATCATTCTGATCAGTGACACTACAGAAAATAACCTGAAAGGGCAGTGACTTTATGGTATGAAATTATACTGATTGGCTAATACTATGACATTACTTCAGTGCTTGCCTGAAGCAATATAAAAAATATTGCACTCTCCAGCATTCCCTCAGGCATGTAGGAGAAAATAATGCTTTTCTTCACATAGAGGGTCAAATATGTGAATCCTTGCCCACATCTAAAAGGAAAAAGTGGGCTCATGACTAGTTTGAAGGTCTTTTCTGACTCTAAGCTTCTATCCTTTTGTGTTTCTTAAACATGCCCATTTTAAGAGAGTAAGGTTTGGTCTACACTACCAACTTATGCCAGTATAACTATATCACTCAGGGGTGTGAAAAATGCACACCCTTAAGCAACTTAGTTATACCGACCTAACCCCTGGTGTAGACAGCGCTGTGTCGATGGGAGGACTTCTCCCATTGACATTGCTACCACCTTTCAGGGAGATGGAGTACCTACACTGACCAGAGAAGCTCTCCCATCGGTGTAGGTAGCATCTGCACTGTAAGTGTAGACATGCCCTCAGGATCAATTTAACAAGACTACTTTGAATCTGGAAGTGTAGTCATGTAAGTCTGCTCCTGCAGGTCTCATGCATGCATCCCATTGGCTTTAATAGGAATTCTGTAAGCAGGAGGGCTGCAAGATCGGGCCATAAAGCGGGCCAGTGATAGGGTGACCAGATAGCAAGTGTGAAAAATCAGGACAGGGGGTGAGGGGTAATATGTGCCTATATAAGAAAAAGCCCTGAATATCGGGACTGTCCCTATATAATCCGGACATCTGGTCACCCTAGCCAGTGATGTACACCATTGTCCTGATTCTCCATTGCCCTGCACCTTAGGTAGTCACTCACTTTGCACTGGTTGAAATGATTACACAAGGTGCAGGGCAATGGAGAATTAGACCTCAGAAGAGCAGATAAAAATCAGTGTCAGTGCGGAGATGGTTAGAAGTAAAGAATTCACCTGTTGCACTGCACATCCTTGTATGTTGCACACTCGATATATTTATCTTGTGGTTTTAGAGACTCCAGCACAGTAATTGAGCAACCTCCTTCCTTGAAAACCATAAAGGTTGAAAAGTTAACCCCAGTCTTTGAGGTGGCACCACAGAGGTGACAAGGGCTGGTTAACCCAAGTAAACCTGGTCAACATTATAATGTATACATGTGTCCAAATTTGTCTTAACCCACCTCTAGTATTAATAATTCTATTTATGATTATACATACACCTTGTTTTAGGAAAGGTGACTTTAACCAAGAGTTTGCTATTCATTAAATCCTAATTCCATCTCCCCACCCCTTTTTCTAACTGGTTTGATGCAAAGATAGCAATTTGTGGTATAAATTTAATTTTCAGAAGGACCGAATGAGCCCAAAGTAAATCTGGAGTAATAGAGTTTGGTCCAGCATCTACTGTTCACTTCATGTCTTGTCTGGTTTCTTGTTTATTGATAGCATTCTGTGCTTTATTAAATATACTGCTTTGTGAGTCTAAACAAATTACACTCAAACCTGAGAACCTGATCCATCATTAAGGATATCAAGTCAGGAGAGTAAACAATATCATCAGTGCTTGAAATGGATAGAGAAGAAAACACATATTTAAATTGTTTTCTCCATATATTTTTTAAAGCAAGACAGTAGCAGTAGCAGACTTTAAGATGTCAAAGACATTGATTTTTTCTTACCTTCTCATGCATTCCTGAAGACAGCCTTGTGGTCAAAATGCTTCTGTTATCTGAAATTTACACCGAAATATCAAAGTAACACCATACTGTGTCTTGCTAATTATTTGCTGGGGTATATACAGCTGCATTCTTCAATGGTTGTCAACAGCATCCACAGCTACTGGTAGAGGAGTTATTTCAATGTTTTAGTTGGCCAGGAAGTTGAAAGACAATCGGGCCAAATTAGAAATTTCTTGTATGAGGCAGTATGGCAGTATAGAAGTGTATGAAGTTGCAGGGAATAGTAAAATAGAAAGGCAACTTGGGGCAAATAATCAGGTGATTGATCTAAGGCCTGATTAATCATTGCCTTTGGACCCTTTTATGCCACTTGGCTTGTGTAAAGGGCTGCAAAGCAGATATAAGTCCCCTTCAGCCAGCACCTGTGCTGCCTCTGCATCAGCCCTGGGTGGGGCATGAGGCAGCAAGGCCAGGACAGAGCTGCACTCCAGCAATTCTGTGCCCCATAAAGACCCCAAAGGATCAGTAAAAGAGACACACATTTTAGGTAGCCTCTGAAGTGCTCTTGCCAGCTCTGGGAGTCACTCTGGCCCCTTTAACCCACGAATAGGGCACATGCAAGCTGCATTCCGTCTGTCCCTATGTCAAAGCCAGGATGCATCTGGCCCATAGTGTTCAGAAAGCCAAGATAAGGACTATACTAGGTGAGGTAAGTAATGCAATAAGACTACATACACATGTATGAGCTTAATGTGCACAAGAAAAGTCATCATTAAGTCTGACGTTTATAACTAATTTTATAAAATGAATACATCTCGTTAGAGTAATAGCTTAAAATACTGTTCTACTCTGTAAAACGGTTCTGTGGCATTCCATGTTTATTGTCTCTTAGTTACTCCATTATCAAATTGGCTTATATTGCATGTTTTTTCTAACTGTGAGCCCTGAAAAGTCAATCTGAGATCTGAAAAACAAGTGTGGTTCTTTTCTGCTCATGCAGCACAGCCAGTAACCTCTGACACAACAGAGGTTATAAGCATCAATTGCACCTTAATTAAACCACTTACAAGAATCATGTTTCAGAGATGAACCATCATTTATAAAGATTTTTGGCCAACTTCAACTCAGTTACATCAGCATAAATCCAGAAGAACCTCCTCTGAAAATGGTCACTCCACATTCACACTAACATAACTAAGATCAGAATATGGCCCCCTGGCCTGAACACATCAGTAGTAGTGTCACATCAGGAAAGAATTTGGCCGAAGGTGTCCTTAAAATGTTTTACCCAAATAAAATGTCATACAAAAATCCTTCCTACATCTCTTCAACCATTCTGCATTACAGACCATTTCCTTAAATCTTTTCTGGAAAGCCACTTGTGTTGCGATTAAAGGTGTTTCCCACAACATTTCATCTTTGTTGTTTCAGTGTCTGATAGTGTGGGAAGGAAACCAAACAACTTGTGGATATTGCTGCTACCCTCTAATTCTACTGATAATACTTGTGGAAACATACGCATAAGAATAGCTTCCTGAATGAAACAATATTTAGGGCTTATGGAAGCTTTTGTTCTTGTTGCCTAGAGGACGTATATTCTTCCACACTTATGTTAGCTTTCAATTGTCCTAAGAGAACAGCACAAAACAGTCTGAATTTTCTGTTTAAAAAATAAAGTCAGGCTAGTTTTTTGAGCAGAAAGGACAACTGACTACACTACAAATTATTTGCTAGCTCCATCTTTCTAGAACCATTTGTATCAAAACAGGAAGTGTTACTCATATTAAATTTGATGTTGTATGATTTTTCTGAAGTTCCAGTTAGTAGTTGGTAGGGTTTTTGTTGGTTTGCTTCTTTGTTTTGTTTTTCTTCCTTTTTATTTCATAATCTCTGGTATGACTTTTGCCTATAATTTTTACTTTTTTCTTTTTCCCAGAAGAACTAAACCAACTACAAATCATCTAAGAGTGACAATGTAAGTCTTTAACTTTCTTATCCCAAAGTTACAAAGATTTCTTCATGGTCCTTTTCACTCAAATGATATGATCAAGTCTTGAATAGCTGAAGAGTGAATTTGTTATGGAGCACTGATTGTGAAAAAAATGGCAAAAATTCCATTAACAGCTAGACTTCCTCTAGTGCTTGGATTTTAGACGCCAGCTGTAACAAAACAATACCCTAAGTGCATGGTGAAGTCGGTTGGTGATAATCACATAAACTTACCTCCTCCTTTAATCATATATATATTTAAAGGCAGCAAGGATGCAACCAGCATTCACCTCAGTCCTCCAGAAGAAAGGCGGGGGAGTGGATTGAGCCAGAGGAAGTAAATTAGTGAAGAACAAAGAAAGGCCAGGTGGTTCCTCTTATTCTCACTCATGCTGGCTGAGCAGGCTTGTCATTTCCTGAGAGAGAATTCAGCCCATGATTTCTAAGAAATCATGGGGGGTTGTAACTTTATTAAGCTTATCTTGTCCTTTCCCTATGCTATAGCATAGATCGTTTTTAAAACGTGTTTTCTGTGCATTACGTTTTTATTGCATGTTTCCTATGGTGTATGGTTCTGGTTTTAGGCACTTTGTTTTAAAATGCTTTAATTATAGTTCTCTTTGACTTCATTGTACTTAAGGATATATCCACATAAAAACAGTAAAGTTGATGTTCTTGATATCGAACAACCACAGCAGCCTCTCTTCCCAAGTCAATGCTAGATACAGTTGTGCCACTCACATGAACGGGGTCAGCTGAATTCAAAACTCAATGATAGCAAAGCATGCTAGATGCTTTGCTTTCCCAGGTTCCTAGCACACTTTGTACAAGTATAGTTGTTGAACTCAGCTGACTCTGTCCACATCAGCAGGACAACTGTTTTCAGCACCGCGTGGAGGAGTGGGGTCTGTGTTTGACAGCGTAGCAAATTTCATAAGAACATAAAAATGGCTTTACTGCATCAGACCAATGATCCATCTATCCCAATATCCTGTTTTCCAACAGTGGCCAATGCCAAATGCTTCAGAGGGAATGAACAGAACAGGTAATCATCAAGTCGTCCATCTCATCGGCCATTCCCAGCCTCTGACAAATAGCAATCCCTGCCTTTGCTGGCTAATAGCCATTGATTTCAAGTGCAAAGGTCCAGACTTTCCATTGTCCTGCACCTTGTGGAGCAATGTACACCAACGCAAAGTGAATATAAATGGTCAGAGTTCTATTTAGTAGCATTTTACACTCACTTTCCTCTGCTGTAAATGACTACACAAAGTACAGGGCAACAGAAAATGTGACCCACAGACTCTGACATGTTTTATGCATTATCAAAGGTGCTCTTCTGAGCCCATTAGGCCTCAGAGTATAAGGCAACTTGTCTTTTATTCCAAGACAAGCCTAGGACCACATGATCTGTATCATATGGGTGAGCACTGAATGCATGCAGTAATCAAGGCCTCTGGAAGGGCAGTATATGGTGATCTGCAATAAAAACAGCAGAGTGAAAAGAAAAATTCGGAAGGTCTTAGGATTTAACTTGGAAAAATTAACCTTGTCGAGATTAGATTTACCTCAAAATAAGACTAAAAAGTCTTGTTTAAATAAATAAATGACCCTAGAACTGTTTGGTCCATCCTGCTTTCAAGATGCTTTAGAATAGCAAGACTGATTTTAATTCTTGAAGATAGCGCTATGATTCTTGCTTTCATTTTCTGGTTGCTTTGAGTCATGACAAACTGAGGAGCTCATGTTAGATGGACTGTCTATGTTGAATCTCATTGATACATACGATGTTAGCCTCTCTCTGCTCCCATTGAAACTGATGGGAGTTTTACCATTTATTTTAGACCATCAGTGAGTACTTTTGAAAATCCCACCCCAACAGCCAGATTCTGTCCTCTGCTCTCTTGGTGTGCTGAGGTGGTTAGGAAAGGTGGTTATTCTAGGTGGTTATTCTCTATGCCCTCCCAATTCTCACTAAGGAGATGGAGTAACTAACATGCCAGCCCACACACCACAAGAGGATGTGCTGTGCTCTGCTCTCCAGCTCCATGGTTAGCTAACATGCATGCTTTGAGCAGCAATGTGTGTTTGCAGAGGAATACGCTGCACCTTTTCAGAGGACCCACAATAGATACCATACTCTGTAGTGCCCCTTTCTCACCTGCAGAATCCCTTCTTAAATCAACAGAATTCCTGGAGAACTGGATGCAACAGCCAGTGTCAGCATTCCCCCTCACAACACTGATGAGAGCAACTGTAAGAGCTGTCTGAATGGGAAGACACATCTTTAACAAGAGGAGGGGAAAGAAGTACAACCGCTGGGTTCTAGTCCTGGCTCTGCTACTAACTTGCTGCAGTATCTCAAGCCCCAAACATTCAAAAATCAGGAGTCAGGCCCCCCACAAACCATAAGATTGGCTAAAAAGTCATGTGATTTTCTTAAATTAGGTTTTTATTTGCCTTCTGATCACTGAGCATTTAGGATGCACTTGGGTCACAATTTCAAGCGTTTCTCTGTAACCATAAAGGCTAGACTAATTAAAGAAGAAAAAAAACAAAAACAAAAAACCAAAGATGAGATTCAGCCATATTCACCTGCCTGGAGAGCTGGAGCTTTGAAGAAAACATCAAATATTGCAAGGCATGTTAAAATTCTAAGGTAAGGCGTGACCTTGGGTAAATCACTTATTGTTCCCTTCTCAGCTGAGCAAATAGCTTCACTGAGACCTGTGCTTTCATAGCAACCTGGCAAGCTATGGCTGCTGAGGCAAAGAGCTCACAAATGTCTTTACCTTGGTACCTTGCTAGAGGTGTTCACTCAAAGATTTCACAGAAGTTGGTGCCTTTACATCAACCCATCAAGTGAGAGGTTATCATCCAGTGACCTCAGAAGCCTTCAAACTAGAAATACTGAGCCAGTAACATGACAGAGATCTGTACCTTCACAGCAGACTAGCAAACTAGAGGTGCTGAGCCAGTGACATCACAGATCTGAGCCTTGATGTCAACCCAGCAAACAGCAGCTGCTGAGCCATTAATCCTCACCAAGACCACTGCACCGACATCAGCCCAGCATGCTAGAAGTATTGAGACACCTTTGCCTTGGTAACAGCCCAGCAAGATAGAAGTGTTAAGCTAGTAACCTCACAGAGGTCTGCAACATGGGATCAGCGAGTAGCCAAGCAGCTACTGAGATAAGTAAGAGACTGTGACAGTGCAACTCCCCCCTCACTGTTAAAAGCAGAGAGAGGTTCCCCCTCCTATGTGACTGGGGAACCTTAGCTCCCCCAATTTGCATCGTCTTGTGTCTGCACTGACTGATTAAATGAATTTTCATCCTTCATGCCTGGATTTGCCCCTTCCCTGGAGAAAGGTGGTTGAGTCACCTCCACAACACTATTAGAACTTAACATAAAATATCAGAACGGCCATACTGGGTCAGACCAATGGCCCATCTAGCCCAGTGTCCTGTCTGCTGACAGTGACCAATGCCAGTGCTTCAGAGGGAATGAACAGAACAGGTCAATTTATCCAGGGATCTATCCAGTCCCAGCTTCTGGCAGTCAGAGCTTTAGGGACATGCAGAGCATCCTAGTAATAGCCATTGATGGACCTATCCTCCATGAACTTATCTAATTCTTTTTTTTAACCCTGTTATACTTTTGGCCTTCACAGCATCCCCTGGCAATGAGTTCCTCAGGTTGACTGTGTTGTGTGAAATAGTACTTCCTTATGTTTGTTTTAAACCTGCTGCCTGTTAATTTCATTGGGTGACCCCTGGTTCTTGTGTTATGTGAAGGGGAAAACAACAATTCCTTATTCACTTTCTCCATATCATTCATGATTTTATAGACCTCTATCATATTTCCCCCTTAGCCATCTCCTTTCTAAGCAAAGCAGTCGCAGTCTTTTTCATCTCTCCTTATATGGAAGCTGTTCCATACCCCTAATCATTTTTGTTGCCCTTTGCTGTACTTTTTCCAGTTCAAATATATCTTTTTTGAGATAGGGCCACCAAAATTGCACTCAGTATTCAAGATGCGGGCATACCATGGATTTATATAGCAGCATTATGGTATTTTCTATCTTATTTTCTAATGGTTCTCTATGTGAGGATACCTGTCAACGTCTATCTGAAAGTCTGAATACACTTTGGTGTATCCACTGGATCATCCTTGTCCACATGTTGGTTGACCCCGCCTCCCCAAAAAATTCTAATAAATTGATGAGGCATGATTTCCCTTTACAAATGCCATCTTGACTCTTCCCCAACATATTGTATTCATCTATGTCTGATAATCATGGTCTTTGCTATAGTTTCAACCAATTTGCCTAGTTAAGTTAAGCTTGCTGGCCTGATCACCTCTGGAGTCTTCCTTAAAAAAATCAGCCTTACATTATCTATCCACCTCTCATCTGGTATAGAGGCTGATTTAAGCGATAGGTTACCAGACTGGGTGGGCCGAAAGAAAGAGGAAGTGGGTTGATCATGGACACCTGGGGAGGCATATTGTTCTCCTACCACCATCACCACTCTATAGATCTTGCCAGGGAAAAGTATGCATTATCTTTGCCCTTTCTGCATTTGGCAGTATGTGGCAGGAGATCGGTTACACCAATGTGTTTTATGGATTTAATTGTGAATAAGCTGTGATTAGGCTGTCACCTTTCATTCTGTCTCAGAATTTTTTTTTTTTAAAGTTAAAGCCAAAATGCTGTATAGCCACTGAACCAAATCTCAGAATGGTTTATTTCCGTGCCCTGAACAGCTAATCTTCTATACTCTTTCAAGAGAATGTCAGCATGGGCCAAATTGCTCACTTTACTCAGACAAGTAGTCCTATTGGCTTCAATGGGACTAATTGTGTAAAAGAAGAGAGAAGGACTGGGCTGGATGCCTAGTGCCCTTGCTAACTCAGGGGACTGACTGTCCTTGCACTTCTGAAGACAGGCCAAAGTTCAGGTTTGGCTTGAATGATTGCAATTCATTCTGATTAGATAACTGTAAAAATGTCCTAGAGTTTCAAATGTACACACATTTGGTATTTCTAGCGGAGTTACTACACCGGCCTATCACGCAACAACCCATTGATTATCCAGGACATAACAAAACTGCTTGTTTCAACAAAGTTCCACAGTAAATCATTCATCCTCTGGCAAAGGTTAGTGACTGAGCACTGGATGCATTTTCTTGGTCCTGTGTTGCATTAGTATTTTCTGTACTGGGTTTGCCTATTCTGATTACTATTTTTATCTGTCTTGATAAAGATTATATAACTTCATTCTATAAACAGAATCTGATGTAGTGAAGAATATCATAGCACAGAGAGAGAGAGAGAGAGAGAGGAAATCACAGCTGTCTTTTTTTACCCTGAGGCTTCTTCCATAACTATCCTGAAATCTCCTGGCTTCACTGCAGCTGTTGCAATATTCATATAATATCCCATTCTTTAAATTAACTAGAGAAAATGGGGTGGAGAAGCCTTAACTTTAAATGTCTGTATTTTGCTGGATTTATGTCAAAGCCTTAGAATTATTTTGACATGGCTGACATTTTATTTATTTATTACTGGAGCCCAGTGCAATGTTTGCATTGTATGTCTTCAGATCCCATCCTGTTAACCAACAGAATTTGACCAAAGTAACCCAAGATAATCAGATTCCTATGTCATATTGCATCAAAATTTAGTGTACTAATTTTAAAGACAGGGAACATACCTTCGTGAGCACCTCATCTCCCTAGACACCGGGGAGGTTTCATAGGCAAATCCATACTGTCCAATAGGCAGGGAAACAACAAGGGCTGCCACCTATCAGGGAAGCACCACAGTGTGGTTCTTTCACCACAGAAAGCCACTGGATGGCCCAGGCCAGTATGAACATACAGCATCTCACCATGGATGGTTATGTGCCTCCGTGAAGCCCTAAGAGCCACATGGATGTTAGGGGAATATGTGGGGCCTGGAGGCTGGACCTCCTAGTTCTGTTATGGGGAAAGATGGGTCCAACCCTCTTCCACCAGGCAGAAGAACATGGAAGAAAAAAGAAAATGTCCTAGAGTTCTCACACTTACCTCTCATTCCTCTGCTAGAGGGAGCCTGGGTAAACTGAAGAAGAAACAGGGGCACATTTAGGTGTCCAAGCCAATGCAGGTGAATTCTATTAATTATTTGACCCTCACTAACCTCTTTGAGCAAAGGATAAATGTTCCTCCGTGTGTGTTTATAGAAACATTTCAAAGAATTCCATGGTGTGTCAGAATCTAGTAAAGAAAATTCAACATAAGGTTACCGCTTGATCAACTTTCTCAAATAGGCGGTCCTATTAATGTGAGTGGGGATCAGGGTCTGGCCCAACTAAAAGTCTTGTTTACTTTTTCACATTTTTGTAGAGCAAAGTGATCTGCTTTCAATGGCTGTAGGATCAGCTCCTATTTGAATACTCTTTTCTCCATTATGAATTCCTTAGTTCTATACTACAGATGAACATTAACCATTACAATCACCCAGTTATAAGCCTCTAATCATATGTATAAATTCACAGTCCCTTCTGCTTAGTTAATTTTGTAGGAAACTGGAGAGGAAAAACAACCCTCAAAGCTGAAAAAGCTTTTCAGTGAGTTTTTACCTGTTTAATTTAAGTATTCTGGTGATTCAAATTCTTCTGAAGGCAGAACTTAATTCCACTGGAGTCTTTCAGAAACACCTACAGCAACCTATGCATTTGCTGCCATCTGCCTACATTGAAAACAGCCTTGTTCTGCCCTTATTCTGCAAAGCCAGAGGGAAGCTTTGATGAGCAACTAGTGACTAATAATTTCTCCAGCACTATAAAAGAACTACAATTTCTTAGAGTAACTGGTTTTTAACTTGGAAGTCCTGCTCTGAACTGTTTAACCCATTCAGACAGCAGACGAGAGGAAAATCACCACAAAAGTAGAAGAGTATCTTGTAAAAAAAGAGATCTTTACTCTTGTAAAAGGGCTCATCAATTAAAGAAATGGGGATTGTCATATGGTGGGTCAATCCATTGCTTGGGGACAAAACAGTCAGCCCCGCTCAGTCAGCTCTGCTTTAGCCTTCAAGGCAGGTTTTTCTATCACATAAACACAAAAAATATGGAAAAGTAACAAAAGTGATAATCCTGGTATGGACTGGTAGTGCAGGCTCCTCAACACCCCAGCAGCTCAAGGTTCACAGCCCTCCCTTAGCTTCCAGGTGTGCAGGGTCACAAACCAGGAAAGCATCTGTCTCACCTGGCCCTCCTCTTGCAGAGCTGGGTTCACTCTTACATCTTCCAGCTGGGAGTCAGAGCCAAACATCAGCTGCTGCTTAGCTGGATCTGCTGATCCCCAAGAGCTGGCTGCTAGGCTTCTTCCTATGCCAGGACTTGCTCCTTCCTGACTTCAAAGGTCCTGAAAGGGGCAGACTGCCTTGCTACAGGGATGAGCACTGGTTCTCTACATTGTGATTGGTTTCAACAATGCATATAGATTTACAGTGCCATTTACTACCAATATATAGGACAGTTATTGATATTATATTAATGTCATTTATTTGTATTAAGGTAGCACTAAGGACCTCCAGTAATTCATCAGAGCCCTGATCTGGGCATTGTACAAATGCATAAAAAGACAATCCTTGTCCCAAAGTGCTTTCAATCTAGGAGCTAGCTTCCTTCCTTCCTTCCCTTGCAACATTAAAACATGCACAAAGCATAGGGAGTCCCCTTAAAAAAAATACTGACCCTACTAGAGCTGTGAAATCATAAAATATCTGTCTACATTCTTCCCTTAAAGTTTAATGAGCTGAAGCACAATCCTCCACCCAGAAGGTTTCATACACTATGCTTCTAATGCGCTGCAACAATACTTTGAGCTACTTATTTGAGTCAATTTTGCAATAAATACAAAGAAACTAACTGAAATGTTCATATTTTCTGAATTAGTCATTTATACAACCCTAGTAATTGTGTCTGAGCATGTTTGTGTTGTTTTCCCATTATGACCTTGGATTCAATCTTGCACAACTGGAGAACATGCATACACATTGTCTTTGTCTTGATTATGCAGTAAATTTAAATAACAAAAGCATTAGGAACTGGTCACTTTTTCCTAAAGTTTCAAAGAGTTTTATTTTTAAAATGTCATTCTGTTGTGATATTGCTTATTTAATTCTGGCGTGACATTTTTAGGTACAAGTTTCTTTGTCTTTAATAAACCATGCAAAATGAACAAAAGAAGTGTTCAGTATATCCACAGTTAATGCATTAAAGTACTTTCAATCCAGGCAATAAAGCTATTGGTTATTTTTTGATATTCACATAGGAATTTGTGTATTAAAAAAAATCTATTAATCCAAAAATTCGGCAAGAAAAAAAAAAATCAAAACACATATTCCATAGGTACAATCTCATGTACAAATACCTAGCTGCTAGTTTAGGATGAATTTTTCTTTATTTAACTCAAGACATTTATGTGAAACCTATTGCTAAATATGTACATCAAATTAGAACAGTTTTGTGTAACATGCTTTGGAATAAAAACATACTGAATAAATTAGTCAAAAATGTTTTAATGGTCACTTGTTAATGTGTTTTAACAGTCAAACAAGTGAGGAATGTAACTACCAGTTGTTGACTTGGGGTTACAATACACAATTATGTTGTGTTAAATTGATAAGTCCGTAAAAGAGAAAGTTTACTGTGTCTCTGCATGATTTTTCCATATCCTCTTATGGGCTTTTACATTATGTCAGAGGAAGAAACGTCTGGCTCCATGGGCCAGGTACTAAAGCTGCAGATAGGTGCTTTGAAAATCCCATTAGGCACCTAGGTGAGTAATGATTGCAGTAGGAATTAAGCTGTTTTGAAAATCTCACTAGGCTCCTATATGCAGTTTTAGGTGCCTAAATACCTTTAACAATCTAGCCCCATAGCTAACTTAGTGACCAAATCCGGTACTGATTGCAGTGGAAGTTTTGCCTGGCTAAAAATTGGGGCTACACCCTATGGGGTTTGGAGAGAGCTCAACTTCCATTGTAGTGAATATGAGTTAAGAGTGCTCAGAACCTCATAGATCTGGACTCTTGTCTTTTAATGTAGAATTTCCTGACAGCAGAAAATTTGGCCCAATGATTGGGGACAAAGAGAATACCCAAAAAAATACCAACAAAAAAAAATTCCCTGCTCTTAAGATGGCATCAAGGGGGCAAAATAGCCCCAGCAAACTTTCAGCATGGCCAGGATGCTTGTACTTTCATAGTTCTGTGCCTTGTAACATGCCAGCACACTCTGAAGTATGAAATATAAATCTGCAGACCAGGGCCCAAAGAAAAATGCTGCCAGATTTGATGGCCACATTCTAGTGCCATCTGAAAGGTGTGTGTGTGGAGGGATGGGGAAATATTCAGGGAAGAGATGGCTCGCTAGCATGCCAGAATCTTTATAAATATGTTTTAAAATGTATTTAAAATGTAACATACTTTTAAAAAATTAAACTTCTCTTAAACCATGTTCAAGGTTTTATGAAATAATTTTCCCTCCACATTACATCTGTACTTGAACTGCCATCATAGGATATGTCAAATCTTGCAAAATATTCCACTGACATTTGATTGAGTCTAGCTTTTTCACATCCCTGTGCTGTGTCAAGTATTTGATACAACATAAAAATGTATTGTTTAAACATATCCATTGATATCCTTATGCACATATAGCATTTTCCTATTGGAAACAGCAGGAGAAATAATAGAAATCAGTAGAACTATTGGTGTAAGTAATGAGAGCAGATTTGGGTCCAGCATCATCAGCATCAATATATTCACACTGTCCAGCACAATGTGGTATCAGTAGAACATTTCTCTTTCCTTGACACTGTACAAGAAAATCCAGTTCACACCGTAGACTATATATTCATAGATTAATAGATTGTAAAGCCAGAAGAGTTGACCTCTTGTATAACACTAGCCACAGACTTTCACACTATAACTAGGCTTAGCAGAATTTAATTTTTTTAAATATATTTTTGACAAATAGTGTTTATTTTGAAACTTTTTTGTTTTTATCCATTTACACTTTCACTGTAGTTGAAAATTATGAGAGGGGACAAGCAGTAATTATTGAATGACAGTAGGCATTGAGGTTCAAAACCATAAAGCTTTATAATAGTAAAAACAAACTGTCAACATCACAAAGTAAATATCCTTAAATCAAACACTAATAAGTTCTTAAACAGCATTTTTCTTACTTTGCCTATGTATACATTTTGATTATCAATTAAAATATGTTTTCATTTTGTGTATGCACATGCATGTGCCTGAAGTGAAATTGAGTTTATTGACATTACCAATAAAAATCTAATCCTTCCAAGCCTATATACAACTATGCAGTTCTGAAGATTTATATATATATATATATATATATATATATATATATATATATATTGCTTCCCTAACTAAAAATTCCCATAAGAGGTTCCTCAAATGCACAGAAAAGTCAGATCAAAAGGAGGATTTTGGAGAAAGTTATGAGAGATTGAAAACAGAAGTTTAGTGCCAACATTGAGCTGTAACTTTACATATGGCTTTGGCTACTTTGTACACTATGATACAGCATTAACATATTTTTGTCCTCAAGGAAAAATGACTTGGTCAATTTAAGCTATTTTTGGACCAACAAAATCTTTATTTCTGGTCTGAAACTTCTCTACCATGTTACAGCCAAATGGGCATTAAAATTGACAAGTTATAAATAACTAAAAACAAGATTTATAAGAAAACAGCAACGGACCCCTCATTATCTTAGTATAGTTCTACAAGCAGCAGCAATAATGGCATAAATGGATAGTTAATCAGCTTTCTGTCTGGGAGTGACAAAATCATGTCAAATGAGGCATTAAACTCCCAGTTTTGAAAACTCTGATAAATACTGGCTAATTTACTGACATAAAAACATAAGGTCAAATATTTAGTTTTGCATTAAATCTATATCCAGCATTAGAGCATTTCCTCTTGATTAAAAAAGCTAAAATGTAGACATTATTTTTTGCTCCAGTTCCCACATCTAATTAATGCTTAACATTCAGAGTCATTTCTGACATTACAAATGTATTAGCAAACATGCAAAAATAAGGGGGAGGGGACAAGAGCAAGATCTATATGCTTAATTCATATTTCTCCATTTACAGTGGCTGCTAATATGTTATTGCAGAGACTATTTGCAGACACTTATCCTGCCAGTGAACAGTTAACTTCCCTAATTGCTTAGATAAATAGTCTTCTACAGCTAAAGTTAGGCATTGTAAGAAAGCACATCACTAGTTTAATTTAAGTATCATTAGGAGTTAAAAGGTGATATCCTAATAGATTCACAGTTGATACCGGCAAGAGCACCATCCCATATGGTTGTTAAATAGCTTAATATTGGTAAGTAGTCATATGAAAAAGGTTTGCTAAAAAAGTTATCAACTAAGGAATAAGATATTTGCCTAATAAGTGAGGAGGTTACTGCTGAGTTATTACAACATACTTTTCTAGGTGTTCCTAACACTATATATTGATTTTAATAAGTGTGAGGAACTTGCACTTTTAGATTTAACAGAATTGTGGAATGGGTAATTTCTGATTCTCTTTCAGATTACCCCTTTAGAAACAAAGTGTGAGATAAATCCCTGAGAATGTTACCGAAGACTCCTCTTCTTAAAGGATAAAGAAAAATCCATAGATTTATTGTATTCTGGGAAAAAGCAGAGATCCCAGGATTTTTGGTCTGTGAGTTCTCACCCTTCTCTAGTTCTCTTTTTCTCCATCTCCTCCCCCTCTTTTTTCACTGGTTGGAGGAAAGAAGAGGATAATTGCTATTTGTATAGCTGCTGTTTTTTCATACTGCTAGCCCAGTATGCAAATTATTGTGCCTAGTATGTGCATCAATCTTAAAGAACATTGAGTGTGATTCTCTTCTCACTTACACTGGTGGAAAACTGGCTTCAACTGAGTTATTCCTGAATTACACCAGTGTAAGTGAGAAAACAATCAGACCCACGGCACTGAGTTTTCTCAGCTACCAGTGTGGTCTGATTAGCAATGCGATCCCAAGTGCCATTTCCAATCATATGGCCACGTCTTTGTGAACTCCAGACTAGACTGCTGCAATCTGCTACCTAAGAGCTACTTCTGAAGCTCCATCTAGTGCTGAATTCAGCTGCCCAGTTACTATCAAAGCCAGACATATGGAACATATCATATCTGTCTCTGAAGTGTATAGTCTTTTTACTTGTTTTTAAGTACAATACAAGGTGTGGGTCATTTGGATTGTGACTATCTAAGGAACCTATCCTGAAAGGTCCTGTCTGCTCTTTCCTCCCTCTTTGGGAATCAATGACTTCTGAATTGTGTTCAATATCTCACAGGATTGGACCTAAAGTGACCATCTCTCTCCTGTGTGTTAGCATGATGGTTGAGATCAAGTCAGAGAACTTCTTCCAATATTTCTAAAATTTGAACTCCTGGGTCCATGACTCTGGAATTCAATTCCCAAATGGCTATGAACCAAGATGGTCAGAAATGCAACTCCATGCTCTGGGTAGTTCCAAATCTCTGACTGCTAGAAGCTGGGACTGGAACACAGAGGATGGATCACTGGATAAATTGCCCTCTTCTGTTCACTCTCTCTGAAGCATCTGGCACCAGCCACTGTTGGAAGACAGGATACTAGGATAGGTGAACCATTGGTCTGATCCAGTATGATCATTCTTATGTTCTTAGTTAATTTAACAGAGCCCATGTGTGTTGACTCCCAGACCATAGTGTATTAAGGAATGTAAAGGTTATTGTTTAGGGAAGAAAACTCTCCAGGTTGACAAATGTCAGCATGTTAAGTGTGTTATTCTCTAGGTCTATATTTTATGTACACACAGAATATAGAATGGGTGCAGTTTCATAACTCTCAGAATAAGATTTGAATTGTCACTGTCATTGAAAAGAAAAGAAAAGAAAACTAGACAGTTTACAATTTAGACTTCTTTATCCTTTAAAATATATTTTGTATATTCAAAAGAACTACACTGTGATTTTTTATATTGTATTAAGCAAGTGACTCCACTAAATGTATAACCATGTATCAGCATATGTCCTTCAGAGATCTAGAGATATTTGACACGTAAGTCAGTTGCACAAGCTTTGATGACAGCCAGATGCTTTAAAGGGTGTTTACCAACAACAGAGAGGAAGTTGCCTCTAATGTGTAGTGCTGTAAATGGGAGGAGGCTGCACTCTATAATAACAAATACAACACACACAAGCTAAACTCTTCTACAACTCACCCCCTTGCCTGATATTGATGAAACTGAATAAAAACTATCTTATCACAAAACAACAAAAACCTTAAGCAGGGCCATACTTTAAAACAGTTCAACATACACTCTTTCCTGAGCTGATTATTCCCAGAAATCTCCTTGTAAGCCTTATTTTCATACAACATAGCTTTCCCTTCAAAGGAGAACTACCAGCCCTCTTGTCTCTGCTGAAATGGATTTACTGCCTCTCTGTTATACTGGGAAAGCACCCCTTGTTGACAATAGTTGTCAGCAATAGGTCCTCCTGAATCAATGATGGAAAGGGATTAACTATGAATGTAAAAAAGACACAACCAGTTTCTGCATCATTCCAGAATATGATGGAAGGCTCAGCCTTGCTTTCTGTACCAGTGCTGCAAATGTTGTGTCCCATTTATATTAACAGCCAAACTGTTTTCAACACTAATTTGGCATGACAGAATCAGAATGAGACCCACCTGGTCTCAGTGCCAAAGTGAGTCAGCAGAGTAGCTCTATATATAAGTACAGTTCTTACAGTTTCTTCCCACTTGCAGAAGTAGAAACAAGGTGTTGCAGGATTGAGACATTCCCTTCTCACCTCAAAAATGGGCAATGCCCTGTCAAAATGGAAAGAAAATTAGTAGTTTTTATAATCAAGCATTGGGAAAAGACTCAGTCACTATTGTCCAAGTGCTCACTGAAGTGATTCTCAACCTTTACCATATCACCACTGCATGTAACATAAAAAAGTTTTGGAAACCGCCCCCACCCATCTAACCATAGAGAAAGAGGGAATGGTCTGGATTTGCTATTGATCCCTGGTGTTGTGATCTCCATGCTGACAAAATATGACTCACATTCTTTCACTTCTGCTGTGTGAAAGGCTGCAGTTTCTTATGCTGGTTTCACCACTTATCAAACAAAGGGTGAGTTTCATCCTTCAGAATCTCTACATGCTAAGAAGAGGGAATTATTCAATGCCCAAAGAAAGAAACTACTGAGAAGGTCACAAGGCACTAGCTTTATGGTAATAAAATCATAAGGGAGGATTTAAAACAATCTAAGTTTGGAAAATAATTTACCTTATGAAAGAAGGACATAGGAAAAATCCAATGTAGATGTAGAACAGGAGTTACCTACCAGCTGAAAAACACCATAGCCTTGGAACAAGAAAACCTTCATGCCTGTTGTCGAAGAGAGACCTGATTTTGCTTCCTATACTGGACAGATTCTTCAAAAACTGTTCATCCTTATGCCAAGGGAACCTTTTGATTCTGAGCTCTATGTCATCTTCCTCACATAACATTGCAAGCTGACATCACTACATGTCCCCATGCAAAATTAATGTACATATCTGCCATTTTTAGAGACTTTTCTGAAATAATATGCCAACTGAGGTCAAAACATGGGATATTCAAAGGAGCTGGGTGACCAATTCCTATTGAATTTCAGTTGGATCTGGGAACTCACTTAGGTTCCTTTGAAAAGCCCAACCAAAATACTTCCAGCCTGATACTGCTCACACCAATTTTACGCTAGTGTAACTCCATGGAAGTGGATGGAATTACTCCTGATTTACATCCATGTAAGTGAGAGCAGAATCAGCTCCCTAATATCTTTGAGTAACCCCAAAATACTCTTGGCTAATCAGGTAACCCAGCCTGCCTAGTGCTGAAAACATACGGCTCAGGTGTTCATTACTCCAACTACTTACCCAAAAGCGGTTCTCTGACGCTAAGCAAGGTGTTGATTTTTTGTCAGCACTGAACAGGACTTCCACCGTATAAAGGAAAGAGAGAGAAACATATACACTGGCGGAAGAAAAGGTCCATTTTCTCCTGCTTTGAAGCAGCTGCCTCTAACTCTCAGCACCTATCATTATTATGCTTGTTTCTAAAAAAAATTATCTATTGCAGCCATAAGTTCCTTTATTGCTACTCGCCTTAACTATCTGGTTTGGCAGCCTCTTCTATCCATTGTTAGCCCACTGTGAGAAAAAAACACTTCCTAAATCTGTCCCTCCTTTCATTTCATTCATGATCTCATGTGGTGTCTTTACACTGAGCCGTGAACAAGATCCGTCTACGAGTTCAGCTCGCATCTCCATTGCTGCTCTAAAGACGAGCAAATTCAGCTAAAATTCCATCACGGGGGGGCTCATTTGCACACCTCAGCCTCGTACCCAGCCTCTGCACTCGCTCTAAGAACGGAATGCTTTTTAAAAGAAACCTTAAAAGAAGACGGGCTGAATAGTCAAGTGGATTTTTGAATGAGGGTGGGAGCCAGGAACGCCTGAGTTCTTCTAAACGTGGCTCTGATATTAATTAAGTGACCAGAAGGAACAAATCTCAACTTTTCTGTGACTCAATTTGTCCAAATATAAAATGGGGATAATAAAATGCGCTTACCTACCTACATCAGAGGGGTGTTGTGGGGGTTTGTTTCTACAATGCTTGGAAATATATTAAGTGCTCGGTATTACTATTTACAACTTTGTGACCAGTCCTCCATACACTGTTCCAAATATGGTCTGAGTTAGGTGTAGTACATGGTCCTGCATCAGCTACTCCCTAATTAATGAAATCTCATATTGTATTCGCCTTCCCTGCGATCAGAGAGTTCTGTTACCCGCTGGATCACTCTTGCCCTGCACTTTCATACGGTCACACATTGATATCTGAGCTCTTTGCCTCTTTTTTTTGGTTTTCTCTATTTGGGTACCAAGGCTGCATGAATTGAGTTTTGTTCTTCCAAAGACACAGATACATTCTGTACCGTAGCGTTGGCAGTTGTTGCTTAAATATATATTTGAAACAACTCCACTGTATTTTCTGCTTACATTTATTGCAGCAACCCCCAGGAAATAGTAAGTTTCACCCCCAGCTTTTACTACTTTATAAACTAATTGTGCATATATAATCGAGTCTTAATATTAAAAGATACACAACCTCAATAGTTGATTTGAGGACGCATTAAAATATCACTTTTTGTCTTTAAATACCTGATATATGTTGGTCATTCGCGATCTCTCACAGAGAAAGCTAATTCGGATGCTAAAAATATCATTGTTTACACTTCACCATTAGCAAGATGATTTTCCTAATGCCTTAGACAATATAGTAACAAGGTGCAGTTGCTTCAGTCTGAATGGTATGTTAGTGATTTTTAAGGACTTAATGAGATCAAGTAATTGACTAGTGAAGCTAAAAATTTTACCTTCAATTAAACAATCAAAAGCTCCGTACATCAGCATAATCGTTTTATCCCCCTCCACCTACCTGCTATTAGATCAATATGTGGGCAGCTGCTGTCTTAGAAACCACTTCCACTGTGCTTCTAAACCAGCACTCAGGATCCATTTTTAAAGCATTTATTCAATTAGTCTGGTGTAATTTGCAAATAATGGAAAGTATGCAGTAATGCAGATTCCATAAGCAACTAAGGAAAAATAAAACCTTGATTCACTATGTTTAACATCACTAATTATCCTATAATTACATTACTCTTGGTGCAATTGACAAATAACTCTAATACTTTACATTTTAAAATATGGTTGGGCTTGCAGTGCTGGAAATATTGATTACATTGATAGGAAATAAGATCCGTCAAAACTGTGCTAATGAAACATGCAATTTATAAAGGGTCTGTACAGCAGAAGGTAAAATAATACTATTCATATAAATTGCAGAAAAATCTTTAACAATGTAGTTAGTCAACAAATCTATTTAAATTAGGCTACATTATTATGTGGTAAGCTCACTTTGGAGGGTGTATGAAGCATGAAATATAAGTATAATATGCTGGGCCACCTGAGCAGGTTGGAAGATGGACTTATACCTAAGGATACACTATTTGGGGAACTATCAGAGGGAACAAGAACAACAGGACATCCCAAACTTTGCTATAAAGACACATGCAAGCAAGATAGGAAGGAATTTGGAACTGATCCTGACTGATGGGAAACCTTGACAAGTGATGGTAACAAGTGGTGCCATCATCTCTATCAGGTCATCAAAGTCCATGACAGGAGCTGGCTCCTACAGCTTGAAGAGAAAAGAGCCTGTAGGAAGCAAGCAGCTCCCAACCAAGACACATATATTTGCAATAACTGCCAAAAATTATGCAAATCTTGGATTGGAGTATTTAGTTACATGGGACATTGCAAATCAGCTACATCAGAGGCTGCAGTTTCCACCATCTCTCGAAAGAAAGCGTCATCAAATCATGAATGGCTGTAGTGGTGATGTAAATCATCTATTTGTTGAAGCAAAGGGAGCCATTACTATTTCTAAATAAACAAACCTGAATCTAAACATTTCTCTAATGATATATTACATTCAAAAGAGTTCTAGTCTCATTACAAAAGGAGGTATTAGGTGCATAAATCCACTGTGTACCAAGGAAATTTGTTTCAAAAGTCTGTAGATGAAGAAAATTGGTGGCACTTATTTTTTAGCAAATTAGCCAGTGTGTGGTTAAAAGAAAATTGCCAATTGCAAAGTAAAGTTGTAATCTGAAAATTAAGCTGAGGTCTGTCCCTTCTGTACTATCCCACTATCTTTTAGTTACCCGTTGCTCCTCTCTTAGGCCTGATTTTTATCTCATACAGGTAAAAATCAAGAGCAATGCAATTACAGTAAATTCATCACTTATAATGAACAAATGACATCAGTCTCAGGCCCAAGCAGATGTAACCTAGGGAAGAACCTGAAGAAATTGATGTTGCACAGGCCCAACTGATGACATGCATAATTTAGTCCTACTGTTGGAATTTGATTAACAGTTTTGCTGCTTACCTAGCATAAGTAAGAATGGAATCCAGTTCCCTGATCCATAGATCACCCTGCCTGTGCAGGGGAAACAGGTATAAAGAGCAGTAAAAATCTAAAAGTCACCCAAGTAATCATACATGAGTGCTGAGAGCACTGCCTATCATGCTGACCAGCATTGTTTGATTGTTTCCTTGTGCTCCATGTTATATATCATTTACAAAACTGTTACAATGTAGAGAGATCTCTTAGCTCAGCAAACGGTTTGAGAGAGAACAATTTGGCTAGTGAGATAAGATCCATCAAGAAGAGTTACCAGCAATGCTGTAAAGTTCCAGAGGGGTAGCCGTGTTAGTCTGTATACTGCAAAAACAACGAGAGTCCTGTAGCACTTTAAAGACTAACAAATGCTGTGATTCCTGATATCAAAGAATAGGCCTTGCTGCTGGGGCAATTTTAAATTCCCTGGGCTAGATTCTGCCATTTTTAATCACAGCCAGCAGTACCTTACCTCTCAGATAGTCCTACTGATTTCAGTGGGGCGATTGGTGAAGGAAGGTACCACGCAGTGTGAGTAGGAGTGACAGAACCTGACACTGTGTCTTTCGTTTAGTGATTGCAGTGTTTGGACTGTGCTTGTATGTTGTCTTTTTATAGTAAGGGGAAGTGGAGCTGTGAACAAGGTATTGGGTGTTTGTAGGGGTCGGTGATCTTGATAAAGCGTTTGGCCAAGATTTTCTGAAATATCTAGTGATCTGTGGTGCCTCAATTCTTGGATGCCCAAGTCTTAGAGTTACCATAAAGAGACTGATTTTCAGAAAGTGCTCCCCACTCACCCTCTGTTAATCAGACCTCATGAAGGTGTCTGGACCTGAGCAACCTAAAATGTAAGCATTGATCTAGGATGAATCTAGACTGAATTGTTCTTAAATACTTTGATGAAGTCTAACTGTTATAACTTCCTAGCACAGAAAACAGCTTCCTTCTCATTTCAAAGCGCCGGCCTCTGCCACCCTTTCTCATGATGATAACTTGTCTTCAATAGGATGGCTCACCACAAAATAGGATGGC
Organism: Emydura macquarii macquarii; assembly: GCF_026122565.2. Lineage (NCBI taxonomy): Eukaryota > Metazoa > Chordata > Testudines > Chelidae > Emydura > Emydura macquarii. Next base: position 22,705,111 of record NW_027131527.1, read on the forward strand.
TCAGCACGAGTGAGGGTGGTCAAATCAGGCCCCAAGACAGCACTAGTCCCTGTTGCTCCAAAGTAATATTTTAGAATGTGTTTCACTCCTGTTAGAACATTTATAACGTTTCTTTCCACTGAAGTTTGTCAGTATTGTGGAGTCCTTTGCATACCTGATATTTGCTGTGCTGCATGACTTGGGCCAAATCCTCTTCCTTGCTCCAAAGCTGAGTAACCCAGCTGGGCTCAGAAGTGCTCCGTTGGGGCTAGCACCCTTCAGCCAGTACAAGGAGCCCTCAGAGCTACTGCTCACTGCTTTGACTGCAGCCTCAGCTTCCTTGGCAACTGATTCCATCCATCTGCTGGCCGTGATTTTGGCCAGCAGAGTAACATATTCACTGCTCTTCCTCCAAATAGTCCTATTGTATGAAGCGCAATTCAGTTCAGCTCTACAGCTTGCGGAGGCATCTACACAAACTCCTTGCATTATGCCTCATGCCCTGTGCACAACAGAGTAGCACTTATCTCAGTTGCCTATCAGACCTTCAATACCCAGGAGAAAGATGTGACTTGCTTTGTCTAACCTTTTTAATTTTTTCCTAAGAGGCCTGGTAATAAAGACTATTACTAATCACAGCTTCCTCAACTGCTTCTTAAATGAGGAGACCTGTGCTAAGTTTGGAGTCCTGCGGGTTGAGCAAGAAGCCTTCTACCTCCTGTATAAAAAAGGAAGTGACAGACTGGTGTAGGCAAAGGGCAAGCGGTGGGGTGGCTTTTTTAACCTATTGTCCTCAGCCCCGTAACTACACAAAGGCTTTCTTATCCTTTGGAATACTGTCAGATGGTGTAAAGCAAAAACAAGACCTCTTCTAAAGTGGTTGTAATCAACTGTGCATGTTCCTAAGGAGGAGAACTCTGAAAGTATGTCTAGAATAAGATAAAAGGTGTGTTTTTAAAATGCCTTAGCTAACCTGGTTTCATTAGCACATTTTAAAACCCTGTGAAATAGGACAAGTTTGTATTCTAAAAAAAATCCTAGTTAACAAGTATTAGCTAACTCACTGAAAAATACATTTATCCTAGTCTAGACAAACCCCCATGACTAACTTTTTAAATTAGTGCTCGTGGAAGGCGCTGAGGTGACAGCCTGAGACAATTATAAAATACAAACAGCCTTCCCCATATTGACCTAAGGGAAAACCTCTACAATCTTGTCTAGACTAGGGGAAAAAGGTCCTTTTTACAAAGGAGTTCAATAAGAGAAGGGGGAACCCTGAAGGACTCCTCAGCCATCTCTAGACTAAGAGGGAATGTAATGAATGTTTAAGAAAGACCTTAATGTGTGCACGAAGATTTAGGGGGAAAATCTGCCCAATCAGATTCAGGACAAAGGTACTTCTAACATAAAACACAATAACTTACTATATCAGCTGAAAAATAGAGGTGCCCCACTTGCTATTATATATGTAGCTGATGTTTATTCATTCAGGACTTGATTCCACACCAGTTTGTAAATGGGGAGTAACTCTGTCCAAATCAATGGATTACACCAGAGTAAAACTGGTGTGAGTGATACCGGAATCACTAGCTAATGTACATCAAGGCAACAGACACTCATGAAGAATTTCCTGCCCAAAACTCCAAGACACATCCATGGACTTCCCAAGAGCTGCCTGCTGCTATTCCCAGACCCAAACCCTTGCTTAGATACTGTAGTAATTCAAAAACAGGTTCTGAGTACCTGGAATAAAAGAAGCTTAGGTGGAGTGGTACCTTATTACTCATGGAGAGGATAGGAGAATCTGGCCTATATGCTGTACTTTGCTTCCTAGTTCAGTTTTGTTATAAAACTGTTACTAGAAGTGATAAATTGTTCCTGCATTTGCTGGCTTGCCAGCTCATAAAATCAATGCATACAGACACAGAACAAGCCGGCTGGCTGTCAGGGAATGTGCATGTTCCAAGAACAGAGTAAAACTGTGGTTCAAGAAGTAAAACCAAGTGTCCAGAATAACAGGCCTAGGGCCAAGGTAAAGCAGCCGGACAGAAGGACACCGTTAGAGTCCTGCACTCCCAGAGCTGTAGAGTGTTTTCCCCTTCCAAGTATAAACAGAATGTGGTGTCTTTGTGCTGAAAGCTGGGTAGATTTGTCACACCTTTGAAAGTGCATGATTGTACTTTCACCATCAGTGACGCCTGTTGCTGGGAGATCATGCAGTCTCCATTAAACCAACTTCTTGCCAAGTGAAATAATGAAAAAACCCAAAACTTCCTTGTCAGGCAGTTGGGTTTGACTGGCTATGGAATACTATTCACCGTTTGCAATCTCTAAAAGTGAGTGTTGTTTAAGGAGTCAAAGTACACTATCCAGCAAGATCAATATCCTATTAGGTTAGAAAGAGTTCTGAATATCAAAGGACAACGAACCTAATGACTAAAAATATAAGTACCTGACCAAGAGGATTAATCACACACTGTCATGCTGAAATTGGTGCAATTCTTCCAATCATTAACGTTTTGCTTACAAAAATGTGCTTTTCTGTTTGTTTTCCTGCTAAATGATAACCGTTTTCAAGTTGAATCTCCTGATAAAAGAGTCGAAAACAAGACGAGAGTTGTGCTGTAAAGGTCATACGTGCTGATTCAACACGAAATAGCCAACATGCAAACAAATTTAAAAAAATGAGACTGTAAGGGACTCAGATATTAACAAAAGCTGTAAGGTGTTTTCACCCAGAGAGAAATGATTGAATATAGACCAGATTGCTCAATTAACGCAGTTTGTCCACAAATGTAATTCCTTTCGCTAATCTCCAGTTTAGAGGGTTGTGTTAGACAAACTTGCACTGTATTGTTTGAGTATCAGCTTAGGAAACTGTCTTTTAAATGTAGAGAGGCAGGTGGATGAGGAAATACCTTTTATTAGACCAAATTATGCTGGTGAGACGCTTTCGAACTCCACAGAGCGCTTCGGCGGGTCTGAATGTAGCCAGTGCGGCCCTAGTGAGTACCATTTGAACTCTTTGTAATTGCACGGGACATTTTAGCAGAACGCTCTTATCTCCCGGAATGTGTAACGTTCTTTGAACCCCCACCCCTCCGCAGATATTGACTGAGGCACCGGGGGTCTAAGCAGGGCTTATTGAAATCTAGCCGTGGAGAATAACTGCGCTGCCACCTGCTCAGAAATGTCCAGCTATCTGTTCAGGACTGAGCACCTTCAGATGATAACCATCGGTCCCGCTCTCGATACATACATTGTATGAAACAGCAGCTGTACGTGGCAGCGATTTTCACGATTATCGCTTAGAAAAAGTCTTTAACGCAGTGTACCTCCTCCCCTCCCTCCAGGTAGATATTTACCCAGTCCAGGTCCTGTTACAAAAATGTACCGTGTCGTTTGAAAATAAGGTGACACCGCTTTGCGCAAAGCGCTGCGTTCTCCTGCAGCACGGAGCTCCCCAGCCGGGTGCGTTCACTCGCACACCGGCGGGCTCCGTGTCCACGGCTAGCCGTGTAGATCTGTGCCGGGCTTTCAGTCACGGAGCCCGCTCGAGGCTGCTTTAACTCCGTCAATGCTTTGAGAGACAGCCTGGCTTGGAAATGAAAACCAGTGCGTTTGAAAAGCCTGCTTCTGGGCCGGATCCACAAATGAAGTGTCCACCGAAGTCATCATCGCGTCTTTACTGGCTGCGAGATCGGGCCATTTGGACACCGCAGGAGGACACAGTAACACAATGAATGTGTTTAATACATGAAGCCAAACTTCGTGCTTGGCTGTGCTGTGTTCTCGAGCGGGGTAGGACAAGAACTGCGAAATACCCCCCGTCAGTCCCAGCCATCCGCAATAAGTCTTGCAATGTCCTTGGGTCAGAATAGCATGGCCATACTTCAGCTCTATGCGCTACAAACGGAAAGCTCCGTTGTTTGGGTCTGTTTCTCTAGCCAGTAAAATGGAGGCTGTATGTAAATACGATCTAGAAATTAAGACAGAGGAAAAAAGAAAATTCGAATTGTTTTTCCCTCCTTCAGTGAATTCCGACTGTAGAGCGAAAACCTGCCCGCTTTGTAATCCACCCTCTGCTATAAGGATAATGCGGAGCTTCTGCTAACGGCACTGAGTATGTCTCAAAGACACTCCTTAGATGGCTAAAGGCACAGAAAGGGACATTTGCCACTAGAATACCGTCATATGTACCGCTGGAGGATTTCGCACCTCAGTGCTACCTTGTTTGGGGTTTTTTGTTGTTGTTTTTTCATTAAACTATCGGAAAAGTGGGTAACTCCTCTGGTGCAAAGTGTTTTCAGGGGTTTTAACATTAACTTCTAGATGGCAGGACTGCCTTTATGTTGTATTTGATCTTTTTAAAAATCAGCAGAAACCATGTGCAAATAAAGTTACTAGAAAGAAAGAAAGAAAGAAAGAAAGAAAGGTGTTTCTGGAATGGACAAATAAAAACTGTTTCTTTTTAAAATCCCCCGCAGTAGTTTCCGAGGATGCAGAAATCGGTGCTCTTGGAACCTGCTTATTTCTTTTTACGATTTCGATTTAAGCTGAAATCTCATCACTCCGGCTCCATTGGATGAACAACTTTTTTAAAAATCAAAACCAAAGGCAAATAAAGTTAAGCGGGAAAATGAGTCTATTTTGCTCAAAGGATTAAGCTGTTTAGATTTCATGTAACAGATCCGTGTCTGATAAATCTGCTCTACGGGTTTATTCTATCTCCAGTAACACAACAACGTATCTCTGTCCCAGTCTTCCCTCGCATTAAAAGTCTTCGTGTCCGAGGACTCCTCACTGAACGACTGTGGCGCCAATAGGGTGGCTTATTGCAGAGGGAAAATGTGGGCTCCGTGCTAATCTTCCGAAGTCTGTCACATGCCCAAGATCTCAGATGCCTTTGGGATAATCGGCAGCTCCCCGTTTTGGTTTGTATGTTGTAGTCTTTATCACCTTCCCTTCCTCACTGCCCAGCTCCTGAGGTAAGTAGCTGATTTCTTGCTGGCGACTGATTTGGTTTTAGCCCGGAGGAAATACGCTGGAGCTGGCTGTGCAATGTGTGTGATGGATATAGCTATCAACACCCAGAGGATCTTGTAGACATGTAACACCCTAAGCATGTCAGAGGGTGGCTTTCAGCCCTGGGTGAAGGCTTACATGAAATCGGACAGTTACAAGAAATGGAAACCTCTATTTGCCTATACAGCAAACCTCAATTTGTCACAGCAGAGCTCTGTTACTAAATTTAGCTCTGTTTGGTAATGTGGGCTCTGCACACTCACCGGGAATCAAAATAGGCCAAAGGTAGGTATGAAAATTGGCTGTTTTAGGCTCTTGATGTAACAGGTTAGAAGGCTAAAATTCATTCAGCTCAGTGGGGGCTTTCGAAAAGGGGCATACATCAGGAAGCATAACCTGGCATCCAGTAGGTGAGCAGAACAGGAGCGACCAACAAGCAGAGGCGAATGCAGCAAACCACTGAATCTGACCCCAGAGATGGCCGTAGATTTCCACCCACTTACTCCAGGCCTGAAGTTGGCCCACTAGATAAAATCCTGCTCTCAGTTCTGAGCAGCCCTATTGAGTTCAATGGGGACCGTGTGCGGGTGTTTTGGTGGGGAGCAGAATTTGGCACCCCGAGGACACCTGAAGGCTGTGCAGGAACTGTGCATTTCAGTACTAAGATCAGTCAAAGTGCTGAGTTCAAGACCTACCTCCTGGGTGAATTCCTCTGAGCCCAAGCGGAGTAGAGCAGGTGCCTATAATAACCTCTTCGCTCAGTCTTTATGTCTGACAAGAACAGATTGGCTGGTTCTCAGAGTGCTACATACAGCTGTATTGGAATCAAGCCACCGTCTGTTTTCTGTTACCCTGATGTAAAACAATGGCTATTGATTTAGGTGGAATTACACCGGATTTACACCAGCATACGTGGGATCGGAACCTGGCCCATTATGTCTAGCCACAAGCACACACCAGCTGTCATTGAAGAGAAAAATACTTGGACTCCCTTGCTTAGATGCTACCATGATGGTCACGACAGAAAAACCTAATGTAAGCTGAGACTGCCCTGTCTGGCTTCAGGTCTAGAAGCACAGCCTGCCCACCGTGAAGTCCAACACAGCTGGATTTGGCTCCTGGGGAGCCTGGGTCCCTCGGTGCTTTACTCAGGAAAAGCCCCATTGATTTCTGTGGGAGTTTCTCCGGAGGAAGGCTAGAAAGAGATCCAGCCCTTGCAGTTTGGAGGGGACACACAGAAAGAAGTCCTTCTTTCTCCCGGCCCCAGCTCCGGCACTATCATTGCTCTGGACTAACGGGAGAAAAGGACAGATCTGCAGCCTACCGCCCTGTATTCTCTTAACCCAATGATTTATGGACCAGGCTGTAGTTTGCAGAGGTAATTTCCTTTCTGGTTTCGCACAGCTGTAGAGAAAACAATCCCTCCTGCACACACACAAAGCTCCCGACGGAAAACCTGTCTGATTCCAGTCCTGTCCCCTAATAACACTGCGGGACAGCCAAGGTACAAGAATGTTTACTAGGCAGCCTCCTTCTAATTGCAGAAGGGAGGAAAACAGCCCAGGACATGTCCCAACACATATATGAACACAGCTGAAGTGTCAACCGAAGGGAACTGGGAGATCCCGGGAGCGCAGATTGACATAGCAGCTCTTTGAAAACAGGCGGCCTGCCACCCTGGGGGGGGGCGGGGGTGTGTGTCTATATTCAGTATATTGCACCCACACTTCCTGCGCGCCCAGAACTCCCACTGCAGTAAACAAAGCAGGGGCTGGTCCCTCTCTGATGAGAATTGGGGTACTAAGAGCTCGACGGGAAGCACAGATCCCGGAGCGTCATCCTGCTCCCATCTTTCTCAGGGCACAGGACGCTTTCCGCAGCTCTCCCCAAGGGTGGTAGCCCGTAAGGAAATTTCCCTTCTCCTGACAAGACGGTGACTAATGCAAAGAGCCAGATTCCGCCGTCCTTCGTCCGGCAGCTCGGGGCTGTCGTGGGGCACAAGTTCTTTGCATAGTAAGAGTCTTGCTTAAGTGACCAGAGAACAACTGCACAGCTGCCATGTCTTCCTCCGCTGCGCCCCCGGCAGGCGCCCTGTGCCAGCTGCCCGGCGCCCGGACCCTCCGGCGGGGGTGCGTTCCCTGCAGCATTCCACCCCCCGGCACGGTCCGGTCCCACCCCAGACCCGTGACGCTCCGTAGCGGCCGTTCTGGCTGTGTGCGCCAGCCACCCAGGCGCGCTAAGGGGGGCTCCGGCTCTGCTTCGCGGGCCAGCAGGATGCTCAGTCGTTCGCAACCCTTCTCAGGGCCCGTGTCCACGATTTCCTTCGGATCCCCTTGCGGTGGAAGATCCCCTGACGAGGGGCTGAGCGCAGACTTTGGCCTGCAGGGCAGGGGCAGAGATCGAGTGCGCGGCGCTCTCCAATGCGGCAGGCCTTACTAGATTGTATTGAGGATTGCCCTTGAGCCTAACCATCGCCCATCCCCGCTTAGTCCCGGCAGTTTCCTGTCTTCCTCTTTCCTTTATTCCCGCGCGGGGGGGTTCCCAGAAGACTCGCATGGTTTCGGAGAATGGCGGCTAGAATCAATAAGCCTTATTGACTCTGGCAGGTCAACGCCAGCCCAGCCGGGCAGCGCCAGTGCAATCAATAACCTTCCCAGCCAGCCGCGAAGGTTTTCATTTTTAAGCCACCCAGCGTCCGCTTTGGTCTAAGTTTCCCTTTTGCGTCCTCTCTCCAAATATTTGGATCACACACGAGCTGCGCCCTGTAAAACTTTGCTACGGGACTGCGAAACCTCGCCCTCCCCTCGGCGGAGCGCCGTACGCCGCCGGGGCCGGCGGCCCGGCATTTTTGACAGCCTTGGCAGGCTGCGAGAGAAACGCAATCCCAAATTCAACAGAGCAATTCTGAGCATGGCACTGCTCAAAATCCGCTAGAGCTCCGAGCTCAGTTTCACGACCCATCCGGCCAATAAACTGAGCGGAAAACCTGCTTTTTTCAGTTGCATGAAAGTGGAGTTGGGTAAAGGCTTTTTGGAAAAAGTAAGATACGTTCTCTTGCAAACAGGCATGTTTCAAGGAAGTGACTGTCCAATATCGCGGGTGGTCCAGAGTTCACTTTTATTTCACAGACAAGCTGGTCATCAACAATTTAAATACCAATGTTTGGCTTTTTAAAAAAAAACAAAAACAATAAACAAGTATGTACAAATTATGAACAATGTGAGGTATAAAACCGCAAGACTTTTAAAGCAAATGAATATATACAAAGACAGATATGTATATAACAGGCATTAACTTCCTATTGCTAATGTATGCCCATCTTTACCATCCAGCAGCTGATGTCAGTTTTTCTCCCGCAGTAGGGTCCTATTGCTTGTCACATTTTCTTGTGAAATACAGGAAGTAAATTATAAATCAGGCAAAAACAGATGGATAGATTTTAATAAAAAATATTTCGCCTACAAATAGAATCAGACAGATTGCAAGGCAACATCCCCAGGGGTCCCAGATTCAAAAGGGCTCTGTATATGTATTGTGTGTAACCTACACATAAAAATTAACTTTTACAAATGATATAGAGCATAAACAGAATAAAGTCTTGGAAAAGAGCACCATGAGAGGGCAGCTATAAGGCACTTGGTGAGAATTATCAAATCCCTCTCCATTTCATTAAATATATTCCTCTGATAGGAAAGGAGACATTTAAAAGACTGTCTATTTTAAGCTAAATTTTGTATATACATATAAAGGTCTTCATCCTGCAGTTCATACTCAAGTCCAGTTGAAATAAATGGGAGTTCTGCCTGACTGCATAAAGACGGCTAGATGAGACCCAAGTCAGCAAAGACAAGATGTAGTATTATTATATTCCAGTTAGAATATTAATCAATGTACAAGTATATTTTACAAATTAAATACAAAACATGGATCTGTTCTTTAATCCAAAATAAAGATCTTCCCATGAATCGACTGTCTGCACAAAATAGCTTGGTTTTAGATTTACAAAACTAGTTTAAGTGGTTGTCTCCGACAAATGGTGAAAGTTTTCTTCTGTAGCAAAACATTCTTTACAAGCCAGCTCCCATTAAAGTGCAAGCTGAATTAAAGTCTATTCTTAAGCGGGGAGCCATTAGTGGGTAGAATTATAATAGCCTTTATCACCTTCAATGTCCACTTCTTGATCGGAATCATCTGAGATTTCTGACTCCAGATCTTCTTGAGAGACTGGTGAGGGGGTGTACTGAGACCCATCGAGAGAGACTTCTTTATTCTTCTGTTCCGGGGTCAGACCGCTCTCTTGTCTTTTATTACAGTGACTGTCCACACTGTCAGTTTCTTCTTTTTTGCTGCCTTGAGGGTTCTCCTAAAATTAATCAGGAAACAACCAGCTTGACACCGAAATGTAGCCAACACAATCACAACACCGGGAGTCAGGGCAATGTTGTAAGGCAAAGTGAATTGTTTGAAGGGCGTTTGTTCTAAGCCTAGAATTTCTGGGGCATTTTCAGGCAGTCTGGGCTGTACTGCTCTGCTTGTTAAATTCTTATGGAACCGCATGTGTACAGCTGTGAGCAGCAACTTTTCCTTATAAAACTGTCCTACACAGCAGGTGGGATTAAAGTACCATACAGGAAAGAGGAGCTGTGCTAGCACCAAAATGAGACAGGCAAGGACAGCTAAAAAGCAGCCACAAACATAATATGGGCTCCCACTCAACAGCATCATCATCATCATCCTCATCTCAAATACCTCCGAGCAAGAAGTTTGACCCAGGAGCATTTTGAAAGTGATTTTGTTTTCAGAAAAGAAAATGTTTATTACAAATGTTCCAACTGATCAGCTGCTTCTTTCTGGACCTGATCTTCCTTTCATGGAAACCAATGGCAAAACTGCCTTTGGCTTCAATGGGAGGCGGATCCAAGGCCCTTCATGTCATAGTACAGACATTAGAAAATTACCAACCATCTAGTTGTCCTAAACCTAAAACTATACATTAAACACGTGCACAATTTCAAAATGATTCAGGAGGCATGAAGCTTTCTTGAGTAAAGAGAATGCACAGGTGAAATGCGCCGCTGATAGTGTGAGGAAGCAGAGAACTGGCTCTAACTGACTAAAAAAGAGGCAGTGACTTAAAATGTCCCAGATTCTAAGTGATGTCTCGGTATATTTTAGAGTAGGAATCAGTCCATTGCATGTTTCTCAGGGGAAATTACTAGCTTGAAAGTAAATATTTCTATAACAATAAGTACAACTCTACATAAACCAAGAGTTATTAATAAAAGTAGACTGAGGAACAGGTTAAACCGAAAAATGTTCATATATTGAACATAGCCAGCAACTCCACACTGCAGGTGATATTTATTTTTTATTAACATATAACCTTCCCCCCCCCCCATTACTGATGAAAAATACCAAGACTTAAAACAAATCTTCATTTTGTGTTATTTGGAGGATTAAATTGAACACAATGTTGGCATTTTTCATCTTTTTCATTTCTATATAATTTTAAAGCCCTTTATCGAGTACATCAGTGGGAGTTTATCCAAGTCAGCACTGCAGGATCAGGCCCCTTTCATTTGTAAATAACGATTTACTAATGTGTATACAATCTATGTGGGCGGAGGAAAAAGTATCATAATGTATAGTCTAATATGCAGTAAGTAACTGACCATAAACTAAATGAACTCAGAAGCTATTTAATTTTTCCTAGGGTTCAAAACAATAAACAGGCTTTTCCAACATTTATCTAATAAGTCTGCCTGTACTTGGTATAAATGTGTAATTAAAAGGACCAGTAAATAGTTTCCCAAAGACAACTGCCTAAGCAATTTACTGACAATTACTTATCTTCTCTGCGTTAATTAGATAAACAACATATGGGTTTACAAAACAATTAGTGTGGAGTTTTAATAGGCAGTGTGTGAAAACCCAGGCATAATTGATAAAGGAACTACATTAAGAGCTTTTAACATTAGTGCTGCCTGGACGAGCCATCCTGGATTCCAGCATGACTATTTGCCTTTTTAATCAAGGTGAAGAGGTTAAACAGCCTTTCAAATTACTTTTGCATACAAGCTGGAATAGGCGATCACGTTATAAGATAAGATTATTAAAATACTTATTTCTATAGAAACAGAAACATCCCCGTACCTGCTTTAGGCGCCTCCATTTAGCTCTGCGATTCTGAAACCAAGTTTTGACCTAAACAACAGAAAAGGGCACAACGTTGTCCCACATTCAGTATACCCAAGTCTCAGCTTAAAACAAAGTCTATTTGCTCAGGTGAGAGGGGGGGAAAGTGAGAGAGAGAGAAAGAAAAATAAAGCAGCAGAAAGTGAGCCGCTCAGCGACCCCCGTGTAAATCCGGAGAACGCCGGAGTCACTCCTGATTTCAACCGGTGCCACTGACAGCAGAATTTAGCTCTAGGGAAGGGGAGAAGTAACCCAAAGCTGCCGAAGAGATAGGTATTTGCACACCCCTGGCTGGCTGGAAGAGCCCTAAAACGGAGCGCTCCTGGGGGTGAGCACCCCGCTCCGGTTTAGGTGAAGAGGAGTTATGGCTTTGGCTCCCAACGAAGCAGGGCGGGCCCAGGAGCAGCCGGTGGGGCCTACGCGCGGCAGCCCCGCTACTGTGCTCCCGCGTGCGCGGGGGGATCTGCTTGGCCTCACCTGCCTCTCGCTGAGCTGCAGCATCTTGGCCAGTCGCTTTCGCTCGGGCGGCGAGAGATACTTTTGGGTCTCAAACTTCTTTTCCAGCTCGATGGTCTGGTCATTGGAAAAGCGAACCTGCCCCCCTTTCCTCTTGTGCAGCGGCCGCTGGATGAAGGGACTCCAGAGCAGGTGCTTCCCTTCAAAAGAGACACAAGCCCCGCACGTTACTGACCGACCCGTGGCTGCAGGCCGGGCTGGGGCTTGTCTCCCACGAGGCTTGGGGCTGGGCTCCCGGCTCGTGCGCCTGCAGGGAAGCTTGGCCCAGGGAGCCGTCGCAGGAGAGGGTTCGTTCTATGGTAACAGAAGGGGCGGCGTTTGCTTTGGGTGCCGCGCACACTGCAGCTTCTGTTTCGGATACCCCGGGACTCTTTCCTGTAATAGAAACACTCGCTTCCCATAGGGGAAATCGGTGCGTTTCCCCACCGGTCGGAGCTTATTGCATGGCAGACTGGCTTTGCATTGTGCACAGCGTCTCTTGCCAGGAGGACTTAGTCAGTGCTCGGCGCGGTGTGAATGTGGGGCGCTTTGCTTTCAATGCACGCTGACTTTTCGGTCTCGGTTTGATCTTTCGCCTCTGATTTTTACATCAGTCGAGCAGAGGAGACCAGTTAAAGCCACCCTAAGGGCTAAGGCAACATTTCCGTCAATGTGTTTCCTGTCGGGCTATCTCGCAAAGAAAAGAGAAAAAAGCTTTGCTTCCTTCTGCTCTTTCACTGTAATAACCCGAAGAGACTGCCTTGTACTCTGAGCAAACGTTTGCCCGCATGCTGAGAGCATGCTTTCCATACTGAAGCATTCCCTCTCTGGAGTCTACCGAAGGCTGGGTTTGTGCTAGGAAGTACTGTCATTATCTGTGTATTTCACCTTCCACGCGGGTTAGCCGCATTTCTTCGGAAACACCCAATGTGGAATCTGTCCTTTTGTCTCTATGTCGTATTAATCACACAAACTATACTCTGGCTAAATACCAAGGCTGGTAGGTGAGTTGTTTGAGACCACCAAGGGGGACAGGCAATTGGGGTTTAATCACTTAACATTAGCAATAGAAATGTAGCTCTCGGGTCTGCTGGCCGTATGCAATGTAAGCAGTTAATTAAATCAAACCAAATAAAAAAAAGTTGCAGGGCCCTCTGGTCCAGCAACTCTCCGTCAGAGCCTGTGAGTCCCTGTTTGCGTTTCTGTCTGTACCCTTTGAAATGCAGCATTGTTTTTCAAGATTTTGCTTGCGTCAAGCTTTAGTAATTCTGGTGCAAAACAGACTCAAAAAATAGGAAGCAACTGGTTATTTTAGCTGTCATAAAGTCACATCCCACACAGAGGAAATGAACAATATCAGAAAAACGGATCCCGGCTATCAGAAGTCGAGTGTTTCCTGAATTTGTCTGTATTGAGGATGTCGATAAAATAATCAGCAGTGTGCACGACTCCCGGGGAAGAGCCTGCTTCAGGCAGCCAGGAAAACACTTAACAGCTTCTGAAACCAGATTTACTCCTATCGAGAGCTCAAGATTTCCTGTATGAACGGAAAGGGTCAGCCTCCTTCACTGCACAACTTTGGTGAGTCAGGTCCAGTTTTGCAATCACTAAGAGCAAGTGCCGCAGCTATCAGTGCGCTGAGCCGGCGGGTGCTGGGCTCAGCCCTCCAGAGATGGGAGTCTCAGCCTTGCCGAGTGGGGTAGGGCAGGTACATACAATCCTTCTGGGGTTTGCAGCAGAGGAGTGACCGGAGGCCTGACTCTGATCTGACTTACTGAGGGGATGCACTAAGCTCCAGAGTTACTCGGGTCCCGGTGAGATCAGAATCAGCCGCCAAGTGTTTTAAGTCAGCAGCAGGCAAAGACTCAGATCTGAAATATGATCTTTCAGTACAATTAAGACTCTCCACCAAAACCACACACGGCACAACTAAGGACACTCAGAGTCACTTGGTTGAAGGAAAACAAATCTGAGTCACCAGCGGGCGCGCACTGCGGTCTGCTTCCAAATGCGAGAGCTCAGCGCTTCTCAATTTACTGTAAATCAGACCGAGGCCAGAGAGAGTTTCAATGACTTTCAATTGCAACCCCCAGCAGCAGAAATGCAGAAGCACCTACAGCCCTGGCTGGGACGCAGCCGCCCGCGGACTGGCTGCGGCGCGAGGAGGGGGGACAGGAGGGGAGATCGCGGAGGAGGGAGAGAGGAGAGGCCTTGCTTACCCAAGGGGTCGTGCCTGATCAGGGCGTGCGTGTAGTCGTTCACGGTCCGGGGGAAAGGATACAGGGGGCCGGCGTAGGTGCTGCTCCCGTAGGTAGCAGCCAGGGCAGCCGCGGGATGGTGGGAGAAGGCCGGGTGGATCGGGGTCGGCTCGTAGATGGGGGTCCTGTAGGTGGACACCAGGCTGGTGAAGGAGGAGTTGGGAGACGGCAGAGTCGGCGGCGCCGGCGAGGGCAAGGGGTGCGGCGGCGCTGGGGGAGCGGCGGCCCCTCTGCCCAGGATGTCCTCGATGTAGAAGGGCGTGGGGTGCACTGGCTGCAGCAGCGGAGTGGGCGCGTAGAGCGGGACGCTCACCCCCATGGCCGCGGCCGCCGGGGAGGAGGCAGGGTGCTGGTATTGCATGGCTCCCCGGCGCTCTGCACTCCCCTCCTTTCCCCCGGAGCCTGCCGCTCAGGCCGCCCTGCCTGGCCCGGCACAGAGACACGCGTCCCCCCCCCGCACCCTTCCCGAAAGGCAGCCCCAGCCTCCGGGCTGATGCCTGCACCGCAGCAGTGAATTTCTCCGGGCTCAGATTACCCTTCAATAGGTTTCTATTGGCGCTGGGCGGGGCCGCATGGTCTCTGTCCCCTTCCTGCCATTGCTGTGTCTAGCCAATGAGCCCGTCCAGGAAGGGGAAAGCCACCCCCCCCCCCCTCGGCAAACACTCCCCCTGAGCAAACTCCCCACGGCGCCAATCAACAAGCGGGAGAAGAAAGAGGAGCGGAATCCGCATCAAAGTAGAACTGGGCTCACGAGAGAATTAGCTGAGAGCACGGAGGGGAGAGAGGTCCTTCCGTGGCTCTTAGCCAAGATGTTCAGGGAGGAGACCCCATGCCCTGGGTGTCCCTAAACCTCTGGCTGCCAGAGGCTGGGACTTGGGGACGGGGATGGATCACTGGACAAATTGCCCGGTTCTGTTCATTCCCTCTGAAGCATCCGCCCGCTCAGAAGACAGGATTTCGGGCTTGCTGGACCATTGGTCAGAGCCAGCATCGCTGTTCTTAGCTTGCTCACCATCTGCCCCTGGCATGGGTCTGGCCCTCCCTTATGGGGTTACGAGGGGACATTTATTGCCCTCACACACACACACACACACACACATCCCCCAGTCCTAGTGACTGGCAGGCTCCTACGCCTTTCCTTGCGTGTGGATGGCGTTGGTGTCTGGGACTGATGCAGTGACCACCCTGGCTGTGCAGGGAGCCGCTGCAAGCTGCAGGAGGACAGGACACCCCCCCCCCCCCCCCCGGGCCATCTGCCCTAAAGGGAAAGCGTGGCGGAGCACAGCTCCAGCCACCGCTGGCGAGACCCGGCTTGGTGGATGTTAGCCCGCCGGCCGGCTCCCTGTGGGCAAAGGCAGGGTTACGCCTGGCAAACATTCCCCGTAGCCGGACACCCGCCCAGAAGCCACGGACGCTACTGGCCGCTCCTGCGGGGCAGCGCGGCTGTCGCTGGCGGCTTGCCGGGAAAGGTGAGTGGGGGCCGCCGTGTGGCAGGACCGGGCGGGAGAGGAGGGCAGGAGGTAAGCACCCTCCCCCCTCCCCCACACCCCGCCCCTGAGACGCCCTCCCGCGCCTAGGGGGATTCCTCTGGGCTGCTCTCGCCTTGGATGCTGGCTGGGGAGCGACGCCGCGCGCCCGTCTGGCTCCCCCGCGAGCAGCGAGACCTCCCCTGGCGCGGGGCTCGTGCGACACGTCCTGATCGAATCGCCGGGGTCCGCAGGGGACTGATGCACTTAAAGAGCCGCGGCTGAGACTGGCTCATCGCTTGTATCTCCAGCCGCTCGGCTAATCCGGGCCGCTGCCCGGGCCCTAAGGGAGCTGTCGGCTGTCCCTGGGCACCCCCCGGAGCGGGCTAGGCCCGGGCCGGGGGATTAGGCATGCGGGCATTATTTCCTGCGGCACTTCTCATCGCCTCGTCAGCCAGACACGGAATCCTCAGGCCCGACGCTTCCCGCCAAGGGCGACAGTAAACAAAGGTGATGATGGCTGGTGTCCTGCAGCTGCACCGAGCCGCCGGAGGCCAGGCGCCAGACGTGCCGGAGCAGAAGCGGAATTTCAGGCGCTGGGACCCAACTTCCTACACGCGAGACACGCCGAAGACCAGCACAGCTGCCGGCCTAGGATCTCAGCCCGGCAGGGCTCTCCGCCCCCCCCCGGACTCCACCGATTTGCTACTTCAAACTGGGTGTGTTTTTCTGACCAGTCCCCTCCCCAGTTTGAGTAGTCAAGAGGTGAGGTGCTCCTGGAGGAGAGCAATGCTCGAGGCCCGGACGCACTCGCCTTTCTTACTGGAGCAGCCCCGCCGAAGTACATGACGGCTGCTCCCTGCCCCTCTCTCCAGCGAGTAGCTCTGATGTGCTCGAAGTAATACCCCAGGTATTACAAATCCGCCTCCCCTGCAGACAACTGGTCACCAAATGTTCTCCGACGAAATGCCTGTCTTTGAAGGGAACTTTTTCCCTGTTGAGTCAGTGAGGCGTTTTTTCTATCTGAGCAGGCTAATTTGCTTTTCCTGCCGTCCTTGGCACTTGGAAAATAGAGTGATTAACGCATGTCTATAGGGGAGGATTTTCAAATGATCCATTCTTCCGTGATCTCTGCGCGTGCACACACACACACACACACACACACAATTCACAAATGCTCACCTCCAACACAGATGACCGTTAAGGAATAACAGGTGCTGTTAAAGAAAAAAATGTTCTCTAGTTCAAATCCACAAAGAAATAACTAAGGCTCAGAACAGGAGGAAGGGGTGTTGGTGAAATGGAAAAATATTTTTTAATAATACGGGGTTTTTACATTGTTAACAAATGCCAAAACTCACCTTTAAAGCGTATGCCCGTGTCTTGTAAATTTCAGGTACACGTAAATTAAACTGACAATTTTGATTATTTTTTCTCTGTATTATGTCTCCCAGGCATTGCTTTTTCCCTGGGATTTAGCTAATATTTTCATCTGGAAGTGTTGGATTTGTAGTTTATTTATTTAATAAACGTATAATAAACTGACGACCCGTTGCCCTTTAGAATAACGATGTGCACGATATGAAGCAACAGTATATTGGGCCCCACAATATTTTACAAGCTGTCGATTCAAAACCCCGAGAACAAGTTTAAAACGAGAAACCTCCATGTTTTGGTGTATTATTGAAAAACAAATAGAGGAAGAGATTATTCTTTTCTGACTTTTATACAAGCAATAGGCCTTGTTAAAAAGGAAGTTTTAATGGCACAGTTATTACATTCCACTACCACTGCATAATCCCTAACAAGAAAAATTTTGCACTTCTACAACACGGCCCCTTTCAAATCCAATTGTTAGACCTTAGCCTTCTCTTTTCTGTAGGTTGAAAACTATTAAATCCACATTCATGAAATGTCACATTTATTGAACTTCATAATTTTTTAATATCACTAGTGTAGGTTTTATAGTTGATTTTATTGTTTTTATAGCCATTCGGGGCTCTAAATCCCGGATTTTTTCAATGTTGTCCTTATAATTTTTTTCACACAGTCAGAACTAATAAAATAGAACAGTTGTGACTCTTTAATGCAAGGGGTCTCAGAGTTTCAATATTTTCACTCTGCTGGATACTAAAACCAATAAAAATACATCAGATTTTAATTTATTTTCTGGATTAAATAAGACTTTTTTTCTGCTTTTCTTTTTTCTTTTGGAGCATATATTTTGTTTGTCATTTCTGCGAAAGAGGTAATTCTTAACCTATACGTTTCTAATGCAGCATGAGATTTTAAACATTAAGGATATAGAATGTTATTACTAATACTATTGCTATAAACATACAGTTTACAGAGCAGAACACATCTAAAATAAGGGAATGTAATGGTATTGTAAACACGATCAAGACAAGCAAAATAGCTCTTTGACACATGTAGCATTTGTTCCGTGTTCTTTCTACTATTCCCCTTATTTTATCTGAAAGAGCATGGGAAAATACTGCACTCTTTAGTGCAGTCCAAGCAAAGTTAGTTCATAATTAACAACCTTTCTTATTACCTCATAACTGATTTGACTAGCCAGCTTTGAAATATATACAATATATTTTAAACATCACCAAGTTTACTTGCTGATGTAAAGGTTCTTATTTGTGGTTAGTTATGTATCTCTCACAGGCAGGGCCCAAGGATAATTTTTTCAGGCCCAGTACAAACTTGTAAAATCGGCCCCCTCCCACATACATACCACAATCCCTCATCCCATACATACAATCTCATGAGCCATGAAAATTTTTTTCCTTATGGTAATGGGGGTTGCAGCCTGGGCCAGACCCCTCAGGGCCTCCAGGCCTGGGTAAAGTGTACCCTTTTCCCCCTCCATGTGGGGGCTCTG
The DNA here is from genome assembly GCF_026122565.2 of Emydura macquarii macquarii. Taxonomy (NCBI): domain Eukaryota; kingdom Metazoa; phylum Chordata; order Testudines; family Chelidae; genus Emydura; species Emydura macquarii. Next base: position 22,723,416 of record NW_027131527.1, read on the forward strand.
CTCAGAGGCACCAGTATAAAGTCATCCCAAGGGCACATGATTGTCTGTGGAACCCATTATTTTGTTTAATAACTTCAGGACCCTGTCATCCCACATAATTATTCTAAAATTTCCCTTATCTTTGAGGAGTTCTGAATAAAAATGGAGGGGACTATGTGGGCCTTACTTTAAAGATATTAGCGGCTTAGGCACTGACTGTATCATGGAGCATAAGAAGGGAGAGGACCCAGCTCTCATCCAACTCTACAGCCTCTGGATGAACTCAGCTGTTATTCACATTGGCACCATTCTTGAGAACCATATTCAGAAGAGAATTGTGGGTGGGCAAGAGGCCTAGGTTGCAGAGAAGATGTTTGTGGATGTTAGCCTGGCTCAAGGGAAGACAATTTATTGGATACACTGTAATGGCCTGGGTTCTACAAAGCCTCACTCCGGTCATCTAGCAATGAGCATCCCACATCTTAAAGAAACTTTTTCATGTTTTAAACTAAACTTCTTATCTTTATGTGGCTCTTTACTTGCATGTTTGTAACATGCCTCATTCTGGCTTTTAAAACCGAATGCACTTCCAGTGATGCCGGTAATGATGCCAGCCACACAGTTTTATGATTATAGTAGCACTACTGAGATTGGGCTGCACCGAGCTAAGCGCTGGACAAACCGTTTGTGGGTAGCATTATTTTAGAGCGAACTGATCTATTTCTCCCCATATCTTAACCTGTTAGGAGCCCAAATAAACACACCACAGCTGAACACTATACTGCGCCTGCCCTATATTTGTTCTCTCTCTCACCGAGCGGCTCCATCCTGCGTTTGTCTGAAGTGCTGGGGCTCACCACCGGGGGGGGGGGGGAGATTTCAGTTGGAAGATATGACCCTGCACCTCGAGCTGGATAGATAAAGTCTGATCTACAAAGACGGACCTGGTGATTGGGGGGGGGGGGGGAGACACTATACAGGGCAGTGGGAAGTCTTCAGAGACCAAAGAACATGCATATTTCTCCTGCTCATGGTGCATTTTGCATCAGTCACCGACCCTTCCCATGGCTGGGATAAGGGAGAAGCACATGATTAGGGAGAAGGCTACATTTTCTGGCTTTACCTGGGAGAAAAGGAAGGATCTTTGCTTGACAGGAGGAAAGGGTCAAAAATTCATTTGGAATAAGATCTCATGACGTTTTCCATTCCTCTAACTTTTCTCTAAGGTGAATCCCAGCAGCATGGATCTATTTACTTCTTTAATGGAGACTCTAATAAAGGTTACAGCTAGGTGACACAAAACAGTCCTTTCAAACCAACAATTGTGGAATTGTCCAGTTTCTCCCAAATCAAGAATTAATATCTTTGAAGTTAAGTCCAGCTTTCATGTTTATGGTGTGTTTCTTATATCTGGTTCACTTATAAATTATATGACTTTTACACTAATAGGAGTACTGAAATCCAAGCCGTTGTAAATTAACATAACCATATAAAAACATAATATCTAACTATAAAGTCTAAAGGCAGACTGCTCTCTAATGCCACCTAGTGAAGGTGAGAGGTGCACATTGTGACTATGCGTCCAGATTTTCAACAATACACTAGCCTTTGGTAAACATCCAATTCATTACTTTAAACTAGGCACACAGCTGGTTGAAAGACTTTATTCAAAGAGTAGTTATCAATGGTTTGCTGTGAAACTGGGAGGACAGTTCGAATGGACTCCTGTAGGGGTCTGTCCTAGGTCCGCTACTATTGAATATTTTCATTAATTACATTGATAATGAGGTGGAGAGTGTGCTTATAAAATTTGCAGATGACACCAAGATGGGAGGAGTTGTAAGCACTTTGGAGAAGAGGATTAGAATTAAAAATGACTTTGAAAAATTGTATAATTGGTCTGAAGTCAACAAGATGAAATTCAATAAAGATAAGGCAAAGTACTTCACTTAGGAAAGAAAAATCAAACCCACAGCTACACAATGTGGAATAACTGGTTAAGTAGAAGAACTGCAGAAAGGGATCTGGGAATTATAGTGGATTACAAATTAAATATGAGCCAGAAATGTGATGCAGTTGTGAAAAAGACTAATATTCTAGGGTGTATTAACAGATGTGTCCGATGTAAGATATGAGAGGTAATTGTCTCACTCTACTCAGCACTGGTGAGGCCTCAGCTGGAGTACTGGGTCCCATTGTGAGCATCACACTTTAAGAAAGACAAACTGGGGAGTTCAGGGAAGAAACAAAAATGATGAAAAGTTTAGAAAACCTGAACTATAAGGAAAGGTTTAAAAAAAACAGGCATGTTTGGTCTTAAGAAGACAAGACTGAGAGAGGACCTGATGGCAGTCTTCAAATATGTCAAGGCTATCACAAAGAGGACAGTGATCAATTGTTCTCCATGTCCACAGAAGGTAAAGCAAGAAGTAATGGGTTTAATCTGCAGCAAGGGAGATTTAGGTTAGATATTAAGAAAAGCTTCCTAACCATAAGGATAGTTAAGCATTGGAATAGGTTTCCAAGGAAGTTGTGGAATCCCCATCACTGGAACAGACTGGACAAACACCTGTCAGGGATGCTTCAAGTATGCATGTCCTGCCTCAGTACAGTGAAGTGGACTACATGGCCTCTCAAGGTCCCTTCCATCCCTACATTTCTATGATGCTTTGATAAGAGGACTTGAAAGAGAACTGTTCAGCAGCCTATCAGAGTCACCAGATGAGTATAACAGTTATACATTACATTAAAATATTTTTGTTATAAAATAGTTGAAAACTTAACATTGTGTTAATGTTAAAATTGTGTTAGAATAAAAATCAGAACGTTCCAGTTTAAGCTTCCAATAACAGCCTTAACTCTGATCCAGTATTCCCACCACTTGTACCCTTATTATCTATGTGATGAGTGGGTCATATAAGAAGGATGCTAATATGATGGTACCGTAGATATTTTGGAGAGTGGATGAGTTATATAAGCCTTTCCAATTTATTAGTGAATTTGTGGAAGAGGTGTGGGGCATACACATGAAAATCCCACTGATTAGTTTATCTAAGGTATAGGTGCCTGTCATGCTAGTATCTATGCCATCCCTTTGATGTAAATGGGAGTTATAGAAGCCAATCGAAGGCACTGTATGGTACAACCCAATGACAATACAGTTATGTGTCATCTTTGACTAGTTTGATTATGACAGTGACTGATTTGCTGGACTGAGAAATAATGCATAAATCATATGGCAGTTTCACTTATATTTAATATTGGCTGAAACGTCAAACATGTAACTTCTATGTCCAAAGTAACCCTCTGAACACTATGATAGATAAAAAGAACATGAGTCACGTTCTAACAGATACGTACCCCTTTGAAAAGACTCCCCCATAAAACAATTTTTCAGAAACAGCCCTCTATTACTAACCAACATTATGTACCTGATCTGGTAGCTCGTACATATGCATTGAAGTCAATGAGAGTTTTGAGGGCACAACAGTCATAAGGCTGGACACATGTGAAGGCCTACTTTTAAAAAGTTGTTACTGTCCAAGTATTTCTATCACATTGTTGCTCTTCTATCTGTGAGGTATTCCAGCCTCTGATCTGCCTGAATTAGCAATTGTGATCTAGCACATAAAGGTATGGGATGTTTTAGTACACATCGATCACAGGATCAATAGTCAATATTAATACCTGGTGTAACTCTACTAATTTCAGAAGAGATAAGCAGCTCCTAGCTGAAATCAATCGAGTTACTTCAGTGGTGAATTTGGCCGTAGGAGACTCATGGGAGGTGGAGTGAACATCCATCTTGTAACAGCAGGAATGGGTTAGCTGCAAAAATTACCTCTTAATTGATTCCTGAAATGTGTGTAGCTTTCCAAGATGCTCTATAATGTCTGCAGCCATTTCACTTTTTCCCACCGCTGGAAATATCTCCAAAGTCTTCCAAAAAAAGTGACCTGCAAGTCCTGAAAATCCTCCAAGGAGGAAACAGTACAGGATGGAACGTTTCATTTTCCTAACACCCTAGAAACCAAACTGTGCTGCAGTCAGTGGCATTATGTATTGCAGAAAGTGATGTCAACAACTCTTGTCAGGTGTTCCAGATATCTTTTGTTTAGGCAAGAACTGAACAAATTAATTAATTAATTGTTATTCCAGGCAGAGCTGGCAGTGACATCGATAGCTATGGTTGCTTATCATTTTCCGACACAAGACTCTACATTCAATTGCTAATTGTTTTATTAAGCTTAAACCATTCAGGCTGAAATTTTGCATGCTAGAGGTCTGCCTCAAGCTGAATATTTTTTGAAAGTTTCAACACAAATGGTTCCACTGTTTCTAAGAAGAAGGTTAAGGAAAATACATTGTTCTGCCAACCTTGTATACATCTTATAATAATTGTATTGAGAAGCTCTAGTGCTCCTTCAATGAGAAAACTTGCAGGAGGAAAATAAAGCCCACTGCAAAGTCTGCAAAGTTTTCTTCTTGGATTTTCCTTTGCACTCTCTTTCTCCTAGGGGAGCGATCTGCAGTCAGACAGAGTAGGGAGATGCCTAGCCTGTACACCCCACAAGTCCAAATCTCTGCAGGGAAAATAGAGTACAACCCACACAAATCATGGGCCATCCTTGGGGCTGGCCAGACACTCCATGATGATTAGAGAGCACTTTCTTCCATGGCACTAGGTCGCCATGCTGCAGGAACCATGCTGCTATTGGCTGAATGCCCTTTTGCTGTTTACTATCTCTGATCAAATAGAAGTTGCAGAGGGGAGTTAATTCTGCTTTTAGAAGCATTAATTCCTGCCACAGATATCACTGCAGATATCTATCAGGTTCTCAGGGGAAAACCATGGTGCGATATGGTTGCTTCTTTCCTCCCCCTCTTTTAAGTCCTCACACTCTCATCGTTAACTCCCATTTGGGGGAATCTTGACCCTGTGAAGTACCTGCAGAGTTCCTCCCTGAACTCCCAGTGAGTGGAATGGGAGCATTTCTGTCTATTTTTGCTCTCCTTGATAGGTGACACTATTAGAAACAAAGCTTGAGCCAGCATTTTATTCTAGATTGTCATGTTGCTAAAAAGTGCACAGAGTCCAAATGATTATTATGGCACTAGCTTCTTTCATTAAGATTCTGAACATAAGAATTATCATACTGGATCAGACCAATGGTCCATCTAGCCCATTATTGAGTCTTCCAACAGTGGCTAGTTCCAGGTTCTTCAGAGGGAATGAATAGAACAGGTAATCATCAAGTGATCCACCCCATTGGCCATTCCCAGCCTCTGGCAAACAGTAATCCCTGCCTATCCTGGCTAATAGCCATTGATGGATCTATCCTCCATGAACTTTTTTAGTTCTTTTTTGAACCTCATTATAATCTTGGCCCTCACAACATCCTCTGGCAAGGAGTTCCACAGGTTGACTGTGCGTTGTGTGAAGAAATACTTCTGAACCTGTGGCCTATTCATTTCATTTGGTGACCCCAAGTTTTTGTGTTATGAGAAGGAGTAAATAACACTTTCTTTTTTACTTTCTCCATACCAGTCATTATTTTATAGATCTCTATCATGTCCTCCTTTAGTCATCTCTTTTCCACACTGAAAAGTCCCAGTCTTATTAATCTCTCCTCATATGCAAGCTTTTCCATACCCTGAATCATTTTAGTTGCCTTTTTCTGTACCTTTTCCAATTCTAATATATCTTTTTTGAGATGGGGGCCACCAAAATTGCATGCAGTATTCAAGGTGTGGGTGTACCATGGATTTATAAAGAGGCAATATGATATTTTCTGTCATCATCTATCCTGCTCCTAATGATTCCCAACATTCTGTTAGCTTTTTGACTGCTGTGGCACATTGAGTGGATGTTTTCAGAGAACTATCCACAATGATTCCAAGATCTCTTTCTTGAGTAGTAATAGCTAACTTAGACCCCATCATTTTATATGTATAGCTGGGATTATGTTTTCCAATATGCATTACTTTGCATTTATCCGCATTGAATCCCATCTGCCATTTTGTTATCCAGTTGTCACCCAGTTTTGTGAGATCCCTTTGTAACTCTTCACAGTCTGCTTTGGACTTAACTATTTTTAGTAGTTTTGTATCATCTGAAAATTTTGCCACCTCACGGTTTACCCCTTTTTCCAGATAATTTATGAATATGTTGAACAGTACTGGTCCCAGTAGAGACCCCTGGGGCACCCCACTATTTACCTCTCTTCATTGTGAAAACTAACCATTTATTCCTTCTCTTTGGTTCCTGTCTTTTAACCAGTTACTGATCCAGAAGAGGACCTTCCCTCATATCCAGAGGGAAGGTTGATTTATTTAAAGATTCACATAATTCACTGTAGTTGCTATCTGAACCTCAAAGGCAGCATCTCCTAGATGATTTTTTGCTTTAATGTGTTTTAGAATATTTATTCTTTTCTATTCCTTCCATGTCGTAAATTGTTTCTTATATGACCTCTACATTATGAGAATATGGTGAACAATGTTATAAAAAACAAAACATAATTCAGTTTGTCAGAAGAATCTACTTATATTGTTACTTCTGCTGTTTCATCTACCTCTCCCACCACAAAAGATGGGCTAACACAGATCCTTCGTTTCTGGGGAACTGGCAATTCCTTGGTTACATTTATTTACTTCGAGAGATTGACTGCAACATGTTAAAATTTCTCTCTATCTTTATGTTAAGGTTACATTCATAAAGATTATACCCAAAAATGCTTATAAATCCACATTCTTCTTTGCACTACACTTGGACAAAGCAATGGGGAATCTGACCTCCAAACTACAGCAATGAAAAAATACTTCTTTATATATAGTATGGTCAGTATTCAAAATACTCTGCATGTCAAGGTGGACATGCGCAGCAAGAGTTCCAGTTTTAACAGTTCAGTGGTTCCAAAGTACAAAAATTGATGCCAATACAAATTTCATATAAGGTATGAATTGAAAATGTAACTCAGTTATATTTAGTTATGTGTTCCAGAGCCTCAGAAGTTCCTCCTACATATTTTCATGTTTGATCACTTTGATATCATAAAATCAGTTCCTAGGTGGGTTCATTTTTATTTTGGGTCGATATACACATACAGTAGTTGTTAATGGTCAAATACAGAAGATTAAAGTAACAATCAAGCCAAGTACCAAAAATGTTTAACAATGGAGTCACAAGGGGAATCAGATATTAGTCCTTGAGTGAAAAATATAGGGCTAGACACTAAGACCCAGATCCACAAAGGTATTTAGGCTCCTAACTTTCATTGATTTCAATTAAGGCTTCAGGAATGGATGCTTAGAGACACATTCAGAAGCGTGGTAAAAGGCTGCAGCTCCATTGATATCAATGGTTTCCTCAGAGATGTGGCGTTTTGGTTGTATCAGAACTGCAGCTTAGGCCTAAAGTGTATGTTCTGAAATACCTTGTAAGGTAACATTTTATGTGGCTGAAATAAAGAGAGTATCAGTTTTCCCTACGGCCAATTCCACCTCTGTCTTTCTCCTGCCCATTATACCAGTCCCTCTAATGTATGAGAACTGCGTTTTAGAGCCTACTGTATGAAACACATTAACATTAAAAATAGCACACAACAGGAAAAATACAAAGTTGCAGAGTGTAGGGCCATTTTTGTATTTGATATTTTCGTATTTACATGTAATAAACAACAAAGAAATACCTTAGAAACAATGCTATTAAAGACCGGTCAATGGAAGAGATTTTTCTTTTACAAAGACGACAGATTTCCTTTCAGATGAATGCGTTTATGGAAAAGACAGTCTGACAGTGATGAAAATGGCCTCTTTTCAAATGATTCAGTTGCAGATGGGTCAACATGGAGCTCTGTCTCTGAACTCTTTTGAATTTTTTGGTGTTGGGGAAGGTAGAAGGGAAGAGAGGTGTTATTTTAGGCCTTGTCTACACAAAAGAGCTGTACCACTTTAACTAGAAAGATGCAGTTAAAGCAGTACAATCCTTGCTCCCCTCACTCCCCCAATATGGACACCATTATACCAGTATACAGGTGCTTTATAGTAGTATAGCTATTCCTGTATGGGAAGGGGAATGAGCTATACCAGTATGAGTCATCTTTATACCTCTGTAACTGCATCCACATTAGGAATTATACTTGTTATAGCTATTTTGGTAAAAAATCACACCTATAACCAAAATAGTTATACCAGTATCAAAATGGTGTGTAAACCAGGCCTTAGATACAACAAATCAAAACTCATCCCTGAAGCTTTGGTTCCGGATCAGAAATGGGCAACATCCCAAGAAAACAGCTACTTATTCTCTACCATTCAGTACTGTATCTCACAAGATTAATTCATTCCAGGACCGAGGACTGAAAACTTGTCAGATGATCTCATGAGTTTTCAGTATTGCAGAATCCAAATCCAAGTCTGGATTCTATCTTGAACCCAAATTGTGAGCTCGCTTTTAAACCTAATCCAGATCCTGATCCAAACATTGTCTACACAAACTCTAGTTTCTGTTTTTATTTGTATAAAATATCTGTATTGAAATGTTACAATAAAATTACTATTTGAAAGATAAATACATGGGGTTAAATATCATCCTCAGCATCTAGCCAGGCAATGTACAGTATAACATAGGGGGTTCTGCTGGAATTAGGTGGAAGGAAACCTTTCCCCAAAACCACCAAGTAGAAACACTCCACAGTTAATACCACAACTCCTAAGGTTGCAGTAGTCCCCTGCTGGTCCTTGGCCTCTAGGTCACATGGGGGCAATGGACAGTGGATTCACCTAGAGACAGATTCCCCAGTCCAGTCCCTGCATTCTCCAGCCCAATCTTTGCTATGCAGGTGCATGCAGGAAGGCACTGCAGAACTGAGCTCTGCAGTATGAAGTGGGGTTTGTACTGGGCTCCTAAGTCCTGTTTCCTCACCTCCACCCCATTCAAAAGACCCACATAGTTCAGCAGGATCTAGGGGTCTCCAGGGCTCTGAGTTGGGGGATAGGATTTGCCCTTGGTGTTGTCATCCATACGGTGCACAATGATAGACAGATAGATACCAGTTCATTCAGGAGGGCTTAATTGGTTCATCAAGTGTCAAGAATAACAAGTATGTAAATCAGCAGGGAACACTGTGAAGCTGTCACCATTACTTTTTATTTTTCCCTCTTGAACCATGCTAAACAATTCCTCTTACTTCTTAGTGTTTACACAGCTTAAAAGTTGACCGTTATGGCCTGTTACTTTCTAAGCATTGTTTAGCCAACCTATACACATTTAGGTCTTTAAATCTTTCCCCACCAGTCAGTCCCTCCAACCTCTTTGTCACATTTTTGCTGTTCTTCTCTGAACTCTCCTCCAGTTTATCTTTTTGGTAATGGGGTACCCTGCCCTGAAATAAATATTTCAGATGCAATCTCACTAGAGTTGTAAGAAGAGGGGCTATTCCCTCCCTGCTCCATGATGTGATGTGGCGACACATGCAGCCCGCCCTTTTCCACTACCACATCACTTAGCAAACTCCTATGTAATTTCCTGTTACCAGTCTCCTCAAAGTCTCTTGCAGGATTACTGTGCTGCAGGTTTTCCCCTCCCATTCAATGTATGTTTCTAAACATTTCGCTCCACATTCAATGGCTTATATTTTTCCAAGTTAAATTTAATTTTGTTGTTTCACATCCATATTTCTAAGCTCACTAGGTCTCTTTTATTACTGTTCTGTTGGCTCTAGTAGCTGTAATGCTTTCCAGTTTAGTACCACTAGAGAATTTATTAATATGCTGTTTACTCCTTGCTAGGTCATTAATGAAGATGCTCAATAAGACCAGAATATTTACTTGTAGCACCTGCTATACATCTCTCACCTGCTGGAGAGGTTTCTATGTATCATTACCTAATTTTGCTCTTCCATCCCATTTTCTATGCAGGTGACAACACTCATACTCAGGACAATTTGAATTAATTTATAATTAAGAGTTTGTGAAATTACTTCACTTAAGATAATGATGGTGGCTGTACTATTATTGTGTGAGCCATTAAACTGATACGGAATGGACATCATACTCCTTTCACAGGAATGGTGCCAAAACTGTAATCAATGAATGGGCTTATTTAATGTGAGATAACCTGATAGCTAAGACTTTGTCTATGCTGGGTTTTTTGGCACCAGTACAGCTACACCAGTGCAAACCTTTAGTGTAGACACACTGCACTGGTGTAAATGATGACTTTGAACACGAGTCACACTGGTGCAAGTTACAATTTACATCGGTGCAACATGGAGTCTCATTCGCTTCATGATGTATAGCTATAGTGTAGGTATAATTACACCAAAGCAAAAACACCCAGCACAGACCAGGCCTAAAATAGCTTAAAATGCTAGTTTCTGTTTGAATTGGTGCAGTATTAGGCACGTCCTTTCCTCCTCCCCAACAGTACTACACAATTCCTGAAGCTGCTTTTCTTGAAACATTACTGTTCTTCTAGCTTCTTACTAATAAGTTAAATTAGGACATGGAAGAGCGCTGCAGGGAGTGCTATCCAATACTATACCGGTAGTCAGAATAAAAACAAGCAAGCCAGATTTCTAGTTGTCCACCATGAGGCTGATTTTCTATTGTCACTCTACATTATTGATCCATTTAATTTTGTTTTGTAGCCTAAGACAGATACCAAAGTCAATGGCTATTGTACAGTTCACTTTTTAAAATGAACGTTGACTCTAGTCTCTCTGAATTAGTCATTGGACACATTTATCATATTTGAGGCAGCTGATGGCCAGAAAATGAAGGTTACAGCAAAATCTGTTGCTGCATGCAGTTATTTCAAGGCTGCAGGTTTGCCAGGTTTATTGGTCAAGCTGTCAGTTTGCCTTTTCTGATAGTGTAGGCTGGATCAGCCTTGGTGGGGACTGATGTCAAAAGAAACCCCTTATCTGTGCTGTGAATGGTATATCTCCTCTGGAGCGCTCTTCCCCTCCCTGCTATTGAACAAATGCATCCAGATGACTGGATGGTGCCATCTCATCTTGTTGACTTTGTCCTTTAATTGCTGGTTTATCAGCCTTTCTCCTAAACATCTCAATCTGCCTTAAATAAAAAAAAAACAAAATGAGCACGTGCACAAACACTCAGAAATAAAAAGATCACAGGATAATGAGATTAGTGGATAGATCTGGTCTGAGCGCAGGCCCTGTGTCTTCCACCCTTACTCAGGCTGAGCACCTTATGCCACAAATTATACTGCTCAGCCTGTGTAAGGGAAGGAAAATAGGGCCCTTAATCCTGGAATCTTTCTTATTCCTTTTATCCACTTATTCTGTCTGTCTGTCTGACTCGGATTACAAGAAAATGCCCTGCATGATTTTATTTGCATTTTCATTTCTGTTTAAGTTTCTTTTGAAATCGTCTAGAACAGACTCTTTCACTGATTCTTTGCTCTTATTATTCCTACATTGCCAAGGACCATGTGCTAAATGCTTTATTTAATATAGGCAAATTCACTCAGAAAGTCTTAACAAACGGGAACTGCAAGTGCTGCATTTCTAGTGTGCGAAGAATAGTGTATTTATCTACCACGTATTACAATACACAGGATTAAAAGCCAGTGAACAATCTGTGTGTTGGCAAAGGGCCCCCCTCCCTGAAAAGTTAAGAAATGTGATAAAAGTCTGAAAACTCAGCTTCTCAGAAGAAAGGAATGAAAAGAACAGACTAAAAAATCCTGATTAAATGTTCCTGGGCAGCCAAAAACCTCAAATAAAATGGTATATCTGAAAAATCAAAGGACTTTTCAGACTGTCTAGCTGCTGGAAAGACCAGACCAGCATTGCCTTTCCACAAGGTGACTCTGGGTATGTACTCATTGATGGTGGCAAATTTGCCACTGTCAGATCGATCTATCCGGATCAGTTGAAGACCCACTCAATCCGGAAGTCAATCCAATTAAACCACCTCCTCAAAAGGCATAGTGCTGCGTTGACGGGAATGTGTTTCCAGTTGGTGCAGTGCAGTAGAGATGGCTCACTAAAGGGAAGTCATGAAGTCTACAGGAGTTACGCAAGCTACTCTTTGTAGCTTGTGTAGCCTTTTGACTGCCACCGAATTTCACAGTAAGTGTAGACTAGGCCTAAATCAGCTAGCCATGTCTTACTATGTAATTAGCATACTAGCCCCATCATGCAGTACCTTGGACACAGAATTTTAAAACTCATACTATAAACATAATTTTTCTATAGTCTTGTCTTGTATTATGGTAGCATCTGTTAGAGGAGAACCTCTATACAAATCAAAAGCAACCAATAACTATGGCTGCAGGGGTGCGTGAAAGGTTCTTGTCTCTCCCCTCTTCTCCCATTTGCACACTTACATGCACACGTAGTGTTAAAGAGAGAAATAGCTATCCAAAGAGAAAGATCCAGACAGTTAACACAGCAGGGTTTTATAGTCAGTCTAAAGAAGGAGTGATGATGCCTTGGAGAAGCAGCACAATCTAATGTCATTGGATTAGGAAATCTGTTCCAAGTTTTGTCACTAACCTGTTGTGTGACCTAAAACAATTTACTTCAGCTCTCTGTGCCTCAGTTTCCCCATCTACCTTTGTCTGTCTTGTCTATTCAAATTATAAACTCTACAAATAGTGCTTAAGTTGAAAAGTGCCCTCCCAATAGTTGCTTGAAACCCATAAGTACTATCATGATATAAATAATGAAGATGATTGATGTTTTCAAGATTTCAGATTATAGTCCCAAATGGGGATATCTGAGGCTGTGTTTATTAACTCCTTGTGCTAATTAGGAAGGGAGGTTATTTAATGGAGCCCCTGTTAATAGCTGATTAGTCTTTCTCTTGAAGCTTAGTTATCAGCAGTTTGGCCCTAAATTTTTCTAGGGCCACTAATGCCTTTAGGTCTTCAGAACGTAGTTCACTATCCAAAGCTTTCCCATAATGGGCTGAAACAAAACATCCAAACCAGACCCAGAGGCTGAAGGACTAGTCCTGGGCACTGAGCAAGATAATCAGGGAATAACTAACATAGATAATCAGCAAATCATTGAAATGAATTGATTCAACTCTGGCTGGCGTCCTTATTTCTGCCTAAAAGCTTCTGTGAAATCTGACCAAGTGGCCAGTTATCTGACTGTCTCTTCCTGTTATCTGGCTTTAATGATGGAAGTGGGGAGAGAGGGAAATGATGTCTTTGAACAGGATCATGGCCTTTCATTTAAAGTAAATAGCAAATAAAAATGGAATAATAATGTCTGAAGAAGGAGTCTGGCCTGGGTCAGTCCTGAACAGATTAAGTAATCCATTAAAACCATCAGACAATATAAGATTGTTGCAGGAGGTGCTGCACCTCTTGTCTAAATACACCACAGGGAGAATCAGAAAGTGATTATTTGTGATGATTTAAAAATCGTAACAGTGCAGCATGTTGTTGCTGTTGAAAGACAAAATGCAGCCAAGACATTTCACCACCTCAGGGAATGTTTGTTATATGTACTTTTTTAAATGACTGAACTGCACAATCCAGGAGCTTCAAAGTAAAGGTTTGTTCTCCATCATTAACTCACTGCTGTGAGCTGTACTAACCGTTGGGAGGGCAACATATGCTCCACTCATAGACCAACAACTAGGCACCAGGAGTTGAGTTAAGGAATAGGCTGGCCATCTTGGCTCCACATTGCTTCACTCTTCTTGCTGTAACTCAGACTATGGGCTATTTTATGATAGATTTTCATGACTATTAAATTATAAATACTGAAAAAAATTCTTTGGTAGGTATTTATTTACACCACTGTAGTCTGTGAGCCCTGATCCTCAAAAGATACTTAGGTGCCTAACTCTTACTGATTTCAATGGGAATTACATGTCTAAATACCAAACACCAACAGTAGACTTTTATTTGTGTCACAGTCTGACAACTGGTAATATGAACTCGGTGATAAATTGCACCTTTAATCACTTCACCTGCACTCCACCCTCTACACCTCAACTAATTCTAATAATACAAACCTTCAAGCAGCAGCCTTAAAAATGTTTACTAGATACAATTTTTCCTTTTTTCACACCTCTCCCGCCAGTATAATTCTGGGCTTTGGTGCAGGACAGGCAATATTCTGGACCAGTGACAGGCTTAAAGTCTGATGTGGCGTGACTTATCAGGGCTAGAAATAGGAGCTTTATATCAGTGACTTTTGGTGAGAGATGCTCCCAAACTTGGTAGGTCCCCAGCTGTCAGATTTTAAAACTGTGACATGATTATGTATGGAAAAGCTATTTTAGGTAGTTTTCAGATGTTTCTAACATAGAATTATAGAAATCTAGGAATGGGAGGGACCTTGAGAGGTTAGCTAGTCCAGCCTCCTGTGCTGAGGCAGGACTATGTATATCTAAACCATTCCTAACAGGTATTTGTCTAACCTGTTCTTAAAAACCTTCAGTGATGCGGATTCCAGAACCTCCTTGGAAGCTTAGTCCAGGCTTTAACTATCCTTATAGTTAGGAATTTTTTCCTAGTATCTAACCTAAATCCCTCTTTCTGCAAATTAAGCCCCTTCCTTTTTGTCCTACCTTCAATGGACATAGAGAACAACTGATCACCATCTTATTATAACAGCCCTTAACATATTTGAAGACCTATCAGTTTCTCTCTCAGTCTTCTTTTCTCAAGACTAAAAATGCCCAGTTTTTAAAATCTTTCGTCATAGGTCAATTTTTTTAAACCTTTTCTCATTTTTGTTACTCTCTTCTGGACTGTTTTCAGTTGTCCACATCTTTCCTAAAATGTAATTCTCAGAACTAGACACAGTACTCCAGCTGAGGCCTCACCAGTGCTGAGTGGAGTGGAACAATTACCACTTGTGTCTTACATACAACAGTCCTGTTAATACATCCCAGTATGATATCAGCCTCTTTTGCAACTGCATCACATTGTTCACTTATATTCACTTCATGGTACACTATAAGCCATAGATCCTTTCCTTTCCTTTCCAGTTATTCCCCATTTGGTATTTGTGAATTTGATTTTTCCTTCCTAGGTGTAATATTTTGGACTCATCTTAATTGAATTTCATCTTGTTAATTTCAGACCAATCCTCCAATTTATCAAGGTCATTTGGAATTCTAATCCTATCCTTCAAAGTACTTGCAACCTCTCCCAGCTTGGTGTCACCTGCAAATTTTATGATTTTCCATTCTTTCCAAAGAACCTGAAGAGCTGTACTCACAGTATTAAAGCCTTACAGGTAGAAAGATATGTAAAATAGGACCAGTACAACTTCCAAAAAATCCAAAACATTTCTGCATGTTTCACCTTCCAAGTAATCAATCTCTCATTTTCACAAGCATCAAATTCACTTACTTTAAAATAAATCAACCAACACACCAAGGCCTAGCCAATGTTGTAGACTAAATGTCTGCAAAAAATATAGCATTTTGAAAAACTAAGCCACAATACAAAGAGATCACAGAGAAATCTCTGTTGGATAGTACATTCTTTTCTTAATTATTTTTTTTATTTTACTCCTATAATTTAGAAAAAGGGCCATCTGATTTTGTTTTATTAGAGAGAAAAAATCTGTAAACTAGGCTTCATCCCAAAACAAGTTTTAATAGCCTAGACATAAACTCTGCAAAATGGTTCAGCATAGAAATGCTCAGAAACTATTAAATGTAATGAAAAAAAGCACCTATCAGTTACTGAATTTCCACAGTTAAAGCAGTTTTATGCCTACTATTCACAGGTACTACCAACATTTATGATAGCAACCTCTCTAAAGTAAATTTAATTATCTTTATCTTATTACAAATAATAAATTTAAGTTGCCCTACAATGAAAATCAATTGTCAACATAAGCTATGGATAACATCTAATAAAACTGCCCTTTGTAAATCTATGATTAATAAGACTGGTTTCTGCATTAACTAACAGACATCATAAAATTTCCTTTCTGGCATTAAATCCATGTTCATCATGTTGGATTGAATTTCCTAAAACAAATTGCCAGAGCATATGAGCAAAAGTTTGGCGCCAATGATTATTATATTGTGACCATTTGAATATGTATCTCTATCTGACAGATTGGTTTTGAAACGAAGGTATCATGTATTGCTTTAATTAAGTCATATGAGACATTGGCTATAACAAGTGATAAATGATCTACTTTTCCTTTATTTCCAGAACACAGTGATAATGCTATAGCCATGCAGCTATGTAAGGTTCTGTCAGTGTCAGCAGAAGCTATATGAAAGGCGAGGAAGCATTTCCCCAAAATATTTTTTTACACAGAAAAGTGTTATTTCAGTCACTGCACAGAATGATAAAGATGATGATAAAGATGTCAAGACATTTCCATTTGTTATAATGGAAGCTATAGTACTTGAGTTCAGCATGAAGTTATGTTCCTGAAATTAGTTTGTCTGGTGCATGAATTACTGTGTGATCTTATTGCAGACTTAGGAGTTTATTCTTTCTTTGATGCAAAAAGGATCCAGCTGATTACTCCCAATGGCACTTCGGGCCTGATCTAATGACTACTCAAGTCAATGCGAGTCTTTCTACTTATTTTAATGGGTCTTTAATAACTTACAATACAACATCTATCTTGAAGGATCCCAAAGGCACTTTATAAACTGCAGCATAGAGACACCACTGAAAAGCAATCTCCTCTGGTGTGAAGGGTGGCAGCAAAAGAGCACACTACACAGCACCGGGAAAAAAAGAGGAAATAGCCACAAATACTGAGGCAAGTCCTCCCAAGTGCCATAGGATCTTTAGTGTCCATATAGAACAGAAAGACCCTAGTTTCTGTAGGTTTCTTACAGTGGAATAAAACAAATGTAAAATTTGTAAAACACTTTGAAGAGAATGGGGCCTAATCCTCCAATCTATAACCTTGGTATGAGTCAATTGACTTCAGTGAAGCCATTCCATCATAAAACCAGACTAACAACACAGTGGGGATTGTCAGCCCTATGAAGTGCTATTTATTATTATGATGAGTGGAAACTGAAGTGTTCTAGTAATTTCACTAGCATAAGCTTTAATGTTTTTTATTTGTTATAAACTTCTAGAGACATGACTATATTCCCTTTCCTAATTTTGTCATTTTCCAATTGCAGAACTTTTTCGTGTATGTTGAACTGAGCTGAAAAACAGTTTTTTGTTTTTTATTTTTTTTGGTTCTAAATTGAACTTCTGTTAATAAAAGTACAGTTTCTGACATATAAAGATGATTTTTTTTTATGTACCTGCATCACCTATGCTACAAAGGCACTGCCAGGTTAAAATTAAATAACTATTTGCATGTGTTATTGAAACATCTTAAATGATTAACTCTGGAAAGATTTTAAAAATTAACTTCTTTTTTTTTTTTTTTTTTTTTTTACCATGTATGATATTTAATTTTTCATTTCTCTCAGTTTGAACAATGTATTAACTACTGGAATTATTTATCAAGGATCATGGAAGATTCTACATCACTGACAATTTTTAAATCAAGATTCTTTTTCTAAAAGATGTTCTAAGAATTATTTTGGAGAAGTTCTGCGATCTGTGTTATACAAGTCAGACTAGATGATAACAATAGTCCCTTCTGGCCTTGGAATCTATGAATCAATTAAAAAAGACTAGTCAATTTCTATGTTGTTTCTAGTCAATTTCCCTTTCAGGTTCTCATGCACTATTTTGCAAAATTTGGGGTGTAAACAGAGCAGGAGAACTCTTAGCCGTTTAAAAATGTTTTAATTGAAATTAAAGAAAAGAAGGAAACAAAAACTTAATTTTACAAATCTAACTTTGGGGCAAGTCCACGCTGATGGTCTCCTGTTAAAGAGCTTTGGAAATCATGTTTCCTTGTTAGCATCTGCTGTCCAGCCAGCACAGAAAGCACAAGACATTTTTGTGGGCTCCACCAAAAATGGCAATTTGTTTCTAACTTCTGCAGGGTGGTTTACATGTTAAAGAGTTTCTCCATTGTAACCATCCTAAGGGAAATGAAATTATAAGCTTCCACTACTTGATAAGGAATTTTTAAATTATATTGTGCCTTTCTTTTTGTGGCCAGCCTTTTTATCAAGATATACTGGAACGAGGTGCATTCTAGACTTGCTAGAAATTTACAGGTTGACCTCAGCTGCAGCTGGGTGCATGCTGACCAGAGGGCTTTTGAGCCTTGCAGGATTTAGTGTATGACCATTGGAGTTTGAGTTCAACCAGTAAGCACATGCTACCTTGCTGGCTGATCCGTATCACACTTATAATACTGTAACATGCATAGCTGACTAATGCACACCCAGCCATGGTTGATTGCTGTTTAACTATAAAATATAGAAGGGGGGGGGACAGTTTATACAACAGATCCTTCTACCATGAAAAACAATTTCTAAGATAAGGAAAAATAGGTGGAAAAAGGTTGTATGGACCTTTGCCCAACTGCTCTAAATATACCTTTTGTTAACCTTTTCCTATTGGTCTTTTTAAGGTACCCTGGACCATGTCCTTTTTGGTGTCCTTTGCCCATGTCTTTTTGAGGGAAAGGCCATTTTAATGTTTTAAACTGCCACTTTTCCTCCCCTAGCCCTTCTCCTGCTCTTCACCTCCCCCAGTCATTGCCAGCTTCCTCTCATTTCCCCTACCCGTTTAACAGCATTGGACCTGCCAACCCCAGCATAATTGGAAAGACTGGGGTTGGCAGACAGCTATCTCCTCTCCAGTCATTTCTGATCTGTCAAATAAAATCAACCAACCAGTTTAGGACTCTTTCCTCTCCCCCAGTAAATAAGCCTTGCTTCAATAGCTCCTCTGCTGCAACTCCCACCACTTCAAAACATAAGCAGGTAGCCTCTCCCCCTTGAAAAACAGACTCCAGCTGCTCTGCTCCCTCTCCTCCTGGGTTACCCCCCAGTTCACACAAATAACTCACAAAGCCTGCAGCTCCCATTTCACCTCATCAGGTTACAAGCACCTACTTGTCACTTCCTTGAGATCTTAAACAGGCCAGGTCCGTCAGCCTCCCACTTGGGTTCCTTCATGTTGCTCTTGTGATGGAGTAGCAGAGCTCTGCACTGGCAATGGGAATCTGAGGCTACTTTGATTTAGAGGGCTGGAAAGAGTCTGCAAACAAATGCTGATTACAGCATTGTTCTATACTTTCAACAAAGAATGAAACTGGAAGCTTTAGTTCCACCATCCTGAGGGCACTCTATGGTGCTGCTGTGCTGTAAGTGCTAGATGCAACCAACCTCTGACTACATCCTCCCATCTACCACAAAGAGTTTTTTTGTTTAAAGAAAAACAGAAGGGATTTAACTGGTGGAACATTGCCCTCCTTATCCCCTAATTACCAGCTGCCACTGGGTGTAGGAATTGATTTTAATCACAGGTAAGATCGCAGGTGTACATCATTAGAGGCCAAATTGGTCAATCAGAGCATGGCTTTTTACAACAGCCCCAGCTCTCCTGTAGTTTTCCATCATGCCCAATAGGACTCAATGCAGGGATACCACTTTTATTATTTTATTAGAAAAGACCATACTACCCTTCTTGTTAGTCCTATCATGGACCCAATGGCTGTTGCCTATAGATCCCTTCCCCTCTTGACTCATTCCTCATGACATTAATAGTACTTTTTCCTTTTATTGATATTTTATTACCTTGTACCATGCACAGAGAACAGCAATATTCATTTTTGGTGTTGAGAATGTGCATATGGTAGGGGAAAGAGGTCAGGATTTTTTTTTTTAAATAGAGTTTTCTAGTGCCACTGCAGCAGACCACAGGAGGACCTAGACCTCACATAATTGGTATTGTTTTCTTGAGTGGTGGGATCTCAAACCACTTCTGTCCCTCACACTGGTTTGAAAATGGAAATAGCCTGACTGAAGTAGTTTTGATTCTAAAGCTTTTTTAAACTATTGCTAGTGAAAAACTCTGATGCCTATTTTTAAGTACTGTTCTCTTCTACTTTTGACCTCTCTGTAAAGGGTTTTTATGCCTGTGTTAACACAAACAAGTTTCATTTAAGTCCTTGTTCGTCTATCCACCTCAATAAAAGCAAAAGTAGCAATCACAAGTATGGGAATGAATGTTAATGCTGCAGGACAGGTATGAGAAAGCACAGTTTGTTTGCAGACCTCCACAGTGTTAAGGGTGGATATTTAAGAGAATCTCTAGGGTTGAGTTCCACATAATGATTGGTGATCAAATTCAGTCCCCAAAACAGTTCCTAGTTATGCAATCACTGAAAGCTGCTAGAACTAAGTCCAAATCCAGAAGTTAAACTGCAAATAGTAATTGCCACTGCATTTTCATATACATGATTACAGCTGACTGGTGCTCCAGCCTAATAGCATTGCAGTAGTTAATGGAAACTGCAGTTCCATCCCCTCCTTTTCACTAGATAAGCAGTGGCAGACATCTAGTGGAAGGAGATATAACTACATAAAGATTAAAACAGCCAGGGCCCTCTAGTCCATGGCTATGGAATTTGCTGTAAAAGCCATCCTATGCTTCCAGCCCTCATGGTTGAGGAAATCTTGAAAACATGACTCAAGTATAAATCAGGGAGGCTCTTCCCAAGTCTGTGGATAGCTTGAAGCAATAGCTTTGAGGTGTGTACCGACTCATTCCTACTTCTGAGATTGTTAATGTGGATTTGAAAATTATTCCTGATTTTTAAAGCAGTGACATCAAGCTGGTGTGCTTATAGCCTTATGCCTCTCCAGCTCCCAAGAACACCGGCTAGCTCCTCCACTGTCACAGGCCCTCCAGTTTCCACTCCAACTTCTATGATGCTGTTCTGCATTGTCAATACAAAAGACTGTGGCATAATGACAATTACCAACATGGGAACAAGTTACATATAGAAAGGGGGACTACAGAATTGGTTTTACATGTAAGTAATTAAAATCATGTTTACATGTAAATTAAGCTACTGCATAATTTTTGTTCAGTTGCACCAGAATTCTGCAGAATCCAGGGACCTTACCACAAATTTGCCTCAGTACATAGCTTTTAGTGGATAGATACCTTCTGACAGCCACAATGTAGCTGTGGCAGTTGGGCACAAAGACCATCTCTGCAGACAACTTTCTCTCCAAATCCCTCCCAACCAAGAAAAGGGTAGTGTAAACTTTGGCAAAAAGAGGGGCAAATCAGTTTCAAACAAACAGAAATCCTGGACCTTAGAATAGGTGTCAGCCTCTTACCCATTAGCTCCTAATCTAGCACTCACCTGAGACTGATAGAGATTTGGGTGATGGGCCAAATTCTTGTTTGTAAAAAAGGAAAATGGCTACAGAAAGGCTAATTAACATTTGAAGCTTTAGATTTTAAAAAGTCTTTATTTAACCTACAGAGTCATAATTTGAAGTTTTAAAAGTCTGTAAATGTCATGTAACTAAATTACAGTGTATAAAAACAATTCAGACGAAGACAGGATAACTTTCTAAAGAATTAGATTTTGCAACAATTCATCACTATATATAAAACCTGAAAATGACTGAGAAAACAGATTGAACAGAAGATCAGAGGTAAGTTTCACAAATGCAATGGTCTGCACTAAATATCTTAGTTCAGTGCTCTTAAAGGAAGTTTAGACTTGGGAAGAGATGGCTCTATTGTATCCTCCACCTTGGATCTCTCCAACAGGCTTGTAGATTTGTTCTCTTTATCCTTTTTTACACTCTTTTTGTGCTGCCGGGTTTAAAAAAGTTCCCAGTTAGTATCATACCTTTACACATGATGCTAAAGAATGCAACATTATTGTTTTCTGATTGCTTTGTAATTCTGCACACAATACTCAAAGTATAAAAAGTTCACAGGATAATTTCACTTGTCTTCAGAAAAATTTCATTCATTTGCTAAGGAGATTTATTCTTTAGGACACAAGAGTCTTACGAGCCTAAGGCACTAAGATTTTCTCCTTAAGACCAAAAGAAAGACATCTCTAGGAATTCCTGAATGTGCCAAACTACTTTGTTGGAAAGTCATTTCTTTCAAAGATAGTTCTTATCATAGCTAAGGAGATAGCACCTTTATCTGCAGTGAGACAAGTTTATAAAGAGCACACTTTCATTGCTAATGAAAGCAAACCAACAATTACTATTCCATCAAAACAAAGTAAGCCTTAAAGGTTGTGCAGTTAGATTTAAATCGGATTCTTGTATGCAAGTTTAGGTATATCCTTTAGGCTTCTGACAAGTTACCAGTTTAGCTCTTAGTGTTTCATATAGGCCTAAACATGGTGAAGTATAAACGTACTGTTAACAAGATGTTTAAGGATACACCAAACAAATCCTCAGAACATTTGATCTCCCTCACTGAAACGAATATTGATACAGTAGTGTAGTTTAGTGTTTAGTTTCCAAGTCACATTGGAGAAGCTATGTTCAGCTGGACAAGTATTTAATCCTTGGAGTGCTGCAGTGGTTCATCAGCCAGATAACTTTTTTTGCTAGAGTTAGCAAAAAGGTTTTGCAACTCTCCTCCTCATGCTTCTCCAAAGACAGACCTCAACATCTTAAAGGAGATCCCATTACTAGAAAGTACAAAGCCTTTGAAAGCAGTCCACCCTTTAGCGATCCAAAAGGGATCATGGGTGAAATTACAGCCACTCTTAATACTTTACTAAGAAGTGTTCATGGGCTAACACTAGCATAAAAACAAAAACAAGCAAACAAGTTTACTAGCTCCTTCCCCAGTGGAGTTGGGTGGGCTAATCTGTTGAAAGCCATTATGGTAGATGTTTTGCATCTAATCTAATGATGAGCAGCCTCATGTTAAAATACACCAGTAGATGCTCCAGTGTCCTGTACACCATGTTATACATGTTTCCCCTATGTGGGCTTCAGTTTTAAAAAACTTACTTTCAACTGAGTTTTTGTTGAAAAAACTCAATGTAAGGGGGAAATGTATTGGCTGCTTCTTTGAATCAAGATGTATGAAATCTCAGATCAATATTCTGAAGGACTATGTCTGGTCACAAACCTACACTGACAATGCTATACAAGTGCTGTTAAAAGGCATGTAATTTAACTATTTCTAATCCTATTATAGAAGGGTCACCCCTCCTCCTGGTCAAATCCAAAGCAGTCTACAACTTTGTGGAAGTTACCTGGAAAAAGGGAACACCGCCATTTGTTTGACAGCACACACTTGTGTCCAGGGAAGATTTATCGCTGAAGATACTTTCATTAAATTCCTGTACGACCTCTTCCTCCTCCAATGAGTCCTGAAAACAGAAGTTTCCAGTAAGAATTTGGAACAGCTAAATTCAGAGGGGATTTACAATCACTTGATCGAGTTCCTAAAATACCTGGCATAATCTTTTAAGAGATTTATAGATCTTTATATGCACAAATATCATGCAAAAAAGACCTTTTAAACCTAATACTTTGTTTTATCCCATCTCTGTGCATTTCCTCAGCTTTGCATGGTTACTCACATTGTAACAGACGAGTGCAATGCAGAAAAGCTTCAAGAACTCTGTTTACAGAGTTGAACTGAAACACCTTTAAAGTGTTGTACTAACTGTTAAATCCCATGCCTTCTGGATGAGTGTCTACAACATGGAGCCTTGTATTTATACCATCTCACATTTACCTGATCCACATTCTCTTCTACCCCCTTTACTGCATTATTTAATGTAGCCATGAGCTCTGGTTGCTGTCGTCTCAATTGCTCAAGCAGCAGGTCACGGGGTTCTGTTCTCATAAGAGTCACTGGATACAAGTAGTCTTTTCTCTGTGGAGTTGTTCCTTTAATGAAGTTGATATACAAATGAACGGAATTATTAAACACTTCCAGCTTTCACTTTAATTACATCTCTGTTTTCATGTTAAATGAAACATAGGAAGCATTCTTTGTAGACGTTCTTGTCCATTTTAAAAAAGTTCAAGACTATCAATCACCTTACATTCCTATTAGTTTTAGTTTATGAACTCTGTACTCAAATTGCATGCTGTCAGATCATTCCCCTTCCCACCCCATTGTGAATACCTGTTGGGATATCCACTTTAAGTTCCTCCTGCAGGAAGGCATTAACCTGTGTCAATCCACACTGTGCTTCCTCATGGACTATCAGTTTCTGCTCCAGGAACATCTCCTTATCATCTTTAATCTGGTCAAGAAGGCTATTCAGTGACCTCTCTTCAGCGGCTTTCTGTCTATTAATCTGGTCTGTGACTTCAGCAACTGATGCATTACAGCTTTCATTTGCATTCTGAAAGACAGAAGAACAAATTAACAAGAAAATTAAGGTCAAGGCTCTTGCCTAATTGGTGGGGCAAGATAGTTACATTTCAGGTTGTGTCACTAAACTCAAATGTGACCTCAAATTGAAGAGTTTGGCAGTGCTGCTTTATATTCATTTTGAGAGCAATATTTAGAATAGTCCATTTCTTGGAATGTTCATGCCATTCTTTGGGAACAGATGCCAATAGCTAGTCACAGGAAGAGAGCTATTGCCATACTGGATCAAACATTGGTTTCTCATATTCAGTATCAAATCTCAAAACAGTAAATAGCACTAAATGCTTCAAGGTCAAGTGCAAATAATTGCATTTTAAACAATTTAGTATAAAGCACCTGCAAGGGATTAGGAAGGAAACCTGCATTTTAAAGAGCATTTTTAGCCCTTAAGGTTGTAAAGAAAGTCTTCTGGACATGAAGCTGGTATGAACAAATACAGTGTTTTCTTCCTGAGTCTTCAGACAGCCTGAAACATTCAGCTGTGAATTTACTCATTGGGGTGTTAACTCTGAAGTCTAGTGACACTTTAAATGTCAGTATTAAATTAGTTCATTATTACTTTAGCAGCGACCTGGGGAAGGATTGGGAGCAAAATCCATTGATGTGGGAGTCGTTACAGCGAAGAAAAAAAAATACAGACAGGGAAAAAGAAAAGAAAAATAAAGGACCAGAAATAGCAATAGCCCTGAAGGGGAACATTTTCCCCACTGACTGAAGCTGAATCTAACTTAATGATAATGAAAAGATTAGGTGGTAACCTGAAAGCCATATTCTATACTTGATACTGTTCAAACCTTCCCATTGACAGATCTACTGTAGACTAAGGGGTGTAAGTTTTCACAGGGTGTATCCTAAAGTTTTACACCAGCTTATGTGTATGTGCCAGATAAGTTGGATAGTTTTTATGTTATTTGCACTTCAAATTTCAAATCTGTGCTGTTAACTTCAGTCTTGCATTTTGTCATGTGCCTTCTTATTTGCTTCCACTTTGGCTGAATTTCCATTTTCTGAAAGGTGTCCGGGTGGCTCAGAAACCTCGTCTACTTTGCCATTTAACCATGCTAGTTTTCTTGCCTTTCTATTTCCCCCTTTATTCACAGCATGTGATTATTCTAGACTTCAGAAGCCTCTGTGTAGTGTCTAAAATGTAATTTCCTCAATTTTGAATTTATGGTCTTTTTTTAGAGAGATATTCCTTTTCTAAAGTTACATGTCTGTGCTAATTTTGATTATTCTTCTGCCATGGATACTGACTTTAATCAAATTGTGGTCCTTAGTGGTATAGTTGTTTTTTTTTTTTAAACCAACTCCTGGGTCACTTCAGCAACTACAGCAGCCACAAAAAGAGAAGCTATTTGCTAAAAAGTAGTTATTTAGAGGCTTAGATTACTTCTCTAAACCTTGACTCATTTTGAGATTTGAAAAGTTTATATATTGGTGGTTAATATCACATATTGCAAGATTGGGTACATGATATTACAGGGAACAAGAGGCAAGTCAACCTTTATCCTGATGAGGAGTCCTGTAGCATAACCATAGTAGAATGATGTACTTGATGACTTTGGATTTGTATCTATACATATTCTACTTTCTGGTCCTCTCCATTCAGAACTTTTCATTAGACTATGGAGTTATCAGTTACCCTCTGTAAACACTGAAGTCGTTTCAGTTCACTGCTGAAGGAGGACATCTGTTGATCAGTAAGGCGATCAATCATAGTATTTGCAGATTCAACCCATTCATCTGTCTCCTGACACAAACTGGTGAGACTTGTGCGAAGTTGCTCACAACGTTCAGTGGTCTCCTCCAGCATCTTTTTGTCTTCCCTGTTTAGCTGTCTGATCTCGTGTGAGAAATTATCCAAAGATGTAATGTATTTGTTGTGGTGGGAAGTTGTACAACTGATTAGGTCTGTAGTTTGCCTGCATGAACAACAGATTCATAGTATGGATCAGAGGATTTGGAAATGCAAATTTAAAAACATCATGTGGCAGGGACAATCCAATTTCAAAGTAAGCCAGATCCAATCCTGTTATAATAAGAAGTCATTGGAATGACTTCTGTTTAAGCTATTTATGTGGTAAAGTTTTCCCTAACAACAATCTAGTATTATTGCAGGATTTAATAAGTTAATACATTCACATTCTGGCCAAGATTTTCAAATGACTAATGACTGAGTGTCCACTTGACAAACCTTATAAGGACCTTAATTTGCAGAAAGTACCAACCACCACCCTAGGAAAATCAGATCTCTTCCAAAGGTCTCAAGTTGGGCCCCCACAAGTCACTAGTCACTTTTGAAAATCCTGGTCTCTAATGTTTAATTAATTCAGTGAGCCCATTTTTCACATGATAAACTAGTTTATATCAGTAGTAAATTAATTTGACTGCAGAATAGAGTGTAAGCATGCTGCAATAGTCAAGGAGCCTTCCCCAAATCTAGTTCATTATGCTCAAAGGATACATGCCCAGCCACATTTGATAACCACTCATGAATATAGGGTTCCTGAAAAAAAATAGAACCTCATGCTTGCAAAACCCATGAAAGTCTCAGCTTTGTAGTAGAAATTAGGTTCAAATACCATTGAGAAATCCAAACCAGGATCTGAGTTTTGTGGCAAGACCCACCTCTAACAGGTAGGATTTGTCCAAAAGAATGTACTGCATCGTAATTTACATACAGGTGTAAGAGAATGTTGTAAGCATATGAAAAACAATGTATTTCTTACAGATGAACATTTTCTTGGACATTGGCAATACTGGTCTTCAAGCTTCCACCTTTTTTAGATATACCACTTAAGTTCTGCTGGGCTTCCTGAACCAACAAATTCAGTTGGCTTTGAAGAGAAGCCATGAATTGGGTTGTGCCCTGTTAAGAAAAATGCAGAGTTATATACCTGACAGGCTTGTTACCTACCTCAAAGCCACTAGCACTTTCAACATTAATAAATTTAAATTAATAGACTCGTTATGGAAGGTATTATATAGAGCACCAAGTAGTATAACTACATTTTAGAGCCATAACCAACAGCTGTGCTCAGAAAAGACATAGGCAATGGTTTCACTTAGATTTTGGAGTGTGCGGGGAGCAACAGTTTAGCAACAGCTATAGGTCACTCCAGGAGCAGACATGTGATACTTCCATCTCCCCAACAAAGCTAGAAGCAGCACCACACTTGAGGCTGATTAACAGAAATAGGACAAGCAAATTAAATGAACAGGAAATCGTGGTCCTACAACTGACTGATGAAGTAAGTATGAAAATCTACTACAGAAGAGTTTAAGTCAAGCCAAGTGAAAAACGTTAGGTACAAAATGCTTAATTCTGTCTTCTTGCACTAAGAAAAAGGTGATACCTCTGTAAGTGCCAGCTTTGTCACTTCTGTTTCTTCCTTTAAACTCTCACACTCATTCTGAAGTTGAGCCAGAACACTGGTTATATTTTCCTGTAATTTATTCAGAGCGAGACAGTGTTCCGTAAAGAAGGTATTTGTTTCCTCTTTATGTCCTTCCATCTTTAGAGGGAAATAAGTTACATTAAGGTTAGATAAAGAAACCATGAATTATGGAAGTGAAAAAGTTTTCATAAACCTTGTGCTATGACCTATACTGGTTATACAGATACAGAATCTCTACACCCAAAAAGCTTAGAGTTTAAAGGCATTGCTGAATAAAATACAGTGGAGAAACATAAGGCAGTTCTTGCAGGTAGGCTTTGCAGAAGTTTGAAGTTAAAGAAGGGAGGTTGGTATATTAGGCTCCTGCCTAATATACCAACTGTTCTAAATAGCTGTTCTAAATATAAGGGATGGTGTAAAATCACAGTAGAATGAGGACAAAAGGGGAAGTGCTCATGTAGGACAGCAGCAAAATGCACTAGAATCCTTCCAAGTTAGAACATGAACACCACACTGAGGAAGATAGCAAGCCAGTGTGGCTGCTCTTGATAGGGGAGATGTGGTCAGAAGAAAGAGTATTTTGGATAAACTGCAGGCAAAAGAAATGAGAGGGAAGGTTTAAGCAGTGTTGCTTTCTTTTATCCAAAAGCTTCAGGAGCCAAACTTTGACAATCAGATAATCGAGATTGTACTGATGTGAGGAATACATGAACGCACAATGTAAGATGGAAAAGCAGATTTGGAAGTCAGAGGTAACAGATGAACCCATGGGACAGATTATGCAGGTAGGTAAGGCCAGATTAGAGATAGAGACTGAAATGAGATCCACAGGAAGAGTCACTGAGAATGTGGTCAGTAAGCTAAGTGAACTAGAAGAGCACAAAGGGTAGTCCAGGGAGAAGGAAGTCTGTGTGAAAGCAAAATATCCATGCATTACCTTTTCAACCACAGCTGAACAAGTCTTGATGTTATTCTGAAACCGACAGTTTACTCCCAATACAAAGTTCACCATAGGTACCAGACTACTTAATGCTCTTTCCATTCCAGACTTACGCTCTTCCTAGAAAAGATGGTGCAAATTTAAAAAAAAAATATATATATATATATATATATATATATACCAGCTCACTCCTCAATTCAAAGCTGCAAGAGATTATTCAGACTCATTTGGATATATTCAGGGCCCTGTGTATTCTGAAATTGCAAAATTTGCTACAGAATCCACTTTGCTGTAGAATTGTGCTACAAAATCTCAACTATGATTAGAAAACAAAAATTTTCAGACCTTTTTGGGAAGATAGATTTGAACACATGAACAGAGTATAAACTAATGCCAACCTACTTCTAAAAAGTCTGAAACAATGACACGGGTGTGACTATTGCTCCCCTCTTACTCTGGGGCCTATGGATTCAGTAACTGCGCAGTTGTGGAGTCAAGAGCAGGTAACTGAATTTAAAACTATTTTTGTTAATTGACTAGACCAAATTTATGGAGGCCTTTTAAAACTTGAAAAGATCCATATTCTCAAAGTAACTCAAGAGCATCTAGATTAACTAACCATCAGTCTCTTCAACTCAGCTTTACTTTTTACTGACAGAGTCTCCTGTTCTAGTATTTTTTCAGAAATCCAAGAAGTTTCAGCAGACAGCATTTTCACAACAGAGGCAAAAGATGAAGATACAGCTGATGCAATAACATGGGTGGCTGAAGAGCTGGCAGACAGAAGGTCACCTACAAAGGTAAACAGAACATTATAAACTTTGTGAAGTGTTTTCCCAACAGTCCCATGGTATAAGAGTTCACATGAGGATACGCTGATAACGTGGTACTAGGACAAGAACAAACAGTTTGCCCTAGCCAGAAACAATGCCTCTCAGTCACAAGTGTTGCCTACAAGACAGCAAATTGAGGTGGATGTTTCGGCATAACCTTTACTTTATGGTTGTAACTCCCCAAATTAGACTATCATTAATGTGACAAGATTCAATTCCTGTACTTTAGGTAAAGCCTGGTCCTTACATCATGTCATATCAATTTTAGGAAAGTCTTTGGTATTTCTGCTGCGTATAGTTCATGTTAGCAGTCAAAAGATAAGATTATATCAGTGTATTACACTTACCAACTAAATTAGTGTAAGATTCTAGCATCTGTTGCTGTTTCAAACTGTTCTCATTAACAGAATCTTGTATTTTGCTAAACAGAGCATTCATTCGTCCTGCAAATCTCTTCTGGGCTTCTGCATTGTGTTGATCAACTACTTTTTTACGATCTAGTTTTGCATGGAGACCAGACACATCTTTAGTTGTTTCTTCAACCGTACCAAGCAACTGAAAGTTAAAAAAACGTAAGTTACTTTGTCAATCTTCCAATGAATCAACTTCAGCCTCAAATCATAACTGCAGGGTTATTATAGTCTTAATTTAACTGAGATGATGAAAACTTAACCATATCGCTGAAAGAAAGAATTGAATCCCTAGAGAAGGGAAGCCAAGAGATTATATTAACATAATTAGTATATCACTACAGTTAATTTCTTAATCTTTGAGTAAACTACTATCAGATGCTCAGGCATTCAGAAAGTTGCACACAAGACATTGTTTACTCTGACCAACTTCAAGAAGAGACACACACCAAGGCTTTAACAGCCCAGCAACCATTGTCCAAAAAATAGGAACTCGAGGAGCATGGTGGCATCCCTTCTCTGAAGTGTTACCAAAATATTGGGTAGTAAGTCCTTCACTAGGACTCTGACTTTAAGGTGGTTTCCCACTATTTCTGTAGCGAATAATACAGAATTTAACAATGTAGCTTGCCTGCCAAGCAAATAGCCATCCCCACTTGTTACAAGAAAGAACTCAGCAGGATTACTGGTAAAGAAGAGTTATGCCACGCAATTATGAATACAAGATTTACCCATTTGAAGAAAAAGAAACTTTCTACAGCAAGTCACTGCTGTAAGAATTAAGAGCATTACTACATATGAAGCTATCAATATGCCCCAAAATGTAACAGTGGCATGTAACACTGAGTACAACAGACCATAGAACTTTACTTGCAGACTTCCTTTATGAAGTGCTTGCACCCTAGTTCTCCTCCATAATTTTATGGGATACTTTATCGCATTATAGGGCTGGAGATCACCCCTCAAACTGCCACATAAGATAAGCATTCGCTGGTTCCCTGCAAAGTGGAAGGTGCTGGAGCTCAGAGCTTGTAGGGCAGGATGGCTTAGAGAAAAGCCGCATGCCGGTTAGTGAGGAGCTGGGCAGTCAGCCATCAAATTTTCACAGAAACAAACTTGCCATCTCAAGTGATGTCCCCTCCCCATCACTGTAAAGTGGGTCAGTTCATAAGTCTGTTCCCATCTTCAGTTTTAAGATCAGCTTGCAAGATACTGTGCCAGGACAGTTTTGACAAGTCAATCCCTTAATGATCAAGTATATTATCGATAGAGCTGCAGTTAGTTATTAAAAATGCAATAACCTTGCTAGCAGTGCCATGCAGCTTTTCTTCAGTGCTCTCCAAAGCTGAAGCCACATATTCCTCCTCCACAAGATGAATCTTGGTTTCTTGCAAGTTTTTCTGAGTGTCTTCCAGTTCTCTTCCCCTGATCTGCAGATCCGTTCTGCATTGTTCAAGTTCATTTTTATTAACCATGAACAGCTCAGTGACCTAAAGTGCAATTGAAATAATGCAGTTAATAAGCTAGTGTTTTCAGAAACCTGAGGACCAACTTGGTCATACTTCCAAATCATATATTCATTAGGAAGAGTATCTTCTCCCCCAACATTATGACTTGTGTGCCATATTATCAGATGACTGGTCAACTACAAATGCAGTCTCAGTTGTAAGCAATGTTTGATATTTGAGACCTTGTTTTGAGATATTCATGTTTAATGTACAAGTGTCAATGAAACTTCTCTCCAAAATAAGACGATGTGATTAATCACAAGAAAAAGTTCTGCAGAATAATTATGTCCGCTTAAGGTTCTCCTACTAAAATCAGCCTAACCAAATACAAGGAGGAAAAAGATTCAATCAAAATTATTTAATTTAGCTAAAAGCAAGACTTGTAACCTCAAGTCTTGTAGTTCCAAATCTTGGAGAATGTTTCTCATTCTCTGAGTTAGCCTATTGCAAATGTACAATGAAATTTCACCTTTTCTCAGATGCACCCTGAAAAGTCAATGCCAATCCATCCAGAAAGGAACATTTTAGATTCCAACTTTTTGTTGAAAGTCCATCAGAGGAATTTTAAGCTAAGGCAAACTTGAGAACTAAGTGTAATATTGCATTATTCTGCTACAAATGAGCAAAGTGAAAAACAACACCTATTAAGGAGTTAGGCATTGGGTTTCCTTTTAGTAACTATTTTTGATTAGGAGGTTTGAAGTTTAGCTTCAGCTTCACAAAACTGACTAAGCACACTCTCTGACTAAGCTCCCTGAAGTACCATTGGCATACAAACAAGACTTTGTTTAGAACTGGTCAGAAAATGCCAGCTTGTTGGAACCAAATGTATTGCAAAAGCAAGACATGTTAGACGAACTTTTGTTGAATCCCAGACAGTGCTCCAGCAGAACCCTGTTGGCCAAGCAAGCTTTCCATAGGAAACTTGTCTGGTTCCCTTCCAACTCAACTGGGCTTCCAGGGTCCACAGCTCTAGGGCAGCCCCACCTTGTGAGGGCTTCCAGAGTCCAGGATCCACAGCAGGAAGCCATAAGAAATCTGATTTGACTAGGGTTCTCAGGACTTCCAGGCTACAAACATGGAGTCAGGACGGAGCCTGGCAGTCCTGGGAGAGGCTGCCAGGATTTGAGGGCCAAGGCAGCCTTGAGAGCCCCTTGGCAGTGGCAAAACAGACAAGAATGTCAATTTCATTCAGCAGCTGCTAGTCTGGTTTGTTTCAGAAACACCATGTATCTGCTTCTGAGATAAAATTTCCCCTAGGATTCCCAGTTTGTGAAAAGTTTTGAAAAAATTGGTTTAGGTCCAAATTGGAAACCAAGTACTGAAATCTCAAAATTTCTTGCAAAAGAGAAATCCCAAGTTTCAATCAGCTCTACCTTTGTTCTTCTCTGACTGAACATATTAAAATGACTCAAGAACTACAAACGCCATCAGAAAGATTTAGATTTACAAGGTGTAAAAAACTTACAGTTATCAGTTTGGAGTTTCTAAAAATATCACAACACCAAGCTCCTCTCCTTGAGCCAGTCTTTCCCTCACAAAAAATAGCTGTTCTTTGCAGACAGAGTATTGTTGAAAGGCTTCACTTACTCTTTTTACTTCTTCCTCCATGGCACTAATTTTCTCAATATACTCTGCAATTTGTTCCTCTTGAATTGTCAGTTTTCCATTAAGAGCACTAAAACAATAAATATAACATGATTGATTTAATAGTTACCTAATGTTTCTCATGCTGTGTGGTTATTTTAATGGTACTGTTTTCCTAGTTTCCACATAAGCTATAAGTATTATTCATTCAAATGCAACAAGGATTGATGCCAGTTTGATTTAGACAGTATAATGTAAATGAAGAATCTTCCTTCAGATGCATTATTTATTGACCAACGCACACGTAAGTATTCTGAGGCAGATAAGATTTTAGAGAGACTAGCCTTGTACTAGCTGCAATTCTTATGGATACAAATGCTTCTATAAAGCATGTTACATTTGAGGATGTGGTTGCCATGCTTGACACTAAGTTTTTAGAGATTTTGTAGTAGCTGAGGACTCACTCATAGTTTTCAGCAGAAATGTAGATTCCATTTTTCTCTCGTGCAGCAGCAAGATCTCGTTTCAGGCGTTCAATCTCTTCTGTATATTCCTGTAACAAACATGATCTGTAAAAGCCCGAAGATTCCAGCTTGATAAACTAAATTTCTACTTTGATTCTGAGTTATAGCATAATAGCCACCTACTAAGACATTACATATTTTTACATGAAAGGGGAAATGTTTTAAGTGTCAGTTTCACATCTTGAAAGCAGTTACAACACTGTGGCACCTTTGATTAGATCAAAGGCAATAGTGCTCAACAATAAATTTTAACTAGGCAGTGTCTAACGTTTTACAATAACTACCTATAAAGTTCCCTTACTAAGGGTCACCTTTACCTGAAAATGCTGGGTTATTTTTCAAAACTTAATGACTGATCCACCACATATGAGATTGGGATGGTTGTGTCTGACTTAAGGCACCTATTATGTTAATATTTTGCCAGATTTTAGTTGCTACCATCTGATGGTTCAGCAGTCTAAGCTCCTTGTGAACAGGTATCCACATAAAAAGCTATAACCAATACCCTGATTTGATGAAATTGCCAAAGAGCCAACAGCTGAATCAGAAGGAAAATTCAGTCCTTAAGACTGAACACCCACTCATGGCTAAAGTGGTGCCTCCAGGTCAGGATGAAATGATAACATTGTTAATTCTCAGCAATTTGGCTAGCCTGACCAAAATAAATTTAACTATCCTTTAATTTGTGAAAGCGTACTAGAAAGTTACCTTAATGAGAGCTCTTTTTGTCAGCTTCTGGTTAACTTCAGGCTTATTCATGATATTCTTTGCTCTATGTGCATACTCCAGAGTGCTCAAAGTTTCCTGTATGAAGTACAAAGACAGACACATGACCGCTAGATGAAAGTTTAAGATTTCAGTACTTTATTTGTACTTTTGTATAACCTACAGACTGCTGGAATAAGTATCCTACTAACGACAATGTAGGATTTCTATCAGCTTGCACAGGTAGGCAGGATCAAGTCTTTACCTCAAGATTTACAGATGCAGGAGAAACTGTGGCAATTATAGATGTTTTTGTACGCCCACCAAGAGAATCCTGTAGGATTCTAGTGAGTTTAGATTCCCTGTATGGAATATGTGGGGCTCTTTCTACAAGAGCAGTAATAACTCTCCCCAGAGTAAGCAGAGACTGATTGATATTTCCAGCTTCACGAGCTCTTTTGTCAACTGCTCCAGAGCGACCAATGTTTTCACTTCCTGCAAGGTCAACCTGAAAGGAGGAAAAAAAAACGAAATCTGTAACTTACTGCTATGAGAGTGTCTATTGTATATGAGACTTAAGGATCACACTCCAACTTTTAGTTCAGAATCCGGATTACCATTTTAAATCCTGCCATCCACAAAACAGCTCTTCCTAATGGCTTCATAAGAACATAAGAGCTGCCTTAGTGGGTCAGACCAATGGTCCATCTTTCTCCAATGGTGGCCTGTACCAAGGCTTCATGGTGAGTGTACAGAACATGGCAATTATGGAGTGATCCACCCGTCTTCCACTCTTGTCTTCTTATAGTCAGAGGTTTAGGATCACCCGAAGTATGGGGTTGTGTGTCCCTGACCATCTTGGCTAATAGCCATTGATGGTATACTCCAGAAAAAGAACTGGATAATTCATGAACCCAGTTACACTTTAGGCCACCACAACATCCCATAGCAATGAGTTTCACAGCTTAGCTGTGCACTGTATGAAAAAAATACTTCCCCTTGCTTGTATTAGACCTGCTGCCTATAAATTTCAACACATGACCTCTGGTTTTTTATTGTGTGAAATACACCTCAATCTGTTACAGGCCCATGCCATCCAATCTGGTAAAGCTGGTTCATCTAGGCTGCAGCCAGCTCAATTGTCCTATATGCTTCCATTTCAATAGATCATCCAGATGACGACTCCCAATTGCCCTCTATTGTTAGCATTCTGCTAGGTGCAAGTATTTCTCCTGACACCTCCTGGAACCCCAGTCCAAGATGAAGGCACAGAGATATTTACAGTCAAAATAGCATTTACAAAACAAACCTGAGTCTGTAATTTGATATAGCTACATGCAGACATATACTAATCAGTCACATCCACCACTTATTTATGCAGCATGCAAAAATGCATTGTTATACATGGTCTAACAACATAGGGCCAGATTTTTAAAACAGTACAGACACACCAAGAGGGATTTTCAAAAGCATCTAAGTGCCTTTCCTATGAATTAACTGAAGAACTGACTTTAAGACTGTTGAAGAAAATACAGCTTTGTCTCATTGTCTCTAGTTTGTTATTCTAGGTTTTCTCACCTATATAAAATGCTGGAGTTTAATGCAGATACTCACCAAGTTTAGTTTCCCAATTTTAACAAGCTCTTCTCCATCTATTGTAGTTTCTTTCATGTGTATGGTGACTGAAAACACAGAGTGTGAACGACTGCAAAATAAGTCAGTCAGTTTAAGACAGACATCCCAATAAAACCAACTTTTCTTCTTTTTGCAAGACAACCACTGATAGTGTGCTACTGAGGTCAATGGACTTGTACCAGGGATAAGTTTGGCCCACTGATTTTTATAGATGGGCACTTTTCTAATACATCAGCTTATTTTACTAAGCACACTACTAAACAGGTGCTTTAAAAATGAGATCCTCAGAAAGCCACTAATATATTAAAAACATTGAAGGGTTAGTATCAGAAAATTCAGCCCAATGTTTAGGTTTCAGGGGGAAAAAAATGCATGAAGACAAAAGCAACAGAAATGCCACAAATATTTGTATATGTTCAATTTACGGAAGCTTTAAAAAAAGAAAATGAACATGCCCTGCAGTGCTTGTAACCAATGCACTAGGTGCACAAAGGTACAGTATAGGAGAATCTGAAAAGTGTATTATTGTCCAAGCTATGAAAATACGAGCAAGCAGTACTCAGTGATAATTTAACATTTAGTTTTTATCTAAGACACTAGTAGATCTTAGGGCTTATTTTTAGCTTGACAGTATCCCATTAACAAGTCTCACCACCAGTGTGACGTTGGTAAGGGACATGCAATGTGGACACCAGGGCCCCGACATGGGGGGAGGGGGGGAAGGGTACACTTTACTGGGACCCGGAGGCCCCGGGTCGCCTGGCCCCGGCTGCAACCCCCATTACCATGAGGAAAAAATTGTTCATAGCTCATGAGATTGTATGTATGGGATGAGGGATTGTGGTATGTGTGTGGGAGGCAGCCTGTATTACAAGTTTGTAATGGGCCTGAAAAAATTATGGTTGGGACCTGGTGGACACACCACAAATATGCAGATGCTTTGGACTGGGAACATGTAGATTTCACAATGCATAGAAACAACACACAAGCAGATAAAAAGTTATAATCCTACATCCTATTACTATAGAGAATTTAGATAGAATAATTATCCTGATGCCCTTATCTGACTTGAACAGTCTGACATTCTTGCTTTAAAAAAAATGTAGCAGCCAAAAAAGATCAGAATATCTTGCATCTCTTTGAAATTGAATAGTGCCCCTAGCTTGCTGTTACATTGGATCACTATTGGCTCAGACAGTGGAATGCTGCTTCCTAGACCACACACATCCTGCAGCACTTAGGTGGGAGACCTCCACGGAACAATGACGTTCTGACCCAGCCCACCTCTGATTGCCTTGCAAGATTTGACAGGATCACACCACCAAATGGTATGGCTGCACGCGCGCACACACACATTATTCTGCATTGCCATGCAGCAAGCTCAAATTCTATCACACTCCGATTTCATTCAAACAGCAAATTTTCAGGTGTTGGGGTGGGAGAATAGAAGGTCCTGGGCAGGCAATGGATATGAACTGGATTATCCAATAGGGCTTTTCCAGCAGACTGCTTAGTATTAAATCCTAGACCTAGACAATCATCTGCTAACTAACCAGCAACACAGGCACCAGTGAAAGGCTGCCTTATCTCATCCTCTCTTGCTGACAGAATAGTGGCTACAGAGAATGAAACCTATCTTTCCATAAAAGATATATCAACTAAATGACTATAGCACACCATAAAGTATGTGGTCTCTATTGGTATATTTACACTATCAGCACTATACCCGCATAGCTACATTGCTGTAGCTATGCCCGCATAACCCTGCAGCACAGACACAACCTATATAGGTGGAAGGGGTTTCCCCCAATTGATGTAGGAACTCCATCACCCCGAATGACGGTAGCTATGTCAACTGAATCATTCTTCCATTAGCATAGCTGCATCCACACAGAGTAATAATAGCTAGGTAGGTCTGGGGTATGGATTTTTCATGCCCCTGACCAACATAGCTATATTGACCAGGCTTATGTTGCAGAGGGCATTTGTTCAGTCCATATTAGTACATACTACAACACTTTTTACTCAAGTGCTCCTGGCAATCAGGTTCTTTGTTTGCCTTTTGCCTAGCCAGGCACTTGTCACATAAAGCTTCAAAACAGTAACTCAAGTACTAAGTTAGGTTAAGTGTTGTTACTCTAGGCACCATGCAGAGGAATGTTCTTTTCCCCTTGTGCATCTTGGCTGAGCTCTAGTAGCATTCTGGTGCTTGTGTTGACTGGACATCATGAGTGAGTGAAGGGGCCTGGTCTAGAAACAGCATGCTACCCCCTCAAGAGGGAAAAAAAAAAAAAAAAAAAGCTGTAGGTGTCTCTCCTAGGCACATGACCCCAGAGGCACTTGCCAGACTGTCTTCCAAAGGCAGAATGCCTCTTGGTGTGCATGCCTTTAGAGTCCAGCAAATCCACGGATATTCACTTTATATCCACAGATATCTGTGGCCACAGATAATTTTTGCGGATCGGATATGGGTACAAATTTTGTATCCACGCAGGCTCTACCTGTGTTGTGGTGCACTCTTCACATCCTACAGGATGATAGAGGCATGACTTAGAAAGCCACAGTATAGCCCTAACCTTGAGAGCCTAAGCTGATATAGGGACTACAAGATCAAGTATGGTTCAGTGTAATTTCAACATCTTTGACTGTTTCGGTCACACCTGATTGGTTACAACATCAAAAATATTACATCTTATAAGAGGAAAGTTTGGTACCTAGAGTACGCATTCATGAATGTAGCTGCAGTTGTTCTTTTTGCTGCTCCTCTTTCCAAAATCTGATACACTTCATCCTTGTTGTGCACGGTTATTTCTTCCAATCCTTTGATAATCACACCCCTCTGTCAAGACAGGATTTTACATTAAAAAAAAAAAAAAAAAAAAAAAAAAGGTAAAGTCATTCCAAGATTCCCACTTAAGTTTTAGAATTCAGATTTGTACCTTGTTACGGGGATCATCAAACATTTGCAGTCTCTCTCCAACATCAGGAGAGGGATTCAAAAGATCAAAAAGCTCCTCATTGTAGATTTCCAACAGGGAGACTTTCACAGAAAATTCTGTACCATTGTCTGAAAGTTTTTCAAATATTTGATGCAGTGTACGGGGGATTATACCAGCTAGTGGATCCTATAATTAAAGCACAAATGCATTTATTAAATATCAGTGTCAAGGAAAGACCAAAGGGACAGTGGGCATAAAGAAGAGAATTACACTTAGTGAAATCAACATAACTGGTTTTAAAGATAGCGTTTTACACAAATAGACCATCTTCCACAGGATAATTTTCAGAGCTTGCAGACAGGTTTGAAAGATAAACCTGATTCTTTAAATATTATGAATACGCTTATAAAGATGTTTAATGGTAAACTCTTAATATTAGAGTAGGTGAGTTTGAAACGAGAGCTTTAGAGTACTTGGCAAGAAACAGTTTCAAATTTACCTCTTCCCATGTATATTCTTCATTAGGTGATCTCTCCCCTTCCATTGTGAAGGTCTTTCCTGTACCAGTTTGGCCATACCTGTGTGGCAGAATTTGGAGATTTTATAAAAGTGTGTACTTGAAACTGAAGTTACATGTTAAGAAAGTAGGTAAGAAAGGGCACGTACGCAAACACAGTACAGTTATATCCCATAATAACTTCATCCAAAATAGGACAGACAACATTCCGGTACACCTCAATTTGTTTTGCTTGAGCTCCGAAGACCTGTTGAGGCAGAGACAATAGATCACATTTAGCCATACTCTGATGTATTTCACCACTTGAGGTTAGCACATAGTACAATTCCATGACTGATTATTTAGACAGAAATTTTTTCTAGCAGACATCTTGAAGTCATTGACTCAAAGAACAGTTACCATATCAAACGTGTAAGTCTTCCTTGCTGTCTTATCAGTTAGTCCTCCAGTACGGACGCTAACTTCTTTTCTTGAATGATCACAATCTACAACAGCATGGGAGTTTGCTTTGCGCTCCGACATATTAAAGGGCCTAAAAGACAAGATTTAAGAATACATCTTTCTTATCAGCAAGGATATGAATCAGGTTTGGCTCAGTTGTGCTGGGTTTTTTGGTTTAAGAATCCAAGGCAGCATAATGCTGGTGTAGTATCAAAATGTACTTGCTTAATCTAGAGGAAGTTTCCTCCATTTACCTTCAAACCACTAAAGATTGTACGTGTTGGATATTTGGCATGTTTGCAGCTATTCTGCCATTGGTGCATGCACTGTCAACAAGTTTATACGCATCTAGAATACAGAAGACACACATAAAATAACTGTATGTTGTTTAAAAAGGGAGACGCAATTCCTGATATAGTCCTAAGTGACCCACAGGGTCTGCTCCAACAGATGAATATAGCTGAACTGCTCAGTAACAGCAGTTGTAATTAAATTTAAAATCCTTATGCATATGCGGGTAAAGGGGAATACCAAAGAAACCCAACATCATAGCATTTAATTTTGAAAAGGGAAACTACACAAAACTTAGGAAGCTAGTTAAATGGAAATTAAACGGAACAGTCATAAGAATGAAATGCCTGCAAACTGCATGGACACTACTGAAAAACACAATAAATAGAAAAAACAACGCGAGTCCTGTAGTACTTTAAAGACTAACAAATTTATTTTGCAGGCATAAGCTTTCATGGGCTGTAACCCACTTAAGTGAAAGCTTATGCAGAAATTAAATTTGTTACTCTTTAAAGTGCTACAGGACTCTCGTTGTTTTTGCTGTATACAGACTAACACGGCTGTCCCTCTGGAACTTTTCACAATAAATAGAGTATCAAACTAAATGCATATCCCAATCAAAAAACAATACGAGGGTCAAAAATGCCACCACAGCTGAACAGAATAAAAATGGCCGAGGCAAAAAAATACAACCCTTTAAAAAAATCAGAAGTCAAATCCTACTGGAAACAGAAATGAGCATAAACTGTGGCACGTCATGTGTAAAAGTATAAATTAGGGAGGCCAAAAAAGAATTTAAAGAGCAACTAGCAAGAGACACAGAAACTAACAACTGTTATTGTTTTAATTCTTTATTTAGAGTACAGAAGAAAGAAGCCTGCCAAACCATCAGTGGGCCCACCGGACAATCAAGGTGCTAAAGGAGCACTCATGGAAGACATGCCTTTGTGGAGAAATTAAATGAATTCTTTGTATCTGTCTTCATTGCAGAGGACATGAAGAAGATTCCCACACCAGAGACATTCTTTTCAGTTGACAAACCTTAGGAACTGTCACACATTGAGCTGTCAGCAGAAGAGGTTTTGGAGCAAACTGGTAAATTAAACAGTAATAGGTCACCAGGACTAGATGGTATTCACCTAAGAGTTCTGAAGGAACTCAAACATGAAACTGTAGAACTACTGGCTGTGGTATGTAAACTGTTGTTTAAAATCAACCTCTATACCAGATGACTGGAAAATGGCTAACATAACATCAATTTTTTAAAAAAGGCTCCAGAGGCAATCCTGACCATTAGAGGCCAGTAAGCCTAACTTCAGTACCAGCCAAATTGATTGAAATTATATGAACAAAATATGTTGAGGAAAAGTCAACACGGCTTTTGTGAAGGGAAATCATGCCTCACCAAACAAACATGTTGACAAGGGAGATCCAGTGGATATAGTGTACTTGGACCTTCAGAAAGCCATCAATAAGATTTCACACCAAAGGCTCTTGAGCAAAATAAGCATTCACAGGATGAGGAAAGATCCTCTCATGAATCAATAACTGATTAAAAGACCAGAAACAGAAGGTTAGGAATAAACTGTCAGTTTTCACAATGGTGAGAGGTAAATAGTGAAATCTCTCAAAGATCTGTACTGGGACCTGTCCCATTCAACATATTCATAAATGATCTGGAAAAAGGGGTGAACTGTAAGGTAGCAAAAACTGCAGATGGTACAAAATTACTAACGATAGTTAAGTCTAAAGCTTACTCTAAAGAGACACAAGAGAATCTCACTAAATTGGATGACTGCCAACAAAATTGCAGATGAAATTCAGTGTGATAAGGGTAAAGTAATGTACATTGTAAAACATAATCCCAAATATATATACAAAATGATGAAGTCTAAATTAGTTGTTACTACTCAAGAAAGATCTTAAAGTCATCCTGGATAGTTCTCTGAAAACATCCACTCAATGTGAAGCACCAGTCAAAAAAGCTAACAGAATGCTAGGAACCATATGGAAAGGAATAGATAATAAGGCAGAAAATATCATAATGCCACTATACAAATCCATGATATGCCCACACCTTGAATACTGCATAGAGTTCTGGTGGCCCCATCTCAAAAAGGATATACTAGAATTGGAAAAAGTACAGAGAAGAACAACAAATATGAATGGGAGTATAGAACAGCTTCCATCTAAGGAGAGACTGGTACTGTTCAGCTTGGAAAAGAGATGACTGGGGGGAGGAGGGGTATGATTGAGGCCTATAAAATCATGAATGGTGTGCAGAAAGTGAATAAAGAAATGTTATTTCCCCCTTCACCAGGGTGATCAAATTAATAGGCAGCAAGTGTAAAACAAACATAAGAAAGTACTTCTTCACTTAATGCACAACTTATGGAACTTGTTGCCAGAAGATGTCATGAAGGCCAACAGGGTAAATGGTTTCAAAGAAGAATTAGATAAATTCATAGAGGATAGGTCCATCAGTGGCTATTAGCCAAACAACCTCATGCTCTGGGTGTCCCAAAACCTCCAACTAGATCACTTGATAATTGCCTGGTTTTGTTCATTCCCTCTGCAGTTTCATATTTGAAATACTCTGTCAATTACTTTTATATTCTGTTCATGAATACTAGGTCAGAGAAATGGTCTATGTAGGTCAGTACCCTGTCTTCTGAGGGATACTTTTGAAGAAGACAGGATGCTGACATAGTAGGACCATTTTTTGTTATGCTCCTAACAATCCAGTGCTCACTGAAATCAGGAAGATAAGTGGTACGCTCGCCTCTTTCCCCAAAACTGACAGCTTCAAAAGCTAGCTATACTCCTGTTTTGCAATATCCTTGGATTACACCAGAATCTTTACTAACTCTTTTAGTAAACTTTCCTTTTACACCAGTTTAAACACACTACCTAGTTCTCATTTTTATTCTCTCCGATTGTTTCATTTGTTTTCACTGTGCCTGAGAACATGGAAGAGTTTGCACTAGCAGTTGTAGTTACATGCAAAACGTTAATAAAAATGTCAAAAATCAAGATTTGCACAAGAAATTCACAGCATTTGCTAACAGCATTAAGCATAGTTTGCAAACATGACCCTCAAGCCACCAGCGGCACCATATATGGCTTTAGGTCAAATTCTCATTGAGAATCTAATTTAGCATTTGTTTGCTAACTATAATTGGCAATGAATAAAACCCTCCTCAAAAACATCCTCTGAAAATTATTGTAATATTCTCACTTTATGAAATAAATACTGATTTAGCCTTGCCAACACTCAAGAATAGCTCCACTTGAGTTAGCGTTACTATGCTGACTCTGGACATGTCTACACTATAAACTTAAATCGACCTATGTTAGGTCGACTTACAGCCACCACGGTAATTACTGCAGTGGTCGATGTCCACACTACCCTCCTTCTGTTGGTGGCATGCATCCTCACCAGGAGCACTTCCACCAACTTATGAGGGGCAGTTGGGGGGAGGAGGGGGGGCGGAGGGCTGAGACCCCAGGCTTTCAGCTTCACGCAGTT
This sequence comes from Emydura macquarii macquarii, assembly GCF_026122565.2. NCBI lineage: Eukaryota > Metazoa > Chordata > Testudines > Chelidae > Emydura > Emydura macquarii. The sequence goes on from NW_027131527.1 coordinate 22,766,896, forward strand.
CTGGCTGCCCTTGTTCTTGGCTCCACCATGGAGCCATGAAATTGGCAAGAATGACAGCCAACAGCCAATGTGAGTAACCCACAGTGTCCACACAGACACTGTTACCCTAACTGCACTAACATAAGCCATACACCTCTCATGGAGATGTAGTTATTATGTCAGCATAGTAGGGCAGTTACATCGGCGGGAGCAAGGCTGCAGTGTGTACACTGACATAATTAGATCGACATAAACTGCCCTATGTTCATCTAACTCTTTAGTGTAGACCAGGTCTCTAACCCCTAAACATAGACAAGGATATGCAATGGTTGGCAATGACTGTATTATGTGGTTTGCTCTGAGCATGTTTATTTCTACACTTAGAGAGGTCAGCACCAGTACAGTTACACAGATTGCTGAATAATATGTATTTCCAAGCGTAATTTAGTAGTTCTCTTGTTTAGTTTATGCCAACACCTTGTAAGAATTAGACTGGAAGCTCTTCAAGGGGGGAGCAGTCTATTTTGTCTTGTATAGCACCAAGCACACCAGCTCTTTAATCCTCATCTATAACTCCACATTGAACCATTTGAACTAGATTATGCAAAGTGAGCCATTTTTTTCAATACCCTTTTGGGTACTGAAGTGATACAAAATTCCTCATAGAAATCTCAACTTTGTAACATTGCACATCTGCAATACAGTGGGGTCTCATACATCACACCACGTTTATTAATACATAGAGCCCTGTGCAGATACACAAATGTGGATTCACATCCATCCTAATCAATTTATCTCCAACCACCATCCACAGACTAGGTTGTTCGCACCCACAGCTCTGAGGCGTCCAATCAGCTGTCTGGGGGCCAGCCTCTCCAGGCAGCTGCCCAACAGCTGATTGGCGGCAGGCAGGGGAGCCTCCCTGAACAACTGATCGGCAGCCCACAGGGGTTCCCCTGCCTGCTGCAGAAGAGCTGTTTGGTGGGGCTCCCCTGTGGACCAGCAGGGGAGCCCAGCCAAACAACTGATTGATTGGCAGCCCACATGGGAGCCCAGCAGAACAGCTGATCGGCGGCTGATGGCCAGCCCCCACCCTCATCTCAAAGACAGAGAAGCAGCCTCAAAGACTATGAGCTGCAGACAGCTGCTTCCCCCATTTGAGACCTGCATTTGATCTACCATCTGTTTAAAAAAAAAAAAAAAAGATCTGCGAATGTCTGCATCCGCAGATATACATGGATTTACAGGACTCTGTTAATACAGTAGAACCTCACAGTTATGAACAACCTCTTTTCTCAAGGTGTTCGTAACTCTGAACAAAATGTTATGGCTGTTCTTCAACTGAACATTGACTTAATACAGCATTGAAACTTTACTATGCAGAAAAAAAATGCTGCTTTCCTGGTTTTTTTTAGTAGTTTATGTTTAACAGTACTGTACTGCTTGCTCTTTTTTTTTTTTTTGGACTACTGCTGCCTGATTGCATAGTTCTGTTTCCAAATGTGGTGTGTGGTTGACTGGTCATTTTGTAACTCTGGTGCTTGTACTCTGAGGTTCTACTGTACAATATGCAGTACATCCACATTTAAGGACCAGAATAAAGTACAATTTAAACATGACAGCTGTGACATTACCCAGGATAATCTAGACTGATGACAAAATGTGTCCCTTCAATTCTCCAACTGGGGTCTCTTTTACACTGCTTCGCTGGGTAAGCTACCACTCCTGGTCTGCTCATACCCAGCCTCCAGCATGAAAGTTACTCTCAGTTATATAGTATAGGTGCTATCGCCAGCCACTCATGAATTACACAATACAGCACCACCAACAAATTCCCAGTCCTGGATTTTCTCCCAGAAGTTTATATCTTATACTGCCCAGCCCTCTCCTGGACAATACAAGTTCATATAAAATCCACCATCTTATTAATAGAAAATTAAATGCATAAATCCTGTTATCTCAAACGGAGCTTCCCAAACTCTTGAATCCAAACACACAGATTTAGCTAAAAAAGTAAAACAAGTTTATTAACTACAGAAAGATAGATTTTAAGTGATTACAACTGAGGCATAAAAGTCAGAACTGGTTACAAAAAAAGTAAAAAGGCGACTAATGCCTAATTTAACAAACTAGAGTGAATTCAAAGCCAAGTTCTCTCTCACCACAGTCTTATTGGCTGAAACTCTTTCAGTCAGGATCTCTCTCCCAGTCCAATACTGTTTCCTTTGTAAAGGAGATTAACTATTTATGTGTTATTGTAGTATGAATATATAATTTTGAATTGTGTGCTGTTGAGACAGTTTGTACCCCTATTTCTCCCCTTCATAAGGCTATAATAATCTTGTACAAAACTTGCCTTTTGACGCATCATTTGAAAACTCATAATGTGATGATAATTACTATTCTGGTAAAATGTGTGTGGCGCCATTGTATGTAAAGTTATAACATTCTACTGCAAAACATATTCCAAATAGACAAAAGGTTAGCCATTGCCCCAGACAGGTGTGACTGAGACTAAATGGGCCATCTCGTGATTAAGTGGCCGTTCTTTGTCAGAAAAGAGGGTGGGAGCGAAAAATCTGCATCTTGAGAAAGAAACAGTTTGAGGTTCCCTCCCACACAGACTTTGTCTCCTGAACCCCACCACAGCTGGAGAGGACACACAATACACAAAGAAGAGACAGAACTATAAGAAAGGTGAGTTTGCCTCATTGTCTAGTGTTATGACCATAAAAAACTGTACTACAATGCTGTCCTGCAAGGCTACAGTTAGGCTAATTTAACTTGTGCAATTAGTCTTACTTTAATATAGTTCAGACATTTATTTTCTTTGAAGGGAGACCATACTTTGTTAAGACATGCCTTTGCAAGTCCGAAGTTCATCCATCACCTTTGAAAACATAGCAGCCGGGGCCAAGCCTAATCAGGAGATGTTCCAGACTTGAACCTCTGAGAAGGTACTTAAAAATAGGAGCCGTCGTTAAAATGTCCCCTCAGCCATAACCACATCCCCGTTAAATCCCCTCTCTAACGCTGTACACTGTTCTGCCCACGGGAACCTCGGGCACCGCCTCCCGGGACCCGTTCCGATGCCGGGCAGCACTAGTCATTTCCCCGCGGCGGTGTCCTGTGGAGCTGAGCGGGGAAGTACACGCCGCCCAGGGGAAGCAGTCACCGGGCGCACCGGACCCGCTTACCTGCATCTCACGAACACCTGGATATTCTTCCCCTTCTCCTCTTTCTTAGCGCCGCCCTGGGAGCTCACGGCCGCCATTGTCAAGGGTCTCGGTGAGCCTGCGGGGGGTGGGGGGAGAAGGAGGCGGTGAGGGCTGACAGGCTGCTCCCCGCCCGAGCTGAACTGACAGTAGCACCCGGCCCCCGCCCGAGCCCGGCCCCCAAGCGCTTTACAGGCCTACACCGACAGCCCGAGCGGGCGGAGTATCATCTCCTTGCCTTGCCTTGCCCCGCCCCGCTCACCCAGGGAGCCGGGCCCGGCGCCGAGCACAGCGCAGCCGGGCCCAGCAAAGGAGCCCCGAGCTCAGGCAGGGTCCTTGGGAAAATGGGGACAGGCCGGCCCGGCCCGGCGCCCCCCAGCGATAGGCGCGCAGACTCCGCATCCCCAGACTCACCCTCAGCTCGCCGTCCCCACCCGCCGACTTCGCCCCGCCGCTCCAGCAGCTTCTTGTCGCCGCTCGCAGTCGCTACGCGCCCAGCCGAAGGCGCCCCGCCCGCTCTCTCACTAACTTGAACGTCCCGCCCGCACCTCCGCAGCCAATCAGCGGAAGACCGTGCGGCTCGTCGTGGGGCAGCATGGGACTTATTTTAAATTTCGGGAACTTGGAGGGGGGAGGGGTGGCAGACTTGTACAGTGACTGACGTCACGCAGCCGTGCGGACGGCGCGGCGCCCTCCTAGATCGTCAGCGGTCGCCAGGTTGCTTACGCTTACGTCCCAGGAAGCACTGCCTGCTGGGAGAAATGGTCCCTCGCCTCCGAAGCATTGCATGCTGGGAGTGGTAGTCAGTGTTGGCCTGCAAGTGGTCACGTGGTGCCGAAGGGCGCGTTGTGTTGAACGCCGCGATGGGCTTGTTTGTAGACCTCTGCAGTCAGACTGGGCGGCGGCGCTTTGGGCTCCGGCTTCTCGACTTTCTTTCGTGACTAGCCCTCCCGGCTCAAGGGGGGCGGGGGCGTTATAACTGCTGTGACTCGAGCCGAGGGAGGGTGTGCGGACATTACAGGTGAATGCGGGGGTTGTAATGTATTTGAGCAACACGAATTATTACCCCTCTGAGGGCGGCGGGTGCCTGTTGTTTTTCTTTCCTTACAGCAACAAGAGCACTGAACGCTCCTGTCATTCAGTGTCTCTGGCCCCTGCTTGCTGTACTGCAGGAAGCGGAACAAGGGGGCTTTCCCACTTTTTAACAATGTTGGTTTCACATCTAGTACAGTATAGTTCAACACACTCTAGTAGGAACATCTGTCTCTCTCCTGGAATAGTCACTTGACTGACTTGCTTTCAAACAGCAGTTTCATTACTAGAGCACTAGGTACGATATAAAAATCTGAATAAACTGGAACTGCACCATGATGAGTGGTGCTAGAATCCTGAAGAACTGCAGCAATAGGGGATGAGGTGCAGTCCCCTCAGTACACCTTCAACGATCACTGCCAGGAAAGAATGGATTGGGATTTTACAAGAACGGATTTTTAGTTGGCAAATGGTGACAGGAAACAGCCTCACTGCTACCTGCTACCACTCCTCTCAAGAGTTAAAACAATGTCCACAAGAGCCAAAGATGGTGCAGTCTCTTATGTAGTGTATGAATCATGCACAATGCACATACATCTTTATATGTAAAAGGACAGTATTGTTGAGGTGCTAGTCTAAAGAAATGGTCCTGGCTCATTCTAAAAATAGGCTGAGGACCACAAAGAGCAAAGACTAAGAGTAATAGACATTTTACACTGATTAATACAAGTTTAATTTGCAGCATTGTTGAGGCAGCATTACATATTGGCTTACACATAACACCATAGTGCCACTAAAATGAGACAAGATCTGCTTATACATATATAAAAATACTACATTAAAAGAAAGTTACTTAGTTTGCAAGTGAAGCACACAAAAGTTAGTAAATACCAGATTCACAGTTGCCCTTGCAATCTTAATTCTTCCCCCTTACCCATCAAACCTATGCGCTGAATGAGGCAGGGATCATAAAGAAAAAGTAGCATATAATGTCATTAAAAACAATAACCAAAAAAACTTCCTTTTAATGTAGGTTTTTGGTATGTAATTTCCTAGGCATGGATCTATTTTGTTTTTAAGGAAAACTATAAAATCACAGAAACAAATTCTAGCTGTTTAACGGAAAGGGCATCCATATGGGAAAACTAACAGATACAAAAGCAACATTAATTGCACCTGTATTCTGACTGAGTCCAGCCTTATTCACAGCCACTTTATCCATTCTATATCTGCTAAGTGTAAAAAATAATTTGCACGGGGAATTGTGTCAGTGCTATGGCCTGATCAAGGCAGCCACAAATACATGTACATTTTATTTGGATCTGAAAATTAACTTCTGCTCCAACTTCTGGCTGCAGTTTCTTTTTTGGTATGCAAGTATGTACAGCAGTGACAGAATGTCATAACAGCACCAGCCAGAATTTGGCTCATAATATAAAATAAGACAATTACTAGAAAAATACATGTTCTACAAACACGTTAGAGACCATTCAAACTCTCATTTAAAACATGGAAATCTATTTATTTTAATGGGAATAGGATCAGGCCTTTAGCTACTTAGGCCTTATCTCTGCTAGGAAAAAACGTTACTTTAGTCAATCAAGCTTGCTTAACATGATTGAAAAACCCAATTTAACACAAGTATGGACCCAGTTTAACACTTTTAACTCTATAGGTCAATTTATGATCTAAGCAGGACCTTTTTTCCTAGTTTAGACAAGACAGACGACACAAACTGAACAACAAGGAAATGGCATTTTGCAAATAAATACAATAGTTTTACAACTGTGAAAGAGGTTCCAAAGTAGTTAGGATAACAATAATAGTTGTTTAGGAAGCTGGCCCTAAAATAAATGTATATGAACTATAGCAAGCACTTTTCATTTAAAAAAAATAGAAGTAACATTATAGAAAAATAAATTATGAAGAAATAATACAAAAATATAAAAATAAAGTTATTCAGGCCAATGTAAAGAATATATTGATTTCTGTGGTGATGAACAAAACATTTGTTGACCAAAACAGATAAATATAGATTGAACATAATAATGGTCATATTGGATGACACCAATGGTCCATCTAGCTCAGTAGATTTAGCCAGTGACATATGCTTCAGAGGGAGTGAACAGAACAGAGCAATTATCAAGTGATAATGTCGTCCCTGTCGTCCACTCCCAGCATCTGGCAGTCAAAGGCTTAGGGACACCCAGAGCATGGCATTGCATCCCTGACCATTTTGGCTAACAGCCGTTGATGAGCCTATCCTCCATAAACTTATCTAACTCTTTTTTGAACTCAGTTATACTTTTGGCCTTCACAACATCCCATGACAATGAGTTCCAAAGGCTGACTGTGAATTGTGTGAAGAAGTACTTCCTTTTATTGGTTTAAACCTGCTGCCTATTAAGTTCATCAGATGATGCCTGGTTCTTGTGTTATGTGAAGAGGTACATAACACTTCCTTATTCACTTTCTCCACACCATTATAGACCTCTATCATAATCCCCCTTAGTTGTTTCATAGATTAACAGTCCCAGTCCTTTTAATCTCTCCTCATATGGAAGCTGTTTCATACCCCTATTCATTTTTGTTGCCCTTCTCTATATCTTTTCCATTTCCAATATATCTTTTCTTGAGATGTGCAGTATTCAAGGTGTGGGCATACCATGGATTTATATAGTGGCACTATGATATTTACTGTCTTATCATCTTGTTCCTTTCCTAATGATTCCTAACATTCTGTTAGCTTTTCTGACTGCTGCTGCACATTGAGAGGACGTTTTCAGAGAACTATCCAGAATGACTCCAAGATCTCTTTCTTGAGTGGTAACAGCTAATTTAGACCCCATCATTTTGTATGTATAACTGGGATTATGCTTTCCAATATGCATTACTTTGCATTTATCAACACTGAATTTCATATGCCATTTTGTTGCCTAATCACCCTGTTTTGTGAGATCCCTTTGTAACACTTTGCAGTCTGCTTTGGACTTAACTTTCTTGAAGAGAAGCTTTCATCACTAGAACTTGCTTTTCACCTAAATGAGAAGTCAATGTATTATAATTATATATTATCTTCATCAGAAGTATCTGGGGAAGGTACACTGGAGAAGTTCCAGAAAACTGGAGGAACACTAATATCGTATCAATATTTAAGAAGGATAAAATAGGATGACTTGGGTGATCATAGGCCTATCCATTTGATATCAATCCTGTGCAAAATAATGGAATGGCTAATATGGGAATTGATTTATAAAGAATTAAAGGAGGGTAATATAATTAATTCCTATCACATGGGTTATAGTTCTTGTCAAACCTGATATCTTTTTCTGATGAGATTACAACATTGCTAGATAAAGCTAATACTGTTTGTAACAGGGTGGCCTGCCCCTTTAAGAGCCAGGGGCCTGCGCCAGCCAGCCCTGTTCAATTATCAGAGCCAGCTCGGAAGGTAGCAGGTGATCCCTATAAAGGACTGAGAGAACTCAGTTAAGAAGAGCTGCAGAAGGCATTGACCAACAGGGTAGGATGTATTTGCCCTAAGCACTAAAAAAGGTGATGAGAAATGTCTCTGGGAGCTGTAGTCCAGGGTATTTTCGATATCTTGCTTATGTTTTACGTTTGAAGAATAAAACTGTGGAAAAAAACTTGGATATGGCTGTTGTAACGGGATAAACCATTGTATTGTGTGTGTGCCCTGAGTCCATTTTGAGAAAAAGGCAAGTAATTGATTTATAGATAAAGAAGTATCTGTTAGACTTGTTTTGCAATGGAAAATTTTATGTGATGAATGGAAAAATCCATTGAGGATTGTTAGTTGTGTTTTAAATTGTTTTGTAGTTATTTGTCCTTGTAATTGTTTCTAGTTATTTTTGTAATAGATAAGGGGAAGTTGTTAATCTTGTGTAATAGATAAGGAGATAGAAGTTGTAAGCCACATGGGGGGAGAAACTCAAAGGCAGCGAAAGACCCTGACCAAAAAGTGACCGGTTATACTTGGAATAAGGGGAGCTTGTGAACACAGCAGTTCCTGGCCCAAATTTGGAAGTTTGCAGTTGCTGCAACTCCTTCTTGGCAAGTTACACCTGGTCAAGGATAAACTACTGGACAGGGGACTCCCCAAGGAGGGACCGACAAAGTGACGTAGAAAATGCCCATAATTGGTTTGGCGGACGTATAGGCTGGAGTAGAGATAAAAGAGTTGTCAGACAAAGCAGAAGTCACAGAGCCTTGTCGTGGGGACCACCGAGCCTCCCAAGGGGTACACCAGAATTGTGCCTGTAAAAGGCTCTGATCAGCCGTCACGCCTCTCTCCAGCTTGTCGCCTCAACCTTTCATTAGATAACCTTTCAGATAACTGAGCTGATAACCCGTTGGGATCCGTCCCGCGGATGATAACCTGGGTGTGAATATGATAGAGGTTCCACCTGGATGAAAATTAGCGCTAAAATAAGAAAGACCAGGTCATGAAATATTTTGTTATCTTTGCTGCTACTGGGTTCATCCCTACATGTGGTAAGTAGTGAATGTAAATGTAAAACTAGCAATAATTCTACTTGTATTCCAGGAGTGATTGTGGCTGTAACTGTTGGAATAACTGTTTTTGCACTTGTTTTATAATTAGTTGTTTCTTAAGTTTCATTTGTGTGTTAAGAATTTGTAAACGAATCAGAGAAGACAATTTGTGGTAACATCTAGCGGGCACCCCTCGAGTCTTAAGACTAGCCGCGAAGGCTGAAAACCTTCAAAAGACTCGGGTGTTAGTCTCAATTGCGGGCACCTTTCAATTTGTCCCAAAGGGGCAAATTGCCACAGGAGTTCTTGTAGTTCTTGAAAGACGTGGTGTAAGTTTTGTGCCTTAAATTGCAATCATTGTAATCAATGGTTGTTGTCTGTAACTGTTGTCAGTATTGCATGCATAAGTCTTTTTTGTGTTTTTAGTTTTATCTGTGTTCTAAGAATTTGTAAAAGAATAAAGGAGAACGATTGGTGGTAGAATAAATCACATAAATAAAAAACTATTAAGTGGTTAAGAATCTAAGTAGTTTGCAAATTTTTGTTTTTTGTTTTTGCTCCATCACACTCCAATCAAAAGAACTTTAAGTAGCCTTAGGTGCTTGCACCGCTGGTCGGGGTGAATACCTAATTGTGTTACCTCAATGGCAAGGTCATGGATATGGGGGGAAGGTCAGGAGATACAACCCAAGTGAGGGGAAACTGAAGCAGTGGCTAACCTGAAACCAGACAGGATAGGCAGCACTGCTACCAGATTGATATAATATACTTAGACATCTGTCAGGCATTTGACTTGGTACTACACAACAATTTGATTAACAAACTAAAATGATACAAAATCAACATGATACACATTAAATTAATTAAAAAACTGCTTAACCAATAATTCTCAAGATGTAATTGTAAATAGCCAATTGTCATTGAATGGGTGTGTTTCTAATGGAGTCCTAAACAGAGTGGATCCTGGTTCTATGCTATTTAACATTGACCTGAAAGAAAACACAATATAATAACTGATAAAGTTTGCAGATGACACAAAATTGAAAACGTGAACGATAATGAAATTCAGTAATAGAACAATCTGGATCACTTGGTAAGTTGGGTGCAAGCAAACAACGTGTGTTTCAATAAAGCCAAATGTAAAATTATACATCTAGGAAAAAAGAATGTAGGCCATACTTACAGAATGGGCAACTCTCCTAGAAAAGAGTGACACTGAAGACGACTTGTGAGTTATGATGAACAATCAGCTGAACATGAGTGAGCTTCTACTGTTGCACTCTAATCAGAAGTGTTAATGCAATCCTTGGATGTATAAACAGAAAATATCAGGAGTAGGAGTAGAAAGATTACATTAGCTTTGTATTTGGCACTTTTGCAACCACTACTGCAATACTTTGTCCAGTCTGGAGTCCACAATTCAAGAAAGACGTTGGAAAAATTTAGAGGGTTCAGAAACGAGCCATAAGAATTATTACAGGGTTGGAAAAATAAAAGGAGCTCAATCATTCAGCTCACCAAAAGGATTAAGGCATTATTTGATCACAGTGTATAAGTACTTCCATAGTGCGAAATTTGATAATAGGGAGCTCTTTAAACTAGCAGGCAAAGGTATAACAAGATCCAATGGATGGAAGTTGAAGCTAGACAAATAAAGACTAGAAATAAGTCACGTTATAACAGTGAGGGTAAGTAACCGCTTGGAGGGGGGAGAACCTTACCAAGGTCTGTGGTGGATTCTCCATCACTGGAAATTTTTAAAATCAAGATTGGATGTTTTTCTAAGAAACCCACTGTAGTTCAAACAGGAATTAATTCAGGGAAGTCCTCAGGCCTGTGTTATATAGGAGGTCACACTAGAAGATCACAGTGGTCACTTTTGGTTTTATAATCTATGACTGGGCATAAAAATGTAATTGTTTACTTTTAATTAACATTGTAATGGGGTTGAATCTACAAATCCAAAAAAATGATTAATGATTTCAAACAAAACAATCTGTAAACAGGATCTAACAATACAATGTAGCTGTCTGCAACTTGAGATCATGGGAAACTATTGCTGGCTTCTGAGGAGCCAATCCAGTTGCACAGCATTGTTCCAAACAATAAGTATTATTAACCTCTAAAAATATCTAATCTAAATGTACAGATACAGTACAGGTATATTTTCAGTCAGTCACAAGTCTGGATCTTTTTCTTGTATACAGTAACACAATGGATGCTTCATTATTGAAAAATAAGGGTACCATTCAAAAACAGTTTCCACAATATAAAAGTAATCTAAGTTACATCAAACAAAAATAGTTGTAATATTTCCATTAAGAAGTGGTCTTCAATAACCTGTATGAAAAAAATAAAAAAACGAACAAAGAAAATCAGTTTCAGTGTTGGCCCAATCCTGTTTTCATGAAATACATGAAAGAACAGAGCCACAAACACCTTCCTCCCCTCTCTTCTTACCAAGAGGCACTTCAGCCTGACACATTGTAACTTTAATCAAAAGTTAAAACCTGAACTGACTTATTGTTCTACCCTTTGAAATGTTCACTTCAGTCTTTTTAAAATATCCATTTACTACATAACATTGAAGTCTGTCTTTACTTTGAATAATTCTGTTTTAAGATTATTTGTAAAACCACTCCACTGCCAATTTTATCTGATTTTACGCACTTTCAGAATATTTGTAAAAATCCTATTTTATATGTACTTAAGTCAAAAATGAAATAATGTTTGCTTTAAAAGATGTGCATTCTTCAACTAGGAGTTGGCACTGAGTGATTGAAGTGTGAATGGCTGAGCAATTAAGGTGGGTGCAGACAGGGAGAGAAATTGAACAATGGTCATACATGATGAAGAAAACACCAGCCTCAGTGAAGATAACAACTTTTACCACTCAACTGGCCCTATCCCCTGAAAAAGATCCTGTGATATTTGTTATTTGGATAACAGTTCACTTTAGATGTAGATTATAAGGCCTCTCCAACTATTCATTATATTTTCCATTAAATTAACAACATATTGCAAGGTACCTATGTTTAATTGGCATGGAATAAAGTATGATTCATACACTTACTTATTCATCACCTCAGGTATGCAACAAGAGGAATTGGCTCAGACCTTGCATCTAAAAAGGAAAGAAAAACAAAGGCAAACATTGCATACTGTACTTTAGATGGGACCTACTGAAGTCAATGGGAAATATCTCCTTGGTTTTGCATTGTCTGTTAAATCAACTCAATTTAATATTTTAACATGTGAGGTAGTTACACTTATTTCTCATTTACTAGTCCATAAGGTGTTGTGCTTGTCACGCTGGCTGGATTGGGGGGGAGGGGAAGGGGGCATGTATTATTATTTAACATCAATACGTCAGAATCATAATAATTTATGTGAGATATGCGGGGTTCATTTTTGGATTAGGTTGTAGTTCACATCTTGATGGAGATCTGTTAATTCATAAAATCACCCATGCCAACTCTTAAGTTGTTCAACATTCCTGGCACTATTTTCCATGTTTGTCCTTAACTGGCAGATGCCACAAGAATATACATCCAATTAGGTCCTTCAAAATCTCAAATACACGTCTTTCAGAGGCTTACTCGCACCATATTATTCTACCATGGATTATGATCATTCTGACAGGCCCTCTTGACTGCTCGTTCATTTCTTTTCTTCTACTGACCATTTCCACCTCTCCTCAATGACTCTGACTCAGTACAACCATTCTGCACCGTGCCTCTTCTTTTCTCTCTCACAATTTGATGGTATCAATGTCACTTTTGCATTCTCCTTCGTCCAAGTTGTTCTCTAGGAATCTCTTTGGTACAACATCAAAATAAAATCCACTCTTTCTTCACGGCAGAGAGCTGGTCACACAATATAGTATATTTGTTGGAAATTACTACCTTGTAATGATTAGCAGTTGCTTCATCACAAAGCTTATCAACATTGAAGCATTTCAATGCAATAGATACCATCTCTGAAACATCACTGTTGCTATTAGAAGTTGATAATCAGACTCCAGAGCAAGATCAGCACTCCTAAATACACATATATCCTGGATAAGTTTAATCAAGGGTTTCCAAATTAGACTGTGATCCAAGGTTGCACTGTTATCCGAAGGATATCAAAATTTATACTTATGGCAATTCTTGTGCTGAAACCAGGCAACCATTAAAAATAGTTGATGTGTGGCAACAAATTCCAATAGACACAACCATTATCAGATCTCTCTTCTGGTAAGCAATGTCATCCAAGTACCCATTCAAAATCCAGTTCTATCTGGCCAATTCTTGTGTTCATATCTCTTAAGATGACAATATGAAGTCAGGGTGATGTACTAGATAAAATGTCATCTAACATGGCATAAAAAATATTTTTCAACATCAGACCTTGCACTATGTGGAGCATATGCACTAATAACTACTGTACATCCTATCTTTAAACAGAAAATGGCAGCAATCAAATGTAGAGAACAAGCCAAGCCAGTAGTGTAGGCTGCACCCTTGTGAGGACAGAAACAGAGCAACACCCGTATGCGGTGTGCCTATCAGGCATGCAACAATTGAAAGGTCTCACCACTATGAGTCAGAGCTCTGCTCTCGGTATTCAAATTCCATAATGTTTCCTCTGCAACTTGTATATCAACATTAAACCTTTCTCGTTCTTAAGCCATGAGAGTTGTTTTTCAAAAGACTTTTAATGATCAAACATTCCATGATCCTGTCCTCAGATATTGATGTTGCTGCAGAAGAGGAAATACTCTCTTTGTATCAAGTGTTCCCGCCCAATCTCTGATTTATGGAAAAGCAACCATCATGTGGTCAGAATCCTCTACATGTAGTAGAAAATGTAAATGAATCCTGAAGCTTGGTTCCATTGTGAGTAGGAGATGAAACTGCCAAAATTTTATGTCCTTTTCTTCCACTTGTCAAATGTGGGAATGTTTTATGGGGATGGCCTGCCAAGCCATCGCCCAGACCTCCCACTTTATGTGGGCTTGGGACCAGCACTAGGAACAAGCAATCCAATGTTGTTTCATCCTCGCTCACCCTAGCAGATCAAGTTAAAGACTAATGTGTGTGAAACCACAAACTGCCTTGTCTTTGCTAAAATTTTACCTCGTGTTAATTAACTTGAGTTAGCTAACTTGAGTTAAGACGACAGCTTTTTTCCTTGTTAAAATGCAGTCCTGCATTGGGAGGAAGGAGTGGCTCTATGGAGTCCACTTCTACTCCTGCACTGCTATCCGTGAGGTAGGCAGTGAAAAAGTATAAGGGGGTCTTTTGCTGGACCACAATTCAATACAAAATAAAGATTTTTTTACTTCTGAATTTGTTTGTTTTAATATTTTCTTTGAGGTTTAGAGAAATAAAAAAAAGACAGGAACATATGCAACTCGAAAGAAACCAAACTCATAGAACTCCATAAAGACAAATTTTTGATCTAAAACATATTAACATAGAACATTATAAGCCTTGTGTACACTCAGGGAAATTTACCCAAAAATTCCTAATGCTAATACTGGATTAACTGCCTTTAGCAGGAACTGAGGAAGTCCAGCATCTTTCAGTGTTGGGCCTTGATCTTCTAAGGAATTGAACATTCCGGCTCTGCTCCAGCAAAGTAATTAAGCACATTAGTAGTCCTACTGAATTCAATGCGTGTGAGAATCCCATTTTTTAAATCACATAATTTTGTCACTTACTTTTTCAAACTTGTGACCATAGCTTGTCTTCATTGAGAACTAGTCACACTGGAAATTTGACATTTTAAAACTGAAACAGTTGTGAGTTATCAATTCACAAATAGTGTTACTCTTCTTTCTAAAGCTGAAAAATTTCCCATACTCTTGATATGAAAAGGGCTCAATGGATTTGCCTAAAACTTCTCCAAAAATGGAGAACCATCAGCTAAAGTTGCACCTTAAGAAGAGTTTTTTCCCCTCCAGGAAATTATGAGTGAGTGAAAACAAGGGTTATAAAGAAATCCCTCTTATATAGCTTTCATTACTGACTATTGACAAGATTAGCAGCAACAGGTTCGAGCAGGATGGATGAAATCATCTCCAGGCTGCATGTGAAAAACACCACAGAGCTGCATCCTCAAACATCATGGATACGACTTCCCACGCCCTGATTACTGTTGACTCTGTGCATCAGGATTTGAACTTCAGAGTCATATGCATAACCATAGATGAGAATTGCAACAACACCTTCATCATGGTCAGCGATGGACTACTACTCAAAAAAACTACACAGGATCTTATAAAAAGGCCATAAATCTGAAAAAACACAGACCTGCTACTCCAAATCGCTTATGTAAGAGGTCTGGAAAAAAGCAGATTCCTTAATGGGAGATCCTTGTGTTAGCGTCTCTCCCTAGGGGGATCTAAGATTTTGCCATCTAAGACATTTGAAATCTTAGCTATACAAAAAGTCACAGCAGCTGATCAAATCAAATTATAAATAATCGTTTGCACTGACTTTCACCCTCAAGAAACCAAAGTCAACACAGATTTGACAGCATTTTCTGGCGAACTAGCACAGTGAGAGTTGACTTGAAGGCACTGACTGACCCGGTGGGAGAGGGAGTATTGCGCACACACAGTAACTGTCAGTGATACCTGCGGTGAGTGTGTGACACACAGCGGAGGTAACACGCGTCGCATGCACTGTGTGTTACATACACAGGGAAGGCGATAGTTACATAGCGCCAGGTGAACACACACAGAGACAGACAGCGACAGTCAGACGCCCGGCGCATAAGAGCGGGACTGCTCAGCCGCACAGTGTGACTGCGAGCGTTACACCCCAGCGCACCCTTTGCTCCGCGCCGCCGCAGCAGCAGCAGCAGCGCTTCCCGGACTCCTGACACCCCCGGGCCCGGCAGCAGTGAGTGCTTCTCCGGCTCGCCGCCCGGCTGCGACATCGCCACCACCTCCTCCCGCAGGCCCCGGCCCGCTCCCCCACGCCGACCCTCTTTGCAGCAGCGTGTCAGGTCAGCTCCCGAAGCGCGGCCTTTCGTAGGCCCGGCCGGGGCCAGCGCCGCAGTAGCGGCGGGGGCAGCTCCCCTAGGAGGAGGAAGCCTGACGGCGCTGGGGAGGGATTGGCCGGCGAGCGGGGAGGCAGGCGGGAAGATGGCGGCTGCCTCCGCCGATCAGGGGAGGAGCTTCTTCCCCTGAGAGGGGCGGGCGAAAGGAAGGAAGCAGGCGTGGGTCTCCCTCTGGCAGCGGGGCCGGGATATGCGGCAGTGGCTGCTCCCTCTTCTCTGTAGGACTCTGCCCTCCTGGGTGATCCCTGGTGCCTCCCGGCCTCCTCCTCTGGTGCAGCAGCAGCAGCAGCAGCAGCGGCGCCGCCTGCTCGGGTATGGTGTGTCGTGTGCGGCCCGGGCCGTGGTGGGGGGAAGTGTTGACCCTTCGCCCGTTCTCGGGGTTGTGGTGGGCCCTCTCCTGTGTGCAGGAGGCTCTGGTGGGTTGGCAGGAGAGCGTGTGTCGGTTTTTCTCACCCCTCCACCCCCCGTTGTTGTGTAGGTACAACAGGATCTGCCCCTGCCTGGCTGGGAACTCGTGAATCAGCCAGCATTCATGTGTCTGCCCGTGCCCGTTACTAAGGGGGCTAGACCGAGTCTCTTGCAGGGAGGACTAGGATGGTAACGTGTCTGAGAGGGAGGGATGTCATGCTGCAGGGGAAGCGGAGAAGTGGGAACGTGCTGCTGCGGGCGCGCTGTATCCATGGACAAGGGAGAGTAGTTTTGGGAGTGCTGGAAAAGGGTAGGTAACTAGCTAAATGTGCCACCAGATCCCCTTTCTGCTCTAGTCTTGTGTGTATTGTGCTGCGTGCTGGGATAGACTTTGTGTGTGCTTTAAGGCAGCTGGTAACATACCTTTGTATCTTTTAATTCTTCCTGAAGGCCTTAATACTGCATGCACCATGTTGTAAAACCTATGTAAACACTTATTTTTTGCCTCTGATTATTTTATTCCAAATAAGTCAGCAATTAGAAAACATGATATTCAGTAGGATTGGAGTCTTAGTATTTGTTATACTAAGAACTGTGCTCTTATTTTAAAACTCAGGGTTCAGGGGACACTGAAATATTGTGGTATTACATTGTTTTCCCTAAAGTAGTTGTTTTTCCAAATTGTAATTTGTAATGTCTCATAACTCATTATATCTATCTACAGAATAAATGTGATATGTTTCAACAGAGACTAGTTTTCCAGTTGTCAATGTTAGTATTTATGAAAAGGTTGATGGGTGTGGCTTCTTCACTACATAACAAGATGATCATTGATAGTATGACATGAAAATAGTTTTTGTATGAGTTCTGTAGTTTAGATAGCAAACTTCAGACACCTTTATTGAGGGGGAAAAAAAGACTGGGAACTGTCCTATCTGAAAAATAGACTTTGTGTAAAGCAACTTTTCCTTTAAACAGTGTTGGGTGACGACTGTCAAAAATATGTCAAATAGTAGGTGTGAAGTTGTTATTTGTAATTATTTATATAGCACTGCAAGGGTATAGAGTACTTTATAAAGCACAGAAAAGAATATTCTCTTTCCGCGGAAGAGCTTACAGTTGAATGCAAATGAAAAAACATGGAACAGCTATTCATGTGCAAAAGATTGATAGAGGAAGTGGGTTTTAAGGAGGGATTTAAAGGAAAGGAAAGAGGGCATTTAGCTGATGAGGAGTGGAAGGTTGCTTCAAGAGAAGGTGTAGACTCAAGAGTGGGAGGAGTAGGAGGAAATGAGAACAGATGCAATCTAGAGCAAGGTTGTGCAAGAGAAGGCAAGGAGCTTGAACTTGATATGATAGAAAACAGGAAGCCAAAGAATATCTAGAGAGAATTTGGAGGGTGAGATGCTTGGCTGGCAGGTCTTTAAAAATCCACTTGCCCACAGTGAGTAGGAAAACGGTTATGGGCAAGTATCATCAACTTCTACAGAACGTAAGGTTTCATTTGAGGTGGAAAAAAATTCTAGCAATCATAATTGTAAAGATTACCTACCAGATATAAGCCAGTTCAGTGCTTTTCTGAGTCTTTAGACAGATAACTCCAGTGCTGCTTCTACTGCTGATTTAATTTGCTAATCAGCAGTAGAGTGAAAACTTACCAGAATCTTGTCTCTTTTCATGCCTACTATTGGGAACCAGGTGGGCAATAATGAAAGAGACAAGAATCAGGTCAGTATTTTGTTTTGAAAGCTGAAAACAGTCACCAGAGTCTTTCATTGGAAGAGAGGGCCCAAAAACAGAAGGGAGAGTAGTTTAGCAATTACTTTTCTCCATGCTACCAGCCTTACAGTGGGTAGGAGACTCTGAGATGGTAGGTGGGGGAAGAATAGAGAGCATGTACCTTTCCAGTAGCCAGAAGGTGCTTCAGATTTCAGACACGTACTAGCTAGAGGCTCTAAAAGATGGAGCTCACAAGTAGGATCTAGGGACAGCATCCTAGAAAAAAATCCAAGAACCTTTCACTTTCTCAGTATCAAGGATGGGGGTTGGAAAGGAGACTTGACTTCTCACCTTAGACCCCTTAGCTCTTAGTCTTCTGTCTATTAAGTGTGTACTACATATTTTTTTAAGCCTTGTGTATGAAAGATTGGGTAGATAGACTAAGGGTGTTTGGAGTGAGGTGAATGAGTCAGGGTGGGTTTGCTGATGGGTGGGACAGAAAAGGAGAATTTGATCAGGGATTTCAGAAATTAGAAAATATGGGGTAGGAGATAGGACATACCTAATAGATAAAGAGAGGGTAGGGGGGAAAAAGGTGGAGGGAAAGAGAAAACACAACAGTGAAATAGAAAAAAAGGTACACCATGCTCTATTATAGGAAAGAAAGAAGTGAAGAGAAGCCAGAAGGGAAGAGAAGGTATGTCAGTGCAAGAAACTAGCTGTAGCAAGTTACTAATGATCTTTTAGGTCCTAGTCTTGCATGTGTTTAACTTCATGTATCTGAGTAGTCCTGCTGACTTCTGCAGGGCTCTCGGCAGGACAAAGATCTGCCTGTGTGGTGTCAGTTATAGAATCAGGACCTATACAGATAATAGACCAAAAATGATAGCATGAATAACACTTTCACATTAAATCTTTTCTCCACTCATCTTCCATTTAAAAAAAAAATCTCTTTCTTATGCATCCCACATTCCCACCTCCAAGCCTTGTCCAGGTTCTCACTAACTCTTTCCATCTCTATCTCACACTTTTAAATTAACCCTAAAACTAATCCTTTTATATATAGTTAGTTCCTAATCCATTAATCCCTCCATTAGGGTTTCTCACCACCTCCTTCCTACCTTGCTCCCAGCACTCAAATCCTCTCTCAGGGCACATAAAAAGACACTTGGTAGTACTGACATCAAGGCATCTCCAGGACAGGGCAAGTGCTCCTTTTCTCTTTTGGTCATGTCTCTCTGGCTTATGGGGTCTAGCTTCATCCTGGGAGGTATTTGATAGGACTCAACAGCACATGAGGAAGGGTGTCATTTTGGTCCTGGTGCCATAAGTAGCTCCCTGCTCTGTGTTGGAAAGTGCCAAAGGAAGGCTGTTCACTCTCCTAGTTGAGAAACTCCGGGTTGAGTTCACTCACTGAGCTGGAAATAAACCAGGTTCACTGTCAGGGTCATTCCAGGTTATTGTCTAAATCACCTACTATAAATAATTTTAGAGCATTTGGTTATCACATACTGGGATGATATTTATATCTAATTTCTTTTTGTTGGTATTGCATTAGATGCTGTCTTAACTAATGTGTGTATCTTATTAAAGTAGAAAGTTTCATGGAAAAATATTTCCATTCAACTGGGGCTAGACAGAGATTGGTTTAATGGCTACTGTATCTATAAATGCATGGCATGCTGCTGCTAATGGACAGGTTTGTGCTCTCAGCCTCTATTACATGCCATAGTGTCTGGCTACTGCATGCTAGTATGACAACTGTGTATGAGTAATACAATTGATTCAAGTGGTTTTGAATTTAAAATCAAGTTAATTTAACACAACTTGTTTCTGAGTTATAACTATGATTCAGTATAATCACCTACATTAGCAAAGCCAAAAACTGTAATTTTAATACTGACAATGCTTTACGTACAATGTTGGTTTTACTAATAAAGTATATTCAAAATTCTGCAAGATAACACACAGTAAATTATATTTTTATGTAATTTTTGCTAGAGCTCAGGAAATTTTGTTTTTATTCATGGCTAATTTTTGTAAACTGCTGAGTCTTGTAGATATGTTGAGTTGTTTTAGGGGGGTGTTGTTCTTTAGAATCTAACTGAAGAAGAAAGTTCTGGACCATTCTTTTCATCCCCCACAGAATACTCTCAAATTCTTCACCTTGGTGTACTTGGGTCAAAATCTCTCACCAGTTTTCTTTTCTGTATTTGAATTGCTTTTTTACATTTTAACCAAAATATTTGTTAACACAATATATTCAGTATGTAGCATTTGCTATCTGCTTTGTGAAGTAAGTATAAACATTATATGGTTATTTATATATAATCTTCAATCAATGCAACTTTGGCCTGGTTGGAAGCCACTACTTTCTTTAAACTTTGACAATTACTTTCATCATGATTTTTCCTGGGACTGAAGATGAGCTTGCCTCTGTAATTATTCTCCTTTGTTCAAGATTGGTACAACTATTGCCTTTAGCCAGTCATCTGGAATCTCCTTTTGCTCATGCCTTCTTCTATATTTTCCTAGTGCTTTGATAGCACTTGTCCATTCAGCTTTTAGCAACTCAGATGTTTTATTGTCTGTTCCTGCAGCTTTCCCATCATCAGCTGCTTCATTGCTCTTTCTGTTTCTTATAGTGGTTCAGGTGCTGATATCCGTCTGGCTTTCAAGCTGTCCTGTTCATCTAGCATGTCTAGAATGTTTGCATCTGGATGAATTACAGGCAATTTCAGCAAATTCAGCAATTTGTCAAGGTGACCATAATGACCATAATGGATCAGACCAATGGTTCATCAAGCCCAATATCCTATTTTCCAACAGTGGCCAATGGCACTGCTTTAGTGGGAATGAACAGAACAGAGCATTTATAGAGTGATTCATCCCCTGTCATATAGTCCCAGCTTCTAGTAGTCAGGTTTAGAGACACCCAGAACATAAGGTTCTTTCCCTGATCATCTTGGTTAGTAGCCATTGGTGGACCTATCCTCCATGAATTTATCTAGTTCTTTTTTTAACCCTGATATAATTTTGACCTTCACAACATCCTCTGGCAAAGAGTTCCACAGCTTGACTATTCGTTATGTGTAGAAATACTTTCTTTTGTTCATTTTAAACCTGCTGCCTATTAATTTCATTGGCTGATCCCTGGTTCATGTGTTGTATGAAAGGGTAAATAACACTTCCTTATTCACTTTTTCCATACCATTCATGATTTTATAGATCTGTATTATATCCCTCCCTAGTTGTTTCCAAGAAGAATAGTCCAATCTTTTTAATTTCTCTTGATATGGAAACTGTTCCATACCCATAATCTTTTGTTGCCCTTCTTTGTACCTGTTCCAGTGCCAATATATCTTTTTTGAGATGGGGCAACCAGAATTGCACTTGATAGTCAAACTGTGGATGTACCAGGGATTTAAAGAGTGGTGTTATATTTTCTGTCTTATCTATCCCTTTCTTGATGGTACCTAAGATTCTGTTAGCTTTTTTGACTGCCACTGCACATTGAGTGGATGTTTTCAGGGAAGTATCCCCAGTGACTCCAAGATCTCTTTCTTGAGTGGTAACAGCTAATTTAGACCCCATCATTTTGTATGTGTAGTTGGATTTCCCAATATGCATTACTTTGCACTTATCAACAATGAATTTCATCTTCCATTTTCTTACCCAGTCACCTAGTTTTGTGAGATCCCTTTGTAACTCTTCTGTTTCAGCTTTGGATTTAACTATCTTGATTGATTTTTCTGTATCATCTGCAAATATTGCCACCTCACATTTCACTCCCTTTTCCAGATTGTGAATGTGTTGAACAGCAGAGGTCCCAGTACAGATCCTTGGGGGACCTTGCTTCCATTGGGGGATCTCTTTCCATTGTGAGATCTGACCATTTATTCCTACCTTTTTGTTTCCTATCTTTTAACCAGTTACTGATCCATGAGAGGACCTTCCCTCTTATCCCATGATTATTTACTTTTCTTAAGAGCCTTTGATGTGGGATATTAAAGGTTTTTGAAAGTTCAGGTACACTATATCAACTTGATCACCCTTGTCCACCTGCTTGTTGACTCTCTCAAGGAATTCTAATAGATGATTGAGGCATGATTTTACCTTTACAAAAGCTGCGTTGGCTCTTCCTTAGGATATCATGTTCATCTATGTGTCTGATTATTCTGTTCTTTGGTATCTTTTCAACCAATTGGTAGAGACCTGCACGGATACAAATATGTGGATCCGCATCCAATCTGCATCCGCTGGAGTAAACTTTTACCCAACTTGCAATCTGCCCTCCCTCTTTTAGATTTACCAGCATCCACACATCAGCTGTTTTGGAGCCAGCAGTCCCCCCAACAGCTGTTGAGCCTCCACTACCCCAAACAGCTGATCAGCCCCACTCACCTGCCTAACAGCATCAGATGATCAGCCCTGCCCTCCTGCTTAACAGCTGATCAGCTGTTGAGCCCTGTGGGCCCTGCCCCAGAAGTTACGGAAGTCCCGATCTCTATGACCATCCAATCGCGATCCACAAGAAATGGTCTGCAGATATCTACATCTGCATCCAGGGATGCAGCTATAATGTGGATATCTGCAGATTTGCAGGGCTCTACCAATTTGCTTGGTACTGAAGTTAGGCTTACTGGCTGTAATTGCCAGGATCGCCTCTGGAACCTTTTAAAAAAATTGATATGTTAGCTATCCTCCAGTCATCTGATATAGAGGCTGATTTAAGAAATAATTGCATATCACAATTAGTAGTTCTGTAATATCATATTTGAGTTCTTTCACAATTCTTGGATGGCTACCATCTAGTCCTGGTGACTTTATTACTATTTAATTTACCAATTTTTTTCCCAAAACCTCCTCTATTGACACCTCAACCTGGGACAGTTCCTCAGATTTGTCACCTAAGAAGAATGTCTCAGGTATGGGAATCTGCTTCACATCCTCTTCAGTGAAGACTGATGCAAAGAATTCATCTAGCTTCTTCACAACAGCCTTGTCTATCTTGAGTGTTTCTTTAGCAACTGGATTGTCCAGTGGCACCACGGATTGTTTGGCAGGCTTCCTGCTTCTGACATACTTACAAAAATATTTTTGCTCTTAGTTTTTCTTGTTGATGATCACTCCATGAGAGACCATCAGACCTAACAGTATCTAGGAGGATGTAAGTATGACAGTAACTATACCTGGTTCATGGATATTTCTAGGAGTTGTATATGCTTTGACATTCATAACTTTGTTGGTAACTTTAATAAAATGGATAAGATAGTAGATCTCATTCTTGTGATTGTATGTGTTACTTGCCTGTGGTTTCATGTGTTCCTATGAGCTCTAGATCTAAAACAGACTGAGATAACTCTGTTGAACTCGAGACTGTAACTGCCAGAGCCGAGCTCATATAATATTTCTAAATTAACTTTTAAATAAAAAATAAAAGGCTACAGGCGACTCTTCAAATTCTTTTTTGGTTTTAATTATACTTTTAAAATTGACTTGCCAGAGTTGATGCTCCTTTCTATTTTCATTGGTAGGATTTAATTTCCAGTTTTTAAAGGATATCTTTTTTGTCTCTCTTTTACTCTGTTAAATGCCATGGTGGCATTTTTTTTGCTCTCCTTATGTTTTTTGGGTTTTTTAATTTGGGGTATGCATTTAGTTTGGCCCTCCTATTTATGATGTTTTTAAGTAGTTTCCATGTAGCTTGCAGGCATTTCAGTCTTGTGACTGGTTCTTTTAATTTCCATTTAACTAGCTTCTTAATTTTTCTGTAGTTCCCCTTTTCAAAGTTAATTGCTACTGTAGTGGGCTTCTTGATATCTCCCCCCCCCTTTTAAGGATGTTATATTTAATTATATTATGATCATTTATTACTGAGTGGTTCAGCTATATTCTCCTCATGGACCAGATCCTGTGCTCCACTTAGGACTAAATCAAGAACGGCCTCTCCCCTTGTGGGTTGGGTTCCAGGATTAGCTGCTCCAAGAAGGAGTCATTAATGGTGTCTAGAAATTTTATCTCTGCATCCTGTCCTGAGGTGACATGTATCCAATCAATATGGGGATAGTTGAAATTACTAAGTTTTCTGTTTTTGTTGCTTCTCTAATCTCCGTGAGCATTTCACAAACACCGTGATCATCCTGGACAGAGAGCCAGTAATATGTTCTTTCTGCTAGACTGCTCCTTCTATACTTTCAACATGCCTTTGGCATTTAAGATACTTTAAACAAATAGAGTTATTTAACATTGTTTGTAATTTTTAGACAACCTTGAGAAATGATCATTGGCTTCCCACTTTCAAGTGACCCTTCATAATTTATTTCATTTAATTTCCAGCTGTGTTGTAAAAGGTGCAATAAGATGTATCTGAAGATTACATTAGAAATATTGGGGAAAGACTGTTTGGTTTCACATGCTTGCCTCTTTTGATTGTTTGTAATTTTAAGGTAAACTTGGATAGAGCTTATTTACTTACATTTGAGTGTGTGCTTAAAGTATTCAGTTTGGAGCAGTTTTAAATACAGATGTGGAAACTAGTTAAGGGTGGTACGGTAGTTTGTTTAGTAGTTGTTTGGTTGCTTCCTGTGTTTGTCATATCTGAAATTAAATTGTGTGAACTCTTCAGGGCAGGCTCTTGTCTTTGTATATATGTTGTGCAGCACCAATGCTTCTCGACACTGAAATACTTATAACTTTAGGAGTATGATTTTAGGTCAATAAAGATTGCATTTTCAGTTCCTTAATGAAATATCTGCCTGATCTACGCTGCCGATCAGCCAATCTACTTTATGTATCTTGCGTATCTCCCGTCAACTTACTTACTTTGCCATACCGCAGCAGCTTCACTGCACTGCATCGACCAGAATGCCCCTTGGTCGACGCAGCCTTACTTCTTTCGGGAAGGTGGCTTAATCGTGTGGACTGGAGAGTACTTCCGGGATTGATTTGAGTGGGTCTACACCACCCGCTCAATTGATCCCACTGCATCAATCCCCAAGTAGTATAGATATACCTATCTTGTTGCTGTTTAACTGTCTAAAGCCAGTCACATCATTTCGATAGAAATGGGCCAATTTTCCAACTCTGGGCCTTATCCTGCAGCCTTTACACAGGCAAAACTCCCACTGAGATTATCTACATGAAGACTTTCTTTGTACAATTTCCCATTGGTGTTACTGCTGGGTAGCCCTAGTATGCCTTCCAGTGTTTTTACCATCTTGTTAGTTAAATCTGCTGCAGACCAGGTTTCATTGACATAATGTAAAAACTGCAGAAGTTGTCAGAGCTTTGTCTGAACTAGGGCTCTTATCAGCACAGTTGGACTGACGGTAAGAGTGATGAAATTTTTTTGGTTAAATGCCCTGGTGTAGACATTGCACTTTACTCCTGTGGAAAATTATGTGGAGTCAATGGGAGATTTGCCTACTGCAGACTCACACGCTGAGAAGTAAATTTTGAATTGTGGCAAGATGGGAACTTCCTCAAAATGGACCAGATAAGCAGGAATTTCAAACTACTGATTATGCCCAAATTCTGCTTTCTGAAACAGCTGAGTAAGTTGACTTCTGGGTTAGAAATAACCTCAGAAATAAAATGAGGATAAAAGGTCTGATTTTGTAAGACCAGAGTTTTCAGTTTATAATTTTTTCAGTGCAGTTAATGAATTCTTACTAATTATTATAGAACTTTTTGTGAGGGATGTTTGCCAAAAGATATAAAATTTATGATGAGGTCCTGCTAATTCCTGTGGGCAGAAGAGTCTAAAATATGTTCAAAATTTTGAAAGTTGGCATATATTTTGATAGACAATACTAGTTATTTAATTTCAGCTGACTGAGTGAAATTGGGGAATGACTTAAATTCAGAGGTCAGAGAATTTATCTAAGATAGCTATTGAAGATATGAAAGTGGAATATCTTAGAGCAGTGTTTCTTAACCTGGAGTTTTAGAGGGGTCGCAAGTGCAGAGCTGGTATTGGGGGTGGCAAGAAAGGTAATTGCCTGGAGCCACAGGGGCGCCATGAAACTAAATTACATGCCTCAGCCCCGTGGGGGTGGGACTCAGGCTTCAGGGGTACAGTAGTTTGGAAAGGTTAAGAACCACTGTCTTAGAGAATTCTAATTCCCAAATTTGTAAGAAAGAAGCAGAAAATCATATGTTAACCAAGGAGTAAAGGGATCCTAATAGCTTTTGTCTACATTTGAACTAGTGAGCTAAGAAATAAAGGTAAAATGTTCTGCAGCATCCTTTATAATAATGTTCAGTTGTGTTTGCTTCTATGTGTGGTAAAGTACTCCAGTTCTGTTCCAAATTGTTACTAGAATTTAATTTTTCTGAGATGTGCATGGTGTCCAATTTTGATAAAACATTTGATTGTTAGATTAACTCATTTTAACCAATACAGTTACAGCATGCATATGATTTGAGGGAAGGTGAAGAGAGGAGGCTGTTTATTGGATGACTTATTTCTAGTGTCACTATTGCACTGATAAGGATGTCACAATTCAGCCACCTGGTGATAATGTGTTCCAAGAGCAGTAGTGGATGTGTGGGGCAAAGGGGCATGAGAAAAGACGCATAAGAGAATGGGAATCTATTCTAATATCACAGCCCCACCAGCATATGATGAATTTTTCAACAAATTATCCAGAGCAATCAATTCAGCACTATCTTCTCGGTAAAAGAGGTGAGAATCAAATTAATCCTGATCCCCACTGCCTGGTAATCCTACAGCTCAGGGCCTTCCACTGAAAACGTCCAATTCCTAAGAGTTTCATGCCAGGCGCTGTCAACAGCAGCATACATATGACATTATGAAAGTTAGCAGAAAATATAAACCTAGGTGGATTAGTGAAAATGCAGAGAGTATAGACCAATGCTGGTGATCTAGATAAATTGAGAACATAGGCAGGTATTGGCTCATCATAAATGTCAATCCATGGTGACTGCTGTGTTATCAGATCTGGGATAAAGTGTGTGTGTGTGTGTGTGTGTGTGTGTGTGTGTGTGTGTGTAAAAGGAATAAAAACATAATTATAATTATATATTATATATAATTATATTTATATAATTATTATAATTATAATTTTATTATAATAATTTATATAATTTGGAACAGATAAAAAATTTGGAATTGATAATAGATCACTATCATGCTCTTTATAAAATAACAAGGTCACTTTTGGAGCTCAAATAATTAATTGTGGTGTATACAGTGCAGTATAATGGTGTACTCAAAAAGGGATATGAAACATGCACTGAAAAAGCAGCAACACAAATTGGGGCACTATTTGTCAGTTGATATAGACGTGTTGAGTATTATGGCTCAGCACAACAGCAATGTGCATTTAGAGTAGAACAGTGATTTTTTTTTTTAAAAAGTCTCAGGGAAACCCAAAACTTTCAGATAACTGGAGGAGTTCACCAAGCACAGACTTCAAAATCTGCAGAGCTAGCACCCCAACTACAGCGATTCAGTTTGATTCGTCAGAGCTGATTATTGTTTATCGATGTTCATCTGGGCTCAGCATGACTTGTGGGCTAATGTGGCTTAAACAAATACATCCTGTTGAGCCAGCAGATC
This sequence comes from Emydura macquarii macquarii, assembly GCF_026122565.2. Classification (NCBI taxonomy): domain Eukaryota; kingdom Metazoa; phylum Chordata; order Testudines; family Chelidae; genus Emydura; species Emydura macquarii. The sequence goes on from NW_027131527.1 coordinate 22,794,403, forward strand.
TTGAAGTAAAATTTTGAAGCCAGTGCTCAGTTAGCCATTTCTTTTGGCTATATACCAAACTTTTTGCATTGTTGTCAAGGAGTTTCTGGTAGCTGGGTTTCAAATCATGTAAATGAGATTTGACTATATTGTATTTTCATTTTAAAATTGTATTCTAAAATAACACTAGATTGACATAAGTATCACATGCAGTTTAAAAATTAAAACCCCAATCCTGTAATAAGCTTTTCACAGGTGGACCTCAACACTCAGAGCCTCACTGAAATCAGTAAGGCTCTATGGGGATGCAGAGTCCACCTGCCGGGATCTGATTGCAGAAACAGTGTCTTAAAGTATACCACTTGCTATTACTTTTGAGACACAGCGTGCAAAGTTAATGCACCAGTAAGCAGCCAGCATGTTGAAGTCTGAAACTGAATTAGACACACATTTAACTAAAAAGAATAGAATGCAAAATGTGTTTTTAGTTGAGTAGTTAAGATGAAATCAGTGGGTTCAGTAGTAGCCTTTGTTTTCCTATATTCCCAAATTTGTTAGTCCTAAAAAGTTGTCCGGCAGAGCTGATTGAACTGATGTTAAGTACTCTTTGAATTTTCATGTTTTTAACAATTAGAATAGGATTGCTTTTATTTGAGACCCAGTTTCTGTGGAACATTTTTAATTGGTCCTGTAATTGTTTGAACTAGAAGTCAGGTTTTTTGTAGCAGTCAGTCTGCATTATAGCATAGCATTAATAATACTGAGACATAACAAGAAACATAGGAATTACCATAGAGGATCAGACCAGTGGTCCATATATATCCTGTCTTTGACAAGTGGCCAGTACTAGCTGCTTCATTTCAAAGGATGAAACCGTGCAGTAGGCAACTATGGGATAACTTGTGCACAACCAGGCCACCCATTGTACAGGATAAAATTTGGTAGATGGTTAGTGTCATTTTAAACTAGAATTTAGAGACTGGAATCCCTATTCTTTTGTGTGTTTAATGCTTACATTTGATTGTAAAATTGATATTAGAATAAAACATCTTTTATAATGTGTAGTGTGGTAATGCCCATTTTGCTAGCAGAAATGTTTTCTTTTTAAAAAAGCAATCTGCGACACACTTACAAGAGTTCATGTTCCTCACTGTTATTTAGAGGTATACAGATTCTAATTATTCTCTTCTGATGCTTTCTCTATTCAGTATCTCTATCTAGATTTATTCTAAAATGTCATTTAAAAAAAATAAGGTAGTAAAGTTTTGCCCTTATTTAGGGATACTTCGTTACTTATGGTATAAAGTTTTCAAAGGGAGTGGAGAAAAGAAGGTTATGATTTCTTAAGTTTCAGGTATTCTGACATCAGATGCTTACATTATTGCCTTACTTGCTGTGTAGACATACCGCCAGTCAAAGAAAAACTCGGGTTCATGGGGCTCTGGCTGCAGGGCTATTTCACTGCTGTGTAGATTTCCAGGCTCAGGCTGGAGCCTGAGCTCTGGGGACCATGTGGGGTGGGGCGAGTTGGGGTCACCCTGCAGTATAACTATAAGGCTGGTAAGAGCCAAGAAGATGTGGCTGGCTGGCTGCACACATACACAGATGTAGCTGGGAGCGCCTTGCATGCTGGAGGCTGTTTGTGAGCAATCCAGAAGGGGAGGCTATAGCTGCAAAGCATTGTAAAGGGCACCCCAGGTTAGAGAGCACGGGTGACGCAGCTACTTATTGGTCTGGTTTGTACCCTGGTTATGTCACAGTAGTATGATGATATCTAAACATTAATAGCTTCCGTGAGGGAATCCTAGTCTCTATGTTCTAGTTTAGAACTGCACTGACCATCTACCAAATTTTATCCTGAACAAGAATGACCTGGTTCTGATCCTTTGCTTCATTTTATCAAAGTGAACTTTTGATTTTGATTGTTCAAAATGGATTATTTTTTTACAAAATGTAGTAGAGAGAAGGGAGAAATAACTGATCCTAAATTTGCTAGTGACAATGGGATCCTGTTTTTTAATTAAACACACACAAAAAGGCAGTATTTCTGGGATAGGTCCCCTGAAATTTTGCAGTTCTTCAGGGGCAGTCTTTGTGACCAATTATAGTGAATTGAGTGGCATTAAATGTTCTAAATTTGCAGAACTTTTGGCTCCTGAATTATTAAATTTTTCTGATCAGAACATGTACTACCCTTGTAATACTTTTAGCTCTATTACTACATTAGAATTCTACTGACAGAAATAAAAAATCTGCCACAAGATGGTGACCTAGACATTGAATAATTTGAGGATTATGGATTTTACACAGATGTTCTGAAATGGTTTAAAATCCCACCACTAAATTAACTATGAAAACCTCAGGAATTTCCAGGTTTTATCATAATTTTTCATAGTGCAACCCACATTGTAGCAGAGAATCTGTTGGTCCATCTCCCCACTTGTTTTCAGTCATGTGGACCACCTCCTCTCTAGGCATAATCACATAACATTTATGTGACAGCAATATTTGCTTACAGGGAAAAGTAATATTAAAAAAAATATAGCTGTATTTTAATGCAATATAGCATCTGGAAACAAGTAGGATAGACAGCACCATGAGAAAAGTCAATATTGTGGTCTACCAGCAAGTTCTCTGTGAATCACAATTTGGGAACGCTGGTTTGAGTCTGAAGTTTGGAAAAGAGGAGACTATAAAGCAGTGGTTCCCAACCTGTGGCCCGGGGCCGAAGTGGCCTGCAGGGGCTTTCAAAGTGGTCCGCCACTCCCCTCCCACTGGCTGCAGAAGGGAGCTGCCGGCTAAGGACCCAGGCAAAGTGCATTGCCACAGGACTAAAAGACCAGTGCAGGCTCCTTGCTGCAGCTGACGGGACGGGAGATGAATACTCCCTTCCACAGCCAGGGGAGGGGAGCACAGCAAAGCACTCTGCCTGGGTCCCTAGGTGTTGGGGTCCCTGCCAGAGCCAGAAGAGGGAGCATTGATCTCCCATGCCCCTGGCTTCAGAAGGGAGCCACCACCTAGGGACCCAGGTGGAGTGCACCGGGCTACAGGAAACATGCAGTTTCCCTGCTGCAGCCAGGGGGACGGGAGAGCCTCCTCACTGAACTCCTTCCCTCTGGCTGTAGGGGAGGTGCGGGGGATGGCTGGCAGAGACTGGTGGCCCTTCAGGGTAGTAAAAATTATATCTGTGGCCCTTGAGCCAAAAAGATTGGGAACCACTGCTATAAAACATGTCTTATTATGCTGTCTGTTGTCGGTTTAAAAACACTTTTCCTTATTGAACTGACCAGGAGGTGAGGAATGTAAATAATGTACTTGTTGTTAACCATCTAATAGTGTAATTAGTTTACTTTATTCCTCCCAGAATATAATTAAATGTAATTTTGGCTACTCTTACCTCACTGAGTTTAGTAAATAAGTAACTTAAAGTCATACAAAATATAAACTTGCATTGTATGTTGTCTTAAAAAAACAACAACTTTCATGTAATGTATTTGACAGACTGAGTTGTTTGGTTCTGTTTTCCTTTCTGCAGATGTGCTGTGTTTTAAGTTTGTAACTCAAATAAGTTGACTTTTATATGTCAACTTGTAAGGGCTATTGAGCTAAAAAATGCTCTAACAATCTCAGCCAGGATATAGATTGGGTCTGTATTTCTAGGCTTTTGTTCTGGAGAAATAGTGCCTCATTCAGAATAAAGTGTTCGTTTTGAGGAACCTATGAATCCTGAAGTACTAATGATGACATACCTTTTTTGTCCTTGTGTAACTAGAAACATACAATTAAAGGCTTTGCTCTAGAAGGCCTAAAAGCATCCTTCCTCTTCTGGAGGTGCTAACATTCACCTCTTCATTGTGATGCTCATAATATCAGAAGCTACCCACATTTATTACACCAGCGGTGTAAATTACACATGTAGCTGGCTCCAAGGTTATCGCTGTTCTATGGATCTGTGGAAGGGAGGTAATCTCGATGAATGATGACTCATACCACTTTTTTCTTTTCCATATCAGTATGGCTGTAGGAAGGGGAACTTATAAGTTGTCTTCCATTTAGTGGTCGATATAATACTTAAAGAAACTCTCTGATTTTCACCTCCAGAACTTTGCTTCTGAAGTCCATTAACATTCTAAAAAATTCAGTTGGTATGCACAGATGACAAGAAGGCTAGTTAAAATATTTTATGCTTTTATAAGCCAAATGGTATTTTGCCTAATAAATGTCTTGATTGAAGATGTGGCACAGTAAATGAGTGGGGAGCTACATAATAAACTATTGATAAAATATACTAATTATAGTCATTTCAGTGCCCTATATTATACAGTCTTAAAGCTTCTGAAAATAAATTAATTTTGTTTTTGTTTTTGTGATGCCCAATGTGAATTGAAGACAGGAACAGCAGTACTGCCAAACCCTTGAAATTACATATATTGTGCTTTTGGTGGAACTGTACTTGCAGCTGTTTTTACTATACACAAAGATTTATTACACAAGCTCATCCTATCTGGAGGTTTAGGCTCAAATCTGGTTTAGTTCCCAGGCAAGATTGGTTTGCTAACTATTAACCAGTCTCTGATGGTCACTTCCTAATATGTTGCCCCACAGACAAAAAATGTTGTTTGGTTGGCATTCTCTCTTAAGAACAGGCCCTTCCCTGAAACATTAACCTTGTAAAGCAGGATTAAGATTCATTAGCAGACTTACATGGACATTTACTACCTGACTGCATGGTGCCTGGCTTCAGATATTACTCTCTCATTTTCCATTTCTCTGGTTTGCTTTTTAAAAAAAGCATGCGATTACAAATAAAATTAAAACACTTTTTAAAATCCAGATTCGTGATTGGGATGTCTCATGGTTTTTATATTTAAAATAACAAGAGAATGTTATTCCAGAATTTCGTTTGGTGCTCAGCATTTCAAAATATTGCTACCACACCACGACTTGCGAATTAGTCAACTCTAAAAGCAGTTTTTAAGAACTGAGGCAGTTGAATTGGAGCAGGAACTGGAGGTCAGACAAGGTTGGATTTGTTCCTCAGTTTGCCAGTGATTTATTATGAAACCTTGGGCAACTTATTTAACCCTTCCCTACCTGAGTTTGTGTCTGGAAAATTGAGTTAATGCACTCTTTGGAAAGTGCTTTGAGATCCTAGGATGAAAGGCACTCTATGACAGCAAAGTAGTAGTCTTCATGCTAGTAAACATACCTAATGTTACTTTGTTTTTCTTTTGATTTTGAGTGTAGATTTTTGTAAAATTTCAATATCAGTACAAAGGTATTTAAAATATTTTTCTATAGTTTGAAAATGGATTTGGCAAGATTGCATTGTCACCTTTCATTTATTTTTTTATCATAGCTTGAATAGGGTGGCTGACGTGTTTCTTTGATGCTAAGTTATTAATTTTTAATTGTGAGTGGAAGTTACAGTAGATTCAGTGACGTGATCCACTCCCATATGAAGTCCCCTGATTTTAATGAGTATGCAGATGCTCCGCGTCTTTCTGAATCTGGACCATAAGTTGGCACACAGGACAGGTTTTTAAGGGTTCTGCACAGGGAATTAGGTTTCCATAACAATTTATCCTCTGATATAATTATTTCAATATAAATTAGAAATTTTAATTTCTACTATTTTCTTTTAGGCTTCAGAAAGAGACCCATAACAAAATGAGCAATCCAGCTATTAAGAGAATAGCAAATGAAATTATCAAATCACCTGAAGATAAACGAGAATATCGTGGACTAGAACTGGCAAATGGCATCAGAGCAATGCTCATCAGTGACCCCACTACAGATAAGTCTTCAGCAGCACTTGACGTGCACATAGGTATTTAATGAATCCATTTTGTTTTCAGTTCCATTGGCTTTGCATTGCAAATAATTACTGCAGTATGTTTATGTGCAGAAAAATAAATCTGACCTGCTTTCAGTGTGCTACTAATTTCAGTATTTTTGTTGCAAATAAACCGATGGCACATAGCACAAAATATGGTATCATTTACAGGAGATGTTTTCAGCAGATTATGCAGCCTTCTCTTGTTGGGATTTCCAGTTTTATTACTCCATATATCCTGTTAAAAATTATTAGAGCTAGTTAAATTTTCCTCGTGTGATATGTGCCCACTCAGGTGTAGCTCAGTCAGTGGTCAGACTTGTAATTTTAACCATATGATTCCACATTCTGAAAGCCATTTAAAAAAAAAAAAAAAAGGTGGTGGGTGGAGAAATCATTCTGTCTCGCTTTATCTATCATTCTAGATTTTTGTTTCATGCATGTTTATTGTGATAAGGATGGGCAAGAAAAGCAGCATAATGTGCCAAGAGAGGTATGAAATTAATGTGCATAAATTTAGTTCTTAAACCACCATGTGGATGCTCCCCTCCAGAAGAAAAGTGGCTTTAGTTCACTCTAGCTTACTCTGGAATTATCACTTTTCTTCTAAATGAGAGCATTCACACAGGTTTTAAACGATCTTAAATTTATGCACATTAATTTTACACCTTCAGTTAATTCATCATAACTTTCCTGAGTGTGTTCCTATGTAGACTGGCCTTTAGAGTACAGACAGAATGTGCTCGGCATGAAAAACGAAGGCAGTTTATCTGCTTCTGACTCTTACAGTAACAGAAAAGCAATCTTTTCCTAGATCTGAAGAGTCTAAGATATTTCTTAGTACACATAGCATAGCATGTAATAAAGATGGGTGTTATAAATCAGTTATGTTTTCATATCTACACACTTCAGAGAGCAGCTAGTTAGCCTCTCTAATGCTGAAAACTTATACCGTGAATTTCAGTTTATAGCGGAGGTTATCAGTATTTTTCATAGTGCGCATCACATCTTAATAGACAGCTTTTCTCATGGACTGCCTTTCCTTCCCTTTGAGGTGGCACTTTTCCCTCCTATTCACAATTGCATGGCAACCTTGTGGAAATTGCAGCAATGGCTTGCATGGAAATGTAATATCAGGAAAGTATATCGTGTATCACTAGCTGCCTTTTTAATGTAGCCTAGCTGCTGGAAACCAAGAGAAGCCAGAACCATATAATCAGCCAGTTCTCTACAGACTAGAAACTGGTCCATGGGCCTCAATTTAGGAATCACTAGTGTACAGCAATCCTAACCTAGTCTGGCCTAGAAGGAAGAGACAGAGTTTGAGCCCTCTCAAGCTGACCAAGTTGCTCATTTTGAAATATCTCTTTTGAACATTGGGTTTGGCTTCCTACAGTTGTGTGGCTGGAGTTAAGTGGAGTTTTATAACTACAGAATTCACATTATCAGTGGCACACTAGCATAATATAAATTATTTTAAAAAGACTATGCATGTTCTAATGTGACTTCTTTAATGTGTATTTCCCCCTCTGCAGGATCATTATCAGACCCCCCAAACATTGCTGGGCTTAGCCATTTTTGTGAACATATGCTGTTCTTGGGAACCAAGAAGTACCCAAAAGAGAATGAATACAGTCAGTTTCTTAGTGAGCATGCAGGAAGTTCAAATGCTTTTACCAGTGGAGAGCACACCAATTACTACTTTGATGTGTCACATGAACATCTAGAAGGTGCATTGGACAGGTAAACAGATTTGTTACTTCTAGATTTCTGAGGGGTTTTTTTGGTTGACATTTGTGATATCCCAAACAAAATCATAATTATATGTTGAACTCTTGCTGACAGCATTACAGGTTGTATTATTATAGGTGGTGTTGGTAGCATTGACTGTTAGAGTTGACTTGTGTTTAAGGCTTGGATTTTCCATGTGTCCTTGGGCAAGTCATATAAGATGTGATCCAAGTTCTATAGAATTAAATGTGTGTCCTTCCGTTGATTTTAATAGGCTTTGAGTCAGGCCTTCTGTGCCTCAGTTTTCCCATCTGTAAAACTGGGACAATAAAGTTTATACACAAAAGGTAGGAGAAAATATATAGACAGTAATTTTTTGGGGGCAGGGACTGTCTCTTACGTGTTTGAACAATGCCTGATACAATGCGGCCTCTAGGGGCTACTCTAATACAAATAATTAAAGATCACATGATGATGAATAGTTAGATTTTTAGATGGAAATGACAAAAGTTGCCTGGTATGCATATCTCGGCTATAAAGTGAATGATAAAATGAAAGACTGAAATTGTTTTGTGGACTGATTGCATTATAGGAAATGCATTTATAGTAGAAAGTTTATATAGTGTGATATAAATTGCATTCATAGCATTGTGTAGTGATCAAGATTTATATGTTTTGGTTTTACTTAGGTTTGCATTATATTGTTTTGTATTACTCTGTATACCATTTATATAACCTTCAATAAATATTATTTTAAAATAAAATTGACATCTCCATTGATGCACTGCACTGTATTAACTAATTCTCACTATACTCTTCTATGTTAAGGAAGTCATTGTTGATATTTTACAGATGGAGAAACTGAGAAAAAGAAAGTCTAGTGATTTGACTAAAGCCACACAGCGAGTCCACGGCAAAGCCAGGACTGGATTCAGGAGTTCTCAGTTTCTAGTCGTATACTCTTAATTAACAACAAATTTAAAATATGAAATTAGTTTTCAGACTTCCTGGGTTGAGGGTTGGTGTTCCTTTGTTGTTTTTGTTTATGTGCAATAATTCTGACTTGGAAAAGGTTTCAAGTTTAATTGCATACATTTATGTAAAATTTTCTTTTTAGGTTTGCCCAGTTTTTCCTGTGCCCTCTGTTTGATGAGAGTTGCAAGGAAAGGGAGGTGAATGCTGTTGATTCCGAGCATGAAAAGAATTTAATGAATGATGCCTGGCGATTGTTTCAGTTGGAGAAAGCTACTGGAAATCTCAATCATCCCTTCAGTAAATTTGGAACAGGTTTGTTAGAATATAATCATCCATCTGTTAGAGTTGACATAAGATCAAGGCTGTATCCAGGGCTGGGTGAGCGGGGCAGCCGCACAGAGTGCAAAGCCACAGGGGCAGAAAAATGGGGCAGAAAAAGAAGAAAAAAAATGGTAGGGTGTGCAAATATGCTTGCTCACTCCAAGTGCTAAAATGCCTAGTTATGGCTCTGCCTAAGATGCATGCTGAGACTGTTTATGTAAAAATGGTGAAGACTGGACTGAAAAGTTTCCTTTTTTCCTCCATACATGTTTGTTGTGATGTTGCATTACATCTGCCACACAATAAATTTAAAAAAGAGCTGGACAAAACAAATGGAACAAACTGATACAAGACTACTAGTTTCATGTTGACACAGTCTTTATGATTATAATTATTGCAGTAGACATTTCTTTTGCAATGACTGGAAAGGAGTCTCACAAATTGGATCTGTAAATCATTGAGAGAGAGACACAGTGGATGAAGAGTGTTTAACCTGCCAGCAGCCAAATAGCATTTTGCTAACAACTGTTGCATTAGGAGGACAAACTGAATAGGTTAAGTAAATCAAGAAAGCTCAGCAAAGCACTGGTGCAATTAATGGATGTGAGCATCAAGACAAAATCTAAAGCCTAACTCACAATGGCCAACATCAATAGATCACTCAGAAAAGTGAGACTTTGGATAAATACACTCATCATGTGCCTAAATAGCTTTTACAGGGTTTATTGCTCCTTAAGTGCCCTTTGACAGCTGAAGAAAAATTCAAATTAACTTTTACAAAAATATATTTGCGTTTAGATACTGATTAGCTGTTTCCATGTATGTAAAACGCTAAAGCTTTAAAATGGACATAGAGGCTTGATTAGGTTCACTTCACAAGAAGTTACTACACTTTTTACTACAGAGCTTTTTTTGAGAATTTCAAATGAATAAGTATGTTAGTTAGCACATTGTGCTAGTACAATGGAGATTGAGTTTGAGTGTTTAATTCTTGGACATCAGGTGCTTTTTTCAGGGATTTTCATGACCAGAGTGGAGTTTGCCATTAATCTGAAGCCTTAAGGATAGTGGAACGGCAAGTATGGGGTTTCCAGGGCTCAGATGACCCCTGAGAGAGAGAAAAATGTATTACAATTGATGATGTTGTCCTTAGATTCTCAATTCATATTTAACGTTTGAATGTCAGGCTTTCAGAAGAGTTCTCAGGATGATTGATAGGTGAAGTGTTTGGCTAATCAGCTCTAGAGTCCTAAAGTGGTAAGATTATTTGGATAAGGACATGTTGACTTTCTTCTAGCAGGGAAGGACACTGAAGTGGGAAATCATTTTTAAAAATTATGGAGGGAAAAAATCTAAAGAAATTTTGCAAGTTACCTATCTGATGATCCATGGGAGAAAATCCAGTTTCTGTGGACTAATTTCTAATAAGGAAAAAACAACTTCTGTAATCTCAGTGAGCTGGAGTTTGGCACTCATGAATCAGTACTGTGCTGATGGTAGGAGAAGAATTTTAAATCTCTGTGCCACTCCCAGGAGGTATCCAGGAAAGTTTCAGAAAACATTTTCTGCAGTTTAGAAGAGTTCCTGTTAAAAATACATCAGCCTTATGCAATTGACATATCCAGAGTTGGCTGTGAGGATTTGTGGCTGGTCAGGATTACAGATTTTTCTAGACAGAGCACCTGAAATATATTCAAATTCAGTAGTAGCAATAATACGTAGCAAATAATTCTCAAGATGTATAGTGCTATTTTAAGCCCTGTTCCTGTAATCCAATCTTTTCAAGAGGACCTTTTGTCGATCTGAGTTACAGAACTAGAACCTTAATTTGTTTTTATTTTAATTACACAGAGCACTGCCAAGTGTCTCTCACCTTGCATATGAGGCACACATGTGGCAGCCCTGATTTCCTGTAGACCAGCTGAGATACTATGCATTCTGCTGGACTGCAGGAATGGCTGTAATTGCTACTTCAGGCCTCCACTGGTCACTGGAGTTTACCATGCCATCAGTCAAGCAGCCTTTCCTTGTGCTGCTGCTCCTGCTGGATAGACATCCCCAGCCCACCAGCTTTCCTCCCAGTATCACCGCTCAGTCCCCAGCAACCTCCATAAGCCCCAGGCCCACCGAATCCAGCAGCCCCAGACATCTGTCAGCAATTCAATTCCCTCCCTTAACTCCAGACACCTTCCAGCACTCTCCACCAGCTACTTCTCTCAGAAATCCAAGCTCTGCCTACCCACCTACATACCCAGACACCTTCTGGCTCTCACAGATATCCTAGCAGCACAGTTTTTAAAAAATAATCATATTGTTCCTTACCCTATTTTTGCCAATCCATTGCCCATTTCTGGGGGAATGGAAATAGTTAGACCTAAGCGTTCATCTGAACCTTTGGAATCTGTACTTCTACATTATGGCGTCAGGCTGAGCTATGTAAAGTCCAGTAAATTCCTGACATCTGTGGTCTGTGTAGCAGAAGTGGAGGGAGGCCAGGAAAAAGCAAAATGTTTTTAAAACAAATAACTTTAAAAAGCTATATTTGTGTTCTTATGTTCTTTTGACTTCCATTTCAAATATAACTTTAATAAATCACGTCATGAAGGTTTGTATACTAAATACCTGTGGTTCTTGGTTGGTTGAAGACCTGAAGCTAAATGTACCTGCAGCATCTGGTGCAAACTTATACTATGCCTTACTGTGCCTGTTGCTTACTTATTGCCTTGGTGATTTGTGTTCATTGCTACCTGTGTTGAAGATTAGTTTTATAGCATGTTTATCCTTCTTGCTGTTGCATATCCTTTATTGTTCTCTCCCCACTTCATTCTCTTGCTTCCACCTCCGTACCTTCTTACTGAGTGCTCCTTTTTTTTTCTGAATTCTCTGTTTGGCTCTACAGTGAATTAGCCTTATAGTTGGTAGATAGCATATCCGAGTTCTAGTCTGTTTCTTTTAAAGCCACAGGAACACACAAAAGATTGCCAAGTGAAGTGGAATGGATTAGGGATGTAAAATATTGTTTAAAGAAGTACTCTTTTATACTGCTAGAATTAGATTAGTTAAATGTTTAATAGCTGGCCAGCGATCAGAGGCAGCATTTCTCAGGTGATTGGCAGGGAGCAGTACTGGCTGGAGATCAGGGCCTGCCCTGACTGTGGCCCCGCCTGCGCTCCGCCTCGTCCCACCCCCGCCTTCTGCTGGCACCCAAAGGAGGAGTCAGCACCCATGACTGGTACATATTTGCTGGTATTGCTGTGCCATTTTTTTATGTGCATATGCCGAGCCATGCCACTGCACATTAGGCAACATTTAATTAAAGCACTAAACAGTATGAATAATACTAACCAGTTAAATGGTTAACGGTTTGATGTTTTACATTCCTAGAATGTACTAGAATCCAAATCTGATCAGCTTGCTTTTCACAAATTCTGATTTTTTTTCTAGTGTCACCTTGCTATTCTTGCACCAAAGAAGAGTGCTGCCTTAACTACAAATCTAAATATTTTCTTATAGTAAAAAGTGCATTAATATGATGCCTTCAAAAATCAATAGCAGTGACTATTTAAAAGGGAATTTTGCTTTTCTTCCTTTGGTCTGAAAGAGCCTGTCTGACCTGTAGGCTTTACTGCAAAGTTATCTATTTTCTCAGCCTTTTAAGAAAGGAGTGGGAAGAGGGTGGAAGAGCTGGTTGATTCTGATGAGATTAGTTGCTATTAGCCCAGTCTGATTTTTTTTGTATTTGTTTTTATTTTAAAAAAATGTTTGTCCATGCATTTAGAGCATAGGGTAATCCCTCTATTTGTAAATTCATATAACGTGTACGTGTGTGTGTGTGTGTATGTGTCTAGCAATAAATATCTTCATAATTTTTCTGTTGCATTACAGGGAATAAATTCACTTTGGAAACTAGACCAAGTAAAGAAGGAATAGATGTAAGACAAGAGCTGTTGAAGTTCCATTCCACTTACTATTCATCAAATTTAATGGCTATTTGTGTACTAGGACGAGGTGCGTGCCAAACTTTTAATGGTATTTTTTTGTTAGCTGAGTATCATTTTAACATTTATTCTTTGAGTTCTTATAGAAGAAAATAAGACATACTTAAATTAGCTAAGGCTTTTCTCCAGGCTTTTAAACAAAGGAGGCTAGGGTCCCAGTACTGTAAAGATATGCTTAATTTTATGCACTGTGAACAGTCTCATTGAGGTCAGTGAGGATACTCACTGCATACAAAGTTAAGCCTGTGTAAATCTTCGCAGATTTTTTTTTTTTCATTTCCTAAGCATAAAACTTGCTGTGGACTGCTGCATGATAAATGAGTACTTATGCTTCAGGTAAGAGATTTTTTAAATCTATATAAATGTTTTAAAAATTTACTACAATCAGTTTAGCAGTTGTAGTCTGAAAATACTTTGTATAATTTGTGGTTTTCTCTGATGCATGTTTGTTAATTCCACAATGTCATAAAAGACGCATAATCAAAGATAGAATGGCCAAAGTTTAATTTAGCTATTTGTTTTATATAAACTTCAGAATTGGATCAGGAGCCTTTATTTCAGAGGTGCTGAGCACTTAAGATTCTAAATTAAATCAGTTGAAGTTGCAGGTGCTCACCACCTCTGAGAATCAGGACCATGTTTTTTGTGAGGGTTTAAAGAAGCTTAATAACAATGTATTGAAAAACTTTTAAATATGCTGGCAGACCAGCACTCATTAGTCACACTACAATAATGTAACAGGGTACATAAAAGGTAAGACAAAATTCAGTAAGCAGGCATTTCAATTTCAAACCTCCAAATATATTAAATTAATAATCTTTGAAAATACTTTGATAGCTTTTGTTATTAATTAAATTGTCTGCCTCTTAAGTAACATAATGTGGTGATACTCATACTTCAAATATGAGTTAAATTAAAACACCCGACATCAAAACAGGATGAACTATCTAATTACTTTTAGAAAAATACTGTTTTGGCGGAAAAATTGCTACAGCAGTGACATTGAACATGTATGGAACATAAACATATGCTGACTTGTACATGTCCCAGTTCAGGAAGGTACTTAAGTACCTTCCTGATCTTAAACATATGAGTAGTCCCACTAACTACACAAAGAGTATATGCTATCATCAACTTCTGTGGCACCTCACCTTTTTCTATCTTTTAATATGAAATTCAAGCTATGAAATTCATTGACAAACTATGCTTTTGGAATTATCACCATAGGACTACTGAATTGCCTTATTTTTGTAGGTTTTAAGATTACCAGAGCACTGGACTTCGGCTCCAAAGGCCTGGGTCCTATTACTCCCCCCCTCCATTGATCTGCTGGGTAACCTTGCCTTTTTGTGCCTCAGTTTTCCCATCTGTAAAATGGGGATAATGATACTGATCTCTGTTTAAAGAGCTTTGAAATTTACTGATAAAAGAACACTGTATAAGAGCTAGGTGGTGGTATTATTATTACTACTACTACTACTCCTTCTCCTCAATGGAAGTTCTGTGCAAGTATGGACTGCTGGATCAGGCCTCCCATCCCTAACTCATACTATTCTGCTTTAGTATTGCAGCACGTTTTGTAACATTACATGTTGATTAGAGAGCAGTGAAGATTTTTGTTTTTATACAGCCTTAATTTGACCTGCAAACTTTTTGTTTGGTTGGTTTGTTTTTAAGGTGTTCTTTCTTGTTTTTTAGATATATAAAGTTGGTCTAACAGGAATTAGGGTGGGGGTGTTTAAGAACTATTTTCATTCATTCACTCATTCGTGTTATTTTTTTGAAATTTGAAATTCAGTACTTGTTTGTCCTTGAAAATCTCTGATCAGTGGAGAACTAGTAAGATTTTAAAAGCCTGAAAGCTGAGTCTCTGAGAGGGAAAGTGATTTTTAATCACTATTTTAAAACTTTGTTTGTAAGCCTCCCAGGACGTTCCTTAAGGGCATGTCTGCACTACAAAATTAAGTTGACTTAAATTAAAGTGGTGTTTCATATGCACACTAGGCTCCTTTTGCCGGTGGTGCACATCCTCATCAGGACTGCTTCCACCAACTTAATTTTGTGGAGCATTGACAGCTGGAGCCTCCCACTTTGGAGCTCACAGCTGGAGTGTGTCGTTTGCTCCTGTTCCACGGGGGCTTCCCTGCCAGCTGCCAGTGGGTGGCCGGCAGGGGAGCCCAACCAAACAGCTGATTGGTGGGCCGACGGGAGCCCCCGCGAAAAAACTGATTGGCAGCCGGCAGGGGAGGTCACCTTCACCTCCACTACTGCCCGAAGAGCTATTCATTGGGGCTCCCCTGCTGGCCCGGGAGCCTGGCAGAACAGCTGATTGGAGGCTAGCCCCCACCCCCTGATCTCAAAGGTGGGGAAACAGCCTCAAAGGCTATGAACTGCAGAGAACTACTGCCCCACCTTTGAGACCCGCATCCGATCCACCACCTGCCAAAAAATGATCTGTGGCTATCCACATCCATATCCGCAGATATAAAGCAGATATCTGCGGATTTGCAGGGCTCTATTGATCCTCACTCTGTGTGGTGGTGTGGCTTACGGCCAATTAACCTTGCACTGGACCCAGTTAACACCCCCACTCCCCATCGCCACATCCATGTGTTTATTAAAGTTGTGGCTTGCTGCTTTAATTCTATCCTTTATCTGTTTCTTCATTTTTCTTTGTATGATGAGCAGTTATTCCATTCATCCCACCCTAATTAGGTGAATATCATTAGAGATAAGATTCTTCTATGAACATAGATTAAACATAAATTTTATACCAGATAATAAAAATATCCATTGCATTAAAAAAGGGAAGTATTCATGTCATAATGAACCATCATGTTTGATGTTGCAGGACATATATGAACATATTCAAATATCTACATTTATGTTATAGAAGTATTTAGGATTGCAGCCAAATATCATTACTCAAGAAGCTATAGTTTACTTTAATAGAAGTTGGATTGGACCCTAAAATACTAACAAATGCAGTGACAGTTATAGTTGTTTGGGTGCTGGTCATTGTGAGTGTTTGTTTTAATAATCTGTGTACATCAATTCAATGTTAATTAAGGTTTGTGTTAATTTACTTATAACCTTAAGTTACGCTTTCTGTTATGGAGGTGTGGGTGGTAGTGACTCCATTGTTAAGGATGAGGATGGAGTTTACCGTATTTTCTAAAATGTTCATACACTGATTGTCTTAAATTGCTATACCACATCAGGTCCAGAGATAGTACAAATTTGGGATCAATGGGTGAAGAGGTTCCTGAAACATCTCGTGTGAAAAATTGCTAATTCTTATAAACTTTTCTTTGCCCTGTGTTAGGTAAAATTGTATAGGCAGGATTCTCATGAAAAATGACATCAATGGACTGTCTCTGATCTCAGCTAGTGAACTGGCTTCACAATGCGATCTTTAAAAAGTTACCGCAGGTTTTTCTTGGTTCTGTAAAGGGGTGCATAAGGCTGATGCAAACCAGAAATCAAAACACAGCATGTCAGTTTCAAAGTGTTCTAAAACTCACAGAAACATTCAGGTAATCTTGAAATGTGGTATACCAGTTGAGGACATGGGATACAGTTTGAGGGATAAATTTGGGTTGATCTGGTCAAGAGGTTCCTGATGTATAGCCCCTGAAGTGACCTGCTTTTACTTTTCAGAGTGCTCCAAAAAGCACATGTGTAGGTAGATTGCCTTGAAAATAGCTACGCCAAGTCAGAGTACAGGGTGCAAATTTGGACTCAATGGGTTAAGGGGTTTCTAGGATGAAGTTCCTCCCTCAAGTCACCTTTAATTTTCAAAGTGCGTGCAGCACTGAAAAGCTGAGAAAGGACATACTCTGTGCATGCCATAGGTACAGAGTGTGAAACTGGACTGGGGAGCTGAGAACAGACATGCTTGATATTATACCACAGGCACAGATTGCTGATTTGGGGAGCTGAAAATAGGCAGGTTCAATGATTCTGTAGGCACATAATAGAGACTGGGTGAGGAGCTGAGATCAGGAAAACTGCTTAGTCTTATGCTCAGCTCAGTATCTCTTCCTGGCTCCTCATGGAAGAGTTCAGTAAGAGAAAGGTTGAATGAATAACCCATCCACCAACTCAGCTGCTTGCTTATGGGGAGTGGTACTGATCTGCAGTGTCAGTGACAATGAGTTCAACTCTCTCCCCTTGATTGACTCATGTGATTAGGTTTATGCAGGTTGCCTCTGTAGATCCAGCTTAAAACTATGGGCAATATCCATTAAAAATATATTCTCTCTGCGCCCCTGAACTCAAGGCAGCTTACGTTGACCTAGCTATGTCCATGTACATGCTACAGCCTTGCTCCCATCAATATAAGTGCCCTATTACACCAACATCATAAATCCACCTCCCCAAGAGGCATAGGGCTTATGTTGGTGTAGTTAGGATGATGCAGTGCTTGCGTAAACACTGCTTTCCTTACATTGGCTGTTGGTTTCCCAGCTGGGCTGCTGCCAGGTCTCCACTCAAAGCCAGGCTGCCACCCAGGCTTCTGGCTTGGGCTGCCCTCTGGGGTCCCAGTTCCCCACAGGGAGCCCTGCTGCCTCCTGGGGTCTCAGTTACCCACTTCTGGCAGGGAGCCTGGCTGCACAGAGGCTCAGAGCCTGACTGCCCACCAGGTTCTGGGTTCCCCACCAGGAGCTCAGCAGCCGGGACTCCAGGTGCATATCTTCCCGCTGGAGGCAAGAACCCTGTGCAGCTTCCCCCTCTGTTTCCGACAGAGAGCTGCACAGAGCTGAGACCCCTGGCTCTCAGCCCCCTACATTACCCCTCTTCAGTCAGTGGAAGTGCTGCTGGTGAGGACACGCACCACTGATGGAGGGTAGTGTGGACATCAGCTACCACAGTAATTACTGCGGTGGCTGTAAGTCAACCTAACCTAGATTGACTTAAGATTGTAGTGCAGACATGCCCTAAAATACACTGATCTTACTGGCCTTTGATGGAGATAGGCAATGTTAGGACTCCCTTTACTCCTGTGGTGGTACTTCCATCTGGTAGCTGAGGTGCTGGAAGGAGTGCTGTAAGCTGCCCCTTCATGACCACTTTATCAGAAAAACAAGGAAAATTTACATTAAAAAAAAACTTTACCATGAAGGTAGGATTTAGGTGCCCAGTGCTCCTCATGTCTTTCTAGAATATGAAAGTTTAATTCCTCTTACAAGGCCCTTATTAGAAGATTAGCATTACAAGAAAAAACAAAACACAAACATTGGAAAACTTTGCTCTCCTGGGATGGCAGTAGAACTGGGAATTTAAAAGTTTCTTTCCCCTCCCTAGTCAAATTTGCCATTTTCTCTGTGTCTGGGACAATTCCAAATCAGCACTCGTGTTCGTATTATCCAGCAGACTCTCACCATGCTTTGTGGGGAACCATTGATCCTTGGGGTCTTGCTGCTGGCTGGCATGGGCTGAGGGAGAAGTAAGATATATGATCTCCCTGAGTGACTCCTTAGGGGAGGGAACCAAAGGGGCAAAATTAAGGTCATATGTGAAGTATCACTTGTATTCTGCACTTTCTGGTTTACCATTGCTTGAGAATTCACTCTCTGGATGGGCACAAAGTGCACGGGGCAGTGCTGAGCATCTATAGCCTGGATTCCTTGTTAATTATGCTTTTTGCATGTTGTTAGTTTTTAATGGTTGTTTGTACAGATGATGTGCCTTCTCTTGAATTGTACTTGACAGTCTTAACTGCAGCTTAAAGATTTTTTTATTTTGAAATGTATTTTAACCACAATTGAGATTTTGCTTATAAAGCACACAAAACCTTATGTTATAAGTAATAAAAATAAATCTCAAAATATATTCCCTCTCTGCAAATAATTGTAGTTCACATGGTGTGGGGAGTGGAGGGAGGAGGCATTAAGTCCAACCTTTATAATTATTTGTTTTCTAAAAGAAATATATAAGTCCCAGATTCCTGGAGTCTTCTGACAATGACTGTATTATTTCTAATGACTCTCTCTTTTAGAATCCTTGGATGAACTGACTAGTTTGATAGTGAAGCTATTTTCAGAAGTAGAGAACAAAAATGTCCCATTACCAGAATTTCCTGAACATCCTTTCCAAGAAGAACATCTTCGGGTGGGTTGTGAGACTTTTTGGTATACGTTCACTGAAGAGTACAGACCTTAACTCTGTTCTCCTACTTTTTCCATGTAGAAGTAACACCAAGGTGTCTATAGACAATGCAGTTTAATCTAGTTAAAGTCATAGTTAAATTGTGCATTTGAATGTGATTGAGAGAAATTGGGAAAGGAGGATTCTGAGTGTTTTGGGTGCTAAGGCATGTAAGTTGAGATTATGATTGTGAATGTTGGGTTGTTTAACTGGTTATTTCCCAAATTTTTAACAATTGTGTTGATACGAAATGCACGAGTACCCTTAACTCAAAGTAAATGTTTCTTTTGTATGGTCTGTGTGTGTATGTAGTGAATAATATGTGTAAGAGTGCATAATATATGCTCCTGAAAAGATAAAATATTGCATTCAGTGGACTGTTTTATTTTTATTTCCAGCAACTTTACAAAGTGGTACCTATTAAGGACATTAGAAATCTTTATGTCACGTTTCCAATACCGGATCTTCAGAAATATTATAAATCAAACCCTGGTCATTACCTTGGTCATCTCATTGGGCATGAAGGTCCAGGAAGTCTTTTATCAGAACTCAAAGCTAAAGGTAGGACCCCTGGAGGTGAACTGTTAAAAGTAGTGCATTAAATATACCATGAAGCCTTGGAGCAATATTTCATATCAGGTTGACCTCTGAGAATTAGAAACTTAAATCTCAAAAATTTAAATAAATTAAATCTTAATTCTGAGGCATTTCTTAGTTATTTTCTTTTCTTTGTTTGGGCACAGTGAGACTCTCCAATACTGAATCTGTTGGATTCCATTGCTATGTGTATTGTGTTGTGTGTCAAAGGTTAGGCATATTGACCTCCCTTTTGCATTGTGTCACTGATGTTGGGGCTAAGGACAACTCCTCAATGTCCGAAAATGTGTGTCTCTGGCCTTTGTTGTTTGGTAACTTTCTGTGCATAACATCATTTTTACTGAAGTTTGGCCAGCTTATTAACTGAAAAATCATTGTACTGAATACCATCTATGACTCCAGTGTATACCACTGAGAGATCCATCATCGCCAGCATACCACTTAATGCCCAAAACACACTGCATAGAAAGATAGACATTGATATTTGCCTTATGGTAATTATACATGTAGCTTTCTCAGATGCAGTATATTGTTCTGTACTTTATGTTGTCCCTTTTCTGGGGCACCATTGATCCTCAAGGGTGATAGAGCCCCTTATTCCTCCTCCTCAAGGGGCTCATTGACCCATCTTAGGACCAATGGGTCCTTGGTTCTGTGTGTGTGGTGCTGCCACCTAGTGGCCAGGTGCGTATACTAATAATCCCTGTGACCTCTGGGATATTACAATTTATCACAATGGGGAATCAAGGACAAACAAAGATAAACAATATTCTATTCCTGGCAAGGATAGGGATAAATTAAAAGAAGAAGAAAGGAGGCAAAAGAGTCAGTAATACCAAATGAATGGGTAATTAACCTGTCCAGCAGCAACAAAATAAATTGCAGGTGTGTGAGATCTTCCTTTGCTGAATCAGAAGGAGCAACAGCTGACCTCTCAGGAAAACCTGGATGTTGCAAGCAGTGATAATATGAGGGCATTATTGATCTATTATCTGTTGTATGGCAATAGATGAATGTGAGGAGGTCCTCACTGGTATCTTCACCAACTGTCCTATTGACAGTTATGACTTCTGTGCAGGATTTTAGAGGGACCCATTCCTTTCTATAGCTTGAGTCAATAGACTGGCAGGCCAGGCATTTCTCTTTGAGTGTGTGTGACTCAATCTTCCGCATATTTGCAGTTGTGTGTGTCCCAGGAATGTGCAGGTTCCTGATGAGATCTTTGCCTTCTGTGTGTAATTCTTGGTCTCTGGCTTGGCAGTCATAGAATGCTTTGTTGCTATGATTGTTCTGTTGTGCAGCAGAAGTGGCCTGGTAGTATGCCTCTTGAAGTTGTTCTTTCAAATGGGTTTGCTTATTGAAAGTATATCTAGGGATCCACCAGCAGAAATGCTGCCCCCCCCCCCAAAAAAAAAAAAAAAAAAAAAAAAAAAAAGATTCACAGGCAGATACCTTAGCTTCTAATGTTTGGCTCATAAGCTGAGTGTCCAATGGCTTCATTATGCCTATAATTTTAGGTATATAAAAGATGAGACACATTGACTCCAATTATGTTTCTGATGAGTCCTATGTACCCAGCGTGTTTTAATAATGTGCAGTTGAACCTCGCCATCTGAAGGTCTCCCTGTGGAGGATAAGGGATAGTTCTAGGGTTGTTTGTTTAACCTTACTAGGTGTACCAGCTCTTGATGAGGCAACTTTCAAAATTACATCCTTGGTCTGTGTGGATACTTGCAAGTAACCCGTAATGCACGAAGGACTTTTCCTACAAAAATTGGCAACAGTGGATGCAAGTTGATCTCTTGTGGGGTAAGCTTTGGACATACCTTGTGAAGTGGTCAGTGATGACCAAAGTATTCCCAATATTCTTAGTCTGTCTCCAAAGAGAGAATCTATACAGACTAGATCCACTGGTCCTTCACTAGTAATAGTGTTCTTTTATCTCTAACACCAAAACATCCTTCAATCCTGGATCTGTCCTCTGAGCACTCGAATATTGGATTTAGTCAGTTGTCGTAGGGAAGCTATGTACAGGCTAGCGAAGTAAGCATATGCATGAAGAACAGCTTCTGGTTATGCCCCCAACTGGCCAAAGTTATGTCCTGTGTTGGCAGTTGTGGGCTGCCTCTTAAAGACTACTGTCTGGCACATGGCCCTCACTTCACATGGGGAGACATCAGTTCAGACTAGTCACCTTTCTCAGGCAGTTCTGTATGTGGTCTACATGACAGTATGCCTTCACCAATTTTTATTCACCCAGGATGGTTCTTCAGGCTAAAAGCACATGCTGCTAAGTCAGACGTGCAACTTCATCCTGTTGCATGCAGTTTTGCGCTAGTGAGCACATGATCAGTGGCTTATCTCTTCTGACTTGGAATGTCACCCCATAGAGCTAGTTAGGAAACTTTTTTCTACCACTGCTCACTTGAGCACAAGGATTTCCATCTTGTGAGCAGGATGCCATTGGTCAGAGTCCAACAGTCCTCAGCTAGAAAATGGCTCCACATTATTACGCTTCTGGATGCTCTTGGTAAAGCACATCTTCATGCCCACCAAGACTGGCATCTGTGTGTAAGGCTTATCAGGATAGGCTAATACTGGAGCATTAGTCGAATGGTAGATGCTCCCTTTGAAGGCTTGTTTATAGTGTGCATCCCATTGAAAACCAAAGGATTCAGACACACAGTAATACACCCTGTCAGGTGACTTCTTGATAGTTTACCCACCCACTTGAAGAAAAGGGAAGCTCTGCATCAGACAGCTAAGTGGCATTACCACAGTGGAGTAAGTAAATGACTCCATCTCTCTTCACGGTGCCTGGTATATGTGCCAATGAGTTTTTGATGGCTCCTGAGTCTGATGTGTGAGTAACAGTCCCATCCACAGGTAGGGCACACCCACGTACTAGCAGTGCTCTGAATCTGAGCAGCAGATTCTTTCCTTCTCTGATGCCAGTCATCACAAAGCTTAATCCAGTCCGCCTTGCAACATCTCATTCCATCTACAAGCTGACTCCATCAACCAGAGTGGCCTTTTGCACTCCTTTCCTAATCATCCTCAGAGAGTCCAAAGGCTATTAAGTAATCTTTT
Source organism: Emydura macquarii macquarii (assembly GCF_026122565.2). Classification (NCBI taxonomy): domain Eukaryota; kingdom Metazoa; phylum Chordata; order Testudines; family Chelidae; genus Emydura; species Emydura macquarii. The sequence goes on from NW_027131527.1 coordinate 22,817,080, forward strand.
CAAGCATCCTGAAATCTGCACAATGGTCTGTCTCTCTTTCTAGACACTTCAGAGTACAGCGTACTTTTCAGGATCCTGTAATCCGGCATTCACTTAACATGTCCAAGCCACTTGAGTCTTTTTTTCTCACTAATCAACGTTCCCATAAGTGACATACCAGCACAATTAAACACTTCCATATTTGTCATCCTGTCCTGCCATCTTATTCAAAGAATTTTATGTAAGCATCTGATATGAAAGGTATTTAGTCTTTTGGTATGTTTGGAGTAAGTTGTCCATGTTTCTGAGTCATATAAATGAGTAGATAAAACACATATCTCATAAATGCAGATTTTCACTTTAGTTGACAACTGGTTATTGTTCCATGCTCTGTCTTACAAAAGACCAAAGTTCCTGGCTGCTTTGCCGATTCTGAGCGCAGCATCAAGATCTACATGGCTGGTAACGAAGAGCCAAGGTAGCAAAATTGGTCAATAATATCCAGATATCACCTTAGATGGTACTCGTCTGGAACTAGTTCTGAAGAGACTTGGTGTATGATAGGTCTTCTTCAAGCTTATTGCTAGCCCAAAGATTTTTCATGAATCAGAGAACTTGGTAATAAGATATGGAAGTAAATATTAAACAATGTGGGAGCCAGTACATAGCCCTGCTTTACTCCATTGTTGATGTTAAACAAATCAGACTCTTGGTTTTCATACCTTACAGTTGCCTTCATGCCATCCTTTAAGAATTTCACAAAGTTTAGCAATATAGGTGGATAACCAAGCTTCTTCATGACAATGTAAAGCCCTGACCAACTAAACGTGTCAAAGGCTTTAGTTAAATCTATAAAAGCCATGTACAACGGAATACGCTTCTCTCTACACTTTTCCTGCAGTTGTCTTACAGAGAAAACCATGTCTATGGTGGACCTTTCTGAGGGGAAGCCATACTGGCTCTCAGGATAGCGTGTCTCAAATAATATTTGAAGTCTAAGTAAAAATAAATATGGCTTAAGATTTTTCCTGCGATGTTAAGAAGAGAGATACTCCTGTAGCTATTACAATCACTTCCGTCTCCTTTGTTTTTATAGAGTTGGATGAAATGAGCATCCTTAAAATCTTGCGGAACAGTTTCTTCCTTCCAGCAGAGTAAACAATACCTCATGCAATCTTTGCAGCTAGTCTTTGTTTGCACATCAGTAGATTTCAGCAGATAAACAGTCAGATCTTGAAACTTTGTTGTTGGGAATCTTTTTGATTCTTTGTTAAAGTTCTTCTTGTGTAGGTTTGGCATCCAGCGAAGTCATAACTTCAAACCCAGGCAATTTGTCTAACATACGTTGATCTACTACAGACTCCCTTGCGTATTTCATTCTGTAGTGCTCAATCCACCTCTCCAGTTGCTTCCTTCTATCAGTTACAATATATTGCCATCCAGATCTTTCAGTGGAACTGTCTTTGTTCTTTATTGGCCCAATAGCCTTTCTAATGCCCTCATACAACCATCTACTGTCACCTGCGTCAGCCCTCTGTTGGATGCTGCTGCAGAGACCCAACCAGAATTCTTGAGCACACCTTCTGGAAGCTATTTGAACAACCTTACAAGCTTCTCTTAGGTTGTTAAGTGAACCAGGACTATGAGTAGACTTGTAGATGATCAGGGCTGATCTTTTCCTCTCAATGAGTGACAGCAGTATTTCCGAATGGTCTATGAACAAACTGACTTTTTTCTTAGCACTCCTTCCAAAACTCTTCATTGCCACATTGTAGATCTTGTCTTCAGGATTTCCCATGCATCTGAAGTGGATTCATTCATTCTGGCTGTCTTTGCTACTTCATTAAAAAGCCATTTCTTGACAGGATAATTGATTCGACACAAGTCAATATGAGGTTGTATGGCAGTTTTTTTTTTTTTATGGTGGATATTCTTAGCTTGAAATTTCACTTTGCAGCAGACGAGAGTGGTGTGTGTCACATTCTTTGCTTTGGAAGGATCATGAATGCAAAACGTCTTTCAAATATGTACGTCTTGTCAGTACCAACTCCAGCTGATGCCAGTGCTTGAACCTCGGATGTCTCCATGATCATTTTTTGATGTTACCAGCAAAGAAGGTGTTGCTCATTGATAAGCCTTGACTGGCCTAGACCTTGAGAACTCTGACCATTGTCATTCATATGTCCAATGACATGCCTACCCAGAATCCCAGGCCGTATCTCAGCATTGGACCCAATTCTTGCATTGTAGTCTCCAAGTACTAGGATGGGTTCCTTTCATAGAATCTTACTGATCAGGTCTTCCAGCTGTTGATAAAAGCCGTCCTTCTCCTCATCACTAGCCTGCAGAGTTGGAGACTAGACGCTGACGAGGTTGATGAATCCTTTCTGTAAACTAACTCAAAGTTTCATCATATGTATGGACATTGCAGTTGGAGCTTCACACGATGACATAAGATCATTTCTGTTAGCAAAACCTATACCATACTCTCTCCTTACTCTTTAAGGTTTGCCATGCCAGTAAATGGTGTAGTCCCTCTCCCTTATAAAGCCTTTGCATGCAAGTTCTTTGATGCAAATGTTTTTTTAGAGTGCGTATTGTGTGTATAAATTACTATAACCAAAACATTCAGAGAAGTAGCAAAAATCAACACAAACTTTTTTTTTCCAATATGTTTTCCCCTTGATTTCCTAGGCTGGGTAAATACTCTGGTTGGAGGACAGAAAGAAGGTGCTAGAGGTTTCATGTTCTTCATCATTAACGTGGACCTGACTGAGGAAGGGCTTTGTAAGTGAAGAACTGTTTTTTCAATCTCCTCTGTTAGAAAGCAAGATGCATTTTGAGTTTTATTCTCTTATCCAAAGAGTCTAATTAGATTAATAACTTACAAGCTGATACATTTCTGTGCACTGACTGTGCCCTGTGAAAGGGTTCTGGACATTGATCCATTTAATAAGTTGACAGTCATATTGTTTACCAAGGAGTAAGACATCGACTGTAAATGAGTGTATTGAATAAGACAATTTCATAAAAGAAATGTTTGATATTACTTTCTCCCCAGATATCATAAGCTGTTACATGCTAGTTGGTTCATACCATATGAATGTGTATTTAAATGATGATAATTAATAATGATGAAATAATAATGATTATACACACACAGAAAAATTAACATGTTCAAAGCACTATAGAAAATAAGGCTCTGACTCAATAAGGCAATGGTTCTAACTGGGGATCACACGGGGCCATGAACCATTTCAGGGGGGCCATGGGTCACTGCAGCTGAAGCCTGGAGCCCAGAGTTGTAGGACTGAAACCTCGAGCCCCAGCACCTGCCTCTGGTCTGAATCCTGGAGTCCTGGTGTCCCCAGAATGGGGCAATACCAGGAGCAGCCCCAACCCCATCCACTCCCCCGTCTGCTGGCTAGGTCAGAGGCTGGGCAGTGCGGAGTGGCTGCTGCTTTGGCTGGTGCTATGGAACAGGCAGTCACGATGCTTTCCTGTTGCTGGTGCCCAGGCTTGAGGCTGCTCCTCAGCTCCCAGCCGCTTTTGACTGCTCACGCAGCTGGTAAGAGCTGCCTGGGTGGAGGGACCCAGCTCCGGGGCTGGCAGAGCCCTCAGAGAGCAGCAGCCGTGTGGGGCCCTCCCCTGACACACAGCCTCTAGCTACCTCTTTCCCTGTATCCTGAGCTACACCCCTCACTTTACACAGCCCCTAGGCCCTAGCTACCCGTCTCCCTGCACCCTGAGCTTAGCCCTAGTACTTTCTGTCTGCACCCTGAGCGGTTTTCAAACGTTTTGAGCTGAACCTTCTCCTTTGAGTGAGTTATGATTTTTGGTTGTGCCTCTATCTGCCCTCCACCACCCCAACAGGCTGGCATGTCAGTGGGGCCTCAGAAAGAAAAAGGTTGAGAACCCCTGCAATAAGGTGCTTAAATACCTGCCTCATTCAAGCATGTGAATGGTCAGATTGACTTTTGCCCTGGGACTGTGCACATACTTAAATACCTTGCTGAATCAAGGCCTAATTAACCAAGGCTGAAAACGTCACAATTATTTTAGTCTATATTTTCAGTAAAAGAGAAAAAAAATGTTTTTAATATGCAGAATGCAAGGAATTCTTCTTAAGTGCATAATCTTTGTTTTTCAGTGCATGTTGAAGATATAATTTTGCACATGTTCCAGTATATTCAAAAACTGCGTACAGAAGGACCTCAAGAATGGGTTTTTCAAGAATGCAAGGTACAGTAGCTTTACATTATAATGGCAACTCTCTCTGAATCTGTTTTTATAGATAGAATTTGAATGTTAGAGAACCAAACTCCATGGCTATGCAAGCCACCTTTAATAACCGCAATGGAATTTCTTTCTTAATTCTACAGAAATATTTTTCATGACACTATTGTTAAAAAATAAAGCAGAGCCTTATACTTTGAATACACCAGTATTTTTAATATGAATACAAAATGTTATTTCTGAGCCAGATGAATGGTTTAGCTCATGGCCCTACCTTTTGTGGCTGCATACAGGTTAAAGGAGATTACACGCCCCTGTCAATACCCTTGCCTGGCCTTCCTCCATCTCCATTGCAGGTGCAGGAGGAAAACAAACTGCACATCTGGTATAGTTGGTTGGTGGACGGGGAATGGATGGGACCTTTGCTCCACCATTCTTCCCCATGCACCAACTGGCACAATTCTGTTGGCCCACGCATGTAGGGGGTTAGTATTACTTACTACCTTGTGGTGCAAGAGCTGAGATTACTTAATTGGGCTCCTCCTAGGGCAATACAGCTATATCCTGCACCTTATACAGAACTAATTATTAAAGTGCAATCTAGTTCTGTGTGATTATGTGTGCATACATAGCAAACTTTTAAAGTTTTTTATTAATATTCAGTAATAAAATTTCATTTCACATGATGGTGTGAAATGTAATACAGTCCCTTACTCATAAGAATGGCTCCATTGGTTCACTGGAATTACTCATTGGGTTACTTACGCAAGTAAAAGTTGCAGGATCTGGCTCTTAGTTATATCCTGTTAAACTTAGTAACTAGTAATAGTATTTTTGGTTAAAATGTCAAATGTTACATTTTCATGTCTCATTTGGCTAAATATATGCAAGTATAGATTTTTATATGACTTCTATATTCGAGAAAGCAGTAACTTTGTTGATGTCCCCTTTCCAGTCTGCTAAGTAAATTATTATATCAGGTATAGAATGGTTAATTCTATCCTTAAATCCTCCCTTGATTTACATATGGAGGTTTTGCAGCTCTTGGGCCCTAACCAATAACATTCAATAAATCCTGGAAAACCAGAAGAAGATTCTTGTTGCAAACTTCTCTCCCCAGTCAGCTCTACTTGTCAGCTACTAGCCTTTAATCTTGTCACCTTTCTGTTCTTTATCCTCCTCAAGCTGAACTGCTTTTTGAAGCATTTGAATGTAATAGTTGGCATCACTGGAGCCTTTACTTTCTAAAGAAGTAGTCACCTAGTGATACAAAATAACAAGGGATTTTCAGTTATTGGATGATAGATGTTTTGCTGTACATGACTGTACAAGAAAAGATAATACACTGATTCATTTAGTTATTTAAATTGATAAGCAACTGACAGACATTTGATCAAATGTCCAGTCCTTATATTCAGGTTTTTGACCAAATGACTAGCGTGACAGTGACTGTAAAATGTATAAAGCAAACTTTTGTTGTTCTTACAAAGTAGAAAATAGCTTTCCTGTGCATAATTTGATTTAATTTTTTCTTTTAGGATCTAAATGCCGTGGCTTTCAGATTTAAAGATAAAGAACGACCACGGGGTTATACATCAAAGCTTGGAGGGATTTTGCATGTAAGTAAAGCATTTGTACTTTGGGCAGTATCTGAATGGAAAGAAATATGTTACTATCTTCTACAAGTGGTGGTTCCTATGTGTATTCCACACGTGGGTATGCATGTGCACCATGCATCTGAGTCTGGAATCTTTTTACAAGCAGTGTCAGTTGGTCCTTACATGTGCTGAAGTTCTTCTCGTGCTCTGAACCAAAGGCATAAAGGGTGGTGGAGGCAGACACCTCTCCACTTCTTTCCACTGCAGGGTTTGAGCTGGAATATTTGGTGTTCTCAGCTCCTTTCTACTGCATCATAGCTCTAAGTATATTGTATATAGTTGGTTTTTAAAAGTTTAGTAGTTTTTATAGTATAGTATAACATAGTATAGTTAGTATTTTCACCCCCTTTCTTCCCCACCTGGCGAATTCCATCCCCTACCCCCATCCCAACCCCCAAAAAGTCTGGGATTATGCCCAGGTTCCAAAAACTCCGTTTCCTGCCCTTACTCTTTCTGTGAGCAAAAAAACATCAACACTACCTCTGCTGCCTAGGTGAGGCTTGGATCGCTACCAAGTGCATCGTCTGCTGCTTAGAGAGAGCTACAGCGCATGTGTGGGCCAACGGACATTGCTTGCTTTAAAAAAAAAAAAAAAAAGTTATTTCTGGACTCAGGCATGTGGTGCACATGTGTACCCACATGCAGAATACAGATAGGGATATCTTGAACTTCCAGTTACAGATAAGTAACCTCAATATTTTAACTTTTGAAATTATGCTGCATAAGAACTATAATAGATATTTGAAAAGGTCTTTATTTTTATACCACTGGAATTTGTAATTTGTGAAGGAAATATTTTTGCCTTAATGACTTCCATAGATAACAGCTGAAGAGATGAGAATTGCTTCTCTTGGTCCCTGCCATTTTATATTTCCCGGTTGGGTAGAACTAGTACAACATTGCATTCTAGAAGGAGTGTGTTCTGATTACATTTTGATTTATTTTTTAATGGAAACATTTATATCAATAGATTTGTGAAAACTCAATAGAAAAACTTTTTCCTATAATATCTCAATTTTTGTGACTAAATTAGCTCAGTGTCCTGTTTTAAAAATGGTATTGTTATTTATTGAGAACAGAAGATTAGCCATAGATGGATCATTCAGGCAATTCTTCTCTGGGATGCTATCTCTGATTGTGCCTAGTGTAAATGCATAAAATCCTGATGAGAAATACTGTACCATGTAGGGATTTCTAATTGCTTTTAATAATAGGATTTTAATGATTGTACATAAAACAGCTCAGGAAATTGCTAGCAGACTCTAGAGAGCAAGGGTTTAATTTGAGTACCAGGCTTTTCCTTTGCCACCTTTTTAATTGTAAATGGTAAGTTTGATTCTGCCTATCACTGGCCACAAATTAGTGGAAAATTACATTTGTTTTCTTGGCATTGGTGATTAATATGGTATGAAACTAAAAGACTGACTTAAACCAATCTGATCACCATACTTCAGTTACTCTGCTGCCCTCTGGTGTTTCAAGGTATACTATCTATTTAGCATAACTTAGAGATCATCGTGTAGTTTATTAATTATCATATTTAGTATGATTAAAAATAATTACATATTTATCAAATGGAGATGCAAAGGGTTTTATTTATTCAGCAAAACAGAGCTTTCTAAAAGCAAACTTTTAAAAGTAAACTTTGGGCTGGGATAACCGATTATAGTTAAGATCTTGCTGTCAGATTGTTTCCTATTTGTCCTTCCTTGTGCATGATGTTTTCTATGAAGCTGTTCTCTAATGCAGAATTTCTAAGATCGAAGATTGCAGTGCAAAATAGGGTTACCAGATTGTTTGTTTAAAAGGGTCACATGATGGTTCCTGCAGCTCTCGTCCTATAGAGTTGGCAGGGCTTCACTTCCCACTTTGCGCATTGCAATCTGCAGGACTGAAGCACCACTCAGATTTGGCCCAGCTGCCCCTCTGCCATGATGATGGGGGACTGCATGGGCTAAATTTGAGTGATCCCATACACCAGGTCACAGCGCCCCACTCACAAATTTGGCCCAGCTGGCCTCCTGTTAGGAGGATGGAGTCAAACCTGAGCAGCATGTGAGCAACTCTGCAAGTTGGAACATGCAGAGAGGGGAGCTGAGCCCAGTCAGCCCTCTGGGACTGGAGCCTCAGAAACCACTGCTGCAGGGTTATTGTGGGGCAGGTTCATCAATCCCCCTCTCCCTCCAAAATTTCTACCTCCTCCCGAGGGGCCAGGGCCTGATACCTCCTCTAGGACATCCTGCTACTCACCCTGGGGACAGAACTCAACCCTCCCCAGACTATTTACTGGCTCGCGACAGGCCATCAACATTTACAAGTAGGTCCTGAGCCCAAAAAGGTTGGGATGAAAAATACTACTATACTGGTAGCAACCCCTCAATTTAGGCTGCCTAACTCTTCCCTTCTAAAACATTCTTGTAACCTTTTATTTGAGAAGCTCTCACCCTCATTGTTTGCATGAGACTTTTGATAACTGACAGCGGGTTGGCCCTCAGATTATAGAAGTGTCTTTTTGTTGCTGTTTAGAATTGGGCATAATAGTCTGTTTTTGCTTTCTTACTTTTTAAAAAACCTGAAAAATTGCATATAAAACTATGTTGAAAGAGTGGTTTTTTTAGGTAGCAAAGTCAAGCACTCAAAAGTTAATAAATGCCAGATTTATAGTTATCTGTCAGACTGAATTCTGTCCCCTTATGTGTCTGTATTATTGTACAGTTTTTAATTACATGATGACATCCTATTTTTTTCCCCACACAACCCCTTTCTTATTCAGTGCACAGGACAGACAGACAAAGGGACAAAATTAAAATTGCACAAAAAACATAAACCTGACGTTTCATACCTTTTGAATGCTTTATTCTGAAACGTAAAATAGATAACGTTTTTGTGTGTAATTTTATAAATCTAAATTATCATCGTTGTTGTTATGCTGAGCCAGATTCAGTTTGCTGCATAGCTCAAAAACTCAATATGATTTTTCCAGATAAGCAGTCTTTTGCTCTCACACACCAATATACATATAACCCCACAAACATGCAGGACAACTAGCTTAATTGACTGCAAGTGTGGGATGGAGCGAGATTCAAATTATATTTTCAGGTGTAGCACTCAAGATACTATAGTGATTAGAACCATAAAAATACCTGTATAGATGGAAGAACAATGTGTACTATGTATCTGAGATTGAAATCTGATGTGCTATTTTATATTTTCACTACAGTCTTAGGCAGAGGGCCCAGTTCACCTCTTTGCTGGCAAAACCCAGGTTTTTGGGCCCCTTGCAGCAGAAAGTGCGCCAGGAATGCAGGATGCAGTGGTACAAGTCATTTGCAAATCCTGCTTCTCTGAAAAGGCTTAGCACTAATGGCACAGTCAGAAATTAGGCAGGCCCTCCTTGACAGATAGCAGGGCCATAGCCAGGATGTCTAGGAGATGCACTGATTTCAGTAGATCCCCAGTTTCCATCATTAGGCAGCGATAGAGACCTCAGCAGAAAATACAGGGGCCATTGTGGTGATCACTCTCTCTGGCAGAAGCACCAGGGACTGAATGGGGGACTTCAGACCTAAACACACATGCTTCTACACCTTGAGCTAAAGAGCAATGTTTCTGTGCCTGGGGGCTGTAACAACTCGTATTCATATAGGCACAGAGGTGTAGCAGTATCACATACTCACCTGGTGGAATCCTTGCAATAGCTTGCCTGCCTTCCCCAGTTTGAATCCTAATTTCAGCATTGCTGCCTGCAGGGGTTGTTATTTCCATTTGGCCCATTGAACACAGTCCAAAAATATACTTTGCTTACAAATCTAGATTACACTGTAGAATCTTAGGGAAAATGATTATATAACTTGATTCCTAAAGAAATATTTGAAAAAACCAAATTACTGTATCAACATATATCATGTTCTTAGATAATGGAGATGTTCTTTCCTTTGAAAATTGGCTAAATTACAGTTATAAGGATCATTTTAGAGTTCTGAAACTTGAATTCTTGAGAGATTTTTTTTATGCACATTTACTGACTGCTTGCTGCTTTTAAGTTTAAAAATATCCTCCAGGGGTCACTATTTTCCCATGTTATTTTTACTTCTTTTTATATTAATTGACATTATAGTTAGGATGGATGGCTTTTTAGATTACCATATAATATATGCTGAACCTAAGATAAAAGTTGTCTGTTCTTCATAATAATTACTATTAAATTCTATCTTTATAGCTTAATGCAATAAGGCCTTTTCACTTTAAAATGTTTTCTAGGCTAAAAAAATGTTTTGTTTTTATTTTATTATTTTTAGTATTATCCCATAGAAGAAGTGCTTGCTGCTGAATATTTACTTGAAGAATTTAGGCCTGATTTAATAGAGATGGTGCTGGATAAATTGAGGCCAGAAAAAGTCCGGTAAGCTACTCTGCAGTAACTTTTATTTTAAACCAAATATTCTGTGATGAAAACAAATGAATGTAACTGAAATAAAAAACCTGGTGGTGCCTACTACTGTTTGTAAAATAAAAATTGTTATAGGAAGGGCTGGTAACGCACTGGGAACCTTAATAACAGGTAAAGATCCTGTTTTCAGTCACTTATAATTTTGTGAAACTTAAACTATTTGTGCTAAAATTTTCCATGCTGGGAGGCTGCCTCAGTCTGCTTTTTTTTTTTTTTTAATTTCCGCTAAAATTGTTCAAACATTTCCAAGAACAAGTCAATGTGAAAAATACTTTGTTTTGCCCAGGTGAAAAAACTGAGACCTTTTCTCTGAAATGCTTTTGCTCTCCTGTATTATGGAACAAAGACTTTTATTTGGTAGGAGGATGACCTTTGTGTCAAGGATATGTTTTTTGCTGTCTCGGTGAAAACTCAGCAACATTTTGCTGAGTTATGAGCCTTTGAACAATCTCGGTTTACACATGCTCAGTAGAAACTTCTTTGGTTTTAGCAGCTAAAATCTCCAAAGATTCCATCCTTGGTGCAGCCTTTCACAGATCCTATGTGTGGCTGGACTGCTCATGTGCCATCCTTGCAGAGCAACTGAGCATGCCCAGGGCTACGGAGCCCCAGAAGAACTTTCCCTGTAATTTGCTGCTGTGGGCCAGGATGGAACCAGACACCAAAATTGAGAGCAGGAAGCCTCTCCTTCATTCTCAATGATCCCACTTCTGCTGCCCAGGCAGTATGGAGGAAGAAGCTGTGTGATCTGAATGCAGATGAAACATAAATTCAATTGGGGCAGGGAAAGGAATAGATTGGGACAAGAAGTCTGGTGAGACTGGGTCCGGCGGTGGGAAAGAGAATCTTTGACTGGGAGGTAGAGGGAGTGGAACTGAGACTGCTTGTGCAAGGAGACTCGGAGGGCGAACTGGGAGTGGCAGGATGAGGAGACTGGATTTGGGACTGAAGGTGGAGGGGAGACTTAACCAGTGAGGAAAATGGAGTGGAATGACAATTGGGAGCAACTTTGTGGGAAGAAACACTGAGATCGGACAAGGAGCTGAAAGGAAGTGAGAAAATGAGACTGGCTGGACAGGAAGACTAGGACTAGGAACCAGTGTGGAGGGGAATGTGGGTAGGAGCTCGGGTATTGGGGGAGAACTGGGACTGGCTGCGAAAAGAAATTGGGAAGAAGAGACAGATCAGATGAGGAGACTGGAAGGAAGAACTAGGACTTGGGTGTGGGGAGAGAGACAGTGTGGGTGTTGTGGGAGAGGCGAGATTGGGAAATGGAGCATGAGCCTAGAGGGGAAGAACTGCAACTTGCTGGGCAGGGAAACAGACTGGGATGAGAAGCCTGAGGACTGGAGACTGGGACTCGATAGGCAAGAAAAATGGAACTGGAACAACACCAGGAGTGGGGGGAAAACAGGACTGGGATAGGCATAGTTGGAGAGGAAAGGGCAGAAAAGGTCAAGCTTTCAGGAAACAGACAGAAGAGTCTGTGTCCACTAGCGCACACTCCCTTCCAGAGCCTAGAATGGAACCCATGGTTCCTGAGTATCTGTGTACTGTTTTTTTCACAGGACCTCAGCCTCATTTAGAACATAGGATAGGCTTGTTTTGGGATGAATCTGGGTTCTTTAGTAAAGGAAGCTTTTGCCTCATTTGTTGCAGAAGTTAAAAGGTTTGTCGTGAATGAGGCAGGTGACTGCAAGAAGAGAAAGGAGTATCTCAGAGTTAAAGCAATTGAATGCTGCACTGAAGAATTGGACTCTATTCCTGCCTCTACCACGGAGTTTCTATGAAATTCTGGGCAAAACTTTTAATCCAAACTTTTCACAGGTGGTCACAAACTGTTTCTCATTTTTCTGGGTGCCTAACTTGAAGCTCTGGGGCCTGATTTACAAAAGTTCTGAGGACTCACAGCTCCAAATTAAGTCAGTGGGAACTGAGCTTGAATATTATAAAGTTCTATATAATGCTAAGTACTCTGAAAAATCAGGTCCTAGCTGTTTCAATTGGGTTCAGTTCAAACCCAAAATTTGTGGATACTTTTGACTTTAATATCTGTGTGCCTCAGTCCCCATCTGGATAATATCATTCCCTCACTTCGCAGGGGTTTTGTGAAGGAAAATTAATGTTTGTGAATCACTTGGATAGTATAGTGATGAATGTCATAGAAATATAATCATTCTGTTCTCAGAGCAGTGTTTAAATGGTGTGCAGTAAATAAAGTCTAGGGATAAACAGTAAGGATATAAAAAATTGAATGGTGGCTCAGTAAGTGAGCACCATCCATCCTGTACACTGAATGAGGCCTGGTTGTGTGGAAAAAATAGTATGTGATCATGTACTTAAAGACTATATCACAACACACACACATATAAAGGGGTCAAATTAAAGTTTCACAGGTAATATTAATTCTGGCATTTCCTGCCTTTTTGAGTGTTTAACTTTACAACCTTACTAATATTTTTTAACATTTTTGTGTGTAACATAATATTAAATCAGAACTTTAAATCCTGGTATTGGTAGCAGCCATGATGGTGAAACTTGCTCTAATAGCCTTCATCTGTCCTTCTGTGCTGTCTTTGTCTGTTCTTCTCTCCACACACACTCCCCTCACCCCCCCCCCAAGTTCCTTTTCTTTAAGGACTCAAAAAGGGAGCCATGGATGGAATAGCCCACTGCCTTATTATTTTGTCCATTAATTAGGGCTAATATCCAACACACCAATTTTGGTTAGTTAGTTAATTTGTGGTTCCACATCTTCTGTTTTTTACCAACCAGGATTTCAACACAGTCCTTGAATTATATCAAGTTGGCCTGTTACATTTGGACTAATTTATTCTCTCATGTCTGGTTTTCTTGCACCTGTTGATAACATTCTATATTGAAAATAATTTGACCTACTTTTCATGGTAAATTCCTAAGCAGACAAAAGTTTTATAGACCAATTGTCACAACAGCCCCATATCCCATTCCTTATTTTCCTTCACTTGAGCAAGCAGTACTTATAAGTAAAACATTGGACATGTACTCTTTTTGAGAAAACAAACTTCCTGGTAAGAGAGAACTTCTTTACTAAGCACAATAATTCAATCTCGATGTTTATGCTGGTTTTTATCTTTATATGCTTCCCTCCTTTCATGGAGTGGAATCACATACTGCACCTTGCTCAGGACAGTTTAGATTATGTAAATGACATTGGAGAATATCCTAATGTGTCGGGAAGAAGGTGATCTTCCTTGGCTGGCTGAAATGGGATGCCAAGAAAATGGAGGGAAGAAGAGAGGACAGGGCAAAATGCAATCCAAAAAAAGCTATATGACCCTGTACAGCCAATTACTAGTCACTGAATTTAGCATCAAAATACTGATCAGATAGGTCAATAATCCTGAACAATTTTAAGCAGAGGATCATATATAAATCATGTCATTTATCAAAGACTGTAATAAATATACAACAGAAACTCACTAATCTTTGCTTTTCTAATCTGCAAAACTATCTTCTCTCAGCCAAAGAAAGAAACCCAGCTATCTTAGTCCATTTATCAGAGATTTATTAGCACAGTGCTTTAGTGAGATCTAATTTCCAAGGCCTCATAACTTTTACCATATATAGTACCATCTACTTACTAGTAGTTTTACTTACTATACTATACTATACTATACTTTATACTTACTATACTATACTATACTATATAGTTTTACTTACTATACTATACATCTACTTACTATAGTTTTAACTATATTATAACTATAATATATATAATAAAATATTATAGTTTTAAAAGTGAAACTACATTTGTCAAAATAAACAAACAAAGTATATTGAATAAAATATTATCCCTGATTTTTGGTTGTTTAATTGTAAATTTTTGCTAATCCACAAAGAATCTCCCAGCCATTAATGAGGGGTTCTACTGTATATAAAGTTTACAAAAAATGTTCAGACTGAGGGCTTTCCCTGACTTTGCCTTTGCACCCATTATTATTTATTTAATCAGATTTATTAGAATAGGAGATTGATTGTGATGATTTTTGTTCACCCTTTCTTTTTTATACTTTGTAAATTTCTTACATTTTATTATGTGTAGTATAGTCACTTTAATTCATTTTTTATATTTAGATTTTATTTTGGCTGCCAAATCTCATACTTCTCACCTTCCCATTAACTTTCCAGGGGTGACTGGTTGGTGTTACTGCATTGTGTCACACTACATTTGCCTTCATAGTTAATCTGTCTAAACTACTTGTGAATAAGTCAACAGGGTATGTTGTAAAACCAGTATATCTATGTGTAATGCATGTACTGAGTAGCATACAGGAGTGTAGGATTTTGGTTTTTTTCCTAAACTTGTATATTGTTCTTCCACTGGCAGCTTTAAACAAAACAATTTTAATACCTACTGTTTATAGTTGAAACTATTGCTACCAACAAACAGTATAATAGTAAAATATCTTATATGGAAAACATACCCAGGTTCTCTAGGTAGACATTTCCAATTCTTAACTTTTTCAGTTTGGTTAATATTTTCTTGGGGCAAGACTTGTTAAAGCAGTGAGCATCACATTGGAAATGTCAACAGAGCTTGGAACTCACATAAACAAGATCATATGTAGGTCAAAATCTCTCAAAGCCTGTTCCAAAACCCACTGAATTCAGTGGATGTATTTCTGTTGACTTCAGTGGACTTTGGATGAGGCCCTAACCTCCCACTCTGCACAACTTCATCTAGTAATAAATGGATATATACATATCCTTAAAATCAACTGTCCCTTATTAGAGTATGCTATTCTTGCATCATTTGGGGGTTGTTTGGAGCTTGATTTTTTCATTGAGTAGAAGAACTTGCAACTTTAAGGCTTTATGTATATTAGGGTTTTACTCACTGATGCAACTTCATATAGCTGCACTGGTACAAACCGCTGTCTGTCCAATCTGTAGTATCTGAGCACCTCACAGTCTTTAATGTATTCATCCTCCCAACAGCCTGCGAGGTAGAGGAAGTCCTATTATCCCCATTTAATAGATGGAAAACCAAGGAATAGAGAGACTACATGACTTGCCTAAAGTGACACACACAAGCTGTAGCTGATCAGGAAATAGAACAGGTTGTCCTGTGAGCCAGACTAATAGCACCCTTACCACTGGACCATCCTTCCTTTCATCCCCTCTAGTATAAACTGATTTGCAATGGTGCAGCTTCCTCTGATTTGAAAGTGAGATAAAGTGCACCGTGTCAAGTCAAGTTTTGCACTTGTATAATGCAGCTACACTAGGGGTTTTTACTGGACCAGTTACATTGGAGTATCTAATACTAGTGGCAAGAAGCCTAATGTAGAGTGTTAAAATACCTCTCATTACCTTTTAATGTCTTGTAATTGGTTTTTGAAGTACCATCCTGGGCTATTTTTTCCTGACAAATTTTTGTTTTTTAAGGGGTATCTAAAACAAAACAAAAAAACACCTCTCATTCACAGATGGTAATAACTATTCATATGCTGTCCTATCTGACTGATTCATAACAGGAAGTTTTATTCCCTCCATCCTCCACTATTTGTCACATTTACTAGTTTCTATTTCCCCTGGGAGAGCAGCCTTTTGGATATAAGTATCATTATTACTCGTTTAACCTGTATTGGTTTGTGCCAGCCATCTGTGGAGATTATTTGGCACATATTGTACTTTAAGATGGAAAATGTGATTTTTTTTCCCCCCCCCCCATCATTTCTAGTACAAACATTTTTTCTCTTATTCTCTGCAATGAGAATATTCCTTATTGAAGTTTGAGGATTTAGTGACTCATCAATTAAATAGCTAAAGAACATGTTTGCCTGATAATATGTAGGATTGGTTTTTTTGCTTTTATGGTGTCCAAAATGCAGCATTAATATTGTCCTAATAGGAATGAAATAAAGAGTAGGCCAAGCTCTGGGACCCCATGAGTGGGAGGATCCCAGAGCCCGGGCTCCAACTCAAGCCCAGACACCTACAATGTAATTTTAAAGCGTCGCAGCTCTGCAAACCCAAGTCAGCTGATATGGTTCAGGTCAGGTGTTCAACTGCAGTATAGACATACCCACAGATGCTCTGCTTGTAGCAGGGCAGTGTAAACCAGTCAAATTGGGTCTCTAATGCTTCTTATGAGAAATCTCCCAGCCATTGTTTTGGTATCATCCAAGGCAACAAACATCATCATCCTTAAATGGAACTAGAGAGGTACAGACTTCGACAACAAAACAGCCTCATGTTCAGGTACACTATAGGACTTGGCCTTGGGAATGTGACTCTCTTCTGGCCTCTCTTTCCTGCCTCACCTACTTTTTCTGATACTCGAGACCTTTGCATCTGGCAAGTCCACATCTAGCGAAATTCTTCTTTCATTTCTGCCAAGCTTAGGCAAGCACCTGCATTTATTGGGGAAAAAAACTACTATTGAGGCCTTCTTGGTTCCACCGTTAAAAGCTAAAATCCTTCCTACTCCTTTTGTCCCATCTGATGATGTCTCTTTAAATATTGTGAGTTGCTTTTTCTAATGAAAAGCATTAACCTGGAACTTGCCAATATTCTACTTCTATCCCCAGCAGTTTCTTGCAATTTAAACCAGCCTGACTTATCTGATAAGGACTATTTCTAAGAGGAAATATATGACCATGGAAGGCATTTTGTCCATGATGACCTACTTTTCCTGTACTGAACTATTATCAAATTACAGACGCAAATGCCTCGCTTTTGGAGGTGCTAGAGGTACTTCCTCTAAGATTTCAGAATAAGTTGGATAATGCAATTGTTCTGGAGCAGTTAACCATGCAACAGTTAATTTATAGCACTTGGTCTCTATAAGCACCTCACTCTGCTTATTCTCAACCAGATCTTCTAAACTCTAAAACTGCTAAATGAGAAGGCAAAACTGTGGAATAGTGCTGCTCTTTGACAGTGGCTAATTGCTCCAGAAATTTCTCTTTCTCAACTGAGGGCATTGCTAATCCCCAGGATCCTCAGACTGGGGGAGAGGAAGAATTTTCCCAGTTCTCATCTGGTGCAATCTACCCATCAGATAAATATTGTCAAATACTTTATTTACTGTATTGCTGAACTTTCAGACCTGTACAGGCCCCCTCATAGGTACCCAGAATCTGTTCAGTGTTGTTACACTGAGATATATGGATACCAGCTGTGACTCTAGCTTGATCTCAGCCAGATCAGTAGCTGAATTGACTGTAGTGTACCAGGTGTTCTCTTAAAAAGATACTAGCTTGTTTGTGTCCCCCTTGCCTCCCAGCATGATAGATGAGTGTATCCCTACTAGTTCTCTGGGGCATCTAGTCTCCAAGGTGGTAGAGTGTACAGGGGATAAAATATGGAATTACACACTCTGTAGTTATGAAGAAATCTAACACCTTGGTTTTGTTGCTCAGCTAGCAGCGTTTTTGGAATTTTATCTGGTTTATAACCATTATTTTATGAGGTGATATTTCGGTTCAGTAGGAGGATTTCAAAGAAAAAAAAATGGTGATTTTCAGACTTCTTTTTAATGACTATTACATTCTAAAAGACTTTTTATTCTTCATAGTCTCTTAGCAACTTCATTTGTAAACAGCAGAGCTACTGCTCACCAGCTGTCCAGTTCAGAATGCAAAATGTAATAGAATTATATAACTGTGGCACATTTTTGTATAATCAGTAATACCACTAGCAGATTTTATCTTGGTCACTGAGTTAATATCTGCTGTGTTGTGAGTACAAATACTTTCTCTAAAGATGAAATGTTTTCCTCTCTGCTGCTTATTGCTTTTGAACATTCCTCCTTTTTATTTATATATTATTTTTTAAAAACAAAAATACACACTAAACATGCAGAAGGGCATGAGACAGGTTTGTATATGATTGGAATAAAAAATTTTAGAGAACCATTGCATTTGCTATGGCTGATCAGATCACTATTCTGCCTCTGGTAATAGCCTTAAACTACCATTTCAGAATAAAATTTGTTTTTTAAAAGTGCCCATTTACCAATGTGCTTTGCAGTGGGAAGTAAAAAGTTTCTTCCTGACCTCTGCAGCAATTATCTGCATCCCTGAAGCATGAGATTTGATTATCCCTCCTTAGCATGCTTGACTAGAAATATTGGTCTCAAAAATACCCAGCCTCCTATACAAATCCTGCTTCAGAATTTGAAGCTCTGGTGATACCCTGTGGCAGTGACTGTAGATGTTGGGGGCGGGGGTAATATTTCCTGTTATTGTCTTTAAAATATGCCTGCCATTTTCTACATCAAATGACACCCCCTCCCCCCTCCAGTGTGCCTGTATTACAAGGCACAGACTAATTTTACAAAGTATTTCTGAATTTTCTAGCATTAGTGAAACATTGTATCTAAAGTTATGAACAGTAGAATCCCAATTTTCCCAAACTGCTTGGGTGACACCTCTCCATGCCCCATTAAAAATATGTCCACATAATCAGTAGTTAATAAAATAGTGAGATCTAGATCGATGCACATTAAGAGCACTAACGTTCCATGCATTTACACTTTAATACTGTATTTATTTTAAAAAATCCATAAATACTTTGCAAGAAACATAACTCCTTATTATTTAAGATTGATACTGGTAATATCCAAATGCCCCATATGGGATCAAGACCCAATTGTGCCATACAGTCACATAAGAGAATGTCCCTAGCTTGAAGATTTCATCATAATCTAATAGAATATCCACAGTACATGCATTTAGCTGTCAGATGTTTAGTGTGTATTTTAACTATCTTCACAAAGTTTGACATTTTGTTAATTATTTTGCAATTAAACATCTCTATGGAATGTTAAATTTATGAAGAAGATAATGATATGACCTTTCTGGATATGCAATAACTGTTTCAGAATTCTCCTAAAATTTTATATGCTTTTTAATCGAGTTAGTAATTCCTGTTCTTTGTTGAATATACCATTTTACAGTAAAAACGGTTATAGAATTCAAGATTTGTTTTCTTAGCACTTACTGTGAAGACTGCTGAAAATAGAAAAATCTTAGGCCATGTCTTCACTAGCACTTACGTTGGCAAAACTTTTGGCGCTCAAGGATCTGAAAAAAACCCACCAGTTTTGCCAGGCATAAACGCTCGTGTGCACAGTGCTTATGTCGGCAGGAGATGCTATCCTGCCAGCATAGCTACCGCCGCTTGTTGAGCTGGTTTTATTATGTCAGTGGGAGAACTTGGTACAGCTGTGCTGCTGTAAGCTTGTAAGTGTAGACATGGCTTTAGTTTGTAATAAGTTTATTGCACTGCTTCTCATCTTTTATTCCAGATTTCCCCTTCTTGGCCATGTCTCTTGTAGGTTTTTGATTGACTGTCAAATGATTAAAAAGTATTTATTTAAAAAAAAAAAAAAAAAAAAAAAAAAAAAAAAAAAAACCCTGCTACCACGATCCAATCCACAGTAAAGTGGTCCATTGCTAGCCAATAAACAGCAATTCACGTGGAAGTCTGCGCACACAGTTCAGCATGCAGGAGTGGGACCTAAATCTGTGTTATATAAACTAGGTCCTGGATGTTAAATTTGTATATTGAAAATCTTATGTTTGTGCAGTTACTATTTTTAATTAATTACTTGGTCTCAGGTGTAGGTGCTGAGAAAAATGCAGTAGTCATATTACAGATTTTGTATAGGACCTCTTAGGATCATTGTGTTAAAACTGCTCAACACAAATTGTAAAATAAGGATGAAGAATCCAAGAAATCAGAAATTGCATACAAGCTTCCACACAACCCCAACCTCTCTAGATCTTTCTTTTGCATGAACAGTAAAATTATTGTGGATGGACAAGTACAAATTGAAGTTATGATTAAGGGCAGATGATTTGACTAGTTAAATTTGGATACATGCATACTGTCTGCCTAAATATTCCTGCAGTTTCATTTGGAGATGGTATTCTTCATCTTAAACAGCTTCTAAGTTCCGTGATGGAGATGACTGCATTTCAATGACGAATGAAATGATCTCTCCCATTACTTTGTATATGTGTTTGTAAAGTACTTTGGTGCCTAAGTGTTTTTGTCTGTTTGTTTTTAGGGTTGCAATAGTTTCTAAATCTTTTGAAGGAAAAACTGATCAAACGGAAGAGTGGTATGGAACACAGTACAAGCAAGAAGCAATTTCTGATGAAGTTATCAAGGCATGTTTAAACAATTACTAGATTTCCATTTCTGAAAGAAAATTTCAGTTTCTTGCATGTAGATTTAATTCCCCTATTTGTGGAAAGTAGAATTTGCACTTACAACTCCCATTAGCAATGATATCTAAGTCTGTTGAGTGACAGTGGAGATTTAGACCCTCATTTAAAAGTGTTTCAAGACTTTTCATTGCATGCTACAAAATACTACATTGAGGTACTACTTGTTAAGACAGTTCTAAATCAAATCCATCAAAGTCAATGGGACTTTGCAGATTTTCTTTGTAAGACCTCCCTAGTATGCAATACATACTTAAAATGTAAGTTACAAAAACTTGCAGCGTATTCACTTGATTCTACATCCATGTAGTCAATGGTAAAACTTCTATGGACTTTGGATTGGCTCACTGTGTGAATTCTTGGCTAAAATCCTGGCCCTACTGAAGCCAGTAGTAGTTTTGCAATTGACTTCAATAGGGCCCAAATTTTTCACCCCTTATTTTTAACACCCTGGGCAATTTAACTGTTTTCAATGCAAAAAACTATTGATCAACACCATTTTGTTTGCAAAGATAGCTTTAATTAGTCCTTGTCTACACTAGCACTTATGCAAACAAAACTTTTGTTGCTCACGAGGTGTGAAAAACACACCCCTGAGCGACGTAAGTTTTGTTGGCATAAGTGCTTATGTAGCCACATTATGTTGATGGGGGAGAGCTCTCCCGCCAACATAATAAAACCACCTAAATGAGCAGCGGTAGCTATGTCAGCGGGAGAGCATCTCCTGCCAACATAGAGCTGTCCACACAAGTGCTTATGCCAGCAAAACTTATATCGCTCAGGGGTGTGTTTTATTCACACTGCCGAGCAACAAAAGTTTTGCCAGCATAAGTGCTAGTATAGACAAGGCCTTAGAAGATGAAAAGAGAATTTCTGACTTGGCTATAAACTCATTTTCTTTCTTCTGTAAAAACAGGTGATCCAGGATAAAAATAACAATTTTGTTTTTTCACAAAGGAGTGATTTTTTATAATTAAATATACGTCACATTTAAGCCCAAAGTAATTTTATGAACTATAATTGTCCCAAAAAAGAAATTTATAATGGAAATACCAACACAGCTTTAACTTTGGCTCTAAGACTGATTCAAAATATGTTTGGGGTTTTTTTAGTTTATAAAATGAATATATTGTGCAATATTTAATGGACTTCTGAAAACCAAAACCTCAAAAAAAGGGGGGAAGAGAACAACCCTCTCCAAATAAAATTATCGGCCCATTTTAAAATGAGTTGGCCTTGCAGTATGCCCAAAAGGAATACTCAGGCTCTGTCAGACCAATCTGCTTTGAACAGAAATAGTGGAGAAACTCCTCACCACATTTAGCATATCTAGTTGAACAAGTAGAACCAAAGCTGGAAGAATTTCTACCTATATATTTATTTAATGTGGTGCTTTTATTGAGCCAAAAACGAGAGGATGCAGAGCAGTTGAAATGGTGGAATGTAGAAAGATTCTCTATCCTGATATACCTTGTCTAATGATCTTTTGCTTTCCCATCTCCCTTGTTGACAGAACTCCTTTCTATTGGCTGGCCTTCTCCCACCTCCTTCTCCAATGCAGACATTTTTCTGCTGGCCTGTTATTTCCCATCTCCTCACTGGTTGCATATGTATAGAATACTAGAACAAAATATGTTTTCTGTTATAGCGCTACAGGATTTAAGTATATATCCATCTGTTAGTCAGAAATTTGACTAAACTATACTGTTATTTATCCAGAAATGGCAAAATGCTGACCTAAATGGGAAATTCAAGCTTCCAATGAAGAATGAGTTTATTCCTACTAACTTTGAAATTTTGCCACTAGAAAAAGATGCACCACAGTATCCTGCCCTTATCAAGGTAAGGAAGAATATGTATTACTTACATCAAATGGAAGTTATGTCAGCCAGCAATCCTGCTGGAAAGTTAGCCATTTCATTATTTCCTGATAAACCTTTAAAATAATATAAATTAACTTGTCATATATAGTTTATTCGTAAGTACAAGAGTGTGTAAACTGCTTTCTTAAAAACCTCTTAACCAGCAATAAAGAAAGCAATAAAATCAGTCAATGTCAGGTTCCCCTGAAAATAGGTCTGCTTGAACCCTTTCTTGGTCCTTTTGAAAGTGTGTGATCCACTGATAGAAATAATATTGAAACTTCTTAATCAAAAGGGCGACTGCCACACACTTGTTTAGCATTTATTGGTAAGTCAGAAAGTAGGAAAGGTTATTCTGTTGAAGCTGTGCACGAAAAGAACTTGAAGTTGCAAGCAAAGACACACAAACACTACCCGCTCCATACCTTCCTGGTAGCAGCAAGCAAAGACCCTCACACTTTCAGCAAAGTTCAACGTTTTTGAGTTCCTGAAAATAATTTCTCAACTATTCATAATCAACAAATAGTTTTGTTTTCAGAGGTGATGAGCTTTCCACACTTGGATGTAGGATGAACCTTCTGCAACTCCATCCTTGTTGCTGCTGGATCACAGAATGAAGTTAGCCTATCTAGCACACCTGGGAGTTCTCTACAGTCTTCTCCCACACTCTTGCTTTTCCAGAGAGATTAAAAGCATGTACACTAGTCAGACACCAAATTTTATAGGTGTCTTCGATCTCTAATTTCTGTGACATGCAACCACAGTGGATGAGCAGCAGTAAATGAGCAGCAGTAAAACACTGTAATCTACACTGACGTTGGAATTTAAAGTTAACATAGGCTTCCAGTTAGGAAAGCATACCTATTCAGAATAGCACTTAAATATGTGCTTAACTTCCAGCTCATTGGGATTGAATAGGGATCATGAATCATGAATAGGGATGATTTAAACCTGAGCTTAAGTGCTTTCCTGAATTGGAGTCATAGAGTTGAATGGGGACAGACATCAGCTTCAGTAAACACTACATTTTTCTGCTTTCTGAAGGCTATCTTCACAAGAACTAAAGCTAGAAACTTTTTTTAAAAAATTAAAACTTAAATTCTACAGAAACTAGAGTCCAGCAGCACACCAAAAGAAATAAGTTGGTATGAACAGTGGTTAGTGCATCACAGCTTTTGAAATTTCATTTGCTTTTTTAAGACTTTAAAAAAAAAAAAAAAGGCAAAGAAAATCTTTTAAAACTTCTTTAACTGAAACAATGAACACAGTCATTGCCATTTCACTATTCTGTTCCTGATAGCAGAGAATTTATTGTAATTTTTTGTTTAGTAACAGCAATATTACTAGAATGAGAATTTCCATTACCATAAAAATAAGTTATGTGAAAAAATCACATAAAATATAAGTTGGGGCTGTGTAGGCAAAGATGGGCAATGAGGGACAAGATTTAGTTTTTATATGTAAAAAGCATGTGAAAAGTAAATGGATTTATGTATTAAATTGTATAAACATACAGCATATGTCGTGGTGGTGATTTCTATGTTATAAATTAAAGAGCCATGCAATAAAATATATTTATCATGTATATTTCATGGCTCCACTTGCACTCTCCTCACTAATTCATCTCCTCCTTGGACTACTTCTGACATTCCAAACCTATGAGCAGCGACAAACAGATGTTTAAAGAATGCCCCATCCCCACAAAATCAGCCTGCCATAACAATGTTACCTCTTTTACCATATATGGAAACAATTTTAAAAAGGGGAGGGGAGAGGGATGATAGCTAGGGTTAAAATAGGAAGAATGTCTGTCTGTTTTACATCTGTTTGTTTGCAGTTCTTTTGGATTTTTTCCTCCACTAGGGAATTTTTTTAAAATAAAACTTTAGCGGACTCTCATTTTTTAGTCACGATTTTGTTCCGTTTATAAATGGACGGATATTTTTGTTTTCAGTCTTGTTATAACACACTGTAATGTGTGTTCATAAATTTTATTTAAAGACTATTGTTTAAGAAATAATATACTTAGCCTGAAGTATGGAGGTGAGATTCTTTGCAGCTGCAGTACTGGGGGTGGATGGAATAGGACAGCTATGGTGACTCTTTGTGTCCTGATTCTCAGCTGCTCCCTAGGCTGAGTTACAGCATCCTAGGCTGTCGTATTAGCCACCCATTAGCAATAATCTCCACAGTTCTGCATGATTTCAGTCCTGTCCTGGCACACCCCTAGAGCTTGCAAAATTTCTCAGATGGCAACTTTATGGCTATCTTCCAAAGTTCCTGCGCCAGGGGAATTCTCCCCCAGGTAGACATGGAATTTTTAGGGCTCCTTTACACCCTTCTAGCCTTTTTATCTGGTGTAAAGGAGTCAGAATGAGGTGAGAATCTCACTGCAAGGGCAGAGGACTGTGTACACCAGTCATGTATTTAAGGGAAGAAACTGAGAATAGAAGTGATAAAATGCAGTTTGTAAAAGAGCATAATATAAAATCTTATATTAAACAATGTAAATATTGTTTTTCTTGACACAGGACACAGCAATGAGCAAACTATGGTTCAAGCAAGATGACAAATTTTTCTTGCCAAAAGCCTGTCTGAACTTTGAATTTTTCAGGTACGCAGTATATTAAGTATATCACATTAATTGAACTTCAAAAAGCTTCTTATTCTTTACATGAAATCTGCATTTAAGTTGCAAAACCTCTCATGCATGCATTAGCTTTTTAAAATGATGTAGGGTAATAGTTTATTCTAGTTTGGAAATATTAAACAATAAACACATCAGGAAACCTCATCTGTTATGCAGTAGTTGAAGCAAGAAGCACTTGGGGTGCTCAAATAAATATTTGAGAAGCTGTAATAACATTAAATACTTAGTCCAGTCTCAAAACAATTTATCCTTTATTTGTTTGTACCTGAAACGCATCTGACAACAACTCCTACTTATTCAATTTACCATTTTAAAGATGTTATATTTTAAATTATAAATAAATGACAACTTCAGTATAGGATAGTAATACTTTACATCTTAAATGTTATGCTGATGTGGCCTTATACAGTTTTTGTATAATGACAAATCAGAATGTGTTCTATTTAGTTTGTGTAATGCATACACAGGTAAGATTTAAACATTATTCAAAGTTTTATTTTATGACTGTTATCAAATCACTTTTTTATTTTGGGGGATACATCTTTGATAGCAGATATGATGATCCCAAATGAAGATGCATGACCTTACATTGGCAGTACAGTAATATTATATCAGGTCTTGAATTATTTTTTCGTGGGAAGTTGTACCATATTAAAAGATTGACAAAGGCAAGAAAGGCCAAAGAAAGAGATTCATTTCCAGTTGGAGTTCTCTGAAGATAGTTCTGGGAATGTGGAAGCCTATGTATCTTCTTAGTGCCGTGGATCTTTCATTTGGACCAGTCACTTCCAGCTCTGGGTTTTGAAGCAGTATTGACTGTTGAATGTCATGTGACAGTGATTCCCATACTGGGGCTAGAAAGCACCTAAATTTTTTCAGAACCTTTCTTTGTTTTTCCTGATGGATCGGGATGATGATCTTGAAAAGATTGAAGTATGAGATGTTATGGTCACTCATGGGAACGCTGTTGAATGTTGGTCTTGAATAGCCATTAGGAGTGTGTTGTACGTGCTCTTGGCAGACCTTTAGGAGTTTCTTCAGTATCCTAACAAACATCCAGCATAAAAAAAAATGCCATCCATATAATATAATAAAAATCAACAAATAGTCATATAGAGCCATTCTAAGAAATGGTCTGTTGCACACACAACGCTGAAAGACAGTAATAGGTCGTGCTCCCTTATCAGAAAACAGCAAATAATATGTGTCACGTGCCTTGTCACAGTTGTCTCCCAAGTTCAGGCATATTGTATAAGGGTATGGGAGCAAAGGCTGGAAAAAAAGCATACTTGCCTGTAACTCTTACCCTATGAAGATACTTTGAATGTCAACAGTTACCAAACCCACCCCCTCTGAGGAAACTTATTTCCTCTTCTAAGTATTTAGGTGCAATAGGTTACCAGTCTGTGTGTGTATATCATAGTTGGCTGTCTGGCAAGGTCAGTTTTACTTAATACAAAGTTCTGAAGCATTAGATTGCTGGTTAGTAGGGGGGCCACTAGCTTGGCCAGACGCTGCCTTTCTCTCCAGCTCCCTTTTGAAGCTACAGGACAAGCACTGAAAGTACAAAACAGCAAACTAATGCATATCTATCTCTGAGGAAATGGTGGGAGAATAAAATGGTAATCTCTTGGGCTTGCCTGTCTTCTTATAAATAACAAAAATTATAGGTAAGTAATTTTCCTTCTGCTCTTTCTCCATCTCTACCTGCTGCAATAAATTCCCACTGCAATATGCACTTTCAAAATCTGGTCACTTTGTGATGCATGGAGACAGGTTTTTATCTACTACAAGTTCATGAAAGTCTGTGTAATAGCTTCCAGATGAACTGTGAGGGATGCTGTCTATAACCCAATCTGTGACAAATTAAAAAAGTAATAACAGTTTTAATGTTGAGCAAGCAAAGTTGAATTCACAACAAGTTGAGCAAGTGAAGAATATTCCCAACAAGTTGCAAACCTTTTTCCATTTGAAATCATAGACTCTCCTGGTAGGTTCTTTCTGAACAGCTAGAAGGACTTGAAAGACCTTATTTAAAACACCAGCCTAATCCATCTTCCTCCACTGAGGAGCAAAGATCAGAGGTGAGGAGCCAGAGATGGGATGAAGGTGTCCTGATTTTATATGATCAGTTGTGAAGAGACATGGGGTCTGATGTAGTGGGGGAGTTTGTATTTTTAAACAATTTCCACTGAACTGCATTGACTCAAAGTAAGCTTATTCTGGAACAGGTTATGCTGGCTCAGATCTTCTGAGTCTCTTCACCACACCTCTGGTCAGAAAGATTTCAGTGTTCTGCTCAAGAGAAAGAACAAAGACTGGAAAAGCCATGGTTGGCTTCATCTTCCCATGGAGAAAGATTGTCCCACTATTATCTCTTGTGACCACAACCTGGCCAAGCTCAAGAAAGACAAATGTGCAGTGGCGCCTCATGGTCATATATTAACACAGACAAATCTGGTTTCCATTTCCGTTGGAGATGATGGCAGCCAATCTCGCCAAGCCACCCACTACACTCCAAAAAAGTTGATTTCTGGAGTATGACCTTTGATCCTGTAGGAGGAGTTCTATTGCCTGCTGCTCTGAGGAGCCAGGATCCCTGGAGCACTTCCTGGCTTGAATGATGCTAACAGCACCTGTAGTGTTGAGGGAATTAAAGCTAAGAAAATGAGAATAGTCAATCATGCAGGCCTAGCCATATGCTTTTAAGATGGTAAATAGCCTCTGGTGTTGTCTAGACTTTGAGTTAGGAATGTTGACAATTCAGTCATTTTTTAAAAGGGAAGTAAACGAACCGTTTAAGGAATCGTTTTCCAACCTTTTGTTTAAGATGGTTGTTGAGTCAGCTACACTGGCAGAGAAACCAGGAGGCCTGCATTTTAGATTTCCCAAGGTTTAGGCAGATAGATGGCTATTAAAATTCGGTGCTGTTACTGTTTTAAATAGGTATAGTCTACATTCCTATTTTGGAGTTTTGTTTATTTGAAAATGTATATTAGCATGCATCGCTAAGCAACAAAGTGCTTTACATTTATAAAAATAATAAAATAGTCAAATACTAGCATTTTAGCTTCAAGACCAGTGATGCAACTGTCTGCTTCATTTGACCAGGGGAGGGGTTTGATGAGGAAACTAGGCTAGAATTTTCAAAGAAACCTAAGGCCAGATTCATTATTTCCCCTACTAGTCTAACATACATGTTGGACAAGACAGTTAACAGAATGGAGCCCCACTTAAGAATAACAGATATTCATCGCCACATTTTGGAATCTAAGAGGAGAAACAAACCTTATGGAAGAGCCTCTCTGCTAACAATCTTATGAGAAGAGCATCTTTGCTAACAAGACTTCATGGGCAAGTCAGAAGCCTCATGATGCATGCTATCGAATGACTGCTGGTAGTGTCCTTGATGATTTTTTTTTAAAGCTCTATCTGTGTCCTTGGTAGGAGGAAGTCAACAAACATGCACAGTAATATTGGATTTGTACTAAACTCATGTCTAAAACCAGGCTGGCAAAAACAGGGCATCATCAATCAGATCAAGATGTGACTGAATTGCTCCAACAACAGTTTCTTAACAATCTTGTTTAAAAATGGTAGATTAGAAATTAGCACTAATTGGTGAGGTGGTTAGCCTCTAGAGAAGGCTTCTTAAGCAATGCCCTTACTATCACCATTTTAAGGATGGCTTACTTCTTGCCTTCACAAAGTGAATTGTTAACAGTCCTAGTCAGTCGCAAATGTCCCTATTGGTCTTCACCATCCAAATGAATAGCAAGAGTCATCGTTGCTACAGATACTGAAAATAGCTTAGAATAACAAATCTTGGTCCTAGTATCAAACTTGAGAAGAATTCACTCAATTTGGGAGGTAATCTAGGGGACTATAAATGGCTGACTGGTATATTACCTTGATTTCAGTATTTATTTTGTCCTGGGACATGTATAATTGGACATATTCAAATTAATCAGTTGTTGGGGATATTCTTTATTTAAATAGAAGGGAAATGCCCATTCTAGACTCATGCTTAATTAAGTATTCAGAAAAGAGCCAGCCAAAACTCAGCCTGTAGCATTGTGGTAGGTGGGTAACTTTCACTGAGTTGGAAATCAGACTGAGTGGCCACTCAATTTCTGAATTAGAAAATATCCTCTTGTCCTCCCATTCCCTGGGGAGGGGGAAAGAAACAGATCCAGGTTGTGCCAAAAGCTTTTAGGACCTTTATTTTAAAAACCTTTTGCAGTTCATCTTTAAGCTTTGCCAGAGATATGGGTTGGAAATAGGACTTGTCTTCATGTACATGATGAACACAAACTTGTATTTGATGATCAATACTTCAACAAGTAACTATTTCATGTACTGCTTATTATGTCTGTGACCTTTATAATAAATTCATATGCACACACATGCATATAATGCTCTTTAAATAAATATCTGACCAAAGTAGGAATAAATTATCAGTCTTGACTTAGCTTGTGAATCTCTAATAAGTACTGATATTTAACAAATATCAATATTGTTGAAACATGGCTTGAGTCTTTGAGTTGCCTTTCTCTTTTAAGAGATGTATGTAGCTACTGTATATGGCTAGATATTATTAACATAACACTGGAACCTGTACAGTTTTTTCCATTAAAAAGACCCCATTTATCTCATACAATTACTATACCATGGAATGGGAGATGCTGCAGTTACTTCCTGCTCTGAGCATAGGAAATCTTGCAGTGTTTTGCATACAGTAGTTACTAAATATTCATTTTTTTTAAATAGCAACTATTCTATTTTCTAATAGCATGAAAGCATTAATTTGCTTAATGTTTAGGGTTTATCTTCGGTATTTATGTTTAATACTTATGGTTTATTTAAGTTAATTATGCACTTGATAGGCTCTGAGTTAATATAACATGGTATGAATTACCAATTTTAAACCAAAAGGAATTTAAATTAAAGTCCTGAATATATATTTATAATGGGGCAACACTGAAACCATAAGAAAAATCAACAGTTACTTTTGGTTATCTGTGTGTTTTGTTTTGAAATAGTAATGCTTCATAAGGGAACCCAACAGCATAATGTATTTAAATATTAAATTTTCTTGAGATCAAACTTAAGGCCAAAAAGAACTGGGCAAGAATTAAAGCAGATATTTTACTTTCAATGTTTTCTTCCAGCCCATTTGCTTACGTGGATCCCTTGCATTGTAACATGGCTTATTTGTACCTTGAACTACTCAAAGACTCCCTCAACGAGTATGCATATGCAGCAGAACTAGCTGGCTTGAACTATGACCTCCAAAATACCATCTATGGGATGTATGTAAGTACCTAAATCAAGGAAAATCTTAGAGCCTTAAATCTACTTCTACTCATCAATATTTTTATATTGATTTGATGGAAGCATTTTTATTTAAAAAAGGCTTTTTTTCCATTGAGGGTATAAGCGTTTTTTTACTCCTTTTTTAATCTTGATAGCTAATCATACTTTCTCATAATTTGAATGTTAAGTTGAATCTTGTTCTAAGTCTTCAACAATATTTCCATTAATATTAAGCAAATCTATTCCTTTCTTTTGCATCATTCATTGGATTAGTTAGCTGTAAAATTTGCTCCTCCTCCAGAAAAGAAAAAGAAAAAACAATTCTAATCCTAATTCTGAGTTTCGATTTAGTTTCATTTTCTGTCAGATAGCTATTGAAAGACTTTCTGACCAAGAAAAAAAATTCTTCACATTGCTCCTAAATAAATCAACTTTCTTTTCTAAGAAATACTGATCATGAGGCTGCATATACATACTCTTCAGTCATGTTTCTTCATCCATTTACTGTGTCACTCCTTGAGGTATCAAAGCATTTCTTTTGTTTTTCTTTTTGTTAGTCGCTACATTTATGCTGATCCTCTCCATTGCAACATGACATACCTGTTTATCAGGTTATTGAAGGATGATTTAAAAGAGTATACATATGCAGCACGCCTCTCAGGTTTGATCTATGGCATTGCATCAGGAATGAATGCAATTCTTGTAAGTAAGAAAAAAAATACAGGAAGAAGTGAAGACAGCTTGAGAGTTATGTTGAGCTTGGAGAAAACATTGACTTCTGCATTTCTAAAGACAGTTAATGATTTTTTCCTTGCATCTATCTCATGACTGAAAAAAACACATTAGTTTTTTTAACCATTAGTGAATGATATGGTTAATTAGTGAATGTGTGCGTGCTGCAACTGTTTGCATTCTAATTCACGTTTTTACCTGCTTGAACAGTAATCCTGAAAGTGTTACGGCATTTTTGTATGTAAAATGGATTAATTTTGAACTTTCAAAATAATAAGCATTTTGTGTTGTATGAATATTAACCCTCTAGATTTTCTATATACTTAGTTCCTCTAATTCTACAGCAGTGAGCTATGAAAACCAATTGTGCATGCTTGTATCAGACTAATAGATTTTCGTGAATTTTCTTCAGAGTTGACTTTTATCAACTATTTTAAAATCCAAAACTATGGAAATTTTTGTTTAATAAGTATTGATCTTATGATGTATTGGCACTTCTTTAGGTTTTCTTAAGATATTTCTGATAAATGATCAGAACCTAACTTGCAGTTCTGTTGAAGACCTTTTTTTTGAAGCACACCCTCAGTCTTACATTCCTATAAAACCCACTGCTACTTCCAAGAAGAGCTTGATGGCCAGAGTGTGCTGTATATTGCCTTTGAATTTTCTGTGCTCAAAGGCTTGCAGCATCTTTGTCCTATTGACTTATTTTAACTCCACAAAATCCTGTTTCCAGTAGTTTCCACGTATTTGGCTGAAAATGTATACATATTATTCTGAAAGCTTGCTGATGTTTTAAAGGTCAATGGTCAGAGTTAATTCTAAAAGAAATTATTAATTTACTGTCAGATTTTTACAGTTTTTATAAGCAGTCATGTTAGTTCATATTTTGGAAATTTATCTTAAAATTATGTAAATATTCTAGTCTCATACTGTAAAGTGATATTATTCTGAATTGGTATCTGGAACCCTCTGTCTATATGTCGATATATTTTTACTGCATAGAACAAGATGTGTGATAGGTATTCTGCAATCCTATAATACATAGTGTGTATTAGACATGCTTTTATAATGTTGATCAGAAGAAGTCAGGAAGGACAGACAGGAAAAAAAGGGAGGAGGTGCTGTCTTGTATATCAAAGATATATATAATACTTGCAATGAGCTCAAGGTAGAAAGCAGACCTGTTGAAAGTCTCTGGATCCTAAAGAAAGAATGTTATACTAAAACCAGAGTATTCTAGATGATACACATACATTTCTATAACACACACTATTGTAGTATCTGAGTGCTCATGTTCTATTTATGATCAACCCAAGTATATTATTATATTAAAGAAATGGCTGAAGAAATCTCTGAGCCATTAGTGATTATCTTTGAGAATTTGTGGAGGATGAGAGAGATCTTAGAGGATTGGAAAAGGGCAAATATAGTACCTATCTATAAAAAGAGGAATAAGGACAATGCAGAGTATTATAGAGTCAGCTTAATTTCAGTACCAGAAAGATAATGCAGCAAAAAAATCAAACAACCAATTTGTTAGCACCTGGAAGATAATAAGGTAATAAGTAATAGTCAACATGGATTTGTCAAGAACAAATCATGTCACACTAACTTAATATCTTTCTTTGACAGGGTAACAAGCTTTGTGGCTGCGGGGAAGCAGTAGATCTGATATATCTTGACTTTAGTAACTCTTTTGATACTTTCTCATATGACCTTCTCATAAGCAAAGTAGGATAATATAGCCTAGATGAACCAGCCTTAAGGTGGATGCACAACTAGTTGGAAATCCATACTCAGAGAGCAGTTATCAATGGTTGACAGTCAAGCTGGAAGGGCATATCAAGTGGAGTGCACTCAGGGATCTATTCTAGATCTGGTTCTATTCAGTATCTTCATAAATGATTTGGATAATGTCATAGAGAGTGCACCTGTAAAGTTTATGGACAGTTCTGAGCTGGGAGGGGTTGCAAGCATTTTGGAGGACAGGATCAGAATTCAAAATGATCTTGACACATTTAAGAAATGGTCTGAAAAAAATAGGATGAAATTCAATAAGGACAAAACCAAAATGTTACACTTAAGAAGGAATACTCCATGGCACAAATACAAAATGGGAAATGACTGCCTAGGAAGGAGTATTGCAGAAAAGGAACTGGGACTTATAGTGTATCGGAAGGAAAATATGGGTCAACAGTGTTGCAAAAAAAGCAAATATCATTCTGAAATGTAGTAGCAGACGTGTTGTCAGCAAGACACAAGAAGTAATGATTTAATTCTACTCAGCACTAATAAGGCCTCAACTGGAGTACTGTGTCCAGTTCTGTGCACCACACTTGGGGAAAGATGTGGACAAATTGGAGAAAGTCCAGAGTAGAGCAACAAAAATGATTAAAGGTCTAGAAAACATGATCTATGAGGAAAGATTGAAAAAACTGGGTTTATTTAGTCTGGAAAAGAGAAGACTGAGGGTGGAAATAAAAGTCTTCAAATACATAAAAGGTTGTTATAAAAAGGTGGTGATAAATTGTTCTCCTTATCCGCTGAGGACAGGACAAAAAGTAATGGTCTTAAATTACAGCAAGGGATATTTAAGTTAGACAGTTGAAAAATCTTTCTCACCATAAGGTAGTTAAGGACTGGAACAAATTACCTATGGAGTTTGTGCAATCTCCATCACTGGAGGTTTTTAAGGACAGGTTAGATCAACACCTGTCAGGGATGGTCTAGATAATCCTTAGTCCTGCCACAGCACAGAGATCTAGACTAGATGACCTATCTAGGTCATTTCCAGTCCTACATTTCTGATTATACTGTGTGTGTCCCCTTTTGATTCCTGGAAACAGGACTTATATTCTCCTTTATGTTTGGAGCCTTTTCTCATCAGATAGGCTACATGATTATTTCATGCTATGAAGAGTCTGTCTTTGTACTTTCTAGATATCCATTTTGTAATTTAGAAATTGCTCTTTGACTTGTCAAGTTTAAAGCAACTTATGCACTCTTTCCATAGCTTTCTGTAAAAGGTTATAATGACAAGCAGCATATCTTGTTAAAGAAGATCATTGAGAAAATGGCCGCCTTTGAGATTGATGAGAAAAGATTTGAAATTATCAAGGAAGCGGTAAGCTCTATGGGAATTTAATGTGATTGGGATAATTTAAATCAGAATGCATTGACTATGAGTGAAATTTAAACATTTTTATGGAATTTGAGAGCTAAATCTGCACAAAAGTATGGGGTGAAATCCATTGAAGTTGATGGGAGTTTATCTATTGGTATCAATGTGGCTAGAAGTTCACCGAAAGTGTTTAAATGATAGTTGTACAACTTCAAAAGTATTGTCTGTACAGTCTTTATTCAGGCACAAGGTGTGGTGAACTTTTTCTATTAACTGCTAGATTATGCCTTTCATTTATAAAAGGAGTAGAACTCAAACTTTTGAGTAGTTCTCAAACTTTTCCATACTCTGATTCCATGTTACAACAAGAAAAAGATTTAGGACTTCAGTCTGATCTAGTCATAAAGAATGGGATGGATAGGATGGGTGGTTGTGACCCCTTTGGACCCAGAGGATCATAGCCCATCTCATGGTGTAGGATATGCAATACACGAGGTATATTCAGAATTCTGGAAGTGAGATCTGGCACAAAATTCAATGATCCATATTCACACACTACATTTTATAAAATTTTATTAGCTTTTGAAATGGGTTACAACTTTTTTGTTACTTCTGTTAGTCCAATGTAGAAATATAATTGTTTACATTGGAATTGTTTACATAAGAAGCAAGTATGTAACCAGGAACCTTTTAATTTTAATATTCAAATAGGTGAACATCAAAAATAAGGAAGATTTAGTCTAATATCAGGGGTCTATATATCTGTGGCACGTTGAAGCTCATTACTGTGGTAAACTGACACACATGGCAGCATAAAAGAGATAAAAAATAAATTTAAAATGAAGGATAACCCCAAAGACATTTCTAAATATAATCTATAAATTATCTATAATGCACACTTCTTTGGGATTTTCCTTTATGTATTATGAGATGTTCTCACAGTTTGTCTCTAGAACTCAGGGGAGTTTTATTTCAGAATTTATTTTTCATTATTTTGTATATTTTGTGATTATGTACAATTTTTACTGTATGGTATAGCCATGTATGTAACAACGTAAAGGAAAAGCTATCAGAATCTAAATAAGAGAGGTTGCATTTTTTTCTCCTGCATGCTCATCCATGTTAAGAAAGGATCAGCTCCTTTCTTCTTATGAAAGAGGTGAAGAAAAGAATGCATTCTGCACCAACTTTTTCCTGTTTGTCCCAGAAACATGGAAAGAAAGACAAGATGCAAGGGATGTGGTGCCATCAGCCCACCATGCCTCCAAAGCTAGTTCCAGCCTAGTGCTGGGAACCCACCGCCCTCTCCTTGTATGAAGGTTAAGGGGCTGGGGAAAGAAAGTCTCTGCTGCGCCAGACATTTGGAGCACTTACCCTGTTCCCCCTTTTCTTTAGGGGATAGCTTCCCCTAAATCCACTTCCAATTCCAGTTTTACAGGGAACTGGACCCCCTATGGAATGAGTAGCTGCACTGGACACCTGGCATCTACTAATTTGCGACATCTTGAACCTTACCTCCTGATATATCCTACCGAGTCCCTGAGCTGCCATGGGGAAGGAAGAAAAACACACACACACCCCACCATGGCCAATTTGGCAGTAAGGGGGAAAGTTCTTCCCAGTCAGAAATAAGGCAACTAGAGCAATGCCCACAACAGATTTAAAAAAAAATGCAGTCCTAAACTAATCCCAGGTGTGCAGGGGTCAGTGGCTTACTGGAGTCCCCGTGACCTGCCTGCCAGTTTAGGTGAAAGAAGACACTCCCCCTTTTTTTCCTGTCAGTCCAGACAAAGCCCCTCATTTTATGGTCACAAGGGTTGCCTACTGGCCCCTGAAAAACAGCTGACTTTCTCTTGTGGAATGGAAGGTATGCTTACACATGGCAGTACAGACCCAGTAGATCCCATGTTGCCAAGACTGTTAGCTTGCTTTTTCCATTCTTTCTGTTTGAGGAGATGGCTGTCCTTATTTTGCCTGGATGCAAACTGAGCAAAAGAAGAGTTGTCACAGCCTTGCTCACAAAGATAGATTCTTCTCTTGTTCCTTTTGTATGTAGGCCGAGCAAGGGGAGAACCTTCCAGCTGGGCCTTCCTCTGTCTGACAGTGTGAGATTAGAGTACTGGACAATTAATTATAGTTTGCAGCTAGCAATGAATTTGGTAACAGTTGCCATGGCCCCTGACTAGAATGACTGATTAAAAATATTGGTTCGGCATTATCTGTCATAGTGAATTAATGGAAAATTGCACTCTGAGCATAATTTGTCAAAATTGAAACTAGTTTAGTGGTTCCAGGTTAATTCCTAGCCTCATCATGTAACCAAAGCTACATTATCACGTGTATAGTTCAATCCAATTATTACATTACTCAAGAAAGCAGTGTAGAATAGCAAGAATGTTGCTGGCATTTGGAATGTGGTTTTTTGGTTGTAAACAAAGCCAAGTAGTTCAGGAGTAATGCTGTTATAATCAGAAGCTGTTTTGTAATTACTGAACACCTTCTTTTAACCTTGTTAGTACATGCGATCACTTAACAACTTTCGAGCTGAACAGCCTCACCAACATGCTATGTATTACCTCCGACTGTTGATGACGGAAGTTGCTTGGACCAAAGATGAGTTAAAAGAAGCTCTAGATGGTGAGTTCCTGCCAATTTTAACTGTTTTGTTTCTTTTACCAAATTAACTATTTTGGCATGTTTTGACTTTTGTCATGTTCAGAATTCTGCATTTTGTATTGTTTCATTGAAGTTAAGAGTTTCCATTTTTTAAAGGAGACAGTCTGTTGTCCTCAGAAGCAATTATTTAATCATTAATGGAGCTACATATTTTGAACTCAACTATATTTTTGCAATGTTTGTACAGCAGTTGCCTCAGTGTTTTTAAAGTTTAAGAAAAAACTTAATTTTTTAAAGTTATTTGATAATGTAGTTTGAAAATTAAGATTTTTTTATTTATTTTTTTACCACTGTCTCAAAAATATCTGGAAAAAAGCCTTGAAACATTTCATGCCAATAGTCCTTAATGAAGAACAGACCCCTTTGATAAATTCAGTGGGAAGGGTAACTTAAAATATAAAAGTTACAAACAACATCAAAATAATCTGAGTATGCATGTTTAATTTTAGCAGAGGCTAATGAACTTTCCAAGTAGTACCCATTCTGGCCTGACGTAACAATGGGCTGCTGTTGGAACAATCTGCAAAAAGAAGATGGTGAATATCTCCGTGGACCACCCCCAGCAAATCTTCCAAAAGATGTAAATTAGGGCCAAATCTAGTTTGCCTTTCTCATGCAAGTTTGGACTTTGTTGGGACTGCTCATATTAGTGAAGTGGGCAGGATTTGGCCCTATATTTCTATCTTTTTGTAGCTGTTGCCCATCCTTTTTAATTTTCAAATATCTTACCAACCTATTAAACCGGCCTTACCAAATACTGCTTTCAGCTGAATGCCATCATGAGCAAAGATCTGAACTTGCCCTCTCCCTCACCCTGTTTCCCTTCGTGAGAGATGTATAAAGAGGTGAGTGTGCATATCTTGTACACTTGCTACTGAGGCAGGTTTAAAATATATTGGGCAATGTATACCCTTTAATGATTGTTTTAAAAAAAAATTTTTACTAGAAAAATATCAGCAACATATTGTTTAAAAAAATTACATACATCTTTTCCAACACTATCTTCTATTCTGGCTAAGAAAATTATTTGACAAACCATTCAG
Source organism: Emydura macquarii macquarii (assembly GCF_026122565.2). NCBI lineage: Eukaryota > Metazoa > Chordata > Testudines > Chelidae > Emydura > Emydura macquarii. Next base: position 22,855,029 of record NW_027131527.1, read on the forward strand.
CATTTTAAATACTAATTTTCCTGTATTCCGGGTGTTACTTATTTAATTTACAGTCCTATCATATCTTTTATTAAGAAATGCTTAAATTGGAAGCTCTTTGGGTTAGGAACCATGGGGAATATCTCTGTGTTTGTACAGTGCATGACGAAGCCCCAAATCTAATTGAGGCTTCTAGGCAGTGCTGCAGGATAGTTATTTAATCATTCTTGTTTGATGTATTGCACTCTAATAAAAGATGCCAGTGAAAAATCATGTGTTTTAGATGGGGAAAAAAAATCCAGGATGGTCAGAAACTGATATTTACTGTATATTGTTGCATCCCATTATTTAAGGCTCTGATCCTGAAAACTGATCCATGCAGGCAGCCCACTGTACACACTATAGGGGGCTTCACACAAGTACTTGGGCTGCCTGTACAGAGTACCTTTAGGACTAGGACCTAAATGTTTGCTCATATCCATTCCAATATAGGTGAGTGCACACCACCGTGCCCTCACCTATGTTGGAATGGATGTGAGCAACACATCTTGAAGAACAACAGTTACTGGTAAGTAACCCTGTTTTTTTTGTTAAATAAGTGGATTATCAGTGGGCCCAATTCTACTCCTGATGAAGTCAATAGCAAAACTAGCATTAATTTTACAAGAGCAGGATCAGCCCTATAAATAACACTCCCTTCCTCTTCCTAGGAATTGCAGATCCTTTTTTATGTTTGCTAACTTCTGTCCCTTAATGTAACCAATTTAAAGTTTAATATTGAGTGTATTTAACATGGCAATTTAACACTGAATTGCTGCTCAAAGAGGTTAAAGTCTAACTGTCTAGCAGCATTAGCGTTCTGCTTGAGGAACACTGATTTTTTTGGTATAATTTTACTACCGTCATCCTTCCCACCCACCGCCACCACCAGACGAACCCAGCCCTATGTACTGTTGACAAATGTTTTTGAAGTCTAGAATTAAGAGAACAATTACACACACACAAACGCCTTGCTTTTGCCAAGCAACATAGTTTAAATATAAGACGTGACTAAAGAAATAAGAGCAATAAAATAATTGATTTGGGGTGAGAAGAGAAGAGGAAATGGAGTGTGATTTTTGGGAGGGCATTTATTGGGCCTTAAGTGAGAGAGAAATGATTAAGTGATGATGATATTTTAGACTAAAGACACCTACGTATCTTAGGTACTTATATGCCCTTAATAACAATAGTGACTGAATGCCCAGCAGTCTTTAATGTATTTATCCTCAGAACACCCCTGTGGGATAGGGAAGTGCTGTTATCCCCATTTTACAGATAAAAAAAGAGGCATAGAGAGAATAAGTGACCTTCCATTGGTCACACAAGGAGTCTGTGGCAGAGTCAGCAAATTGACCTCAGGTCTCCTGACTCCAGAGCAAGTGCCCTAACCAAGGAGACTGTCATCCCTGTCTCAGGCCTGGTCTACACTGCCAGCGAAATTCGGCAGCAGTCAACGGGAGATACGCAAGCTACACAGGAGCTTGTGTATCTCACGTCGACTTCCTAAATTCTAATGAGTGCGGCATCCACCCTATGCTATGCCGACAGGAAATGCCCTCCCATCGACACAGCATTAATCTTTTTGCAGGGGTGGATTTATTGAGTCGACTTCCTGATCGATTAAGCGGGTCTCCACTGCCACTTAATCGATCCTGCAAAATCAATCCTGCACTGCCGACAATGTCGCCGGCAGTGTAGACATATCCCCAGTCTACTAATTCTACCTTTTGATTCTAGTATGTAAATTGTATTTTGCTTTATAGAGAAAAGTAATACTGATTGTAAAAATGTTTAAAATATGATGATCAGGTATGTGTATGTATGTACAGGTATATATTTTAAATTAAGAACTTTTTTGTATAATTTATTGCTAAATTGCTATCAAACTATGAAATTTGAGTTCAGAAATTATTTTAGTCTAGATGGTAAAGTACTGTACTTTCCAGGAGAATTATAAGCCACATGTTCTTTATGTAGTTAATAGCTACCAGTTTATCTCAATACCACCTGAATGATTGTAACTATTTTCTCTGAAGAGTAAATGTGTGTTCAGCATGATTGGAAAGCAGGGTTTTTTTGTTTTTTGTTTTTTGTTTTTGTTTTTTTTTTCCTTATTGGAATCTGGGTCAGATGCTATGTGAATTCTAAGCAAAGCACACTATGCAATGAGTGCTGATATTTTAAACCTGGAAACCTTCCAGCAATGAATTTTTAAGAAAAAATCCATTGCTTTTGATTATTATGTTTTCCCTTTTCTCCAAGAAACACATCATACCTTCTGATGATGAGGTTGAGTCTCTGTAATGTAAAAAAACCATGGGATTGATTTAACTGTCTATTTATCTATTCTAGATGTCACTCTTCCTCGCCTCAAGGCCTTTATATCTCAGCTGTTGTCACGGTTACACATTGAGGCTCTTCTCCATGGCAATATAACAAAACAGGTCTGATACTTTCTTTAATAGAAATAGTTTGTATTAAAAATAGTATTTAAAACCAGGGGTTTACTTAATGTTCCCAAATTTTAAAACAATGTTTGCCAAATACGATTTTGTAGTCTTCACTTCTTAATTTTTACCTGTTTTAGCAAGTATCACATGACATTTTTTCTGCTCTCTATCGGTCTGAATGTTACTCCCCTTTTGGTCTTGGAGATTTACTGTAATAGAAAACAGCTTATGATCTAAATATTTTAAAGTCTACATTGCTTGTCATTAGAGTAAATAATTAGGCTGCAAAAGTAACTGTGTGTTACAAATCCTGGTTTTCCATTTACAAGCTTCAGGCATGTGACTCAGTTGACTAGCAAAGGTAAAATAATTCAGAATCTTTCAAAATGAAACATTTTGTACAAGGCTAAAGGGGAGTGTGAGTCCATAAATCAGACTTCCATTTCCTTGTGAGAGTAAAAGGGCTCTCCTAGTAAGAGGAACAAACTATTTAATGTATCTTTCATTAAAACTGTAATGAGTTGCACTTCTGTAGCACATTTCATCCAAGGATCTGAGTGCATTTACAAACACTGGATGTCACAATACCTTTGTGAAAGAGTTAAAATATTAAAATGGCTGCATCTATTCCCATGGGACTGATCTAGCAGCATTCCCAATAGTATCATGACAGAAGTGCTGCTCTGCTAGCCTAGTGAAAGTACACTAGCACTAAACTATCTTAAAACAGTTCAGCAGTGAGTGCTTGGAGAAGGAAGGAGCCAGCTCCAGTGAGTGAAAGAGGGAAAGGACAAAATATAGGACAAAATATAGAAAGTTGGGGTTTTAAATAAGAGCACCAGGAAAGTTTTTTTTTAATTTTTTACAATTTTATTGTGGAAACATAAAAATAAAGAATAATACCATCTTCTCCTAACCTCCTCCATATATGTATGAGATGTGATTAAATGCCTCTATAAAGCACCACAGAATTACTCAGGATCGAGCTCTGTATTGTGGTGACATGTATTCTGTGATCCAGTCTGAGAAAAAGATGTTTTCTGTAATCAGTGGCATGGGTGGCTATTGGAGAGATAAAAATATAAATCACTATGTAAACATATGGTGCATCTATGTATTCGGAGACAATGGTCATCAGAAAAGAACTACAAGCTTCTCCTAAGCTCATTGCAACCTACCTGTATGCTTAGACTTCTATTCTGACATTTATATTTTGCTACATTAGGGTGTTGATTTCTGCTGATAGTAGGCTAATGGCACTCAGAGCAGCACCAAATGTCTTTGTACGTATTCTGTGGTAATTATTGTTTTCTAGAGTAGAATACATATTATTTTGGCTTTGCCTTGAAATTTCCTGTGGCTCATTAGACTTCATCCTTTTTTTCCTTTTCTTCATAAATTTACAAATCTTTTGAAGATTTTCTTCATGACATCTTTTTTGTATTGAGTTTACATGGCAGAAGATAGTAAGAGGTTTTGGCTTTCACATAGAATTTTGAAGCAGATTTTATAGAAAGTTGCTATGCTTTTCAACATGTAAGCCATGGCTCTTAACAATCAAGCCGTTTGAAGTTACGCATCTGAGTGAAGCCAGACCTTTAAAAAATGTTGTTATACTCGTTGGCTTTTCGCTGCCCCCATCACAGTCAGGTTTTAAAGACTTTTTTTTTTAGATTGAAGTGTAGTTTTTAATGTAATTTACTGAAATCCCTGCCTTTATTTTTTTTAAAGACTCACTTTTCGTAAAATCACCTTAACTTCAAACGTCCTGTGGATTTGATGCTGTTTAGGTTGAAACAGTAGATTTACTGAAAATAGCTATAACTTTAGAACTACTTAGAAATAAACTCTGTATTGTGTATTTATAAAAAGCTAATTGTACTTAAGACCTTAAAGGAAAATTTGAATTTATCGTTTAAAAATAACTATTTTAAGAATTCATATTCTTTTAAAATATTAATTAATATCCACATATTTAATAAATAAAACACAGCATTGTAATCTACATCTGTGGGCATATTCACATACTGGAAGTTCTGGGTAAAATTTTCAAAAGTGCCCAAGTCACTTAAGATTCTTGTTTTTTTTTTTTTTTTTTAAAACTGGCTTAGGCACTTAAGAGTATTAATCTCATGGAAAGTCAGTTAGGCACTTTTATAAATGTTACCCTATGCTATATCCAAACTATGTTTCCTTAGCGTTTTCTGCCATGTTAATTGCCATGTATTGATGTTTGTATGTTGTAGTGTGTATATTTTAAAAAGCATCTGATGTAGTTTCTGAAAGAACAAATGAGGTTTATATTTTGCAATTAGTAAATGGTAACAGAGCAGTGGTCTGCTACCCTTTCACATACCTGTACACAAAGGGTCAATTTTTTTTGACTTCTTAATTGTGTGGGCAGTATCTGTGGGCACAAAGGCACCAATTCAGCAAGGTCTTTAAGCACTGAGTCATTGACTTTAGTGGGACTGAAGCTTGTGCTTAGATGAATAGGGGCAGGATTACTCACATGTTCAAAGTTAAGCACGTGTTTAAATGCTTTGTTGAATTGGGGTCTAAAAACTTCTTCCTCCAGCATCTCTCTGATGCCAGCAAAGCCTGTCAGGCTAAGAGAAGAAAATTTTAAGTTGACCATTCCAAGTGAAACCTGGATCTTAGATTTGATATCCAACAAGAAAATGTTTGTCCTAAATATTTTACTCAAGATTTACTTAAAAACATATGTTGTCCCTCCCTAAAGGGAATATTTAGGTTTTTAGGAAGGGATTCACCTAAGGGAGTTAGGGACTCAGTTCCCATTTACTTTTACTACAAGTTGGGAGCCTGACTCCATTAGACTCTTTTGAAAATTTCAGCCCTAAAGTGCAGGCCTGCAGCTTGTTAATCAGACAGTAAGTGAATTTCACTTGCATAGACTGGGTTTTGGGTTGTCTCTGGCTGCTGGACAGAAGTATTTTTCCTAGTCTCCTTACCAGCAAATGGAGACAGGAAAAAATAAATCTTGTGATTCTTATCCCCATATAAAGGGGACTACCTTGATCCCAACAGTCCCAGCTACACCAACGCAACAAAATGGGGTGAATAGCTGAGCTGGTATAGAAAGACTTTGATAAACCAAATTCATAACTAACAAAACGTTGTTTGTGTATATAAATTGGGTAGTATGCATGCAGTTTCCAAGTTCGCATAGATAAAATACTTCAAGGGCAGAAAGGGAGAGCACATTAAGAATTGGTGCTAAAGATGAATGTAGCCAAAGATGCTTGCCAGTGACACTGGGTTAGTGTAAAAATAAATAATCACATTTCTTTCCACCTTATTTTTCACTTTCTTATACTTTCTTTTAAATTAACCATTCCATCTTTCCATTCCTGATTTTGCATCTCGCTATCAATACCTGTTACCCTTCAGTGTGCTGCCACATTTAGCATTGTCAAGGAATAAATAACAAACAAACAAAAAACCAACCTGTAATTAATTTCTCTTCCAGGCTGCATTAGGAATTATGCAGATGGTTGAGGACACTCTCATTGAGCATGTTCACACAAAGCCTCTCCTTCCTAGTCAGCTAGTAAGATACAGAGAAGTGCAGCTGCCTGACAGTAAGTTAAATCATTTTATATAGGTTATATAAGCACATAATTTAAAGCTGTTTCCTGGTGTCTTCTGATGACATTTGAAGTGAACATTACTACATTGCCTGTAGTTTGTCTAGAAATCAGCTAAACTTCAGATGATTTTACACTGTAAATCGAGCAGAATGAAATGGAAAATCTCATTTATAGGTATAGGTAGGTCTGTGACATGTATCTCTCTGTTATGCTCAGTAACTGTTTTTTGTAGAACTAGAAAATAGCATTTAGCTCGTTAATGTATTAGAATGTTGATGTGAAGGATGAATACAGACGTGGCTCGCACAGCAGTTTGAAGCAAAATAACATTAAAGTAAACACAGTTCTTCGAGTGCAGAACGTGCAGACGTGCATTCCACTTAAGTGTGTATGTGTGCCAAGTGCGCTAGAGGTGGAGATTTCACAAAGCAGAATCTGTAGAGGGGTGGCGCTCATGACTGTGGCCCTTCCCCATACAATATAAGGTGACATTGCCCTGACTCCCTCAGTTCCTTCTTACTGCCCATAGCTGAAGTTAGATCTCTGTGTGGTTGTAACCTCTCAACCTTGCAATCAATCTGAGTGTAGTTCTTTATTGTATAGAGTTAGTGTTAGTTGTAGTAGTTTTTTTCCCCCAATGGTGCCTTCACCAGGGTTTAAACTCTCCTTTGTGTGTGGGGAGCGATCCCCACACTCAGTGCCTGCTCTGTCTTGATGAAGACTGTCTCAAAGAGCATTGTTCAATTGCAGATTGTTCAATAAAAGGACTCAGGTGGCCTGGGACCTTCGCCTCAAGCAGGCCATGCGGCCTGATTCAGAACCGAGGCCTTCATTGTGCCGACAATCACCCTCGTGCTGTGAGAGTGTGATCACTTCACATGCAGGAGCGGGAACCTCTACAGAGAGGTGAAGAAAAGGTCACATAAGACCAAACCTCAGGTCTCAGGGTGACTCTTCTGCCTCCTCCCTGGAAGAGCGTGGACTGGCACAGAGCCGGTGCCAGTGGGCAGAACAGCATGGGTACCTGACCCTTCCCCGGTACCGATTGGGAAGGTCAGAAACCCTATACCATCAACTGCAGTTCAAGCCTCTGGGCATCCGTTGAGTCTGTTATGTAAGAGGGAGATGCTGGCAGCAACTGCATCAATGTCATTGGCGTACTAGGCAGCTGCAGACCTCCTCTGCCTTTCAGTCCTGACTTCACCATCGGTCCAAGATTTTTTCAGGGCTGTGCCATCATTAGACCCTCCAACGGAGTGAGCTGCTGAACTCTCGTGCCTGTTGGTACCATGTCCCAACTATCCCCTTCCAGTAGTGGTGGGTGGGTGGGTGTAAAATGGCTCTAGCACCTTGGGGTTTTGGTGAGCAACCCTGAAATTTGACAGGGACAAAGTATCCATGTCAAAGATATGCTTTTCAGTAATCTGATGAAAATCTATTTGGATTTGGCAGAGTTAAAAGGGTTTTTTAAATGTACTTTGTGCATGCACATTGTTTTTTTGTTATAGTATAACGATATTTTGTAATTATGTGCCAACATTCTCCTGGCTTTACACGTGCTTGCATATGTAAGTTGACTGAAATTGTATGTTTAGTATGTAGGTCCATGTGAAATATAATCTGAACCCTCCCTCATTCTACAGTCAAAGTAAGATCCCTGCCTCACTCTGTATGAGGTATTAATGTACACACTGAATGATCAGAGCTCCTGAAGAGCAGCTTTCATTGTTTACAATTGTACAGTCAGTGATGTCTTGCCCTGCAGGAGCCCTTGCTTGCTTCTTGAGTAAAATGGTAATTTCTATCCAAATAATTTCTTGCTATGTCTAAGATCTGATTATTTTTTAACCTAGTGGTGGTTTTGCAAAGTTTATTTATAGTGCCCAACATTTTTTGCAGTGCCATGGGGAGATGTAGTGCAAGCTTTCCCTCCAACCACACAAATGTATTTCAATCCTGATCCAGAGGGATAAGATGGATGGTAAAGTCTCTGGGTCCAATAAGTGGGAAATCAACAGAGGCACTTGAGCTTATTCTAAAAGAGAGGCGGTATCTGGCATGGTGTGGAATTCACTTACCCATTTTACTCGCCAAACTAGGATTTCTTAGATTTTTGTAGTATGTTCCCAAGGTTTTCTCTCACAGGTTGGTGAAAATGTTGCCTGATTATTAATAGAAGATCTGCTTTAAATCTCAGCCTTTTTCTTGCAATCAGATTCTATTTGCAGTTAGACTGTCTGCTTTTTCTACTTGGACTCTATTTAGGAAGGTTTGTGTGAGAGAGCAGGGGAGAGAGAGAGCCTAATTACTTTACTTTAACTTTATCTTTTAGGAGGTTGGTTTGTCTATCAACAGAGGAATGAAGTTCATAACAACTGTGGCATAGAAATATATTACCAAACAGATATGCAGAGTACCACTGAGAATATGTTTTTGGAACTCTTCTGTCAAATTATATCAGAGCCTTGCTTTAACACTCTGCGTACCAAGGAACAGTTAGGTGAGTTTTGCTGGTGTTATCCTTTATATCTGAGTAACAAATATGGCTAAATGTGATGATAGACTTTCTATAGCTCTGCTTCCCCCCTGCTCTCTGAATGCCATTTAAAGGACATTTGGTAAATAAAAGTTATAACTTAATATTTTAACTAATGGAGGCCACAAATAATGTGACAATTCACACAGATAAACTAAGATGACAAAGCATAGCTTTTAAGATCAAAACTGAAATATTTGAAGACTGCCTCACTCCAGGAAAAAATACAAAAAAACTTCAAAAATAGACTTCCATGAGAAACTGCAGAGCTGGAACTCATCTGCAAACTTGACACAATCAAACTGGGTCTAAATAGGAACTTAATGGTTCTCTCATTACAAGAAGTAATTGTCACTGTTCACACATTCTCACCTCCTAATCAATGGTTGTGAATAGGCCTCAACTACTCTAACTAAATGGACTTTGCTTATACCTACCTTCCTCATTGTTGTTCCTTACCCTTGGATGTGCATATATATACCTCCTATCTGATTTCTATTCCTTACATCTGAGGAAGTGGGTTACAGCCCACGAAAGCTTATGCCTGCAGAAATTAAATGTGTTAGTTTTTAAAGTGCTACAGGACTCTCGTTGTTTTTGCTTATCTAAAGCTGCGAGTGACAGGAGAGGGTGAGATTATTAGATCAGCTTCCAAAAACTAGGTAACTGCCAGAAGAAAAACAAGCAATCCTGACAACGAATCAGTGACACTAAGGACTAAAAAGCCTTTATAGGAAGTGGCAACCAATAATGTTGACAAAGCACAGGGTATGACTCATGGTTAGTAAGGATGTGACTGCACATGTATTTCACCAATGCCTCTACAACTCGTGGATTCCTCTCCCATGTTAGAGACAGAGCCACTGTTTGTCCATGCTTGATGCCGTGGCTGCTATTAGATTAAGCAGAGAGACTACCGCACAAGAGAGAGTTTAAATTATCAAATTGCAACAAAATGAAAAAAATGGGCCCTTACAGTCTTCTAAGTTTCTTAAACCACAATCACTAAACTTGCCTCTTTGTTAGCCAAGGTGTTTACAATAATAAAACCACTCTTCCTTTCCCACAGCTGTCATTGTCTTTTCTTCCCCAATACACACTACACATAGAATGGTCTTTTTAAGATGGCCTGCCAGGCCACAAATACTTTAAAGAACCACTTTTAGCGTAATGCCTACCAATAATTCTTTGGAGCATGAACCCCATATCCTTCTTTGTACAGCACATGATGCTCACTTTGAAGTTCTCTTCCCACATGTAGTTACAGTATGAGCAAGTTTTAAAAAATATGTATAATCCTTCTTCTGTCCTGAGAATCTTAAGTTTCAAACCATAGTGATATTTTTCAGTATATAATACATTGACAGTATAGTACACCTTTATAGAGTAAACAACTAGTGGAATGTTAACCACAACATGGCTACAGTAACTGTTAATGAATGGGAGCCACTTAGAAAAATTCCTTTTTATAGTCAGTAGAATGAATTCCAAAATCATTTCAGTGCATTGCTGTGTGTAAATTGCACAGTTATACCAAACCTCTGTGGTGAAAGTTTAACATGGAAAAAATTATTTCAGAATAAGACTCTTCTGCTCGCTCTCTATGAAAGTTTATAAAACTGAGAAGTAGTAACCAGATAATACATAGCAGATGTAGGTAATTCTTCCTCCCTATGGTGACCACATTCATTTCAGGAAAATAAAGGAAAACTTAGAAAAATACAAGACATAGCTTATTTTTTAAATACTGCAATGTTCTATTCCTGGTGTAAAAAAAAAAAAAAAAAATCATACACTCATGTCAAGGCTTTGAACACTTTGAATAACTTGCTAAAATATGGGACAATGTGTGTCACCTGTTGATATAGGATAAATAAGAAACAGATGATCCCTGTATCCTACATAAATAGTCACAATTCATTGAAGTGAAGGCAAACTGAAACATTTTGTATTGGACGTAGATATAGAAGTAGTTAACCAGTTGCAATTTTTTCTCTTTTGTCAAGGTTACATTGTGTTCAGTGGTCCGCGACGGGCTAATGGTATACAAGGACTGCGATTTATTATTCAATCAGAAAAACCACCGCACTACTTAGAAAGCAGGGTTGAAGCTTTCCTAAAAACTATGGAGAAATGCATTGAAGACATGTCAGAGGAGGCCTTCCAGAAACACATCCAAGCTTTAGCAATTCGTCGTCTAGACAAACCAAAGAAGTTGTCTGCAGAGTGTGCTAAATACTGGGGAGAAATAATTTCCCAGCAGTATAACTTTGACAGAGGTAAGAAAAACAGAAAATTGTTTATAAGATGAAAATGTGAAATTAATGGCTGAAGTGCTGAAACATACTGTTAGTTCCACTAGTATTTAAGTATATAAAAGTTTAATAACTGAAATTTCATACATTTCTCTAATCCACTTGTCACAGAAATTTACACAGAAATATTAGAAAGCTAAATTGGTTTTGACACAAAAAAAAAAAAAAGTTTCACTCCCACTCCTCCAAAAAAGTAAAGAACAGAAGAAATGAAATATTCTAGTTTTGATTTTGGCTTTGTTCATTATTTACTTTAGTATACATTTTGAAAATACAAATTATGACAAGAAAGATGAAATCAGTGTGACCGTTATCTTTATCAAATTAAAGAATTGTCCCATTTTAGGTTTTAGGACCAGATCTACTCTGCCTTATATTTGGTATGTGTCTGAACATTACTGCTGAGAAGTACAGTCTCCAACCTTCTTTTTTTAGTAAGGTTCTAAGAAACACTTTCTATACATTTTGAGGTCAACTTCCCACTGTAGTAGCTTTCTTCACTGTTTTCCATTCAACTTTCTGTCCTTCCATAGTACCAGGTTCAGTTTTTTGGGGGCAATCAGTGTCCTATTAGAAACTGCTTTAATTGTGAATCCTCCTGTAATATCATATAGTTTGGCCTCTGTACAACTTTCAGAAAACATCTTTTGAAGGGAGTGAAGGGCCCTTGGCATAGTAGCAATGAGTGTCATTCTAGATGCAGGGAGCAGTATGAAAATTCATACTCTCTGCTGCTTTTTCATCTTGAGTAGAAGTTTTACACCTTCTCTATCCTGCTTTCCAGTGTCTCAAATGTATCCATCCTTAGCCTTCTTGTTCATATATCTTCTCTCTCCAGGATGACTCATTGCTATCTGCAGCCTGATCCTTGATCGTCTCTTCTTTCTTTTTCTCTTGACTTTCTCCCTGATCCTTTTTAGTTCCCATTCACTTACACTGATTTAGAATAATTCAGTAGGAGGTTTTTGTGTAGCTAGAACTGACAAAACAAGAAGTTAGTCAACTCATGCAAAGGGGAAAAAATCCTCACTTTGTCTCTTTTACTCCACATGATTCAAAACTTAACTTTCCTGTAAAGGCCAGAAGTCTGAATTATCTTTGTTACCAAACTTTCTTTTCCCCTTGTGTGCTTTTCACCGTCCTTAGCAGGACAATATCTGGTCTGTCATTTTCACTGGCTATCCGTCATCTCTGAATTTTTTAATTAAATTAAAAATTCCATTCTCTTTTTCAAAACTCACCATGGACTAATGCCAGTCTGCCTCTGTTTGTTTTTCTACTCCCATATTTATCACCCTGCATGTTTTATTTCTTAAACTTGATCCTCCTGCCTCACAACTCTCCACACTTGAGGATTGCTCCTTCCTTTATGCTGCCGCTTATGGTAGGCTCTACATTTCTGTAATAATAATTACACTTTTATAGTGCGGTTATATAATAGGCTTACTAAATATAGATACATATAAATGCATATGATATACTATAGCTACTAAGTCAGTTCCTCTGCAAAACTAATTTTTAAGACCTTCCTTTTCACTTTAGACCACACTACTCACTAAAGCCCACTCACATTTTCTTTCCTCCTATTATATTTTAAAACTCATGCTATCTTGCTATTTCCTAAATAAAAGATTCCCTAATTATAATAACTGTGAATAAAAAGCCATCTATATAATCACTGTCTGTTATGAATCTATAACACTCTTTTTTGAAGGTGGAGTTCAGAAATAGATATGCCTTTTTGGAAACTGAACACTATTCAGTTCTAGCAGTACTTTAAAAAAAAAAAAAAAAAAAAAAAGAAGTGTGTGCTGTTTTCTAGTCCTTTATAGCACATTCAATCAAACCAGCTCATTTTGTGTAATTTTTTCAAGCTTCCACTGCTGCTTGTTTTTTCAGATTCAAATAGTAGCTTGTAAGTTAAGAATGAAAAGCATATCATTTGCAGTCAATTGCACTGTCTAAATTTGAAAGAAAAGTTCTTTGAACAAATACCATGATAACTAGTAATTTGCAGACTCCTTATAATTATAACTTGTTGTTCAGATAACACTGAAGTGGCGTATCTGAAGACCCTGACCAAGGATGATATAATACAGTTCTATAAGGTAAGTTAGCCATATTTTTAAAACTTTATTCACTAAGAAACATAGGCACTAAAAGAAAATGTGCTTGGGGTTATTTGTGTGAATTGGAAATTAGTACATTTATGGCTGTCTTATAAAGGCAAATATGATTGATCCAGATGTCTTAATATTACAGTTCAGAGTAAATGGGCAACTGTTTATGTACAAACTCCAGCTGATTTTCATGGGAATTTGCACACCTAATGGGAATATGCCTCCTCTAATGATTTGCATGAATTTATTCATGTACTGCAACTCATATTAGCATGACATTTGTAATAACGCTATAGATATCCAGTATGAGAATCTGTAAACATGTTTCTATGTTGCAAAAGATAGGTTGCTTCGTCCTTTTGCTTTGCAATATATTTTAAATGTGGTGGTAATTCACAATATTTCAAAATATTCATGTAGTTTTATTACTTAAAGAGCAGTTGACAGCTCAAAGAATACTTAGAAAAACATTATAGCTACCAACAAATCTGTTTATATATTTGTGATTCTTTTATCTTCGTTATCACTAATGACACTCTTAGGGAATTCCTTTATTCCTGATTTTTTTCTATCTCAAATCATAATAGAGACACTGAAAATTCATGCTGTAGAAAATCTTCAGTGTCCTATAAATGTTACTGTTCTCCACGGGGAAAAGCAGTTTTGCCATTTTTTCTGCAGAAGCAATTGAAGTATTCTTTCAAAGTTACAGAAATCATGTAAGAATTCTCACGAGACCTCCCTGACCCATGGTACAAATAGAAGATTTCAAAGCAACAGTGCATGGGCCTGTTCCTCCATCAGGGTCCATGGATATGAAGGAAGTGGTACAGAGACCAGCTCACCCCTTCCCCAAACTGCTTGATGTCCCAGAGAATTAGCTGCAGCAGGATTCACTCCTCAACTGTCCCAGATATTCTGTGGAACTGGTAGTAGCATGGCCAACTTACTAACCAGTGCTGCACACTATCTTCCATCACTATAGATCATTTACTCCATGTTCCAGAAAGACTATATATAAAAATATAATCGACTTTCTATGAAGCCAAGTTTCAGCAGAATATGCTAAATATCTCTGTGGTTTTCCAGTGGTCCTGGCCATACAGAAATACTTTTGTTATCTACAATTGCTTCTATGGAAATAAGCAGCAATTGCCATGCCCATTTAATTTTTGGGCTTTGGTGAGACTTTTGGGCTTTGGTGAGCCATTTATGAGGGGGACTTAATTTCATAAATACTATTGACCAGCTGTCAGATAGTAATGACTTTCAATTAGTATTGACCTACACCAAATTCCATCCTGGATAGTTATAGTTCCCAATAAAATAACTTTAGTCCCAAATAAATAATTAATTCAGTTCATGAACTCAGGAAAATATTATGGATCTTAGATGGCTGGTGGGACACATCAAGAAAACAAACTCGAAATCTAACACATCCAGCACAGGTCAGAAAATAATTACTTTCCTTTAACCAGGCAGATGTATGCTTCTTCAGTTGATATGTAGAGTTTGATTACTGAGAACTCATGAAAGTAGACAATACTGAAGTGACTTTTCAGGTCTTCAAGAATGATATGAGAATTCAATGACTTATATTACAGTGTGTTTGAAATATGTTTGCTTTCATCCCCATCAGCAGTTTAAATGTTATCTGTTCAGAATTTTTATTTAAATGTGAGCTGAATTTATTGTTTTCTTATAGAGCAGTAAGTAGCTGGGTGTTTCTCTATGTGTTTGCAAAGATTACCTCTTTTTATGCTTTTTATTTTAATTTTGCTATGGCCTCTGTCTTATGACAGCTAGACAAATTGTAAGACCCATGTATCAGCAGAGTTTACAATCATACTTTGACTAATGGTGTTAAGTCTTTTGCTGATACACTGATTCTAAAAACAAATTATTTGTCAGGTTATTTTCTTTTAATGATTCACCTAGCCTATATAGCCATTACACAGACAAGGTGGGTGAGGGAATATTTTTATTGGACCAACTTCTTTTGGTGAGAGACATGCTTTTGAGCCACACAGAGCTCTTTGTCAGGTCTGGGAAAGTTACTCCCAGCCACACAGCAAACGCTAAGTAAAACAGATTGTTTAACACAGGGGTTTTCAAACTGAGGGTCGGGACCCCTCAAGGTGTTGCGAAGTTGTTATGAGGGGGTCTTGAGCTGTCAGCCCCTGCACATGCCGTGACTGTGACTGTTTGCCCCATGCATGGCTGCAGCCAGAGCCGGATGGCCAGAGAGCAGAAGCTGCTGGCCAGGTGCTCTGAAGGCAGCGCCGTGCACAGCAGCAGCGCAGAAGTAAGGGTGGCATGGCATGGCATGGGGGAAGGAGGTGGCATAGCATGTGGAAGGGGCATGACTTTTTGGGGGAGTTGTCACAGCCTGAAATATTTTCAAAGGGGGTCCCAGGGGAAAAAGTTTGAGAACGCCTGGTTTAGTATAAGTAGTTAACACATATTGTAAGGGATCACTGAAGGCAGAGTGGCCCATCAACACCTCTGCAGTCGTAGGACAAAAAGGGGATTAGTGGGTTACAGATTGTTGTAATAAACCATAAATCCAGTGTCTGTGTTCAGTCCATGATTTTTGATGTCTAGTAGAGTAATGAATTTGAGCTCCCAGGCTTGTCTTTTGAAAGTGTTGTGCAGGTTTCCTCTGAGCATGAGTACTGATAGGTCAGATACAGAGTGATTGCTTTGTGAAAAGTGTTCACCCACAGTTGATTCGGTGTTTTTCTCATCACAATTTGTCATGTAACCCATCTAATCCTCCTCACTAATTTAAATCTGTCTTTAGTCAATATACAATTTTTGTCTTTTCTACATTATTTCCTGTATTAACCTGTGGATTACTTTCTCAGCCAAGCATTTGATTGGTTACCATTAAACTCATTGTAATGCTCTCTGTTCCACAACCATTTAAAGTCCTTGGTGCTGGGTTACATTCCTTTTCTATCACCCATATTCAAAGGAAATTTTTCTGTTAACTGGCTGCCATCTTCATTAAGATACAAAATGGTAAACACAGCAGAATTGGATCATGTGAATTGTAGTGGAAGAGGAAGCAACCATTATGGTTAAGGTTGTATAATAACCTTCATTTTACCCTCTAGTTTTCAGTCACTCATAATCTTCTGAAACTTTTTCACTATTTGGGCTGAAATTTTGCAGTTTGTCTCTACTTAACATGTGAGGGATATTTGTTTTGCTTTTAGAGTTTGAGCAAAACCAGCTTAGCCATTTTTGAGTAAGATAGTGAAAAATGTTCTTGTATACTGCAGCTTGTTAGAGACATATATATTTAATGGTTAGAACACACGCTGCTGTGTTTATATAAATGAGAGAAAATAATATTACTGTTTATGTAGTATAGCCAAAAACTGTGTTTATACTGACATTTTCTGCATAAGGCTGTTTAAACAATGTTCCAAGGTTATACTTTTGCAAATGTTGCCATCCATCCACAGTACTCACATTCCTTGTTGTCCAAATACAAGGAGACATAACAATTGGCCTGGGAAGATCAGGTTAGAAATAAGCAGCAGTACGAGCATTAAAAATGGAAAGAAAGCAGTCAGAATTAAGGGGTGTGTATGGTTGATATGCAGGGGTGAATAATGTTTGTAAAAAATTGTGTCTGCTTGACTTTGATCCTTGTTTACCCTTTTCACTTACCCAAGGGGTATCTTATTTCACTTGCTGTTTTAGTTTACAGTATTTTATCTTCTTTAAAAATCTGTTGCTATATTAGTGATATGGTGAAAACTAATGTGTGTATCTTTTTTGATCCTGTTGCGTTATGAATAAGGAGAGACCTGATAAAAATCCAAGACAGCAAATTAAGAATTAGTAAAAGAAATTATTTTAATAGATGGCTAAATAAGTGATAACCTGTATGGTTGTCCAAGGTACCAGTACATTTAGAATCCTACTCCATCCAGTTGGAGTTGATTTCTTTCTATCCATTTTTATATTTGTACTAATACACAGTGCATGATTATCCAGTTGTCCCAGGATATGGGAGGACACTAGGAACATTTAAATAGTTAGGTGAGTTGACCCAACTGATTGACATCTGTGCTCAGGGTTGACATGCTTCCCCAAGCTTGTGGGCTCTTCAGTTACAGCCCTGTAGAAACTCTGTAGGACCAAAGATCTAGCATATAATCCTGACCCCATAGAAGTCAGTGACAAAAATCCTATTGATAGCCATGGAGCCTGGATTTAACCCCTTGTTGTTTGGGGCTTCTGAACTTCACAAGACTGAATCTCTCATACAGCTCAGGTTTGAAATGATTAAGAGCTCTGAAGGACTGGAACTTCGGTTAAATTTCCAGGGACATGCCCAACATAATTAAAGCTTTTGTTAACTGAGGTTCAAAGAATCAAAACTTGACTATAACATTAATTACCACTAAAGTTGCACATTAAATGGTTGTCAGCCCCTGTAATATGTAGAAAACATAGGGCTCCCCTAGCAGCTGGCTGTCTCTTAGATTTTGTTGCAGAATAACTGACCCTGTTGCTTTCTGTAGGAGATGTTGGCAGTAGATGCCCCCAGGAGACACAAGGTATCAGTACACGTCCTTGCAAGGGAAATGGATTCCTGTAAGTATTGTATTGCGTAGTTTTTTTTAATGTATTCCTGTTCAAGTCAGACAGAATGCAATACAGCAGTGAGTTATGCAGTACAAACACAATACACTATGAAACCAAATTCTGGAAAGGAGGCTTCTGACTTCTGGTGGGAAAGTATTTTCACCCAATTATTTTCCACAGGGAGATTTAAATATAGTTCATTTGAGGGAAGATCAGATAGTTGTGGATTTCCAGCAACAATAAAGATGATGAGATTGCCATTCCTTCACCCTTTCTTAAGTGTCTGGCTATGTTAAAATGATATGTCCTGAAATGTACAACTTCTGTTTTTAATAACAGGACACACAAAAAAATAAAACAAAAAAACCCAAAAATACCTTGCTCTGGAAAAGAAAATACCCATTTAGTATGTCCATGTGGAAGTGGAATAGACTGTTCTGATCAGCAGTGAAATGTCAGTCTGTTACTGGGACATTTCTGAGGAATATATAAACTTCCATTTGGTAGTGTGAAACACAGTATTCTATACCAGAAATACACATTCTAATAATTTTACTTAGATTTTATTTTCAATTAATTACCTAATCAGTTGGAGAACAGACTGAGTTGTCATTTATTGTTAACAATCCTATTCCACTCTAAGGTTAAAATGTAAAAAATCAAAAATGCTTTCACTAATTATCTGCAAGATTGGTGAAGAATTTCCATGACATTTTGTACAAAATCATTTGCTAATTTGCATCAGGTTATGGTGTTTGCAAAATTGAGGCTCTAAGATATCTTTCCCATATCTATCTTCCATGACTGACCAATCTTCATTAAGTTCTTTTAGCTGTTAATAAAGTGCATGAGTAGGAAAAACATAAACACACTTTTAAATGTAAAAATGAAATTACGAGAGTGGTCTGACTGCCATCTTTTTTAAAGGGAATAGTAGGTGTAGGATGTAGGGTAACATCTCTAAAATATATACAAATGTGTGATTGTTGTAACTGGCCATGAGATGTTATCCTTGCTTCACACAAATTCAGCAAATGGTATATGCATCTGTCATTTAAATACTGATTCTTCTAGAAGGTGATTGGAAGTGGCATTTACTATTGTTCACCAAGTCTTTTATTTAAAACCCTTTTAATTATTTATTAATGAGGGGATATTTAACAGTATAAATTAGCTGGTGGGTTCTGCTAAAAATAAGCATCATGAATCATCAAAGCCTCTCCACTCCTAGCACCAATTCAGAAGTTGAAACTTGAATTAGTTTGTTGCATTTCTAAGGACAGCAGTGAAATACAAAGGCAAAAACTACAGGAAGGTATCTTAAAATTCATATACTGGACTTTCTGTAGCTATTTGTCTTATTTTTAAGAACTGGTTTCTTAGAAGCTGCAGTCTTTTAAAGTTATTTTTCTTTTATAGGTCCCGTTGTTGGAGAATTTCCATGTCAAAATGATGTAAATCTGGCACCAGCACCCCCCTTGCCACAGGTAAAAAATCTGGATACTAAAAATTATTTGATAGTTAGCATAGAGAAATGGGCATTGACTGCGGGTACAAACTTTTTGAGATCCTGATTGTGACATTATCATTACAAATTGAGGTTCAGGCTTACAACTGTCTGAGTTCCTACTTTTTTTACAAACACATTACCTGCTTCTGTACATGTGGATTTTATTCTGTGTTTTGAAACAGAAGTGGAAGCTTCTGCTGAATGCTGGGCTTTCCAGTTGCCCTTGTCTCTCTTAATCCACTGAAGAAGCAGTAGGTGGAAGTGGATAACTGTATGCTGAGCACCTACATTATGGAATAAATGCATTATAAATATAGCCTGAAATAACCTAAAATCTGAAAGCTGTGATTGAGTTCAAAGCTCAAAAGCTATTTTATAATATTGTGAGTGAAACTAGTAATGCTGATATTTTTTAGGAACTGATGATGATTGAGATTTCAGGGCCAAAGAGAACAAAGGATTTGTGCATATGTGGATATAACAGTTAAGTGATAACATCTGACAGTAAGCAATTTCTCATGTTTTGTGTTTGATACTGAGCAAAGTTTTTTTTTCACATAAACTTCTTTGCAGCCTGATGTGATTCAAAATATGACAGAGTTCAAACGCAGCCTACCACTCTTTCCACTGGTGAAACCACATGTCAATTTCATGGCTTCCAAACTGTGAAGAATCCCAGTGGATGAAGAAATGCAAAGGGATCAGTTCTCTTGTGGCTTCAAAGGGTTTCATTATGAACAAACATCTTAAAGATTATTAGGATAAACAATCCTGTCCATTGCGAGAGTCCCTGATTCACTCTTGGATCATTCAACATTAATGGTGTGATAGGGATACAGAGAATTAGAAAATTAGTTGTAGTCATGTGTCAGTTATATTACAAAACAACTGTTAAAAACCAAAATCAACCAGAATATTAAAGGCTCTTGTAGATGCAGTATATTTTTAAAATAGTATAACCCTTAAAATTTTCATTTTGATAACTGAATATGAAGAAGCCTCCAGAACAAACTGATATTGCTTAGAATATCCATGTTATTCTTCCAAAAGACCATTGAAAATAACTCTATTATAATTTTTTTCAGGAAAAAAAAAATTAAGCCTTTGTGGGGGCGGGGCAAAATTTTTCACAAAAAGGAGGCTTTGACCTTTTTTGAAGGATAAAGTATTGAATGATACCTTTTTTTAAATTGATCCTCAATGCAACCAACTTGTTTTCTATTTAAGATTTAAGTAGATCAGTGGAAAAGAGGAAATTTTGCAACAAAATAATAAACAAGGGAATTGTCTTTAAGAGAAGAAGAGTAATTAAATATATTGGCATGGTTTTAATCTTTATATACAAATTTGGGGATATTTTATATTCAAACTAGTAAAATGCTGGAAACACTTGGGTAATCCATCTTATTTTTGTTACCAGGAGTGTTACGCTTGTCTCTTGATGGTTAATACCTCATTCAGTTTCTCAGGGTTGCGCTGAGTTGTTTTATTTAATTGACATCATTTTTGTTTCCAGTTGTTCATAAACTATATGAGGTCTCCATCAATATTTTATGTTCAGTGTATTGTTATATTAGGCCTCGATCCAGCAAAGCACTTAAGAATGTACATAATTATAAGCATGTTCATAAGTGCTTTACTAGATCAGAACCTTAGCTTTTGACATAAGCACAGCTCAAGTCAAGTTTCCCATATAGGGCTTAAGTGCTCAGACTTCACACTCCTTTTTCTGTCCTTCAGACATTAAAAACAAAACAGCAGCACAACATATTAGGTAACTCAGGTTATATCACAAGATCAGCACAGTAGCCACATGTATAATCCATCATTTTAATTAGTAAAGAAAATACCATAATATATAATGAGTCCAATCCTTCACCTTTTACTGAGCTTAGTGACTTCAGTGGTGGTTTTGCATCAATAAAGAAGGCAGGATAAGGCCCCAAAATACAAAAAAAGATTTTAAAAGGAGTTATTTTTAGTTTTAAAATAGTTTGTTACATTACTAAACTATCTTGCCTTTTGAATGTGTATAATTTGCTGTACATGTTTAGGCAGGGCAGGCTGTGCTAAACATTGAAAACTTAAGGACCTGATCATGTGAACACTTACTATCAGGTATAGCACTTAATACCATTGACATCTTTGTGACTTTGCCCACTGTTAACAGAATCTGAACCTATGGCCCTAATCTTGTGTACAATTCAATACATGTGTAGCTTTACTCACATGAATAGCCCATAATCCTCAATGGTACTACTCACATGAATAAAGCAAAATATTGGACTTCGGTAGGATTACTCACATGAGTAATATTACACACATGCTTAGTTGTTTACAGAATCGGGGCCCAAGTTTGTATTTATCCAAGAAATGCTGCTTTAATTGAATAAATACTGGCAACTTAAATGCTGTTGAAAGGTTAACAGCATAATCGGTGTTTACAAAGAATAGAGTTGAAGATGTGCTGCTTCCATGTGATGTTACCTATTGTCCATGAAGGCCACTAGCATTTCCTTCTAGCAAAAAATATAAACACACTATAGGAAGAAAATGAAATGCTGCTACTTTTTATTCTTTACCATATTCTTCATAAATGTTTCAGACATTATGGCTTTCTGTACCCATAATGCATTTTTTGTTTCTAATTTCCTTTTTGTTAAGATTATTTGTATTATAGGTATTAGAAATAAATTTCGACTACACACTATACAAATTATATATTTTGGGATTTAGTATTTAAATATAGCACTCTTATGGTGAAGAAAAATGAAACTGCCTCTATTTTGTATAAGAAAATTATAATTAAAGTGACATGAACTCAAATTTTAACAATTTATATGTATACATATCGATATATAAAAATGGGAGTGATGTATTTAACACAGTACCACAAATCATTTTTTCCAGAAAAGAACATTTAATATTTTTTAAGTTCTGGAGTGTAAGTGGGAGCTTGTGTAGTCTGCCAGCAACTTTTAATTGCTTTTAAGTGTTCTCCAGCATTTTACAGTTTCTGAGTTTGATATAGCAGTACAGTTTGATAACTCAGGCATATTAATGGATTCATTTGAATGGATCCAAAGCTGCAGTGTCTACAAGCAATAACAGACTACCTAGAAGACCCTGTAATTCAGTTTCAGAGCTTGTTAAATTAAGTTTATGTAACAAATCATAAATTATTAGATTACTGTAATTTTTTGCAAGTGCTATTTTGAGCAATTGAATGTGGTGCATGTGACAGCCACTATGACAGAGTGCTAGAGTTACCCTGTTTACAATAAAAAATCTGAATTTAATCTTTGGAGTTCTTCTTTGTTTTATTTTTATTGGTTACGCTCTCTGGTAATGTTACATCTATCAGCTGAAGTGTTGGTTTTTCTTTAGCATTGATCATAAAGTGCTGTTGACCCAACTGACTGAACTAGCTGGGATGGCTGGGATTGCTTTAGAGTGCTTCCAATTCATTTCTGCTAGAGAAGTGCCAGAGGGCAATGCTGCATGTAACTTAAATAGCCTGATGGCTTTCCTACATGAAGATTAGAAGATTATTAGACAATTTTCTAAAATACAGATTTTGTATATAAAGGCGGGTGTCTTTCTATTTAAAAAAATAATTATAAAGAAGATTTTTTTTTTAAATTACCAATCTTGAACTGGCAACCGCAGAGCAGCCTATTAGATCTAACCATCACTGCAGCTTGATAGTGTTATACTTTGGTAGCTTATCTTTAGTAGTTACTGCAGTCAGCTTTTTTTTTTAATGTATAAAGTAAAATACCTGTTACTAGGATTAGAGATTAGTGAGATTTATACATTGTTGAATGATGTGAGCTCTGAGTGCAAAGAATTAGTGTCAGCCTGTTTTGCTGCCCCTGCCCTTGCTGGTGGGGGGCTCCTAGAAAAAAGCATCTTTTAGTAGCAAGGAGTAAAGCTCTGCAGGGTTGTCAATGGTCTTGGGAAGGACAGTCAACCAGTTTTGCAGTTCCTTTTGTCTTTACGAAAATCTTTTGCCTGCTAACACCTACTTTGTGATGCTGAAGGAAAAAATTGTTCTTCACAATTTAATGCACATGGAGTTCCATGAGGACTCAATTGTGTGGTACTTCAGTGTGGTCATTGTGACCTTCACATCACATCCTTTCTATAATTATTCACTGATGTATCTCTGCTAAGGCTCAAGGTTCAGAAAACTGAAAGCTCTATGCAAATGACAATGTCATAACTTGCATATTTGATTAATATGAATTTCCTTACATAAAGTGGAGAAAAACATAACTCTGACAGGATTGCAGCACGGAATGAGCTTTAGGCATATAGGAATTGTTGTATTTCTAACTGGCTTTGGCATCTCCCCAAGCTGGCTGCCTAGCTCTGGCTGCTCCTTCCCCCTTGCTCACTAGCTGAGAGGGCTGTGGCTTGTCTCTGCAGGCAGGGTCAGACGACTAAAGAACTGGCCTATCAGTCTAGCCATATCTACTAGTTTGTGGCCATGATGGATCGGGTGTCTATGCTTTAGGCTGTGTTCTGTGGTTAACGTTCACCTGGCTGGATCCTGGTGAATTCTAACCATAAATATCACTCATAAAGCATCCTTAACCAAGAATATCCATCCTAGAGTGTTTCCTCAGCTTTCCAAGTCAGGAAATATAAGCAGCTAGGCAGGAGCAGTTCAGAAAGCAGCTGAAAACAGGAGCTTCCCAATCAAAACAGGCGTCTAAACGGGTCTGCTGACTGTGTAGCCCATGACTTGTAATGTTGTAATGTGAAATGTAATCAGAATGTACATTAAGCATCCTTTATGGGGGTACAGACTATAATGTGCTCAAGGGTGAAGTGCCATGAGCCTTTGTATTTTGGTATTTCTACTTTGGAATTAAACCTCATAATCACTAGCTTAAGCCTGTTATGAATTTTAAAATATAGACCATCATATCTAACGAAATGTGTCACAAAATAGTTTGGTGTTTGCCCACACCCTGCTCCAACTTAATAAAAATAAAAATACCATTTAAAAATATTAAGAGTTGAGCTACTGAACATAATACTGTGCATATAAGTTGAAAGTAGCTAATTGCATGATACATTGCACCCCTTTCTCTGATAACATTCTGTCACATAATATCTAGTCTAACCTCTATTATAAACTTTTGGGGGAAGGGACCGTGCGTTGTTTATAAACTGTCATGCACTTCTATAGCACTATATAAAGAATAATATATAATAGACTGTTTAAATGTTAGGTACAGTAATTGAGTGAATAGAAGACTTGTCTTCACTGCAACTCTTAGTATCCTACTACCATTAGTTTCTTTTGAACTTCGAAAGTATCAGAATATTTGATAGGATCTCATATCACCTTTTATCTTTATCATTCCCTTTTGAATAAGCCAACAGAATAAAGTAATAAAAAAATCATTCAGTTTCGGAATTAAATCCTTACTATATGAATTGTATAATTAAGCTGCCTAACATACGGAGTATATTAATTTGTTGCATAGTATCTAAAGTTCATTTAAAATAATGGCATTCCTTTTCTGCTCTCATAGTTTCCAAAATAGGTAGATTGTAAGCTTATTTTTTCCTTAGAACATTTTAAAGAGCAATTTAAAATTTTAGTTACTAATATTTGAATAGTGTAATAGCTCTGGCATTATTGTAATATATGCAACATTTTTTTCAAATGACCAGATTAGGATCCCAACCATTGGAAAGCTGTCTGTCTGTGCAGACAGACCTTTATATCCAGAAAGAATCCTACTGGTTTCCCACTTTGCAGGATTGGGCCCTAACTTTGTAATAACTTTGTAGACCTGTGTGATACAGTATGTTGCAAGTTGTCAACCAAGCTGTTTTATTGTTCCACAGGGATCATTGTATGCTATTAGGGCAAAAGAAATACTTAAAAAACAAGAAGGAAATTGGTCTATATTTGTAAAATATACTTTTTTAAAAATGCCTAGTTTATCTTTTAATAATCCCTCCTAAATTATATAATACTATATCTTTTCAGAATTGTGTAGAGAGCTATTTAAGTGTCTGATCATCTAGCAGCTCAGGATGAGGTAACTTGTTTAGAAAGTGAACAGCAAAGCAAAAATTAAAATTGAGCTGAGTCTTGGTTTATGTGATTTATGTGATTGGTTTAAGAATGTAGGAGATATTCAATAAAGAAATAAATTTTAAATAAGCTTAAAAATATTTTTCCCCATTCCACTCAATATTGCTGGTTCATTGAAGATCCGAGGATGAATCATTGAGTGATATTAGAGATATCATATGTCAAATACCAACATTAGCAGAAATGAGCTCCATTCTTCTTCATTAATTGCTGCTGCAGAACCTAAAGGGTCTGGCCCCATAGATAGCACCACAGGATCTGCTAGCCAATAATAGTCCTCCTGTATTAGAATTGCTGCCACTGATAAATTCCCAGGGCTTCTTCCTAGTTCTAAGATTGGTTAAATGAGTGAGCGGGAAGAGAGGAGGCCTTCCCCCAGTCTCATTGGCCCCTTGTGTTTCTAATGTACTCTAGAGAATTATGGCTTTTGATGGCTAAGGAGAGTTAAAGTTTCTGTAATAAAATAGGGCATCTTGGGGTTTTTCTGTAACATAGTATAATTAAAGTGTAGTCCCACTCTCAAAAAGTAACTGCATTAAACCACACCTTCTTAGGCAACTATTCTGTTCCCTCTGCAAATTTAGAGTAATATCAACTTAATTTAGCGACAAGCTTTTACAATTTTAATCCTGTTAGATCTGCAACTAAAAGAGAGGGATTTTGATTCTATTCCTCCTTTTGCCCATTAATAGGACTGCTTGCTACGTTTTCCAGTTGCACAGATAACAGGTTACAAAATCACTGGACGCAATGTGACCCCAACACTAGGAACACTTACATGGGTGCTTAACTTTAACATTGACATCAGTGTGGCTACTCACATGCTTCAAATTAAGCATGTACAGAGCAATTCATGGGTTTATTTAATCTTATGCCAAATTTAGGCCTTGATCCTGCAGACACTTTTGTTGCACAGGTGTAAAAGAGCAGAATTTGACCTGCAGAATTTTTTACTGGTGGTGATGAAGGTGAATGAAAGACTACAGTTTGATTTTCAAAGCTGATGCAGAGTTTGCTCAGCTGGCACTTTATCTGTTTACCTATAAACTGAGCAGATTTGATATTGAAATCATTGAAACAATAAACATTGGATCCTCCAGTTCAATTTTACAGTCTTTTTTAAGAATAGAACTACACTTTAAATTATTTGTGGAGGAATGTTCAGATTTGTGGCCTAGACTGTTAATTAACGACCATTTAGTACACAAGCCACTGCTGTGGGGTGAGTGTGGGCGGGCTTACTCTACAACCCCCACCCCCATGGCCTCCTTTCTACATTGGGCCAGATCAGGGTTATGGAGAGTGCACATCATGCAGTTGGGTTGCTTTAGTAAAAAGTTTGGGAACAACTGATCTAGCAGTAGTACATCTGGTTCTTTTTTCCCTCAGCCAACTGTGGATGTCATACCCCCCTTATAGTATCAAATGGTTTAAAATAAATAAACCACTCTCCTCCCCCATTTGTATATTATGTACCACTTACAGCCTTGTTAATGGAATTTTTAGCACTTTTCTGAGCTTAGCATAATTTTCATTTATGTCTGTGCTGTTCCCACTTAAAAATTGTGACAGAGGTTCTATTGGCACAGCATATTTTGGCATTTAAGAGCTCATATAAAGAGGACTGTGATCAATTGTTCTCTATGTCCACTGAAGGTAGGGCAAGAAATAATGGGCTTAATCTGCACTAAGCAAGATTTAGGTTAGATATTAGGAAAAGATCTCTAACTATAAGGATAGTTCAGTACTAGAATAGGCTTCCAAGGGAGGTTTTTAAGAACAGGTTAGATAAACACCTTTCAGGGATGGACTAGGTATATTTGGGCCATCCTCAGGAGTGCATCCTCATTTGGACCATCCTCAGTGCAGGAGGCCGGACTGGATGACCTTGCAAGGTTTCTTCCAAGCCTCCATTTCTAGGAAAGTGGTTTTGGACGGTTTCATGTATAGCTTTTTTGATATAACAAAATTTAAAGAAAACTTGCTATGCAAAAAAAATTTTTTTACGTTATATATTTACTTTCTTTTATAGAAGTAGTGTCATGTTATTTTAAACAACTTTTTTTTCCTAAAAATGTAAAGGTTATTTTATAGCTTGGAAAATAGTGTAATAATTGTGTATAAAAATGTCCTTCTAAAAGATTAGCTATTATGATGCTTTCTTTCATGGTATCTTTCCTTCACATAGACAACTGTGATTAAAATTCTTCTTGGTGCTATGAGAGAACATTTTTGTTCTTCTTGTTGTTCCATGTAATAATGTGAAGTCCTTGAAGAAGTTGTGCATCTCACCGTCTTTGTGCATGAAATGAGTTTCTTCATGTTTTCATGAGGAAAATCTTAAGAGGGTATGTGTGGTTTTAAAAAATAAATGGTATCCTTAAGAAGAAAATGTAAAATAATCAATTAGTTCACAATAACCACGCACTTCACTTGGAAGGAATGTGCTGTTATTTTATAAGTTGTACAATCACTGAAATTCTGTCTTCACAACTTTACCGTTATGGTGTCTGTCATTTGTGTATCTCAAATTGATATTTATTTCTTAAAAGTCAGCTATTCATTCTGTGTTCTTGTTTCCCTGACAGTCTACCACATAATATAATGTTTAACCTCTTTCTTTATCTAACTTGTGTTTGTCTTGATGTCATAGATTCGTATAATTGTTAGTACAAAATAAAGTTATTGAACATATCCATGAAAATGTAGTTGTTTATTTCCATTTCTATACCTGTGCTGAGTTTAAGGGTTGAATTTGTTTATAGAATGTGTAAACATTGGTCAGGTTATCCCTGCTGAATAGAACTTTCTCACTGTCTGCAGCATATAAATTATTGGCATCAGAAATGTTGAATCATGAAGCTGACATCAGCATAAACATTGTTGATGAAAATAATTCCAACCTCATTTAAAACATCTTGTGCTATTGTTTTTGTCCCTCTCCTTTTGGATCTGTGTGCCTAATTTGGTACTTAACTGAGACACAGGGTAGTAAGCTTATGGCTACTGAAAACCTTTTCCTTTTATACAGTTGACAGAAATCATTTCACCAGTTCTACCAAAGTGAAGTGAAAGTTACCTTTTTAGTACTAACAAAAACCCTTATGTAAATGACTTTTTTGCAGAGGACAATTGTTTGATCTGCAACACCACGACATAAAGCAAAACACAGGCAGGATGTGATTCTATGGAGCTGTACTCTCCTGTTTTTCATGGGAGACTTCTGATTTTAGAGGCCATGTATTGGGGAAACAGAAGGACTCCCCAGGCAGTGAGGTGAGATCCTCTATCTTGAGAAACTCCTGATCTCTAAGTCGCAGAGACCTGGAGTGTGACAATATCCCCACTTCCAGTTAGAAGTCAGAAATAGCTCTGCAAGACATACCCTCACCCCAGCAGCAGCTGCCTGCCCCCCCGCTCAATACTGCGCTTCTGCATCTGAAGCCAGGGGCAGAGCTTAGCATAGGGGAAACCCAGTGCTTGCTGCTCCCTGTGCCAAAGGCCTGCTGTCTCTAGGTGGTACCTGCTATTCCAGCAGTTGCTGTGCAGCAGCCCTCAGCCCTGTTCTCCTCTCATGCACAGGATGGTGTCTATAGCTCCAGCACGAAACATTTTCAGGCTTCTAGGAAGTAGAAACTTGCAATGCAATAAACCCCCAAGTACCATCCACTTAAATACCATCTGAGTGTAGCAGTGGTGAGCTGGGAGTAGGATTAAAAATAAAAGGTTTTAAAATGCATACATTCATCTCCCAGCCTTTCTGTGGCGGCGATGGTTGGGGACAACTAATGTACTTCAGGCCATGGTGTCCTTTTGTGTGCATGCACTCTCTCGCTCTCTCCCCCTTCACTGTGCTGGTGTGTCAGGTTGGAAGCACGGATGAACAACACAGCCTTCTCCAGAGCACAGCATTTTTTTCTTTCCCTGTGTGTACATGGATTCTGCAAGAGGCACAGCTGAACACTGCCTGATCTGAGTGCTGCAAAGCTGTGCCACCTGTGCACTGCATGTGCTCAGGCTGAATCAAGAGGATTTACTTCCTTTCTTCTCCTTCAAAGCAGGGTGCTCTGGGATAGCTGGGGCACATTTAAAATGAAACTGCAAGTGCAGAAGTTAGACTTGGGTGAAAAGAGGATCAGAGAAGTGTATTATAAATCCGCAAAACTGAAATTCAAGGCTTACTTTGAACCCCAGTAAAGGTATGTGGCTTTGTATGCTATTTTAAATGTGCCTGGTGCTTATAACTAAGAGACAATGTCCTTGATCCAAAGAGCTTATGAGCTGAATAATTTCTGTTACTAAACCTGCTGCAGTGTGAACCTCACCTTATCTTAGCTTCCCCATGTCTGTGTTTTACACCTACACAGAAAAGGTGACACTTTCAGGTATTTCATGACCCGTGTGTGCGTAGAGATGGGTGAGGGGAAGAGGGGTACGGATAATAAAGTTCAGAAATTGTGATATTAAAAAAGCCAGGAGGTGGAAATGGAGCAAGAGATGTACTAGAGAAGTAAAATGTTTTAATGGAAGAAAAATCAGAAAAAGTGTAAAGAAATTAACAGAACAAAAGAAGAGATATTAGGAAAAAGCTGAAATGCGACAGACTAAGACAAAAAGGAAGGTAAACAATGTATAGGGTGCTTCATTAGTGTGCTTCCACAGTTCTTTGATTTTGTATATGTAGACTCTGTATAGGTATAATATATTTTAACCTAAATGGCAAAGGTGTTAGGTTTTTTTAAGGTTATTAAGAGATTATAATGCCTTTCATCTCAAAGAGCTCTCCATGAGTGGAGATCAGGAGCCAGGCACTTAGCACAATGGGAAATTTTGCTTAAGGACATCAGGGGAAACTCATCTTCTGGAAAGCACTGTGGTATGTTCTATCCACACAGAGCAGACAGAAAGACAATTTACTGCTGTGTTGAGCTTTACAGAGGGCTACAGCTTAAATCCATTCAGAAACTGAGGCTGATGCAGAATGTAGCAGCTGGCTGGTTATGTTGACCATTTTCAAGTGATCAGAACTATTAATTTCTAGGTGGAATTTCAGGTGTTGACTTTGATCTACAAAATACCAAAAGGCTTTGGAGCTGTTTATTTGTGAGACAACCTCTTAGTAGTGTAATTCTGCTGCAGTTGTCATCAGCTGAGGCACTTGAGCTGGAATCCCCTAGGTTTAAAACAGAGTTAGGGACAGGTTTTTCTCTGTGTGTGGGAGGAGTCTCACTCAATTCCAGAATGCACACATTTCCTCACATACACAGGTCTGACAAAACCCAAATCTGTTAGTCTTTGCAGCAGGCCTGGAAAGTTATCTGTTTACTTGGGCTTGGGGAGGGCTTGCTGACTAGTTGACTTATATGGATTTGGAATTGCTGCATCTCTTATTTTTAGATTAACTGAGTTTTAATAATTGTCAAGATGCCTAAATCCTGGGCCAAGCATTTTAAAATGGATAACTGTATGGGGGAAGGGAGGTATTCCTAGATTCTAAGGGCAGAAATGTCTATTGTGACCATCCTGTATAACACAGGCCCTAAGACTTCTCTGGAATAACTCCTATTTGAGCTAGAGCATATCTTTTAGAAAATCACTCCATCTTGATTTAAAAACTGCCAATTATGGAGAACACACCACAACCCTTAGTAAGTTGTTTCAATCGTTAATTACCCTCACTCTTTTGAAATTTGTGTCTTATTTCCCCCTCAGAATTTGTTTAGCTTTCATCCATTGGATCTTGTTATACCGCTGTCTGTTGGATTGACAAACCCATTATCAATATTTTATTCCCCCTGTGTGTACTAATAAACTGATCAAATAACCCCTTAACCAGCTCCTTGTTAAGCTCAGTAGTTCGAGCTCCACACTGAACAGATTGAGCTATATTGTAAAATGTATGTATGTATGTGTCTATATATTACAAACAAAACTATGTTAAAAGAACATTAAGGTTGTAAAGTCAAGCACTAAAAAATTAGGCAATGCCAGAATTAAGGTTGCCTTGGCATGTGGACTGTCTTGGGCCTGGGACCCTGGGCTTCCAGATTCCCATGCCAGCTGGCTCTTCACGCTGCTTGCAGTCTACAAATTTTGGGTGCCCAACGTGAGAGACTTAGGACCTGATTTTTCAGTTCATGTGTTCACGCACTGCTCCCGTTGACTTCAGTTGCAGCTGTCAGTGCTCAGCACTTCTGAAAATTAGACCCCAGGGTTTCAAGTCAGGCAATCAGAAAATGAGGAACACACAATTAGTGACCACCTATGACTTAAACTTAAAGTGACTTTGCCAGCATCACATAGGAACTCGGTGGCAGAGGCAGTGATAGAATCCAGTGCTGCAGAGCAGCATTCAACTGATTTTACCATGAAAATCCAACTTCTGCAACAAAGCCAAGAATCCTACGGACAACAATCTCCTTCACTACACAGCCCTGATTCAGCCCCAGATCAGGCCCATCTTGTGCACCAAATGAGGCAGTGGTCCAGTGGAAAAAGCAGTATATGATCATGCATAAGAAGGCTGAGTTAAGGTTGCACAAGCAGCCTTCATTTTGACATTAAGTTTTGAGTGTTTGACTTTGAAACCTTAAAAATGTTCTTTTAACTTAGTTATTGTGTATAATTGCCTAGGTTTTAAGAAAGCAAATTGAAAAACAAATTCCATCATGTGACATATATTGCCACCCCCATAGCTCATCAGCAGGGTTGAAACCTTTAGATCCACCCCACCGACCTCTGCTATTTGAGCTAACAGGAAATTGTCATCCTTGGTTTGTGGGCCAGCACTGGAGGGGGATGAGACACACCTTTCCCCGTGGGTTTCACAAGTATTTGCTCACAGCAGGGGAAGGGTGAGATTCAGGGATCATGGGTTCCATTCCAGGCTCGGGAGGTGTGTGTGTCCTTGTGGTCACAACTCCTTCTGTCCCCTCCAAGCTATCTGTATTCTTGTCACAGTCCTCTTTTCCCCACCCTAGCTCCTCTTCGTGGTTCCATTCTAGTGCCTAGTGCACACAGAAGCTTTAGGAACTTTAGCTGCCAACTTCCCGCAAGTCTCTACTGAGCACATGACAACTGCAATGTTTCAGAGGCTTAAAAATTAGGACAAATACAGGCTGATTTTCAGCAAAAGGTATATCCCTGGCACAAGGCCATCCTCCTACCAGATTTCAAGTCCTTATTCCAGATCATGGGGCCTCTACAGCTTCTCAAATAAAAAGTGTCCAGAAATATTTTAACCCTGGCGAAACAGCATATTTTTCTGCAACTTCATTCTCAAACTGTTTTGGCTTTAAATCTTCCAAAACAATTCAGCCTGAAGCAGACAATCAGCATGAAAAATTTTAGCCCAAATGGTTAAAATTGGCAAAGTTATAAACAACTGAAAACAGAGTCTAATAACAGGAAGTGTTAGGCAACCTTAATACTAGATGGTGCTAACTGACCTGCCTATATCTGGGATAACGTTCTCCTGGATCCCCCGAGAAGTAATAGCAGTTAATCTGGAACAGAAGGGATCCTGCACACTTGCCTACCTAGTTTCTGATGCCGCCAGCCCTCATAGCCCCCCCACCCCCCCATCTGGCTCTCCATTTGATTTGTGGATGGAGTTTCCAGGCTATTGAGCCTTCACTTTAGGTGCTGGAAGAAAAGCTGCTTTGACAATAGATTAAAAAATATTGTGACAGGGTTGGACTAGATGGCTACCAGAGAGTGCTACTATTTGAATTCCAGGAAGCCATCTAGCCGCCAGCCTAAGGGGAGGAGCCACTCGACCCAGGACTCAATTGATTTCGGGAGACCACTAATGAGAAAACAGGAAAGGGCGTGAAGCTCAAAGGGTGAAATGGAGGGAACCAGAAGGGGACACTAAGCAGAGAACCCTGGATAGCACCCACTGCTCCCGGAAGGCATCTAGGGCATTGCCCAGAGGAACTCTGCCGGGATGCATGAACAGATGGCGGAAGGGAAATAGGCCCCACAGTCACAGAGCATGACACAAAGGCAAGGGTGGGGACAGCAGTCCGGGGAAGGGAAGAAACAGGAGGAGGAGGGGTCACCACCCAGATCGAGGCCCACTGGCAGGGGGTCGTCCTCCCCCTGGGTGAGCAGAGCCAGGGCCTCAATCTCCTCAAAGATTAATCCAAAATCCCCTGCTGCCACCACGGGCCAACCCCACCGGAAGCCAAGGTGGCAGCCACCTCAGCACCGACAGGGAGGCGCAAATGAAAAGGGGGTGGGGTGGCGCCCCAGGGAGGGACTCCAGGAGGGGCACTCCTCTGTGCAGGGCCAGTTCTTTTGGAGTAGATGGATTGGGGGGAGGGCTCCAGGCTGCTCCCCTCTCTCCCCACAGTAACGACTGTAGCTTCCCCACCACCACAAGAGCAGAGATGGCACAGTCACTCAGTCCAGCAACACACACATCCCCTCCACAGCCTCCTGGAGTGGACCAACGCACTCCGCCAGTAGCAATAGTTGTCCTCCTCCCAGGCAGCAAAAGCAGCAGCAGGCTCCAAGGTGGTGGTAGCAGTAGCAGCAAGCCAGGAAGGGGCCCCCACAGGTAGTAACAGCAGCAGTGGTGGGGCCACTCACTCCCCACAGGGAGGGAGGCCAGCAGAGTCCCCAAATAGCAGCAGCAAAGGGTGCAGGGGGGCTAGCCCCCATGAGAGTGCTGGCTCAAGGGCCCCAGAAGAAGCAGCAAGTCCCTTTGCCCCCAGTAGCTGAGCAGGGGTTTCTCTAGGTTAATTAACACACCTGGAGCCAATCAAGGCCCCCCTAGGACTTGTTAAAAGCCTCCCCTCCAGAGAAAGGGGATGGCTAGAGTTGTGAGGTGAGCTACAGAGTGTGTGAGCAGGCAAGATGCTGTCAGAAACCAGGAGGGTTTAGGAGCAGGAGCAGAACGCTGGCAGAAGAGAACCCTGCAGGTACAAAGTCTGGGAGAGGAATAAGCTCTGCCCAAAGAGGGCAAAGGACCTTTCCCAGGCCTGGAGGCATGAGGAAAGAGACCCTGCCAGAAGGAAAAGATTGAATTGGACATTTGGCTTAGCACTACCACGCCAAGTGGGGTTGTCAGGGGTCAAGAGCCTTCCCTGACCAGGAAGGGCCCCTGTGTGAGCAGGGTGCAGACATTAAGTCAAGGGCCACAGGGAAGTAACCCAGGGAAGCTAGCAGCTTTCCTGAATCCACAGTGTGAGGCTGCTACTTATAGGATCCCTGGCTTGGGTCCTGGAGTCGAGGGTGAGACTGGGCCCCATCTCCTTCCGGCCATTCACCGGAGGGGCAAGAGTCCCAGCGAAGAGACGAGGACCAGGAGCCAGCAGGCAGTGGCCATCTTAGAGAGGCTGCATTACCCTCCCCCACCACTAGAGGGTGGACGAACACTAAAGGGTGAAGCAGTTACCTGACCTACCGCTAGAAGGCAGTGCTGGAACCACCAAGGTAGAGGAAGAGCTTTGTGTCTATACATAAAAGGCAAATAACCTTGTTTTGCCCAATGCTCTCAGAATGGAATTACTCAGCAAGATGAGAAACCTCTCACTTCTATCCCTAGATCTAATGTAGAGCCAAAAGCACCACTGGGTAAGTGGGTGCAATTCCACTGGCACCAGCCTGCTATTTAGTGGCAAGATCTGTTCTGAATGGATTTTCCCCCCCTGGTGTACTCTGGGGGGGAGGAACGGAGAGGGGCTCAGTTTGTTGGTTTTTTTTATAATCTCCTTCTTCTGAAGCATCAGGGGTGGCCGCGGTTGGCGATAGTGTATTGGACGGGAAAGACCAGGACTCTCAAGTGACACTGAGCATTCTTTCCAGTGCTTGGCTGGCTGATTCTTGCCCACAGGTTCAGGATCTAACTGATCAACATAGGTGGGGTCACGAAGGAATTTTCCCCCCAGGTTAGATTGGCAGTGGGATTTTTTTTGGCTTTCCCTGCAGCATGGAGTGTGGGTCACATGCCAGGATTATCTGAGTGTATGGCACTTAATCATTGCCTTGCCGCTGTGGGAGCCTTGGGCACTGGTGCACCTCGGTCCCTCCTATGCTCTGCCTGTGGCACATAACAGTAAAGTCCCCTGTGGGCTGTAATACTAATTTCAGTTGTGTTCAGTGTGAAGTGCTTGGTGGTGTTGGTGGCCTGTGATATACAAGAGGTCAGACTAGATGATCTGGTTGTTTCTTCTGGCCTTAAACTCAGAGTTTCTGAACTAAAGAGATGTCCAGAAAGCAGTTTATCCCCCATAAATGTGCATGTCTCATACCTTCACTACTTCTGTCATCAAAGGTGGCAGTTCCTCTGACTGGTTTAACTTCAATGTAAATATAAAGCTATTTGATTAAAGTAGACTGAAAAAGGTGCAAGTTTTTGCTACCACAGGTAAGGAGGAGTGGGAGCTCCTCTGCTTTTTAGCAGCAGTGGAAGCTCTGCTCCCCTTTACTCTGACTCCCGCTGGTAATGATTTTTTAAAATTTATTTAATAATTTAAGTAATAATTTACTTATTTAATAATAGTTGGGACTCCAATTCACAGCCCTCAGTGATCTGATAGCCCTTCTGGGAAGACTTATATTTGAGAATTTAATTTAGCTCGCTCTGTCTTTATGAATTGACAAAGATTCCCCCCCGCCCCCCACCAGTTTGGGGAAATTGGACCCAATCTGATACCCTAGGAAGAGGTGTGTAAAATATTGTAGAGGAATAAATAGTACTTTTCAGACCTGGAAGGTGGAAAAAGAACATTGCAGAGACAATGCATGTTCTTGGCTTGAGAGAAGTTGTTGTGCATTATAAACAAACAATTTGAACTCTTGGTTGAGCTCTCAACTGAATAATTGCTCTGAGATTTGAAACATTCTGAATTATTTAAATTATTTGCTGTAATTGAATAACATTGTGGTTGGTGATTTAAAATGTTGTTGAATTAGTTAACGTTTTATTAAATTCCCTTTTGTCTGTTCTCATGTCAGTTTTATTTTAAAGGAATCTACTAAAGTAAAAATGTGTGAGCCCAATAAAGAAGTTTATGATGCTCTTATGCCTGCTTACCATTGTGAAAGAGAGTCTTAAACAGTGTAGCTTGAATATTAAAGAGCCAGAAGAAATTGTAAGTTAAAGAGGGTTTGGTCTATTCTAAATTGCACCACCTTTTCCTTGCTAAATTCCTCTTTTCTGGCCACTTGGTGTATGAATTCCACCAGCTTTCCTTGAGAATTGGTTAGAGTCCCTTACACTTGGTTATAATCAATGGACAGTGATGTCCTGGGGGGCATGTAAATTACATGTTGGTAAGTGGATGCAAGTCTAAGGGAGTTTACAGATAGTCTGATTTGGTGAATTATATATTTTTGAGAGGGTCACAAAAAGGCATTGCTCCAGCTCCTCTCTTGACTCAAACACTTTTGAATTTTACCTTTGTGGCAGATGGCCGGCTTCCCCCTAGTGAGTCTCACACTTTCCTGTTTGTAGTGGGCCGGGAAGTTGCCCATCACCCCATCTTCCCAGGGGAGGGGGTAGGGACCCAGGCCCACCCACTCCTCCGGGTCCCAGCCCAGGGGCCCTATGAGAAGCAGCTATGTGCTGGTGGTACCGCTTTCCAGACTGCACACTCTTCCTCTGGGCTAATTTTCCCCCTCCTTCAGTCCTTCTGGCTTCTTGAGCGGTACCTTCCTCCTGGCCGCTCCACGACAGAACTCTGCTCTCCAGTCCGTTCCTCTGCACACCTCAGCACTCCTAACACAGCTCAGCTCAGCCTGGCACTCCTACTTCCTCCAGCTCATGCACTGACTGTTTGGAGCAGAGGGCTTTTATGGAACACCTGGCTGGTCCTTAATCAGCCTCAGCTGCTCCTAATTGCCCCCTAATGGCTTAAGTTAGGCAGCAGGGACGAAGGCCCTGAGCATTCTGGGGCTCACATATCTCCCATCCACCACTCTCCTACTGCCCTCTGCCTTCGCTATGTCACACCTTCTTAAATCTAAAGGCTCCCTAAACATTAATAATGCCTATGAAGATCTTTTTAGGACATTGGTTGTCCATCACATTTCAAATTTCAGCTGAAAACATCTGTGTCCCTTGTTTGGTACCTTGTAACTCCTCTGGGCAGTTCTCTAACTTTATTTGTCTCTGGCATAATTCAGAATAAGCTAACTATGGGGATGGGAAGGACTGTTAGTTTGGAAAAGGGGGGATGGGTCCTGCCCCAGAAATTGTCTAGAGCAGGGGTGGAGAACTTTTTTTCTGCCAAGGGCCATTTGGATATTTATAACATCATTCGCGGGCCATACAAAATTATCAACTTAAAAATTAGGCTGATGGTGGTACGCGGAAGACAGCTGAGTGTCCGCCGCCGAATTCCCCCCCGCCGCCACGAAACCGCGCCGCCACTGAATTCCCCCCTGCAGTTGCCTTGCCAGGGCCAGACCAAATGATTTCACAGGCCTTATACAGCCCACGGGGCGGACGTTCCTCACCCCTGGTCTAGAGAAAGAGAGAGCACAGTTACATCGGGAATGGATTCATATGTGTACAAGGAAGAAAGATTCAAACCTTCTTCTGGTTCCTGGGCATTGTCCTGATATTATAACATGGCCATAGGAGCAAGATATTAAGCTTTCAGAGACTCAAGCACCCGTGGATAACAAAGGGTCAGAGAAAATTTCCTGATACACATTTAATTGATTTCCTGTTGAACTAGGGGTTTTTAGGGTTAGAGCAGGAGAAGTCCAAGGGTGCTCTGAAGTCCTTGTTTTTCAAAATAAATAGCTCAAATTTGACTTCAAGGTTTTATGCTTCTATGCTGTTCCGTGTGTGCGATACAGTACTATAACCTCATCAATACACTACGGTAAGGATAAACACATTCCTTTCTCTTATCTATTATACAGCATGTTTTATGGATTATTACAATTACATTGTATTTGGGTTCCTTATGATTAAAAAAGTTCCACTCTTAATGTTATGTTATTACCAGTTCTAGATTGAAAAATATATTTGTCTAGCATGAATCACAGTGAGACATTCATTTTTAGTTTAATAAAACAGATCCACTCACTTTATTACACCAAACTTGTTTGTAGCCTACCACTGGAGAACAAGGTTTTAATTTCTTATGGATCAGGGCTGTGGTTCTTGCATCTTTTACTCTTTATAGGCTATTCATTAAATTCAAAATATTATTCACTGAGATGCCAAATCCATAGGTTGTAAGTAAGTATCACTTACAAATCACACAACTGATCATTGAATAGAATAAAATGCGTGTTCAATTTATTCACCAGATGGCTGGTGGCAGCCACTTTATAATAGACAGAATGTTGTTTTTATGACTTGCAACCTGAAGATAAATAATGCTTAATATTTATATAGAATAAAGACCTTTTAATAAGGAGCTTAACATTGAAAAGCTTTAAACCAATAATGAAGTGAGCTCTTAGTTCAGCAAAAGGCATAGACCAAGAAATAAGAAAATACAAAAGATTAAAAGACATAAGAGACTGCTAGCCCTGATTTGATGTTTCCAGACATCCAGATTCAGAAAGCCTCCCTGGCAATCAACTATAAGGCATCTACAAGGGAGAAATCCAACTTCCCTCCAGGATTCCAGTTCCCAGACTAACCAATGACTGCCCTTAATGCCATCCCTAACATATCAGTTCATTCTGGTTCCTCAACCAAGCAACAGATAATCCCAAGGCTTAACTCAGGATTTGGAACTCATGAGCCCAGCAAAAGCACCAAACTAGGTAACTCTTATAGACTCAGCTTTTCGTGCTAATTTGGCAATAATAACTAGACTTTTTCCCTTCAGGTTCAGTATGAATGATTTGGCTACCATTCAGCTTCGGAAGGTTTTGTTTGCCTGCAACTTGAAAACAGAACTAATTCAAGATAGCACAAAACTACTGTAAATTGTGTTTAGGAACTGCAGTTGGTGGTGGGAAGAGCTGTGCTAAAGGAGGAGACAGGACTTAGCCAATCCATACCTCCCACACAGCCAGGGCAGGGTGGAGTGGGGGGCATTTATTCTGAAGGAAGGGCTGAAACAGAACACCAGATCTGAATAACCTCAAACCGGGGGGGTGGTGGGGGTTAACTTGGATTTCAAATGCAGATCCAAATTTTACAGCTATTCCCTATGTTTATAAAAGGAAGAGCCAAAATCCCTCTAGTAGTAGCAACAGTGGGAGCAGCAGTAATAACAAGGTGATGGCAGCTACCAGCACTTTAATTACTATGGGAGCTAGACCTCCTTTTAGCAGGGTTAGATGGATATGGTGATGAAAACACAAGAGTCTGTCCTACAGTTGTGCTCCCACTATTGCTACCAGTGGTAGAGCTGAACTGGTGGCAGACATGTTAGGAAATGTTATGGAAAAGGGAACACCGATTTCAAATTACTGACACTCTTCTGAGTCCAGCATCTCTCAAGCTGTTGGGTCCCAGGGTCCTCCCATAATCTATTCTTGTTTCCTTCAATTTCATCTTCTGACCCAGCCCCATTCGTACTACTAGCTACATTTTGATTTCAGAGCTTGATAAATGAAGGGCCAGAAGGGACCGCTATAATCACTTAGTCACCACAATCCTTAGTAAGTTATTCCAATGGTTAACTACCCTCACTGCTAAAAATGTGTGCCTTACTGCTAGTGTGAATTTGTCTAGCTTCAATTTCCAGCCATTGGATCTTGTTATACCTTTGTCTGCTAGATTGAAGAGCCCCATTATCAAATTTCTGTTCCCCATATAGGTACTTATAGATTATGATCAAATCATCCCCGCTTAATCATCTCTTCCTTAAGATAAATAATTTGAGCTCTGTGAGTTTAATATAAGGAATGTTTTCCAATCCTTTAACACTCACGGCTCTTCTTTCTCTAAATCTTCTCCAATTTTTCCAACATCTTTCTTGAATTATGGACCCCAGAACTATTCCTGTAGTGGCGGCACCAGTGCCAAATGGAGATACTATAACCTCTCTCTTTCGCCTCAGTAGTCCCTGATTACACATCCAAGGATCACACTAGCTCTTTTGGGCACACCACTGCTCTGGGAGCTCATGTTCAACTGATTATCCACCAGGATCCCCAAGTCCTTTTCAGAATCATTGCTTACCAGGACAGAGTTTCCCCACCCTGTAAATATGGTTACATTCTTTGTTCCTAGATGTATGATGTTACTATATTGTTTGACTATATTGTTTGACTATATTGAAACATATTTGCTTGTGGATTATTCCATATCAGGTAGTTACAATATACTGACAACATTGATGGGGGGGAACTGTACCCTTCAAACTGCACAATACTGTATTTCATCATTTATGGATACACAGAGTCACGCACAATATCCTATTACATACATTCTTCTCCCTGATTGACCCTCATAAGTATATATATGATAGGTGTAAGAAAAGGAAGGGGGGGATTTCCTCCCCTTACATGTGCTGTTTATGCAGCCGTTGAAAGGGATACATTCAGATGTTGTGCAGAGCATTTTAAAATGCATTAACTTGCAACCTGGGGGCTCTTCAGACAGAGCTACTTATCATATATTTTTAGCACACTAGCTCGAACCGAGCAAGCGTGAGTCTGACTCTGCTGGGCATCATCCCTCCCAGCAGCAGTGCAGACATACCCAGTAGGGACATGAGGGCGATGTGGTTGGATATTGCTGTGATAAGCAGAACTCAAAAGATGAAAGATTGGTAAGGGCAGCAAAGACAGTAGGATTGACCTTCAGCTGCCTTTTGAGCTCTGACTCCAGGCTACAGGGATATACTGATATAGACAGACTCCCTAACTATGAGACTGAGAAAAGCAAGTTAGCATGGCAAGAATGTTGGCACAAATCCCTTCAAACCAAAAACAGGAACAAAGGACAGAAGAACTCCACACACTCACTATGAGGCCCAAGCTGTACAATAGACAGACACACATGCTGCTTGCCCATCACTGAACTGGTCTCCAGTAGAAAGCAGTACCTAAACGTTTACGTAATGGATGGCAAAGACAAACCAAGGTGCCGAATGTGTGCTGGAATGCTGTAGGCCACTGCTCCTTGCTCTGAAAGTAGCAGGATGCACACTCCTCACTACTAGTGGTTTTAGGTCTTCTCACATTATCCTCCCTCAGAGCTGTGTATTTTCTAGATACATTTTGTACTGCACTATTAATCCAGTGCCATTAGTCTCCCCCAACTCCAAATTAGTATTATATTAAGTTCTTCAAATTGTAGGAATGGCTTTGATTTTACAAAAATAGGCATATTTCAGATGATGCACTCGTCATCATTTATTGAAAATTAGTGAGGGAAAGAAAAGAGAAATGCTTAAAGTTCAATCAAACTAAATGGAGCCTTCACAGTTAGGTTTCTTCTCCTCCCTGGCCCCTGCTAAAAAGAAAGTGTTTCTTTATAGTGTAAGCTTTAAAAAATTCCATAGATTAACCATGGGATGTATATTACAAATTAATGTATATTTTGATTCAATAATTATCCATTTTAAAACCTACTTCTCTCATAGGCTTTGGCACTATTTGTTCAATGGACAAAATACACCTAAAGAATGTAAAAAATATTTATTCAACCTAAACCAATGTGGTTATAATTCTAAAACCAAGATTTTACAATACAATAACCAAAGTAATAACTCTCTGCCACTAAGTTTAAATCATTTTATACTCTTCACAGTACTTTTGTAATCATCTGATGTACAACAGCTTCAGTTTTCAAAGACAATTAGCTTTCCTGTGGAACAAAGTGTCAAAACAAATAATTTGCACTATTAAATTCTGCATGAGACTTTAAAAAACAATTATAAAGTGGTTGGAAATCTATACAGTGAAGACCACTGAAAAGCTTTCTCCTTGCACTGAGGAATTCTGCAAGAAATATGTATTATGTTTGAAGACTTATATTACAGAAAATCAGCACCCTTCAGAGGCTGCTGCTGTGTACGTAAATATATAAAAAAGTCAGACCACTCTGAGACCAATATAATCAGCAGACTTACAAGATTATAGCAATTTATCAATAATTTTAGCAAGAATTTCAAAGTATGAGCTATGCATGTATAATTTTCAACTGTAGTTTCTGAACACTAGTTGGCCATTATATATACTTTATACATTTCTAAAATATTACACTCTCAATATTTAAGGTAACACATATAGAAAAGATACCATAGTTTAAGTATCACTAACATACATTATTGCAATCAGACATGAAGTCCACTTTATAGTTGCTTCATTTGTGGTGAAAAGCAACATTTACTTACCAATACTTCACTATGGGGAAACGCTTACCCTTCTCCAAGCATTTGACATACTATCATGAATAAAAAATAGGAAACAACTTTAAGAATCAGAACTTTAAAAAAAAATTCAATGGCTATACATCAATTGCAATTACTGTAAATCCAGGCTAAATTTTGCATTTATATTAAATGGCCATTGTTTGTCAAACAGTACTCTAAATTAACACTAACACTGGTACAGTAATTGCTAATTTCCATTGAAAAATGTGGATTTATGAACAAATAAAATTACTGATTAAGTGCTAGTGTGTCCCTTTTTGACAGGCCACTAAACTGTATTTTATAGTAGGCTTTTACTATTGCAATCAATTATCTTAATTTATTACAGAATTAAGTTTTATCCTTTAGTCTGTACGCTGACAGATGAGAATCAAGTTACCTTCTCATTGTCCAATGCTCTCTCTAGCCTCTACCACTATTTTTTTATTTGAGTAGTTAATTGCATAATCACAAAAACTCAATACAAATTTTCTATTACTAAATAGCTGATCTAATTACAAAATATAAGTGATTGAAATTCACTTTGCCAGGTAATTTCTCTAGAGGTGGATAGAATAATAGTTACAAGACAGCCAATGAGCCATGACATAGAAATACTAGGCACTGCTGACAATACAGTTAGATGACATAATTAGCTGGAAGCCATATACTATCTAGTACTCTAGGTGGTCAAAGTTGGCTTATGTGGACCCTTTAGAAAAGACTTTTGCTTGTCTATCCAATTCTATATATTTTAGACCTTCTATTTTGCATCTATTGCAGCACTTCAGCTGCGAACAAAGGAATCCTTATTGGCTCAAATCCAAGAAACGCTTCCCCTTGGCAATAAGCTACTCAAACAAAATTTCTTTAAAATCCCTCCATGGTATCCTAAGTGTTGAATTGGATGGTCTGAATGCAAATATTGTGCAGATACTTTATTAAGCATATAAAAGAAGGCATTTGGATACACACTGCATTGATAAGTAACTGCACAATTTGATTTTTTTTTTTAAATTCAGCATATGTGGATGAAGAAAATGATTCAGATGCCTGCCTGTCATAAAGGAAATGCACAAAAATGAAAACAAATCACATTCTTAGGTTCAGTGATTACTGAGCGGATTTACCCTGCCACAAGAAAGTGCTTTATTATATTTGAAGAAAAAATAGGAGCAGCAACTTATCACAATTCACTACTGTACAGTAACGATGGAATCTATACAGGAGAATTTGGTAGATGAGATTGTATGACAGCTGGCGATCACAGCCTTATGCTCCTTCTTGCTCAGGGTAATTTAAAATTTTGCGGTGAGCTTGTCGTAAATATTGCTGTTGTTTGAAGTAAACTTTAAAAGCTCCTTTTATAGCAACAAACGCAATTCCACCCTGAAATAGAGAGAGAGTTTTTAAAAAAAGCTTACAGAACAAGTTCAATATCACATCTTCTCACAATTTTCTTCTAACTTAGTTGTAAAAAGATTATCGTTTTTTGAACAAGTATTTCCTTTGAAGTTAGGCTAATTAGGGCAATTACAAATGAATATTTGTGGCAAAGTTTTGTCACAATAGAGTATTATAGATGTTCATGTTACATAAAAGAATTACATGGTGGTTTATAACTTATTTTGGAAGCTTTTATTCACTTACGAATTGACAAAAAATGAAAACATCATATTAAAGAACAAAAATGAGACTTTTCCCAGAATATATAATAATCAACACACTAATTCCCAGTCCCACTAAACTAGTCAGAACTTGAAAAATCCACTTGCTAGGGGGCAAGTATCAAAACCATCAGTTTCTGTAAAACGTAAGTTTTCATTAAAGATATGTTTTTAGCCC
Organism: Emydura macquarii macquarii; assembly: GCF_026122565.2. Classification (NCBI taxonomy): domain Eukaryota; kingdom Metazoa; phylum Chordata; order Testudines; family Chelidae; genus Emydura; species Emydura macquarii. Next base: position 22,899,454 of record NW_027131527.1, read on the forward strand.
TCAAGGTTGTAAAAAGCCTTCGAACAGATCCCAAGTGGTCTTTAGGACGTGTCCACACAGGGGATTTAGTCCCCACTCACTTTAATTAATCTGGTGTGAAAATGCCTGCATATATGAGATGCAATTCATTAGCACGCACTAACTTTGCATTTAGTGCAAACCTTGGAGTCCTCTTTCAAACCACACTGAGTTCAATGTGAACTGAGTTAGTGCCATCCATTGTTTGGGTGCATGCAATGCTGCCATGCACTATTTTGACAGTCCTCCAACTGCTACTCTACACTCCTTTGCAGGCGTTCATTACGGAACTGGCTGTTTATCTGACTGCCCTCACTGCTCTAGGGTCAAACTGACTGGATGCCCCCTCCATCCTTTAAAAACTGGCACAGGGTCAGAATTTGCCCATTTGCTCCTGGATTTGAATAGAAATATATTCAATATATATCAGCCTTGCTGTGATATTACTCCACAATCCTTTTCAACATGCCTGGAGTAGCAGCTTGGAGAGGTGCTGAGACCCTCTTTCTCTCTCTCTTTGCCATCTGCAGAGAAGCATCAATGCAGCAAGCTTTTGAGGCCACCCATCAGAATAAAGTTGTGTTTGTGGACATCTAATTGGCAAGGAATCACAATGGAGACACCAACCAGGGCTGAATAGAGTCAACAGCTTGAGAGAATTTGCATTAAAAACAGATGCCAGGAAACAGACAAGCCATAGAAATTTAACCTGTCCATTTTTTGAGGAGCTGGACAGGATTCTGAGCAATTACACCACTACGAAACCAAAGAAGACTGTAGACTCTGATGCCTCTCCCTGAGGACAAGCAGCAAGAGTCACTGGAGGAGGAACCTGAGGAGGGCAGTGAAGAGCTCTCCCTAGATCTCTTCAGGACCCAGGCTCTAAGGGGTGCTATGTAGAAAGCGAGCCATATTCCCAGGCAGAAACCCTGGGAAGATCTTATGGAAGCTATACTGCTAGTTTCTCTTCTGGGTGCCCCACAGCTATAGCTTTGGGAGGATGAGAGCTAGGAGTCTTTCCACATCTCCAGGCCCTGCCTGCCTCCCGCTCATCCCCCACTCATCCTGTGTGTTTTCAACCCTGTACACGTTTTCAAATGGCAGCTGATCTGGCCAGGCAATCTGATTCGGTCTCATGATAACGACCCAACCATCAACTGTTCACAAGTCCATGCCATGGAGGGCATATGCCCAACTACCTATTTCTCTCCCCACATCTGTCCCACCTGGCAAATGCCATCCATCCCCCAACTCCATTTGCCTGCCTAGAATGGCAGCCATCACTATGGCACAGCCACAACCTCTACCCTACCTCCCCCTCCCACCCCCCACCAATAGCATATTAAAAATAAAAAAAAATATTTAGTTGGGCAAAATGCAACAGATTTTTGAGAGAGCAGTTACTGGAAAAGAGAGTCTAGCTAGACTTATGAGGAGAGGCTGAAGGAACTAGGCTTGTTCAGTCTACAGAAGAGAAGAATGAGGGGGGATTTGATAGCAGCCTTTAACTACCTGAAAGGGAGTTCCAGGGAGGATGGAGCTAGGCTGGTCTCAGTGGTGGCAGATGACAGAACAAGGAGCAACGGTCTCAAGTTGCAGTTGGAGAGGTCTAGGTTGGACATTAGGAAAAAGTTTTTCACTAGGAGGGTGGTGAAGCACTGGAATGGGTTACCTAGGGAGGTGGTGGAATCTCCATCTTTAGAGGTTTTTAAAGCTGCGGCTTGACAAAACCCTCGCTGGGATTATTTAGCTGAGGTTAGTCCTGCTCTGAGCAGGGGGTTGGACTAGATGACCTCCTGAGGTCCCTTCCAATTCTATGATGGTCATCAGTCTGTTTGCAGGAAGTAGAGATGGGCCTTGCATGCCTGTAAAGGTACTAAGATTACAGCTCCCTGTTGACGTATGTATACCTGTAATAAGCATTCATACAGGAAAAGAAGCTTACCTCAGGGACAACAAAGCTACACAGCTCTTAAAGACTTTTCAAAGGCTTACATAGAGAGATTGAGAGCAGCTAAAACTTCAAACAATCAGTGCAGAATCCACTCTATTTTATTTGAATATTTGCAGTACAGTAGAGCACAGAGACCTCAATGGAGTTCAGGGCCCTATTGGGCTATGCACTGTGCAATCACAGTTTAGTTCATACGGAGTTGACATGTGCTATTTGGAGTGCTATACATAAACCATACTAATAATGTGCACATGGCTGTGCCCTCTTTCAGTTTGCATCATTGTGCACCCACAGTGGGTATTTGTTGTGTACTAAGTGTGTGGCATTTTGGGAGAGGGTAATACCATAGTCCTGTGTTTTGCTGCTGAGCACTGTTCATTCTCGGATTTTTATCACTACACAGTGTGGGATGCATAGTAGAAGTCAGGTGGAAACCAACAGAATACTGGGGCTTGAGGTCAGGTTTAAAAAAGTCTCATGATTCCACTCTCTCCATCCTATCCTTCATCTCTTTGTGGGCAAGCTAGGCTCTATTTTTCTCTGCATTTTCAACATGTCTGCAGGAGAGAGAAAGCAGACTGAGAAATTGCTCATAGATGTTACATGGGATTGTGGCACAGTCTTTGGCCCAGGCACAGCTCACAATACCCTTCACTCCTGCAGAACTGTGAATAACTTCACCATGTATCTTGTTGGTCTAATCCTTGCCTTTTTTTAAAAAAACAAAACAAAACAATAAATAAGGCCACACTCAGACTCCTAGTTACCCAGCTCAGTGCAACATCATTGAAGTCAGGACAGTCTAAAGAGCATGCAGAGGGGATTACAATCCAGCTCACCTCCACTTCCCCACACTGACCCCATGTAAGCTCCTCCAAGACCTAGTAAAACTACAAAGTCAAACTGAGAACAATTCTCAACGCCCAACAGCCTCCAAGGCACAACTGCAAAGCCAAACAGCAGATACTGCACCCTCAAAAATCCCAGTCTAGACCTCCTCCTGCACACACCACTCACTACCTCTGAGATCCCTCCAAGACTGGGAAGAATATCAAGGAGGAGAAATCATAAATATACATTAAAAATGCTATTACAGCCTCTCTGGAATATAAACAGTAGTCACTTGGATTTTTTTCCCTACTCTCCCAACCAGGGCACCTGCAACACTCAGAAGACAGGCCCCTTATCAACAGCAGAGCAGCTAGCTAACCTGAAGGAGCAATACCCCTTTCAGTTTATAAATTCTGGGGCCTGGTGCAGGGGGCAAATGATAGGCACATGGTTACCATGAACTGCCCCAATACAGTTTGGGAACCCCGTGTGAAGAAAAGCCATCAATCTCCTGAGCATTACCAACTTTAATAACCTGGTGCAACAGTACCTGATGCATGGCACCACATATCTGCATGACAAAAGCATCAACAGTCAATCTCCGTATAATAAATTGGTTGGTGATGAATGAACAACATTCACAGGTGGCCAGTCTCCAGCTGGTGACCTGCTTCTCAATGAGTACAGGTCACCACATGTTAGTACAGTGCTGCTGCAGCTCTGGGGCTAGTTCAGACCTTGGACTTGTAGGGATTGTTTGTTTGTTTAAATCCTGTGTAGAATTCTGGGTGCAGATAAATCTCCCATTTTAGATGAAATTACACTGGTGATTCCAGCTCATCTAGACAAGGCATCTTGAAAATACTCATCCTATGAAAAAGCACTTCAGTCAAATACCATTCTAAATTCTACTTCAGTGTATGCTCTTTTACCTTTCTCAAACAGAATCTTTACTACAACTCCTTATACCATTATTATTACCATTTCTGAAAAATAATTTTCTTAAATCATCTTACCAAGATTGTCCTTTGTAAATTAGAATTAACACTGCTGAACATCAGCTTGCCAACTATGGTAGCAATAGTAGGAAAGACAAGCGCTCCACACAGAATACGAGTAGCAGAGACGTGATCTGCTAGAGGGTTGGCCTCAGCTGGAATACGAGGAACAGGACATCCGATTCCTAGAGAAAAATTATATTGCCAATTAAACTGAAGAGCACTTAAAATTTGGTTTTCATTATGAATCTAGCCTTTCAAGTCTAATTAGTTTTATACAATCTACCAATTTTATTCTTTAGGAAGCATCCCTCTCTCCAGTACATATTCTATTTTATTAAATGAAGAAATTATTTTTAGGCATCAACTTTTAGCTTCTCACACTAAACTTTCATTGATAGTTCTTTTATTTCAATATTTGCAGCACAGTAGAGCACAGAGACCTCAATGGAGTTCAGGGCCCTATTGGGCTATGCACTGTGCAATCACATAGTGATAGACAGGCCCTGCCCATAGGAGCAGATAATCAAAAACAGACTAGTTAAATAAAGGGTCAGAAGGAAGGGAGCATTATTATCCCCATTACAGATAGGGAAAATGCCCTCATCCACTTCTCAACTTGCCTGGGCAGAACACAGACTTCACATTTCATTTAGAAATAATTGTATTACCTGGAAATATACTGTTCAGAATTTGTAGTTTGTTAGAATATTTGCGCCACAGTCTGAGCACATAGTCTTCCCAGCGAATCATCTTGCCCAATATCAGCATGACTGGGATGGTGGGAAGTCCAATCAAAAGAAATAAAGGATCAGCTCTCTCCATGACATCAAGACCTTCTTTATGACCTACAACCTGTGAAATGTTCAAAAAGTTTTAGTGTCATTTGGCGATTGTGCAGTGGACATACTTTAAGTGTCTAGTTTTGAAAGAGTTTATTGGTTTGTTTGCAACTGTCCAGGCATCTAAACTTCAAAATAGTCCTATTAAATTTTACCTGAAGTTGAAATTTCTCATGTGGTGCCCTTCACTGCTTATGAAATTTGTTATTGGTGAGTTATCAATTCCAGTTCTTGCATGACTCATCTTCCATTAGTGAGTCATTACGTGATTAACTCCTCCTTACCCAGAAAGGAGCAGATGTGCTTCTTTATGTTGTTACTCCTAGTGAGGTTTACATATAAATAACCTAACGTCTCTACTTGAGATATTTTAAAGCTACTTTATAGTACAATAGCATGTCTTCTAAAATCCCCAGGAGGCCATACAACTTTGGAAAGATTAATTTTAATTCTGGGATTAAAAATTGCTCAGCAGCTATGATTTAAGAATACAAATGGATAGCTGAATTTTATGATTAATGGGCTTGAGATACTTACTATTTAGAAGTAGAGTGTGCACTATTAGTGGGTATTCCGTCTCTCTGCATCATAAAAATAGATCTATTTTCCCATTACAATGACAACAGTAGCACATGCAGCTTCTCATATAAATGAGACTTTTTTAAACTAATGTTAACAGCTAATACCATGCAACAAAGACAGCAACTATATTTTTATTCTATATGCTACATACTAATCTAAAATAAAAGATTTACCTTTACTTGGACTTTGTCATTTCATTATTGAATGGTTTAAGGTAATTTCTTAGTGCAACAATAAAATCTGATTTTTGCAGTGTCAAAGCTACATGTAAAATCATATTTTAGCCTCATGGTAAAGTGACTAGTAGTACACATATTTTTAGCAAAATGTCACTCTTAAATAAGTACAATTGGATTGTATTTAACATCATGCGTTTTAACTGGTGTAGGTCAAGACCAGCCAACCCAACTGTCAGACTAAATGCTCTCATCTTGTTTCAACAAAAGAGAAGCATGAAATGTTCTATACCTTCAAAATGCTCAAATCTCTACTGATATACACATACTTGCTAAGATGCAGGCACATGTTCAAACACACAGTTTTGTAGACAGTCTTTAGAGCAGATTTTGTATAGGTTGAGAACTCTAACATTAAATTCTGAAAACTGTGCCTGCCCTTTAGGTCTTGAGAGGCAAAACTGACCAAGGCTAGTACCATCACTGATGCACTTCTAGAAAGAATTAACATTTGAATGACTTTCAAATGACAGTCCAGGAAGAGTGCAAAATAAAGAAATGGAACAAGGACTTTTCCTAATATGTTTGTAATCAAAACAAATAAGCTGTATAGGCTTTATTTCGTACAACACACAAATGAACTGTTTAAGATCACTTTAAAAAAATAAAAGCAAAAACAGAGCTTCAGTAGAATAGGTGTGATGTCAGGTAAGAAAATATTCTGAAGATAACTAGCCACAGTGTACTCCCAAAAGCATTTTGGAAGTTTTTTTTCAGTTAAGTAGGCAAGTCTACTTCATTCTTCCAAAACTGTTGAAAGGGGCATCAGTCACCACAGTCTGTAATAAGGATTCTATTAGCTGAAGTTACTGCTACCAAAAAAAATTCTAAACGAGTAAATTAATTCTTAGAGCATCAAAGACAAAGTATGCAGAATTTGTCTTCAGCTTCATCACAAACCTCCTCCCAACTGAGAGTTAGCTATGAGACCCTTCTCAACTTTCTCTGTCACCTCAAAGATTCAAGCCCCTTATTCTCTCTCATCTGGCCCAATATGTCCCTTCCCTATGGGGCTTCACCAGTTTCAAAATGCCCACCTGTTTTATTTCTTACTGGCCCCACAATCCAGTGAAGTAGCACTATCTGCTCCATATTGATTCCCTATCCATCTGCAGCTGACTATCTGCAACTGATTTAGGCCTGGTCTACACTAGGAACTTACATCAGTATAGCTATGTCTCTTGGATGTGCAAAAAATCCACACCCCTCAGACACATAGCTACACCAACCTAACTCCTGGTGTAGACAGCACTAGGTCCACCGAAGAATTTTTCTGTCAACCTAGCTACCACCTCTCAGAAAGGTGGATTACTTACGCTGACAAGGAAAGCCTTCCTGTTGGCATAGGTAATATCTACACTGAAGTGCTGCAGCATTTTAAGTGTAATCTTACCCTTAATGCCCCTCTCCTCTGGCCATCGGACAGAGGGAGAAGGGTCTGACACTTAACAGGAGAGAGAGAGACAGACAGACAAAGAGACACACTACCCATAACCAAAGAGAACCTAGGAAGAGGAAAAGAGAATGAGTGTGAATTCACTCTTCCCACAAATTCTAGCCTGCCTCGCCATATAGCAGATAAAAACGTCTCCATTTCCCCAGTATAATGCCCCAATCTGCCATTCTCCAAATCAAGGACCACAGTAAATCTTAAGAAATTAGCCAGCTCAATTTATACACCTGGGATTTAACCAATTTCCCAAGGATTAGACTCATTAAGTGGTTCATATTTAGGATTAACTACCATGCTGATTTTTAGACATAATTTTTATTTCCTTAAAGCCAGGTGCCCATTAAAAAAAAAATTAGAGGGATCAACAGTCCTTTCAACTGCCAATCCTGTCAAATTTTCACCATGCAGTTCTAAGAGAGCTGGAAAATGTTACAAAAACAAACTTTTCTAATGATGCTCTAACACTTCATGGCACTGAGAATCCACTTTCTCAAACTCCATGTTTAGTCACTGACAAAAAGCCTATTACCATATGTGGCAGAGAAGACTCAGGATAACAGCAGTTGAGATAGCTAAAGGCAGGGGCTGGTACCTGTATCACTAATTAATAGCTTTATTATTAATAAAGCTACAATTCTAAGTAATGTAATCCAAAATTACATTTGCTGCAATGGTCCCATAAGGGCCATGGCAGCAACTGAGAATATGCGAGCCAGGGGGAAGGGTCAGCAACATAAAGTAGTTTTGTCATCTCTCTGCCATCTGGGGCATCCTACATCATCAGGGGATTCCAAAGTAGCCATTTCTGCTAGGTTTATGCAGCCTCTTTACAATGGCAGAGCTATCATTGAAGTGATCACATATAATCCAAAATTGGAGACCCAATCTTTCATTTACTGTATGTAGATAGTACTTTCTATTCCAAAAGGGTCTTACAAGCATACAGAGGAACATCATCAAAATTGTTCATCCTTCTGAGATGGAACACAGTAAATGGTTCTAAAAGTGCACAGCAACTCTACAAAAACCAGTTCAGGCCAAGAAGAAACTATAATAGTTCATGTGGCTTGTTAAAATACTCTCAAGACTCACTTAGACTCACTAGCCTGCCAACTTTCTTTTAAAATTGTATGTTTGTGCTGTGCAATATTTGGTAGCAGTTACCATAAAGTAACTTCTGAATCCTCCTCTGGTAAATAAAGATTGAAGTAAATTTAAAACAAATGACAATAACAAGTTGTGGGTTTGATGTAGGAATTACTGGGCAAAATTATTTGGCCTTCATTATGTAGGGGACCAGATTAAGTGATCATAATGGTCCCTTCTGGCTGCAAGTTCCATGAAAGAGCTTGTTTTGGTCTTGCCGACTGCAGGTCATTTTTAGAAAAAAAAATTCCCACCAATTCAGTTGAATTGGGGTAGGCCATGTGGGAACACTCATAGGCAAGATTAGCAGCTTCCAGCATTTTTGCTACAGTTCAAGTGCAAGTTTGCAGAAATGGCAGTTAGAAAAGAAACAGCTTTTTACTTTCAACTGAGTCACTGGAAGAAAGTAAACATGGAACCTCTCAATACGCTAGGGTTTTTTTGTTTGTTGTTTTACATAAGTCACTTTCCAAAGTAGAACTGCACTTTAAATTCTCTTTGTACAACAAAGGCAGCGGTAAAGCAGGATACTCCACTTTGTTTTACCACCACACCTCAATCCCAAGGAGGAAGGATTCCATAAGTAAATATGAAGTTTTGTTTTCAAGTCTGTTCAATCAATGGCCTCTTTATAGTCTTCCAATTATTATTATTATTTATTATTATTAGTACCTGACACCTTTTCTCTAGGAAACAGAGTGAGGCCAAGAACAAACTTATTTTACACAGGAAAAACAGCCATCAGCAATAACAGTTTTCAGTCACTATTGACCACAGACTGGATTTGAGCAGGCAACTAGAAGGGCTCAATATTCTGTTGCTAACCCTATAAAGCCATCCAATCTTTCAGTTTTCCAGTGCCATGATTTTTTAAAAAAATGAAATTGGACCCAAACCCAATAATTAAAAATAAAAGATTCACGCTGTAAGTTTCATCATCATTAGCAAAGTTTGAACAGAACCAATAAATAGAATATATAGGCCAGACCATTTTAAGAACCTAGCCAGAGACTGATGCAGGTAGTGCTCAATCGGCAAAGAGGCCATATTCCTCTGTGATTTGCCATCATGATGATGCAAATGGTCAAGAAGTTTGCTTGATGTGATACTGATACTGATGAGTACAACAGGGATTCCAACTCTCTTTTAAAACAAGAGATAGTTGGAATCCATATTGTACTCATCAGTATCAGGCTATTGTTTTAGAATCTTCTACCAGTAGTGCTTTTACATCCCTTTCGTATTCCAAGAAATCACTGCCTCTGAACTAAAGAATAGATGCCATTTGTTATTCTGTCACACCCAGCTATGTCTACTTCAGCTCTAAACTAGCACCAATTTTAAAATATAAAAGGAAAAAATTCAGCTAAGAGAATTTTAAGAAAATTAAGAGAACTAGAACCTGCATCACTGTCACAGCTCCATAGGTGACAGCTGTCCAGTAGATAGAGCCCACCATTATTCCTGCTGCAGCAAATGGACATGCTTTTGAGATCAGCCGATCTGCAAGGTCCAAGACGTAAACAACTGGACCTACAACAGAAAGGAGAAGGATGTTTCAAAAGGATATTGTAATAAAAAACAATAATTGTATCATTACCACGTAAACTGATTAATTTAGAAAACTTTAGAATTACAATCAGAGTTTAAGGCCTGAGGGACCATCAGAATGTTTAGTCTGACCACATATACATAAAAATAATGTGTGCGCACACGAGCGCACACACACACTCTCTCTCTCACAGGCCACTAAATGTTGCCCCCACAGCAAGCCAAACAACCAGCCTTAGAGCAAAGCATTACAGCCCTCAGGAGACTACACTATTGTGTGCAATAGACAGAGAACAGAAGGGACTGAGGTTCACCAATCCCTGAGACCTGTGAAATGGCAGGGAACTGATTTAATGAGATATACCCAGATGATCCTAGCAAGTGACTTCTACCCTATGCCACACAAGGGTAACCCCCCCCACCGTCCCTGTCAAATTACTTGCCAACTCTGAATATGGTGATCAGTTGCAGTCTCAGCATGTCAGCAAGACAGACTCAAAACAATTCAGGTATTCTTTGAAAAAGGGGAAATTGAGAATATGTATACTCGCACGTGCATGCACACGAATCCCCTTTACCGGATACTTCATTTGATAATTAGATGTAACATATTGTATGTGAATCCAATAAAGTGTTACCTTGGTAATGCTTTAATATAGTTGGCAGACATCTTCTGTATAAGACTAGCACCAATTTTTAATTACCTAAATCTCCTAGCAATTGTACAGCTACATCTGCCATTTCCGGGGACTTCGGATATTTTATGTACTTAGCCTTTCAGAGAAAAAACTAGATATAATTTAAATAGTGTTTCATACTCTGAGATCAGACAGCTTTTTTTCTCAATTTGAGAGGACTGTTCTACTGAAACCTTGTCCTATTCTCAAGGAAAAATTAGAAGGACATTGTCAATTTGAAATCTTCTTACTAATGGAAAATGTTGTACCTACAATTGTTGGAAGTGACCCCAAGACAGGAGAAAAACCTTTTTTCTTGACTTTATTTTGTGCCTCTGACAGCACTATGTGAATAGGCAGTTTCACTGTTTTGTTGATGGCCAACTTTATTTCCAGACTGTTGCATCACATTTTTACATTATTCCCCAGCTCAGGGGGTAGGGGCGCTCAAGTGCACCTTCTTCCATCTGCAAGAAGAGCCACAACAAAGCTAAAGCTTAAATCTAAGGGTATGTCTACACTGCAATAAAAGGCCTGTGAGCTGGCTCAGGTCAGCTGACTTGGGCTCATGGCTCTTGGACTATCAAACTGCAGTGTAGACTTTCAGACTAGGACTGGAGTCATGAGGGGGGAGGGTTCCAGAGCAGAGACTCCAGCCCAAACCTGAACATCTACACTGCAATTTTACCGAGCCCAAGTCAATTGACCCGGGGCAGCCCTGGCTATGCCACAAGTCTTATCACCATGTCAACATACCCAAAAAAGCCACAGACAGGTATGTGCACAGACAGAAAAGTGTTCCTTTCAGACTCACCAAAAAGATCCTTCTGAACATCAGCAGGGAAGCTGAAGTGTGTATAAATTTTTTAAATGATTTTTTTATACAAAAAATATTTTATCACTTACTATTTAATGTGCCCAATCAGCAAATTGATACTTCATCAATTACTCAGTGATGACTAGTCTTTTTACCCTTTTTTCTGTTCTGCCATGCTTTCTTCCATGCTCCCCCTACCTAACGATTGTCCTTCCTGAGCTTGTCTGCCAAGCCATAATTCTTTCTACATTAAGATCTCTCCTTAATACTCGGTGTGACACTGAGCCACCTAGGTTTAAGCAACCTGCAGGCTGAGTGATCCAAAAATCAACCTGTAAGGATGTATTAGGGAAGTATTGAAGTGGTACCACTCCTTGTAGATAATTATCAAAGCCGTGTTAAATGGACAAGAGTTCTGTACTCTTAGAGGTAAATAATGTAATTGTATTTGTCAGTGTTTACCTATATCTTGTTAGGTGTTAACAATGTAACCAGATTAGCTTGTGGATGCTAATTCCCTTTCATGTCTTAATTACATTATATTATTCAGGAGGATGGTTCAGTTAACCTTAAGATCAAAGATCTAAGATATTGCAGGAAATAATATTACTTACATTGTCTTAAGCTTCAATTGTCTGTGCCATAATGAAATGCCTTGATAGTTTGAATGAATAAGTGCCTTATGTTAATTAATACTACAGGTTTACCTGTGTATACATAGGAAATAGGAATGGACTTCAAAGCAACAATGCATATTACCTATTCTTCATCCAAGGAATGCCTGCTCTGTTATCTGCTATCAAGGTACCTGGAGACCTCAGTCTTGTGGCTTGAACTTCCCCTAACAAGTTTAAGCAGATCTGAGATGACAGGATCAGGTCCAAGAGTTCTTTTATAGTTCTCTAGTGGGCTAGGGATAGCCTCTTGATAGCAGATAACAGAGCAGGCATTCCTTGGATGAAGAATAGGTAATATGCAATATGCAAACTCCTATGGAGGGATCTGAACAAACTCTATACATGGACTACCTTTTGGACTATATAACCTGTGGAATTTATCCTGGTAAGACTTTTTACAACTCAACACTCACCATCTCCACTATGAAACTGACCTAAGAACTTTACTCATATCTGTATGTATAATGATTTTTAACTACAATCACTTTTCTTTTTAAATAAATCGTAGTTTAGTTGATAAGAATTGGCTGTAAGCGTGTATTTTGGGTAAGATCTGCAATATTCATTGATCTGGTGGGTAATGTGTCTGATCTCTTGGGATTGGTTAACTTTATATTTGATGAATAAGATTTTAAGTAATCCTCACCATATTTGACTTGGCTGACTGGGTGGGAGCCCAGGGCTAGGCTGCTTAAGGGAAACTGAATTTTTTTTGCTTCTGTGTAATCAGTCTGGTATTGTAGAAGCTCCTTTGTTGCTGACTTGGGGAATCTAATTTATTAGAATAAGCCACTATTTTGGGGATCGTCTGCCCCATTCTTTGCAATTTGCCCTGATTGAACATTCTTAGTGTGGCCTCTCTTCAGGCAAAATTACTTTATGGCTATATAAACCATTCAAATGAATTGATATTTATTGGTTAGAAGTCTGATTTTAGACTTTTACATCCACATTTCTGTTATATTATCTGTATTTGCTGCCAGTGTATATTAATGACAGTCAGAGCAATCAGAATATTGCTATGTTAGAAGCTGCTAAAATCCTCCATTTATTCATAACACATGTTTCAGAGGTCATCAATCCACATTTCTCAAGACAAAAAGTTACTCTTTACAACTGTAACTATGCATCTTTACAAGTGTAACTATGCATCTTTGCTTATGATTAGCAAATAGAAATTAGTTCTAATTTGGTAAATTATGCATAAAACCATTGTTTTAAAATGTGTTGATGGTTACAACATTGGCATTTAAATTAAAGCTTCTTTTCATACAGAAAACATTTGTTTCAAAAGTAAGCATGTCTTCACGGTCAAGTGAAATAATTACTTTTCATTATCCTTCATCAATGGATCTGTCCTGGGTCCAGTTCTATTATATATCTTCATAACTGATTTGGATAATGGCATAGATAGTACACTTTTAAAGACTGTGGACAATACCAAGCTGGGAGGGGTTGCAAGCGCTTTGGAGGACAGAATTAGAATTCAAAATGATTTTGACAAACTGGAGAAATGGTCACAATTAAATAGGATGAAATTCAATAAGGACAAATGCAAAGTACTACACTTTGGAAGGAATAATCCATTGCACAAACATAAAACAGGAAATGACTGCCTAGGAAGGTAGTGGTTCACAAACTCAATGTGGCTCAACAACCTAGAACCGTTGCAAAAAAAAGCAAACATCATTTTAGGATGTATTAACAGGAGTGTTGTAAGCAAGACATGAGAAGTAATTATTTTACTTTACTCAGCACTAATAAGGCCTCAACTGGAGTACTGAGTCTAGTTCCGGGCACCACACTTCAGGAAAGATGTGGATAAACTGGAGAAAGTCCAGAGGAGAACAAAAAAAATGATAAAAGGTCTAGGAAACAATCTATGAGGAAAGACTGAAAAGACTGGGTTTGTTTAGTCTGGAGAAGAAAAGATTGAGGGGGAGACATGATAATAGTCTTCAGGTACGCAAGAGGCTGTTCTAAAGAGGAGCATAATAAATTGTTTTCCGTATCTACGAAGGGCAGGACAAGAAGTAATGGGCTTAAATTGAAGCAAGGGAGATTTAGGTTAGACATCTGGAGAAATTTCTTAACTATAAAGGTAGTTAAGAACTGGAACAAATTACCTAGGGAATGTATGGCATCGCCGTCATTGGAGTTTAAGAACAGGTTAGACAAACACCTGTCAGGGATGGCCTAGATAATACGTAGGCATGGGCTACACTACAGGGTTAGGCTGACATAAGGCAGCAACCTAATGTTGTCAGTGTACACGCTACAACATTGCTCCAAGGTGGGAGCCTTGCTCCAAGCAGCCCAAGGTGGGAAGCTGAGCGCCTCAAGGCAGCACCCAGGCTCCCGGCAGGGAGCTGCATGCAGAGCGAAGATCCCAGGCTCTCACTCCCACACACTGCCTCTCTCAAGCCAGTGGAAGCACTCCTGGTGAGGATGCGCACCACCAACAGAAGGGCAGTGTGGACATGAACCACCATAGTAATTACTGAGGTGACTATAAGTCAACCTAACATAGGTCAACTTAATTTTTAGTGTAGACATGCCCTTAGTCCTGCTGCAGTGCAGGGGATTGGACTAGATGACCTGACAGAGTCCCTTCCAGTTCTATATTTGTATGCATCTATACGATTCAGACAAATTGCTGATGTAAAAGATTCCATCCAGTAGGATTCAAAGAACCTAAAACCAGAGTATTATATATCTAGCGTATACCTGCATATCTTATGTTAAACACGTCAATAATCAGGAAGCTTAAAAGCTTTGAATGTTTCCTGCACCAATTGATTTTCAGGTATTTTAAATACAGAAAAATTCTGAATTTAAACATAAAGTCAGATCTTTACAAAGGAAACATTAGCGCCATACATTTTACATAGCAGGTGCAGATAAGACAGACATTAATAAATACCAAATGAAAACAAAAACCCAAAACACCACACATTCTAAGGTTAGAATTTCAAACTTATTCCTAAGTAAATACTAAAACTGTCACAAAAATAAAGGTACCATTTTGCTTATTCTAATTGAAGACCATGTTTTGAATTGTCTAGGGCTAGATTTATATCTTATATATTTTTAAAGCATGTAAAATGTCTTTCCCAAATAAATCATCCTGCTTCTAACACGTGAAACAAAGATTATTTATGCTTTAATTACTCTTCAAATACTACAGAATGTCATCAATTTGTCTTTGGTTTAATATTTTAACAGTAGTAACTGTGTGAGGTTTGAAGACAATTCTGTTCTTAAAAATTCTATTGAAATACATTTGGAGCACTAATATATCAATGTATATTGTAAGATCTTCTAGAAATTTCTAAATCAAGAATACCAATGATCAAGTCTTTGAAATCTGGTTTTACTATGCAGCAGGTCATACCAAGATGAACTTTTCCTAATTGCTCAACAGGTATAAAGTGAAACTTCTGTAAAAATTATCCTTTCAACTTTGAGAATCTCTAAAATGAGAAATAAAATCTGCACAATACGCAGATTAATGACATACCAATACAAAACACAGTAATACATGCAAACAAACAACGGCTCAGAGAAATGTTTATTCCTGACCAGCCACAACCCCTCCCACTATTAGGTTCCTCCCTGTCCTTTTGTTCTTCTTAATGATTAAATGCTGTTGGTCTAGACTGCAGGGTCCTAAATAAAAGGAAAATGGGGATGGGAAGTAGCACCATATATTTTCAGGATCCTTAACAAATACATTTAGATATAATATGCTGCATCGGACACCAGGCCTTGACTATGGATTCCCATCCTGACACTTCAGAAATGAAAGGATGTCCCTATTCAATATGGTGCAAGGGTGCCTAATATATCTTAACAAAAACAAAACAAAAACACACACTACAGAGAGCGGCAGATAGTTAAACAGAAAATAAAGTTAATTTTACAGTTACAATCAAATAATCAAGAAATAGGACTACCTGCATATAACCACAACTCTTACTAATCAAAAGGTAAGGATATCACAGATTGTCTTTTAACCAGGACTCTGCTCCTCAGACTCATCCATGGCATAAGGAGAAACTCCTGCTTCTAGTCTTCAGTTTAATTCTCTGTTACTTCTAAGAACTTCTTTTAAAAATATACAAACAATCTTTTTTTTTGGCCAGTGTAAAGATACTAACAGCCAATTCCTGATGAATTTTTCATAGTACAGTAATTTTTCATCGTTTGTATCTTTGAAACAAAAACTAGTTGATGAACTCGAAGATATTCAAAACTCAAAGTATACAACCATAAGGCTCCAGAGAGCTACAGCAAAAAAGCCTTCAAACTATTATTTCTTTCAGCAACCAGAACTGACAAAATTAGGACTAATTGTTTTGGGATTACCCAGTCAACTTATTTTTAGCAGAACACAACACTAATGGAAATACTTTAAGAAAAGCCAATTCCTTCAAGATCATCACAGACAATAAAAGTAAGTTCTAAATGCAAGTGGACTATTACTTTGGTATATTTTGACAGTATATTTATTCTTGTAGACCATGCCTGACTTTATTTTGGTTAATAGAACTAAGTATATTTTTTCAGATTGCATTAATTTTACACAGTGGTAGCACCCAGAAACCCATATACACAATAAGACTTTTGTGTCAGAAGTTGTACAATACAAAGATAGTCTCTCTAATCTGAGGAGCTTGCATTTTAATTTACATGTCATTCTAGATATATGATATATAACATATAGATGTTACATGTTCATATGATATATGATATAACATATAGATGTTACACGTCATTCTAGATATGACTGACGAATTCTTTATGCTTGCCTGTCTAAAGAGCAGGACAATGTGGAGTATATTTTCTGTTTCCCCAGCACTTCAAGCTTTACTCTATTATTTAACATATTTTGAATTTGTTACCATTCTTTACATCTTCCAGTGTGTGCGCCATCCTTTGCCTAAGCAAAAGCTCTAGGCCTAGTCTTAGTGCAAGGGACAATATCGTCCTTTGTGTCTTGTACAACGGTAAACACTTTGCCAGCACTTAAGTCTAGCGAGGCTCTTATATTAATCAAACTGACTTATTTTTTTTTAAATGCCTCAAATAGCCTAACTGGTGGATTATTGCAACATAGCATAACAACTAAACTACTAGTTGATTCTGAAATTGAATGGATTCTGTCCTTTGCTGAATAAACACAAAATATACATAAATTATGGAGAAAGAGAAAATAACATAGCAAGAATGTAAAGCATCAATGGGTTTGAACAAATTGTTCAGTTTCAGTAATAGTCGTCTTAACTGTGCCACAGAGACCATGAAATTGATTTAAAAGGAGGACTAATTGAGGTAGCAAGGAGGAGAGGTAAGTTGCAACAAGCACCAATTTGGACAAGATTTCAATGACTAATATCCAAGCAGCAGAAGAATGCCATGGAGTACAGGAAACAGACAGGACAACATTTACAGCCCAGAAGGTGGGCTTGGTGGGGCAGCTAAGGTCCTTTATGCCACTGTTGCACCTTTCTAAAGCAGGACTAATCCAGGAGCTGGAGGGCCCCCTATACAACATAGCCATGGAAGCCTGTCTAAATGTCTACAGTCTTCCAGGGCTGCCCAATGGGACATGGAGTTGTGTACTATAGCCCCACACCTCATATGCTTCTCCCAGCTCCACCCCTAACTGTAGCATGCCAGAGCTTGTGAGGAGGCTTAAGACAGTCTTCCACAGTGCTTACATGGGGGAATTCTCTGTAAGCTAAATATGGGGCTTTTAGGGCCCTTTTATGTTGCTCCAGACCTTTTTGAAGCTTAAGAGGTCAGAGCAGGGGGAGGATCTTGCACTAAGTTTAAGAGACTTTCCTTGGCAGCACAAGGCATAGGAAAATATGCATATACTGTTACGTGCAGAAGATGTGACTACACAAAGCAGACACTCTCTCATTTGTTTTTAATTTGTTGGGTACATGATTTGATGTGAAGGAAACTCATACTATGAAAGTTAATTAAAATATTTTCAAAAACCAAACAAGTTTTTTCCCCATACTCATGAGGCACAATAATATTACTTAAAAGTAGGATCCAAATCTGTGTGTCCTGCAAACTGCTTCACATACAGTACTTGAAGCTGCCATCTTGAAAGTTGCCCATTTATTAAGCTTAAAAAAAAAGTATGGGTTTCTGTTTCATCATGACTAGTGAGCTTGAAAAGCGTAACAGATTGCATGGATTTTTCTCTTCACTGATTTTGTTACACATTAAAATTCTATTGTTTTGAACATAATCTTTATTAGTTCACAACATATGTTGTTGAGTGCCCTAACAGTTCTGACAGCAACCAATTACTTATTACTGTACAGAACGACAACTCTCACAATCAATGACAAACAAAATTAACAGGTGCATTAACAGTGTTATATTTATACATATACACCAAGCACCATACAATCCCTTACAGGCCACAAAACAGCAAGGCCAGGTAGAGGAGAGTACAACACAATGCATTACAGTGGCTCACTGCTGAAGTGCCCTTTCATAGCATCCCTGAATGGTATAGCTCCACATTGAGCCCTTTTAATAGCCCTTGTGTCTGTCTATTCAAACTCAGCAGACAGCTGCTCCACCTCCACCTCAGTGGAAACTTCCCCCTTTGCTTCACAGATGTTGTGCAGGACAGAGCAGGCAGCTATAACCATTGTGATATTTTTCTCACAGATTCGATCTTGTGAGTCAACACTGCCAGTGAATTTTCAATCCACCAGAAGCACATTCAACCATCATTTTGCACCTGCTGAGGTGGTAGCCGAATCTCTTCTTGGTGCTGTCGAGGTGGCTGGCGCACAGTTTCAAGAGTAGAGCCCTGCGTAAATACAACATTTGTATCTGCAGCCAATCCGCGATCCACAAAAATGGTCTGTGGATATAAAGCGGATAACCGTGGATTTGCAAGGCTCTATTCATGACCAGGGGCAACAGATAGGCTGGGTCCCCCAGGATCACTATTGGCATTTCAACATTCCCCATGGTAATCTGCCAGTCAGGAAAGAAAATCCCTGCTTGTAGCTTTCTGAAAAGTCTTCTGTTCTTAAAGATGTGATTGTCATGCACCTTCCCTGACCAGCCTTCACAGATGTCTGTGAAGCATCACTGGCAATCCACCAACACTTGCATAACCAGAGAAAAGTAACCCTTTCTTTTGACATACTCTGTGACAAGGTGGTCTGGTGGCAAAATAGAGATATGCATGCCACTTATTGCTCCACCAAAGTTCAGGAACCCCACTGCTGCAAATTCATTCACTATATCCTGCACCTTGCCAAAAGACACAGTTCTGCATAGCAGGAGACGATTAATGGCCCTGCACACTTGCAATATAATGGCCCACACAGTTGATTTTCCAACTCCAAACTCACTTCCCACTGATCAGTTGCAAACTAGCATTGCAAGTTTACATAGTGTGATTGCCACTCGCTTCTCCATTATCAGTGTAGCTCTCATTTTGGTGTTCCTGCGCTGATGGCTGAGGTGAGCCATGCACACAGATCCAGGAATGTGGCCTTGTGCATCCAAAAGGTCTGCAGTCACTGTTTGTCATCCCAAGCCTGCATTACAACGGGATCATATCAGTCAGTACTAGTTTCTCAGATCCAGAAGTAGCACTCCACTATCCGAGCTGCTCAATGAATTCCATTATCAACATCCAAGAAGTTATGTTCCCCACTGATTCGTTTCTTCTTGCAGCTCTGCAAATACTGGAGAATTGTGTGTCCGGTGCTTTCAACGTTCTTGACAACAGTTCAACATCATGCTTCTGTCAGAGAGGTGTACAGTGAGAAGGGCCGCACAGGTTTGTGGGATTTTGAAAAAAAACCATGAAAATTATGAGATATAAATGACATCATGGAACGGAGGCAGTCGCACACTGGGAAGTTGATCCCTTTCTCCCAGTCATCCCTGCAAGACTTGTTTCTGCCCCACCATGCATTGTCAAAACCTTGCAAAAGAATGCACTGGAAGGTTGTGGGGTGCACACTAGCAAACCTATCCATGGTGCACTACACTGTGCATCAATACAAGCACTTCTGGTGAGTGCACGTACCACTGACACAAGGAGCCAAGTATTCATGCGTACAAGCAATACATTAACTGTGGCGGCTTTATGCCAATGTAACTTGCATCGACCAAAGTTTGTAACGTAGACATGGCCTTACATACCAACAGAATTGTTAATTCTCAGCAGAATACAATGGGATAAACAGGAGCAACAGAGCTGATCACTGTCCTTCCAAATCTGATGATGACGTGAAGAATTTAGGCACGCAGAACCCACACTTTAAAAAGCAGAACTAACATCAACTGGAGTACTTTACTATAAAGTCATAACCCTGGCCCTTTTTTTTAAACATATGGGACAATGTCAAGTTAGTAAAAGTATTAATAATCTAATGTCTAATAGTCTAAAACTAAAAAAAAATCAAGCCTAAAACCTAGTTAAACATTTCACCATTTAGGATTTTGAAGGTTTTTTTGCACTGCATACAGATTAGATTAATCTATTTTCATTGTTTTAACTTTTTGGTTTTACTGCACTAGCCAATACAAAAACATCTGGGTTTCAGATAACTGCAGCAGAATGTTTAAGTGAAAATAAAATGACTGAATGCAGTCAAACATTTTACTAGCAGGTTTTGTTGAAAAGAATATACATACAATTTAAATTTTGGGCCTGAACTACCTGACATATCTTATTTCAAAGGATTTTTTTCCAAGAAACAGGCAACATTCACCTCTCAATGGGAACTGGGCACCTAACCACACTTTGTGCCTTTTAAACTCTCTCCCTAAGTTTACACTGTGATGTTTAAAATAATATCTAGAACAAATAAAGGAGCAAGCTTTTCATCAGCTTCAGTGGGATCAGGACTTGGCCTAAACTTTAGTACCTAGCAAAAAATTCACAACAAAAACTACTTCAGTTTTTCTAAAACTCTGAAGGGATGACGTTAAAGAACAAACTGATTAATTAGAGAGAAAAAATATGTGATGAAAAAAGGAAAATACTGCTTTTAACAAATAAAGTTGGTCATGTGTTTCTCACTTTGAGAGTCTTCTGAAGAATACTATCTCTTCCCTGTGGTCAATATGAATGATTTTCAGTGTAGGATTGAAGCATTACCTTAAAATGTAAGATTTGTTGTTACACACATGCTAAAATACAAAATCCATATTTATCATGTTCAATTAAAAAACGTCCCAAGATTCATTGAGTCAAGAATCAATGCTTTGTAGCTTGAAAGTTTGCAAAATAAAACCTTCAGACTTTCATAGAAATGCAGCTTTTAAAACCTATCTTAAGTTAATGCACCATACATCTTTTCAGACATTGTCACAATTGTGGTATGATTTCAATAGATGAGTACGAAAATGGAAGGCAGCAACAGTGTTTCTTTTTAAAAAATTTGCTTGCCAGAGATGGAAGTATGCAAGGATATTCTAAAGTAAAAATGTATCAGATTACTCTAAAAACATTATGAACTTTTCCTTAACAAAATCCTGAATTGCTTTTCAACTGAGGTATATTGTGAGTACTTGCTAATACCAGCCAGTTCAGAATTCTTTTTAGTACAATGGCTTTACTAGCTAATACACAAGGTGGAGCCTTGAGGGCAGGGCACACCTCTAGGTTGCCCTGCTGCAACAATGAACCAATAGGGCAGTATAGCCCAGTAAGAATGCTCTTACTGGGTAGTGCTGGTTCCTGCAACAGGCTCTTGAGTTGGTTGGGGAGAAGGTCAGCTGATACTATGAAGAAAGGCAGAAGAGGATCTCTTCCTGCTCCACTCTTCAATGCAAATGGCTGAGCTACATCAAGACAAAATTATCTTTTAATATAAGCTTTATGACAATGCTCCTACAGCACCTTCAGATGAGGAACCAAAGTACTTCACAAATTTAATTATTTTAACCTCAGAATACATTTGTAAAGTAAGACAAAACTTGCCCAAGGTCACAAGGATATCTATGGCGGAGCTGAGAATACAGCACAGATCTCCAGGTTTTCTGTCTTGTACTTTAAACAAGACCATCCTTATGCCCGTTAACCATATTTTTAAAATACTTTTGTATGAATCAATTGTGTATTAAAATGGTAAATTTTAATGTCCTTTGCTACATCTGTGCAGTAGTGTTGATTAATGTACAGTGGACATTCCAAATGTGCTTTAAAAATCAGCATTACAACATGACATGTCATGTTAAGCTTACTAGATGTTTATCTTTATTGAATGTTTAAGAATCTATAGGTTGAGGATTTTATTGTGTACACATGCATAGTAGTTACTTAAGTGACAATTACTATAAGCTGTAGTGAAATAAATGTTTCTTATTTTGCTACTAAGTCACCTTGGAAATTTATGGCCTGATTTCTGGAGCTGCTGAGCACCTAAACCTTCGACTGAAGTCAGAGGGACCTGCACATGCTCAACACCCCTGAAAATCAGATCATTAAAAGTTTGAAGTTGGTTGCTAAATTGAGCCTTCTCTCTGTGCATGCAACTATATTTGTGAAAATGAAGGCAATTTGACTCCCGCCCCACAGCCTGGACTTCTACATTCCCATTCTTCATCAAATCAAATAAAAAAAAAAATCCAATCTTTTTAAATCATGATTTTTGAATGCCTAGGGTTGGCACTGCTCCAATAATATTTTACAATACCTTTGTTGCAAGAAATGAGACAAAATACCCTACTTCTCCTTTCATCTTAAAATGAATGAGAAGAACACAATTTTACCTACAATTGAAAACAAAGTGAATTTATGATTTTAAAGTTGTAAGAAAGAAAACGAAAGTTTTATTTGTCCATATTATTGAAATATTATTAGATTATAACTAGATGTACTGCACACAGCATTTGAAAAAACATTTCCTGGCTGATGGTAATATCATAATCATGTATTTTAGTTGTGCATATTTATGTTCAATATTGTGTATTATAATTTGTGTCACTAACATTGGTAGTAAGGAAATTAAATGTCTAGAGAGACCTTGTACATTTAATGTTAGTGTCTGATAGTTATGCACAACTGCATGCATTTAATTTCTATTTGGATATGTAAATGGAGTGTACAGAAGGCCCAAATACTGGGAAACTGAGTTCAAACATGTGATGGGAAAAAAGGAGGAGAAACAGAAAAATAAAACTACACAATAGATGGAGTTAAAAGTCTGATTACTGAAGAGGTCAGTCCTCTGAGGTGGGGTCCACAGGAGAAAAAAAAGTTACCTTTAAGGTATCCATGTTCTTCAACAAGAGATCCTCTTCTAAATTTAATTTTTCATAAATTTATATTACTTTTCTTTTAAACCCTTTCACTGAAGTGTTCATAAGTATTTGTTCTCCTGTGAAAACTGGCTCGGCATATCCTCGCTTGTAGAATACATAAGTATCTGCGCTGAGCCTGGAACCATCAAGAAAAACAGTGACCAATACGGCTGTGCAAATCCCTTCATGGATCCAAATGTAGAGACCAGGAGCTATCATGAAACATGTGGCCCCAATTGCCCTCAGTTTTTTCTTACAGTGGCTAGCTGAGTGTCAAGCAGTGTGTTGCAATCTTTTACTTACTAGGCTTGTTTTTATTGGTGAGCAGGTAGGTTTGTTTTCATACTCTGAGAAACTTCCTGGTCCCACACACTATGTTCAGTTCCTTGCATGCCAAAGCTCTGGTTCCTGTTTTGGTATTGTTTAATGGCTTATATAGCTTCTATTTCCTGTATTCATTTGAAATGTCTGATTTCAGACATGGAGGCAAGTTTTTAAACATGAGACAGAAGAAGATATATAACATACCAACACATTCACTGCCTCGTATGCCTGGGAAGGTCCCTCTCTCTCCGGTTTGTAACTGTGTGTCTGCATTTTTTCCCCCGAGGGCGCAGAAGAACAAACTAAAGACTTTTCTGTTGTGGGAGACTTGAAGGCTATTCTGCAGGTCAATCCACTCTAAATCTGAGTACAGCAGAGATCCTGGACCATTGAGTTCTAGTTCCATTTTGTGAAAGCTTGTGTTGACTATTCACTCAATGCTGTAAGATGGTTTCTTAGGCCTTTGTTTTCACTTGTGGCTTGTGTAGGCTCTGTAGCTACATGCTGCAACGAAAGGTAGGCTGCATCTTCATTACAGTGTGTAGCTATGGGCAGCAGCAAAAGGCTCTGGCAGGGGAAAGGCAGCAGAGAAAGGTTTCAGCAGCCCCCACTGCCTATCCCTGGTTCTAAGGGGACACTGTTGTCTGATGGTTAAATTACACAAGATGACCAAAACATTGAGCACAATCTGAGAGGCAGTACGGCTAAGTGGATAAGACTTGGGTCTGGCATGTTAGAGACAATAAGGTAAGAGGGAAGCTACCCTTATGCTCAAACAAATCTCTAAAATCTCACATCCGTAAAAATCTACAATGGCAGAGAAGAATGTCCATTCATAATCTAGTCACCTCTTCCAAATTTTTTGTTCACTTTGAAAGTCAATATATAAATAAATGGATTGCATAAAACAAGCATCCATTGTCACCACTTACATGCAAAAACATTTGTGGATTCCGCTTCATTTTGAAACTCTAATTTATATTGCCAATCATAATTTTGAGAGAAAGAATGGCTAGCTTTCATACCTACTGCTTTAGTGAATGTTTTTTTGAAGAAACGTTTTCCAGTAGCATGGGGGAGTTGAGTTCTTGATGTACCGAAGTTTTAATTGTGGCATGCTGGGGAGCTCAGTCAATTGCCTTTCCCTCTCTCAGACAACCCTGGTGCCTCTGGGAGACCTCCACCAGCAATACCTCCAAAAAATAAAAATACCTACTGCTGCATAAGAAAATGCTGCTCGTGAGATCCTTTGAAGACTGGTTCTCTTCTAATTCTGGCCTGATGTGACCTTTGCTGCCTTCTATGGCTGTCAGTAATAAGGGCTATAGCGGTGAGAACAGTAGTCTGATGGTTAGAGTGCTAGTTTGAGGCTTGGGAGACCTGTGCTCAATTCCCTGCTCTGCCATAGGCTTCCCATGTGAAATTCTGCAAGTCAATTACTCTCTCTCTGCCTCAGCAATCCATCTGATAAATGTGAATGGGGGTGATCTGATCAAATATATTAGATTGAGGTGCTCAGATACTGAGGTGATGGGGCCATACAAGTACCTTAGAATGACTTTTTTAGGAGCTAGCTGTGGGTTTTACAAATAAAAGAAAGAAAAAGCAGGAAATAATGCTAGGTAAAATTTAACTAGATCGAGAACAATGCTCTAGAGCAGCGGTTCTCAACAGGTGGTATGCGTACCACCGGTGGTACACCGAAGAAGGCTGAGTGTTACGCGTGCCGCCGAATCCGCTGGAAGGGCCCTCCCACCCACCCTCGCGAAACTGTGCCGCTGAAAAGGGGAAACGGCGGAAGGGTTTCGGCGGAGGGCATTGTTCCCGCCATGGAGCCTACTGCGAAACCCCGCCGCCGCCGAAAGCCCCCCCCCTTTTTTCCCCAAGTGGTACTCAAGTCAGGTACAGTCAGGTCAAGTGGTACTTGACCTGACTGTACCTGACCTGAGTAGTACTCAGGGAAAAAAAAAGGTTGAGAACCGCTGCTCTAGAGTTTCAATTTTCCCTGCCTTGCTAAAATAAAAGGTAGATGCAGTCCTAATCACTACTTCAATATCTTATGAAAGATACTCAATATTTTAAAACTAACTTCAAACTCTAAATGGTATAATATATATACATTGATTATACCACCAAAATCAGAGTTAATTAAAAAACCCAATGCAAAATACTAGCATATGGTGTCATTCTTTATTAGAATGCTGTTGACTTATGTCAACCTGAGACTCCTTATCCAGAGAAAAGGATCGTTCTTCCCCATCTTTGGAGCCAAATGATTCTTCTCATATGAAGAATCTTATATTAATAGGGCATTTGTACAACTGAATTCAATTTAGCATACTTCTCAGTCTTTCTCAGTTACCAGCTTTATCAGAAAACCCTGCACATACAGATCTATCTTCCTTATTAAACACATCTATTAATGGCAAAACAATTGCCCAAACGTAACTGGGACCCTATTGTGCTGGGCATTGTATAAACAGATAAGACAGAACCCTGCTCTAAAGAGCTTACAATACAAGATACTCCCAATTTTTGTACTGCAGCAAGGTGGCAAGTGGCACTTTAAAATTGGAGCTGCAAGTCTTTTTACAAAATCGCCATCAATTTAGCAGCGAACTATGATCCTCACCTCTGTGCATAATAGCTTCCCTTGTAAAATTTAATATAGATGGTTAGCATAATATGCCAAAGAAGTAACCACACAATTTTACTTTGAGTATTCCTCCCTCCTTCCCTTCCTAATATTTTTCCCTGTGCATCCTTCATCATACTTGTTTTAAGTTTCTTGGGACAGGAACGATAATATTTTCTCTATTAATGCACTATTTATTACCTTTGATACTGCATACAATAACTAAAATAATGAATCTGCCAAAAGCCAACCAAAAAGAAACATTCAACATACAAATATAAAAGTTAAGAAAAAAGCTTAAAACTAGATATGCTGCATCTATATGATGCTCTGTCTGGCTACTGGGAGAATTCAGGGAATCTTAAAACCTGCAATATGCCTATCAGAAAATTACTCTTACCTGCTGCATGCAGAACACTTTAATCTATTCAGGCATATAACCAAGTGTCCAAATGATTCTATATTACTTCAGTGACCACAGTCACTGAAAGAGATGGTACATGCCCATGTATCATACCAACACTTCTCTGAAGCTACTATCTTGAATCTCAGCCTTCATTTATCCATATTGCCAACCTCAAGAGATCAAATATCAAGAGAGTCAGTTCCCTGAAAATCATGAGATTAAAAAACCCTCAAATTTTTAGTCTCTTGACTAATTCCCCTAGACACCTCTGTGCTCGCTTTCTCTCTCTCTCTCTCTCTTTGTGAGTGAGAGATTAATTTCGTACACCTTTCCCTGGATGCTCCACTTACTCTCTCCTCCTTCAGACAGGAACACTATCATACATTTCTACTGTGTTGACTCTCTCTTCTCCTAGTTTTCCACCTTTCCCCCATATTCTCCTCCTGTATGAGGGCTATAAAACGGAGCTGGAAAATTAACAATGAACAGCCAAGAAGCACAAAGTATTCTATGTATGTTTTCCAATTATTTTTCAGTAAATCTTTGTGTAAGCCATAAAGATCTTTCCACGGAAGCATGTCTTTACAATAGCAAACACCCTTGCTAACTGCTGGAAAAACCTTAACCCAAGCAGAGCTTTCTATAACTCTATTCTATTCTGTATAGATTCTTATACCACACACTGCCATAATATCTGAATGTCTTCTAGTAGTGCATTGAGCAACATAGCTACACATTTGTCATGTGGTATTTGTTTTCTCATCCTCTCCTGGGAGAGAAGCATGTGCAGTTAGGGATCTTGTTTTGGCAGGGTGTGTTTTTTTTTTTTTTTTTAAAGTAACTATAACTGTTTCTAGGTGTTTGTTAAAGAACACAATGTTAAAGAAATGTGCCTTGCACTTGGAGTAAAAAATGGTGAGGTTAGTGATGGTCTTCAGTTCTGGGGGAAGTTCATTTCATAGTCTCAGACCACTCCTGGACAAAGTTCTGTCTCTCTATTAGACAAGCTTTAATCTTATTGATGAGAGTTTCATTTTGCCACAGGAGCGTAGTTATCTGCTACTGTCTTCATCCTGGAACTTGAAGCTGTCCCTTAGATATCCTGAGCCAACGCTACATATCCCTTTGACAGTAAGTTCCGAGACTTTTAACTTGATTCGAAATTCTATGAGAAGCCAATGGAGGTCAGGTTTGATGTGCTCACGGTAGCCTGTGTTACTGAGAAGATGCACTGCAGTGTTCTGTACTAGCTGGAGCTTCCAAAGTGCTGAAGACTTCATTCCCAGGTATTGCATTGCTGTAGTCCAGCTGAGAGGTGCAGTAATTATTTATAATACTTAATTTTTTTAAATCAATTTTCACATTCAAAGCACTTCACAAACACATTCTACTTTTTTTGCATAATTTTGATCAGCTATGTATATGTTATCCAATTGCAATACAATTTCGTTGTTTTTTTTTTAAACCTCAAATATCCAAATAGCTAAAAAGAATTTGTATTTTAATTATCCTTCCCTTACACTACCTGGGGGCTTCTCCTCTGGCTAGGACCCCAGTTGTAGGATGTCCTCAACAACACTGGAAAGAGCAGCTGATGGGGTCTGGGCAGAGAAGAACTGCAAGTCAGTGGGAGGCAGAGAAGTGTTGCTGCTGGTTCCAAGGTCCTGGACCCAGCAGCAGCTTCTCCCTGATCCCCTCGGCCCCTGCTCCAGGACCCCCTCTCTCTCCACTATTACTGAGATAAGACCAATCCTCACATGAAGGCAGAGCTCAGTGGCAAGGTCAAGTCTGAGTTTTAGCTACATAGGGTATGGCTACACTGCAACAAAAAAGCTGCAGCAGGAGTCTCAGAACCCAGGTCAATTGATTCAGGCTCACAGGACTAAAAATAGCAGTGTAGTTGTTCAGGCTGGGGTGGAGCCCAGGCTCAGAAACACTCCCCCGCCTCAGCAGATTTCAGAGTCCGGGCTCCAGCCTGTACCCAAACATCTATACAGCTTTTTTTAGCCCCACAGCTATTGACCCAGGCTCTGAGACTCCATGCTGTGGGATTTTCTTGGCAGTGTAGAGATACCCAGAGGATCCCATACAGAGCTCTGCCCATGCATGCAGCCCTGAAAATTGTGGGAATGGATTTGCTCCTCATGTCCTCACAACACATCCCCTTGCAGGAACCAAGGTACTGTGATTCATGATTAATTCACAAGTGTTAGCATTACTGATTTTTAAAATAAAATTAAATATCTAGCTGTCATTATTGCAAAGAAAATCTCAAAAATGCAAACTGAGGAACTAAAGCAGACATGAGTTTACAGAGAGTCTGGAACAAAAAGCACTGAGGTGTGAACTACCACATTCATCTTAGTGAAGTGCTAACTCAGTTACCCAGTGACAATTTAAATGTCAATATTGTTAACTATTTCATCTTTCATATAAGGAAGGAGAAGGATCAAAGAACTGCACAATTTAGTGACACCTCCTTTTTGTGACACAAGTGGGTGGAGTTTGGAGATACCACACTTATATTTCCCCTCACCCCAATCAAGAAGAAGCCTAACAGAGACCAGGTACATATTGAAGCCCCACAGAGGTCAACAATCTATTGTGAGCAGTATTTTGGGAACTCGTATGTATGGAACTTGAAATAGTATCCCACTTTTCTTTTTTTGACTCCTCAAAACACAACTACAATACTGTTGTCTCTTGAGCACACAGCAGTACTCATGGACATGTCCTATACAAATAAAATACAAAAATACTTTTACCTAGCATTAGGGACATTGTTACAAAGCAGGTAGGCTCCTTTCTCTGCTCCTCAGGTGACTAAAAGCAGTCTCCTCTACAGGCTGGCAAAGGATTCTGGGCATGATTATAGTGAGCTATTGGTCTCTGTGTCTCAGCTCATCTATAGGGTAGAAGCTGTCCAAAGTTTTGAGGATGCAGTGAACTGAGCCAGGCCAAATGCACTACTTGCACATTTCTGCATCAGTTTTCCAAAGAGCACAACAACTTAAATGATGTGTTAACAAGCCCTAGTGTGTTTCACAAAATAGAAAAGTTTACATGCCAAAAAAAAAAAAAAAAAAAAAGGTTAGATACTGGAAGTTTTGCATAAAATAAGTAGAGTATGAATACTGAAACAATTACACTGTTTGAATTTCACTGCACATCTCTTACCTAGCTTTGGAAATACTATTAAGTATTCTGCATTGCACTGAGGACATGCAACTCGAGCTGTACTGTTTCCTCTCTGTTTTTCATCCACCCAGCGCTGTAGACAAGTCTGGTGAACCCATTTTGTAGAGCCTCTGCACCTGCAAGGTCTCACCCACTCTGCTGTTCGATCATCTTCATCAGTAGCAAAACACACCCAGCAACTTCTGTAATTAAACAAACATGTATATAACACCTAAAAATAATATTTTTACAGGTAAAGGACTATTTTTTTAAACTTACACCTGGAGAGGGCAATTATACTTGTGACTCCTTCTTGAAGCACCAAAAACATCAATACTTCCTTTGCAGAGTAACCTTTTCCTATTTGTAAAGCAATAATGTTACTGCCCATAAAATATTAGTTTTAAAATATTATGGATTATTAAACACTCTTAATTCAGTTTGATAATTTAGCAACTAATCAATATCAAGGTTGCAGGCTCAAAATCTTAATCACTTGATAGATATTTGCAAAGTACATGTTCTTTATATTTTATCCACACCTCTACCCACCTAAGAACCACTGCAAAACACATGCTTTGCTGTCTGTTTTCATCAAAAACAGAAAGCTATGCCAGTAGTCCAGTCCCTGCAAAACGAAAAGTCCAAACCACTGTGTGTTTGTGATGAAGGCTAACACAAAGTGCTGTAATGCATCATACTGGTTTTAAACTCCCAACAATGAGAAGAGTTGAGGAATTAAGTATGACAGTACTCCACTTGTATAGCAGCAAAATATTACAAAAGCACCAACAATACACACTTTAGTTACAAAAATAACCACAATGCTGTAAATGTTATCTGGATACAGTATCAATACTTGGCACTTAGATAGCACCTCTCATCAAAATATCTCAAATCATTTTACAAAGGATGGATTATTTACAGTTAGGGAAAATTAAGGAATGAAGGGGTTATGAGACCTGTGTAGAAAGGAAGAGAACTCAAATTCCTTAAGTTCCAGATCCCTGTTCTAACCATTCATGCACTTTTTCCAGGCACTCTGGATATAGTTTTAAAAAAAATGTGAAATATAGTTCTGGCCTAAAAGGTTTCTAAAATTTCAAAATGAATGATTCCATCATTTGTTTTACACTGAATTATCTTTTGCTGCCTAATTTCATATATTAATTAATTTTAGGGGCTATGGTAGAGTCTAAAAATATTTCAGATTCCATGAGTTATATTACCTGCTTCCTTACTATGTAGAAGTTTGCTATTAAGAAATAATTGCAATAAAATTTGCAAATCTTTCAGTTGCCTCATTAAAATGGTGCCCCCATCAGCTAGATTTTAAGAGGCAGTCATTGTCTAATTTGAGACATCCATTAAGTGTCCCCAAAACATAAGATCCAATATTAGATTTTGAAAAAGAAATACTTACTGCTGAAGGGAAAAGTTTTCAAGAAATGCTTAACTGCAGATTATCTTATTTAAACATCCTTCTGCTATGTTTACCACTCAAATACTGAGTGTACAAGAACCAGAGAGGAAAAAGTAGTCGGTTTATAAGCATCTGAATGGCATACAAAAGGTAAACACTAGGTAATGAAAATAAGTTAATATTAACAAGTTTAATAATTTAAGGTGTTAAATCCCTAACTATTCTTATAAAGTAATGAAGTAGTGTCCCCTTAAACTGTTTAAAACATGTTAATTTTATTCAGCTATTTATTGACTTTTAAGGTAGTTACTTTTTTTTATAGCTATAATTACTCATCCTGTGCACTGAATGAGGCAGAAATTCAGTAGAAAAAACCCAGTGTTGATCACGTAATTAAAGACTAATGCATAGGCGCAAAGTGGCTTATTTCTGGCATTTCTTAGCTTTTGAGTGTTTGCTTTTGCAACCTTAATGTTATTAACAAAGTTTAAAAACAAACCAAATTTCATCACGTGGTACCATATTGATCACCAACATACACATCATGCTGGGCAAGGCTGGGATCTTTACATCCATGGTAAAGTCCTCTACTACTTGAGTAACCAACAACAGTAAAAGAATTGTGTACACAACTGCCATTAGAGAGGGATGGAGTCATACTGCCAGTAAGTTTCACAGCTATGCTAGACAGCAAAAGAATGTTGACTCCTGACTAATGGGTTCAGTTCTAGGTCCTGTAAGTTTTTTTTCTAGTGATTATGAACCCTTCTGTTCCTATACAACCCTGTCCCTTTCTGCTGCTAATCCTCCTCTTACAGCTCTTGCCTTTTTTTTTCCTAACTCCCTTTTTATTATTCCTCCCCCAATCTTCCATCCCTGTCTGCCCCTCCCGGCCCATGCTCCGAATCCTCACCTCATCCCATTCCTCACCCTTCTGCATTCGTGTCAGGGAGCTTCTTCCAGAAGTGCTAAGGACGGTTTGATTTAAATCAAGTAGAAAACCTTGATTTAAACCATTGATTTAAACCAACTTTTCCATTTGTACTTCAGTTATTTTCTAAAGAAAGGTGCATTCTCAGTGCTTGATATAACTATTAAAACATGGTTATTTACAACTAAATAGAGCTTTTATACTAAATTTTGTACATCATTTTGCTAACTAGGAGAGTGCAGTATATAACTAAATACATTTAGTTAAGCAAATTATATATCTTAATGTTTTCAGATTATTACTAATTGTTCATTTTTAATATGCTAGAAAATGATGAATGATATATGGCTAATTCACTGATCAATTAATGTTTTGCTCATGATTTGTATTAAACTGCATTAGGATGGTAACTGGAATTTAAATAAACACAAAATGGCATATAAATTTTATTTTTATTGAACAAAATAACTTTAAATGTTTTGAATACAGGAGCTGGAGATTAAGTTCCCCTGCTGGGTGGAGTCAAATATTCAAAATTTGAGAACTCTGGTAGGGAGAAGCTATAAAATAGGAATATGAGACCACCCAGGTGGGCTTAGTGGATAATCCTGATCAGACACATGGTGTCCTTTTGGAGTCAGAAGCTGGCTCCCAATGCTTGGGAGGATTGCCAGTCTCTTACACCCACTAGCAAAACCCCTAGCTCCCACACAGGATCACGCTCTTAGTACAATACATGACCTATTGTGCCATATTTATAAAACTTGACCTCAAAAGTTAGATAGCCACCCTTCCCCATTCTTCCTTTATATAGAAAAGCAGCCTTTAACTCAAAAGCTTTTGATAGAAACTCACAGATTCAACATTTTTTATTTAAGTGTTTTAAGATATTATATGTTTAGACTAAGATATTTTATATTAAATTCAGATTTCATTTTAAACAGGTTTAAACTGAAAAAACTTGAAATTCAAACAAAATAAAAATCCGATTTTTTTCTCAAAAAATATCGATTTTTAGGTGCCCTGCTGTGGTGCCTGGAGAAGAGCCAGAGAAAGCACCGAGAGCAAAGGAGAGAGTCTCCCTGCTCTCAGTTCTGGTGCCACAGTAGCCTTTGTTAGCTAGGAGGAGCATTTGCAGGGAAACTCCTACTCAGAGCCTACAGCCTCATTCTGGAACATGCTTAGTCACTCTGTGACGTAGGTGCATATGTCATTTGTAAGAGATGTAGGAGCTGTTCGGTACTAAAGCATACTCAGTACAAATAGCTAAATTCTCTTAAGATTCCATCAAACTAACAATTCTCCATATTGCATGTATGAACTGAGATTTTTCAAAGGCTCATAACCTGGACAAATTTAGAGGTCACTTCCAACCCCCCACAGGGACAGCAAAAAGCACATCCCTGACCAAGGCAATCTTATGCTCTAAAGCCCAGGGGTGCTAAAGCTTCAACAAACAATGGATGTAAGGTTTTTGGGTTTTAAATAAGCAAATATATATTTCCTTAATCTTGTTCTCAAATGGCTGAACCATTTTAGATTAAACTAGTTGAGGCAGATACCCATAATAGGAAATTTCAGCTCAAACTTTAATTTTGGCTAAGTTATAATTAATGAAAAACAGTATCTTTTAAGGGAAAATGTTGAGTTATCTTAACTATAGTTATTGCTATCAGTGTCGCCTATAATAAATTTCCTTCCTCACTATTTTAGACATTAAGATAGTTAGCAAATACAAATAGTACAAACACTTTTAACTTAAAAAGAACCACTCTACTAAATGAACAAATATTAACGATGTTTTTTGATGTGAGGGAAGAATTTGAGGTATTACATTTTTGCCTCCAAAATACCAAGCAAAGTACTGAAAATGTATAGTGCAAAAGAGATCCTTTCAGTTCAATAAAAAAAATAATCATGCACATAACCCAGTATTTTAAAACATTGAATAAATGCTACTTCTGTATTCCAACCAAGCTAGTATTAAACCACTAATGCACTTAGACACATCAGTCACTGCTATCAGTTCTGCAGCTGAACAGAATTCATTTACCAAATGTTCCACACAGCAATTACCCCAAGATCATATGGGTATTATCGCTCAAAGCAAAAAAGAACAGATTTAGAACAGTAAGCAGTTCTTAAATGTGCAGCTATTTGTACTCTGAAGGGCCACAGACCCATTTATCAATGTAGGGAATCAAAAATCAAACGTGCTAATGCAAGAAAATTATAAGCAGATGCCAACTTCCCAAAGTTTGATATCCAAACCATTAAATAAGTCACTTTTGCAGATGAAATAACTTTAAAATATGTAATTCTCTACTCTGCATTTTTATACTGCATTTAATTGAATCATAAATTCAATATGTATTATAGATAACATTCACAACACACCTTTAGATTTAATAGTTTACTGACACACCCAATATGTCTCATTTTTGTATGTGACCCTGAACTGCTGCTTGAGAACCAGAGTAAGAATGCCTGGTAAAGCCTTTAAAATGGTAATTAACATCTGTGGCTTAGATCCAGATGTTTGGATAGATGATATTCATGCCACTGTCCTGTCTGTTTATTCAGATTAACCAATCCAACTTCTGAAAGTTTTGCTCAGTTCATTCAATTTTAAAAAGAGAAAACCACTAACTGCCCTAGTCTGCTACTTCCAACTTAGTATACTATTCCATGTTGCTTTTAGAATAGAATCACTGGGAAGTCAGATTCCTGCTGATAAATCACTAAAACCTCTTTTGCACGAATTTAGAAATAAAAAATGGGTAAAATGACAATCCAACTGAAGCTTTAGGACAGGGTAATGTTTTTAAAAGATTTAATTCTTCTGAGTTATGTTTTCAGTTTATGCACACACTTGTACATGCAAATTAGATAACTGTATACAGAAATGACTGGCCACACAACTATATGCCCACATTAAATTAATCAGGACTTGATAAATGCAAGTGGTGGTACTTGGGCTAGATGGCTTCAAGGTCAAATTTGGCACAAGGTCTTGACTCTCACCCAATGCTGATACTTTTTTGCTGTAATAAGATATATTGCTTTCAAAAGGTTATACCCAGCTCCTTTTGCTTGTCCTTAAATAAAAGGTTTCCATAATATTTTTCAAAAAAGCATAGGAAATATGAAGGCTCTCTCTAGGTTCAGAATTTATCAGACCAAAAATTTAAGATTGACAACACATCAGTGATTTAAGGATTAAGTACAGTTAAAACACCGTGGTTAAAAGCCAGTCATCAGAAACCAAGGAAATTCAGACTAATCAAACTTTAAAAGAAACCAAAACATTTGAAGCTATAGAAATGCACAGATAAGTCACCCAAATCTTATTTCTGTCCCATACCATAATTAAACACCCACCCCACTTTCTTTTTATCCATATCTACTTTGTAAGATGTTTTTGGATCCAGAACTTTAAGAGCTTTCAGGAGTCTTCCACATGCCAACTTCTGCCTCTAAGTTACACTCATGGAAGTGTACCAAATATAGGTTGCACAGGAATATCTGAGATGCAGAATTGGGTCTGCAGAATCTGCATTACTGGTATAATACCTGCGAAGGAAAATACCCAGCTTGACATTCAGATTCTAGACAAGTGTGAAGGGTAGGCAGTTAGGGGAAAAAAAAAAAAAAAAAAAAAAGACGACATTTTTAAACTTCTAAACTAAGCAAGTCTGAGTTGGAGTAGATGAGACCACGAAGAACCCCACAATGCTATTTTGTGACAAGGTCTCCTGTGTCACATATTTTAGTCTTTGGCCTTCTATCACTTGAAAATTTCACAGCCATAATACATCACCAGTGCAGTTCCACCAGTAATAGCAATGATAGAAGCTGTAAGTAGAGGCAGGACTCTGGTATTTTGTTCACCATGTTATATAACTGTATTAAGTCTGAGCACTCCCTCCATTTCAGCTTCTAATATTGTTAAAACTAGCAGGACTGCACAGGCAATGAATTATGGCTATGAAGCTTGCTACTATACATAAAATCTTGCAGGTTTTTGGCCCTTATGCTTGTGAAGATAGTACTACATCAGTTCACACTGAGAAGGTTGTGTTCATCTGTCTTTAAACTGAGATATTGAAAAATACATGCTAATAGATCCTGTTCATCTCATTGGGGAATTAACACCGAAGTATGACTTCAGTTGTGTCTGCGCTAATGTTTTTTAGGAAGTGTCCCAATGTTGCAGGCTTTATCAGCAGTAATGCCACAGGCATTTTTATGGCCCTTTTGCCCTTATGTGCCCGAAGCCGGTCCAGGTGACAGGGTGATAAAAATGCTCCAAGTACAAGGAACAACAACAGTCAAGCCACAAAATGACAAGAGACTGGGGGGCAATGGTGAAACCACTACTAACAAGTAAAATCAGTGCCAATTAAAGCCCGTCAGAAACATCTTAATCACGGATTCGTGGTGGTTGGTAAACAAGGAGTCCTCCATCCACAAAGTGAGACAAACCAAACACATTGCTATTCATAAAAACATTCTCAGGCATTGCACTCTTCATAATATTTATCTCTGACCACCATCACCCTTATTGCTGGCCAGCTTCAACAAAGTCAGCTTTCACGCATTCAGCCTACAATCCTTTCTAGGTGTGCAACTACTGGGCAGAATGCACAAAGCTAGAAATGTACAGCTACATATCAGTGTACTGATTTTTTTTCCATCACTTCCAACAAACTTTTCCAGTGATATCATTTACATGTTAAAAATGGGAAAGAATGGAACACTGAATCCCACACTAAGATAGGTGGCTGGGTTCCAGCTCAAATTTGCCACTTTTGGGATCCCGTCATTTTAAGTGTGTCCTAAACTATATCCTACATGGATATAAAATTTGTATCCACATCCGATCTGTGATTCACAAAAATGATCCGCGGGTATTATCCGCAGTTTTTCAGGGCTTTGGATACAAAATTTGGATCTGCATCCATCCACGATCAACACAAATGGTCTGCAGATATCTGTGGCTATAAAGTGAATATCTGCAGGTTTGCAGGGCTCAAACCTGAACCACTAAACTTTTGCAGATGTGTCCAGAAGTGCTGTCATTAGCCATAACAGCCAACAGTTAAGAACCTGATGACAAAACTTCAATCCATGAGAAGGACAGTGGCCGTGACTTATTGCCAGCAGAAGCTCATGGATCACTCTTGTCAATGTGATCTCTACTTATCCGAGACACAACAGGAACCATCCAAAACATTATTGACCTTGAGAAGACCCTGAAGATGAAGCTGTCATCTTCTCAACCTCCCCTGAAAAGAAAAGATGAAAGATCTCTGTAGAATTTATGTACAGCTAGCTCAGTGATGATTTACCAGATATATCTGAGTCTCAGAGCTGACTATATCAGTGGACCATTCAGATTCAGAAAGGAAGATACTCTCAGTATCCATGTCAAGCTATAAAAGAGAAGCACCAAATTTGCCTTTCTTGTGAAAGAGAGGGATTTGTACTTTAGAATACAGCAAAATGAGTACTTGGGTGAAATGTAATGGTTTGATACACAGGTCAGACTAGATGATCTGATGATCCCTTTTCATCATTTTATTGAGTTTAAGGTTTATATTAAGTTCTTATTCAACATTCCTTCCTCATCTCTCTCCTCCAATGGGACAAATACAAGTCTATCCCCAGAGTCACAAAACTGTTCAGGCCACGACAGTGGCCATATAACTGAAGAACACAACAGGAGAAGACAGTGATGGAGTAGGCTACTGTCCTGAAAGTGAAGTCAGAAATTCTATGAAGTAACCATTGTTCATTTCAGATAATACCCTTCTGATATCATAAACCACAGTTAGGAAAGTGGCATCTCTCTCCGATTAAATGCTGAATGAAGGGAAAGTCAAAATAACCACTTCACTCCTCCTGCTTTTGAGCAAAATCTGGATTTAGTTTGTAACAGGGAGAGTAGCTGGCTATAGGCATTGAATAACTAGGCCAGGATTGTCTGAAAGAACTGCTATAACAGAGTATTTAAATGAAAACTTAAGATTCCTACAGAACTGTTTTGCTGGCTTAGACTGAAAACAAAATTTAACCTTGATACCAAGGAGCTGATTATTCAGGCCACTAATACAACAGAGACATAAGCTATTTCAATAAGGACTGTAATACACGAATTGCACCATTCCTTAGTTATCTCTGATTGTATTGCAAAATCTATATGGAACTGGGCAAGCCATTCCATGATTTCCTTGAAGAATAATGCAGCATTAATAGCAGCTCCTGGCTGAGAGTCTACACATTTGAAAATCCCGAAGGCCTTTTCCATCTCCTGATCTAGATCATCTCGAAGTATCAGCATTTAAGAAAATTACAACTAAGGATTTAGTACAACTACAAAGGGATTTATACAAGCAGTTGCTAGGTAGCATTCCCAAAATTTCCTCACCCAATTAATATTAGATTCTTGTCAGCCACTATTTCAGCAATAGATGCTGCTCTGTAGTTACCCCCGACATCTTTTTAAAAATCACGAAGTATTTTTCTACTCTCATCTTCAAGGTATATAGGGAGATCATTCTCTTTCAACTAGTACAAATGGTTCTCTCAGTCCTGGAAACCTATTTCACCAGTATCAGTTCTCCTGAGACAGAAGAAGATTCAGGGGATTCTGCCTCAGAAGTTTAAAAGTTTATTTGCCCTTCTTCTGAGTCAGAGAATAGAAAAGTGAAGACTGCAGAATTTCTAGAAGTCCTGCTGGTAAAGCAATCCTCTAACAGACAGGCAGGCAACAGCAATCAGTGGAGCACCCAAGCCATGACAGAAATTCTACATGGTCTACTGGAGATAAAAAGCCAGGAGAACCTTGTTCCTGTAGTTGCTACTTTCTAGCAAAACAAAAGTCCAAGACCTGTCCCACCCCACCCCTAAAAGACACTGCTGCAGTCATGTAGTCTCCGCCACCACAGGAATCGGTGTGTCATCCTTAGAAATCCAGTTTGGAGCTTTTATTCTTGATAAATGAGGTTCCATGGCAGAACTGGGTAGCCCAGCTAAAGCTGTGGACTGCTCTACTGCAGGATGCCATCTAACCAAAGAAGTCTAAGGTCTATTCAAATACTGACAAAACAAAATGTCAATGCTGGCCTGCAAAGTGCCACTGCCAACACATATTGCATTAGTCATTAAATGAGTATCCTTTGGATGAAACTCGGTAGAGGTTTTACACTCAAAATATAATGGATTTTTTCAATTAAAGACATTTTTGTTTTTCATAGCGTAATAGATCAACAATATATGCATCTTTTAAAATTATTCTCTAATTATTTCATCCAATTTGCCATACAACTATTAAAACCATAAGAGACCTACACACACACAAACCTTTAGTCAGTTATGAATAATAAATAGCAAATCCCTTGTATTCTGTCATCAGCTTTATCTTTCAATTGACAGTGGCTGCAGCAGAAAGAACTAAAGAAAACTACTTCAACACAAGTATCTTGGTTCTTGCCAGATTTTCCATTTTCTTATATTGAATAAAACATGACCTTGATCCTATTACTGAATCAGATCACTACTCAGATAACAACCTGAAGTAGAAAAGGCTAACTAGGTGGAACAAAGCATCATTTCTGACTGAAACTCAAACCTCTTTCCTTGATGCTCTCTACAAAACCAAAATCAACACTAATGTATTTTTGAACACTGTCTTGACTTTAAAAACAGAAAAACAGAAAAAAAAAAAAAAAAACCCATGCCAAAATAATTATTTCAGCCTTGGAATTACAGTTACATTCTCCTCCATGCTTCTAAAAATCTCCAGTTTCAAAATATCTATTTTGACCAGTAAGAATTAACAAAGACAATCTCACCAATCCAGTTCTCTGCAAAACAAAACTAAAACAAGAAGTTGTTTTTAGGGAGCTAGTCTGTATGTAATAAAAAACCTGGAGGGGGGAAAAGAGCCCCTCGCCCCAAAAGCTCCTATATCCTCAGGACTAAATGAGCAATCCTTAAAGTCTGTTCCAACATATTCATTGCTACAAGAGAATGCTTGTGCAGTTAGCAAAGTTTCCTAGAATTTGCTCAACATTGAGCAGTGCCTACGTGCATATCCCGTAAGCAAGAATACAGAGAAAAAGTAGAAAGCTACCTATTGCGTGACATGTGACAACACTCAACCCCTAATAATCTGGAACAAATGAAAATCTGATTACATATGAAATCCATAAAAGTGGTCAATCACATTACAGCCCTTTATGATATACAAAGATGGGGTTTTTAAAGAACTTTTCTTCATGTCTTTTTACATTATAATCATGAGGATTTGAATACAAATTTAAATACGTTCCTTGGGTAAAGCAGGCAGATTAAGTATTCTGACTTCTTTTTAAATGCAAAATTTTGTAAGTAAAAATACTTGCCAACAAACTTTAAAAAAATCTACCACCAATAATACTCAATTTTATCATGCTGGATCTCTGGAAACTAGGAGAAGCATAATTCAATTTAACACATCACAGAAGGACTGTTCATGCTTCCATAATTAAGACTGGACTGAGTAGGGGTTTGCGTTTAAAGCAGGTTTTTAACCACTTTATGTAGGATTAATGTAGTACTTCTTCCCCAAGATTAAAGCACTTACTCTGAGTAAAGGATTTGAGAATTTACAAGTAAATTGGTTAGTTAAAATTAATTTAAAAAATTTAGTACTATCAAGACCATTTCTCTCTATAATGATTTAACGGAACACCAGATGCTTTAATTTCCTTACTCACTGAAATCTTGTGCAGTTATTACACATTTGAAACCTTTTTTTTTTTTAATAAAAGATTGTGGTCCTATTTTTTCCACTTCTCATAACTGAGTTTCTTGTTCAAAGGGGATGTTCTATTACATAGCATCCAATGTAAAACTGCCTTCTTTCAAAATGGCTTCCCTCTCCTATTGTTCTGGAAACAAAGGAAGGCGGTAGCCATTTTGAAGGACACCTTAACTCAGGGCAGCTATGACCTCAGTCACATTGAGAATCATGGGATAAACATCCATTTTGGAAGAGGGAAATTATACATGAGTTTCTCTGAAATGGATTTTTATGCACCAGCCACTGGTGACAGATAATCCTAAATATTTCTTTTCAAAAACTGCTTGCTGTACCAGATCTACTGAGAGTGAATGAGTGGAAAACAGATGGGATTTTTTTGGAGGGGTGAGTGGGGAGTGGAAGGGAACAGGAGCGCAGAAGAAATTAAGATGTGTGTACAGGAAAGTGTGGAGAGGTGCACGAGGAATTTGGAGGAGAGGGTATATATACACTCTAGCTGCTTTGGCAATGCTGTAAACTTAGTTTAACAGTCCTGTATGCTCTGGCTGCTCTTATCTGTTCCAGAGTATACCAGTGAATATGACCATAAAAGTTAAAATTAAGGAAGTTGATATATTCAGATTAGAAGTACCACATGGTAACACTGCATTCCAGTTTGAAAATTAAGTAAAAACAAAATTTCCAGACAAAAGCTGCGTTAAGGTGAATTAAGACTGAATGAATACATCAGCAACTAAAGCTAAAATAAAATTACTAAAGGAAACAAGAAAAAAAACTAGATCAAATTTATTTTTAAAGATGTTAATCTGGAGCCACAAACATTAAAATGCCTTAATGATGTTTATTATATGACGTCACAATGAGGCAGAATGAAGGTTGTTTGGGTGCCCTAATTTTTCCACAACTTAACATGTCTGGATTTCTTTTAAATTTAACATTAACTCTGAGTTTCCAGGGTTTATAATACTTGGTATGGGAATAACTGCAAAAATCTCTTAACGTATTTTACTTCAAATAATTGATTCATACTCTCAACCTTAACTCCATCTTAAGCTTTTGTTCAATATTTTTTTTAATTGTCTTTTAAAAAAAATTTCCCACAGAAGCTAATTTGTTTATATAAGGCAGGGGTAGCCAAAATTTACTCCATAGAATCATACAATGTATCCACTGATGATCAATCTTTAGTATGAAAATGCAGCCTTTGGTGACTACTGGCCGGTTACAACATGCTATGTTTCATCTTGCTATCTTACTCCAAGGGTCTATCACTAACTGTAGCCTCTAAAGGCTGTAAGTGAACATTAAAAGATGTGGTCAGATGCAAATGACCACATTTTATTCAAGTTCAGTGAAGATCTGGGACTCCTGGAAATATGAAAAATGCTAAATTTTGTTAAAACTCTGCCCCC
This sequence comes from Emydura macquarii macquarii, assembly GCF_026122565.2. Lineage (NCBI taxonomy): Eukaryota > Metazoa > Chordata > Testudines > Chelidae > Emydura > Emydura macquarii. The sequence continues at coordinate 22,941,660 of NW_027131527.1, forward strand.
TAAAAATCTTTCCCATACTTATTATATATTAGTAACAATATGGAAGATACTGTATATGCCTCCAATTTTGCTCCTACTGTATATTTTTGCACGGTTACTCTTCAAATTTCTTTTCAGAGACAAAGGGCTAGATTCACAAAGGAATTTAGGGGTGATAATGTTGAGCATTGCCATGCCTTTTAAATCTAGAAAAATCACTGGAATTCACAAAGCCTGAGTTTGGTGCCTAAACTTCTTAGGGCAGTCAATTAATCTCAGTTAATGCCTGTGATTAACTGAAAACACAAATGTGCCACGTGAACGCCAGTTCTTACTTTCAAGTGACATTGTAAACAAGAAGCAGGCAGCATTATTTCCTGTAAATGTAAACAAAATTGTTTGTTTTAGCAATTGGCTGAACAAGAAGTAGGACTAAGTGGACTGGTAGGCTCTAAAATTTTACATTGTTTTATTTTTGAGTGCAGTTTTTGTTTTTTTTAAACATAGTTATACATTTGTGAGTTCAACTTTCATGATAAAGAGATTGCACTATAGCACTTGTATGAGGTGAATTGTAATACTACTTTGTTTCTTTTTTACAGTGTTTGTAAATATTTGTAATACAAAATATAAAGTGAGTACTATACACTTTGTATTGTGTCATAATTGAAATCAATATTTTGAAAATGTAGAAAACATCCACAAATATTTAAATAAATGGTATTCTATTATTGTTTAATCGCACAATTAATTTTTTTAATTGCTTGACAGCCATACTTCCTATACAACGAATGGAGGGAAATATGCTCCTGAGAATGGGATTCACAAAAACCCGCACGCCAGGCACTTAGCCTAAGGCAGCCAATGTTAGATGCCACACCTTATCCCTTTCAGAGATAGGTACCTCAGGTCAGGCTGCAGGGAGACATCTCCCTCTGCTTGGGATTCTCAGCCGCAAACCCTCTCTTAGTATTAGGCTTCTATGCTGTTTTTGCAAGAAAGCACAGTGCGGGGGAGGCACCGCCTTCAACTTTTAGCCTAGTGGTTAGAGATAAATAATGAAACTGACAAAAGCAGGGGGACTGGATCCTGGGTGTCCTACCTCCCACGTGAGTGCTCTAACCACTGATCTAGAGCGTTACTCATGCTTGCATGCTCTCTTCCTCTCTGGCCCAATGACTTTATTTATCCCAAGTGGAACAACTTCAACACGACAAACTGAGAAAGCCCCAAATCAGAATATCCCATAGCCCAACAGCGAGGGCACTCGTCTGAGAGGTGATAGATACCTGTTCAAATCCCTTCTCTCAGACAGATGGGGGACTTGAATCAGGGGTCTGCCACATGCCAGGTGAGTACCCTAATCACTGGGCTAAAAGTTATGAGGGGGGTACTCTTTCTCCTCTCCCTACCTCCAGCTATTCTGTGTAAGCTTCCCTATATGGGCCCAATCCAAACTCAGAACTCATCTATTGACTCGTGCCCCATAAGCAAGTTAGGTGGAAGAACACCTACCTTTCCCCGCTTTGTGAATTACTCTGGGGCTTAGGCATCCAGCTGTCTGCTGTACAGCTGCAGAGCACACATGCAGAGGCAAAACCACAGACACCTAGAGAACTTTTATTGCAAAAATATAGGCACCTACATGGTTCAGCTGCAACTGAGCAGGCCTTTGGGGAATCCCAGTAGGGCCTGATTCTGGGATTTAGGTGCCAAAATTATTTTGTGAATCTAGCTCAAAGTTGACAAAACTCCTCTCCATTCGGAACAGTTCATTTTATAAGTGCATATACAGAGAACTAATAATCTGAACAACGCTAGCTCAGAACAAACATCTCGTAAGTGTTTACTATTCTACTTTTTAAAAATTATGTACAAGACTGATTTCTCACACAGTCTCTGAAAAGCTTTTTCTGCACTGTACGCCAGCCCTAATCTACCACTGCTGTTAAATTATTTTTAAGTAACTACTCTAAATCTAACTCACATCTTCATCTTTCACTGTTCTAGAATTATCACTACAAGTAACAAAAAAGTTTTATAGCCTGGAGTCATGCCACTAATTGCTACTGATGCAATATTGTATGAAGATCCTTAATGCAAAGCTAAACTGAGAAGCCCCTTCTGCTGCTGAATGGTTCAAATGCACTCCAGATTGATGTACTGTCATCAGGACTAATTCCCAAACAGTGGCAGTATTAAAAAGTAAACCTATGCCTCTAGACAGGGAAAACTACTCTGCTTGTTAAACCACTGTAACTCAAACAGTGACAAATTAAAGAGTATTGTGAAATTGTGGAAATAATTCTGCACTTAATGTGGCAAAAATCTTTCTATTCTAAAACTTATTTTTCACTGCTTTTTAGTTTCATGAAGATTATTTGGACCAGCATTTCTTCAGGTCAGAGAAGGAGTTTTAGAAAAAGTTTCATGAAAAATCTGGCAGTTTATCTGAGTTACTGACCTGTGAAAAAGCTAAATTTTGTAAAATCTCTCACTTTGTTTCACATTACTTATTACTTTAGTTTGCACTTGTTACATGCCCTTTTTTCCAGCAAGGATTATCTTAAAACATGTCATGAAGATAATTATTAGAGTAGAAATGGGAAGGTTAATGTTCAAGTTAAAATTAAAGGGCGCAATTTCTACTTGATGAACATTTGTCATACACAGTTTTATCTCAGAATGTTTCAGATTACCTGTTTAACATTTAGAAGGTAACGATTTTGAAAACAATCTCAAATGATCAAACTATCCAAGTAAATTTATATTTAGTCTACAGAATAATATCCATTAATAAGCTATTCTGGCCTGCATACATATGCTTAGTCATAATTTAATGCAGTCTGGTGCCAGCCACTTAAGGAGATTTTTCATATCCATATTAATATTTCAAAGGACACTTAAAACAGAGGTCCTGACCACTTGTGGTCACTGAAGATCCCAATGCATTTTCTTTATAACTGTGGAGGTACTAAACCAATGTTCTGCCAAATTCTGATAATTGTATTCTTTTTTCCAATTAGTTTTCTATAGCTTCAGTTTGGGTACAGTATACTTTTTCAATTCATCTCCTAAAATATTGTGTAGTGTTGCAATTCATCCCAGTGCTAGCTGCATTATATGCATGATGGTGGATGACTGAACTCTAATGCTCTCAATATGAAATCAGTTTAATCCCAGAGGATCGCAACATGCTTTACAGACTTAAGATGCTACATTACTTCAAATTAACAACCGAAAGGTGCTGACAAAACAAAACAATGCTGGCAAATTTTGTATTTGTCCAGACTTGAATTTAGGATTCTGTGTTTCTCTTACAATAACTAATGACATCACTAACTTCTGCATTATTTGGAGTGCCATATACAAGTAATGATTCTCAGACTCCTTTTAGAACACCTATATCCTTTGGGTTGCCTGGCTTAAACTGGCACTGTGACTCACACTCCACTGCCATATGCGGATTTGGACAATGACTTGCAATAATCTTTCAAACAGCAAATTTTAAGAGGGTTTCAAAACATTTCAGACTATTGAAACTCTGTTTATCTCACATTATTTCTGAAAATGTTTTTTTTTTTTCTTTTCTACACAATCATGTATTAGGAAACTCAAGTTTCACAGTGTTTTACAGCAAAATATTTAGGCTAACAATTCTATCCTATGCCAACTTAAAATACACAAACAATATAAAATTGAAAGGCAAGTCTTGATCCAGTGACTCCTGGAGGGAGAAGAGTCCAGATGGTAAGAAGGTGACTCCTGGAGGGAGAAGAGTCCAGATGGTAAGAAGGGCAAACTTAGCCCATTATAATCGATAACATGACTGTTCCATATAAGGACTACCTACTGGGTTTCTTTTGAGGAGCTAACAGGATGATTTCAGCATCTAATCCATGGAAATGCACAGATAAAATACTAATTAGCAAGGAGGGTTTACTAGCTGAAGTTAAAAAAATCTTCCTTCAAAACAGGTGAAATTGCCAGATTAAGTAAAGGAGGATTATTGGATTACCTCCAAATAGAAACTTTTTTTCCCCCCCAGATTAGAGGAAATTCATCTACTATATCTATTGTTCACATTCTTAAACATCTTTAGCTTTCTGTCCATCCCTGATTAATACTATATACATTCTCCCCCCATGAACTAACCTTGACTTTTGATGCCATGGTTCTCAACAACATTCCATTTATTTGCCAGATGTTCATCATTAAGTAACAGATTATAATGCATCAAAAACAAAACCAGTCATTTAAACTACAATTATTTGGAGCACCTAGGAAAAAATATTTTTCACTATGTACTTGATCACTGTCAGCATGACCTGAATTTTATCTAAACTGGAAAGAAAATCAAAAGCCTTTGAGACAGTGTTCAGTGTCTCAACGGATTCAATACCCAGTCCTGTTGGACCTGACACAGGAACACTGAAGTTAGATCAAGACAGGGAAGAAGTTCTGTGAGTTTGATCTAAGTGGCATTTTCAATTCATAAAAAGCATCTCTTCAGCTCTACATTAAATAGCCCAAACTCAAAGAAAACAATAGGAAAAAAGAGTGTGTCAAAGATATATGTAGGAAAACAGAACTCAAGCCCTCAGGGGCTTGGAATTTGTTTTTAAATAAAAAATATCCACAGCTGTGATTTATAAGACATGATGAAATACCACTAAAGTTCAAACAAACACTAGACAACAGCTTCTATGGAATGAGAGTATTGTTCTTAAGCCATGTCTACAATACAAATTTACATCAACTCAAGTTACATCAGAATACAGCTTTCGCAGTTAGTACACTGCTTGTGTGTGTGCAAACCTGACTCATGTCAGTGGTGTGCATACTCACTAAGCGTTCTTGTATCAATGCAGAGTGTGGTGCACCATGGATAGGTAGCCCACTGTGCAACTCGCCACGATCCAGCACACTGACTTTTGGGAAGTTTTGACAAAAAATGATGGGGCCAAAACAAGTTATGCAGGCATGACTAGAAGCACGGGGCCAGCTTCCCAGTTTATAACTTCATCCCATAATTGTATCTGTATGCTATTATTTTTGTACCTTTTTTCAAAAATCCCACAAATCCACACAGCTCTGCACTATCATAAGCATTGCAAGGACCAGGTGCACAATCCTTTAGTATTTGCAGAGCTGCAAGAACCACCGACTGAATGGAGACCAGATTGCTCTGTGAGAACCAACTCAAAGGTTTTTGGTGGCATTCACAGAACAGCTGCAGGTAGAGCACTTCTTTTGGGTCCAAGAAACAAGCAGGGACTGGTGGGATCGCATCATAATGCAGGTTTGGGACGATGATCACTGACTGCAGAATTTTTTAATACACAAGATCATACCCCTGGACCTGTGCTCTGAGCTTGCTCCAGCCCTCCAGCTCAGGGGCACCAAAGAGTCAGAAAATCCATTGCAGTGGCCGCTGCCATGCAGGGCCATTAATAGCCTCCTGCTATGCAGGACTGACTCTCAGCAACATGCGGAACATAGTGGAATGCTTTGGAGCTATGGGGTTCCCAAACTGTGGTGGAGCGACAGACAGCATGCATATCCCTATTTTGGCACCAGACCACCTTGCCACTGAGTATATCAACAGAAAGGGCTGCTTTTCTATGGTTATGCAAGCATTGGTGGATCACCAGGAAAGCTTCACTGAAATCAGTGTGGGCTGGTCTGGGAAGGACTGTTCAGAAAGCTACAAGCAAGGACTATGTTTCTCGACCAGCAGATTACCACTGGCAATGTTGAAATGCCAATAGTGATCATGGGGGACTCAGCCTACCCCTGCTCACGAAGCACACACCGACCACCTCAACAGCACCAAGGAAAAGTTCAACTACTAGCTCAGCTGGTGCAGAATGACAGTCGAATGTGCTTTTGGTCACTTTAAAGGTCGCTGGCACTGTCTACTCACAAGAATGGACTTCAGCGAGAAAGATATTCCAATGGTAATGGCTGCCTGCTGTGTCCTGCATAATACCTGTGAAGCAAAGGGGGAAAGTTTCTGCTGGGGTGGAGGACAGAGGTGGAGTGGCTATCTGCTAAATTTGAACAGCCAGGCACAAGGGTTATTAGAAGAGTTTAACACAGAACTACATGGCTCAGGGAGGCTTTGAAAGACCATTTTAACAGTGATCCAGAGTAATTACATGTAGGACTATAACGTTGTCAATGCACCTATTAATTTTTTGTGACTGATTTTATGAGTTGTGGGATATGATGCAGTAACAAGTAATTTGTTGCTTTGAGAACTGCTAAGCATTCAGCAGCATATGTTGTGAACTAATAAAGATTAATTATATTCCAAATAATAGAATTTTATTTTGCAACAACAATCAGTGCAAAAAGTGCAAATTTAAAACAAATACATTAAAAACTTAATAAAACTTAATAAATTAACAGAACAGAACTTATGAAGGGGAAAGAACATTCATGTCCATTTCAACGACACATATACCAACCGTGGCTTTTACAGATCAACATATGTGAAGCTGTGATTGTCTTTAATGTTTCACTGGATGGAGTGGAAGGGTACTGCAGCAACACCTGATGTCATGGGGATTGTTGAGGGTGATATAGGGATGTCCTAATATTGAGTTCTCCATGGATTGCAGAGGGATTGTTGAACCTGCAGGTCCACCAGAATCTGCAGCATCTGTGTTTGGTGCCTGAGAAGCCCCATTATGTCCTTGTGCATCTCAATCTCCTTTTCCTGCTGGGACTCCTGGGCCTCTCCCCTCTTTCCTTCTCCAGGCTGTTTACAATGTTCATCCTCCAGGCCCTGTGCTCGTGGTTTGATGAAGCACTGGCTTGCAGGATCGCACTGAACAGGTCCCAAGTCCTCTTCTTCCGCCTTATTGGCTCAGGTGTTCAACAAGCATGGAACGGGAGACCGTGAAGGCTGCAGTGGCAGCAACTGCAGATAAAACACAGAGGTACCATTGTCAGTGTATTCACTATGGAAAGTGAAACTTAAGATGCTGAACTCATTCCTCTTGCTCCCTAAAGTTTTAGGCACTACATTCTCACTTCTCCTTGGGACTGCTTGTGCATGGCGCCAGTCACAGCACAAGCCATGGTGAGTATGGCCCATAGGGTATTGCAGAAAAGAGGAGGGAATTGCTCGATTACATGACTCTAATAAGCACACAGCAATGACACTGAATACTGGCACCGTTTTCCACAGGCAGTGATAATTTTAGATAGTAACTTACTTCTGAGGGTAACAAAGGCAGACAGAGCACAGTTGCTGCTGGTGTCCCAAAGCTGCCGAGGCTAGCCTGCTGAACTGCTAAACTGCTAGACTGTTTACTGCAATGGTGCCTGCTGAAGTTATCGCTGAGTGGTGCGGGAAAGTGTCCTACCCTGGAGGAAGAAATAAGGCAGCCCTCGATAGAAACCTTTGGGAGAAGACTGCAGAGTGTCTCCATGAAAGTTTCATCAAGATCTCTCAGGAGGGTTCAAGGGACATTCTTGTATAAACAAACAAACTGCTCCACATGTCCCCCCCGTCCGTCCCCCCCCACTCCAACCCACATTCTAGAGGGGAATGAAAAGCAGATAGCAACTCTGCCTCTTCTAGCACAAGTAATGAAAAGCCAAAAGATATGTCTTATTACTTTGGGGGTGCCATCCCTGTAACTGAAAATATATCTACAAACCTATTCGAGGTTCCTTCCCCTGCACTGGACTCGCCCATGCTTGACTGGCGGGACTGGATGGAGTGTGGTGGAGTCAAGAACAGGTTCTGGCTCCCTGTGCAGCTGGATCCCCGAGTCACCTGTCACCCATATTCCTCTTCCTCATCCACCACTTCCTCATCCTTGCTGTTCACGGCACGCTCCTGTGTCTTGGGCTACTCAGAAGTATCCATGGTGCCTTAGGGAGTTGGTGTCTCTGCTGAGTAGGGCATGCAGCTCTTTGTAAAAGCGACAAGTCTGTGGCTTGGCACTGAATCGATTGCTAGCCTCAGTGGCTTTGTAGTATGCCTGCCGCAGCTCCTTGGCTTTCACACGGCACTGTTGCTGGTTCCTTTCCTCCTGCATACCCTGAGCCATCTGCTCATAGATATTGACATTTCTACGCAGATTCAGAACTATGTCTGCACAACTTCTTCTCCCCACAGGCACAAGTGATCCAATATCTCCTGTCTACTCCAAGTTGAAGTGCATATGAAGCATGTAGCCGGTACAATCAGCTGGGCATTGCACTCAACAACAGAGAGCTGCTAGATGTGCTTGCCAAGCCAAGCAATCAAGAAAAGGAATTTCAAAAATTCACAGAGCTTTAAAAGGGAGGAGGGGCTTCTGGTCCATGTGATCCCCTGGGCGATGGAGTTCACAATGGTGACCACAGCAGTATGCGTGAGGGGCATTGGGGGACAGCTGCTGGAGAAAAGTTAGGGTCAACGTAAGTAACGCAGTGACTGCAGACACATTGCATCAACCTAAGTACACTGACTGTGGTTCTGCGCCATTCAGGGAGGTGATATTACTATGTTGGAATACCAGGGAACTTACAGCAGTAGGAGATTAATTTAAGTGCAGACACGTGCACAACTAGGTCGCTGTAAGCCGCTCTCTGTTGACATAACTTTGTAGTGTTGACCATGCCTTAGTCTGCAATCTGACTAGGAATGACCTTATCTTGGTTTACAGCCATTATCCTGTTAGCAAGGAGCTAACAAAAGACATTAGATCCACTGAGAGTAGTTTTGTTATAGTCTCAATTTCTCCAGACTTCCAGTCAAAAAGGGTGATGAGCATAAATTACCTCATATCTTTTGTGAAAGGTTTAATTTTCCATAAGAATAAAAGGTTGATGTTTCTTATTTTATCTATTAACTTCCTTTACCATTTATTAACTATACTTACCCTTAGATAGCTGGAGTTTAAAGATATTACTGTCAAGATAATATTGATTTTTAAAAATTAATATGTTTTAAACTATACTTTGAACATTATTAAATATGGAAGCATTTACCCTCCATTACAAGTGTATTAGGTTACTTGCAAAATATCAAATATTGAATTTCAGTTTACATGGCACAGAATCATGTTTTGGGAAAATGCTCCTGCATATAAAAAGTAGTAGATGGACAAGACAAACGTAAGAAATAAAGTACAGGGCAACTGTTGGGTATGCTAAGTTTGACATTTAGAGTCTTTTCAAAAATACAACTATCCTTCAAGTTCTATTGCTGCTATGACAGAAACAAATGATAAAAGCCAGGAAATGCAAAGATAGATTCCATTAATAAATTCTGTGTTGCATGAACTCAGATGATCTTTTCAATAAAGTTTCCAATTTCACTTAGATAGTGCAAGGATATACACTCTCTAGGCACAAAAAATATTTAAAACAAATGCCTTAAAAAGGGACATCATCAACTTACAAGCCATACTTTTTTCTGATAGGCTTTTTTTACTGGCTGTTATTGATGGCACCTGGAGGTCATTATAATTGAAAGATAAGAAAAAAATGGTTTGTTTACATTTTTCATTTGACAGCACTTTGTGTTTATAGTCTTTTTCACTAACTTGACTATACAGGGGAATCCACTCCCCATAAACTTTGTATATTTCAAAAAAGCCTAAGACAGCTCCATTGCAATTCACTCTGGAACATCTTGAAGCATTCTGGTATGCCAATAAAAATAGTTATCATCAAGGCTTGATATCAAGGTGCAGCATGCACAGTCAAGTAAACATGGACTTGGCCAAATGGTTTAACAGACACTGTTGTCTAAAAAGGATGCATTCTGTCTCACCTCTATTTGGCATTATCTGTGACTTCATTATGAAGAAAAGTGACAACACAACTATCACAAGGCTAACAGTACACTAGAACACTTTGCTGATGACACAGCTCTTCTAAGTGACAGCTCAATCAACAGGGAAACAAAGACCAAAAGACTGTCTAGCATGCAAAAAGGTTTGGGTTTATCAATTATGAAAATCAAATATATTAAGTACCCAAAACTCATCTCAAGCATTATGCTAAGGTAAAGGAATATAAGAGGTGGGTCAATTCACGTATCTTGGCAGTAGTAACATGCAAGCCAACAGAGACAGCCAGAAGATCATGTCACAAACTGGCAAGGGGGTAGAGAGGCATTCACTGCTTAAACAAGCATATCTCCCGTTGACGGCTACCAGCAGTGTAGACCAGGCCTTAGGCTGCTTCATCCATACGTGTCAGATTTAAATAAAATACAAATCTAATAAAATATGAAAAACATGCCAAGGGATACCAGAAATTCTTACCATTCCCTAACTATAAACACTAAAATCTCATTTATAAAGAGGATATATATATTAAAAAAAAAGCTCACTTCTTTTAAATATAAACTGCTTACTAAGTTGTGATCGAATACTTCAGCACCAAAAATTCTGCACACAGTATATCCTATACTTACATGTTCCTGAAACAGTGTACTTATTCAACATCCATGTCTTTGTATCAATGAGAAAAAGAAACAAAGTGAAACTAGAAGTGAACACTGTAATCAGAGTGGATAAAAATTGACTTTTTTATTTAAATCTTTTTTTAATACACAGTACATTTTCTTTTTAAAAATTAAAATATTTAAAATTAAATTTGAAATGACAACAAACTATATTAAGGCCTAAAGTTAATAAAAGTCTATCAAAATCATTTAAATTAAATATATAAAATAATTTTCAAGCAGTACAAGTTTGCTGCTCAAGTTTTAAAGAAAGTCAAACCATGGTGAAAAATACTGGCTGAACACCTGCAACCACAGTTTGTTGATGTGCTAAACCAGCTTCTGATAGCAGTAGCCTCTTCTGCAAGTGCAGAGAAAATACTTTCTTCATTTCAGTGTAATTACCTAGTTCCATTCAACTAGTTCATTCCAAGTTGAAAACTGACTGGGAGCTGAAAAAACAGGAAAGCTTGTTTTCCTCTACTAATATCTGAATAAAAATGAGGTGTGACAGGATGAGATCTATTATTCTAAAATTGTGAAGGAGATGGTGATCAAAAACAATCAGTTCAATTTATTAACTACAGATAATACTATTTTGTTTAATAAATCAGTTTATTTTAAATGTAAAACATGTTTTTTTAACTTTTTTTTCTTATACATCTAGCACATTTAAGGTAGCTTTATTTAAATATTAATAAAAATAAAATATTTTTGATCATTTAATTGAATTCCAAATTTGCACCCAAATGCAACTTGATATAAATGGCAAACAAAAAAAATCTAGTGACTAAGAAAAGCATAATTCAATTTTCTATCATAATAAAAATGTAAAAATTAAGAATCCAAATAAATGTATTTTGCACTATGGTAACATCACTTGAATGAATACTGTTATAATTAACACCAAATCAGGGTGGCTGGATTTAAATCATGATTTAAATTAGCAAGCAGGAAATCTTGATGTAAGTAAGTGATTTTAATCTTGTTTTGCCTTTGTGCTTTTTAGTTATTTTCCTAAATAAAGGTTTATTCTAATTGATTGGCAACCATTGGTTGCAAATCAATGTTTTAACTATAGACCTTATGTTAAATTTGATATTATTTTCTGCTAATCAGGAGGAGATGCTATACCCGTCCACATATATTTAAGCAATTATATAGCTCAATAAGAAACCTATTCCATTTATCAACAGGACAAAGTGGAAGGAAAAAGTGGCTGTGACCACCTTGATATCTGCTTATAAGCCAATGTTGAAAAACTATGCATTTGCCAGTTGTATTTTTGGTGCCAAATATTAAGATTTCTCTTCTTGTTGACTACCATACAGAACATAATGAAAGCAATTCAACATATCTACATGATCTTGGCAAGTGCAATGTATATGAGCAGTACTCTTCTCTTAACCTTTCTTCAATAAGTGTTATCCATACTGACTGATGTTATAGACAAGTCAATCCCACTAAATTCTTTTTTTTTTTCTGTATGTAAAATCTTTAATAAAGATATCCTCTTCCACCAAAGTGTTCATAAGGCACAGGAACTAATCAAAATCGTGTCTAATTAAAAAAAAAACCTCTTCCTCTTCAACTGTTCATCTTTAAGACTACTGTGGTATCTAACTTTAATTAGTTTTACATCAGCCTCAAGCCTTGTCTACTCTAGGAAAATTACCTATTGCTGAAAATGGATGCAGCTGAACTGGTGCTGAACACAGTTTAATTGCAAATGCAGACTTGGGTTTAACCGTGGTTTCTGAAACACTACTGAACATGTTTTGCTGCTGACATTTGCCAATGGGTAATTTTTCAGTATAGGCAAGGTTCTAATGAGTCTTCCATTATGCACAAAACTTGGAAGAAAAAAAAAAAAGTCAAAAATAGTTTTTGCTTAGAAAAAAACATTCATGCTTTCCAAATACATAAAGCAGAAGCAAAACACACCACAAACTCAGTGGTCCCCCCCACCCTTCTTTACAGGTGACTGTACCCATTTACCAGTCTCAGACCTCAACTGTATCAGCTAGCACCCATTACTTCGCATTAATACACTAACCCACAATGGAGATCATGAGGCTGAATGTAAAGCAACTTAGATTGGTACCATCTTAGGAGATTTGTCCAACGCAACAAGCTACACAGTCATGATGATATTACATCTGCAAACAAGTCTCCAAAATGCGTTTTAGGACCTGTGTACAACACTAAAGCACCAATTTTATCAGAGGCAAGATAAATACTAGTATTACAAGAAAGGAAATCTAGAATAGAATTCAGAAGATACTGAAGTACAACTGGACACATCCCATTGTTTGAGAACCTGTTCTGTTTTGGATTGGCAATGATCTCCAAGGTCTTTTTTCACAATGTTCTTCCTTTTTCAGTTACAGTAATTCCACCATCCTTCCCACACTTTTGTTGTCTTCCTTGTCCCTCTCTCCTTTACTTCTCACATTCAGGCTGTTGTCCACCTTGACGCTGCTACCTGAGTAGCTCTAAAATCCAACTCTCTTTTCATTCCTGCTTCCAAAACTCTTGGTAATTTTGTGTCTACATTATTGCAACCTCCTTGACAATCTCCTGCCTAGATTATAAACTCCTACTCTCTGGCTGACCTGACTTTCACTTTACACTCTTCCATCCTATACAAAATGCAGACACCAAATTTATCCTTTTCTCTTTCCCACCACATCACCTTCCTCCTCCACCATCAAACTCCTCATCCTCACCTTAAAGGCTGCATATAGCTCTGCCCCTGCCTCACATAATTTAGTCTCCATCACTCTTCTGATGGTAGCTTGCATTTCACTAAGTTCACTTTCCTTAAAGGTGATCTGTAAAGGAGAAAGACACTAGGTTTGTGCCTTGTTTTCTTCTTTATGATGAAAGCCTGACAGGTTCTCCACACATAAATGGTGTGTAGGAAGTAATTAGGACATGTTATTTACCTCTTTACACAATACAAAAACCAGGGGTCATCTAATGAAATTAAAAGGCAGTAGGTTTAAAACAAATAAAAGAAAGTACTTCTTCATACAACAGAGTCAACTTGCGGAACTCATTGCCAGAGGATGTTGTGAAGGCCAAAAGTACAACTGGGTTGAAAAAGAATTAGATATGTTCATGGAGGATACGTCCATCAATGGCTATTGGCCAGGATGGTCAGGGACACAGCCGCATGCTCTGGGTGTCCCTAAACCTCTGACTGCTAGAAGCTAGGACTGGACAACAGGGGGTGGATCACTCAAAAAAGTAGCCATTTCTGTTCACTCCCTCTGAAGCATTTGGCAACCCCCCACTGTCAGAAGACAGGATACTGGATTAGATGGATCACTGATTTGACCCAGTATGGCCATTCTTATATATTAGTTATCATCATAACGCAACAACAAATGCACAATCCCAGTTGTTTTTCTTTTGCAGGTCATTTACTCCTCTTTTGCAGCCTTCACCTACCCGCACTACAAACGTTCTTTCATGAGGCCTCCTATGCCTAAAGTGTCCTCTATAACCCTCACAATTACATCCTCCTTTGCTTTTATATCCTTTCCCAAGTCTTTCTAGACATATGTCCCACCATCATCTTAGTACCTAAACAACTCGTAGGTACTGATACTTTCCTACCTTAGAGATGTAGTAGGGATAAATTATCACCACAATTTTACAGATAAGGTACTGAGGCAACAGACTGGTCTACACTAGAGAGTTTTGTCGACAGAACAGTGGAGGTGTACAAACTAAAATGCTCCCCCCATCGATGTAACTCCTCTGCTTTGCCGACATAATAAAACCATCACAATGAGAGGTGTAGGGCTTATGTCAGCTTAGTTAGGGCAATGCAGTATCAGTGTAGCCACTGTATCCCTTACATTGCTGTGGGTCTGTCACTCTTGTCAATCAATATCATAGGAGTGAAATTGACCAGAAAGCCCCCTTGAGAGCTGAGCTGCTGGTCTCAGCTCCCTGTGGGAGTGGGGCAAAAAGCCAGGGTGTTTCTCCACCAGCTCTCTACAGGGAGCCAGGACAGCCTTGTCAGTTTCCAGTGAGGAACAAGCCCTGAGTGGCTTCCCCCAGCCCCCAGGTGGCTTCTCCAGCAGCTAGAGTGGGTGCAGCCTTGTCAATTTCATGGCTGAGCTGTGAAATTGATATGATTCCAGGCTCCCAGTGGGGAGCAGGCAAGAAGGTGGGGCAGCTGGACCCCACTCCCTGGGGCTGAGAAGCCCTGGGCGGATTCTCCCTAGGAACAGGAAGGGTAGAAGCCCAGTGCTGGCTCCCAGTGGAGAATGGGAGTGAGGGGACGAGGACAGCCCACTGGGAGCCTGTGGCTCCTCATACTGCCCCTTAGGTTGGTGGAAGTGCTCCTGATAAGGATGAACTCCACCGACTCAAGGAGGGTAGTGTAGATTGTAAATTGACCTATGTTAAGCTGACTTATTTTTCTAGTGTAAACAAGGCTTTAGTGATTTATTCAAAGTGAGACAGGACGTCTGTTGCAGAGCCAGGAAATTAAGTTAGACCTTGAATCCCAGTACAGAGCTTTAACCAACGGCAAATCTTCCTCCACTTCTTTCCACAGTCTGTCCCACAATAACTCGGTCTCTCATGCCATAAGAATAAACACTCTACAGAAACAAGTAATCCCATAAAGTTTACTTTCCATAACCCTCCTGATCCCTTTATCTGATATCATTTCTCTGAGACCCATAAATCACCCCGATTTAGTCTCCCTGAAGCATCTGGTGCACTGTGGTGCTACACACACAGGTGAACCAATCAGGCAACCGGCGGTGACATGCAAGAGCTCCCCCCACACACGTTCCCCCGTAGCTGGGTGGCTAACCCCACCGCACGGACACACCCCTCTCCCTCCACGTCCGTGTAGGTATCTATCTATCTATCTATCGCCCCCGCTCCGTACCTGTCCATGGTCTGCTGCAGCGCCAAGCCCGTCTGGTCCGACATATTCTCCGGGTGCGGGGACCCCGGAGGCCCCGCTGCAGTGGCGCTATCAGGAGGAACCGGCCTAATACAGGGCCCGAAGCCTGACACTGGCGCAGAGTTTTCGGGGGGCCCCCTCCCCTGCACCGCTCCGGCAGGCCCTCCCTCAGCGGGCGGGGTGGGGGTGCAGGACAGGCCGCTAAGGCGAGCCAGCCCCTAGGTGACTGCTATCGAGTGGGGGCCGCAGGCTCCATAAGGTGCGCGGGCTGAGTAAGCAACAGCGAGGGGGGCGGCGGGCGCCTCGTCTGTGAGGTAAGAGCCACGCCGCCCCCGCCCCCTTACGTCAGAGCGCGGGGCGGGGAGGCCGCCCGGGGTACCATGGGAGATGTAGTCCCCGCGCCTGCCGTTGCTGAGGGGATTTAAAGGCTCCTGGGGCGCGCGTCGCGGCTGCTGCTACCGCTCCCCGGCGGTGTCGAGTGCGGGGCAGGTGGGCGCTGCCTTCAGAGGGGGACGCGGCGGGATGGCCGCACTTGCTGCGGGAAAGGTCAGCACCTTGTCCCCTCTTCTTCTCCGCCGGGCTGCTCTCTTGCTAGCGCCTCCCTCCCGCTTTTCCCTGAGGGCCTGTGGGCGGGGAAGGGGAGAAGAGCCCTGTCACCGTCTCGTCTCGTCTCGTCTCTCCTCTCCTCTCCTAGCAAAGGGGCTGTTCTCTCCCAGTCCCCTCGTCGGGCCCGTCTGCTACTTTCCGAGGCAGAGACGGGGGAGGAGGAGATTACAGCCGCCTTCCAGTACTTCATTGTAAGCCTACAGCCCCAGCACCGTCCCTTCTCCTTTCCCCAGGACACTGGGGACACAGGCGCGTCCTTTCCGCCCCCTGTGTGACATTAAAGGTGCTGCTACTGCGCTTCGCTCTCCAAAGCGGCCTTTGCCCCACGCGAGACCCCCCTTTCTTCTCTGACCGGGGTCTCTGGTAAACGAGAAAGGGATTAGTGCTGAGTGCCTGACTTAATTTAACAGGCTGCTGAGGCGGATGGTGATTGGCGTGATTCGAGTGAAATTACTAAACAGTCAAATTGACGTCTGTGGGTTTATTGCCAATAACAAATACACATATACCCCTTTGTTAATGTCCTTTCACGCTTCATTAAAGACTTGCACTTAAAAGACCTCCTTAAGGACGTATCCCTAAGTACATAACTGAAGTGGGGATTATGTAGCAAAACTCTCCTCCCCAGCTGTGCTATGAGGCACGAGGGAGACGTCCAGAAGGAATCTGGGAATAGCGTGAATTTTCTTCTATTAGCTTGTCGATGTACTTCCTCATGGAGGAAAAAAAATAACTCCTTTCTAAAAAGTCATCCTGTTATAATGTAGTGTACCTATTTTCCTAGATGAGATCAAACTGTGATGTCATCTCTACATCTACAAAATCACTCCATTATTTCTTCTTTACTGTCCTTCACTCTCAATTCTCACTTCTGCACTGATATATGAAGATCATACATTGTGTTAGTTTAGCCTAGGGTGACCAGACATCCTGATATTAGGGGCTTGATATAAGCAACCTATTATCCCCCAAAAAATAAAATGTCTCCAATTTTCATACTTGCTATCTGGTCACCCTATTTTGGCCAAGGAAGGGTTGATGCCATGCTTTCCATGATGTTTATCAGAGGTAGTTAGTAAAGAGCAGTTTGAGGTATTCTTATCCTAAGATTATCTCAGGGGTTCTCAAACTAGGGACCCCCTCAGGGAGTTGCAAGGTTATTATGTAGGGGTTGTGAGGTGTTAGCCCCCACACATGCCAGTAAGGGTGCCATGGCATGGGGGGACATCACTTTTTGTGCTGGGAGGCTTGTCCCAGCCTGAAATATTTTCAAAGGGGATACCAGCAAAAAAAGTTTGAGAACTCCTGGACTACCTACAGAGAGCATCCCTGCAACCTAAGTCTTGTTAATAAAGGAATGACCAACATATTTGGTTTACATGACTGTGATGTTATTATGGGGCATTGATATATAATAATAGGGTTTAGTGTCCTAATAATATTTTACCAAATACTTCTCAAACTGTAAACATACAATTACACCACAATGCAGCCAATTCTGGGAGATGGAAGCAAAATGGCAACTACTTGGTAGGAATTGGACACACTGCCCCACTGGGGTTGGAGGAGGAGGCGGCACAGTGAATTTTATTTAATCTTTTATTATGCTTATCACAAACTCTAAAACATCACGGTTTTAGTAAGCCAAAAGTTTAACAAATATATAAATGTATCTTAAAGATAAAGCTCCTGAGCAACATCCCTGCCATAGCATAAGTGCCTTCATATTGTAGGTTTCTTTGTGTAACATAATTCTGCTTCCTACAAATTTAGCTAAGGATGCGAGGGTATAGGCCAAAGGCCAACACACTATCCTTTATACTATCATAAATATTAATTGTTCATTTTAACCTCTAGTTCTGTGGTAATAACATTTTTTAAAAATAATTTAAATGAATGATAAAGTACTAGCTGTAGTGCATGTAGATATTATTTAAGGTGATAATGCAAACATTTAAAGTACTTGCATAACTTTACTTATGTGAGTAGTTCCTTTAACTTCAGTGCACATGTTTCACTAATAGTTATACATGTATTTAAATGTTTACAGGCTCAGGTGCCAAGTTTTCCTGCACAGCTCTGTTAATGTATGTCATTTCAGTAATATTTTATTGACATGACAAGAATTACCACATCAGTTCTGATCAGCTACTGCCTTGTTTATCCAGTCCACAAACTAGCCTAGACATTTTAGGATAAGTCTGAAAACAATTTTGCAAGGCCCTCTCATAAAAGTAACTTCTAGCTTCTGTCCACATTGATCAGCTCACAATGCACAAGACTGACCTTTCTTAATGATTTTTTGATGTCTCCCAAACTAAACACATTCATTTTATATAAAAAGGGGATCTTTGGGTTACCAGCAGTTGTCTGTACTGTGGTCTTTTATATCTCTCACCAAACAGTTTAAAACATTTCTCTAAGCCTGAGGCCCCCATTTATCTGAAAGTTTTGTGGGCACCCTGCTGAATTTTAGGTTACATCTTTTCTTCCAATAAATTGACTATGGAAGCTAAAGTAGCTATCAATATTAATATGTGTTCAGCACAGTTGTCTTCTCGCTTTCTCCCAGGCTTAGATGTATCAGATATCTGTTACAGAAGTATGTAAAGCAAGAGGATAAATAAACTAAATTTCACTTACCAAAAAGTTCTCTCTGTTATGATTTTGTACTAGCACCCATCACTGTAAAGGCTGAATGGCATAGCAAAGGTTCTAGTGCATTTGTGGAGTCTTTGACTCTTCTCCTTCCTAGTTATAGGAAATTCTGATGGGAGAATGCTGTTTTCTTTTCTTTTTTGTCTGGTGGCCACTGCTGTAAATGTCATTCTGGCTTCGGCAGAAAAGCTTTATCAAAGAGCAAGATATTCATAGATTATAAAGCCTGAAGGAACCATTGTTTTAGGAATGTGATTTTTTTTAAGTAGTACAAGCTCTAATGTGTGCATAGTTACACAGATGTAAAGGTAGCTTATTCTCCTTCCTATATGGGAATAGTTACCCTGGTATAAAGCATTTTTATATCAATATAACTTCATCCATACTAGGGGGATTATACCACTTTAACTGTCATGTTCTAGTTAAAGCAGTACAATTTTCTAGTGTACACAAGGTCATAGTCTTCCCTTTCCTTTTTTACCTCTTTGAAAAATAGCAGTGCGTTCCCTCACAGGCTTTCTATATTTTATGCCAGGATTGGCCAAACTCACTGACCTCCCCGAGATCCCCCTCCCCATTGGGCAGAATCCTCTAGCTCCACCACCCTGTCACGGGGCAGAAGCTCAGAGCTCCTCACCCCAGTCTGTTAGGCAGAGAATGGCAGAGAATGGGGGTGGGAGTGGTGGGCAGGCACATAAGGATCTGCAAGCCTCACTTTAACAGTAAAGAGCTGCATGCAGCTCACGAGCCATAGTTTGGCCAACTCTGTTATATGCCATTCAGTATACATACCAGCTCTCTCTCTCTGACTATGTAACTTTAATTTGTGATGTATATATTGGAAGTTTGCAAGCATATCTTGTGTGTCAGACTTAAGGTTATTGGAATTAACTTGCACATGTCCATATTGCAATGAATGTTATGTGTGAACTGTAAGAATAGAATATTTATATAAATTGCCTTTACTAATCTCTTTTAAGTATTTATTTAATGGTAAAGTTGTAGTTATGTGTTTTTCATAAGAGTTCTATTATATCAGCAATCTGAACTTAAAGTTAACACATTTTTATGGGAGAGTTTCCTTGCTGCCTTTTTTTAAAGTAGAAAGCATTAGCCATCTTAAGTTCTTAAATTGCTTGGCATAGGAAATTACCTGAGTGCACAGTTTTCTGCTGTACCAGGCTCCTTAGGGGTTCAGGTAAAAACACCACTGAATATATTTTTTACAGCTCTTTCCATGGCATCTGGCATGAATTTTTCCAATCTTCTTCTGCTTCAGTAAAAAGGCAGAGAAGCTAGGTAAACTGTCTTAGATCTCAACCAAGTTTGGGAGGACTTGCTAGGAAAATTATTCATAACATAGCCCCCCATCTTTGAAATGTATTCCCATGTTTGGATTTTTGCATTTGCACAGAACCCATTGACTTCAGTTGAACACTGAATGGAAACAAGTGTCTGCCTTGGCAGATGCATTTGCAGGAATGGAGTCAATCAGTGACGCATTTTATGGGGTAAAATTTTAAGCACTTCATTGGCTCAGTTCAGAGCAGGTTTCCTTGCATATGTTTGAAAATTCAAGGTGCTGAATAGGGTAAAGATTACTTCAAGACTCTGCAGAGCTTCCCAGAGCTCTGAGGGTCCATGGGCTACCTCACATTTGTTTTCTAACATTAACAAAAGCACTTCTGACAAATAATTCTCATAACTTTTTATTGAAAAGAACTATCTATGTTTGATATTGTGTTTAGATCTGTATTTACCTACAGATTCAAATGTAAAAGCAAAGCCATGAATAAGTAAAAAGAAGCCAAAAACATTAAGATTTTTTAAATTTCAGAAAGGAGGAATTTTTAATTCATAAAATAATGAACAAATGTGACACACTGTACCTAATAAAATAATTAAAACTCCACTTGAAAAAGCTCAGTGAAACCTTAATGGTGCACTGTTAACAGCACATCCATAATGAAGTCCCTATAATATCTAAGAATGGTGATAGAGACAAAAGCAAGATGACATAGCATGACTTCACTGGGGGTAAATCATGCTTTTTAAACTGTTTGTTTTATTTGGGAGACTTAAGGAAAAATGACCACTCAAATTTGGTCCAAAATTTATATTTAGTGAAAACAAACTTTTAGCAAAAAACACAGGGGGACCAAAATATCAATTACCTGGGAACAATTGAATCCATGTGGAACAGGGCTAGATTCAAAATAGTGACCTACAGATAAGACTCTAGTTCCTTAGCAATGCCCTGAGATAGCATTCAGTGCCCTAGTAATTCAAATGTTACACCTTCAACAATGAGACTTGCTTTCTTGAAAAATGAGTTTATTAAATTGAGTTCTGACCTCTTCAGAGCTTACAATTTTTTTTCCTAGTCTAGATATACCCTGTGTGGACAAGACTACAGAGGATGACACAATACATACTTTGTCAATGAGTTTCACAACTATTGTGAGACTGTAGAGGAAATGCTGGGCATCAGAATTCCTGCGTTCTCATCATGTTGTCTAGTGGTTGCAGACTCGTTAGTCAAGCATATAAATTTGATGCATTCCTTCTGAAAGGCAGCAAAACGAGACTTGAGTTTGTCATATTAGAGACCTGGGTTCTCTTCGCAGCTCAGCCTTGAAGTGGTTTGTGCAACTTCTCAATTATCTTATTTGAAAAATGAGGGAAATATTGGTTGCCTAGCTTTTATGGTAGAGATATGAGGTCATTGTAGTAATAAGGCTTGTGAACAGCACACACGAGAAAAGGTGAAACCAGAACCCATGATCACCTGATTCCATTCTCTGAGGAAGGATTCTACCTTGCTCTGACACTTGAGATGTGGGCAGATGTGACAAGCCTGCTGAAAGCCTACATTCTGAGATGCACAACACTTGGCAGTTTTGTATATCACTGCATTGCAAAACCCAAACATTAAAAAATCATGAAGCAGAATCCAAAATATAACAACATTTTAAAATTGTGGGTTTTGCTTGTTGTCTAATTTCACCACCACCTCTTTTTTGGGGAAGCCACCCATCCTCAATTTGTTGTGTGATCAACCTGGGTTCCCAGTTAAACCTCAGATACATACAAAAATGCAGTTTCCACGTTCACTGCAAAGTGGGAACTTGCCTTCTCCTTTCCTGGACATGAGGAACTATCATTGAATCCTCCGCTATCTCCCTCTGTAAAAAGACAGGATAGGCAGCTACCCACACTTCATATGTTTCCTCATGCTCCTCTGCCTGTCTCTTTATGTACAGTATTTCCCCCACACACGTACATTTCCCTTCCTCTCCCTTCACCATCTCCTACTCATTGCATTCTCCCTCTCTGCCATGCTATATTCCACTACAAACCTTCTTAGTTTACTTCCTGCTTCCCTCACATTTCTCTGACTACTCATAATTTCCCATCCTGTTTCCTAATACAGTTCTCTTCCCTGCTGCTGCCAGAGCCCCATTCACTGCACCTTCACATTCTGTCCCTGTTCAGTCCTCACTTGGTGAGTGAGGACCCATCTTCTTCTCTGAGGGCAGCCAGGCTTCTGCCCAGTTGGAAATAACAGGAGACTGTATCCATCTTTGCTGGGAGCAGACTTATGGTCCCCTACAGAAGTTAGAGAGACAGAGATGACTGCCATCTTACTGAGGACAGCCAGTTGTCCTACAGCCAGTTGTCCAACAGTAATTGAATTTTGGCTGAGGGCAAAACTTTAAGTTGGAAGGCAAAAATAAAAAATTGAGGCGAATTCTTTTTATTAAAAAAAAAAAAAAAAGTTAACACTGACTGAACCCCAAATTAGTCCCTAGGATTTTTAAGTTGACAATATACACTGACTATAGCAGAAAATGAAATCACTTGGTAACAACCTTATTTAGACTTTAAAAAGGCATTTTGAAGTACCTCTGTCAATTAATAAGGGAATATCCAGGGATCAGTAACTAATAGTGACTAGTATAACTTATAATAAGGATCTGGAAGAGGGGCTGAATAGCAAAGTGACAATTTTCTAGTGGAATCATTTTGCTTAGCCAAAAGTAGGAAAAATCAAGATATTTGAGAGATCTAACAAAGCTAATTAACTGGGAAATGTGAAAGCAGTTAAAATTGAATATGGACAAAGGGGAAGTAATTCTATGATAGCATCAGTAATATTTAAAATAACACATGACAGAGGAGATCATTCAGTCATTCATACACACCTTGTCCCAAATGGCACCAGATTCATTTTAATGTTTTTATTTAGATTTTTTCTGTGCAATGAAACTCAGTGCCCCATAATGTAATATTATATTTTTACTAGCTTTAGTAAGCTAAAAAATGCCTTTATATAAAAATAAGAACAGTATCTATATTTACATAGTTAGAATCAAGTTACAAATATGTGGGAATAAACTGCATGAAATACAAATACAAGGTATAAACTGACTGAGATCAAGGCAGCACTTTTCTCATATAATAAACCATTGCAAAATTAGGTCCAGATGTTGTGGTTACACCTTTTTTTGAAAAATTTGACATGAGCAAATGCCTGACCCCTGATTAATTGAACCACTGGTGGTTTTGATAGGCCTTCCTATTCCCAATTGCTAAAGAGAACTGGTAGGAGACAGCTTTATTTTTTCACCCTAATGATCCTTTAATTAGAAGAGGGAGCTTTGGCAACCATAGATGCTAAACCAGCTCTGTCATCTTTATTATTGTGAGCTTTGCCCACTTTTTCCGATTACTATATTTGGGATGGGGACATAGATAATATTCAGGTTGCCTGGACCCTCCTCCTTCATCTGCTTGGCTGACCTACAGAGTGAAGCTGTCATCATGGAGACCTGAATGTATTTGGGCTTCTGCCCCTTCAAAATGGAACATAAATTCATCCATTGATCAATAGGCCAGAATAGAAATCTCCCTATTAGGCAGTCAGCAATGCACCTGATGTCACTTTCAGGAATTCTGTGGTCACACCTATGTTGACTGGGCTGCTTGACATCAATCTTTGAATGGGGATCTTTATAAAATATCTAATATAGCATTCCATGGCTACTAGAGAAGATTAAATCAATTATTTCAATTCAAGAACATTTCCATGATCTAGAAGCTGCAGTGGCTTCTTTCACCTGAATAGAGTCTAAAATGCAGTGAACTTCTGAGTTCCTAACTGTTATTGTCATGAGAATTTGGTGGGGTGCAGGCAGTGGATGGGGGTGAGGGGAAGGGACTGATTGGGTCCTTAGAGGATATGAGAGGAGTGCAGCTCTCCAGGTGTCTGATGGGGAAACAAGGCTATTGGGGAAGTAAGAGATAGTGTATTGGCATTTGATGGGTGGCGGGGGTATGGAAGGGGGCTGGCATAAGGTAGTGGCATAGAGTCAGTGTAACCAGTTTTATACTAGTCAGAGTCCTGTTCAAAAGAATCCTCAGATGCCCTTTTAAAGCAGCTTCCAGGCCCATTTGTGCAATCTGAGTGGCAGCAGTGAGGCTAGGAACAGATGCTGAGAATCTGTTAATTACAGCTTTGACAAGGTTCCTAGACTGCATAGCCCACCAACTCAAACTGTAAAAAGCAAAGAATAAGCAGTTAAGTAAATTGACACCTCATCTACAATTCCACTCATTTCCCCTTTTCAGCTTCAACTGTCTCTTCTACCCATTGCTAATATATCTCCATCCTCTGGGGAACAACCAGTGTGCAGCCACACACACTAATGAACACACAATGTGGATTTAAATTCTGTAATTTCCTCATGAAAACTAATATTAATTATTAACAATGATCACATATTAATGTAACTATTCCTGGCACTACAGGAAAATATTGTAGACAACATTTCCAATCTGACACATTAACTGAATTATAAGCCAATACAACATACAGAACTACATAAAATCTAAGTTATGAAAGTCACACTGTGTTATATTAATAATTCGAACTCTGGGGAGGAGCTGGAGAGATGTGGGTTGTGTGAATGGTAGAAGGGAGATAGTTGAGATGGAGAAGGAGCTGCTGATTGGTGTGCAGGTGGAGTGTTAAATTACTTAACTGCTTGTTTCCTTACTTTGCTTGTAGCTTGCATTGATAGGATATGCTGTCCAGTAACAAACTCAAAATGTTGATGACTTTCCCATCTGGGAATCTACCTTAGGCATTTATATAGCACCAGTAACCATAATATGTAGATATTGATCTTAATTGATTTTTAAAATCTCACATAAAGCCTGTTAAATTATACCCAGATGAGGTAAGAATATATTTTAACAAGAATATTGTGACTGATTAATATAAAACATTTCCTTCAGCTAAGAAATATTGTAACTAACGTTAAGAAATAGCCTTATCTCTTCATAGTTGAAGTCAGGTTGTCATCAACTTTTTGCACTGGAAGAGCTTAATTAACTAGCTAGTGACTTGCATTCTAATTTATTATTTTGGGAAGCTATCTTTGGTCTGTTTTATCTTGATTTATATATCTGTCAGACTGCTGGAAGCTTAGATTGATCTGGAAACCGAGATTACAATAAATCTAACCACTTTTTCTTCTGAAAGCTAATGATTTTGGGCTGCATTAAATGTAATCCGGGTTACAACCACTTCCCCCTGGAGTATTTTTGAGCTCGCCTCCTTTCAGGACTGTAGTTCTCCTTACATGCCGAAGTCAAGCGCCGCATGTGGAAAAGACTTCAATCCCCATAGTTCCTTGGGTGAGCATGCGCCATGAGCTTCCAGTTGTCAAAGTGCTCTTGCGTGAGCGGTCGCCTATTTGTTATATTGCAAACCCGAAAGAAGAAAATAAACACACTGTCATTTTATTGATCTTTAAATACCGAACAGTCTAAGGTAACCGTTCTTAAGAATTTCTGCGTTGACTGCTTGGGTTACTGCAAGCGAACGGAGCTGGTATTGTTATGGGGAGGATATAGATTTCCTGTACTGGACTGTAAATTTGCACAAATACTTATACCAGCAAATAATCAAGAGGCATCGCATACATTAGACATTGGCTGGCCCGTCTTTCAAAGTAATTTATTATCCAGTGTTTCTCCATTCAGACTGTCTTCATTCATTAAAGGTAGGTCTTGACCTTGGCAAGAGGGTTGAATTTGTGCTGAAAATTTACCTTTAAGGAGTAATGTGAAAACGAATGTGGATTACTATCCTCAGGATAAAGTTAATAAATAACTAAATCAATATATGTCTCTGAAACAACTGCTAGGGTGGCCACTGTACGGTGACTTGGTGAATCAAGAATACCTTTATTGAAGGCAGGATTTTAACCTTTAAATTGTTCCGTTTTTGTATAAACATAACTTTCTAAATGGGTGCATCAAAAAGCAGGGAAGGATTATACATTTTATTTTTTCCCCTCTTTCTCCTATGGAATCGCCAGCAATTTTGTGTAGTCCTAACAGTTATAGTGATTTTGATAGAAATGCAGCTAATGGAAAGCTACACAGAGCCTGGGATATTGTGGCTTGCTGCAGTACGGCTTTAAACTGCCTTGAAAGGTTTCCTGCACCCCCACCACCAGCAGCAGAGTTGCGTGATACAGATGCAATAGTTTACTCCTTTCTTCCGAGTAACTTGCCTTAATGCTGTCTCATTAGATGGACTGTTAGTCATAATTGTTAGACATGTACTTGAATAGAGGAGAAACTAAGAAGCAGAAGACGTAACATAACTGGCAGCAGGAACCTGTCAATAATTTCTAAAGCAAAAGTGTGTGTGTGTAAATAAAATATAGAGTTTTAACCAGACGGAAACAGCTAATATTTAAATAATCTTTGCAAAGTGCTATCTTAAACGAAATACATGGATTATGTAAAAACAGCTAATGTAAGAAATTAAACCCTGTCTTCACGCTCCTTGACACCCTTCCTAACCAGCTGTTTAATTTCACATGAAGTTGATTTTGCTGCAGTTAAACAGCAATCTAACAATCAAGTGATTTTAGAAATGCAAACGCCATATGGTTAGAACAATTTAAAAAAAAACGTGATTAGGTGTTTAGAGATGTCTATCTTTATTGATATGACTACTTGATTAAAATGAGTAATAAATTAACAGGCTTATTTAAAACATTGTCACGAACTTTGTGTATGTTGTGGCCTCTTTAATTGTGTATACGACTGCGAAATTTGGGGGTGGTTGCTCTGATAGTTTCTCGCAGAGGTCAATGAGTAGCGAATGCATATACCTTACTCTAGTACTGAGTTTTAAAATAATGTTAACATTTGTATTATTTGACCTGATGTATTTTATATGAAGTACCTTTTCTAAAAGGTATAGGACTTTCTCACAGTACATAAATTTAATTTAATAATGTTTTAACTTGTTTATATTTAGTGATTGACTTGTAAATTGCATCTTTAATCATTCAGTCCCTTCCATATGGAGGGAAGGTGGCTTTTAAAATGTGTGCGTGTGTATTTAATATGTGACTTAAATGTTTTGATTCGCTCCACTTTTTATTTTTGTCTTGAAAGGAACAGAGCCTTTAGTATTTAAAATACTAACTCCAAGATATATGCTTATAATTTTGACCTCAGATCTTAAAAACATTCTGTTCTGCAGATGATTTCACATAGTATCGTCATATCGCTAGTGAGTATATCAGATACTCTCAGGAAGGGAGGGACTGTCCTAGGATGCAAAAACCCTGTTTTATAGAGAATAACCCTGAAGTGAAAAATCTTAAGGTCATCAGAGGCAAATATAACCTTGTTTTGTTTTTCAATTAGAGCAGATGTTTATGCATCTGACCAAAAAGTAAACTGTCAGGAAAGAAAAGGCCAGTAAATGACTGTGCAGCTAAGAATCTCTTCCATTATCAGCTCAAGATTTTGAGCACGTTTCTGTGGTCTTAAATGGAATAATTGAAAACCTCGTTGTTAATTAAGGGAAATGGGCATCCTGCTCCTTTAAAGGTCTCCTCGCAGGAAAAGGGGTGGGGGAGAGTAAAGGCTCGGCTGGTGTCTTTTTAACCTTGCTGAAGGACGCAGCAGTATTTATTGACGTATGCAAATAACTGGGGAGGAGGAGGAGGAGGAGGGTGCTTGGAAAAACAGGAACCAGAATCAGTTTCTCATTGCAGGGTGAGAGCTCTGAGTTCCGGTGTAAGAGAAAAGAGACGTGGCGAAATTGCTGTATATCTCTGCCGTATAAGCACATCTCTTATTTAGATTGAAAGGAACCAAGGCATCAAAAAGGGTGAAGCCTCTTAAAATATTTTTAAAGGCAATCTAGCACGATCACACTGATTAAACGTTGCATACTCCTAAATGGGGGAGGAGGGGAATTACGGATTTACCTTGCAACGGCACGGGATTTTAGCAAGCGAAATACCAAAGCAGTCCGGCTAGTTATATGAATGAGAATAATAACCTGTCTTTGTGTTTTCCCCTCCATTGTTTCAGCTGCACAAACCATGCAGGATGATTTACTGATGGACAAAAGCAAAGCTCAGCCCCAGCAGCAGCGGCAGCAACAGCAGCAAGATCCAAACGCAGCAGAAACCGCTTCTACACCCATCTCATCAGAGACGTCCAAACCGGAGGACAGCAGTCCAGTGACTAGTATCGGCACAGCAACTCCTGCCCAAAATAGCAAAGAGAAAATGCAGATGGAGTCCCCGATCTTGCCTGGCTTGAGTTTTCACCAGCCTCAGCAGGAACCTGCAGCTGGCACCTCCTTGTCTCCGTCCTTCGGCAGTACCTGGTCTACAGGAACCACAAACACAGTGGATGATAGCTTTTTCCAAGGGATTACCCCAGTGAATGGCACAATGCTTTTCCAGAATTTCCCTCATCATGTCAACCCTGTGTTTGGTGGCACTTTCTCTCCCCAGATTGGCCTAGCTCAGACTCAGCACCACCACCATCAGCAGCAGCAAGCCCAACAGCAGCAGCAGCAGCAGCAAAGGAGGTCACCTGTGAGCCCCAATCAGGCACCTTTCGCCCAGAGAAATGCTGCTTACAGCCATCAGCCCATCATGACCAGCAAACCGTCTTCCTCCTCTGCTGCCTCCTCTTCCTCTTCTAGCTGGAATAACCACCAAAATGCAGCCTGGAGTACACCTTCCAACCCCTGGGGTGGGTTGCAAGCTGGCAGGGACCCTCGAAGGGCAGTAGGAGTAGGGGTTGGGGTAGGAGTGGGGGTTGGGGTGCCCTCCCCCCTCAATCCTATTTCACCCCTCAAAAAACCTTTCTCCAGTAATGTCATTGCGCCTCCGAAGTTCCCACGGGCTGCACCCTTAACCCCCAAATCCTGGATGGAAGACAACGCTTTCAGGACGGACAATGGCAACAGTCTGTTGCCTTTTCAGGTAATGTCTTAATGCACCTTCTGCACTGGTGACAGATATCGCAATATTTGGTTTAAGGTGCACTCTGCATCAATATCTCATCTAGAAGGCAACATGTCATTTTTCACCTTCCCCATAGCTCATGTCTGAGTATTTACCTCTTCTGAAATCATGCTAGTTGCTGTCAGGAACGGCACACCCAGATCCAAAATCTTGAGTATGGACTATAGCCCTATTTTTCTTCTAGTTTAACTTTTTTAAATTCCTGCAAGGGGTTTTAACATTAGAAAGCTAGTTGCTTTCAGGGAACATAGTTTATATAGACTTTATATTCTATTCCTTTGGGTGATCGAGGTATATATTTAATTTGTATAGTATTTGCAAATATCCTGTATGATGTTAAATGGTGGGGAATATAGGGCCATTAATGTGTATAAGAGCTGGCTTCAGATTTCTAATGAGAGAGCTAATTTTAAACAAAGATGTTTCTGAACCTGAAATGCAGCTAATTATTTTTCACCATTAAAGAGGTTAATACTTCTTATTGTTGATATGGTTTAAGAAGGACTGTATTTACATAAAGTATACAAATCAAATGTGTAATCTATAGTGTTGCATCCAGGGTGTAGTTTTTTTAATACATCTAGAGGCAGCGTGGGTGTGTATGGAGAGAGTGGCGTATCTGTTCTTTTCTAATGAGATCTCTAATCAAATTGACATAATTTAAAAATGGTAGGGCAGTATTTATTATTTTGTAAAATAAGCCATGTCACATGCTGTTTGATATATTTGCAGAGAAAAGAGACAATAGGACATGACCTTCAGAGCCATATTGCAATGGAGTCTATTTACTAGCTACATAGCTCTGAAATATTTAAAGCTGCAGTGTTCTTCACCAGTTTGGTATCTAAGATGACAAGGCGGATAAATTACAACCAAAACTGTGAGAAAATAGAAGCTCTGCAATTTTAATGTAGAGTGAGGCTTGCGTTGGTTCTAAATACCTTTTTAGAGTGGAATAAACTAGGGCAGGCACTCTCACTTGTATCTGTGTAAGATGAAGAGAATCCCCTTTTGTGTTCATTATCATTTCCAGTCTCAGGTCATTTGGAATGCTTCTGTTTTGCAATAATGTTAAGTGATAGATCTTCTCTAAAGCAAAGGCATATATCTCTCACAAGTTACAAACCGTTAGTCTTCAGCATATTACTGGTAATAATAGGAATAATGTTTAGATTGATATTTTGTGTTGAAAATGTAGGAACTAAGTTAAAAAACTGATCAACTTTAAGGGATACTGCTAGTCTAAGAAATATGCATTCCTTTGCACTTTCTGACATTCAAATAGGGATGTTAAAGTGAGCCTTGAGACTTCATTTTGCTGCTTCATTCTGTTAAAGGGAGAGTTGCTAATTTCTTATTGGCTATCCTCAGTGGAGGAGGAACAGGTTTTATTGAACTGCTGGTCACTGTCTCTGTAGCATCGAAGAGGACAGGGGAGGCTGCTACCCTTGAGACATTCTGTTCCATGCTGAAGCAGTTACATTACCATGTTCTGAAAAACATAAACTGTTAATTGACATTAGTTAACTTTATCCTACTTCTATAGGTGTCTAGTAGATGCATCCAAACTGGTACCCATATTTAGGTTACCTAAAAATAAGAATATTACCAAATCTAAGACCAATGGCACTATTTCTGTGGTTTTAGTTAATTCTAATGGGGAATGCCTTTAGTAAATATACATTCTTCTGTGGTACTTGCACCCAGTGGTAAGCAATATTGTGTTAGTGCAGGAGTACCAAAAGTGAAAATTACTAGAAAATGTCATACATTAAACTGACTAGCGTCTCATTCAGAAAGAGAGAGCAGACAGCACACATAGTGAAAAATTAATTAGATTTTTACAATTCAGTTGTGAAAATCTAGGTGTTAGTAATAATTTTCCTAACATATGTTACAATTTTCTTTAACATGAATTTTAACTTCCTAGTGGCCGGTTAAACTAAGAATAAATGTGTGCCAGTGACTACTTTTATGGCTAGGTGAATTATGAGCCTCAAAAATGTTTCTAGTTGTCACAATGATATTTTATAATACAAAATCTTGAGTTTTGCTTAAGGCTGTCCCCTGGATTAACAATTATTACTCCTATCTCTGAGTAGTTGTTTCATCATTACTACACCAAAATTGTTGGAAAAGTTGTCTTGTAACCATAACATGAATTATAGACAATTGGACATTTGTCTGGTTTTTGTTTGTTTGCTTAATGAAATTACACTACAAAAAGGAAATTGAAATAACAGATTATTTTAATGTCTGTTGCCTGGTATTTTTGTTTTAGAAAAGTTGGGCAATGTGTTGGCTCATCAACATTTGCTTATCGGCACTATCAGATAATTCTGGCAGGTTCATCAGTATGTTAACCTTCATTACTTTGATATTTTTTTTTATTAATTACAGTGGTATCTTCCTTTACACTTTCCATCAGTATGTTAAAGTGCATTAGCTAGTTAGTTTTACTAACTCATTTAATTTTCCCGTCTTGAAAGTTTTAAAACTGTAATTACATGTTAATTGCTCAGGTGTAGTATTGGTCTCAGACTATTAAACTGTTTTAAAAGTGTCCAGAAGAACAGAGAAGTAAAAAGCTATATCTTTAATGCTTCAATTATTATCACTGGCATTTACCATATTGATTAATTTAATCTTGAAACAAGTATTTTTGGAGAAAAATCATAATGGAGTTGGAAAACCTTGCTGTAATTAGGGTTTGTATTTTATTCTAAATCTTCTTGATATTATTTGTAGGCAAAATGATGTTGACTTGTATTGTATTATGTGTGGTAGGTAAATTGTTTATGGTAGGGACATTTTTTCCAGTTGTAATAGAATATAAAAAGCAATATTTTAAACACCCATATTTGCCTAACAGTTTATTGTTTGAGTCATATTTTTGTACCCTGTACTTCACAAACATAATGAACAAGGCCACTGCTCTGAAGAACTCCGTTTTATTCAGACAACCTAGTTGAAGGGTTAAAAAGTCAAAGGAGTTCTGGCAACATCTGAATTGTGATCAGTTTTGAGAGGCAAATAAAAAATGCTTTGAAAGAGAAGGTGTACTTGTCAAAGAAGGATGTTCCTACCATAAGGGGCACTGTTATAGATAAAATAAAGGTGGAAAGCTGAAAGCAGAAGAAGTAAACCAAAGGAATTAAAGCAGGACTGGGTAAAACACAGAAAATTAGATGAGAGAGTAAGAGAAGATGAGCAGACATGCAGTGAGCACAGATCTATAGAGCCTTTAAAGTGTGGATGGAAAACTTTTACTATATGCTGAAGATAATGAAGAGATTCAAAGAGGGAGGGGCCGATGAGGCATTATAGGAACACAATTGTCAGGATACTTGATAGTATCACTTTAACAAATAAGTGGAAGAGTGATTTCTCAGAAGTAGAGCAGTTTTAGCATACAAAATATTCTGCTGAGCCTACTGCTTTCCTCATTGTGCTTTTGATACATGTAAAAATAAACAATTATAAGTTAACATTTTGAAAACAAATTTGCTGCTGCTTTTTGTGTGTCTGTGTATATAATATAAAGCAGCAAATTGCTTTCCCCAGTTTTTTGATCAAACCCAGCTTTTCTGATATATTTCTAATAGTGATATATTTAAAAGAATGGGAACAGGGTATTATCATTTTTATATATGATTTTAAAATATCATCTTAAAAGACAGATGTGGGTTACTGCTAGAAGAAAGAGACTACTGTAGTTATTCACATGGGGATTAATGGTAGTTAGGTTGCGGCAATAGGGAGTCTTCCCACTGACTTGAATGGGAATTGGATTGGACCCATAAAAATTTGTGAACTAAAGTTAGAAAATCTTCAATTTTGGCAATTTATTTTTAATATTAAAGTGGATTTATAAATTCAAAATTTACAATTTTTATATGAATTTAGTAGTAGAGTTCATTAGTAGCAGCAAGTATTCTGCCATATGTTGTGCTGAACAGAACCAGTTTTGCTTACCAAAGTGAAATAGAGGGGAAAGGAATAGACTCTGTATCATGGTTACAATTCCAGCATAATAACTTTTCCACCTGCTGATTAATTGACTGCTCTTTAAGGAGCTAAGAGGCTGCTATCAATCTTTTTAAATGTATAAGGTACTTCATGTCCTAAGTATTGGTCATATTTAGCTTTTTGAACTACAGTTATGTTGCTGTTTATGTATTTCCATGAAATATGACGTATAGAATAATTTTGTCTTCAAGCACTGGAAGACCATTGCTAACTAAACTGTTTTAGCTTAAAAATAAGAACACAAGCTGAAATGTAACCCTTTTCATAAGATTATGAATTAGTTATTGCACTGTCATAGTACAGTAATTGTATTTCTTGCTTGGTATTACAGTAACTTGAACAGGTCATCATATAGAAAATGATGGATGAGTGGCAATGAGAATGCTGATTAGGTAATTTTTCATGTCACCATATCTCCAATATGGAATTAATTCCATGCAATTTGCTACAGCCCATTTGTTGTTAAAACTGAAACATTAATTAGTGCAATAACGATTTAAAATCTGAGAGAAAAGGAAAGGAATTTTTAATGTCTGTCTCATACAGTATTCAGTGGTCACTGTCCTTTTGGGATAGGTATAAATCCATTTGCATAGGTAATTATTTTAAAGCTTTAATTCATAGTTCTATGTTTGACATTCTGGGTTATAATTTTTTTGATGTGTGGTTAGTAGATTGACATTAAGTATGATTTGCTATGCAGTTACTGACATCAGTACAGTCTGTTACAAGCACTCTTGAATATAGACATTTTTCTCATGTAACCATTTTTATGTAATTACAAGATTTCTATTTCTTTGAAATAAAAGTTGTGCACATTATTCAGAGTTTAAAAACATAGATTATCAAGGAAATTTTGGAAGATTAATCTGATGTAACAAATATTTGTTTTAAATGTTTTTAAATCTAAAATTCAACCTGCTGTAGATGAGAAGTGTAACTATTATAACAAGTGATCCATTTTGTTTGGCCTCATTCTCATATTGCTGATTTTTTTTTTTAATAAGCAGTGGATTCCATGTTGATCAATGAAATATATTGTTATAAAATGTTGCTAATTCAACAAATGACTGAAATATTTTAAATTGGTTTTTAGATCTATCAGGTTACATGGATCCATAAGTACTTGAAATAAATGGAAATGTATGGACAGTTGAAATTCCAACTATATAAAAGCAGAATGTGTGCAACTTCTTGAAACAATAAAAGAACATTTAATGGTTGTAGGAGTAACATGCTGCCTTTTTTCACCCTTGGGTGGGTTAGATACTTATCTACATAAATTATTAATTTACATGATGAGGAACTTGATTAGAAATATTAATATGTGATAATTTGTTGTCTGGCATCCTAATTATCTTTTCAGTTCGAGAGGTATAGCTACCATACTGTTTGTAGCTAGTGGCTTCAGAAATTGTGAATGGCTTTATCTTGTTTGGATCAGACAACTAATTTGATTGTGTTCTAAATATCTGCATTTCTTAGAATTACTGAAAATGTATTGGCATACTAAAAAAAAACTTGCGAAGACTAACATTCTCTTATGCTTTTTAATAACTGGATTCTTGTACAACTTCTGCATGCAACTGTGGAATCTAGTGGCCTTCTGTACTTACCACTTATCCTAAGCTTATTTCACCATTTATTATTTGAAAGCATGAGAATTTGATCACTTAGCAACAATGGGTGTCAATTTATTTCTGATGTTACTTAATAAAGGTAGACTTTTAACTGATTCACTTAAAATGCTTAAATTTATTATGCTATATTAAGACTTTTTTCAATAGTTATATTTTTGGCCATGAACAATTGGGTAACAGAGAATCACAGCTCCTCCTTCTGCGGAGGGTGTGTTTGTCCTCTCTTTATCCTCCTTCCCTTTCAGTGGGTGGGGGTTGTTGCTAGAAGCCCTACTTGTTGGTATGGGAGTAGGCATAGGTGGTGAGTGCTCGGAGAGTGTGTAGCCTAGCAAAAGGAGAAGATGTTATGAGCTATCTGCCTGGATGGTGACTATTTCTATTTTCTTAGGAACTAGCAAAGTATCTGTCCTGTCTACCTTTCAGACAGGATGTCCACCTTTCCTTCTTGGATACAAGGTGCCCCAGTAGGGAGCAAATGCTAGTGGCATCTAATGTCAAGTTCTACAATTACATTCAACTGTGAATCTGTGCTGGATTGGATGACATTGCCATGTTTTGAAAGCATGTCTTCTTTATCAAATAATTTGGGAGGGGGACATGGCTAAACTATTTAATGTACCTTAATGGTGACCTTTAAAAGGTGAACTAAGGCTAACTAGTTATGTTCACTACACTTCAGTTGTGGTAGCTGTAAGTTTGGAAAGACTGTCAGAAAAAAAGTCTTACACCCCTTTTTGGATTAAGAAACAAAAGAAAGGATACTTGCTCTAGATCACTAAAGTAAGTAAATTGTTTTCCCAAATTGTGGAATGAACTGCCCAGGAAATAGACACTACAAACTTCACCACTTTATGCTCCTTATGCAAGGCATGCTTCTTTGATCTTGCTTTCTCCAATATAAACTCATAGCAATGTGCATATGTTTAAAAGGGGAAAGGAAAAACTCTACCAACCCAAAACACTGCACTGCACACACAGTTTTCATTCTTGAGAGAGTATGAGAACATGAATAAACCACACATGACAGTTTGTAGTCATGTTGCATAATACCATA
The DNA here is from genome assembly GCF_026122565.2 of Emydura macquarii macquarii. Lineage (NCBI taxonomy): Eukaryota > Metazoa > Chordata > Testudines > Chelidae > Emydura > Emydura macquarii. Next base: position 22,977,385 of record NW_027131527.1, read on the forward strand.
CTGGAAGGTGCTCAGATACTAACTACAGTGATGAGAGCAGTCTAAAAACCTGTTTATAATTGATTAGAATGCTGCAAGTGAGATGCAGGTATGGAGCTAAACCAGTGACTTCCTGTAGGAAAAAATGAAAAGTTTGATGAAATGAAGGGTTGCTATTCAACCCTTATGTTGTTGGCAGAACCAGGAGCTTGAATCAGAAGCTATTTTTCTCTCCCCTATTGTGAATCAAAGAATTACTAGTGAGCAACCCTAGACTCCAGCTGATACGAACAGGAGCAACCAAAGTAGGGAGTACTGCACTACAGGGAGCGGGTAAAAGGGACACAGCTGGGGCCACTCCTCACCCATGGACCCAGATCTTGCAGGATGGATGGATAGGCACACACACATACTCTGGGGGCATGAGGATCCGGGTGTTGTCTCCTCTCCCTCCTCTCAAGTGGTCTTAGGGGAAAACTGCAGCCAGCCAGACACTCTAGCCAGTAGGAATAGGAGCAGCCAAAGCAGGAACCCTTTTCACTTTTGATCATTCCAGTCAAAATTCTGACTTATATTTAGATCATAAGTAAGCTCTTTGGGGAAGGAACAGTTTACTACTCTGTCTTCGTACAGTGCCTAACACAATGGTGCTTCACTCTTGGTTGCCCCTTAGGCAATACCTTAATAAGCATGATGATGATTGATAATAGAACACTGCACTGTTGGTTTAAGGTTTTTAGAACACTGAAGCATCTCTTTTGAGATAAGAGAACTATGTATAATTAAACTTTGTAAATAGTTATCAGGAAATCTCTCTCATTGCGTAGATACTGTGAGATTTGGCAGTGCAAATGACCATACTTACCTCTTTCTCAACTTGCTACCCAACAAATCCCTGTTTGTGCTGCATGAATCAGCAAAAATGCTCCTACCTTTTGTGACTGAGCTTCTCTGTCAGCCATTTTCTTATTATTGTTTTATTTATTTGTATTATCCTAGTGCCTATAAAACTCAGTCATGAAGTCAAGTCAGTACATTGTGCTAGGCTCTGTACAAACAGAACAAATAGTTTACAATTTAAGTGTAATACAAGAGACAACAGATGAACACTGACAGACCATCAAGAGAGTACAAAGAAACAATGAGCAAATATTGGTCAGCATGGTAGACTGTGATATCAGCATACCAGCGGCGTAACTGTTGTCAAGGTGTTTTGCAGCAAAGGAGAATTTTAAGGAAAGATCTGAAGGAGAATAATTAGTTAGTTTTGCAGATGTTTACAGTCACCTTCTCCAATGGATGAGGGACAGTATGAGAGAAAGCATGAAGGGCCTTGAAAGTAAAGACAAGTAGCTTATGTTTGATACAATAGGAAAGAGGGAGTCAGTGGAGGAATGCAAAGAGAGGGGTGACATGGTCAAAGCAATGGACTAGGCAAATGATCTTTGCAGCAACATTCTGAAGGGCAAGATTATGTTTGTCAGGGACACAGAAGGATATTGTAGTTATTGAGACTCAAGATAACCGCCTGAACAAGAATTTTAGCTGTGTTGATAGATAAGAAAGGCCATATCTAAGAGATGTTACGCAGAAAGAATCTGCAATACTTAAATATAGCCTAGATGTGAGAACTTAGAGAGTTGGCCAAGTCAGAGATGACACTCAAGTTATGGGCCTGAGTTACAGGCAGGGGGGTGGTGGTGTCAACAACAATTGAGAAAGGAGATAGCTGGGAGACTTGAGGGCATGTTGAGCTTGAGATGATGGCTATGCATCCACAAGCGGATGTCAGAGACAGGATGAGATTTTTTGCTTGGACAGAAGGAGAGAGGTCTGGAGTGAAGAGGTAGATCTGTGAATTGTCCACATAAAGATATTAGTTGAATTTGTATTTCTAGATGAGGTTATCCCAAGATAAGGTGTTCAGGGAGAAGAAGAGGGGATCAAGGACAGAGCCTTCAGGAACCCCCAGAGAAAGTTGGAGAGGGGTTAGGGTGGATCCTCTGAATCACATGCTAAAGGAGGGATTATTCCTAGATTGCAAGGCCAGAAGGGACACTGTGATCATTTCATCTCGCCTACTATATAACACAGGTTATAGAACCTCCCTGAAGTTGAGATGTAGGAGGAGAATCAGGAGAGGACAGAGTCTCAGAAGCCAAGGGAGGACAAGTTTTCAAGAAGAGCATGGTTGACTGGGTTGAAGACAGCTGACCGATCAAGGAGGATGAGGATGGAGTTACTGATTCTGAGCTTTGGCTAAAAAGTCATTAGAGACTTTGGTTAGTGGTTTCAGTTGAGTGCAAGGGGTGTTAGGCAGATTGAAGAGGATCTAGAATGGAATCAGGGGAAAGGAACTCCAGAAAATGATTGAAAACAATTAGTTCAATGAGCTTAGAGATGGAAGGAGATGGAGTGGTAGCAGGAGAGGCAAGTGGGGTTAAGGGTGGGTTTTTTAAGATGGCAGAGACTAGAGCACATTTATATTGTGAGAGGAAAGAGCTAGAGGAGAGTGAGAGGTTAAGGAGAAGAGTAAAGTTATGGGAAAAAGGTGGCTGCCAGAGAGATCAGGAGATGGGATAGAATGGGGACAGTGGAGACGATAGGGGAGGAGAGCAGATGAAAAACTTGTCTGTAATTGAGGAGGAGGAGATTTCTACAGGGAAAAGGGGATGGAAGACAAGACGAGAGGGGGAAGGTGATGTCATATCTTGTCAATTTTCTTTTGAAAGAAATCCGTGAGAATCCTGTGCAGAGAGAGAAGTGGAGGCAGTGAGATAGGTTTGAGGAGTGAGTTGAAGGTGTCAAAAAGTTGTCTGAGATTGTGTATGTGTCTTCTTGCCTTCTTCCTCAGTATATATCATGCTTCCACTGATGGGAGATTTAGTGGTTTGCCTGTGCTCATACTGCTTGCCTTAAAAAGGACAGAGGAGGATGCATCTGTGAGAGCCACGATAGATAAGGATATCCTATCAATCCTTCTCTGAGATGGGGGAAGAAGAGGAGGAGCCCTGCTGAGCCTTATTGTCCATGAGCTGGGTATCACAGAGCAGTTTAGAAGCTGCTCTATCTTCAGACCTTATTTTCCTCTACGATGAGGCTCTTTGGTGACCAGCTGAAGTAATAAGGCTGTGAGTGAAGTCATTGGCAGAAGGGGCAGAAGTTCTTGTGCAGACATGATAAAATGCCTGCTAAGTAGAGTTCCTTAGCCCCCCTCCTGTTACCACAGGAGTGTTCATTACCACATTATTCGGTGTAGCTCTGTATAAGTTGAGGGGGATGAGGGTATCTTGCCCCATGGGTTGGATCTAATGGGCCACATAGTATAGTACATGTGATGTTGGTTATAGGTTCTGCTTAAGCCCTTAGTATACTCGGATCTTCTAGACAGTCAGACAAATGAACGCTTAGGACACAGATATTTCCAATTTCCAAAGCATTAATACAAGTTGGTTAGAAGTTCTTCTTGCAGTTCAAGATCACTTACATTTACCTAATGCAGAGAGTGAACACTCGACTCCCACAAGTATGAGAAATGATCACTTTTTCAGATTTAATGGCTTTTAAAATAAACAATAAGCTATTTACTTTTATCATCAAAATGGTGCTAAAAGCTAAGTATTATGGGGTAGTTTTGTATGATTTTGTTTAAATGAGAGGAAAGATGGAGGGACTTTGTTTATGTTTAAAAAAAAAAAAAAATCGGTGGGTTTCTCTAGTTCCTGAAGTAGCATTACAAGATATTTAGAAAGCTTCACTAATCTAATGTACAATAGTCTATGTTGTGTATTCACTAAAATGCCAAAGCCTTGGTCACAGTTCAACATGACACTGTGCATGAATACTCTTTGTACTTAAATACAAAATTTTAAGGGTTCCGAAGATATAACAGAAATTATTTTCACTTGTGCATTATATGCCAAGACAAAGACAAGATCATGTGGTTCAAATGAAGAATATTTAAAATTTGCATATATAAAAGAAAACGGGACAAAATAATAATAAAAATTCAGTAAGGGCAGGGGAAATAGAGTAGGTGGCTTTTTAATCCATAGTTTTTCAGCATAAGTAATGTCTGTTAGCTAAGTGGTCCTTGTATCATCTAGTAACTTTGTTCCCACAGCTACAACTTTCCAAATGTTTACAAACTACATGCCTCTAGCATTGGCTCTTCTCTAATCAGCTGCAATAGCAACTAGAGCTGCTAATACTAAAAAGCTTAACAATGTATTTTGCCAATGTAGTTTAGAAATTATCCACTCCTAGCAATGCGAACATCAGAGAAACTCTAACAGATTGGTTTGTAATTGGATTGTTCTCTTTCTCCAAGAAATCAAAATCTCTAATTTCAATAATCTAAATGGCAGCTGCTCTAGAACTATTGTGTTTTAGTGCATTCTACTAGTAATGAAACTGAAGTAACTTGTATTACTATTGCTATATTGAAGATATTTAGACATCTAATTTTCAGCCAGGATGATATGGAATTTAGTCACTTCCACTGTCAATTTCCTTTCTATTTTTTCATCTTTAAGTCTGTGTAATATTTTTAGTTAATATAGTAGTCTACAATTGGTAGAATTATTTTTCCAGACTTCTATATTCTTTTAATGGGGTTATATTGGCCTCCTATGTTTCATTTATATAGAACATGTAACATTTATATAGAAGGGCAAAAATGTTTAGGTGACTTTGGGTGAATTGGGTACTATGCATAACGAATATCAACAAAGAGCTCTAAATATGATTTAATGTCTAAATAAAGTTATTACAAGAGACAGGAATATACTATTTTATGTTTATGACAATAGATTTTAAATCTCTAGAACTAGGTGAGTGAATTAAAAGTAGTGATAGTTTACTGAACTATTGAAGTATTCAGTGACACGGAGCCACAGAGAATGGTCGTGTATTGGGTTATGCTTCCAAACATAATCAATTACTATTTATTCAGACTTGTTCATTGTGCCTATCTCATTTCCCCCAGCACATTGGAAAAAAAAATGCATTTTTTTAAATAAAATAGTAAAACACTGTGCCCAACCAGGTCTATATCTGCAGATGATATAAGAGGAGGGAGGCAGGGAATAAAAATATTCTACAAAATTTTGAAAATCCAGCCTCCCATAACCTCTCAGGCTTTGTCTGAACACAAGTTCAGTTACCAAATTAAGCTAAATCAACATGAATCATAAACGGATTAAATGTGTGCCCACAGAAGTTTGTGCCAGTTTAACGATATCAATTTATAAACAGGTTTTAGTTAGACTCATCCAACTCTTGTTTGTATGCAAGGACTCATTCAGGCCCTAATAGTAAAAGATTAGATCTTCCATTGTATCCCGAAGGTCACGCTATCTGGGCTCTTGTAAACCAAGGAGGGAAGCAAATTCAGAGCCTAGGATCCTTTAGCAAAAACTTTGTGTCATAGGCCCTCTCCTAATACCAAAAGAGGTGGTTAGCTTGATCACCTAATAGTGGTTCAGTTGTTGTGCTACCAATCTCAGATAGCTGGGTCCAAAATGGTTTGACTCTAAGGTCAAAACCAACCTCTTAAACTTTATTCAGGAATAAGCTGGCAGCCTGTGCAGGTAATTGAGCAGAAGTGTGATGTGCATTGTATTTGAACCAACATGTTTGAAACAAATGCTAATATAGTGCTGATTTTCTTTCCTTTCTATTACCAAATCTAGTGTTGGCTGATCTTGAAGAGATTTTGAGATAGAACTTCTAGTTTTCCTTCATGTTACAACTCAGTAGGTTGTAATTAAATGAAAATAACCACAGAGTCACTCTGGAGTAGTATGTGAGCTTGGAGAGAGAAACTTTCATACAGTGGCAGCATGAGACTTGGCAGGCTCTGCAATTGGTCTGAATAAACACATCTGTCATAAATAAAATGGTTCTGTTAAAGAAGCAAATTTTAGTCACATGCTAAAAGGAAGTTGGAGCCTATATTTTACTGGTCCAAGAACCATTTCTAGTTGGTGTTTAATTTTCAGAACAAAAATTTGAAAGTAGCTCAGTTTATAAAATATTCTGAAGAGCTTGTGGGTCCAATGGTACATTTGTTGTCTACTTGTTGTTTCATGATACCAAGGATGAATTTGACCCATTGTGTGTTGTTACTTTATACTACTAAGCATCTAGGTTTGTGTCTAGTGTGAGTATAGGAAGAAAACTAGCCTATTAAATGTTAAGCATCAATTACCTATACAATTGGTTCCCACTGCTAACTGGTAGCACTGTTTTCAGGATAACATTTCATTTTTCAAAACTGGAATAGGAAAATTTTTTTGCTTAATTGTAAAAAAGAGAAATGCCATCAATAGTAAAACAGGATAAAATAACTTATTTTTAAAAATTAGTGAATTTCAAGATACAAAAAATTAAAGGCAAATAACTGTTCTTCTTATACAATCCCCTGTTACTAGATTGATACAGCATATAATTCTAGTATTTACAGCTGCACTGTTGAGTATTATTTTGGGAAGTGGTGACTCTGGGAGCATTTCTCACAGCAAAGTTACCACTGTGTCTGTCAGTCAGTGTTGTCAGATGCAGTCGTGCTCCTGGAATTGTTCATTTTGGTGTAATACCTCACAGAGTTGTCATTGACATTAGTGCTGCATATCAGAACAGAAAGAGACTAACTTCTTAAAATGTTGACACTACTTGTCCAGTCTACTCAATTTCCTGAGCTTTCAATCTTTCATGTATAAGCTATCTTAATTTAGGGAAAAAATGTAGCTTTTGAGAATTTGATCAAGCCTTTCATGTTACTTTGCATAAAATGTTAAGGCCATAGATCTTTGTTTTGTCAAGGGATCAAAGGACAAGTTTGTATTTCCATCATACATTGCTATCAGATAGTTCTGAGGATTCCCATTTAGCAGTTGTCCATTTATAATTTAGCAAGTTCTTATTCTCCTCAGTTATTCAGATATTGCACACACAAAATATACTTTGAAAGAACATTATTAAGGTTGCAAATCAAGCACTCAAAAGTTAGGAAATGCTAAAATAAGGTAGCCTGTGAAACATTAATTTGACCGTCTTCTGCGTATGTATTGTGGTAGTCTTTAATTGGACGATCACATTCTATTTTTTCCACAGGACGCCTGCCTCATTCAGTGCACAGGATGGATAGCGGTCAATTAATGAGCAACTATTCAATTGTTTTCTTCTCATTGTTCATTGTGTGGACCCCACGACTTATTCACTGCATACCATTGAAACTCTACTATGAAGGACAGAATTATTAATTTTGTTCTTATTTGGGCTTTTCAAGAACGCTCATCACTATAGTTTCCAAATGCTTCACAGACATTATTGAATTTATCTTCACAATACCCCTGTGAGATGAAGGGGTGGTGTTAGCTCCATTTTACACATGGGGAGCACAAAGACATAACAGCCAAAAGTATACACAAATTTTGGATGCCCAATTAAGGCATGTAGGACCTGATTTTTTTCAGAATATTTGACGTTATATAGCTCTTCATTTGTTCAAGCTCAAGTCTCATTGACGTCAGTTGCAGTTGTGAGTGTTCAGCACTTCTGCAAATAAGATCCCAGGGTCTCAAGCTGGGCATCCAGAAAATGAGAAGCATACAGTGGGTGACTAGCTGTGAACAATATGGTTTAAGTAAGTTGCCCTAGCATTACACAGGAGTTCTGTGGCAGAGGCAGGGGTAGAATCCAGTTCTTCAGGACAGCATTCAGCTGCTTTAATCATGAAATTGTTCTTTCTCTTCATGCAATCCCTTGCCTCATTTGCGACACACTTTCCACTAGTGCATGTGGCTGCCCACCCTGTGTGATTCCTGTCATGTGCTCCAGGAGGTGAGGGCAGCCTTGCCTCCTGCTTCTCTTGCATTCCTCAAGCAGGTCCCGCAGGAGGGTGCTCCCTGCCCACATTTCACCCTGTCCCTCCAGAACTCATCTTTGGGCATATGAGCCTCCTTGGCTGCCCCCAAAGTACAACTGAGCCCAGCTTCATGACCTCCAGTCAATCTACCTCTGAACTGCACACAGAGAACGTGTACATGCTCATGCTTCACACCATCAACTTCCCCACCCTCAAGTCCTGCCCTGTAACCAAGTGGCAGGATCTGCTGCCACCTGAGGAGGGCAAGGAACCCTGATAGGCCAGCCTGTGCTCCACTTTGATTCCACAGCCCACCGGGGATATTGGTTGGTGGCTCCTCCATGGAGTCGTAAGCACAGGTATGTGCCTGGCAAAGTTCATGAACTCCCCTGACACTTGTCCATTTTGCGGTGAGAGGGAGACCTTGGAACACATCTATGTAGGATGCATCCGGTTGCAGCCCCTCCTCCGGCTCCTCCAAAATCTCTTGCTGAGGTTCTGGCTGCACTTTTCCCTGCACCTCCAGATCTATTCTCACCCCATCCGTGACCCCACAAAGTTACAAACCCTCCTAGTTAGTCTCTTCCTGGCACTGGTCAAGATGGTCATCCACCACACCAGAAGGAGGAAGCTGGATGGGGGGTGCTCTGTGACAGTTGGGCCTATTTCACATCTCTGGGCAGAGTTCCTTTGGGCAGTGTCCATAGACTCTTCAGATGTGTTTGAGAAGCCGTTGGTGCTCTCCATGGTTCTCTGCTTGGAGCCCCTCTCTGGCTCCCTTATTTTTAACCTTTGACCTCATTCCTGATCCTGTTTTCACTTTTGCTGTCCCCAGAAATCACTTGTAGCCTGGATTTAGTGATTCCTCCCCCTTAGCTGAAGTTGTGGGTCTTTAGTTATGGGTGGGGCTAGACCCACCTGTCCCAGTTCTACTAATAGTACATGCCTTCCAACTTCTGCAACAAAGAACGCAAGGGTCCTACAGACAACAGTCTCTTTCATTACACAACACTGACTCATCCCTAAAGCAGGTCCATCTTGTGTACAGAATGAGGCAGGAGTCCAGTGGAAAAAATGTGAGCGAGTAATTAAAGATTGTCTCATAATGCATATGCCTAAGGGTGCTGGGTTAAGGTTGCACATACAGCCTTAATGCTGGCATTTCCTAATTTTTGAGTGCTTAACTTTGCAATCTTGATAGGGTTCTTTCAGTGTAGTTATTTGTGTAATTTCTTAGGTTTTTAAAAAAGCAAAATGAAAAAAACAAATTCCATTATGTGGGTTTCAGTATATGAGGCCACATGGTTCATTTGCAGAGTTACAACCTTTAGAGCCACCGCACACACCTCTGCCATTTGAGCTAATGGAGTAACTGATAGAAAGGTGGACACCCTATTACTACTGTGAGCCAGCACAAAAGGGGGATGAGATGTGCACTTTGCCAGTGAGTTTCACAGATATTTGCTGACAGCAGAGGAAAAGGGAGACTCGGGAATCTTGGTTCTAGTTCAGGCTCTCTAGTGGGCACAGACTCTTCTGCCTACATTCCAGAAACTTGACACCTTCTGCCCTGTTTCCTCCAATCTATATCTGTCTTACTTCAGTCTCCACTCTTCGGGTTTCTCATCCCAGTTCCAATCTTGTCCAGCTAGTCTTAGTCTTCCCCTTTCTGGCTCTTTGTCAGATCTATCTCTTCCTTCCTCCTTCACTGGCTCTAAGTGTCCTTCCCCTGGTTCCTCACCCAATCTGTCTCCTCTGTCCCCCTTCATCTCCAGCACCTTGTTCCAGTGTCTTTGCGAAGCCAGTCCTAGTTCTCCCTCCAGTTCCTTGTCTGATGTCAGTGTTCCCCTGGTTCCCAGTACCCCATACCTTCATTTCCCTCACTAGCTTTCAGTCCCAGAATCCTACCCTCATTTCTCTTTGCCCAGTCAGTCCTAGTTTCCCTTCTCCAATTCTCACATTTTTCTCTCCCCCTAAATTCCAGTCTTGCCAGACCCCTTGTCCATATTAGGGTTGCTACGTATCCAGGTATTCCCAGGATTGTCCCTTTTTTTGGAGTAGCTGTCCCAGAAAATCTGTAAGGATGCTCAATATGCACTTCCAGGTGTCCAGTGTTATGGGCTCAGGTTTGTCCTGGATGTCCCAGTTTTTTGTATGTGAGAGGTGGCACCTTCCTGGCCTGGTTTTTGCCCCTCTCCATTTCAAATCCGAGTGCTTCTTCTTCCATGCTGCCTGGGTGCCAGTGATGGAGGAAGGTCATTGAGAGAAGAGCAAAAACTGGTTCCCTGCTCTCAGTTCTGGTATCTGGTCCCACCCCGAGCTGGTGCAGGCATTACAGGGAAAGTTCTTTGTTACTGTAGCCCTGGGCTCGGCATGCTCAGTCAATCTGGGGGGATGGCATATGCACAGTTGGTCTGTACTAGGAGCTGTAACACTTGAGCATGCCAAGCAAGGATGGAATCTTTGGGGATTTTAGCTGTTAAACTCTAGCAAATCTCTACTGAGCATGTGCCAGCTGAGATTTTTCAAGGGCTTATAACTTGGCCTAATTGGTTGCATTTTTACTGGGATAGTAAAAGATTCATCCCTGACACAAAGGCCACCCCCTGCAAAATTTCAAGTCTACGCTCTAAAGTTTGAGAGCAATAGAGCATCTTTTTTTTTTGTTTCAATAATTTTTTAACATGGGCAAAACAACATATTTTTCCCTAGCCTCATTCTCAGAAATGGCTTAACTGTTTTGATTGAAATATCTTGAAAGTATTTGGTTTGAGGCAGACACTTGGCATGGAAAATTGCCAAACAAACTTTTTTAGTTTAAAAGTTATAAGCAACTAAAACCAGGGTTTTATAATGGGAAGTGTTGGACAACTTTAATAGTAGGTGCTACCAGCCCCACCTGTAATACTATAAGTTTCATAATAACTGTATTATTAATTTCTGAATAAATAACAGTTGTACAAGAATGGATTTTTCTACTTTAATAAAAACCAAAAAAAACCAAAAATCTTTTTGTAGCTCCAAAGATTTGCAGGCCTTCTTGCTTTTAAAAGACAAACTTTATTTGCAAAGTTTATATAATTGTCCCTTTTTATAAGAGTTATTTAAATAATAAATAAAAATAATTTAAACAATAAGATGAAACATTCATTGTCACTAGAACACTTTTAAACATTTGACTGATGTGAGGCAAAATGTTACTTTATGCTTCCACAACTACACAGTACATTATATTCTGTTTGGATTCTCTTACTTTTTCAAACTATATGTAATGGAGCAAAACTGTAACATTATTTTGTTTAGTTTAGTTTAGTTTTTTTTTTTGCAGGGGGGGAGGGAAATCAAACTAAAACACAAAATGCTCAAACCCATAAGTATGCATGTGATGATGGGGAAATGATGTTGGTAAAATTCTGCCCTTGGTTATGTCACCTGTCAGGGATGGTCTATGCTTGGTTCTTCCATAAGTACAGGGTACTGGATTATATGACCTCGTGAGATCCCATCCAGTCCTATGATTCTAGGTGCACAATTTCCACTGAAGTCAGTGATAGCCCAGGGGCAATACTGAGTGAAGAAGTTGATCTGACATTTTTTGCTAGGTGTCAAAACTATACCATTTAGGACAATGTCTGTGCATGAGTCAGGATACATACCCCTCACCTAGCCAGCAAAGTAACTATAAAGTTATTGGGGGCGTGTGGGGCAGGGTCATGAGCTGTCAGCCCCCATGCATGTTAGTAAGGGTGGCATGGCATTGGGGGGAGTCATCCTTTTTTTTTTTTTTTTTTTTTTTGGGGGGGGGGGGGGTCATCACAGCATGAAATATTTGCAAAGTTATAAGCACAAACAGTTTGAGAACCCATGGTTTACAATTACTTTGCTGGCTAGGTGAGAGGTGTGTTTCCTGACACCCAGACAGACATCATCCTAAATAGGATAGATCTTCCCATGTGGGCAGGACCCCCTTTTCAGGAAGTAATTCTGAGAGGAAAGTCAGGATGGATTGTGCCTTTTGCTCGCTGGAGAAAACAAAACTGTTTATACCATCCACACCAGCAGTAAGAGGGATGCTGGCTCTGTACGTTCTTCCAGTAATATGGTGCGGTTTTGTTTAACTGAGCTTGTGCCTGCTTCATTATTTCAGGGACTGCCTGACTCTGCTTTGGCAATATGTGACTGAACTTAAGAAATGCAACTGTGACAGGGTGCTGGGAACAGCCCGGATGATTCAGCCCCCTGCCACTGGGGTCCTGATTAGAAGGAATGGGAAGAGGCTGAGTAAACCCTGCATGGAATGGGTTAACGAGGAGCAGCTGCTGGGCTTGTTAGGCCAGGCTCCTTAAAGGCTCCCAGGAAGGAAGTGCAGCTGGGGGGGAACCAGCCAGCAGAGGGAGAAACTGCAGCAAAGGGTGAGTTTCCCTTGACCCTGGCTGGAGCAGTGAGGCCCCTGGGGCTGTTAGCCCAGAGTGGATGTTAGTAGATGGTGGTGGATTAAGTTTGTAAAGAAAGAGCACTGGTGGGAGCATGAAGCTGACGTCTGGGCATGATTTGTGGGCGCGGAGGACCTGATCAGCAGAGGGGCCTGCTCAGACTTGCTACAGCAACACTAATAGTAAGTTGGTGTTGAAGGATAAAAACTAGGGACTTGGTCCTATAATGAAATGTTTGTGGATGGACTGCTCTGCCGGCACTAAGTGCAGGATCAGGGCTTAAATTTCCACTATGGCCAACTTCAACTTTTTGATTGTATGTACTTTGTAGAGGTTTTTCTATTATGATTTATTTCTTTAATTTCTCCTCTTAAAATCTTTAACACTAAACTTTCATCCAGGGAGAACAGTCCTTTTGTGTATATCTTCCTAACCTTATTTGGCTTCTAGGAATGTAGGAATTAACATATTGTATCAGACCAGAGGTTCATTTAGTCCTGTGGCTCTCAACCTTTCTGGACTACTTGTACCCCTTTCAAGAGTCTGACTTGTCTTGCATATCCCCAAGTTTCACCTCACTTGAAAACTACCTCCTTACAAAATCAGACATAAAAATACAGAAGTGTCACAGCACACTGACTGAAAAATTGCTTACTTTCTCATTTTTCCCATATAATTATAGAATAAATAAATTTGAATATAAATATTGTACTTACATTTCAGTGTATAGAGCAGTATAAACAAATCATTGTCCTTATGAAATTTTAGTTTTGTTCTAACTTTGCTGGTGCTTTTTATGTAGCCAGTTGTAAAACTAGGCTGATACCTAGAGGAGTTGATGTACCCCGTGGAAGACCTCTAGTCCAGTATCCTGTCTCCAATAGTGGTCAGTATCAGATGCTTCAGAGGGGCAGGTGTTACAGATGTGGGATAATCGTGCCCCCAATTTGGGTGTCATCCTGCTCTCTAATAGTTGGGGACTGGCTTAAGCATAAACTCTAATGTCCCTTCCACAAATTTATCCTTTATGATGATTTTGGATATCCAATAACAATATCTGATCCCTTTTTTGGATCTTGCTAAATTTTTGTTGTCAATGACTTCCTATGGCAATGAACTCTACCCTGTACTTATGCATTATTTGTTAGGTTCATTTATTTTTATGTTTAACATTATAGCTGAGTTTCCTGACTTGTGCATGTAAAATCTTATGGTTTCAAAGGCAACTATAACATCACTCTCTCTGTCTTGTAGTATTGATTATAGTATTATAATTTGGGCATAGAGATGTTGCGGGCAACCATACACATGTATTTCCTAACATTTTATGCATCTAAAGTCTCAACTAGAATAATTAACATAATAGTATTTATTCTTCAGCCATTTCACTGGTCAAGCTAAGCAGGGTCAAAGCTAGTTAAATGCTTTGTGTGGGAGATCTCAAAGGACCATTCAGTGCTGAAGGGAGCGATGGTGATGATTCTATAGGTGGTTTTCTTTCCTTTGAGCCAGCTAGTAAAAAGGGATTAGTATTGGACCAGGGCCCCAGCAGGGTGTTAGTAAAGCTGAGTCAATGAATAATCACAAGAGCTGATGCCATGCCGCATATGTAAGTTCCATCACTTACTGTAACTTGGGATATGTGTACACATAAAGCTGGATGTGTAGTTCCCTACATGTTTTGTATATAATTTTGAGACTCTCTATTGCCATCTTCAGTTTATGGTCTGAAAACTACTAGGGACAGGAGAAGGCTTGAACTTGATTACTCAAATATCCATATATATTCAGTTAAAACGTCAGTGCCTACTTTTCCAGTGAGTGTGGTTTTTATTATAAAAAGCCCCAGATTTACTTGAGACATTAATATAGCCTTATCTTCACTGTGAAACTTCAGATCAGTGGCACTAGACCTACTGACCATCCCATAATATTTAAAGGATGGAAATAAAGCCGTTATCACATTTTGAATATTTCCCACCTACTAATACAGTGTACAGATCAAAGTTAATTGTTCTAGATGATAGTGAAGCTGAGGAGTGGGTCGTTCAGATTAATTTTGGTTTTGGCTGGATTCTAATTTGGTTCAAGTATTTATTTACTTATTGGTGATTGGGGCTATATTGCATTTTATTGGGAGGTACAACAATCTTTTTGAAATTTTAGCTTTTGAGAGACAACTTATTTTTGTACCTATGCCTTTGGGTTAGAATACACTTACAGAAATATTCATTTAAAATAGAATTTGCAATGTGCAATTTTGCAGGCCATTGGACTCTATAGCAAATCTGTACCTAAGCAAAAATATATTAAAAACCCAAGCTTCTATTCTTGTGTACTCTTAAATCTCAAATAGATGGCTTAACACTTTCCTGCAGCTGCACCCCAATAACTTTGATTCCTTTCCTCTCATGTTCAGCCAAAAATAATTTCAGGTAAAAACTTTGAGATGTAACTATTGTTCTAAAATGAATTTTTATGGCCAAACTGTGCTCAGTAAGGTATTGTTCAAACTGGCAATAGCTAATTTATAACCTTTACGGAATCATGAAGACTAACCTTTCTGAAGGACACCATAAAGTATTAAAAGGACAATATCTATTTAAAAATTTCATTTCCATCTTACAACTTTGACTGTCTCTTAGGCAAAGTAACACCTTAGGTTACTATAAGTGAAAGATTACTGTGGTGGGTTTTTTTTTAGATTGTTCCCTTTTTTGCATTCGACAACATGGTGGGTGTATAGTAAATTCTACCATTCAGCTGGAATTCCATTACACTAGCATGACCACCTCTTTCATGGACTGATCTGGAATGCAAAGGGGCCCCAGTCATGGATCAGTCTCATTTTGCTAGGTAATAGACAAACACATAACAAAGAGATGGTTCCTGCCCCGGAGAGCTTACAATTTAAAATGGGTCCTCTCTCTTTCCTATCTTCTGCAAGACTGTATACCAATAACAATAGCGGCAAAGCTGAAACTGAAGAGGCAGCAGCCAGATATGCAAACAGAGGAAGGGAGGACTAATGACTGATAGCATCAAGCAGATGAGCAGAAAATGATCTCTCTGCCTCCCTCTTTCCCCAATTCCTTTTTTTTGTTACATTTCAGTATATTCTATTGCTCTATCAGAAGTCATGTTGACAGTGCCCTTTTAAGAAAACAAACAAAGAACCCTATGTATTGAGCAGAAACATTCTCATTTGAACATGTGTGCGCTCCTAATCACAGGTGGTCAAAACAGCTAATGGTCACTAGAGACAAATATAATATATTGACTGCTTGTTTGAGTCTCAATATCTGCTACTTTCCATACATGTAATATCCTTTTTCACTTGGGGATTTCTCTCTGAAATAGCTTTCTGTGAATTTATAATAGTTTATTAACCTGCAGAGGTTTTGGAGGTTGAAGCTATAATATCTGATTAGAATAAATAAGCACTGTTTGAATCTCAAATAAGTACTAAAAGTCTCAAGATGCCAGGAAGATTGATGACCAACAAAATCAGAAAATGTGAAAGAAAGAAAGAAAATAAGAACATGTATGTTAGGCCTACTTTGCAATTCCTCTGCTGGGCAGATGTGCCACATTGTTCAATTTTACAAAATACAATTTGGAGACTAGCTGAGATGTTGTTAGTTGTTGTGACTAGTGTCAGATTTAAACTCACATCACTAAGTAAGAAAGGTTAGTGTATATATAGAGGATCTCAAACAATTTCATAGTGTGGCCCATATGTTAATTGAAAGTGTCTTGTGGAGACTTCCTCCTCTCATGATCTCCTGAACTGTCTCCTTTCCCATTTGCAATCACACGAACATCTTTGTAGCAACTACAATTGCTTATGTGGAAAAATATTTTGTGTGTGTTGTCATGGATCTGTGCTATTCCACAGCTTTTAAATAGTCCCTTGGAAGAATCCCTTCAATGTGCCAGACCCCCAATGGGTCCCACTCTTCCTTAAGGGTAAAACACAGCTTCAACACCTCTGAGCCTCAGCTCTGGAGCTTCACCACTCCTGTTTCACACCGTGAGCTCTCCTCAGAGTCCAGCTGAAATAGACCCTTTGTTGGAGACTTTTACATTCTTCAGGGACCAATCCACAGCAGCAAATATTTGCAGTGACAGCAGGCAGCCTTTTCAAAACAGAGCAGGATTTATTAGCCAACTGGAACACAGCATGGGGAAGTCCTTAGATTAGCATAGAGAAGCAAAGGTGTTAAAACATAATCCATACTGACCAAGCCATGTAATGAGCTAGCCAAGGTGCTATGGAATCCATTTCTGGCTCTGCTTCTGTCATGCTCTCAGGCCGAGATGAGAGCTTTATCTCTCCACCAGCTCTTATTCCAGCCACCTGACACCTGGTCCATCGTCCAACTCCTGCAGACCTGTGATGAGTTCATGTGCTCTGCCTTCCAGCGTTTTCCATTGTTTAGGGTCAATTGTTCAGTCCTTGGGGCTCCGTTGTCTTTGTGGATCCTCAATTGATATGGGTTTGTTTCAGCCTGTAGTGACCCATTTGTTTGACCCCAGATAGTTGCACAACACCTCATGTCTCCTGCCCTGCCCCAAGAGCAGATTTATGCCTTCTGCAACCACTGGGTAGCAATACAAAGTACAGAGGGAAAATGATGTGTGCAAAGGAATCATTAAAAACATTACAGAAAATTGCCCTTCATCACATGTGTAATTTAGCTATCTCCAAACCGTGACTGGATGTTTAATTGACTGTCAGCAGTCCACAGACTACTAAGAACCTCTTGTCTTTGTATCCTTAAACAAGGATGTACCTCTTTGGTTTCATAAGGTTTTTGGGTTTTTTTAATTTAAAATATTTCAATTTTATAATGCTCAGAGCTTTTTCAAAGAGATCCTCTAATGTAGCATTACTTTCAGAAAGAAGACTAAATGCCTTTATAAAATTAACATATTTGAATGGCTAGTGTTTCTACTATGTATTATAAAATAATACTTTTATATTAAGGATGTGTTTGTAAAGAGTTAATAAACGGTTAATACATTAATCAATTGTTAAGTCATCTGTTGATCTGCTGGACTATAACCAAGTATAATATGATCTACTGTGCTTACTAATCTTAGTAACACATACGACTCATGTCTGCCACATGCTTATATCTATTAAACATATAACTCTTTTTATAAATATTCCCTTTAATAATAAATTGTGACAAATAAAAGTATTTTTCATAGATCTTTAAGGCCAAAAGCGACTATTAGATCAGTGATATACAGGAAATCAGACAAGGTGATCATTAAGTTTCATTGAGATACCCCTATATTGAGCCCTATAACTTTAGTTAGACTAAAATCACTAAATCTTTTCAGTCCTCAGGAAACTAAATTGTTATGCCAAAAGCAGAGAACACGAGAGACGGTGCCACCAATGTCTGAGACACCTGCAATGGCAGGGAATTGATTAGGTGAAATATGCCCAGATATCCTAGGTGAGTCATGCTGCTGAGGAAGGCAAAAAACCCCAAAGGTCCCTCGCAGTCTAACGTGGAGGAAAATTTGTTCCTGACCCCAAATCTAGTGGTCAATTTGACTCTGAGCATTTGAGCAAGGCACACCAGATAGGCATCTAAGAGAGATTCTCTGCCACCTAAATGTGCTGTCCAATGTACCATCTGCAGCTTCAGAGGAAGGTGAAAAAATTCCTCAGAATACATCTGATCAATTGTGCATCAGGGAAAAAAATACTTCCTGATCTCCGCAGGTGATTTGATTATTGTCATTGTCTTAATGCAGAGCTGCAAGTGTTATGGGCATGTTGAGGGCAATGCAGGCAATCCTGTTCTCCCCATGGCCCATGAAGAAAGAGAATCAACAGGAGGATTCATAGATTCACAGACTTCAAAGCCAGAAGAAGCCACCAAAACTATCCAGATCAACCCACCATGCATGTGCACATACGTGCGCACACACAGGCTGTAGAATTTCTGCCAGAAGCTGGATTAAAGCATATCTTTTAGAAAAATATCTAGTTTCATTTTAAAGACTCCATGTGTTGGTGAGTCAACCACCTCCCCTGGTAAGCTGTTTCAATGTTTAATTACCCTCATTGCTTGGAAATTACATTTTTTTTATTTCAGGGTCAAATTTGTTGAATATTAACTTCCAGTCATTAAATCTTATTGCTTCATCTGCAAGATTGAAACCCCACCTCCCCATCATCAGATATCTTTTCCATGTGTGATTATCTATACATACTGATCAAATCACACCTCTCAACCGTCTCTTCAATAAGATGACTAGTTTGAGTTACTTATGCCTTGAATCATAAGGCTTGCTTTTCCAGCCCCTTGATGAAATTTTTGTGGCTTTCCTTTTGAACTCTTTGAAGCATTTCCTTCTTGAAGTTTGGACACCAGAACTGGATGCAACATTCTAATTGTGGTCTGGCAATGCTGTGTACAGAGGCAAGATTATTGCCCTACTTTTACTTGATATTCCCTTTTTATACATCCAAGGATTGCATTAGCCCTTTTTGGCACAGCATGGGTCTAAGAGCTATGTTAAGCGGTTGTCTACTATAACTCCAAAGTTCTTCTCTGAGTCACTACTTTCCAAAGTAGGGTCTCCCATCCTGTAGTTATAGCATTCATTCTTGGTTCCCAGATGTATTACCTTTTTATTTGGCTATACTAAAATGCATTTTATAACAATAACCTGTCGTCCTCATTACTTGCTACCTCTCCAATCTTGGTGTCATCTGCAGATTTTACCAGCAAAGATTTTATATCGTCTAGTTGATTAAAAAATATTGAATAGCATTGGACCAAGAACTGGAACTGATCAATGGGGAACTCTGCTAGAAATGGTCTGGTTTATTGATATTTCCCCATTAACATCTATGTTTTGAGATGTCATTGGGCCACTTTTTAATCTATCTAATGTGGGCCCTATTAGTTCCATATAAAGCAAGATTTTTAATCAAAATGTCATGTGGTACTAAGTGAAATGCCTTGGAGAAATCCAAGTATACTATATTAAGAGTATCATCCAGACCTGTAATGTATGTTTAACACATTATTTTATCTTCTGCATTGCTTCAGCATTGCCTAGGCCTTTATATATCTTGTACACTCAATACAGGATTTCTAAACTACTCCTGTCAACATAATCCAAAATATTGCAGTGATAGTTAGGGTATAGAAATTTCAGTGGCTTTTTCTAATAGGAAGCACTAGTATCAAGTACTGTCCAGTGTTCAGAATGTAATGTGGTGTTCTAGTCATTTTTTGCTTGAGACAACTTGTATAACTCTCATCACTCATGTTTGTACTCACCAACTCTTCTCTCTACCTTCCCATTTGACCTCTAAATTTAGTTTTGAAAAGTAATAATGGATATGAGTATGCACAGCCATTCAGCAAACAGTTTGTTACTTGAAGTGTTAAATTAAAATTGCTACCAACTGGAGCTTTTCCATGAGTGGTGTAATTGGAACACTCACACTGGGTAAGTTCACTGTTGTGTCTTCAGCGTTTGCTCTGAAATGAAATTGCTTGCATATAGCTAATGTACGGACAGTTGTGATCTCTTAAACATAAACAAGACAGACACCCCCCCCTAAAAATTGTATTGTATAAGAATTGATTCTCAGTATCTTGGATTAGCCTTTCCTTTCTATCTCCCTCTAAATGGAATCTTTCATATCCCACAATCTTTGGACATTTGGTGTCTGATATCTGTGTTATTTCCTCCACTGCCGAGATGCAGATGAAATATCTACAATGGTATTTCAACTGAAGAAGTACTTTAGTGACATATGGCTAGAATATAAGCTTCATACCAGAGGCTCTCCCCACTAATGCTTTTATAATTAAAGGAGCATAATAGCTGTTAAGCTAATAATTTTCCTTAAATCCTTGAGGGGGACTTTTGTGCTAGAATAGAATCTGAAAATATCAACGTGTCATGTGTGTCGTCCCCCCCCCCCCCCCTTTTTCTGTGGTTCTTGTTCCTTGAATACTCATGAGCTTCCTAATTTAGTGTTACTGGTTTTCATAACATGAAGTAAGTAGGTAGCCTCCTACTGTTTCTGTAACTATCACCACTGCACTAGCATTTCTCCCTGTGCTTGTTGCTTTTCTTTCAGAAGGAAATGACTGAATGGACATGAAGACTGACTTATTCTCTTACCTGTTAAGGTTTTCCCACCAGACAGTACTTGGGTTCACTGCTCTGGCAATGAACTGCTACCACTTTTTGTCCTGAGTAGTTAGCCAAAATTTACTGTCTTATGGGCTTTTTCCATTAGGAGGCGAGATCGATGGAGTCAAGTATTTCTTTGATGCAATCCTGTTTACAAAGAATTTCCCTCAACACAGTAGGAATCAAACAGGAGAGAGTTTCTTTGTACATAGTTCCAAGCCTCTTTTTCAACCAGAACTGTACCCAAAAAGCTTTGTGGGCTGCCTTTCTCAGGGTCACGTATCCAGGGCTTGTTCTGCTCTGTCTCCTTGGCTTCCTGCTCCTTCTCTCTCTCGTGCTGCTCCTCTCACACACACATAGTGCCACCAGTCTGTGCCAGGGTATCTCCTGCATTTGCTTTACCAGCCGCCAGGGAAACCCGTTAGTCTGCATGCATCCGCTTCAACTCAGGTCTTGGCATTTGCCTGTATTTTGAGTGCTGCTCCTTCCAACAAGGCCATCTGGATAAGGTATCAGTATTAACATATGTGTGCCCACGCCTGTGTGTGACTGTGAAATCACAGCACTGCAGTTTTTTCAAGCACTTGGAAAGTTGCCCCTCAAAACTTCTGAATCGAAAGAGTCATTGCAAGGATGCATGGTCTGTCCTGACCACAAAGTTCCTCCCATACAAATAGTGGAGAAAATGTTGTATAGAGTTAACCACTCTCAGGAGTTCCTTTCAGGTGGTGCAATAATTTCTCTCTAAAAAACATACCCTTTTGCTTCATTAAGCCTCCACCCTCTCAAATAGTCTTGTGTCAATACTACCCCTAAACAGTGAGCATCTGTATCCAATACAAAAGAGGTTTTGAAACATGGGTAGGCCATGACAGGAGCTGTCAAGCTGTTTTTTTTGTTTTTTTTTAAATTCTGAAAATGCCAAATCACACTCTGATGACCACTGAAATTGTTTTCCTTTCTCACCTAACCTATGCAATGGTTTTGCAATATTGGCAAACCCACAAATAAAACTTCTGTAAGAGGAGCAGGGCCCTAAAACACTATGTGAGCCAGTTCTGAACAACATACCGTCAGTTTTTTTTTTCTAGTAGAAATTCCCCTCACTAAGTGTTGTGCCCGAGGTAAATTACCTCTTTTTGAAACAACTCACATTTCTTTGTGTTCAACTTGAGTTTGGCAGCCTTTATCTTATCACAGACCAATTGTAAATGTATTGGTTCTTGTATGAAGGGTTTTAACATGCACATCATTTAGTACAGTGAAGAGGCAGAGGCATGCCATGCTGTTACCCTCTCCATTAGACTCTCATATGTGGCAAGTACATTGCACAAGCCAAGTTGTCACTTTCAATTGCCACAGGCCTTGTCCTGCTGTGAAAGCAGTCTTTTCCCTATCCTTTGAATCCACTTCTACTTGCCAATACCCCCTCTTTCAGATCCTCTGTGGAAAATCAGATTGAACCTGCTGCAGCATCCATTATCATAAATAGATGATACTCTGGAAATAATTCTTTAGGTTTTTAGTTTTCAGTACTCCATATGGAATCTGGTGAGGCCATCCTTTTTCTTAACCAGAACTATAGGTGAGGCCCAGGGTTTGGTTGAAGGTTCATTTATGACTTCTTGGTGTATTTTCTCGTTGGCCTGTAACACTTCTTTCCTCTTTGCTATTGGTAAAGAGTGAGGCAGCTGTTATCATGGTCTGGTTTCTCTCCTTCCCCCCATGTCAGTCTTGTACTTGACCATTGAATACAACCTATATTTTTGTTGGATTGGGAAAATGACTCCTGATTCCTAATCAGAAGGTATCTTAGATATTATGCTGTTCCTCACTTCATTGTACAGCACTGTGCCAGAACAAAGTCCATTAAAAATTCTAGAAGCTCACCTTCTCTCACTCCCCACATAATTAGTTTTCTTCTATATCCACTGATTTGACATTTTGCAACTGTGGTTTCCTTTTTTTATTTGCTGTGTATCAGAAACATTCAGCAAATGAACAGGAATCCATTACTGAATCAGATCTGCAAGAATTTCAACAGCTAAGGATTTCCCTGACACCCTGGGTCTCAAAGCAGGTTTCACCCATGCCCCGTCTTTCCTCTGTAGGAAAGCTTACTACAACAAGTAGGTGTTGTTTTGATTTTTGCCCCTGGAGGCAGGAAAACACATTCATTGCAAACCAATTGCCTACAAATCATTTACTTCAACTGAGCCACATCTTAAAGGGAATTTGTACAGACTGAATTTTGTAAGACATCTTTTCTGTCATTTATTGCACAGTTAACTAGCCATAATGAAATCCAAACTGATTTAGCTCTTCTACTACCTTGACTACCCAAGCTTCTTGCTCGTATGGCAGAAGTCCAGTTTTCAAACCCAATTTTCCAGTGGGTACAAGTTCCCCACTCATTGTCTCCATTTGAGACTAAATAGGTAGTAGGTTTGGATTCACTATTCCCTGACCTTTTTAGCACATCTGGTCTAATAATTATGTTTGAGCCAATGTTCTCTATTCCTATGCAGTTTTTTCCAGATCTCATTACACACCTAGTAGCCAAAATTCCACAATTTTCCCAGCCATTCATTTGGGCTGTGATATTGAATTGAGCCAAATAAGCCTCCTGGGGAGTTTTTCCTTCAAAGATGCTGAGATTTTGCATTATTTGAGATGAGACAATCTAACCACTCCCCTCTGGGCCTCTGTGGTTACAAACAAGATAGAAAACTCTTGTAAATTTCTGGCCTTACCAAGTCCTCTGCTGGCCTAATTCCACATCCATGTGGCTGGCTTCCATTGTAGTTTGACTCTCTGGCCTGGTCTATACTTACCAGCAAATTCGGCAACAATCAATGGGAGTTACGCAAGCTACGTAGAATAACTTAGAGCTACGTAGAGCTTGCGTAATTTACATTGACTTCCTAAAT
Source organism: Emydura macquarii macquarii (assembly GCF_026122565.2). Classification (NCBI taxonomy): domain Eukaryota; kingdom Metazoa; phylum Chordata; order Testudines; family Chelidae; genus Emydura; species Emydura macquarii. The sequence goes on from NW_027131527.1 coordinate 23,000,781, forward strand.
TATCTTCTGTGAGCCATCTCCACTATGCTGCACCAACAGGAAATGCATACCCATCAATGCAGCGCTATGCTTTTCTTGGAGGTGGTTTTATTGAATCGAGTTCCAGATCGATTGAGCAGGTCTTCACTTCTGCTCAATCGATCCAGGTAAATTAATCTGACGGCGGTGAATTTGCTGCCGTCAGTGAAGGATATACCCTCTGATTTTCTTCTCAAGGTGACGTCTCTGTTCCTTAAGTCTGTGCTGCTGCACAACTCTGTTAGCAAGATCCAAATCAGGCACAGCTTTCCTGACCTCCCCAATTTTCTGGAAAACCTTCTGGTCTATGGCAGTCAGGTTGTTGGTCACCTCATCAATCTGCTTTGCCATTCCCGATTGGCAGTGCTACAGCAGGACTTTCCAATCTGTCAGGTTTGCTCTGTAGTTGCTGCTGCAACAGATTTCATCTGTGCTTGCATATCTTCTCTCGGCCCTTTCTGGGAAACCTCTAGGTGCTGCTTTATTCCTTTTGTGAAGTTTCCAGGTCTTTTTAGAACTCATTTTAATTCCTTTTGGCCATCTTTGATTTCTGTAAGCATCTGTTTTTATTCTATATTGGCTCAGTAGGAATGTCAGCTCAGTTTCCATCCATGGAAACTGGATCCTGCTTCTCACACTAGTGTTATCCTTATTTTTACCTCAAAGGTTAGCTATTTTGTGGGGGGTCTAGCAGGTTGTTTCTGTTAGGAGAAAGAATTTTATGCTGGAGTCAGATTTCTTTGATGCAGTCCTGTTTATTTACATAGAATATATAAGATCCCTCTTTGCCTGAATGCAGTAGGAATCATTGCTCAGAGTTCCAAGCCTCTCTTTAGTTAACACTTTACCCAAATGCTCTCTCAACTTTTTTCTCAGTATCTTTTACCCAGCACTTCTCTGGCTATGTCTGGGCTTCTTCACTCCTTCTCCATGTTTCTGCTGCTGCTTTCTCTCTCATACACGCACAGGCATGCAGCTCCACCAATCAATGCCTCAGCCCCTGCATTTGCTATATTGAGCTTAAGGGAAACCCCTTGATCCACATGTTTCAGCTTCTACTCAAGCCTTGTAGCATGCCTGGGTTTTGGTTGGTGCTCCTATTGTTTATCTGGTTTTACAAGAAGATGGATTGTTTCTTACGCATCCTAAATGAAATGTGCCTGTTAGATTAAACTTTGTGGAAGCTGGTTAATATATCACTTAACAATAGGAAAAATGTTTGTGATAGTCTGAAAGTAAATGGACAATAAAGGTTGTATTCCTCTATCAATTGGGCACTTTTCATAAGCATTAAATTCACTGATACCTTTAACATCAAAAGAAAAAAGTCTAGAGTAGTTGTACAAACTTCTGCAAAAGTGCTGCATGATTCACCTATTAAGCACAGTGAGATGTGAATGAAGAGATTACCTTAATCTAGCCTTCCATGGCAAATAGTTGGGTTTAGTAATCAACTGTCTGTCTGGAAAATTGACTTAATCTGATTTTGGCATTTTTGTTTTACTTCTTGGTAATTGGGAATGTTGGCTGTAACAAAACTTTTGAATACTGCATCTTATCAATTTCATAGTTTGAGAGTGTTCTAAGCACCAATAGGCAGAGCTCTCTCGATTTTGAGGGAAATGGGAGAAAATGGGGACACACACACATCCTCTGTCATCTAGTTAACAGAGCCACAACTTCAGCACCTTTGCAATTGTCTATAGACAACAACTGATGATTGACACCACTTATCTTTGAGGATAACAATAGCTCGTCTCATCTCTGTCCATCCTCAGTGATTTCTGACTCCTCTCACCCCCTTGGTCTCTCTGGTTGCTAAAATAATCACAAAGATTGCTACACATGTAGCTATGTATTTAGATGGAGTTCAACATGTTGACACTAAATGGTTTATCTCCTAGACTGAAAGAAATAGCAGAGGTGGGAGGGCAGGAGAGTGGGGGGGGGGGAGTAGGGGACCCTGGTATGGGCAAATGGGGGCAGAGAGAGCCCCAGGGGTGGGGAAAGGGGGCACACAGAGCCCCTGATGTGAGGGAGGGAGTGGGGGGAGGGTTTCCAGCAAATCCCAGAAATAGAGGGAGGGGGGGAAGGAAGGGTGGCACACATGGAGCTTTTGGGGAGAATAGAAGGTTGTAAGAAGACTCTGGTGTGTGCAATGAGCTTTGCTAAAGAAGTAATAAAGTGTGTGACTCTTTAGTAGTATGGTTTTTCTCTACAGTCTATCCAAATGTAGCTTTTACTTCAGCGCTTTGTCTCATGTCATCCCATATGCACGGGAGGAGTTTCCTGTGAACATATGTACAATAACAGCATTGTTCTCCTTCAGATCTCTCCTTAAGACTTTTGCTGTGATGTCTGCAATATATTCAAAAGAGTTGCAGGTGGTAGGCCCAGACTGGTGCTTTTTATGCTAATTATGAATGTTTTCCTGTTATCTTAACCCTCCCTATGTCCCATTTGTTTTATTCTACTATAATATGATGAGGCACAGTACTAGTATTGTAAACTGTGATGCAGGGATTGTAATTTTTATTAAATGTATAGACATTGCCTAGACTATTGGGGCCCTTACTGCAATACAGTAACAATGTGTGATTCAGTTTGAAGGCTGGTCATGTTAATCAGCTTATTCTTTCATTTCTCCTATACTTTTCCTTACTCTTTTAGCTGTTGTGGCACCTTCATAGTGCTTTAATCTAGTGATCTAAGGTTGACTCCTCCCCCATATCTTGAGTTAGCGAGCAGGGAGAATTCATGGGTCAACATCAGCCTTTTCTAGCTTTGGAATACAAATATCATTCTACTAGATGGAGGGGTAGAAGCCCAGAGGTAACTTCTGAATGTTGAGCTCCTGAACAGCAGGAGGACAAACCAAACCCTCATTTCAATAGCTCAAGTATATGATGAGTGACCTTTTAAACCCTAGTGCTGAGATCTTTTTCCCACTTGTTTTTGTGAATTGATGACCATCTTAGGTATGACTGTTCAATCCTACAACTTTATTTTACAAGTGTTTGAATATATTGTTACTAAAATTAGTAACTAAAATGAACATCCGCTAGTTAAAACCTATGCAGTAACTGGACCGTGAACAGACTTTTAAATAAAGCCTAAAGTTAAACAAAATATAAATGTAACCTAAATGCAGTCAGTGAGTGCTCTCACTCATTTGTAATGTCTGTAGATCATTCCCTACAGTAGAACAATGCAAGTAGGAATGAAGGCTGCTTTTTGACTCTTTGGCAAATAGTCTATTCCTTTTTATATTAGAAGGGGAAAAATGGCAATATTTATGTGTATATTAACCTCTGTGGGCAGACATGAATAGTGTTCACCGTTGGAGCCTTGAATTCGTGATCTAGGTGTCTCTCTAACTGTGTGAATGTTACTTGCTGGGTGCAGAGGAAGGATAGCCTCACAAACCATCTTTCTTGAGTTTGATATGGAGAAATAATACTCATGCTGATGTAAGCATTAAGTTTAATATATTACAAAAATATGTACTGTAAGTAACTGAGGAACTACAAAATGTTAGACATTTTATTGAAAAATTCCAATAAGCAGACGTCTTAATACAACACTAAAATCAGGGTAAGCGAAACAAATATATTCATAATAAAGGAATTAAACACATTTTATCTATATCCAGGAGGGGAGCATGTCATAGTTTATTCCCTGACAGGTGACAATATTAATAGGTCAAAGTTTCCCAAGTCCTCTTCCCTTTGCCCCCCTGCTCAAAGAATCTGTTCCATTAGTTCACTTGTCCACTCTGGGGAACTCAATATTTAAAACAATTTGTCAGTTCACTCTAGCAAAGAATTACTTATGTCATACCTGAAGCTCAAAGAAGCTTTATTATTTTAGTAAACATGTTGCGAATGTATTGAATTCACACCAAAGGGGAAAACTGCCATACCTGTAAAGAAAAATGAAGCTTAAATTAAGTAGTCCATATAACACTTATTTATGTAATTTGTATATTAATTTTTTTAATACTACACCGTACCTGTCTATCTTTAACCATTTATCAGTGCTGTTTAGCCCAAAGGCCTAAATCTATCCATACAGGTTTCACCAAAAAGCTCATGGACTTACTACTTTGAAATATTTTATTCAGCTTTCATCACTGACTATGTAGTGAATGCTAGATTTAAAGGAAACTGTTAACATTTGTCTTTTTTTCCCCTTGAGCCAATTGAATGCAATAATGATTTCTGACTTATTTTTTTCCCTTGGTCCCTATGGTTTGTTACAATAATCACAAAGATGCCTTCTGTGTGCATCAAACAGAATTTACACACAGTGGGCCAAACTTAGCTTAATAGCATGCTTATCCTTAGCAGACGTATGTTTTTTTTAATTTAAATTTCTACTCCCGTCTGAAACAAAATAATGAAAGTTATAGAAAACGCTGTATATATGGTAAGGAAAAGAACTCTGTTTTCTTTCTGTCTGCCTCCCTTATACTTCCTTCACTCTAAACCTTCCAGCCCCTGAGGTGGGGGTTACATTTGTATTCTCCATACTTCTCCAGTTTGAAAAACTTAATCCCTAAGCTAGTATTTTTTGTATAGTCTCATCAGTATGCTGGCTTTAGAATGCTTAAAAAAGCGAACAAGTCATAATTCTGCATTATCCAATTCAAAACTACAAGAAAAAACACTGTTAAAATACTTAACTCTAATTCGAAGTTCCAGGTATTGCAAGAGCCAGAGTAGCTTGTGAGCCAGTTCAGTGTCTGCTGCAGTACTTAAACTATTTCAATTATATAGTGGAATTATAGCTTGACTTTTGCACCTAAAATATTCATGGGTGCAATACTAGAAGCTTCATCTAATTACTAATTTGCTTGGTTTTAAGCTCCTATTACACTATGGGAACAATTTACATGTATTCGCAAAAGTTTAAGAAATGTTATTACTATCTTCCCAAAATAACCAGCTCAACAGTACTTAAAAAACCAAAAATAAACCCCAAACTTCCAACATGAAAAGCATTTAATAGCTAAAGAATTTAAATGAACAAATAGGAACAAATGTATTAAGCCATTTTCTGGCAAAGTGCCTTCATTAGTGACAATTGTGGATGCTGGTCAACTATACAGTACGTAAGAACTTTGCTGGGCCTCCCTCCCCACCAATGTATTTTGATAGTAACGTCTGACCTGGGAGCTAGTAATATAGAAGGAGCAGCAGTGACTACTGAAGTTAACTCCATAACTATTTCTATTTTAACCCTGTGTTTGTCACCCTCCTTCCTGCAAATTCCTAGCTTGTTTTTAAAGTGAGGATGCTCCAGCCCAGAGCTACAGGGGCTGAGCAGGACTTTCTTTGCAGCTGCTATTCCTGGCTGCTGTGGACTGCATGGGACCAGGTGCTGGAACAGAGAGCAGGGAACTTGTCTCTCTTGTGTGCTGAGTGACCTCCCTGCTGGTGCCTAGGCAGTGTGGAAGATGAAGATGTCTTGAATTCAGATAGAATAAAAGCTGGACCTGGGGGAGAGGATAAAAGTATATTGGGACAAGGAGCTGAGGGAAGGGTGAGGGGGACTGGGACTAGAAGCTAGTGGAGGTGAGAGAGAGAAACTGGGACCAGAGTTGGAGTGATATGGCAATTGTGGGAACCAGGAAACTGGGAGGGAAAGTCTGAGAAAAAGAGCCAGTGATAGGGGGTGACTGGGACTTGCTGAGGAAGGAAACTGACGGAATGGGAGGGGGAGGGCACAAAGGAGGAGAGAGACTAGGACAAGGAGATGGGGGGAGACGGGGAGAATACTGAGATTGAATGAGGAGCTTGGAGGAGGGAGAGTGGGCCTGAGAGCCAGGGGACAGAGGAATGGGGAAGAGAGGAGAGAGAGACCACATGAGGAGCTTTGAGTTGGGAAACTGGGTCTGGTATGAAAAACTAGTGGTGGGGTAGAGATGGCACTGGGACAAGGATAGGTTGAAGGGGACAGGGCAGAGGGGGGTCAAGATTGAGGAAATTAGGCAGAAGTCTGTGCCCACTAGAAAATAACTCCCTTCCAGAGCCTGGAATGGAATCTAGGATTCCTAAGTTTCATCATTTCTCTCCCGTCAGATATTTGTGAAACTCACTGGTAAAGTACCTCCCCATCTACTGGCTGGTCCACATAGAGGATGACAGCCTACCACTGCTATCAGTTACTCCATTCACTCAAGTGGCAGAAGTCTTTGTGGTGGATCTAAATGTACCAACCCTGCTAATGACTTATGTGGGTGTCAATATGATGCTACATAATGGAATTTCTATTTTTCGGTTTGCTTATCTAAAAACATAGGAAATTACATGCACACACACACATGCCAAAGCCTTATAGTAAAAGAACATTAAGCATGCAAAATCAGGTACTCAAAAGTTAGGAAATGCTAGAATGAAGACTGCCTTCATCCTGCTCTGAAGACAGAATTATTAATATCCTCATGGAGTTTTTTATGACACTCATCGCTATAGTATCTGAATGCTTTATTAATATTAATGAATTTAACTTCTGTAAAGTGAAGGGGCTGTTATTCCCATTTTACATCTGTAAAGTGGGGATGAGACACACGGAGATAAAGGGCAAAAGTATGCACTAATTTTGGATGACCAATGTGAGACACCTAGGACCTGATTTTTCAGAGTACTTAGCATTATATAGCAGTTCATGTGTTCAAGCACAGTTCACATTGACTTCAGCTTGCAGCTGTGAGTGCTCAATACTTCTGGAAATCAGAACCCAGGGATCTCCAGTGGGATGTGTTAATTTATTTCACAATTACCACCATTGAAATGTTTGGTTTAAGTGACGTGGCTATCATCGCTTAGGAGCTCTGTGGCAGAGGTGGCGTAGAATCCAGTTCTCCAGAGCAGCATGCAATTATTTTAATCATAATACTGTCCTTTCTCTTCCTGTGATTCCAGGCTTCATTCACTACATATTTTCCAACTTTTGCAACAAGAGGCAGGGTTCCTACAGACAGCAATCCCTTTTACTATACAAGCCTGATTCATTCCCAAAGCAGGTCCAAGCTGTGCACTGACACAGAGGCTTGTGGGAAAAAATTGTATGTGATCATATAATTAAAGAATGTATCAGCATTCATTCTAAAGGGAGTCTAAGATTACACACTTTTTTATATGTATAAATCTTGCAATTTTTAAAAGAAGTTCTACACAGAAAATGGCTAGAGATAGAAGGATGACATTTGGCTTAAAAATCTTTACTGAGAAGTGCCTTTAGTGGCCCATTGAAATTTGGTTATGATTTGATTGAGTTCTGACTCTTCAAAAATCTCATGCTGCATATATGTAATACATGTGGTTATGTGGTTTTTCACTGAGATTATAAAATACACAGCTAAGAGGCTATGCTGCGTGTGCATACATAGGTAATGTAGCTATGTGCTCAAGGTGAGAAATGTACTTGAGGCGCGTGGACTGACACCAGGACTGGAAGCTATGGAATCCCATGGCTTCTGTGAGCATTGTTACAAAATGACTTTCTGGCAAGACTGAAGTATTTTAGACTTATGATGTGCTGCCATGTGTATTAATGAATAAGGAGGATTCAGCTGCTATCAATAGTAGTGCACAAGTAGAGCTTATCATAAACAACTGAGCTTCATCTTTTCTTCTCATGACAACTCCTGATGCCCAATGGAGATGCCTACCTCATCAGAGTTTCTCTTCTTTTTACAACCTAGGTAGGATGTCTTTATAGGTTTAGACTCTGTGGGTTTCTTCTGACCCCAGCAGATTCTGTAGGTTTCCAGGTAGTTTTCCCGCTGCCAGAGCCTTACCTATATAGATTCCATAACTTGATTTGTACTCCCAGTCCCATATTTACTTCCCTACAAACATCCTAGCTGCCACTGAGGATCTTTGTAGAGTGTGAATTTTGGTCCATTGTTACTGTGTTCATTCAGCTTAGATCTGGTGGACACTAGAAAGACTGCAAAGAGGCAAAACCAAGAGAAGGAGCGAAAATCTAGGTATAAAGCTTTGGGAGCTGATTCAGAGGGTGGGGTGCAAGGGGACTATCTTCCCTCATTGGTGGGTGGGTGGGAGACCAAAATTTTTCAGAAAATAGGAATCTAAAGTTAGGTCCTTAAATAAATGGGCTGACTCCAATATGCTGAGCATCCAAGAACTCCCACTGAAATCAGTCCTATTTTTGAAAATCTTAGCCTTATACCATAGTGTTTGATATATGTATATAGGGTATATGTTAGTATACTATAGCATGTATATAGGATAGAAATATGGTGCAAGCGTGTTGTGAGGATAAACATCCATTAATGATTGTGAGTCACTCAGAAACTATGGTGATAAGGGTCTCCATAAATGCCTAGATACACAAATTTATCACATGTATATCCTGATGTGTGTATGTAATTTTCTGTTGACATACATACCACTTCCAATTTCTGAGGGGAAGGAAGTATTAGTATTTTTTAAGTTAGAAGGGCTTCTAACAAATCTGCATCATAATGTGAAGTTACTAAATATATACAACTGCCCTCCCTCCTCTCCCAAGGTGTCTGTTCACATGTGTAGTTCCTTGAAAGGCTGTTGACAACATTAGTAGCCTCAAGAGATTTGTTGGCAATGTGCACTTTATTTTTCACCTTGAAATAAAAACAGGAGAAGGCCACTAAATCCAAAATGCAGGCTTTTGTCTTCATTGTACTTCCATTATTCTGAACTCTATTTAAGATCTCTTCTAAGATATTCATCTCTAGGCGCCTTTCCTTGGAAAACCTATGAATAAAATAAACTGATGTATGTCTCAGATGGAGACTCTTTGAGGCAAACAAGTACATCTCACTGCTCTTTTCTTTCAAAAAGGTTTTTGTCCACCTAAAACAAAATGGAACTAGATTGCTGGCATATAAAATTAAAAAGATTGTAAAAGAGTTTTTAAATAAGGGCTGGGGGAAAGCCGACAGGTGCAGAGGAACATACGATTTAGACAGGGATATCTTCTAGGGGAAGAGCTATTAATGGGGATTCTCTATATCTTAGTAAGGAGGAGAGGATGGAAGATGATAAAGTACAGGTAGGAACTGAAGAGAAACAGTCAAATGAAAGTCCCATTCAGTTGCATCACATAATGGCAGACAGCTAAAAAGTGTCAAATTTTATAAGTGCTTTGTATACAAATGCTAGCAGTCTAAATACTAAAATGGGTGAATTGGAGTGCCTGGTATTAAATGATGATATTGATATAAAAGGGATCACAGAAACTTGGTGGGATGATTATAATCAATGAGACACGGTAAAACAGGATACTGGGCTACATGGACCATTGGTCTGACCCAGTATGGCAGTTCTTATGTCTAAATTACCATATCTTTTCATCTAGTCTTCCTTTTTATTCTCTTTTTTTTCCACTGTGAAGAGCGAGTTCAGCTGAATTTTTATAATTCCCTTAGTTTTGTAGTGCATATTTGTGGAAGTTATAATTATTTGCCCGAAAAGACGTTATGGTAATCAATAATGAAAGATCTTTTATACGTAAAACTTTATCAATGTGTACACTTTGAATTGTTTCTATTGGGAATTCTACTTTTGTTCTTACCTGAGCTAAATCTGCTTAAGTGAGCATTTTAAAAGAAAATGTGGCTCGAGAGGTGTTGGATTCTTCCACTGATAACATAATTATTTCTTATAAGTTAAAGTAATCAATCATTAAAGATATCTCATAAAAGGTTTATATTCCCAGAAAATATTTTAAAACCAAATTAGATTAAAAACAAAATTTCTAACTTTTGTTTTTCTGAAATTTGTGAAATTTTGTGATACTTTTTAGATTGTGGTTTTATTTTATTTTGATAACATGTTGCCTCTTAATTGTCCATTTGGCAAGCATTCTAGGAAAGATTAATGTTCTAAAGTCAGAGGTGCAGTTCTAAAAAAGAATCTCATCGTAAGATTGGTAACCATTGAACCAGGCATCTCAAAAATCTAGCACAGTGTTCTAAGTCTGTTTACTATTGTGGGCTGCATATGCAGTTCTTTGTGTTTTGTGGGCAGCATCCATGCAATATATATACTACCAGTACATCTACCAAAAAAATAAGCTATAGTATTTATCTGACAGCAATGCGATCCACAATGATATAGTCCCTTTCATTTGAACACTGGCAAATGTCTACCAAGAGCATTTTAAATTGGCAAAATAAGTCAAAACATTAGCTTCCATGTGTGTGGTCGAGTACATGTCCCTTGACGCCTGCTCACAGACAGTTAGGGATGGGTGATCCTACCCACTAAGCCAGAGGGAACCCTACCTGTGAAGCTGCCCATGGAACAAATTGCCATCCCACACTAGCTCTCCCCCCCAGAAACAGGACTTGTAGGGCAGCCTCCTGCTCTGCCTATGAGCTCTGGATCTGGACATGGCCAGCAGGGAATAGACAGGCAGCCGTGATCTGCTGTAGGCAGCCCAGGGCGCGCTGCAGCCTGGAGCATTCTCTGCCCCCCCCAGAGGCACACGTATCTGTGACTTGTGGGTACATGGAGTCCTCAGGATAATAAGGGGGACAGTAACTCCATTTATGACCATGTAATTTGATGGGAATAGTGTCTCAGCCTGTCCATGAATGTAGACTCCTGATTGTTGGAAAACAGTGGCAATGTGAATTTTTCCAGTGCAGCCCACATTGGCATCCAAAATTAGCTTCTCTGGTTCACCAGGGCCTGCATGATAATGGAGTAGTACCCTTTGTGGTTTATGTACTCGTGATCCTTGAGGAGGACAAACTATGGGCATATAGTCCCATCAATGGCCCCGGTACAGTTTATAAACCCCATTCTCTCAAAACCAACATTTACTTCAGGGAATATTGTTTATGCTTACTATCTTTGGGTAAATCACATGTCTGATTGCCTCAGAAATCTTTGCAACCACGTTACCCCCAGTTGACTTTCCAACACCAAACTGGTTAGTAATGGACTTTTAGCAGTCCGAGGTAGTTAGCTTCCAGATGGTTATAGCAAATCACTTCTGGACTGACATGGCCATCCTCTTGCGTGTTTTGATGCTGGAGGCTCTAGGGCAAGCTGCTCGCAAAGCTCCAGAAGTGTAGCTTACTTCATGTGAAAGGTCTGGACCCTCTGCTGGTCATTCTGGGTCCATATGACGACGTGATCCCACCAGTCTGCTTGTGGCCTTGCTCCAGAAGCGCCAATCTACATAGGGGGGCATCACCAGCTATACCAAGAGTCATGAGCAGTATCAGGCAGTTCAAGTTTGCCATATCTGTATTGTTGTCATCCTTCTGCTTCATTAGGTGCATTTGGTGGGTCAAAAAATGCTGCTGAAATGTCCACCAGCACAAACAGAAGCTCTTGAAATGGTGGCTCCTCTACATTGTCGTCTCTTGTTGCTGGGAGCATGGAAACCAAGATGATGGCCCCGCAGCCTGCTGACATATGCTCCACAGCGTTCTGTGACGTCTGATGGACAGTCATATTTTTCCACACTGCACCCAAACAGAAGGCTAGAGCAGCCATGTTTTATGAGGACAGTAGGAAATCTTGGGATATAGTTGGTTGGACTCGGGTCTGTATACTCAGTAGGCACATTGAAATCCCAGTGTGGGGCCTGGGCTCAAAATTCTTAACCTAGCAGTGTCACCAGTCAGCATGGATGCTCAAGCCCTGGTCTCTCAAATCCAGAGTCTGCAGACTTCAATCCCATTAATCCTGGATTTATGTTGCAGTGTAGACATACCCTGAGGGTTAAAGCCAGTAGAGCCTACTGTTTGGAATACTTATGGCTCATAGTAGACAGGGCATACTACTGGACATTTAGAAGAGGCTAGTGTACTTCAGAACTCAGCATCCTGTAGTGATGATGTAGAGCATTAACAATGGGTGAGACCAAATCATACTGTAACCAAGACTTGATCTTGCCCATTATTGGTGCTCTACTTTACATCTACAAATACAGAGTTCCCAGTGTCTCTATGGAACAGAATTCCTCCATGCTAAACAATGTCTCTAGATGATGGAGCTGCATTAATTAACTTCAAAGTAAATTCTTTTCAAACCTTCCCTCTTGGAAGGATTCTGGCTGGAACATGAGTCTAGTGAGTATTGTTGCTTCCTTTTCCTAATTTTTCCCACTTTTTTTAAACAGGAAGAGTAAGGGGTAGGTATTATGTTAAAAATGTGGGATTGATTATGCTAGGGACATGTCAAGCCTCTGAATGTGAACAGTATATATTGTGTTTGTCAGGGGCTGAACAGTTGCATTCAGAACAAGTCAGTAATGCAATTAATATAACTGCTGCACTGTTCTCTCCAACTAACTTGCATCCTAAATATTACAGGATGGAAAGGAGAGCAAATGTTTGGGATACATATATGCAGCAATAGTAACATACCTGCACGTGCATAACTGTTGTAAACCTGATTTTTTTAAAGTATGAGTCATATATAAATCTATAAATAGTCTTTACAATTTTTTACTATATAATTTAAAGTCTTTGTCTTCTCTCAAATTCAGCAGCTCACTTAATCTACTCAATATAGCAATTTGTAGCCTTTGGCTAATGGTTTAATCTTTCCATTTTTTTTTTTTTTGCAATGTATTCATGTTGGCAATTATTTTATTTACTTATTTGTGAACTCTGCTTAATCTCATAAAAATACTCAAATATTTCAAAACTAAAATTCTTGAATCAGTAGGGATATCGTCTAGTATCATATGAATTCTACTTCATATTTCCTCCCCAAAAGAATATATTTTAGGACAATGCCATAGCATGTAAGTTTTCATTGTCCTAACCATAAATCAGTATTTTTATTTTTCTTTACAAATAAATCTGCACCTAATGGGGGGAGGGGGGGAAGAAGATTCAAATTCTTTTTTTTCCCTCCAAAATATATGTAGTACATCCTTTATAGTCAAGCTAGTTATGTGCCGTAAGAATGTAGAAATAAGGAAATGCCAATATGGATTTGTTTAGAGAAAGATTATATGAAATAAAGCCAACTGTTCCATCCTTTTTTATTCTTGTTACATTAAGCAATTAGTTGCTGTAACAACAAAAAAATCTTTCTTTTAACAGATATGCCAAAGAAACTTGAAGTAATTGTCTAGTTCACTTGAACAGAACCAGTTTTTGCACAAAAAGATTCTATTTTGGATAAGCTAGCTTTAAAAATGGAAATTATATATTTATCCAGTTGGGTAAATAAGGAAATTGTATTTGTTCATCAAATATTTAGGGACAAATGCTTGCTTTCCTCTCATGAGCTAGTGTAGAAAGCATCAACATTGACAATAATGGCTTTGGAAACCAATGATAAATACAAAAGTGAACTCAAATGATTTCAGTATGACATGGCTTCTACTATAAACCAAAGATCATTCTTTGTACATAATATTTTACTTTTTTTACTTGGTGTCCAGCCTTAAATGTTCCTTTGCTCAGTTTTATCTAGCTACATATTATTCCTTCTTACACAGTTCTTCCATTTCCCTTATATTGGTGCCCTTCCACTATGTAAAGATTTTAATCCTATTCCCCTCTAGTCTTTTAAAGCCAAGCTATATATAGTTTATTAGCCTTGCATGCCAAAAAAAATTAGAGATTGTATTAATTTACAGAGACTGGAATCTTCTATGTAAAATCTCCTTGGTTTTTCTGACCTCTTAAAGTTATAAATTATTTCTGATTGTGTGCGTTTTTCCACCAACTTTGCCTACACTGAGTATCCATTCCTTGCAAAATACTATATTGCAGTGGCAGGATAGTGGACTAGATAGTTGGTCAGTATTGTCCTCTCTAAACACATAACTTCACAGAAGGATATCAGGTTAAGTTCCAAATTTCTGTTGCCTCATGTTAAAGTTCTCATTTTGAAATGTGTGGTTATACCTATTGTATGCAATGTAGTTGTAGCTATGTCGGTCCAGGGTATTAGACAAGGTAGGTGAAGCAATATCTTTTAGCTGTGATGCTTAGAGTACCTTTCCCAGACCTGAAGAAGAGTGCTGTGTGGCTCGAAAGCTTGTTTCTCTCCAACAGAAGTCGATGCAATAAAAGATATTACCTCACTCACCTTGTCTCTTTGGTTATACCCATTTCAGTCCTCAACAAATCCTTAAACTGTTGTTAGGGCCTTGTAAGTAAAACTGGAGTCAGGCTTTCTTCTCCAAATAATACGAAATTTGTCGTTTTAATTTGAGGTCAAATTAATCCTTAAAGATTAAAAAACAGAGGACAAATAAAAAGAACCTCACATTTATAAGGCTTAATCATGATATTTAAAACAAGTCTCTTGAGGTTTTTTGGTGCCTGACTCAAAATTTTTGAACACTTGAGGCTGGTAATATCGCCCCTCTTAGCTCTCTTGCTTTGCCTTACGTTCTGTTGTGCACCTTCATAAGATGTGAGAGTCTGCCTCTGCCATGTTAGACTTCTATAGAAGAAAGCAACAATGCTCTGGTGGGAAAATGGCTGTTTGAGCACTGATTGCTTCTGCACCCCACATATGGTCAGAGCAGCACCATGTCAGAAAATGAAGGCAGAGGCGTGAAACAAAGAAATACAATTTTTAAATTCTACATGTCACTCTTCCCACCACCCTTCCTTTTTAAAAAAAAAAAAAAAAGGTGGTTGGGCAGGGTTGGGGGTGAGTTATTTCCAAATCCTAATTACCCTAATTATGTTTAAGAGCTACACATACCTGTTTAGAGAGAAGTACATGTTAAAACTCTTACTATATATTATTTTGTAGCAGTCACATGTATTCCCCCTTTTAAACAGCATATTTATGTATGATCACAATTATAATTTATCTTGGTTTATTATAAATATATATAAAAAAAGTATCATGGAGGAAAAACGTATAACTGGTAAGGCTGGAGTAATACACTATAAGAAGAATGCTTATGTTATGAAATGACTACATTGTAACAGTGTTTTTCTTTCTGTATTTTTTTTTTTTTTTTTTACCTTTTAGGACCGGAATAGGCCCTATGACACTTTTAACTTGCACTCTTTGGAAAATTCCTTAATGGATATGATAAGGACTGATCATGAGCCTCTGAAAGGTAAACACTACCCTCCCAGTGGCCCACCAATGAGTTTCGCTGATATTATGTGGAGGAATCATTTTACAGGTTAGGAATATTCATATGTCCATGCTTGCTTGGTGTTTAAACAAAAATCAGTTTTTCAATAATTGCTGTACGTTTTCTGCTATTAAACCAAGTGGTGAATATTTAAAGCTGCTGTTCGCCCATCTAAAAAGCATGACTCAATAATCTCAGATGACCAAGGCTAAATGTGTATAAATGTAGTATGCCCTGTGCGCAAGATATGAATTTCAAATATCATCTGACCTTTAATTTTATAGAGCCTTTTTCCTGTTTTCTGTCTTTAAAAATTGCCCAGTGAGGTTTTCAGCTTCAGCCTGCCATTTCAGAAAACAAGCAGTTAACAAGAATACAGTTCAATTTTTAATTGTCATTTTAAAAAAACTAATAGACTATTTTTACATGAATTGTTAAGGTAGAACATAGTGATCTAAAATATCCCCTTAATCATCATGGTTATTAAAAGAGAGTTTAAAGAATATCTTTTTTTATACATATATCTTGTGTGCTAGAATTAGAACCCAAATGGATGGATTGGAAGTAGTGTAACTTATTTGCTTGCTGGATGCTGGGAAATATTGGTAATTACTTCTGCTGTGGAAGCAGATCTGTCCTTTCAACTTCAGTGGTACAGACTAAATTACTTCTAGCACTCAGCTAATGCCGCACGAGTGAGTGTTCTGGGCAACTTTTTGTTTACTAATTCATGCTAATCAGTCTATAGATCCATCTATCTCTTTACAAATCTTTTCTGACCTGTTAAACCTGAGAATAGCTTGTTTCAAAGTTGCTAAGGTTTTTGCTTTGAGGATTGAAAATAGTAATGGTCTGTGCAGTGAATGAATACTGAGCTAATTGCAATTATCACTCAACGTTAGCTCCAACAATTGTAGAGATGTAGAACATGTAGAGATAAGGAAAGTATTGGGTAGTAACAACTGCCCAAGTCAAGATATTGTACTTGATGGAAAAGTAGTCTGATCCTATGTCATATCCTGATTGAGTATCATACACATGACAATTTGTATACCTGTCTGATGCAAGAATTGAATCTGCTGTGTATAAATCACACTGGCAATAAATATTTTTCCTTACGATACAACTTTCATTCCCCCCCCACCCCCACCCCCGAGTTCCCGAATTCTCATTACCCCTTTCAAAACTCAAAGTTCCATTCCTTCAGCTTTCTACCACTATACATACAGTCCTGCGACATAGCCATCATACTTTACAGCTTGTCAGCACCATCACTCTATTGTCTGGGTAGGTGAGAGACATAAAACTCCATCTCTTTATTGCTGAGGATAGTGCTTTCACAACAATGCCAGCCTGGAGATCATAATACTAGCTGTCAAACTTGGATCTCATACCTGATCACATAAATGTTACTGCAGTTGCTAGGATACTTTTGTACATACTTTAAGTAGCTCTTAAAGCAAGTGCTACATAGATAAAACTGTCTTTACCCTTTCTATAGCACAGTTAACATACCATAAATCTTTGGGACTAAATATATCTTCAAGTTGAGAAAATTTGTGAAATTAAATTTCCTTGTTAAACTTGTAAAAAATGGGACTGAAAAAATCAAGGAAGATGTAGTGGGAATTACATTGTCCTTCCAAAAATACTTTAAAAAAAAAAAAAAATTTGCTACTAGTACCATTTAGTCTATAATTCATTATGTATTTGTGTTAGGTCCTTTAAGAAAAAGTGATTAAAATATGAAAGCTACTTCAAGTAACACACAGACAACAGTATTCCAAAGAGAAATGGAAAATAGCATTGAATAATATAACTATAGCAATGGGAAAGATTAATCTTGGCAATAGTGAGGTGTGTATGTTTGTATTCTTCTACTGAGTTATAGAATATATTATGATAGGTAGTATGCCACAGCTGAACCCTTAAAAAAGGCTTCCACCATTTTCTGTGCACGGTGGCCTTTTCTTTTAGTACAGCAATGTAAGTGATGAAAATGAGATTCTTGGTTAATTTAGACACCTCATCTCCCTTTAATTAAATATTTTTCACATATTTAAAAGGATGTTTTTAATGTCTGCTGGGTAAATGAGCAATGCAGGAGATTGTCTTAGGTTAACAAACAAACAAAAATAATTACAATAAATATTTGAGGGCAGCAGGAACTAAGTTTTTCTACTGTTAATGATCTGAGATCCAGGTATCCATGGAGAGACTGGTTTCTAAGTAAAACAGATACAATATGCGTGAAAAGCTAATAAATACATTTTTATGTGGAATACAAAAGAAGTTTTAGAACAGGCAAACCTGAATCAGCGGTCATGGATAATGTTTTGTGTTCTCTGTGAAGTGTAGTTGCCAAGGCATCAACAACAATGGAACATGTTCTCCTAGCCAGTCAGAGCAGGTAGGTGGAGTTCTCACAGATGCTGGTATCCAGAACTCTCAAACTGCATATTGTCTTGATCCGGGGGGGATGACATGTAACCTTAGTCAAAGGGGTGCCAGGCAGATAGTTCTTCACAGTGTTTCCCCCTGCCCACAAACATCATCTGTTTTCCTAGGATTCAACTTCAGGCAGTTCTTCCTCCTCTGTAGATGCTAGAGTGAGTTCTATCTTGTTCAAAGAAGCTACTAGAATTCATTTAGTGGAGAGCAACACTCTCATAGTAAGTAACTGAAAGCTTCAGAGAGACTGGCAGAGTAGTTTACTACTACTCACAATAAATAGATATGTCTCATTTAGCTCACTAGGTAGAGCTACCAATCTAAAATCCAAGCATTGCCACTTTGTTTCAACTGAGATGGATTTCTCCCAGGTTAGGGTATATCTTTCATTTGAGAAGGTTACCTTTCTAGTTAATGAATTGCTCACCCTTAGTAAATTAAGCTAATTTGCCTAAATTACTCTTCCTAGGAAGCATTTACATATCAATTGGCTTTATTATTCATACTAATTTTAGTATTGTACAAGCTTTCAAATAGATGGGAGTGGTGAAAAGAAATTTTGGAAAAGAGGCAAGTATTGGCTCATTCTAGTAAAAAGTTTCGCTTGGCCTTCCAAACTATACAAATCTTGGAAGCTTCAGGCCTGTTGCTGAGCCAATATGACTATTTCAGAGAAAATGTCAGCCTACCACTGGGCAATGAAAATTTTTCTTTTCAGCAAATAATCAATCTTCCTTGAGATGGCCTGTCCATATTCACACTTATATGATACCTTATCCCCAGCATTGCAGAGCTTCAGAAATCTTCTGGGAAAGTGTTGTCTGCTGCGGGCACAGGAGCCTCATCATGTGACAATAGACGTTTGAAATAGAGGTCAGAAAAGAGAAATGTCCCCCCCACCCGCCCCCGACTGCTTTTGTTACTTCCGTTTCCAGCACCAGATGGGGGATGCAGGAATTTTCCCTCTATGCCTAAAATGTTTTTTGTTTGTTTTGATTTTACCCCCAAGGTGTGTGGGGAGGGAGATTCCAAGTTCTTTTGTGTGTATTTTCTTGTGCTATTCTATATCTAGGCCAAGATTTTCGAAAATAGGATCATAAAGTTAGGCCTGAGATCTTGGTCCTAGTTTTTGTTTTTGAACTAGGGTTCTGAAGTACAACCAGAAGATATAATCTATCTTAAGGATACAGATACAAAGGTCAGAATTAAGTGGTGTGGGATACATCCCTCCCTCCTTGGAAATACTTAAGCCCCTTTTGCTCTGCTTTTTGTTCTGTGTGGAGGAAATCCATTCCTTGGATCACGGCACTTGTAAGGCTTTCAATCACAGGCCTGTACTAAAAGGCGCCATGCCTTTCTTGGCCCTGACATATGATCAGCTGTTCATCCACTTTGTGCTGGGACACTTTGAGTCTGTCTCCTTTGTGCTTGGTGCCAACAAAGTTGGTGGAGGACAGGACAGGAAAAGTGGAAACGCGTATTCAGTGCAGGAGTTCTCAACACCAACCTGGAAAGAAGAAAAAACTTTGTGTCTAGAGACTATGTAGTTGAGTTACTTGACATGGCAGTGCTAATGCAGGGGACTCATTCAGCTTTCCCTGTTTTCCTGGTCACTAGGATTCCTGGTTCCTCTCCATTAATAGTCAATGTTGTCCTTTGCACTATCTCCAGAGCACAGAATGTTGCTTTGCGGTGTGCACTCTTCTGGGGGACGCTCAATATCCAGTTCTGATGAGGTTGGACTCCGACGGAGTCTCTGCTGAAACTTTGTTCTGTGAGTTGTCCTTGTCTGCCTGGTATGGGCTTGTAGGCTCTCAGGGACACCTCTTGGATCTGGAATGCTTCAATATCCTGGGCTCTTACTCTTTTGGGCTCTAAGGAGTTCTCTCAGCTTTTCCAGCCTCTTGGGGCACCTCATTTCAGGCCCCTTCCTTTGCCCTCCCTCTAGCCTAGTGGCTAGCTGGCCATACAGATAATTTTGCTTTGCTACCATCAGGGTCTGGGGATCCTAATTTTCTGCATCTGCCAAGTCAGTTAAGATGCCATTTTCCCAGTCACTTCCTGTGCCAGCTCAGCCAGTTTCTACATGTGTGGCCTTGTCCCCTCTTTTATCCAATGTTCCCAACCACCTGTCTTAGTCAGAGGAAAAAGGGGAAAGGACTTGGAACAACCTTTTAATGGAGAGCAAAAAGGGATTGCTTCAGTCTCAAAACTTCTAAGCAAAAAACGTGTGACAGATTGGTAATACTCTAATATCCTAAAAAAACATTGTGGCATTAAGATAAACTTTATTGAATTAGGATTAATACCTTTGGGAGTGCATTGCATTAAAATGTAATTGTGTATGTGCTGTTGTGGCACTGTGTGTATGTTCTTCAGTGTGGAGGAGTGATCCTCCATTACCAGCCTTTGAAGTCTCCCTGGGGAGATATGCATATACTAGTTCAAATTGGATTCTCCAGAGACTGAGGCAAAGAAAAGACTTTTTTGAATAAATAGCTTTAGTTTATACTGACTGAAGGCCTTCTTCCTGATCCAGCAAATGGACAGAATCCCTGGTCCACAGAGGGCCTCATTGCTTAGGGGAGGATTGAAAGGATTTGGCCTACTGAGGCCTCATAAGACACTGCGCTTGTTCTGAGCTGAAGCTCTGATGAACTTGTAACTACAAAGATGCCCTTGGGGTGGGGTATTAAAAGACTACACTTGCCTGAGCCCATGTGAGAGCTGGGAGGAATTCTACTAAACTTATTAGCATGCATGTAGATTTTTATTGTTTTTAATATGTTTTCTCTGTAATTCTTTTTACCTTAAGAGTAAAGTAGGTTGCTCAGAAACTGCGGTTTGGTACCTGATGTCTGTAGCAATTGGACTGTTATCTGTCTCTAAAGAGAAAGTAAGCAAGTGTCCTGGCAGTGCTAGAAAGGGCACAGTGAAGGCAAGGGAACTGTCCAACCTGGGAATACCCCAGTCTGATGGAAGACTCATGCCTCAGCTTGAGAGAGATGACAGCTGAGGAGCTGAAAGTCAAGAGTGGGTGCTCTTACTGAACCACTGAAGTGAGATGCAGTTGCAGTTGTTCTGAACTGTGACAATATGGTCATTGTTTTCTCTTTCACCATCTATTTAAGACTGTTTCAGGAGCTATTACAACATACAACGAAGGCACTGGAGTTGGAAAGTTAATTTGACCAGGAAAAGAAAAACTGGGAGTTTGACATCTGAAAATCCAAAAAGAAAAGGAAACTCTCTCCCTATTAATGATGAGTTACTGGACATGGCTAAGGTCAACTAGTTGATCACAGCCAGATCTAAAAGGACAGATGGCCTTTATCAGGTGCCAGAGTAGAGGGTACAGTATATCCTAACCTGCCTTTCTCCCAGCTCATTAATGGTGCCAGAGCCAATGAAAGAAGGAGAGGTTCCAGGACAAGTTTGGACCATCATATCAGACGAGGATGCCAAAAAATTGACTTTTGGATGAGGAAAGGCTACTTCTGGGGTACATTGGCTACTGAGATGTCCAAATTCTGTTGTGGGCAAGGTACCAATTTAATCTAATGAGCCACCTTCTTGAGGAGCAGATAAAGTAAAGGAGCTGGTGATTGAGGAGCATGTAGTGTCTATGCACATCCTAGAGGCAGTTGAAGTTGCTTCAGACTATTCATGGCATCAGCTATTTCTTTCAGAAGCTACTGTTGCCACTTTTTGAAATAGGCCTCTTATCTAAAGCTTAGGCTTATGTGAGACCTCCTGTTCAAGGGGGAAGAATCTTTTCAGCCTCAAAATGGGCAAGATGCTGGAGAAAATGGAAGTCATCTAGCTATGGAATTGGTCTTTTGGACTCCTCCAACAAGGTCTAAAAGAAAAGCCTCTACATCTGGCATCACCTCAAAAACATCAGATGAGGCAATAGTAAACATCTGTAATGAGGCAGCTGATGGCTCAGCCAAAGTAGTGTGCTGAATCTGCTATGATGTTGGTTTTTCCCCTGTTGTGCTCAGGAGAATGCAAGGTCATCAGCATGAGATTCCATGGCAATTCAGAGAGTTTGGAAGAGCAGGTCGCAGAAGCAGAATGTCTGGGCCCCAGGAAGAGTGTGGCATATGAAGGCAGTTGAATGGTATTGGGACCCCTAGGTGCTAGAGGCATACAGTCTTAGCAAATGAAGCGCCTACAGTGCACCAGTTGTACCCTAGCTATTGGGGACTACCAAAAGAAGGTTTGTTCTGCAGCACGTTAAAGACCTCACAAAAGATCTACAGTTAAAGATTTAATTACCATAGAGTGCTGGGTACTAGAGACAGTTGAACTTGGATATACAGTTTAGATCTTCTCTATGTTGCCTCTCATCCCTTTTTAGTGATCCTCCCCAGGCAAAACTGTTCAGAGCAAGGATAAGTACAGTTAAACATGTGGGCCTTGGAAGAAGTGCCTCAGCTATACAGAAGAAAAGGCTTCTGTTCACAAGAACTGGAAGGCATATTCCTCAGGTATGAATATGCAGAGACAAACACGCTAATCACGCATAGTTACCAAGATGGATTTTACTGTATGTGGAAACTTAGAAATAGTATGTACACTATTTTCTATTTCTGTACTTCCACTTAGTGAATTTTTGTAAGATAAATATTTGCTGAGCATATTCACATTTACCTATGTTAGTCTGTGATTGTTTAATTGAGGCTCTGACTACTAATACATCTGATATTCAGAGGCAAGATTAAAGTTTGCTAGGGAAAACATAACTGAATGTCCCGCCTTCCATCTAAATTTTTAATGCTTATACCACATTATCATTGCCTTGTGCATTTAATACTATGTTGCTTACAATAGTAGTAGACAGAACTAGGTTTTTAAGAGGCTTACTGGGTTAGTGGAGCCTAAGATAAGGTGCGGTGTTCTGTGGCAAAATCCTCCATTGCCTCCATACACAATAGGACCCATCTAAATTAGCAAACAATAAACTATTTCTCTCTCTTATCAGATCAGTTATTATCCTTCCTGTTATATTGTTGTTTCAGTCAATAAAAAGTTTTAATGCATTGTAATTTGAAGTTATTCTATACAAATATATATTTTTATATGGATGAAAACTTTGCTTCTTCTTAGAAATCTCTTTAGAAGCCAAAAATAAATGGCTGATCTCCTTTAAAAACAAGTGTGATTTGAATAAAATTTTAAATGCCATGTTGTGGTATCTTAGCTTCCAGTATTGAGAAATGTAGTCAAGAATAACATTGGAGAATAAATCTCTGTAGTTGGTATGGCAACCAGAATAATTCTATCTAATTATTGTAAATTGTGCATTTAACTGCTATTCTCTTTCCATCCATATTAAAATATATAAATAACAATATTATTTCTCTACTTCTTACAGTGATTCCATAGGGGTCAGATGTACAACTGCTACAATTATTTAAGTTGTTGAGTTAACAATATAGCCTGCTTAAACTAATCTCATAGGTTTTATGAGCATCTGGGTTCTCTACATGGGTTAGAGTACAGAAAAAATTGTCCCAGAAGATACAGTCAACTTTCCATCCTACTCTTCAGTTAATTGCTGATTTTTACCTTAAAGCCCACTTTCTGGTCTAATTCTTTAGAGAATACTTTGGCAAAGAAATGAGTCATGTGACATGACTGAAGGAAGGTGAGAGGAAATGAGTAAGGAGCATATTTGTGTTCTCATAATCTGCAGCTGAACTTTGTTGCACTAACTTTCATAATTCCCCATTCAAGTGAAGTGAATGTTCCTAAATTGTTTTACGTTGGAATCTCAGCTCTCAAAATAATATCTACTAATCAATCCTTCACAACATTTCCTATAGAAAAACTAGTTGCAACATACTGTCCACTTCTTAATGTCTCATTCCCTTGACATATCCTACCAGCACCCTTCCTGTACATATTGATGAAAAAAGGACACTGAGAAAAAAATAATGTTAGTTCAGTAGTTTTGTTTTATCGGAAACAAAATACATATTTCCTTTAATCTTTGCACTGGGCTAAAAGACTTGGTTTTTTCTTTCTTTTTTCCACCTGTGTGTGGAGCACTTACTGCCATCCTGGATCAAACCAATGGTCCATCTTGTCCAGTATCTTGACTCTCACAATGATATCAAAATATTTAGAGCAAGTTGCAAAAAGCACATAATAGATGGTTATGGAATAACCCATCCACAATGGAAAATTCTTCCCATTCCCATCATATAGTTGTCTTGTACTGCCCTGAAGCATGAGGTTTTATATCCGTCTTCAATAAATAAATAAATAAGTTTGATTTTTATCTAATGTAACTATGCCATGAACATGTTTATCACTTCATTGCCTATGTTCAGTGTATCTGTTCTCTGACACATTTCTCTAGATGTTTTTTCTTTTAAGTTAGTGTTGGGGATAAAGACATTAACTGTTACTTTTTTTTTTGTCTTCCTTGCCTGATTTTGGCTTTATGTACATCTACAGCTCAGATACCTCAGTTTTCCTCCTTCCTACTTCAAAATCCGGCATCTTGTAAAGTAAATTATACAATATGTTTAAAAAAAAACTTGTGGGGGAGGCTGGTTTATTATCTAGGCTAATTTTTCTCTAGTAAGGTTATCAATTTGCCCTCTTTCAGCACTGAGTAAAAGAAGCTTAACCAAGATGGGTAAGTATCTAGCACAGTGTTGATGCTACACAAAAGATATATTTTAATAGGGGGGAAGACTTTCCTATCCCTTTGGCTGAACCTACAATTCCTGTTTTTTTTTCTATTCAGTAGGATTTATTGTAAAATTGATGCGGTAAATACAATAATGTTATGAAAACTGTGACCATTTTCGAGCTAAACATTCTGCTGCTGCTTAAAGAGCCTTGCATATTATATGTGGCATCTTTATGACTATATAAGAGCAGCCATAAGTATTTTGGTTATGAGGAATACATGGCTTGTTAATAAATATTGTATTGCTCTCTCTTGCTGCTGGCTGTCGCGTCTCGATAACAGCATATCTTTTTGTCTGTTTAATGAAAGTTAGAAGAACTTACTCAATAACAACTAGCTTGAACTGCCTAAACCTCGGCATCTTCACATTAACACAGAATATTCTCATAACTGGCTGTTGTCAGACATGTACAGTGCAATTAGAAAATCACATACCATGACAATTATGAATAGATGATCCTCATGTCTGGTTGTGGTAAACAATAGTCTCCATGTTCTGTGAGCACACATTAGGTTGACTCATTTAAGGTTAGAAATAGGTGCTTAAATTATAATTGCTTATTGATACCCTTAAAATTCAGAATCAATGGAGTTACATTTTTTGTAATCCTCTCAAAATGTTCATTATGGAAATACCACTAGACCCTTAACTATAGCATTGCTGCTGTTGCTGTTATAATTGTTTTGCCCTGTATGTTGACACAGTGCTTTTTAAGTATTAAACGTTCATAGGCTGAATAAGCAACAATGTGCTGAAAATCATTCTACCGCCAGTATTGCCTATTAAACTAGTATCTACACTATCCTTTCTTTTTCATGTCCATTCTCCTACCCACTACTGTATTCTTTTTTACTTCATTTTCCTCCCTCTCAATGTTAAAAATCAGACATGGAGATTACGTGAGCATCTCCCAGCCATCTCCCCCAAATTTCTAGTTTTAAAGCTCTCTTTATCTGTTATGCCAACCTCCATCCTCTAAGTCTATTTCCCTCCCTACTCAGGTGAAGTCCATCCCAAGAGAACAGTCCTCTGTTCATGAATGACTCTCAGTGGCCATACATCCCAAAGCCCTCCTTATAGCACCACTGCCTGAACCATCTGTGGATCATCATAATCTTGTCATGCCTTTGTTGTCCTCCTCTAGAGACAGGCAGAATCCCACTGAAGATCACCTGAGCCTCGATTTCCTTAAGTGTCTTCCCCAGCCTGGCATAGTCTACCTTGATTCGTTCCAGTGAGAATCTAGTTGTATCATTTGTTCCCATATGAAGGACAGTCAGTGGATTCTTTCCCACTCCCGCTAGGATCCTCTGCAGCCTCAGGTCCATATCTCATATCCTAACACTGGGCAGACAGCACACCTTTCCGTTCTTTGGATCAGCTCTGATTACAGGCCTTTCTGTTCTTCTCAGGAGGGAGTCTCCAATCATGTAGACCTGCCTTTACCTGGTGATGGTGCGATTCTCCAGCCTCTAACCTGTTCTTTTTGGATGCAAGTCCTCTAGTTTTCTATTCTCCCTTTCAATCTTCTGCAACCAATTCTGGATCCCCCTGGGGCTCTTATTTGGTGGTATCTCCATTGGCTCATCCACTCTTTATATAGGACTAGCTGCTCTTCTCTTCCTCCTTGCCCTTTCACCTTCAGTTACCATCAGCTGTGCCCCTTCTTAATTTTCCAACTCTGCATACCTGTTCCTGAGCTCTATTTCTCCTTCACTAGCCCGTCTTTTCCTCTGCCTGGTTGTTGTAGTCACATGCTTCCGCTGACCACTTTCCTCATCCAGCAGTCTCCCCTCAGAGTTCTTTGGTCCTGCTTCCATCTGCAAGTCTGGGCTTTTTCCTTCAGCCTCCTCATGTCTTTATTCCATCATCTGCTCAAATCCCCTTCTAAACTCAACCAGAGTTTCCACCTTCATCTCCAGGATCTCAGGATCTTCATCTCGGATCTTCTCTTCCATCAGCTCTATCAGGTGGCACTTTATACAAACGAAGCTCTTTTGAGGTACCTCCTCCAGGATCATGCACATCCTACAACATCCACATCCAGTCATCTTCATTGTCTCTTCCACTGGTTGGGTCACTACCATTGCTGCCTCTGTATCTGTCATAGCTTTCCCACCTATGTCCTGTCAGTGAGAGAAAACAAAAACACCAAAATAAACTCCCAACGAGCACCGCAACAATACTAAAACACCATACACTCCCTCCCCAACTCCCACGCAAACTCCCCTGTTCACAGTTCTGTTTGCTGGCTCCTGTGCTGTGCCTGACTGAATGGCTGCCTTTATAGGCTTGCTAATCAGGGAAGCCCTGTGTCCTAAATAGGCTCAGCTGCTCTTAGTACACCACCCAGTACCAGTCCTTGCAAACTGAGAGGGAAAAAAAACAAAACACAACTCCCACAAAACTCACTCACTGCCTCTAAGGACCAGGGGCTTGCCTCTTCTCCTGTGCTGCTGTTGAGAACAGCAAAATGACTCAACTTCTTGGAGATCTTCATGTCTTAAACATCGTTGATAAGAATGCTGTGGCTTGGCTTGATTGGATTGCATACACCAAATAATAATATAATTATGTAACTGGTCCGTATCCTGGTAAAGATGCAATTATTAAAATAAATTAAAAAAAAATCCCTCCTTTGCTGGGATGTGTGGAGTCCCTAACCTAAATCCAGTCAGTGAGATCACGTGCGCAGATTTATACAGGTGATTTCTTAACCCTGTTTAGTTCACTGCTTCTGGGACTGTAGCTGGGGAGGCAGAAACAGAAAGGACACAATGCATTTCAACATGGAGAGCTTATACTAAGTCTTCCTGCAATCTGACCATTTTTTTTCTTTTAGTTACGAATGTTGGTAACCGACTTATTTGATTTTTGAAAGGTGCTTTCCCTCCGCTATTTTAAGCCATGATATTTTCCCCTTTGTTTTCTAGAAAACATAAAATACATGGTTTTGAAATCAAAACGTGGCATTTAATTACTCTTGACTTCTGGATGGAGAGGAGAATTGCCTATGTGCCTGTTGGAGCTTTGAGAAGTCCTTCCACCTTCAAGGCTCTCTCCTATAGCTATCATTCTTCCATCTGAAAAAGTGATTTTGAAAGGCATCTGGTCAGGTTTGCAATTCCATCTTGCTAAAATGGATAAAGGCACTCTCCATGACTGACTTCTATATTACTCCCAACCATTGCTTGTCTGGTGAACAGTTGCTTTTGGATTGGAAATCAAATCAAAGCTTTAAAGTATGGTTTTGCATAGCACTACTACTAAGTGACATGGCTTCTGATTTCAAATTGTATGGACTCAAAGTAAACAAGAATACATAAGCAACTCTCATTAGGATGGGATAAATCAAAATATATTCTCCTTGTTCAGGCAATTGTAAACTAAAAAAATTCCTAGTTTTACCCAGGGAGAACAGGTGGTACACAAGTATTTTTACCAAAACATTTTATTGTACACCTTCTTAGGACAGAGTTGGATAAATGCAAACCTTATTTAGGACTATTTATAGTACTGGCATTACATTACTCACTACTGTGTAATACAAATCCTGAAGCTTTCAAGATAAATTTACCATTGGTCAAGAAATAGAATTGTAGCCATCATTTTTATCCATTCTATCTGAATTTAATGTATTACAACATTAACTGAATAGATAGTATAATATTACTAACTTTCTTGAACAAAATTAATTTGTCTATGAAACTGTGTTTTATGAATGTAAGGAATTCTACTTTTTACGTAAGTCTTAAGGTGTGCAGATCACTGTATAGCACTATCCAAAATGTGATATTGAAACTGACGTGGTAGCTTGCTGCCAGTCTTAATTTGTAACTAGTTTAATTATTGTGTCCTTTTATAATTTGTAACTAGTAACAAAAATTACTCTGAGAGATATGCTGGCAGGGACCTTACTCCTATTAGGGTAACCTAAACTGGCAGGTCAAAGGATAGGGATCAGACAAAATGCAGTCCTCCGTTCGTGCGGGGTGAGTGATAGGCCAACAACCTATGCTCATTTAATAAAAAAAAAAAAAAAAAAAAAGTTAAAGTAAGATAACCATTCCAGCAAACAGCATGCCAAAGTAATGGACTCTTGCTTAGTACGAATGATGAGTCTTGGTGAAAGTCATCAGGAAGCCAAGACTCTGAGAAGTTCTTTACTAAGGGTAAAACAAACTATCAAAGCAGGTTTCTGGAACATTAGAACAATGGCTGTAACACCAAAATCCATGCATGGGATAGAAGAAATAAATGAATATAGTCTCCAAATCATTGGAGTAAGCAACAGTTGATTCCAAGAGCTGATAAAAAGCAATTAAGTCTTAATATATTCAGGGATGCAAAATGGTTGTCACTCTAAAGGAGTAACTTTAATTATGACTTGCAAAGCAGTAAAATTGTTTATACTCTGATACCTAATTAACAGCTTGATCTCTCAAAGCTATATTTCAAACACAATAAATGAAAATTATTGTACTGAAATGGAACTGCACAACATAAAGAAGGAAGACCGACTTAACAGTGAGATCTACTTGAGCAAATGCAAGAAACAGAACGTCATTCCCTGAGAATTTACCACTTATAACCCTCTAACCTCTACATACCACTCAAATAGGTCCACTAAAAGATATATTGCCTCACCCACCTTGTCATACTCATGTCCTGGGATCATCACAACTACAACAACACGGCAAACAATATTATACTAACAGACAATTATGATGAGATAAAATATCATTTCTGCATGTGTCTTCAAACTCTGACAATCTTCTCAAGCATGGCATCTATTTCATAATGGAGGATTTCAATGCCAAGGTTGGGGGTGATTACAGAGAGGAAAAAGCAATGGGCAAGCATGGCTTTCGTTGCCAAAATCATAATGGTGAAAAACCTGATAGAACTGTGCCTGGTATCAAGGATCATAACTGGCAGAACACTACTCCCACACAAAGTAAAATGGAATTCCTCAGATAGTCAACAGGAACCAGATTGAGTCAGCAGTGTGCTGGAAAGAAATTTAGATCAGCTCTCTGGAACATCAGAGCATACAAAGAGCAGATGTTAGAAGTGACCACAATTAGTGGGTCAAGACTGAAGATCAAATTTAAGAAAGAACTAAGAAAATTGATAGCAAAAGGACATTACAGTAGCAATTTCAAATTGAACTGAAAAACATATTCCAGATGCCACAAGACTTAGATCACAAAAAGTCAACAATATGTCATGGTGCTTTCTGCATGACAGTATTATAGATGCCAATAACACTAATTTTTCCACACAAGCAAATCTAAAGTCAGATAAGTCCAGGTATGTTGAACTCTGTGAAATAAAGGAAACAAGTTAAAGCAAACATCAGTTCCTCAAAACCACCTCCAAAAAAAGCATCAGTAAATATCTATATAAAGGATAAATCCATGTAAATTAGCACAAGAAGAGATAAGAGGAAATACACAGAAAACAATGCCAAAGAAAATGAAGTGCCCACTGAAAGAAGCGGCAATAAAACACTTTACCAACTCCACAAGGCTCTAAATGGCAAGTTTACACTATGTTAAGGATAAACAAGTAAAGACCCTTACAAAAAAAAGAACAGAGAACGATGGGCCAACACACTAACACCACAAAAAACTATTGACCTTGTCAAAGAATTTAAATACCCAGAATTAGACATTGTAACATCTCATATCACAAAGAAAGAAGTGAAAGATTTGGTGAAAAAGTTAAAATCTGGGAAAGCTGCAGACCAAGTCACTGAACTTTTCGACAAAGCATGGGACTAGGAAGAGCCTCTGTAACAATGGAAAATATCATTATACTGTAACCAAATACCAAAGAAAGGTGACCTAAGCAACTGCAATAACTGGTGACATGTTACTTACAGAAGGCTTTGCCTGTCACTGAAAGGAGTCTACCATCTTAAGCAGAAAAAAGAAAGCTGTTGAGGCAAAGCTAAGGGAGGAGCAGGCTGGATTTTTACCATGTGTTGACCTGATTTTCACGTTAGGAATAATCATCAAAGAGAGCATTAAATGGCAGAAACAATTCGTCATAAACTTCATAGATACGAGAATTTGACAGTGTCCATGATTCACATTGACTTCATTATGAGAAAAAGTGTTGATGGATGCCACCCAGGCATTGCATGGTTCAGCAACAGAACACTAGAATGTTAAGATTTTGCTGATATCTTTTCTAATTGACAGCTCAACCAACATCCAAACAAAGGCCAAAAGATTGTCCAGCATTGCAAGAAAAATGTGGTTAATAATTAGTTGTGAAAAAACAAATCTAATGAGAAATCCAGCAACTCTCAACTCAAGTATTATGTTAGAGGCAAAGGGATACAGGAGGTGAGTCAATTTACATACCTTGGCAGTGCAAGCCAGTAGGGATATCCAGAAAAAATATTTAGAAATTGGAGATAGTTACGTTCTTCAGCTTAAAAAGTTGTCTTTTTTTTCATTGAAAATCTAGTTTTTAAAGACCAAACTATGAATCTTCAACTCAAATGGTATTTATACCTTAACATATGGATGTGAAAGCTGGAAACCCACCAATGACATAGACAGATGTCTTAATGTGTTCAAAGGCAAATGCCTCAGGAAAATACTAGTATTAAATTGAATAAATATATAACAAATGCTAAGATTAATCAGAGTTCAACTCCTTATCTCCATAGTTATCCAGAAAATAAGATGAAAATATGTGGGACATGTCAAGAATGATGCCAGTATGTCTGTCATGGCAGAGAGTCCCTTTGGGAAGCTGGAGGAACATGTAAAATGGGCCAACTGAAAGAATCCACAGTACTTACAAAGGGAAAACTTCTGAGACATAACAGAGGTCTTGCAAAGAGCAGCCCAGGACAGGCAGGCATGGTGGAGCCTTTTTTGTGCCCTAAGCAATCTCATGGCATGGGAAAGGTTCAGATTCAGAGATTGACAGTAAGCTTTCATTATGGAGACAAATAACATTTTGCAGTCTAAATATACCAATTACAGATGTAATAAGAAAGCACATAAATGAAACTTTGTAGAGAAGGTAAGTGTGAAACAGCAAACTGAAAATCGCAGGTGTGGCTTGAGTACAAATATTGATTAAATAGTTTTCAGAAGACTTTTTAATTTGACATGAGTGTCCATGCCTAATTTTCAGCTCCAGTATCTTTTGTTCTAGACTTCTCATGCTGCATTTCTGCTTGTTGTTTTTAAAGTGAATTACTAAGAGGAACTGTTTTGGCTAAAGGTATTTCATAGTTGACACTAGTTGGATATATGGTATAGTTACATAGGTCTTCTGGAGATCCAAGTACTATACTTGCACTCCTAAATTGATGACTTTCTAAATCAGTCATACCTACTTTTCAACACAATCTTCTTCTTGAAACGTTCCTCATTTCAGATGGCAGATTTACGCAGAAGACTGGCATAAGATAAAATTTTAATTTTGTGCTATGTATTTGTTGATGCTGAAATGCTTATGTGACTCTTCATCTGCCTTTTGCATACTATTTTTACACCGAGTAATTTGCCATATAACATACTAATAAATTCTGCAGTTAGTGCAATACAATGTACACTCATTATTTGAGTCTTTTCAAAGCTGTCTGAAAAAGATTTCTTAACTCTCCAGTGCTGAGTGAATAACCCATATTTAATATGCTCTTAATACAAGAGTGTATTTTTCCACTGTTTATTAAAGTAATTAATTTATTGGGTGGTGAGTCCTCAATGACATGATGAGAACTTTCCTGCTATGTCATTTAGTTCAGTAAAAGACAAGTATATCTTCTTGCTTGTATAACCCTACATTTTTGCTGCTCTTGAAAGATAGCTGAAAAGAACAACTTAAAAATAGCAGGCCAAGGGCAGGTGACAAAATGTCATGCAGGGAGCACCTGGCACAAAGATTGCCTGAAAAAAATAACCAGATGTCACACACTTGATTCTATTTTTGTAGCTGGTTAAACAGCAGAATTTCAGCTTTGGTAAAGGAAAAACAGCGGGGGAAGGGACAGAGAGGGGGAAGAACTCAAACCTCTTGCATCAGAATTGGAATATCTAGTTTCTTTATAACATCAATTTTTTCCAGCTAAAAATGTAATTGTAAAAAAATAAATAATTGGGTTTGCAGTACTAATAGCTATAATTAATCCTTATAATATTTGGTAGAGATTAGTGTGTATGTAACATTTGTAACTTTGTACTAATTTAATGTACTTAAAGGGTACTGCAGTAACTTTGACAAGAATATAGTATTTTTCATATGCTTACGCTAACTAAAATAATGTCTGTGTCAATGTTTCCGCAACATCAGGTTAACATAAGGAAAATACACTGTGAATTTTAGTAGATTGTCTCCAACTGGAGAGTCTGAAGTAGTTAGTGGACAGCTACTCAGAAATTTGAAAAGTAAAGTGAAAATTCCATGTGTTCTCACCCCCTACCAAAAAAAGTGAAGTTCCACTTCTTTCTTTATACTATTATGGTATTATGTAGCTTTATTTACTGTAGCTTTTATCAATTAATGAAAATGATTAATTATAAAAAAAATTTTTTTTTAAATGCTTAGGAGACTAAGTCATAAGTGTCTTGAATCATCATGTTGCTTCTGTGCAGAAAGAATAGCAATTAGAGCAGGTAGTCTTCTGTGATTAAAATGGAAGGCTTTCATTTCTAAGTAGGAGCTAAAACATGAGAGAAGGAGAAACGGGCAGATTGGTCTCCATTCTTCTTTGAGAGTACCTTTACTACAAATAGAGTGAAGTTTTAATTTTACCTTGAGAATCATTGGGTAGGAGTGGGGAGGGACACCCATAATAAAGAAACTAATTGGATATATTGTTTCTTTAGCATAGTTGATCTTGAGCTTTCAGTTTCGAATCCTAATATATCATTTTTCCCCCCTGACCATGCAATAAAGATTAGCCTTCTACTTAGCTCTTCTTGACTTAACCACAATTGTAAGGGCAACATCAGAATATGGACTGAGGCACAACACTCTTAAATAGTCTGGAGTCCATTAGTAAAGTTGATTTATAAATGGATATAATTACTCTGCTGTTCCTGATTTCTTTTTTCCTCTTCCATGCAACATGGAAAAAAATCACATAATAGGTTTCAGTTGGCTGTGATTTTTGATTCAGAAAGTCCTATAATAAAGTTTTCAGTGTTATTTCCCCAGGGTATGTTTTAATATTTCATAAATTAGATAACCTCTAAGTGAAGACCAGGATTAATCTTAACAAAAGTAGGGCTAACTTCTGTTTCTTTTGTTTGAGGCCAGGTCTGACTCTTTTTGGGCACTATCTCTGCTTTGATTCCTCTTCCAATCTCTAGTGATTGGAATAGCCAGAGAGCAGCTCAATATCGTGGGAAAACTATCATGGAAAACACTGAACTACTTGTTGGTATTGCAACTGTGTGCAGTTTTTTAAATGGTTTAATCATTTATGCTGCTTACTTTGAAGGCTAACCTAAAAGGTGCAATTTCAGTGAAGTGTAAGTACAAGTTTGAGTGATGAAGTTCTGTCTCTTTTATATAAAGCATAAGGCAAGCTGACAGAGTTCTTAAAAAATCATTATTGCAATCTACTTAATTCTTGCAGTTGCTTGATTTTCAGTATTAACTCTTTTATACTTCCATTTTATATATTATGTATTTTAAATATACATTCACCTAGATGTTCATTTTGACAGACTGAAATTACAAATAACATGACCTTTTACAAATAACATGACCTGTTGCAATGGCAGTATTTAACTTTGGAATTCATTCCGTTTCAAAATAACATACTGAATTATAGCTTTTTTCTTTCTTTTTTTTTTTTTGTGTGGTGCGATATTAATAAATAACTTCTATTTATTTTGTAGGGCGTATGGGAATAAACTTCCATCATCCAGGAACAGATAATATTATGGCTCTTAACAGTAAGTAGATTGTCTATAACAAACTTTAGACATGAGTAATATTTTTTCCAATATGTTTTTATACATTATATTGTGTGCATATATAAATGTATGTGTAGATGAGATATAAAATAAAAATGTGGAGTTTGTTTAATTATAATTTATTGTTGAATCAATATAAACTTACATTTGTGAATATTTACATTAAAATCACTGTTAATACAAATTTTTGTAGTATGATTGATAATTGACCACTTTTTTACATCAACTGTGTGTACTTTATATGGCACCTGGTAATGCCTGCTACAGTTAAGATTGCAAAACTGTTTTCATTTTAGCCTCCTGTTTTCACGTGTTTAAATCTTGCTGAATTTTTCTATGTTTGGTCTCTGTCTTTGGCTGGGGGAGAGGGGTTGTTTCTTTTTTTGTTTTGGTTTGGTTTGGTTTTTTTTGCTTAAAAATTTCTTCAGTCATTAAGGTTCAGAGAGGATGAAAACATATTTTCCCAATTAAAAAACAAAACAAAATACCACTTAAAAAAGACTGTGCTGAATGTTTTGAAATGTAAATCCTGAATAATGGTATGAAGCTAGTTAGTTTTTATTTGAGAACTAGTACTTGCTTTGGTTTGGCTTAGAAAATAAAAAAGTTAAGATTAGTTATTACAGACTACAAATTTGAGTAGTGAATGGGTGCAGTACTACTGTTAAATCTGTAAGTGGATGCTTCAGAAGAAACTTAAAATCTGATATGAACATTGTGTGGATTCTAAAGCACATCATATCTTATATCATAAGAAGTAGTGGAAAGTGCTAAGAGCCACGAAGTGTATTGCAGAGTTGAGCTATGCATGTCAGTACTTACTCAGTCATCCGATCACAGGGAAATACTTACAGTAATTGCTTGTGGTTATTCTTAAACAGGCATTGAAGAGGTAAAACAACATGGCTCCCATTAGGGAAAATGTGGAGTTCTGCTTTACCACATAACTGCAACCTGGAATAAAGGGCCATTGTGTATGGAAATATATAATAAGCTTTTCTAAGCTTCTTATAGTCAGAGGTGAAGCTCTTCTCTCTCACACACACTCTCACACACACACACAGTTATATTTTGCCATATTGAGGTGCAAATCTTTGCCAAAAGCATTGAGTTGGTCAAAGCAACATGAAATTACTAATGTTTTCTGTAGTAGTTTTGATTTTCTATTACATCTTGTATAGCATTTTTAGCTCTTGCTCTGACTCCTCCTATATTTTTCCATTCCACACTATGTTGTTGAAGTTTGCAGATCCTTTGAGGATCTTCTAAATGAAACCATTTTTTATGTATTACTATACAAACTTAGTTAAGTTTTTTATTTTGCACAAAAAACTGAAACAAACTTTTACTTTTTAATATATAGCCATTTGGAGGTTTTACTAAATAATCAAGCTTCTTATTTTAGAGTCAGTTTTTGTAGTCCCTACAAATATTGCTGTTGTATGCTCGTTTTGTTAGTTTTTCAACAATTGATTATTAAATGGATTTTTGTCATAGGTAGCTGCTGGTGTGCCAGGTTTTGGCATAAGGCATGTAAACTGTTATGAAACGAATAGTTGTGTTTAATTGAGCAGAAATTCTCGATTCAGTTAAAACCCCTATTGAGAGAGCTGCTCGAATGTGTAGACGGGAAGGAACAACTTGAAAACCCTGCTGCTATGCTTTTGACATACTGGACTTGGGGAGCATGTGTTAATTATTTTTAACTTAGGCATTTCAGTGCACTGCTTGTAGTCTTCTGTGTAATCGCATTATAACTATGACAATGCAAGTATTAATTTTAATTGAATATTTAATTTTATAAAGAATTTAAATATGAATACGGGATGAATTCCTGTAAAATAGTGGTTGCTGAAGTAAGTGTTCTGGATGAACTTTTAGTTCCCAGATGAAAAACCAGTAAATATATTTGAGCTTTTTATGCAAACTCTTCCTTTCCAAGTAGCTTAATGTATTCTACTTTGATAACTATCCATAGAAGTAGGTAACTTGTTTCTTAAGAAAAGAAACACATCATTTTTTTTAAAGTAGAAGGGAAATACAAGGATAGTACTTGTTGTCTCATGCTGAATCCCTTTGAATGTTGGTGTTCTACAGTATGTCATATCCTGCTGATTTTACTAATGATGATAATGGACCCTTTCAAGCCTGGTTTAAATGTATATAAACAGGATATATAACCCAGTTTGATGGTCTAAGCATACTAAATAGAATGATTATCAGACACATTTTTATTATGTAAATTATGGATTTGTTGAAAATTTGGCAACACATACAAACTTTTATAAACAAAGACTTTGAAATATTTATAAAACTTATATATAACTTTTGCAAAATAAGTGAAGAGAGATATTTCCTCCACCTGAGACTAGTTTCTTTGAATTATATTCACCCCAAAGTCAAAAGCTTGCAGAAGGCCTCCAAATTGTGTTTGTCCCATGTTAAAGGCTACACTGCGGTGTAAATGGTTGGGTGGGCCTTTGTAGGCCCTCTGTACTGGGGGAAAGTTAAGCATAAACTTTTTTTCTTTAATTGTGAAGTTTCTCTTCTGATTTGCTGTTAAGTCTGTTTAATGTGTTTGTTTTTTACTGTTAACTACAGATACCTAATCTAAGCATTCCTGACAAATATAGAACTCTATTTCTATTCATTTAGTCACACAACTGTATGATAGTCTGTCATATTATAAGGTGTACCATGAATAAATAGTCCAAGAATCCTTATCCCCTGCCAAAATAATCACTCTTTGAATCAGAGAACTTCTCAATGGAGATTTCAGTTGAACTGTCTCGGGGGGTAATTGGAGAACTGACAGTTTCTTAAATCCATTATGATGATAGTTTATATGCAATCTCATGCTGGCTTCCTGAGTCATCCTAGTACCTTCTATTTAGAGAGTTTCGGTAGGCAGTCAAATCTGAAAGTACTCATGGGTAGTTTTAGGAAAACAATAACCACTGTGAGGTAATGAGCTGGTAATACAGTCCCTTTGTGGGATGGAGTAGGGATATAAACATTCCTTATCAAAGCAGCCTAAAATAGCCAGGACCATACTTGAGCAGGGTTTTGAAGGGAATTGTACTATCACTAACATCTTAGGCCATGTCCACACTAGTAGTGATTTACTAGTATAGAAACACTGTTAGTTAGCAATCATATCTGTTCTTGCCCCTGATCAAAAGCATAGTTTTTGCCAACAGAAATATGTAGTGTGGACCTGACCTTAGTGCATGATTATGTATCAGAGGGAGGAGTCATACAAGGCAATACAAAGGACATCCCTATGCACATAAACAAACTGCTCTGCATGCACCTCCCACCCTTCCAGCCTCACCCTACATGGGAATGAAAAGCAGATAACTCTACATCTGTTTGTTGTACCTCTACCTCTTCTTGTATGAGTAAAACAATGAAAAGTAGATACCTGTGTCCTGCTAACATGGTGTCGGGCCAGGCACCATCTTCACATTTAAACATTTTAAGGGAGAATGCATGCACACACTTACCCAAGATTTCTTCCCAAGATTGGGCTTGTCCATGTTCAGTTGGCAGGATTGGCTAGATTGTGGTGGAGTCTCGAAAAGATCCTGGCTTGTGGCATAGCTAGACCCTCCCGCAACCCCACTGCCACATATTCCTCCCCCTTCACGATGTTCATGGCAGAGGGGTCTGCATCAGACTCCACCAAGGTATCCACAGTGGTCTGCCGAGGGCTGTTGAGGTCTCCACCAAGTATAGCATTCAGCTTGTTATGAAAATGCCAGGTCTGCAAATTGGCACCAGATCAACTGTTGGCCTTTCTGACCTTGTGGTATGCCTGCCATGGTTCCTTTGCTTTCATGTGGCACTGTTGCTGATCCCCATTGTGCCCCTTTGCCTGCATCCTCTGTGCAATCTTTTCATAGGTGTCCATTTTTCTACATTTGGTCTGTAGCTGTGCCTGCACAGTCTCTTCTCCCCATAGGCCCAGGAGATCCAATGCCTCCTCTTTGCTCCAGGCAGGAGACCATCTGGTGCATGTAACTGTCATGGATGGTTGGGCAATTGCACACAACGAAGGAGAGCTGCTGTGTGTGCTTGCCAAGATACGCAATCAGGAAAAGGCATTTAAAAATATGCAGGAGTTTTAAAGGGGGTGATGGCCTTTAGTCTCTTTGGTACTGGAGGTCACAGTTGTGACCGGGAGGGGTCACTGTCAGGGATCTCAGGACAGCTGCTGAAGAAGTATTAGGGTCGAGATAGATCACTTGAATGTCTACAATGTCTACACTTGAACAGTATGTCAACCATGGCTCAGCACCATTCAGGGAGGTGATGTTACTGCAGCGCTGTAACAGGGCACTTATGTCAACTGGAGACAAGTGTGAATGTATACACATGCACAAATGCACAAACTTTGTAATGTAGACCGGGCCAGAGACCCTATCCTCAGGACATAGTTTCAAAAGGTAGGGTTTTTGCATAACCAGAGGTGGGGAACTTGTATTCATTTCCCCCTAGATCGTTGCCAGGAAATCTACTTCACCCATATTGTCTCAAAAGTCCATTCTTGTCTGGCACATTGTTGAACATAGTCCTTTGATCATCCACCCCTTACATTATCCCTTCCCCCAGAGAGGTTACATATAATCCCGATTCACAATAATACATAAACTTTTCATTTAATACACTGAAACCCCAAAGACATTTATCTTTGAAAAACCTTATTGAATTAGATTTATTTCAGGAAACTGCCATATCTGTCACACTATGCTTTCCACCTTCTCGTGTGGGGAAAGGGAAGAGGTGTATGTATCCCTTCAGGATGCAGTTATGCATCATTTCTATCCAGAATTGTATAGGTTATGTTGGTAGCAGGCAATAGGGCTTTTATTACAAAAGATATTGTCAGCA
This sequence comes from Emydura macquarii macquarii, assembly GCF_026122565.2. Classification (NCBI taxonomy): domain Eukaryota; kingdom Metazoa; phylum Chordata; order Testudines; family Chelidae; genus Emydura; species Emydura macquarii. Next base: position 23,039,905 of record NW_027131527.1, read on the forward strand.
GTCAGGTGAAATATTTAAATGATTCTGATGCTTTAATGATGGTTAAGTGAAAGTGTAGCTTGAAATGGTATCCTGTGAATATGTGTAAGGGAGATGTAAAAGGCTGTGAAGTGGCTCTTAAATTGTGTTGTGTAGTATTGTTTCTGGGTAGTCAGATAAGTGTGTGTATGCCAGGATATGGAACCTCCTGAATCTGATAGTGCCAAGTGCCAGTGTGAATCTATGGTATATTGAGGCAGTGCTTGAAGAGGATAGAGGGAGGGAGGCATGGGCAGCCTTTTCCTTTTTGTCCTTTAATAGCGTTAGATGGAATCTTGTGAGTGTGTGTGAATGGATTATAAAAGAAAGTGAAGAGTTTGTACATTTCAGCAACTGTGGGGTTGGCAGACTAAAGGTATGTGTGTTAAGGGGATGTATTGGAGCACTGCTGACCAAGGGCAAAATTAAAGTTGCATGGTCAACCTTAACTGTGTATTTCCTAGTTTTCAGAAGTTTGTTTTGCTCAGCTCCACATTCTGCAGGGGCGCTACAATGTACCATCAAGCAACCTTACCTCTGCATTAATGTAGCTTTTAGCTATTTCATTTTGTTGTGGTAGGCGATGTACAAACACATAGGGAGACAGAGCCAGTCCTGAAGAAATTACAATCTTATATAGTAAGGGAGTAATCCATGTGAAGAGAAAACTTATTAAATCTCTCAATCATTTTTAAAGTCTGTACATTTTGTGAACAGCTGGCCAGTGACAAAAGCATCTTTCTCTTGATGGGATACTGTACTGTTCTAGTGATACATACGGCTCTCAGAGGCATTCGCCTCTTCTGATCTACTTTTTAGAGGTTGTGTGCACAGAAAGGACTTAATGGTAATCGGATTTGAATATGCTGCTTTTTAAATATTTGATCCTTCATATTCTCATGTTCTTAGAATTAAAATATATTTTGTTTGCAGCCTCTTCTTCTGAAATTTCAGCCTTGACAACTAGACAATGTTAAAAATGCATTTTCATTTCCATAATGCTTTCCCACATGCTTTGTTAAAATATTGAGTTTCATATTATTTAATTTTCATTCTTGAGACTTAAAGTGAACACAAATTTTTGCCAGTTTTTCATTCCTTCTCTTTGCTGTGTTAGAGTATTAACCTATATAAAAGTTTTGTGGGTATGGAAACAGAAAGATGGCTTCTGGCGTAAAAAATAAGGTTTGAAAACCTGTTAAAACTAAGTTTCTGATTTAACCTAATTAAAGTTAGGAAGTATAGGATGGATGCTCAAAACTCAATACTTAGCATACCAGTTGTTTCTGTATTACCAGGATCTCTAAGTAAAGTTTTTTTTAACCATTTCAGCCCCAGCATAAGTGGATGCAACTTGCACTGAAGTCAGGGATTAGTTTAGTCCTTTAACTTTTTTGAAAATATAGACTGTGCTAAGTATTTGGTTTATGCTAGTGCAGCTAAATGGCAGAGTTCAAGCCAGTAAAGTGCTCTCTAAGATAAAGGATCACATTTTAACTACCTTTAAAGAGGGAAAGATGAGGCAAGGTGGAAATATCATTTTAAAAAAATAATGCATTTTAAGGAGTCCACTTGTACTGGATATGCAGTACATTTGGCAGTGCAGTGGCTCTCAATGCACTTCTATGAAATAAACAGGAGCCTGTGTGCTGGAAGCTCATTGCACCCTAAGATGGTCCAGTAGCAAAGTCTTGAGAGGGTGCTGTCACTAAGTAACTTACACTTGAAGGGATAACAGGTAGTGGAAAGAGGAAGTAGAGATGACGAGAAGAGAATTAATAAGGTTTTCAATTTCAGACCTAGTAGTGGGAAGGACGTGATATGGACCAGTTCGTTCCACTAGGGGAAAATAATGGATAAACTTGGAAGCATCTAAAACGAAAAATAATTGGACATCTCCTCCCCTTCTGTCTCTGTCCCCCTTCCTCCTCCTCTGTTTTCCTGTGTTAAGTCATGATTTACTCTTTTCCTATTGCTTCTGCATTTCCTGATGTTTGATTTGATTTTTACTGAGGGCAGTGTTTACTGTCAATGACTAGTGAGGCCCTTTTTCTATCACAATGGGACTTCTTAATCTTTCTACTTTTTTCCCCATCCCATTTGTAGTCCTGTCTTTTCTTCCCATTTGTTTTCCCAGTCCTTCTCTCCCTGCCTTATATCTCTCTGTAAATTTGTATTCTTCTCATTTCTTCAATCCTGTACACTGCATAGGAGTACCATCTGCTTCTGCAGCACTCCTGATCAGTGCTCCCCAGGCTTTGCATTGCGCATATATGTGAATCTGGAAGAGTGAGGAGTAAACATCCAGGCTTGGCAGGATCAGACTCAGTAGTTTGGAAGCAGTCTGAGGAGAATTCCCATACAGTTGACTGTTAGGTGTGGACTGGAACTTCACTTTACCTCAAAACCAAAAAAATCCATAGTGGGAAATTGAAGGCTTTAAGACTCTTGGCCACTGGCTTTATGCCACCCAGCATGCCTGAAAAGTGAAGGTATCTGCCTGTAATTGCACAGTTCCTATGTTCAAAATAAATCTGTTTTGAATATCAAACTTCATAGTAAAAAGAAAGTACTTTTGCAGTTCACATCCTGGTGGAATATTTAAAGGAATACCTTCCTGTGAAATTGGAATCAAACAGCAACAGGGAACTGCTAGGTCCTAGATGCTACTGCAATATAAACAATTATTATTATTTTATTAATGAGAGAAAAAACACATGAGAAGGAGAGCTGTAGAGAAGTCTAGAAAACATTCCAGCTGGTCAGAACTTCAAAAGAGGACTCCGAAAACTAGAAATAGGTACCAATTAGAGCCAGATTGGATCAGTGAGAAAAACCTCTGTTTCCAATATTCAGACCAGTTTAATCTATCCTAATGGAAAACCTATCATCTGCATGAACCTGATTTAACAGCAGGACTACTGTTTAAATGGGTTCTAGCAGGCAATAATTAACTGCAATACGAATTATTCATTCAGAGCTGAGGATAACAGCTTATAATGATGTCAGTGTCCATTTATCTTTGAAAAGAGCAGGTGACAAAGGGGAGTAGGCATTTGAGATCACTAATTTGAAAGTGTATCTAAAAACACGAATTCTTCAAGTAGTGTACCTATGGTGTTCTACTTCAAGTGTGCCTGAGCCTTTGATTGGACTATTTTGGTAGCAGTACCTGCTCAGCCCATACTTTGGCTCCAAATGTTATGTCCCATACTGAGGCTATGTAAAGCCATGTAGGCAAACAATCTCCTGTTCCTTCTCAACTACTGTTCGGCCTGAGATAGAAAGAAATTTCAGTCATCTTACAAAGTGACTATTTCAGAGACCTCAGGTCCCAAAGTAAGTATAATTAGTTCTCTATGCTGTTCTGTTACCAGAAATTCAATGAAGACTTCAACCTTTTCCAAGGGCTGCAATACCATGCATACTTTGTTACTGAAAAATCCCTTGGTACAAATTAGACATGACCATTCCAGCAAGACTCTAAGCATCCTGCTTCGAAGAAGTATGTACCATATTCAGACTCCTCCGTTCCACCCTGAGTACCCAAGTGTGACATTCCTCTCTGTAATCTGGATTGGTGTATAGCTGTGTCACCCCAATCCCTCACTCCCTGGGTGCTGTCTTGCACTTGCACCCGCTGTGTGAACCCCCCATCCCTGGGTCAGCCCATGCACAGCCTCCTGCAAGCAAACAGTCCCTGATTTAGTGAATGAGTGCTTCTGGCCAGCCACTCATGGGATTATGCAATAGAATGACACAGCAAACACCCCCAGTCCCAGTTGCAACCCTAAGAACTGCCCTCTTACAAAGTTCAGTGCTGCCTGATAGACTCTGCAAGCTCATAGTCTGTCAGTTTATCAAAGAAATTGATATGCACCAGCTCTGACACTTTAAAAGAAGTCTCTACCCACACCCAAACCACATGCACTGCTTTAGATGAAACAATCAAGTTTATTAAGTGCAGAAAGATTTTAAGTGATTATAAAACAGAGGAATATAGGTCAGATTTGATCAGGAAGAAATAAAAGCAAACCGCATCCTAAATTAAACACTTCAGTAGCTTTACAGTCTTTAGATGCTTCTCACCACAGGCTAGTTGGTTGGCCTCCAACCAGGCTCTCCCCCTTTGGACAGTCTTGATATTGTCTTGTAGACGGATTGCAAGAGAGAGCTCCTGGGAGCAAAATGTCTCCCCTATTTCAAATGTCTCCATGCCCCCCTTTGGGGTTTCATGTCCCCTCCTTCAGGGACAGGTGACCAACAGTATTCCTTCCTGGTCTTCTCTACCTCCAGAGTCAAGGATCATCACTTTATCAGATGCTTTTAGGTTAGTCCATTGTGCCTGGAAGAGCTGGATTGTTTTATGCATGCCTTAGTGAAGCGTGAACTACTGCTGCTTTTAGTGTTTGCCTAAATCGGCTTTAAAACATGAGACACATATTTGGGAATATTACATAGCAGAGTTTCATAACCACACCTCTGACATTACAAGAAACATACTACTATAGCAACAATGTTCAACATGTCATGAGCATTTCAAAGACACCTTATATGACACACTTTGCATTAAAAAATACACAGTTACACTATAAGGGTGAATATGCATGATACACAATCACACCATAAGGGTGTGCATGGGGTGCATTGTGTCACACCAAGCCAGCGTCTGAAGTTATTACACAGGTATACCAGAAGATGACAGATTCTTCTATAACATTTTAAATCTCCATGCATGCACCACCAAAGTTTTGATCATCCTCAGTACTGATACCATCTCGTGAGGCACTGCTATCCTTGGTACATATTCTGGTAACCAGGTCACCATCCAGATATGTCCATTATTGCAGAACTTCAGATGTTCCAGATATCTATTTGGTTCAGAGGTGCCGGAGTCTCCATTGTTAGCTGGCACCAAATGGCTGTCATTACTAAGATCTTCTCAGTCACCAAGGCTATATCTTTCCTTGGTGCCTCCCAGTTCTCCAGCATTAGCTACATGGGGCAGACAACTATCCCCATCTCCCTTAGACTGTGTTTAGGAGGATTCCTCTGATTCTCAGATTTCTGTCCATCTACTATGGAAAGGACTACTCCTCTGGCACCTACATTGAAAGGGAAATTCCAAGAAAAAAGATCTTAAGCTGTACCTCACTGGTATGACCAACAGTGGATAATGCCTCCCCTACCCTATGGACCCAATCTGTGGGGTAGTAGTTGTCAACAGTTCTCAAAAGTTCCTAGTTTCTTCCATGGGATCATAGAGAGAGTCACTTGCCTGATCCACCACTTCCTCCTGAACCTCGTATAGAAGAGACTTTCAGAGAGCAACAGGAAAGAACAAACAAGGAGGTGATATCTTAGATGTATATTTCATTATCATCACCAGATGAGGCTGTAATGCCTCCACTACCGCCTTTGGCTGACAATTTCAAGTAATTTCAGGAGCTGATAAAGTGTGTTGCAGCCTGGTCCAAATTCCATTAGAGGAAGTTGTGGCACACAGGCCCATTGGTGCTAACTGGCAAATGGTTCATTGTTCTTTACAAGCAACTCCTGTCTCAGACCTTACAAAGTCACTGTACCTAACACACCACTTTCATGGTATCATCTATGAAGAGTAGCATTTGAAGTTTCTACTGAAAGCTTGTAACTTATCAATACAATCATTGTGGGACGTGTGTATGAATAATTTTAAAAGAATAATGTAATTATATTGAAAACTATGTCTTATGATCTTGAAGTAAAAGTTAGTCACCCAGGGAGTGTCTCGGTGTTTGCCCATTCAAGCAAAAGGTTGAAACTTCCCTGGTAGCTGATAGTGTAATGCAAGATTCAGTTGTCTACCCTTGCTTCATCACAGAACAGTCAATGAAAAATCATCAAACACAACTGCAAACAACTTAAATCACTTGGACGTATAATAGAACATTCTAGCTGGGGATCATCCTGTCTGTGAATAAAGACAAAAGACTGATTCAGTATATCACAGGGTGGAGAAAGATATCTTGTTGAACAGGGGTGTTTCATGAAAGATTGGATCTTGGTTCCTGGAAAGCCAGCTAGCTTTGAAACGGATTGAACTTGGCGAGAAGAATCTACTTCATTAGATAGGAAAGGTAACTATCTATAAACATAGGCACTAGTTCTATGGTTGTGTGTACATTGTAACAGTTTGTTTCCACTACATTCTTGTTACTAGTGGAATCTCTTTTCTATTTTAAATAAACCTTTTGTTTTATTATAAGTGCTCACAAGCGCTTCATGTTACACAGGAAGAGTGGTTTAAGGTAAAACTGGTAAACTGAGTACGCTGTTCCTTTTTGGGAGCAGAGGATCTAGGATTTCTGTGAGTAGCTAATATCGGGGCTCGATATCACACGGGAACGCTTCAAGGGGAGTTGGGTACTGTACACCCTTGTTAATCTGCAAGGCAAAGATATGGCTGGCATAACCTGGAGGAGAGTGCTTGAGTGGTTGAAAGTGTGGTGAAGTTAGGAGCTGACATCCAGTTAGGCACAGACAAGATCCCTCACAGTGGAGGGAGGGGTTAAAAAGGTGACTCAGTCTTGTGTATCCTGAGAACTGTCACAGAGTTCCAGGAGTGCCTACGTAAACTTTTGGACATCCCACACACAACACCTTCTGGACGAGTGTCGTTACCTGTGAATGAGGCTCTGTTGGATCCAGCTAAAACCCATCTGGCAGACTGCATATCCTTACATGTGGTATCCTTATGAGATTCGCCTTGCTTCTTGCCCACCATTGAAACTTCCACCCATTCTACATCTGCTTTCTCAGGATTTCAGTTGGACTCTATATCTCAACTTGAGAAAGTTTTGACTCAAAGCTTGGCTCTTCAGTGGTTCTTAGGGATAGAGATTTCCTATTCATCAGAAGTACAACAGGTATTGTTAAAAAAGCAGGAAGCTAGCTATGTGAAATTCTTACCTTCAAAAAATGGAAGAGATTCCATCACTGTTGTGCCTTGCAACAGTTTTTGCTTGTTCATTTTTCCCTCTCCACTGTTCTCAATTATCTGTTGGTCTTTCTGTAAGTTCCATCAAGGTTCACATTGTGTCTATCACAGCTTTTCATTCATTAATATAGGATACTCACTGTCTGCCAACCCTACAATTTGTCAAGGGATTGAGAAACCTTTTCGCAAATTAGAGCCCACTCCTGCATGGAACTTAATTAAGTCCTAAGTTTACCTTATGAAACTTCCCTTTGAGCCATTGGCCACATATTCTCTACATCACCTATTTATGAAGATGGCTTTCTTGGTGGCCATCTCTTCTTCCTCTAGAGTCAGAGAAATGGGGGCTTTAATAGTAGATCTTCCTTTTACAGTTTTCTCCAAGGAAAAAGTTTCATTCTGACCACATTCTAAGTTCCTACTTAAAGTATTTTCTGAATTTCAAATTAACCAGGTTATTAATCTTCTACTTGATACCCCTGGAGTTCATACTGAGTGGTGCAACCATAGGGACCCTGCTCAAAAGAGAGGTTACTCACCTTATGCAGTAAATGGAGCTCTTCGCAATGTGTGTCCCTGTGGACCTACCCTCCTTCTCCTCTGCTTCATAGTCTACTGTGAAACTCCACAAGATTAGAGAAGGAACTGAAGGCAGTTTGTCCATGTGACTCTATGTATCCTCAGTTGGGGGCACAAAACTGTCTGGAGCACATGCATGGGCCAAATAGGCACTGCTACCAAAAATCTCTAATCAAAAGCACATAGCATGCATGCACCCTTGAAGAAGAGTACCCATAGGAATCCATATTTCAAAATTCCAGTTACTGCCAAAGGTGAGTAACCTCTCTATATCTAACCATATGATCCAATAACAGACTGGCCCTTTATTTGAGGAGTACATAGAACAGCAGATCTCAACCGGTGGTATGCGTACCACCGGTGGTACTTCGAAGAAGGCTGGGTGGTATGTGAGCCATACCGCGCCACCGAATCCACCGCCGAAAGTCCCCCGCCGCCGCCGCAAAACCCCGCCGCCACGGAAAGTCCCCCCCACCCACCCACCTCCACGAAACCCTGCCACTGAAAAGGGGAAAACGGCGGCAGGGTTTCGGCGGAGGGCATTGTTCCCCCCATGTAACCCCACTGCTGCCAAAAGTCCCCCCCCCTTTTTTTTTACCCAAGTGGTACTCGGGTCAGGTACAGTCAGGTCAAATGGTATTTGACCTGACTGTACCTGACCCGAGTGGTACTCGGGGGGGGAGGGGGGGAGGAAAAAAGGTTGAGAACCACTGACATAGAATATAGAATAAAAACAAATCCTAGTAAACGACTTAAACATCTTGGTGGGAGATATACATGAGTTAAATTAATGACTGGAGATGGTCAACTTTCATGTGACATACTAAAACCTCCCTAGACAGCCAATGAAATAAAGGGCTTCTCATTAATAGTATAAGAATGCAGTAGAACTTCAGAGTTACAAACACCTTGGGAATGGAGGTTGTTCATAACTCTGAAATGTTCGTAACTCTGAACAAAATGTTATGGTCTTTCTAAAGTTTACAACTAAACATTGACTTAATACAGCTTTAAAAGTTTAGTACGTGGGAAAAAATGATGCTTTTAACTATTTTAATTTAAATGAAACAAGCACAGAAAGTTTCCTTACCTTGTCAAATCTTTTTTTAGTTTTCTCTTTATTATTTTAGTCGTTTGCTTAACACACTACTGTATTGTATTTGCTTTTTTTTTTTTTTTTTTTTTTTATTGGGTCTCTGCTGCCTGATTGCATGCTTCCGGTTCCAAATAAGGTGTCTGGTTGACCAGTCAGTTCATAACTCTGAGGTGCTACTATACTACTAAAGATGAATCAGAGTGGCAGAATTTAGTCCAGACTTTGATCCTCACCCCCGTCCAGTTAATGTGCTTATCTCGCATTCCAAAATTCCCCTCATGCATTCTCAGGTGCTAAAAGGCCCAACTGTTCCCTAAACAGTTGCCAAAACCTCCAGCTTCCCCCATGACAAATTCTATGATGCAGTTATGCTTTGTTGATATGAAAGTATTGTACATAATGAAAACTGAATGTGGGGGCAGCATAAAATAAATCCATTTTAAAAGAAATTTCTTAACTTGAAAATTACCCTTCTGTGTGAGAATTGTGTCCCTACTATAGTTGCAAGTAACACTTAAGGCAGCCAACTTAAGTTAGTAAACAATTTTCCATTTTGGTTGGATTTTACTTGAAGCTTTTCGCATTACTTTGTGTATAATCAATTTTGCTGTTTTCCCCAGATATGTCCCTATCCTGGAAATTGTTCCCTGTGTAGGACAGCTTGCAGGATCAGGGTCATTTAAAGGGTGATCAAATACTGTAATTTTTAAAAAAAATTACTCTTTTTAAAAAAAAGTTCAAGTTGAGTCTGTAATATCAAGATAACACAGGGGCTAATGTACTAATAGAATATTCATATTTATATTTGATTTATTAAAAATCTCTACTTTAGAATTAAAATAACTTATTAGAGAACTTTCAGTCATTGCACCAATGTATTGTAGAATCAATGTCTCTTGTTTCAGAATTTAGGGGTCTTGAATCTTGTATCTTGCCCATCATTTAGAAATTAAGGGCTCTCCCATTTTTTCATAAAAGAAATGTCCTTGCCCTCTGCTTAAGTTTTAACATACAAACTTTTTTTTGGTAAAACATTATTAAAGCACTTTGGGAACTGATTTATGACAACAGACAATATAACTCATTTTACTGGTTTCACAAATGTTTAATCTCAGCAAAGTAACAGCCTCCAATGGAAGCTACCCTCTTCTATGATTGGCAGGATGCCTCTCCGTGGCTGAGTAGAGATGGGTTGTAAAGAGATGACCAGAGCAAATTAAGTTAAAATTTATTTAAAATGTATAAGTGGGAAAAGATAAACATGGGTGACAATTGCTTAATTCACCCACACTCTGGCTTTAACTCCCTAAGGCTTTTACTGGACTTATTCTACCTGACTGGAGGTCAGTGGCAGAGCTAGAATAGGACTCAGATATCCTGAATCCCAGTTCAGTGCCTGAGCCATGGGACCATGCACTCTCCAGCTTACTGGGAAAATTGCCCCTGGAATCTTTTAAAATGTTAGCAGCTATGTCAAGTGGTAAGAGCTTCCTTCTTGAACTGGAGAAGGTGCTGGGGAGAGGGGCAGAGAAACTAAATTGCTAACTTTATTAAGAGACACTTGTCTTCTCCCACCTTTTGACTGAACTGTATCACACAATTATTCAGATTTTTTTATATATGAATTTCCTTTCTATTTTAGGGAAGGATGGGTAGAAGCAGAAACCCACAGTGATTTAGGAGGAGAAGATATGGGAATGTTAAACTAGTTAATGCCTTTCATTCACAATTTTTCCCACTTTTACTTGCAGAATGAGAGAGTGCAGAGGAGGAATTAAAACTAAAGGGCACATTCATCAGCATTTTGGAGAGGGGAAAGAGAATAAGTTTAGCTTTCAAAGATCCCTTAACAAAAACAAGTAGAGGATAGAAGCCTTGTTCTTTGCCAGAACACAGATTATGGAAAGGGAAGGAAATAGCAAGTTTCTTAAACCACTGAGAAATATTGCCCATCATTTTAAAAAGGCTACAAAACAATTCCAAAATTGTAGCATGTTAAAGTAAAAACACTTGCACATAGTGCTTTTGTAACATAATAAAATAATACACAAAAAACTTCTTTTGGAAGCAGTTAAAGTTGCTACACACACAGCATATCTGACACAAACCCACAAAAGCAAGGAAATAAAAAAGAAGTTTATGTAACAGGATTCACCCTTTACTCCTCCATCCATGGCACACACCACAATACACCACAGGTTACCCTCCACACCCTTAGCTCTGCCCCCACTTTCACCCTTCTGCTCACACCCTTTTACCAGACTTTTTCCACAGTACTAGTAATAGGAAAATATTAGCTAATTAACAAAATGTACCATTTTTAATAAAGAAATGTTTCTTCTTACTTCATTTTCGCCTTCCTTAGCAGTGTGGGGCACGGGTCACACGCTGGTGGATTCTCTGGTAGATTCTCTGCACCTTGAAGTCTTTAAACCGTTATTTGAGGACTTCAATAACTCAGTCATAGGCTGGGGGGGTCTATTACAGGAGTGGGTGGGTGAGGTTCTGTGGCCTGCGTTGTGCAGGAGGTCAGACTAGATCATCATAATGGTCCCTTTTGACCTTACTCTGAGAGCCTATGTAAAAAAAACCCCAAAAGTGTTAATCAGAAAACAGGTATTTTCAGACACACAAAGCCATTTGGAACATATCTATAATTGTTGAGGCGGATTGCTTGACAACAGGATGCTTTGCAGCTATTCAGTTCACATTCTAGTAAACAATGGGAGACGTGGGATGGAAGAAAGCAGAGATTCCATTTGATACCATTATAATTGGATAAGAGATTCATTTTCACTGACATTTGCATTATCTAAACATCTGTCAGCCTAATGGGGTAAGAGATCAGAATGCTTCTTGAACAGTACCTGTAAATTGGATTTTTATATTTAAATTCAAATGACCACTAAAAACTTCTAACGTAATTAATAATGTTAATGTTGTTTTGCATTTTATTATGGTGATCTGATTCTATTGTAAACAGTAGATCCATGCTTTTCTTTATAACATATTAAGTGTCTGCACTTGAGTGTACATTTCTTGCATTCTCCAGAGACAAAACAGTAAATGGCTAATTGGTCTTTTATTTTATTTTTTTAAAGAAAGCCAACCCCCTACTTCTCCACCAACTTATTTGCAGTCTGTTGAGTACCCAGACTTTTCTAGAGTTCAGTTTATTTTAGGATGCTCCTTGATTTCCTTTGCCCACTATAGTATTACTTTGGGAAATATCTTATCCCTTTGAACACGTGTCTGAGTGTAAAAATTGAAAAGTTGTGTATTATTCTAAGCATATTTATCTCTTCTGGTTTTGTCTTTTGGCACGATCTCTGCTTTATTGTCTCCAAGAGTGGGAATCCATCAAGACAGGTATATTGGGGAAAAAAAAGGTAATTACTTATCTGTAACCTTTTTCTGAAGATATACATCATGATGGATTATCTCTTTCTTTCTCTTGTCACCACAGAGCTGAGGGATTTGTAACTTTGTATTTTCTAGCTTTTTTTAATGAACTGTTGTTATGGGAATTTTTTGCTTCCTACTTAAAAGAACTGAACTTTGGAGCTATGGGAGCAGCCCAAGTACTTCAGCATGGTTAGTGTGAGACTCTATATTGGGCCAGTGTCTTAGAATATTAAGCCATAGAGATTTCCACCAAATCCACCCACAGGCACATGTACCCAAGAATGGAAATCCATCATAATGTAAAAATTCAGAAAACAATTACAGGTAAATAATTTAACTTTCAGAAAGTTAATGGGAATGAATACCAGGCTCGTAATGGAAATTCTCACAACCTTTAATCATTATAGTGTCGTGACTGTACTTCTATAATATGACATTTAAGGGCAAGAACACAATGACTTAGATTAAGGCATCTTTCTAACAGCTTTGTGGTCATTTGTCAGAGCTATTAATTCTGTTCCACCATTAGGAGTGTTTCCCTAAAGAAATACCTTATTCTGTGAGTAATCACATTTGAAGTGATGAACTATTTGTGGAAGAAGGTGTATTCCTCAACATGATATTGGTAGCAGTACTGGCCCTTAATAAATATGATGTTATATAATTACATGAGGAAGAAGCAGGTGCTACAGATTAAATCTCATGTTTGAGTGTCAAGAGTTCTGGTTTCTCTTCCCAGCTCTGCCCACGGGAAAAGGGAATAAAAGCTATACTGGCACTATTATATCAGTATAAATGCATCCACTCTATGATTTGTATTGTACTTGTGTAATTATAATCATACACCTAATCAGTTGTTGCACCTATACAAAAATCGTGTGTAGACCAGACCTAAGTCTTTACTGATTCTTTCATTATGATAATCTCTGATGCTCCCGTTCAGTCTTCTTAAAATTTGTCACTGTTGAAATGGTGCTGCTAGTTCTTGAGACCATATGTATCATAAAAAGAAATAAGGTTTAAATGTTTTTTTAAAAAACCTGAAAAAAACAGGATATTCAGAAATTCCCATAGAAATTGTAGCTCTACCCTCTAGCACACATGCAATATGATAGTCTTCCAAATGCAATTTCATGCCAGCTGTAGATTTTGTAAGCAGAATATGTGGGGAAATAGCAGTCCTTGTAACACTGCTTTTTTCATCAGTTTCACATAATTATGTGAGATGCAGTTAAAATTGCAGTGCTTCAGTTTCCTTCCTTTTTTGCTTCATGGAGGAAATGGATATCCTTAATGCAATGTTGTCAATAAATTTCACTTGTCTTCATCCTAGATTTGCTTAACCAAACAAGCAACCTTTCAAAACTGGCTCTAGAAATTTGGCCCACATTGTTAACACATTTAATTTAACTTACAAAACTGTAAGGTTTTAAAAACCCTATGTGTTCAAGTTCTTAACTTTCATGCTTTAAAGGATATTTTATTGGCATTGAAGCGGGTGTATAGCTGGGAAGGAACATTCCCTGTGTATAGGATGAGTGAATAAAGGCATATTCCAGCATGGATCAAACTGAAATTGTGCTGGAGACAACCTACTAAGGTTCAAAAGTCCCACAGGACTGACAGTTTTTAAGCACCACAGAAAATAGTCTAGTGAATTACTATTCTACAGAAAATTTGTGTATCTAATAAACATAGCCTGCTTTATTGTAGCTTTATTATGCTATATACCGACTTGTTTGACCTTGGATGGTATTTCCTCATACTATTCTTCTGTTGTGAATCTACTGGAATGTAAATGCATGCTTTTAGTGCAGTGAGATTTTGTTTTTTATAAATTGAATTTTTCACTTAGAAATATGACCTGTAATTCCCACTTCCTCCATGTATCTCATTTGTTTTGTGACATTTTTAGACTGTTTCATGGAATAAATTGTTACACTTTGGTATAGCTTGGGTATAGTCTTCTGAAGTTCTCTTACTGTTACAGCAGGTAGAGTGGGACAGCTCAGTATTGGCAAAGGAATATAAATTTAGTAAAAATGCATCCTAGGCTGGTAGAAAGCTGTTGCCATCTAACAACTATTCAGTGACCTCTGTGAAATGAGTGGGTCGCAGTACATGCATATGTTAGCATACCAAAAAGTGTAACCACAATTACATTAATTAGCACTCTTGTTGACAATTCTAGTGGCACATCAAGGATTGATTGGGAATGGAGACTGAAATACAGACGAGTATAGAAGTAACCCCTTCAAGCATAGATGAGGCATGTTGGCAGGGCAATATAAAGAAGCTCTAAATAGAGAATTTGTCTCCAGAGCTTCCAAACTGGCATCTGTCATGAGCACTAAATTCACACGATGTTCTCTGCTCTGTGTAAGAAGATAGTTGGTCTTCTTGCTCACCCTTATCCTCTCTGAGAGACAGTAATGGTGACAGAAAAGATAGTAACCCATGCAAAATGAGATGGTATTGAACTGATCTATAAGAAATAAGCATTGTTAGTAAAATTATTGAATTACTTCAGAAGAAGCTCCATTAATGTCATTAAAATACATCTTCCTACTGTGAAGGATAATTTTAGTGTTACAGTATTTACAGTATGAAATGGTTTTGTAACTGAGCACAGTTAGTACATTAGCTGAATACCTTAATTTTATCATCTAGATATGACATCACAATCAGTGATAATGACCATATCCTGAAATCTGATACTAAAGGCTTCTGAGTCTGACTCTATTGCCAGTACTATAGTAATTACTGAGTTAACAAGAAGCAGTTTCATGTTGGCTGGTAATTAATATGAAATGTTTTCTTCTGTCTCTGGTTACATATCATCCAACTAAGATGACCATGTTTCATAATTAAATATGGGACATATGACCACTTTTTTCCTCCTAGCAGTTCACTTCCCTGCCTTGCTCTCAGAGCAGGTTGTATTTGTCCTTTGGCATCCACGTTATTATGCATTATGTTGTGATAACTGGGCCTACAAATATACCCTAACTGTAACTTTAACCGTAAAAAGTGAGTGAAAGTTCTAAGATTGTCATGTCTTGTTATATAAAATTATTTAAAAAAAAAAATGCAAGAAGACTACATTAATTTAAACAGAAAGGATTTTACTGATACCACTTAAAGACTGTGTTCCGATTATGACATCTCTAGCCAATCTCAACTAACTTCTCTTTTCCCCAAAAAGCACAGTTATTACCGTCTTTGATACCACAAGATTGTCAAATGAGTTTTTTCCCCTTCCAAAACTCTCCAGCTAAAGCGAAAGGGAACAAAGGATGTTGTGAAAAGAAAAGTTTTGTTTAACCGTTTTTCCTTCTTTTCTTTATCTTTAATAAAAGGTTAAAAGGATTATTTTAATAGTGTTTGCCATGATACTAAGGCTGAGATCTCTAGTATACCAAATCTGAACCTTGTTAAAAAATGTTTAATGTTGGATAGTGACTGGGTTATATTAACACATTTGATTCTTTAGACTCCTATTAATAAAACAGCTCTCATTTCCGTTCTCTAGACTATTACAAATAGTTGCTGCTGCCTTTTTAAGATCTGTCTCTCAATGCTCATTCCCTAGCCACAGTTCCAAGTCTTACTTTATTTATTACTACTATACTGTCAGAATTCTCTGCTCTGCATTTTATGTTCTTTTGGCTTTACTAGTTACATCATCTTCTATACTCATGCACTCACTCTGGGTGTTTACCTTTTTCTATTTTTCTACAACACACTATGTGCATGGCTAGAAAAAGTGCTGGTTTCCCTTTCTGCTACAATACGCTTTTGTTTCTTTCCAAGGAGTTATTTTATGTAGTGTGTGATTATTACCAAGTTGACAGGGAGCACTTTATTGTACTGGAAATGTTCTTGTGGGCCTCTGTCATGTACAACTTTGCTACTTTTAAATTCTTCTTATATTATCTATGATCCCTTCCCCATTTTACCATAGTCTTCTTATTACCATGCTCCTTCATGCCATTAAAGAAGACTTAGAATCCTCAACTTCCTCTCTGCCACTTCCTTGTCATGCAAGCATTTCCTTGTTCAGTTACATTGTATTGAATTTCTAGGATAAGGTGGAGTGTGAGGTCAGGAGGGGAGTCAGAAGTTGAAGCAGCCATATTTTGTTGTGGAAACATGAATGGGAAGTAATCCTTTAAAGTAATGAGATCTGCTTAATTGATATATGATATTTATGCAGATCCCTGAACTCCAAGTTGTCGCCAATCAGAGTTCAGGGATTTGCACACTGGTCAGAAACTGAGAAATAACTCTGCAGTTGCTATGCAAATCATATACAGCCAAAGATCAGGGAATTGCATAAGCGAGAAATAAATGTCCAGTTATGGCTTTACATTTGTATAGCATCCTTACGGTTTGACCTGGGTGAATCTGTGCCAGTATAATTCCTGGTAAAAACACTCATTACTTCTCAAAATAGCTAAATTTTCATGCATACTGTGTGTGTTTGGGATGGGGGGGGGGGGGGGAGCAGAGGGTGTTTGTATAAATTATATAAATTACATGTTATAATAGCAGTTAAACCTCTGATGTTCAGCCATTCGGGTATAAACAGGACAACAGTGTAAACAGTAATTGTTTACATAGCGGATACCTCCTGCTGGAGAAACTAATTGCTAATGTTATTTCAGCTGCACGTTCATTAAGTTTTATGCCAAAATTACCATTTTTTAAAACTTAACTTTTTATTACATCACTACAATATGATGATCCTGAATTATATCTGTTCATATTGTAGTGTGTCTCATTTACAGTGTACCCAAGATTACCACTCATCTTTGATTAGAATGGTGAGGCTATTCATCATGTGACTTATGAAAATAGGGCCCCACATTTGGCACCCTGAGCAGTGCATTTTGGAGGAATGGTTGTCATTCTCTGATAGCTAAAATCTCTTGGCAATTCTAGCCTAGTTTTATTTCCTCTGTGCCTAAACAGTAATAACCGCACAGAAATATCATACCTATGGTCATATTGATTAGAATAAGTAGATGATTCTTTAATTTTCCTATTGATGCATTTCTGCCTTCACACAGCAATTATTTCAAAACTGTTTGCCTTCTAAGTATTTTCTCTCCATTAGTGTTGTAAACTAGAGTTTGGGCAGCTCTGCTGGAAGTTCTCTGTGTTCAGATTTGCTTCAGATTAGTCTGGTAGTATGAAGTTCAGGTAGCCGAACCATTCCTTCCAGCCAAGTCTGCAATGGCCTGGACTTTCTGCAGGGTACCACATAATTTTTTGTCTCAAATTGCACATTCTTGTTTTGTATCATGTATAACAAAGCTGAAGGGAAATACAAAAAGTACATTTTGACCCCCAAATACTCTTGTTCAATGATATTTTAGCTCTTTTTTAAATCAACTTTAATAGAATATTGAATAGAATAGTCCAAAGGGATTTTCAAATAAATGTTTGTATTTTATGACCAATGTCTATTACAACTATATATTACAAAATGAGGAAATTGGTTTTATTTCTTCCTTTTATTGGTTAAATGGGAAAAATGCATATGGTTTTCTATTTAAATCTACTGTGTGTTCCGAATTTTATTATTTTGGGATTTAAAAATAAAATAGGCCCTTCAAGGTTGATTTTAATCATGTTTGCATTATCATAGCATTTCAACATTTGTTTTACCAATTTCCTGTCTGTCAGCTGTCCCAACCAGATAAGCACTTGCCTGCTGCAGTTTCTTTTATAGATTAATTGTAATGGTTTATATTGGTAACCCATGAGTTCCTTAATATCATAATGCATTTTTTGCATGGCAGCATGAAGTTTTGTTCAGATTATTTTAGACCAATTAGTTTGGGAGTGTCTTACATCTCATAAAAGGATTCATTTATTTTTGGGTTATTTTAATCTAATACTTGAAAAGCTTTTACTATAACTCACTTGCACATCTGAAGCCTTATTTTGTTACCATTTGGTTGTCATTCAGTTTATTTTGCATAGTACTATCCAATTAAACAAAATTTTGAATTAAAATTATTTATATACAGTGTAGTTCCTTAGTTTCTCTGTTATCTCATTTTTTTCTTTCTGCTTTCTGCTTTGTGCTAGTCAGTCTAAGAGAAAATCTGAGCACCGTGATCTATCTTTAAGTCATTTTATAAAGGTCTTTTCTGAGAGAGTTAGGGATTTCTTAGTAGTTTCATGTTTTTAATGGTATAAATATGACATCCACCTTCCCAAAGAGTAGATGCGTAAATAAATAAGACAGTAACACTAGTAAGGCCAGTATAGTAACACTGCATGATCTTACAGGAGAAAGAGTGTCTTTCAGTTGTGTTAGCTTAAGGCCAGCCTAGGCTGCGAGATGGCCAGCTAACACCACTTCAGACATATTAGCTTGCATCTTAACAGTGCTTTTCAAACATGCCAAGTTTGATTGGAAAAATGCATCCATTTTGCCTGTTGAGACATGCCTACTTATTGATGTTGCTTGTGTAAGGAATGTAATGTTAGACTATGGTCCTGATGAGACAGCAGAGGAAATTAGAAATTAAGTAATTCTAGTTCAGTAGCCTGCTACTCTTTTAAATACTTAGAGGAGGAAAATAAACAGTCTCAAATGAAAATGTGTATTAAAATTAAGTATAAAGTCCAAATATTAACAGTAAGCATAGCTAATTCTTTCATTTTTTACTTGGATCCTACAATAACATTTATACATTGGTATTTCAGCTTTTTTTTTTTTTTTTTTGTTCTAAATTCATTCAGAGAGAGTTTGAAGATGACCCCCTTCCCATCACCCAAAAAAGTCTGCTATCAGGGCAATAACATAGTTCCCCTCAGTAGGATGATGGCCTTGATTGAGACCCCCCTACTACTCAGATCAGTAATAACAGGAAGGGTGGAAGAATCCCCTCAAACCTGCCCTCTATCTCATACCTTAAAGAATTGGTTTAGCCAGTATGAGGCCAGGCCTAGTGGTAGTTCAGGAAACTCCAGTGCAAGACCTAACAACTGCCCAACTATGCAGTTACAGATAATGAGCTCTCCCTTTTCTGTGCTTCACATGAATAAGCTTCATCCTGCCCACAATACCAAACAGAAGGGGCGGAGCAATTGTCTGCCATATACCTAAAGCTTTTTGGCTTCCATTTCAGTTTGACCTTTCTTCCTATGAGTGAGCAATTTGTGATTCATGACTGCCTCCATTGTAAATATTTTAGAAGGCCATATATATCTTCTGTTGGGATGAGTTTTCAGTATAGTTTCAAAATGCAATGTTCCAAACTATTCTATGATATTTAAAAACTTCAGAAAGCAAATTTGATGCATTTAGCCATTTCAGCTTATATCATATACTGTGTGAGTGACTTCATTTTGCAATGTGCAGATATCAGAACATAATCCGTTTTATAAGTTTTAGGGCTTACTCATAAAAAATCCAAGTTGTATATAGTAACCATTCAAACCAATCGGAACAGGTTTGGATGCCATACTAACTATTTAATTTATATCAGTTTGGTGGGAAATTTAGCATTTGTAGAATGGCTAATTGTTTGAATTACTAGAAAAAACTATAATTGTTTGTTTCTACACAATGATTCCTTTTAATTAGAATTACTATAACTTATGTGCACCATCACTTCCAACACCTATGAAGAATTTCTGTGGCATTATAATTTTAAAATATGAGATCTCTTTTCAGTTCTTGGCTATCTGGAATACTGTTACATAGCATATGTGCTTAGAATTTTTTCTTGGCTCTGTCTTCTTAAAGATTTTTTTTAGGGTTGTTTAATATGTCTGAACTTGATTCTCCAAAAGATTTTTTCTTTGTGGGGAGAGGGGGGAAGGTGAGGGGAAAGAGAGACCCAAATCTACATTTTCCTTATTTCTGAATCTAAATCTAATAGTTCTATGACAAAAGTACCAACAATTCTCTTCTGTGTTTACATGCAGCCAGGAGCTATGGGCGGAGAAGAGGTAAATAAAATAAAATAAAAATGTATTAAAAGTTTTGCTTGCCAAATTATGGGTGTGGGGGTAACAGTTATTTTGTGCTGTTCATGTTATGACAATGTAATATTGATTTTTCAATCTTTTCAGTTGATCAATTGCCATAAATATTTCAGTTGATATTTTTTACTTTGTTTTCAAAATGAATCTCTTAATTCTCATAATTTAAAACAATGAATGATGATTTCTACCCAGTAGCTTTCAGTTTGTTGCTTAAAAATGATTATCTTGTGTTACTTACGTGTTCTATAACTGATAAGCTGCTTTTAAAGTTGTTTAGTACTACAAAGGGTAAGATAAAGTTCAAATTCTCATTGTATTTTTGGAAAATGGTTAACTGGTTCAGTGATAAGCTTCAAAAGTAACACTTTTCTGCCTAAATGAGATTTTAAATAAATGTGATTGTCTAAATGAAGATACTGTGAATGCCCACGCTAGTAATCTTACTTAGTGTTACATATTTGTAATTAAACAAATGAATGAAAACTTGATTAAATTTAACACGTGTATTACATCTCAACATTCACAAAACTTTTTACCTTGAAACTGAATATAATAGTTTGCAAAGGTAGTACAACTTCTATCATTAAGCACTGCTAAATATTTATTCTTGATGGACAAAGTCAAGATTGTTGACCACACCTATAAAACCCAAAATCTTACTTTTAATTTACCCTGTAATGTAGATACACACAGTGCTGTTACTTGTGCCATGAAATGTATTGCATTGTACCTATCTTGTGCCTCCAATAAAGAGCTAATACTGGGTGACTGCATATGAAACTTAAAAAAAATTTCAACTAAAGAGAAGCTCTTAAGTTTGTGTGAGCTTACTGAATGATCCTAGGATGGCTTCCAAAATGTGTCTTGTCTTGATGAATTGCACATGTAGGATTTGAATTAGCAATATAAGAGAAGACTAGATACATGAGTCAGATGACAATGGTACATCTAGTAATTGAATTAGACCTGACAACTTTTAGCATTTGTGGATTCTTGACATAAGAACACTGCTATATGACAATGACTTAACTTTTTTACGTGAATTTAGAAGTCATGAAAATAACCAATTAATATCAATGGCACTAGCCAACAGTAATGAAATTAGACTACTGGTAAGGAACTGTAATTCTGAGGCTTGAAGCACTCATTTATTCTAGTTCCACGGTTTGGACCACCTTTTTACTTAGGTAAATTTTCAGAAACTTGAATGACCTTTTTAAAATAATTTTTGCTGTTTATTTAGAAAGCCTTTTAAGGGAAAATTTAAAAAAATCAACATCAGTTAAAATATTTTTTAAATTGCTTATTGAATAGAAGATATAAAGCTAAGAATTATAGATTTTGGCACCTATAGTTGGCAAATATTATTTGTTGTGGATACTATAACATTAAGGCTTATTTTGTCTTCCTTTATTTTTGATTACGTGACATCTGAGATAATTTTAAAATGCATTTTAGTTGTGAGTAGACAGTGAAATATAACACTGTGATTATATCATGGTGGAGTATTTTATTTTATGAGTTGCAATCCAGAGTTTGCATTTCACTGTGAAAGAAAACTGA
Organism: Emydura macquarii macquarii; assembly: GCF_026122565.2. Lineage (NCBI taxonomy): Eukaryota > Metazoa > Chordata > Testudines > Chelidae > Emydura > Emydura macquarii. Next base: position 23,061,555 of record NW_027131527.1, read on the forward strand.
AGACTTAGGTGGACAGATCAGCATGTTGGTATAGGTTAGACAGGTGTGTAGATTGCATGAGCATGTGATTTGAAATTATGTAGCGAGACAGTCTTGCCTATAAAATGTAATTGCATTTAAAGCTGGAATGCTTAATAGGTTTTAATAACTAAATGTCCATCTTGCATTTTTAAATGTAATATATTTGCCCTCCATGGAAAAAATCACTAGTTAGGTGGGTAATATCTCAACAAGATAAACCCTTCAGTGCATTCATTCACTTCCACAGTACTTCTAGTCGATTATATCATGTTACTGAAACAAATATTGTAATTAATGTAGCCATAAAACAAGGGTCTGGAACAGTGGGCCCCATCTATGCATATGAGCCCTGGGAATGCAGAAGTAAGTTTATTTTTTTTAAATTGTGGAGATCTCTTCCAAAATTATAGCAATTAAAACTTAGCCCAAAAAAAGGCACTTTGATGCCATTAACCAATCTTATATCTCAAGGTAGAAATTACAATTTACATGTCTTATTGCGTGAATGAAAATCCTAGAATGCGGCACTAACTTTGGTGACTGTATGATAGGGTATACAATTAAAGTGCTATAAAATTTACAATAAAGGCAAAATAGGGTAGACCCAAGTTCTAACATTTGTGACCCCCAATATTCTTTCTTCACGTAAAAGATCTTCATCCCATCTCAATTTCTTGCCATGTGAAATACTTTTGCCTGCAGTAATTGGTGAAGTAAAGAACTATTTATTTTTGGTAGAGTCTTGCTCTTTAGATTCCTCTTGAAATTTGCATAAGTTTTTTTTTTTCTGTCTTAGTCAACTGCTGTATAAAACTATAAATTGCCACATTATATTAGATGTTTATGCTTTCTCAGAACTATGAATTCACATATATAGGAAAATGCTTTAAGCATTGAGCTGTATTTCGTGATATGTATACAACTTTTCTGCAGAGGCTATTTATATATAAATTGTATATATACAATCTATATAGGTAAAAAGTTTTAATGTAGTTCTTTATTATGAGAGAGACAAGGTGGGTAAAGCAATATCTTTTATTGGACCTTTTGAGCTACATAGAGTTCTTCATGTCTGAGAAAGGTACTCAGTGTCACAGCTAAATACCAGGTGGAACGGATTGTTTAGCATAAGGAGTTAACATGTTGTAAGAGACCATTCAAGGTGAAGTGGGCAGTTAATACATATGCAGTCTAGGAAAAAGGAGGGTTAGTGGGTTATAGGTTGTTAAGGCTCTTCTTTCAAAGGGGTTGTGCAGGCTTCCTTGACGATGACTGATATGTCAGGTATAGAGTGATTGTTTTGTAAAAATTATTTGCCCATGGGTGATGGTGTTTTTGTCTTAATTTTCTGTATGAGTTCATTTGAGAGCATAGTGATTGTCTCGTTTCACCCACATAGTTATCGAAGCATTTAGTGCACTGGTTGAGGTACTCCACATGTGACAGGCGTATGTGGTGTCAGTTGCTTACTTCACATGTAAGAGTTGATTCAAACATGTTAACTCGTTATGCTAAACAATCTGTTCCATCTTGTATTTAGCTGTGACACTGATTACCTTTCCCAGACTGAACAAGATCTCTGAGTAAGCTTGAAAGCGTGTCTTTCACCAGCAGAAGTTGGTCCAATAAAAGATACTACCATACCCACCTTGTATCTCTAATATCTTGGGACCAACACAGCTACAACAATAATAGTAAACAGTGGAAGATATCCTTTATTATTATTTAACATTTTATATTTTGTCAGCTCCTAGAGGCTAATGAGGTCAGGGCTCTGTTGTGGTAGGTTCTATATCAACATATAGTAAATAACAATTTCTTAAGTTTCTGATCTATGATGGTAATTCCTTCTGCCATTATGACTAGGTTTTTTTCTTTTTCTTTTTCTTTTTTTTTTTTTTAACTAACCTCCAATGAGAGATTTTGTCAAAGGTCTTTTGGAAATCCAAATAAAGTAGGCCAACTGTTTCTCCTTCATCCACTATTTTATATGACTGGTCAAAGAATTCTGATGGATTAGTGAGATACGATTTTTCTTTACAGAAGACATGCTGGTTAGACCATGTCATGTCATGATCTTCAAGGTATCTTGTTCTATTTTTAATTATTGTTAATTAGAATAAATTAAAATCAATTAAATTAGAATCAGAAATCAGATTTATTGGTCTATAATTTTCTGGGTCATCCCTAGTGCTTCTTAAAATATAAGTACAACATTTTCTAATCTTCAGTCAGCTGATACCTTATTTTTTTATACTAACTAAGCCACTTTATTAAATTCCTTCAGAACTCTTGGATGTACCGTCTGGATTAGTTGATTTATTGCTTTTTAATTTATCAACTAGTTTTAAAACCTCTTCTTTTTACACTCAATCTCTGTTACTGCCTCGTTATTGTCGTCAAAAAATATTAGGTTGGGGTAGCATCTCCTCAAAATTGATTGGAGACAATTGCAAGGAAATCATTTATGGATGATATAGCTGAGGTTAGTCCTGTTTTGAGCAGGGGATTGGACTAGATGACCTCCTGGGGTCCCTTCCAACTCTAATATTCTATGATTTAGCTTCCCAGCATTATCCTTCTCTTTCTCAATTGCTCCCTTTATATATCCCATGGTGGCTTAGCATACGATTGTTTGCCAGGATTCCTGCTTGTAATATACTTGCTTGTTTTTATACCTTTAGTTATTTGCTCTTGAAATTGCACCTTAAGGCTCTCAATTTTCTACATGCACATCATACACATACAACTAAATCCTGTGTGTTACTGAGGGCTAAATCAAGAATAACCTCTCCTGGTGGGTGCTCTCCTTTCAATTCCGTGAAACAGTTGTTCACGGTTTTGAAAAATTGCTTCTTTAAATCTTGTCTCCCTGTGACATTTGACTACTACTGTTATATTTGACTATATATGGATAGTTAAAATCCCCTTTATCGTTTTATTAAACTTTTCCTCTTTGATCTCCATCAACTTTATGCACTCAGTATCTTTTTTTCCTCCTCTGGAAGCTGTTAATATAACCTAATTAGCATATTTGTATTCTTATAATTGGGCATTTTTATCCCTACAGAGTCACCTCCGGTCATCACCAATTAGAATTTTTATCTCACTAGAGTGTATGAAATATTTTAGATTCAGCAGTACTGCTTCTCCACCTTCTTGACTTAATCTGTCCTTCCTGTATAGTTTGTAGCCAGGTTTTACAGTATCCCATTGACATTTGCCTTTTCATCATGTTTCAGTAATGCCTGTTATGTCAAGGTCTTTTCCCATTGCCTGACATTCTAGTTCATCTGTCTTTGCTTTTAAGCATCTCATTTGTGTATAAACATCTATAGTTTTTATTTTTGACCAAATGCCTATTTTTATTTAATTCTTTAGTGTGATGATTTGTTAATGTAACAGAAATTACCTCTGATCCTAACCTGTCCCTGCCCGATTTAACTGTAATTTCTAGTTCATCCTTTACTGCTAGATATAGGGATACCTTAGTGATACTGACATCCTTTATCTGACTTGAGTGCTCTTCAGCACCTTGGCTTTCCACTAAGCTCCCCCATGTTCCTATTTTCCTCTGTCCTATATCTCTGTACTTCACTAGTAACAACATGTATCATAATCACCAATTAACTCCTTCTTAGCACTAACTGGAAGCCTGTCTAGATGTCTGATACGATCCACCATCTTTGCACTTGATAAAGAAGTTAATGAGTGCTGCTTCTGGTCACTGCATACCCAGCTATCTATATTTATAATGATCAAATCCTCTACAACGTGTGCTTGTCCTCCAATTGCAAATCCATCCCCTGGAGCAACTGCTTCACTATGAGGGAAAATCAGTCTCTTCAGAGTTTGAACATGGGTCCCATCTAAGTTTCTCTCTATTGTGAGATTAGCTTCTTCAGCTGAGGTTCAGGGTAATCAGTTCAGAAGTGGGTCAGCTCTATGGTGTTCCCTATATGCAGACCCTGCATTTCTCTGCTGCTCCACTTCTGCATCTCTGGTCTGCAGATGTGCTTTACTTTGGCTGTGAGAGCCATGAGCTGCTTACATTAGGTGGCCACAAGCCAAGTAATTATTTGACACTTACTCTTTGCAATAAACTAGGTAGTACCGACCCTGATTATTCTGCTTCTGGTCTTCTACTTCCATAGTCAAACTGGGTTTTAACAGTGGGTACTAGTCTGAGCTAGGTGTAACTTTTTCTTCATGTAGAGAGTAAATTTTTGTTTTTGTTTTTTTAGTGATTTATCTAATTATTTGGTAAAAGACTTCTAAAATATTTTAGCCTACTAACCAGTGTTTCTTGCTACACCATTCTACCCAATGTCCATTTAGTTCAAACTCCCCTGTACTCACTTTGACATTTGCTTCTCTGCTTATTCTGGGCCTCTACTCTCTTTGAGTTTCCTGAGGGAAGAGGTGATCACTACAGCTTTTTGGCACACTTAAACTTAGCCTGGGAAAAACACTAGAAAATACGCTGTTGGGAACAATCCTGCAGTGGCATTGGGGTAGCCTAATGATCTTGTGTATATCTTGTACCATTAATTTCTAAAAATCTTAGAAAATAACTTTTTTGCTGAAAACTTCATGGTAAAGAGTTTTGAGAGGGTCTGTCTTAAATTTAAATCTCACTTACAAGGTTCTTTGAGTAACAGTACTAGACAGTGTTAGCAGATAATGTTCCTTTTATTTGTTAGCCAGCTGTAGTTAATGGTTTCCATATTTATAGTTGAAACCTTTATCTCAAATTAGAAGAAATACCTATTTCCTACTGAAAGATTATCCAACTGTAGCTTTGGGAAAAAGTAAATAACTGCTACAATAAAACACTTGAATGCTGGCTATTGGCAACAATGGAATGTCTTTAATAGAAGAGTCTGTGTTTTAAGATAGTGAGCTAGTTATAGTTTAGAAATTTGTTGTTGCACACTTAAATTTTGTAATTTGACTAAATAGGTGAAGAAAGGAAGAGTGGGATTAAAAACTTACTGCTTTAGCAGTGTGTTTTTAATTACACTGAAAAACATAATTTACTTAGCTTTGTGAAAACCGACCTATCACTTAATTTTTATTAAAAAAACAGAGGTAACTGTAATCTTGCATATATTCAATATTTGATTTTATAAGCTAGCTAGTGATGGGCACTAGCATATTAGAGGGCTGAGCTCTTACCCTGTAAATATGACCACACATACTTTTTTCCTACCACCAGCTGTCCTACTGAAGATAATGGTACTCATGATGGTGGTAAGCACAATGTGTGATACCATTTGCAAGATCTGACCTTTAAAGTAAACTGCTAATTCTGTTAAAGTAAAACATAACATAAAACAAAGAGAGCAGAGTTAAGTAGGCCTGGGTTCTTAATGGAACATTTATTTCTCCAGAAAATTTTAACTCTGGAAACTCCCGAATCTGTTACAGGTCGGTCTTCACTCTTTCCTTTTGAAGATGGCTTCCTAGACGACAGTCATGGTGATCAGTCTTTATCATCGGGTCTCAGCTCTCCAACTCGCTGTCAGAATGGTGAAAGAGTGGAACGCTATTCTAGAAAGGTGTTTGTTGGAGGTCTGCCTCCTGACATTGATGAAGGTACTGTGAATCAGTGATGTGTACAATTGGTGGGGTTGGGAGTTGGTTTTCTTTTATAAAAATCCTGACTTTTCCTGGCGATGTGGCTGGTAGTGTATTGTGATATTACAAACTGAACCTGAGTTTGGGAATCTGCTTGGAATTCTTGCAGATTGCTCTCTCTAGAGGAGTTATGGATTGATATGCCCTAGTAAGCATGTAACTCCACAGGAATGGCATGTGTGTCTATGTATATATAATGTCTATGTATGTAAAGTGAGGAAACTGATGGAAATACAGGCTTAAATGACTGGTGAAAGCCCTCAAAAGTCCTGGACTATTCCATGTCACAATCGGGGGGGAAGAAGGAAAGGAAATGACAGCCTATACTGTTAAATATGTCCCTCATTGTAATAAAAATGGGTTTTTATAAAAAAGTTAATAAAAAAACTCTCCACACCCAAATACTTGAGTATTTCTAACAGATGTTTACAGTGAATCAGTTGATAAACGTGTGACCTATTTAGTGTGGCTGCAAAAAGATATTTAGATTATTGACAACAATCAGTATTTTCTTCATTGTGTATCTGTTTTATTAATAAAAACCTATTTTCACTACAATCCATTGTGGATGTTCTTCAGTTCCCTCCTACCATATCAGTAATCCACATTTAACTAACAGTTTCCGCTAAGCAAATACAGGGAATTTAAGGATGCATCACAAGGGAAAGAAAGGCTTCTTTGAAGCCAACTTTGTAGTAAGTCTGTTGCCAAACCATTTAATACCTTAATAAAGAAATAATATTAAACATTGAGAAAACACTGCCCTTCAGACCTTCTCCTGATGGATGGGTTGCTAATATCTGTCTGGTTGTGATCATGTTCAAGCTTATGTTTATTGATGAGAAAAAACGAACCAATGAGACAAAATTTAGTTCTGGTGAATCAGGGCTGTTCACAGAATAAAGGAATTTAACCACACCTCCTCCTCTCCTGCTCTTGTATGCCCATTGGACTTATTTTGACCAAAACTTCAGTGTCCTGAGTTTCTGTTTAAGCAATTCAAACAGGAACGGAAGCCAGATCTTCAACCCTTGCAGTGAGTTACAGTTGATAAAGCTCAGTTGGAATGCATAGTACAGCAAATTTAACAAGATTTAATTGTTTTTTAAATAGACTTAGGCTTTTCCTTTCTTCCAGATCCATTTGTTTGTTTATTAAGGACTTATCTTGTGTAAAAATAATTGCAAAAACATTTCAGAAAAGTTACATTTCCATGCAAAATAAACTTAGCCTGTAAAAGTAGAATAGCCTTTTTTTTTTTTTTTTTTGGCTGGTTGGTTTGTGTTTTTGGAGTATGTGTGTCTGTATTTAAAACAGTGATTAAATAATATTGAAAATTAAATGTTTGGTGGGCTAATTAAGTATTTGTGGTTAAAAGTAGAAATAAGACTCAACCAGAATTCAGATCACTGTAGACCATATGTAGTTACTGATTCTGAGTAGCCCATAATTTGAAAAATCTCAAATCCAGATTTCTAAGTGTAGAATCCAGTGTAAGAGTTAAGATGGTTCAGATTCACTTAGTTTTGATGGGGTTTTTTTTGTTTTTGTTTTTAAATGTAGCAAATCTGTATTAGGGCTTCTGGTTTTGTAACCGTGCTGCACCTCTGCTTTTAGTCCATGTTGTGAAGCTGCATAATGAAAGGCAAAATTAGTAGTATTTAAGCAACAAAGCATAGTGAAGTAAAAAGTGTATTTATTTCAAAAAGTTTCATCTATTCATCATTTCACTTTTTCCTGCTTTCAATAGCTTCAGAAAACCCAGTCCCTAACATTTTCTTAAGCAAGAATGTTTGTTTTGACACTTTTAATCTTCAGATTTTCTTTCTAAGATTCCTTATTTGTTTTTGTAGATGAAATCACTGCCAGCTTTCGTAGGTTTGGACCTCTTGTGGTGGACTGGCCTCACAAAGCTGAAAGCAAGTCATATTTTCCACCTAAAGGTAATTAGCTTAAAATAAGTCTGCACAGGCTGTTCTGGAACAAGCAAACTTGTTCTGCTGCATGGTAATCCATTAAAACAACCGGCTTTGACTCTTTAAGATGGTTGCAGTCTTTTTCAATTAAGATTCTTCTGAAGATACACTGTGTACAGAGGGGGGAAATTGCAGTCCATGTAACCAAAGGTTTTTTCAACAATGACTCTACATAGTCCCATCTGAATTGGACTCTATGCTAGTAGAGGTTGTTCAGTTGAGTGAATCAGGAGTTTGGCTTTATTTAAGCTAGGTTTATTGTGCGGGAAGGGTTGCAAAATTTCTCCCATGAACTCAGAGCTCTGTCAGTAGTAGCAACAATAAGAACCTTAATATAAACAAGGCTTCAGTGGCCTTGAAGTTTTTGAAACAATGTCATTTAGACCAGTTGGGGGGGTGGGGAAGAAGAGATGGTTTGTGAGTTGCTTGGTTATACATTCCTCCTTTTATTGTTTATCCACAGCTCCTGCATTTTTGTAACTATTATATAGCATACCGTCTGTAGCCACAAGGGTGGGGTAGTACACATATTCTGAGATCCTCCCATTCTTCCTTGGCAACGAAAATTCACAGTTGTTCCTAAAGCCAGGGGCTGGTTTGGCAGCACATTGTCATATATTTGCTATTGGGCTAGCAATCCTACTATATTTTTATAGATACACTTTTATGTGCAAATAGCTACACTTATCCAAAAGTTTTTTAAACTGCTTGAGGTGCGGTAGTTTCTTTGTGACAAGTATTCTCCAGCAAATACCGTTTAGGACATTTCTATCTCAAAAGAAAATTGCTATCAGTGGTTTATTATAACATCTGCTCATGGGTAAATAAAATGAAGTGAACATATGTTTTTGAGTGTAGTTCCTAAAAGTTGCAGTTTACTAATGTAGTACCTTACACAGGTTTAGGTTCATTCTAGTCAGAGTATTCTAATCTTACCTTATCAAGAGGTAAAAATGAGTTCCTACATGAACTGATATCTCCTAGACCTCTATAGGTTTGTTTGTTTGCTGTCACTTTGTGAATAACTAATTTAATTACAGATTTGTTGCAAATTAACATGACGCTTTATTAGTTATGATCAGATTTATTCTGTATTCTGGGAGGCTAAACCAGTCTGTCAGACTTGTAAAAATGTTTTTGAGTAAGATCTATTTTAGCAGAAGACAAGGGAATGCAGCCTTACTTCTATTTCTGTCATGATTCTATTATGGGAAACCGCTTTCAAAGCCCCTGCCAGTTGCCCTAGAATGTCTGTCTGAAAGTGCTAAACAGTCAGTCCCAACTGTTCCTGATTATTTATAACTGGCTTCTTAGTTATCAACCAGGGCTTCAGCATCATACCTCCGCAGCATGCCTGTCTTTAGGATTCACTTGCAGTCATGCTAAGCCTGGTGATCAAGTATATTATATGTTCCTGTAAAAAGAAATAAGGTGGCTTAAAAAAATCACACTTTTCCAAAATCTGGCATGGAAGTCACAAAATTTGTGAAACACATTTTGCACAAGTTAAACACTCATCAACTGTAACACTCTTGACCCCCCTCTCCTTTTCTTTGTTATCTTCTCCCCAACCTCACGTGCTACCTCAGAGAGTTCTTTGAGTGGTAATAGCTAATTTAGACCCCATCATTTTGTATGTGTAGTTGGGATTATTTTTCTCAATGTGCATTACTTTGCACTTAACACTGAATTTCATCTGCCATTTTGTTACCCAGTCACCTGGTTTAATGATATCTCTTTATAACTCTTCACAGTCAACTTTGGATTTAATTATCTTCCGTAATTTTGCATGGTCTGCAAATTTTGCCACCTCACTGTTCACCACTTTTTCCAGATCATTTATGAGTATGTTGAGCAGCACAGGTCCCAATACAGATCCTTGGAGAACCCTGTTATTTACCTCTCTCCACTTGAAAACTGACCACTTTTTCCTACCCTTTGTTTCCTATTTTAACCAGTTACTGATCCATGAGAGGATCTTACTTTGTGTCCCATGACTGCCTACTTTCCTTAAGAGCCTTTGGTGAACGACTTTGTCAAAGGCTTCCTGAAATTCCAAATGCATGAAATGGATTGTACCATGCTTGTTGACACCCTCAAAGAATTCTAATAAATTAGTGAGGCATAAGTTCCCTTTACAAAAGCTTCTTCCTCAACATATTTTTTTTCCCTGTCTGTTAATTGTTCCTTAGTATAGTTTCAACTAATCTGCCTGGTATTGAAGTTAGCTTTACTGGCCTGTGATTGCCAGGATCGCCTCTGGAACCTTTTAAAAAAAATGGGTGTTACATTAGCTACCCTCCAGTCATCAAGTACAGAGGCTGATTTAAGCGATAGGTTACTCACCACAGTTAGTAGTGCTGCATTTTCATATCTTAGTTCCTTCACAACTCTTGGGTGAATACCATCTGGTCCTGCTGACTTATTACTGTTTAATGTATCAATTTGTTCCAAAACCTCTTCTACTGACACCTCAATCTGGGACAGTTCCTCAGATTTGTCACCTAAAAAGAATGGTTTGCATGTGAGAATCTCTCCCATATCCTCTGCGGTGGAGGCCAATGCAAAGAATTCATTTAGCTTCTCTGCAATGTCATATATGATGAATGACTTTCTGTGTAGCACCCTCAGTTATTGCAGTATCAGAAGTAAATGGAGCGAGTCTAACTAGTTTGAACCTGCAACAGAGTTCATGAATTTTTCGGAGTGATTCAATTGCTAGTCATGGGGCTTTGGATAGAATCTGGCTCTAGAGCCTAGGGTACTGTCAACATAGCCTTTAGCACTACAAAATGCTGTAATTGTCTGCATATATTTTAATGGGTTTTCTAAGCTGGTTACGCTGCAGAGATGAGTAAGTAGGCACCTGGTTTCTATTTTTAAAATGGTTTGGCTATCAATCAAAAGTTCACATTTACTGATATTTTAAAAATAAAACACAAAAAACTTGAGTAAAGACCAGCAATCCCTATAGTATGCATTTTGTCCTTGATAAATGCAGAATCTGGATTGCTGGGGGATGGAGGGTAGTGGTGATACACAGCTGTTTTGTCACTAAATGTGTAGATTATGCATTGAAGAAGAGAAGCTGTTAGCAGCAGCTGACAAAGTGTGTAAGAGGCTGCTATTTCTACTCCCTAACATATTTAAATTACTGCTTTTGCATGGCATTTTTCTGCTTTGTGTTGAAATGCTCAATGCTGTTTTTTATCAGTGCCTCCCATGAGGTGAATCAAATGCTTTGCTTCTGAATAAGGCCAAATCATTACTGCTGCTTAAAGATTCTTTAACTGACTTGCATACTTCATAACGTTATCCTACACAAATGCTTAAAGGCACTGGCAAAATTATAAATGCCATGTGCTAGTCTTGGGGAAGCAGATGCTCAGATTGTAGCACATTTACTTGATTTTTATTGCAGCATTTTGGGAATTTGGGAATTTTGGTTAAAGGTTTTCTTTTGAGTACCCATGAGATCTCAAGAAATAATGAGATAAGTTCTAAAGAAAAATACTGAATGCAGTAATACATAATTATGACTCAGTCACTTTAAACCTGGTAATCTATTTTATTCAGGCTAAAGTTGGACATTTCAATGAATATTTTAATTTAAATTTAATTTAAATTTTAATTTAAATATGATTTAACACTGGCCTGTAAATCTTGAATCTAATGTTTTTAACTTGAGCATTGCACCAAATACAGTAATTAATTTTTCTTATACATTATTTTGTATTAAGCAGATAGTCACTGTTTTTAAAATTGTTTTGCAATACTAGCTTGCAAGTTTGAAAAAAATATCTCCCTTCTTACTTGTTTCTTTGCGACAAGCATTTATTTTTCCAAAGATTAAAATGGGTTTGAAATTCATCTGGCTATTGGTGGCTGCTATGACACCTTCTAAAAAGGCACCCTGAGTGCTGCTCCCTTCACTGAATCTTGGCTAGCAAGAATAGGTAAGGGAGGAAGGATGGAAGACGGCCTCTGGCTTCTTCCATTCCCCACTTGCAAAGGGAGGAGATGGGGAAAGAGAGAATGGATTCCAGAGACTGAAAAAGACAGAGGTAGAATGTGGCGTGGATGGAGTTAGTGTAGATGTGATCGGAACTGGGGAAGCTTTTGAGTTCAGAGTGAAATTAGACACAAAGGCAAAAGAGATTAAGTGAATAGGGGAAAGGGACGAATGAGTGAGTTTGCCCCAGGTTCCTCCCCTCCCTGGCTACCTTCTGACACTTTTGTCCTGATCGCCTCTCCCATCAGTCACTTACCAGTGCTTCTGAGGGATTTGGGTGAAATAGACCATCTGCTTTCCTCCATTCCTGTCCCCACTGCTTAATGGGGGACATTGAGGAGAAAATCAGTAACCTATTTTCACCAGTAAGAAAATATCACACACTTAAAAACTACTTGCTTACAAAAATAGACATAAAAATAAAGAAGTGTCACAGCGCACTATTATTGAAAAATTGCTTACTTTCTCATTTTGTCTGTATGAAATTTTAGTTTGTACTGACTTTGCTAGTGCTTTTTATATAGCCTATTGTAAAAGTACGCAAATATCTAGATGAGTTTGATGTACCCCCTGGAATACCTCTGAGTATCCCCAGGGGGACGTGTACCCCTAGCTGAGGACCAGTTTTAGAAATTTAGGACAAATCTCATAAATTTTGACATTCTGCACCTGGAGTCCTAGGGTTGTCCGGCCATGCCTATTAACAAAGGCATTCTTGAGGCAGGTACCAAGTCACCCCTTAGAGATTTGGTACTTTGGGTACACCCAGATACCTGGGTCTTTGTTGTAATGGCAGCTCATGAAAAATCTAAGTTCTTGAGCTCCCTAGATCTACATTCAGGGATAAGGAGCCTGAGAAGATGGATCTTCTGGAATGAAAAGTTTACTCATCTGTTAGTTTGTAGAGTTGTATAGCCAATTATCAAGCCTTATTGGCTAAATATAATTTTCCATGTCCTCAGGACATTTTAGCAGATCACCTAAGCAAAAAGAGCTCCATCACTCATTGTTGTGAGTTGAAAGACTCACATCTTTGGTTTTGTTTTCCTAAAATGAGGAGTTCTCTCAGCATATCTGTTTGCTATCAACATGAACCCAAAGTGTCCAGCATTCTGCTTCAAAGGAGGAGTGAGCCCATGATCTCTGGTGGATGCATTTCTAAGGCTATGTCTATACTGACGGCGGCAAATTCGCCGCTGCCAGATCATTCTTTCTGGATCGATTGAGCGGTCAGTGTAGAACCGCTCAATCGATCAGGAAGTCAACTGAGTAAATCCACCCCCTCAAGTAGCGTAGCGCTGTGTCAACAGGAATGCTGTTCCTGTTGGCACAGCGCACTGTAGACAGTGCACAGAAGGGAAGCAGAGCTGTCGACGGGAATTATGCAAGCTACTCCGCGTAGTTTGCGTAACTCTCATCGACTGCCGCCGAATCACCTGGTAAGTGTAGACCAGGGCTAATTCAATGGGAAAACAACCTCTATTTTTATCCCTTTCCCTCTGTTCTGTTAATCCCCAGAGTTCTAAAAAAAGATAAATCGGGACAAATCTCATGTGATATTGATAGCTTCAGCCTGGGTTCAACAGTTCTGGTACTCTGACCTGACGTATTTATCAATCAGTCTACCTCTTCTATTTCTGAACCTACCAGACATAATTTTGCAGACTCTGCTGCACTCAGGTCTGGAGTCCTTGTACTTGACAGCAAGAAGAGTAGCTGGCTGAATTCCCTAGATAGAAGCTATTCAGAAGCTGAACAAGTGGTTTGATATTGAACAGAAAGGCTTTTATGAGAAGGACATATCAAGCAAAATAGAAACCATTCCTCTCTGTTGTCTATTCAGAATCATATTCAACCCTTGGACTCTATTTCAGCTATCTTTAACTACTTATTTTTAAAACATCTGGGCCTTTCTGTTAGCTCTGTTAGGGTCCATCTGGCTGTTATATCTGCATATTATCTGCCTGCTGAAGGTCTTTTGATTTCCCCTCACCCCACTTTGTGGTTTCTAGGTTTCTAAACAGCCTAATTCATGTTTTTCCACTGAGTAATCTGGCTGCTGCACACCCTTCATTTGAATGAAGTCTGAGGAGATATCCAGAAGCACCTTTATCTTCTGTCTAACTGGGAGAATTTCAGGAGTTAACTTACAAGGCTTTGTGTATTCAGGCTAACGTCTAGTAAAATGACTGAAGAGATGGTGGTAAACATAACATTTTAAAACTGAGGTTAAAAACGTTCTTTGGCATTCTCTCACTTTTATCTAGGTGTAATAATAGACAACTGGAAGGCATTCAGAACTGAACTTGATCAAAACATTTAGTAAGAGTGCAAAGATTTATTTAATCAGGTGATCTCTCAGATACAAATGGACTGAAATAGAAATGTGTACTTGAAAGGTATCCACTTGGAAACCAATATCTCTCTTGTCAAATTGAACCACATTGTGGTGTAATCCTTGGAATATTGCTTTGTTTGGTGTTTATAGGAATGAGCTCACAATTCCATATAATAGTTTTTTCCAGAAGTGATGTTACACTGTTAGAAAAACTGAGTTGGAGAAATACTTCTTTGTATAGAACCACATATATGGCTGTACTATCACCTACTTGTAAAACATTTCTATTTTTCCAAGATTACCCTCGATTTACTGAGTGTTCAAAGGTATTAGTGGCTTTCTTCATCTTTTCTAGTCAGAGTTTTTAATATTTAAATGTGAGTATCTTTTCCTTGTAGAAATGAAAACAAATATTTAATTGGACATTACGTGTTTAAGGGCCAACGTTAGCAAAACTAATAAAAGACCAATTTATCAGCATTGTCAAACACCAGATGCCAATTCAACAGGAGTCAATCCAAGCAATTGTAGACTCTCAAACTATTTCTCTTGTGAGAAAGTAAAGTAAACCACTGAAAACTTATTTTGGAAAGACCTATGTGATGATCTAGGCATTGCAGAATAATATTGTCAATGCTATCATAGATTGCATTAGGATGTGTAGTACACAACCTCCTTTTCTTCATTTTTACCATTTTCAAGTCTACTTGGGGGATTACTTGGGCTTGAGGGGGAAGGTGGTGTCTATGGCTGGCTGGAGCTTTGAAGAATGTGGGTATAAAGAAGAGGCCAGTAAAGCAACTTTGGGTGTGGGGGAAGCGAGGAGAAAAACGCTTGTCTGTCAGAGCTCAGAGGTTTTTTTTCTGCACTCCTTAGCAGGTCTGCAGCTATGGAGACTCCAGCTAGATTGGGACTGAGGAGACAGCCATTAAAACCAAAAGTTGGTTGGTATTATAGCATAGAAAGCAGTTGGATGCCATGTAATTTAAAACAAAATTATCGAAAGAAGACAATTATCAAAATTGATAATTGGAAGAAACAACAGTTGAATGGCATTATTAACTAAATCAAAAGATGAAATTATTGATTGATTATTAATGAAACTATATTTGGGGTAATTCATGTAAAATTTACCAAGCATCTTTTTTCCTAAACCCTCAGAGATACCCCAAAATAAACAACTGAACTTGAATTTGAAATAAATAAAATGTTCTATTTAAGTAATTTAAAATGATAAAATAAACAATTAAAACAAAGATTATGCAAATGAGTTGCACCAAATAAAAAAAGATAAATAAAACAGTGGTACAATGTAGCAATCTTTTAAAGCAACATCTTAACTAAACATGAAATTCTACAGTAAAAAGTAAATTAAAACAAGGATGGTTAGCTATACTGAATTTACTAGTAGTATAAACTTGAGTAGAAAATTCAAAAGTTCTGAGTATCAACCACAATGATATTTACTTAATTACTAACAGCATCAATAGGTTGTTTACCTAATTAAGATGAACTAATAGCTAAGCATTAACATAATTCAACCATTAAACTTAAAGGAATAGTATCATATAACCAAGTATAAACTTATCAAACTAACTAGATTACAACTATAATACAACTTGATTCCAAAACTTTTAAATTAGAAAACAAATTTGGATGAAACAAAATAGGTTGGACAGGACAATATAGTTGAAAGTAGCATCAACTTAAACAAAAACAAGCAAAACCATTACTACTGTCTTAAGAAAACAGTGTTCTGAGCATGATTCTTATAGCAAATTCAGTTATATGATCACTACAGCTCGAAATTAAGCAGTATTGAGACACATGTCCTTATCTGAAGCGTTACTATGACAACATAGAAGGCAAAGATACAATAAGCACATACACTGTGACTGTTACCATAAGGCTGCAGAGTGAATAAACTAGCTTTGGCTTTGGTGGCATTAATAGACTTAAAGCTTGGAAATGGTGAGAGATAGTAACAGAGTCTAAGCAAGTAATGTGTAAGGTTGTATGTTGAATTCTAGGCAAGGTGAACAATTTAGAAAAGTTGAAGGAGCTGCTTCTGTCATTCAATTAATGTGCATGAGAGACTTTTAGATACAGATGGTCACAGACCAAGCACACGTACATATTTAGTATAAACACTAGCAAAACTGATATACAGAAAAGTAATTAAAGCTCATGGTCCTCTTAATATTTGAAATAACAAGGCAAACCAGTAACAATTTAAATTACCACATACAAAAAATGGAAATGAGACTAGTTTGAAATTTAACACATTAGATAACTCTGTAGTTAGTAACACACAACACAATTAGTCAGTGTAAAATATTCTAAAATTGATAACACACAAAGAAAGATTGAAGTGAGATTTGAAGTTAGAAGATAACTTTTATTGCTCTCACTCACTAATATTACAAGGAAGAGAGATCTGAGGATCCTTTTCTGATTAGCAGGTAACTCACTCAGACATGCAAAGACAGCACAGATGCAAAGGGATGAGCAATCAGAACAGTAATGAAATTGCTAGTTCTCGTTTAAAGTTAGAAATTGTGTTAAAACAAAACAAAATTTAACCAACATACAATGAATTTTCACAGACATCTAACATACAGTACAGTTCCAGATTTTTTAACATATATAGTAAGACAGTTACAAGTTCAACGTTTATTCTTTAAGCAACAATAAAATAGCTTTAATAATTTGGTATCTGTCAGATCAGCCTTCACATCCAAAAATGCAATTATTTTTTCCTCAGTTAGCCTTCTCTAGTTAAAGAATAGACTGTTGAATTTAGGCATATGTACTTAGTTACGAGATGTTTAAATTTAAATCCTGTAACTCAGTTCAATTATGATTCTTGGGAGAAGATTTCAAATCTTAAGGCAACTCTAAGGTTTTATTTCTTTCCTACTTCTAGTATAATCTTTGTTGGTATTTATTTGGAGACCGGATGTCTTAATAGTATCTGTAGACATTAAGTACATTTATTTGGAATTTCAGTTCAAAGATGCGGAATAATGAACTGGATTTATGGACCAAGAATATAAACTGCAAAGGAGTTAAAGTTTAAAGAAAGGCTGTATATTTTCTCTCCAAGGCCAAATTCTGGTACTTTTCAAAGCACAGAAATTCTCTATGGAATCTTAGCATACTGACTTTTAAATCTTCCTATGCTTTAGAGCAAAGTGGGATTTATCTCACTCTTCCTTTTGTTGTATGGGGAATTTCTAGTGTGGTGATTTTTTTTGGGGGGGGAGGGGGCGAGAAGGTATCTTTTAATCTTCAGGAAATTGCTTTCTTTCCTAAGGTTGCTTATATTTGGGACTTCTAAGGTTTCAAAACTCAGGTTCCATAAAAGACTTTTAACTAAAAGAAACTCTTGGGAGAGCGAAGTTACTGAACACTGCTTACGTGAATAGGAGGGCTCTGGACTCCTGAGCGTTTGGGGCTTTAGGTTCTGCAATGAAGAACGGATCTCTCAGGAGAGAACTGGATCTCTTAGAGGAGAGAGAACAGTGAATTGGAAACAATTATCTAATTGTTATAGTTACTCTTCCATTCAGTTGAGTTGAGGGACTTGATCTACCGAAAAGTACATATTTGGTGATTTTCCATTGGCCTGTTTAAATTTTGGGGAAGTATTTTCTTTTACTGCAGGTGATTATTCAGTAACTGGACAACTTAAATATCATGGCAAGTTTCCCACCCATCCAGTAGGTGGCTTCGAGCTTCAAAAAAGTCCATCTTTCCAAGGGTTTCCAAGTCTTTTCTTGGAAATCCTTAATTTCTTCTTTAGCACTGTTAATTAAAACATACACTAGAAGAATTGTTTAAAAAGTCTCTTAGCTCAACTTTCTGTGAATTCTTAAGTCATTTAACAGGATGAAGGTTTCTCGTATTTGTTGTAATTTGGTGATTATCTTCTGGAAGCTTTAGTCTTTTTTCTTAAATTCTCCTCAAATTAAAGTTAAGTGTATCTCATCTTTCTCTTAAGGATAGGAAGTTTTCCTCAATTTGATTTTAATTTTAAACAATGTCTAGGTTTATTATAAAATCAATATCTTAACTCCAAATAGTTAGAATATCCTAGCTTATTTTAAGCATTGTCCCACATACTTTAAAACATTAGCAATACAAGAGTTTTGTATCTTCTTAATAATGTCTTTCATAACTTTGCAATTGCTACACTTGACCTTTATACAAAATTTCTAGATCTACTAATATATGAGCACTATGATTTTATATCCCTGTTTTGTTAGTAAAAATTCTTTTCATATAAATGTATATGCATTTATCCAATATACATCTCCACAGAGACCTACTTTATTACCAAAAAGCCTTTGTTTGAACACAGTGAGTTTTTAACAGAATTGTCATAAAATGTGATCTGGTTATAGTATTTTATTGTTCCCCGGGTGGATAAAACATTGGTTGTTTACTTCTCTTCATTTTTTGAATTAGGGAATGTTGTGAGATTACTTATTAAGTAATTAATTCCTTTGCACATTGCTAACAGGTGCATTAAAGATTGTAATGGAATCATAATGTCTAGTTTGCTCAAAAATAAGTTTTCCCAAAACAATCTGGAGACGTTTATTTCGGAGACATGCAAGTTTATAGTCTCACTTTACTGGTTAAGCTTTACTTTTATAGCTTCTTTACGTGGGATATTGATTCTTTCAGCAAGGAGGTATACCTGCATGGACAGAGAGTATCTTGTAGCATCATTTGTGTAGGTTTCTGTGTCACTTATTAGGAAATTAATTGAAACATCAATTTTGATATTAAGTATATTTTGAGAATTTTTGGCGTATTGCATCTTTATTTCTGACTTTATTAGTTATTTTAGTTTAATACAGCCTTATTCAAAGTGTTAAATAGAAATCTAAACAAAGAACGGTGGGAGAAGGACAGGCCCCTTTTTTAGAGTCTGGAATGTGTTGGAAACCTTCAGAGGTCTTTGTTTATTTCTTCCCTTACAACTATGTATTTCTTTAAAATTAACAAGATAACATTCATAGAGTTAGAAAGGTCTTTTAGCTCAGTATGAAGAAAAAGGAATAATAAAACTGTCTCAGGGGTCAATTGTAGATAACTTGGCCTAAAATCAGGCCTTTGTTAGGTTTTTATGCAAAAAAACATGATTCAAATGTGAGCTATTTCATTATCACTACCTCATGTTTTCTAAGCAAAAGAATATCAAAATTGCATATTCAGGCATGAAGATAAGGCCCTTTGGGCACTACACTCTGGAAATGTTTGTGCTCTGTACATGAACATAATTCTCTCAGTAGTTCATGTGACAAAACTTTAACCATAGGACATGCAAGGTTGTAGAAAAAAAAAGTATGATCTTGTTTTGTATTTGAGTAACAGTATGTGCTCATATAACTGAAAGAACATATTGTAATGCTCATACACAAGAGGTCAGAGGTAAGGCTGCATATGTAAATTTAATTTTGGAATTTCCTGATTTTTGGATGCTTTACATTGAGAATCTAAAGGTGGCAGTCTTTTGTATGGGATTAACTAAATATTTGTATTTGAAGATTACTTCCTGTTTTTTCAAAATCTATGAAGCAGATTCAGTAATAGCAAAACAAAGTGGTATTTAAGATAGCAATTTGCCCAGTTAAAATGTTAGACAGAACTTACAATAGGCATACTAGACTTTCCTACAACATATAACTGAAGTTCTTTTCAAAGTAATTGTGATGATGTCCACGCCATTAAAGTGTCATTATTTATAGTTAGAAGGAATTTGCAATGCTTCAAAGGGTGATGGTTCTGTACTGTAGGGAAGTTAGTAACTTTTTAAAGCCATAAGTGATAATAGATAGGAATCTTTCCTACTTGATTTGCATAATTTAGTTCAGATTATTTCAAAACAGATTTGCACTAAAATTCTGCAGTATTGCATATGGTTGACAGTTGTGCTAACCAGGGCTGTCAGGTTATCATCCATTTAAGAAAAGCCTTAGACTTTTGATTTGGACTGTGCCTGTTACTAGTGCTAAAAAAAATCAAACTGAAAATAGGCCTGTGATTGATTAATTAAATGATCCAATAGTAATCAATATTGGCAGTCATCTTCATCTCAGGGATTTATTTATTTATTAAGTTATTTTCCTGACAAAAACATGAAACATAGCTGTTCTTAAAATCTTGTTTTATTTCAGTACTGTGTATCTGTGTTAAAGAATGTACTGGATTATGTTAGAAAACATTAAGAATATTATATATTTATTCTCTGGAAACTCCCTGATTTTTGAGTGCTAAATATGATGCTATGTACTTCTGAAAAAGAAGCCAGTGTGTCTTTTTAAAAAAAAAAAGGGGGGGAGGAGGGGGGGCAGGTGGCTATTCAGGTCTCTGTTGCATGTTTGTGGCTAATGTTGACTTTCATGCCAGTTAAATAGTTCAAGATTTTGACGTTTGTGGGTTATTCATGTCAGCAAAAGAATAGAAGTGTTTTTGGAGTTACTTCTGTGTGTTTTAAGACCTAAAGACTCCTGACGTTGTATTTGGGGAGGAGCAGGAATCATACATTGTCATCTTTTATTAATCAAAGATGAGTCTGTTATTCATCAGTTAGCAAAATGAGGAAATGGTTTTTTAAGGTCAATTGTATCTAGATTTTTCTGTACCCTGTGACTACTTTTCCCCTTATTTCAAGAAATGAAGACATTATTTAGACTAAAGTTTAAGATTTAACGCAATACAAGTATGTAGAGAGCATCTGAGGATTTATTTTCTGAGGTTTCAAACTAACACTGAGCCCAGTGCTTCAGTTGGAGATATATCTCTCTTCTACTCACTTTTCTCACAATTACTGTTTGAAAAAGGAAAATAGATTTGCACATACAATCTCTTCTTTCAAGTTCAAGTGTTGATTGATTTATATATTACATATAGTCTTGCTTCCTGGTACATTTATAATCTATATGGGAAGGAAGTAGTCTCTAGGCTCATGATTAATAAAGTTTGGGGATAAAATTTCTCATTTTGAATTAAGTCTTTAGAATGAGTTACATTAAAGTAATTTAATCGATAGTTTAGGGGCAAGTTTGCTTAAGAAACCGTTAGCTTCTGCCTTAAGCAGACTGGAAAATGTATGTTCCTCCCTGCCAGTGATCACTTCTATAACATAGATGAACAAATATTTGCTACCCAAATATGTAATACTGTCTGTTTTGTAGAGCTGTCTATAGTCTTTATTCTTTGTGGGTTTTTGTTGTTGGTCAGTATGCAACTGAAGTAGTCAAATAATTTTGTTCACTAGCTGTATACCATGTACCAAGGAGTGGGTTTATATTGATATGTACAAAAAATCTTGGCATAGAAACGGATTGCAGTTTGGAAAGCAGAATAGAAAGCAATATTAGATAGGTGTGTGAACTGAATTTTAAGGAATCAATCAGTGTAATGATACTGTACGCATTACACAATGCTCTGTAAGTGGACAAAAATCATAGATGTCTGAGGCTAAACTACTTTTTTGTTTAAAACAAATATTAAGAATTGAAGCATATGGGTGATATTTGTTATTCACCTTATAAAGATAAGTAAAAATACAAGATAGAACATTGTTTAAATATATAAACAAAGATGTTCAAAGTGATGCAGTGTAAATTGTCATGTTACCATATTTTTTCCTTCAAACCCTTAAAGGGAAACACTAAATACATAAACACACGGACTCAAATCTGTTGTATAACTCCAGATACTAACTACTTTCAAAGCAGCATGGCAGTGCTGAGGTATTTATGGCATGATATTTATGAGAGTGGGAAACTGAAAAAGGAATTACTGCTCTTCAGGATAATAAATCCTGAAGATAAAATAGTGTCTAATCACCTCCATGTAGTCTGGAAAGTAGGGTGTTACAAAGATAAATTTAGAACTGGCTTGCTCCTTTATCTATTTTAAATTAAGCAGAGCATGAACAGTTAGTATGTGATGATGCTAGATGTTAAACTATACCACTAATTTAAAATCTTAATTCCTTAACTGTGTCTTTGGAAAATTTATTCAAGTGACTTTCAGAACAAAATCTTTCAACCCAAACAAACAAAGAGCTTATTTCACAATTCATATCTTGCTTTTTTCTTTGATTATTACTATTGATACTATGTTTTCTGATAACCAGCAAACATGTTTGGTTTGTAATGCAGGAAAATATTTTTCAAATATTTGCTACTTAGTGTGTTGGCACATGCTGAGTCCAGCTTTCTACTACCTTTATCATGTTAATGATATAGCAAGGGATGCAGAAAGCCTAGGATTTCACAGGAGAGGGAAACAGCTGACATTAAGGCACACTACTGTTTATTTTTATCTTCAGTAAAGGTCAGTCAAGCCCTTCTTAATAGAGGTCTACCAAAAGCAAACTTTGGCATTCCTTTAGTACATGCATCTATGTTGCCAGGATAGAATTGTATAACCCATTTTAAAATAATGGGATTTAAGCATGTTGAGAGAAGAATGGATTGGAACTTCCAGCCACTACTGAAGAGCAGCAAAGATCTATAGACTACAAAAAGTTTGTAATGTAATTGAGGTCCACAGCTATATAAGAGTGGGGAGATAGGATATTAGGAAGTGTTTGGGCGTTGCTAAGGAGTTTGGAGGATTAGTTAGGGATATTTATTGCTAGGAAATAACCAGTCCATGGATGTTTTCTCACCACTGCTTCCTGACCAGTAGAAGCAGTAAGTGCTCCAGACAGCTGATTGTCATAATTTATCTTTGGATTAGGCCTTACATCTTATTTTAAGATTGAACAGATTGCTGAAATCAGATCATCTTGGCTGCCCATCCAGCTTTTCTTCAGAAACCTGTGACTCTTTTCCATAACAGCTGCAAACTTGATTATCGTGAAATACATCTTTTTACCTTTTAAAATATGAGCCTTCAAATCAATCTGTGAATTTGCTGGGCTCTGGAATAAAACTGGTTTTCTGAATCATAATCTTGTGTGGTCCATGGTGCAAAGAACTACAAGTCATAACTGGTGCATAATCATGCAACATTTCTTATGAAGCATTGAAGTCTACTTTTAAATAGATGGGGGAACATTGCAGAGGAAGGGGCATTACAATGGGGTGATGGACCATAACTCCAAAACCACAGTATATTAAACTTTCCTGTGGGGCACTTAGGGTATATGCCATGCTAATTGTCAATGTTTGAGACCTAAGCAAAGTTTCAGTCCAAAATCTATTATAAACCCTTATACGCAGGGTATTATAAAGGAATTGCTGACAAAACATTCATCGCAATAACACAAATGGTGCTATTCTTACAGTAACATAGTAGCAGCATAGTATTTATGGTATACATTATTTATACAATGATGGCTGCAAAGTAGTTCGTTTCCTTCCCTTAAAAGTAGAAATCTTGGTTGTGTTAGGAAATTTGATAAACGTTTTCAAAATTTGAACCTGTGAATTATAATCTCCCAAAAAATGCTCAGCATTCCCAAAATGCCTCATGATTTTTTCTTTTAAAGAAAAAAAAATATCTTATGGATCTACAGAGAGTGAATTAGAGATTGAGACATCTTCTGCCACTAGAGAAAAAGATTCAGCTTGAGAATCCTAGTGTACTTAACAAAGACAAAGAAACAGACTTGAGTAGCTAGAAAGGAAAAGCAATCCACATGTGGCAGAAAATCCAAAACAGTTATTTTTTTTGTTTCTGATGCAGTGAAGTTCCAGTTAAAGTGACCATAGGTTTGATAAGAAACTAGTGCTGAAACTGTCAGCAACAGAACACATTTTTGTTGACTGAGAGTGCTGACAGCATAATAGACTTCTATGGAGATGATTATAATACACAGTGACTATGACTTTGGGAAACGTTATTTTTCAATTTGGCTAAACTGGAGAATGCTAAAATCTCCATTGATCCCAAAGTTCTGAAACAGATAAGATTAGTGGAAAATGCTCACATGCCAAATCTGTACGGTGAATGTTGCAAATGAAATTTTCAGATAACTCTCTAGCTAATCGTATGTCATCTGATCATTCTACTGCTTGATGCTTTTTCTCGAGCCAAAAACTAAATAATGACACTTTTGTCATCAGTGGGAAAGATTAAATTAAAGCATACATTCTTGTTCTGTATTTTTTCAAGACCTAACTGATTTAGTCTGCATAGTGCTGCTGATATGGGATTATGCTAACTAGAGTGAATAAAAGGGATGCTATCAAACTGAAAATCACATTTCTATCAAAAAATGTTCTACCCACTATTGTAACAAATAACCCCCAAAACTAATCTCTCCCAATTTTGGTAAAGAAGAAAATATTTTTCTTTTTTAGTTTTACTTCCTTTGTGCATTTAATAGTACCGTGTGTAATTGTTATCTGTTTTGTTGGTGCAGTCTGTGATTTCCCAGGTTTTGCAAAATGGTATTTTATCAGTAACTTGAGCAACAGAGTTGAAGCTGAATAGGTAGCAAGCAGCAGGCTTTTTGGGAGATTCTGATTCACAAGTTCTACTTTTAAAACTTTGACTTACCAAATACTCTAACATACCAGGGTTTCCACTTTATCAGGGGAAGAATCATAGAATATTAGAGTTGGAAGAGACCTCAGGAGGTCATCTAGTCAACCCCCTACTCAAAGCAGGACTAACCTCAGCTATGTAAATTTATATAGATAATGTAGTAACTCCCATGTGCCCCTGCCATAATTCAGATAGAAATGTGAACTACTTTGCAGGCTTCATTATTGCCTAAGTAACTTAGAGTAATAAAAATATGGTGCTATTACATTGTATGCTGCTAATATTTGTGTGTGCACAGAGAGAAAGAAGAGGAAAGCAGTAGGGATGTCTGATTTTGCTTTTGGGTCCATATAAAAGACCTTTCTAAATATAAACAGGTTAATAGAAAAATTAACATTTTTAAAAGGGTTTTACTGTATTGTTGCCCATTTGGCTGAGCAATGGCTGAAAATCCGTGTCTGTGAGGTAGCTTTTGTTTGGATTAGAAATCAGTAATATAGAGTCAGGATATTGTTTTAGGCCTTGTCTTTATACTAGGATCTTAACTGAAGCTGGCTAACTTGAGTTAAGAGCACAACTTTTTTTGTAGTGAAGACATGGCCTTAGTGTAAACCATTCATTTACAGAATTTACACAAATCCTGTTTTTCAGCAGTAGGAATAAAATGTGCACAGGCAGCACTTTTTACAGAAGTCTGAGGCCACACATCTGTGCCCTATCCTAAAATGATTCCCTACCTTTTGTTTCCCTCCAAGGACTTTCTCAGACTGATAGCAAAATGCAGACTCTACCTGAACAAGTTTTGTCCCAGTCCCAGAATCTGAAACATAGGAAACTCCATTATCTGAAAACCCCCCTTTGCACTGCATGATCTTGCCAGGCAGCTCCAGGCATCAGCCCCCTCCTTTGTCTAAAGCTGTTTTTATTATACAAAGGAGCTTCACTTGAGTGCTTAATATACCCATTGATTTTAATGAGATCTGCGATTTTCTTTGCCCTTAAAAAGGCATACTATTTAAATGGTTATCAGAAAATAATTACAGACTTTCTTGTTAATTAAAAATATTCAAGTGCCTTTCAGTTGAAAGAGAAACTGAGAACTTTTGCTCTTGTCTTGCCCCAGATTTTCTTCCTCCAAAACATGTATTGGATGTTAATAAATTTTTAAGATTGTGCTTGCAGCATGTTTGAAATGGCAGTTGAAATCAAGTAGAAGCTAACAGTTTATATATATCTAGAAGCTTTCTACATCAGCATTGATTCGAGCAGGACTAGAAATTCACTTCTCAAGCAAAGAATGGAAAAATACATCTATGTTTTTAACTGAAAACTGATCTATTTTCAGCATCCTGTTCAGAGTTAAAAAGGCCTCATGCACACAAAAACCATAGGAATAGGTTATCTGTTTCTGCTTGGAGAAATTTCCGCATATATTGCCTCTTAATACTAAAACTGACATTCAACTCTGTGTACCTCAAAAGCTTGTTTCTCATCAACACAAGTTGGTCCAATAAAAGATATTACATCACCCCCTTTATCTCTCTCAGATTCAGTGTACTGCTTATTACTTACCTGATACTTATTTCAGGTTTAATTTTCTGTACTGTAGTTGTCATGAAACAACATATACTGCCTCAGAAAATTCCACAAATACAACTCTCTTGCTTGCATAGTCAAAAGCTCATCTATGTAAATCGCATAATTATTGGTTCATGTGACTAGTATTATAATTATGTTAAAGTAAGACATTGCCGATACTACAAATGCTTTGCTGGTATAGCTATACGGGCTGAGCCCCAGTGCAGAGGTAGCTTATGCTGACAGAGGGAGTTTTTCTGTTGGTATAATAAATACCACATCCCAGAACAGTAGGCATGTCGTATGCAGTGTTGTTTTAGCTGTGTTGGTCACACGATATTAGAGAGACAAGGCGAGTGAAGTAATATGTTCTGTTGGTGAGAGAGACAAGCTGTCAAACTATACAGAGCTCTTCTTCAGGTCTGGGAAAGGTACTCCGAGTGTCACAGCTAAATACAAGGTGCGGACGGATTGTTTAGCCTAGGAAGCACATATTCTAAAGGGAACATTTAAGGTAGAGTGGCCCATTAACACCACAGCAGTCATAGGACAAGAAAGTTCATGATTTTTAGTGTCTATCAGAGTAATTAAATTCAGCCCCAGGCTCATCTTTTGAACATATTGTTCAGGTTTCCTGTGAGGATGAGGACTGGCAGGTCAGATATAGAGAGAGTGCTTTGTGAAAAGTATTCGCCCACTTTCCTGTGTAAGTTCATTTGAAGCGTAGTGATTGTCTCGTTTCATTCACATAATGGTTACTGGGGCATTTAGAACACTGAATGAGGTATACCACATTTTATGATAGGGATGTGTAGGGTCCATGGATCTTGAAAGGTCTGGGGGGGGGGGGAAGGAAGGGCTGTTGATCATTGTAGCTGTGGAGATGTCTGCAGTTTTTGCGTCTGTTCTGGCAGGGTCTGGTGCCACTTTGAGTAGGTGTGTTCTGGTCTGTTGGGACCTTGCTTATGATGATGAGCTGTGTAGAGGTTGGGAGGTTGTTGAAGGCCAGAAGTGGGGCTTCAGGAAAGATTTCTTTCAGGATGGGGTCCCCATCAAGTATGGGTTGTAGCTGTTTGATGATGCCCCATATGGGTTCCAGTGTGGGATGGTAGGTGACAATTAGGGGTGTGCTATCAGAGAGGGTTTTATTTCTGTATTGAAGCAGTTTCTCTTGGGGTATTTGGGTGGTTTGTTTCATGTTGCGATTTACTTCTCTGATGGAATGTCTCTGATGGTGAAGGAGTTTTGAGTGTGTTAAGGTATATATCCTAGACTTTCTCCTCAGAGCATATTCTGTGATCCTGAGTGTCTGGCTATAGATAACAGATTCCTTGATGTGTTTGGGGTGCTTACTGGACCTATGGAGATAGGTTTGGTGATCTGTGGGTTTCTTGTATATGGTGATCTGTAGGGTTCCCTTGTTGAAGCTGTTGTGGTGTCCAGGAAATTGATGCTAGTGTTCCAGAGAGAGTTTAATGGACAGTTGGTGGTTGTTGAAGTTGTGGTGGAAGTCTGAGGGAGTATTACCTGTCTATACAGAGGATAAAAATATCATTGATGTATCTCAGGTATGTCATTGATTTCATAGTGTATTTGTCCAAAACTACCACTTCAAGGCGACCCAGGAAGAGATTGGCATATTGGGGAGTCATCCTAGTACCCCAGGGCTGTTCCCGTGGTTTGGACAAAGTGTGTGTGTGTTGTTGAACGTAAAATTGTTACGAATGAGGATGAAATGGATGAGTTTGGTCATGTTTGGGGTGTATATCTGAGGGTTGTCCTGTATCTTGTAAATATTTGAGACAAGCAGCTATGCTGTCACTGTGAGGAATGTTATTGTATAGGGAAGTGACATCCATGTGGTAAGGATGGTGTTCTGAAGGAGGTGGTTAATGTTGTGGAGGAAGTCGGTTGTGTCCTGGAGGAAGCTGGCCCTTTGTGTGGTGGGTGGTTTGAGGATTGTTTCTTTGTGTTCTGATATTCCTACAGTAAGAGAGCAGTTGCCAGATATGATGGGTCTGCCTGGGTTCCCTTATTTGTGTATCTTGGGAAGCATGTAGAAGGTCTCTGATGTGTTTTTGTGGGGGATGAGTTTGTAGAGTTTTTCTTGGAGTTGTTTGGAGAATGCATTTGATGATATCCTTAAATTCCTGGGTAAACTGTGGTGTGGGGTGTCTTTGAGTTCTTTTTAGTAGGTGGTGTTGGAGAATTATTGGTTGGCCTGGTTAATGTAGTCATCATGATTAAGGACTAAGATGTCTGGAGGTTGATCACTATTTGGTGGTTAGAGTTCAGGGACTGTATATAACTACCTTCTCAGTGATGGAGAGATTGTGGTGGATGCGATGCTTAAAGATTTCAGTCAATTGTTTTCCTGAAGCAATCAATGTAATGAACAAGAGTGTGGTTTTGTCCACTCTCTATTGTCCAGTCAGATGATTCTTTTTTCTTACGGTTGTCAATGGGGACATGGTAATTATGAGTGGTGTCGTCACTGCTGTGAAAGAACACTTTCTGAGGCGAAGTCAGTGGAAGAATTCTTTTAGTTCTCCACAGGTTAGTATGGTATAGGTTCTAGGTATGTTGACAGAAACACTCTTCTGTCAGCATATCTGTGTCTTCAGTGAGGTTTTGCCAGTATGGCTATATAGTTTGGGGTATTTTGTTTGGTTTCCCCCCGTCCTCCACACACACCTTCTGACTGACATAGCTATCTTGACAAAACTTTGTAGTGTACTGCTGGCCTAAGTTGCATATCACATCTGATAATTTTTTAGTTATTGATATATCTTTTAATTTTGATTGCAATGTGATCACTAGTAGTTACAGTTCAAAGTTAGAAGCTTTACAATGGCTGTGATCTTTGAAAGAGGAGTCATCCTTACAAATTTACTGTTGCAATGCTTTTAACTGGTGTTGAGACAAAAAGTCTGGTAGCTTAAAAAGAGAGAGTTCAGACACCTTATGAAATAGTATCTTTTCATTGTATTTTAAGGTCTTTTTCAACAAATTATATGTTTAAGGGGGAAACTGCCACCAAACTGAGTAGTGAGAACTATGTTTGACACGTGCATTGATATAAATATATTTTAATATATATAAACAGTGAGAAAGCCTCATGTAGTGATGTCTAGCTACATAATATACTTCTTAAATGTTATGTGGAAAGTTTAATTCCAAAGGATGCCTATGGCATAACTGAAATGTAGATCCCTTCTAAGATGGAGGGCAGCAGCGACATTCTGCACAACAATGAAGGGGAGAGGAAATGTTGGCTATAGACACATGGGCAAATTCTATCTCTTGGGAAAAGTGTTATGGATGTTTAGTGTCAACATAGAGCAGTCAGGCCCTCCATGTTGTTTTAAATTATTTTTGTGCAAATGTAGTGCTAGTGAAAGATGTCATTGACAGCACAGAAGACCAAAATTCTCATTTTATCCACAGAATAAGTAATACACAAGCAGCAAATTACTAATGTTCTTATGCTGTTTGCCAACTCTGATATGGAGGAATGATTTCTAGGGGATAGAAGTTAGTTCATTTTCCACATTTTTTCAATCTGTGGTGTCTCTTTGATGGTCAGTAAGGATATCCATTCTTGTCAGTGTTTCAATGACGTTGTCCAGTCAGAGTGGAAGTTAGACTATCAAACTTATTTCACATAGGCCATTGAGCAAGGATTTAAGTTTGTAAAGGTCCAATATTTTCATTCTACTTTATGCAGGAAAGGTGCTTGCTACTTAATTTCCTGTATAAACATTTAGTTTTCATTTTACTACAAAATAGATAAATAAATTTAAAAAAATTAATCACTCATCGGAGCCAGAGTACCATTGTTATTTTACACATGCTGTAGAATTAAGTATACAGAATAATTTGTTCAAAGCTTTAAAAAAAGAAACGCAGTTTGTCTCTATAACTGTGATGCATGAGAAATCTCTCTTATGTATGAATTTTCCTGTCGTTTGAGGCTTAAAGGATACTGTTCATGAAAAGCATGTAAAATTAATGGGAATCTAGCTGTGAGATGTAAAACTATTTACATTCTAGACTTTATCTGAATCTCTTATGCACCATTTTTTTGGACAAAGGAATCGGGTGACTGTGTCTCACACTGTCACTTAAAATTAGTCTGCCTAGAGGAATTCAGCTTTGCAGCCCTGACTAATACATAATTTCACTCTTCTTCTGCAGTAGCTAAAGTGAGATTAGTCCTTTCTATTTTGAGGTTTCTTTAATGTTTAAATCCTTTGTCTTTTGGAAATCCAGTCATGGCATGGCAACATTTTAAATGAAAGTCGGCAGATTTTTGTTATCACCTTGGCTTATTATTTTCTAAAGATCAGTTGTGGTTTTTTAATATTCATCTTTGGATTTATAAGTGTAGTTATTCATGTTCAAAGCATATACTAATAAGGGTATTCAAGGTATCTTTGAAGGAGGATCATGAATTTGTTACAACTTTTTAAAATATTTATTGAGGATTTTAAAAGGAAATTTACATACTATTTTAGTAAATATCTTAAAACAATAAAAAATTTACAGCAAATAATATTCAGAAAAGCTTAATGAAATGAACAAAAATAAAAAATAAGGCAAAGAATGTTAATTTAGACTTTCTTAAAGTAAACATTCCTTTAAAAAAATGTATTAGGTACCAGACTCAGCTACCAGCTCAGAACCATACAAAAACATT
Source organism: Emydura macquarii macquarii (assembly GCF_026122565.2). Taxonomy (NCBI): domain Eukaryota; kingdom Metazoa; phylum Chordata; order Testudines; family Chelidae; genus Emydura; species Emydura macquarii. The sequence continues at coordinate 23,092,340 of NW_027131527.1, forward strand.
TCAAGTCGTCAGACTTAAGACTAGAACACTAAATCACTTCACCAATTTAATTCCATATATGCTCTTTTACTTATTGGTATGGTACAAAAAAATTTTTTTTTAAATATTGAGGAGATGGCACACAGCAAATATATCTGAAGTAGGTTTTAGATTTCACTGCTGCCTTAAAAGTGCGCCATGAACAGGTGGGAAGATAGAAGAGAACACTCTAAACTTTCAGCAAACAGAATGAGGGCAAATATACAGGTTTGGAACCACACTGCTGTGCTCAACTTACAGAAGCATTTGAATGTGCAGGTAAACTGTTTTCAGGCTTAAAATATTTGCATTCTTTCTAAAATCAGAAATTGTCATTGGAGACAGCATCCCATTTCCTGTATATCATAAGGGAAAAGAATGTGTCCTTATGGTACTCATAGTTTGTTCTTTCTTCTCACCCACCATGTATCAGAAGGGATGAGAGAGACAAGCTAGCCGAACTAAGGTAGGGCTGAACACATCTCTGAATATGATTCCTGTTCTGAATTTGTCAGAATGATTGAACTTTAGTAAGTATGCAGATGCAGAGCAACAGTAGGGTATGAAATCACTTAGATCATGTGTAGGTTTGTGGCATCTGCACACATACACATTTGAATTGCTAGTGCCTGACTGATGCAAAATCTTTAATTGGAACTGGTGCAGCCCTGCTTCCAAAAGCAAGAAATAGGTGTAATATTCCCTCTGCTTATGTAACATTTGAATTTCAAAATAGTGGCTGTATATCAGAGGAGGCAGTTTATTGCATTAATTTTCTGCACCTTCATTTAGAAGTTCTCTCAAATGCAAAAAAATTAATTGAAATGTGCTCTAAGCTGTGTGAAAATATTTTTAAAATTCATTAAATGGATCAATTCTATTGTAGCTAGAAGTCTGGAATGAGAGCTAAAAAAGTTTGGCTTTTTAAACTTTATTAAATGGGTCACTCAGATTGAAACTTTTCCACCTTCTTGGAGGAGTTGTATGCCTCTTTTTCTTCACCTACAATTAACAAACTAGCAAAAGATTGGATAGGGAATCAAAAGTACTGCAAGTCTATTTCAGTTTGTGGTGTGAAACCTAAACCTGGTTGAAAAATGAGATTTTTTTTTTTTTTTTTTTTTTGCCTATGGAAAACGTTGACTTTTCAGTGAAGAATCAAAAATGTAAAATTTCAGCTGAAAACTAAAATTCTTGATTCAGAAATGCTGTGGTGGTGCCTCATGGATCTTTTACTTCAGATGCCTCATGCCCCTATTGTCTCTTATAGGCCTGACTCCCTACCTGGTTGGAATACATCTGCCATGATGCACCATGGTCCTCTCTGTTGCTGAGCTGCCATGATGCAGCATGTGTCCTTCGCCACAGTGCAGCATGGAAGATGTCTGACTGAGAAGAAAACGGGACATGAGACAACACAATGGCATTTCCAGAATGAAATTTTTTGGGTTTTGGCCAAACTTCTTCAGTTTTCAGCTGAAAACCAACAACTTTTGGGGTGTTAATTTTTTTATGAAAAGCCAATATTTTCAATGGAAAGGAGACCATTTTTGCAAAAAACTTTTTGTTAAAAATCCAATTTTCCCTCAAACAGTTTTGATAGAAACTTTTTGGCCAGCTCTCTTGATAACCCATTATATCTGGAGTTCTGTGTCTGTGCTCATTTCAGTGACTGCATGTTGGGGAAAAAATAAAATGCATATTGGTAACATAAATGTGGACTTATATGGGAGCACTTCAGTAAATACAAGTATTATATATTAATTCTGGACTCCTCACATCTGAATTTCACACTGCATATTTTAAATGGATGAAGTTATTTTAATATACATTTAAATAAATGGTTATGCCTAAATCAGAAATTACAGATATGATCCCACAACAACTGTAACTCAGCCACTTTGCACAACACACACACACACACACACACACACACACACACACACACACACACACACACACACACACACACACACACACACACACACGGTGTACCTGCACTTTGGTTGTGGTGGTGGTTTTGTGGGAGCCACAGCTTTGAATTTCCAGACCTCTTTTATAAACTTTCAGCTATAATGTTGTGACCACTAATTGGATGTCTTCAAATATTTTAGTTTCCTGTGACTGAAACAGTCACCATAGCCCTCCTTTTGACATAGCTGTGGGGAAGAGAGAGACTGACTGCAGCCCCTCATTCCCATAACCAGCATACAGGTTGTCCCTGTGGTATTGACCTTGCTGTATGGTCCAGATAACATTTTAAAATCAAAATCAAATCAATTTAAAAATAAATAAAACAAATGGTCAATTTTAAGCAGCGATGCTCAGAACTCAATTTCCAGGCAGAGTAAGGGATTCACATTCAATTTCCCAACTATGAACCACCTCCTATGGTTTTAGCTGTGGAAAGAAGAAACCTTTCTTTATTCAGACTATAGTGCAATTGAAATATTATGAGAATGAGTGCCATGATGCTGGGAATCTTGAAAAGCTGTTTTATGAGATTTTTGTCTATTTTTGGTGTTAAAAAAAAAGGGGGGGGGAATAGCTCATGAGATTTTTGGCACCATTAAACCTGGACACACTTTCTGTGTTTCTAGCTCAGACATTAGCCTAAATCTCATTTGGACATGCTTCTGAACACTACCTAATGTTTTCTTGGCTGTGTATGAAAATCAGAGAAAGGCAGAGGATAAGTTCAACACCAACCCTCCTGGAGGATATTTAAAGATCCTACAAGATGATCTGTGAAATTCACTGTATAATTGCATGCTACTACATAAGGAATGGCTGAGAGCTTTGTTGCCTAGCAGCCAAAGTTATACCTCCCAAACCACATGTTGTGATGTCATCTCTGAAAGGGAATAATATGGTCTGTCCAGAGACTTGCCATTTAAACACAGGTTGACATAATTATGAAAAGATGTTAGTGCATTACAGTTGTGTCAAAGTACATATTAGCTTCTGGTTAAAAAGCTTGGTTGGAGTTATAATTCAAAATATTATTTGTTTTTTCCTGATACAAAATACATATTTGATTTAAATTGCATCTTGTGTGATATAAATCTTCCTTATGCAATGTTATCTTCAGCATGGAGCAAGTTGTCTTCATGGATATTTTCCAGTTAACTTTTGTATAGTTAGAGTTCTGGGAACATCTAGTACCACAGGATTCTATTCCAATAGAAATAAAAAGTTCATGCTTGGGAGTCCATGTGAGCAAGAAATATCTCAGAGATCTTAATTTACAGATTGGTAATTAATACAAAAAAGGAACAATCCTAAATGCTGGTACTGAAAAGGATAGATTTTATGCAATGGATGTTAGTAGTAACAATATGTAGCACTTTATATAACACTCCACATGTTCAGAACACTTTAAACATGAATTCTAAAATAAATAGTGTAGGTTTCTTATCTCAAGGTGATTCTCTCTTCTGACTCTGCATCCCTAAATATTTTGATGAATGTGATTTTTTCTGATTAATTTAACTTTGTCAGGTATAAATGTTTTCAATTCTATATAGTTTCTTATGTGTTCATCAGTGTAGTATCTGAATTTAGCTTCAGTTATTGAATCACAGCTTTTAATTATAGTGGAAACCTGATTATCTGGAGGTCTTGGCTGTCCAAAGGCATCCAGTCAGAAGGTTTGGAAGTCCTGTGTTAGCCGTCTTAGAGAAGCTGATTGGGTGGACCAACAGAGCTAATGGGAGTGGCTGTCATGATCCCAAGGTTTACTGCATAGAATGTCATCTTCAGAGACTCCTTGCAGTTTCCTTATTTGTCAGAAAACATGCTCTAGAGGAATGAGACAGCACTGGCCCTGCAGCAATTGCAAGCCCCATGTGAGAGAACTGAATTCTGCCTAACCAGGGCTGCATTTATAGTCTAGCAGCTGAATAGAACAAGCCAATGATTTTTTGTTTAGGGTAATTTTAATTGGATCATAACTATAATGAGTACAATATTTAGCATATCAAAAAATGACATTCAGGTCTTGCTGCCACATGTTGAACAAACCTTTACTCTTAAGTAAGAAAATTAGGAACATCTGTAGATTCCAATAATCATTCCAAACCTTTCCCCACATCTTGAACTAAATATTTGAGGTTCAGAATTGCCTTGCTTTCTCCCTTCCTGTCACATCCCCCAACTGCTTTTACTTTACTATTGCTGTTCATTTTACGTGGAAGACATTCAGATACTGTGGTGAATGAGGATCAGTATAAAACACTAATCTGGATACATATTTTTCTTTTCTAATCTCTTTAAATTTCTATAGAAGGCAGTCTTCAAAAATTAATCAGTTTGGTGTTTAGGTGTTAACACTTTGAACTGTGTGGCTTTTGTAGATATATTCCATGGATTTTAATTACAGGGTGTCAAAGTAGATCACATACAGGTATTATAGCTATAGTTATTGCAACCTTTCCAGTATAACTCCAGGTTCTCAGAAAGTTGCCCATAAATTTCTGAAACTCCCCTTCTAGGATGAAATTTTAAAGACCTGTCCTCTGCTTAATGATAATACACCTGATGCATTAAAAACTACTGTGCAATCTTTCTTTGAGTATTTGTAAAATAGGGAGATGGTGAGTAGTAGAAAGTTGAAGTCTTTTAGGGAAATAGCCTTTAGAAGGCAGAGATGCTGTGTGATGTCCTTGTGAAAACTTGATTTTGAACACTATAAATTTTCATAGTGCATGTGCATGGCATTCCTAGTGCATGTACAAAATTTAAAAAATGTGAATTAAATAAACAACAAAAAATTGGCAGTAACTCTGCACTAACTACTTCAAAATTCTACTTGAGCTCCTCTTCACTGCTGCCTCCCCAATAAAGCTTGGGAGTGCAAATAGGCTTAGCAAGGTGCCCTGAATATTATTATACCTTCAGTTTGATGTACTAAGGAGCAGGAAAAGACACTGAGTCAAAGGCCTCTGATTGATAATATTCTGTTAGCAGTCCTGTGTTTGAGAGGAATGCTAGCTCCAGCAGTTGCTACAGAATTACATGGAGAGGAACTCACGAAGGTATGCAAGGTCCAAACTATGAAGGTGAAAGTCAATATCAAAACAGTCAGTGGGAAATCATCTTGTAACTACTTCTAATTATGCAGCACACGTGTAACACAAACTACTGAAATCTCCCACAAATGGGCAGCTGCATTCAGTACTACCTGTAAATTACTAGATGGTCTTAAAAATCTAATTTAGCATAGTAGCATTGCAGTAATTCATCTTAGAGGTAACAAAGGTGACTTTTGGGGGGCTCTGCATTCAAAAGCAAAGGTATTAAGCATAAATGATTAAAAGCTTTTTTGTCACTTGCTGCTGTTAAAATATCCAGAGCAACTGGGATCCAAGAATACCTCCAATTTACTAAAACAATGTCAAATTTAAATATATATTATTAAAAATAAATCAGTTGAATCTACTGCATAGAAAACTTTGACACACCTATTTCATATTATTTTACTCTCTGTTTTACAAAAATAAATGCCAGTTGGAACTTCTTGAACAGTAGTCAAACATGAGGAAGTGTAAGTTTTTTCTTAATTGACTGATCTCCAAGCCATCATTTTGCATTTTAAAGTTTAAAGAAATTCATGCCAAAACTTTTATTCCAAAATTTAACCTGTTGGTGATGTGTTACGAATATCTGAGGCTTAACTTTATACTGTACATAAGCTTGTCTCATATCTCAGTACTCTCAACTAAAATAAAAAATTGATTTAGAATGTGATAGTATCTTATTAGCAGAATATTTGTAGTTCAAAAGACACTTTAATTCTCAATCCATAATCTTTCAGTTGTTTATAGCTTTCCCTCAAGATTACTTTATTTTCAGCACTTTTTTAGAGGGAACAGTTAAAGGTCTGAGTCTTTGAGTGATCTAAGCATGAGAAAGTTTCATGATCTAAAAAAATGTAGTAATCATTTATATATGTGGCAATTTAAAAGCACAAATTAAGTAAATTGTGGTCTTCAATGAGGAATGTGTATGTTAGTAAGTTTAGATTTAGAAATATATTTAGGAAATAAAGCTACAGTCTGAATGAGAATATACATTTTTTACCTTGCCAACATTTGTATATTCAGGATAGAAATATTCAGATTATCTGCATGCAGGTTTTCATTCCATGGACCCTCCCAGGTAGTATTTTTCCCCCTTGTATATTCTCTGAAACTGCCTCAACCCCACCACTTTATTTAAGATGACAAACCCTTGTAACAGCACAAATACAGATCTGTTATAGTTGTGGGCTAATCTTCCACAAATTTTTCTGCTTTTCCAGTCGTTCTGTATTCGTTTGGAGCCTTTAATGTATGTAAAGAAAACAAAATTTCTAAAGACTGACTTTCTCTATTATGATACAACACTGTATGCAACATCAAAACAAAAATAAGGGTCGTGGTTGGGAAACCTGCTTTCTCGATGTGATCTTATGGCAGGGTTCCTTATGAAAGCATTTCATTGTTGGAATAGCTTCAGTACTGTTAGCAACAATATTACACTTTTATTACCCTCTGTACATTGGGACAAATAAAGCAATTACGAGTCTTAATGAATTATCAAAACAAATTGCTTACAAGATCATTGCAGTTCTCAGATTGTAATGTCTTTTTTGACATATTTTTCAAAAGTTTTCATGTACTATTTTTCTTTTTCTTTTTGTGCCTTTGTCCTTTCCAAGGTTATGCCTTTTTGCTGTTCCAGGAAGAAAGCTCTGTACAAGCGCTGATAGATGCCTGTCTGGAAGAAGATGGAAAACTTTATCTATGTGTGTCAAGCCCCACCATTAAGGACAAACCAGTAAGCAGTGTACAAAGTGCCTTGGCTTTTAACCAACCTGTTATTCCTCTTGCCAGTTCAAAAGCAAATAAATGTGCAAGCATTTTCCCTCTGGTGTAACTGTTAAACTAATTATGTTGGTGTTCCTTTATGAGGCTTACCTTCTGACGTTAGCTTAATTTGTTCAGAAGCTAATGCCACAGTTTAATTAAACTTTTATGTTGGTACTTCCAGTATCATATGCTAACAGAATGTGTCCTGTTACAATGTCATCTATAAAAATGAGTATACACTTTAGTTTCTTTGCCGATGTCTTTTTATTAACACCCTCCCCCAAACCCCATGATTTAAAATAGAAAACTCTTTAATAATCTAGGCAGCCTTGCCAGTACTTCATCTCTTTCAATTCTGCATACGCTAGCTAAGCAATTTATAATCTTGCATGTCTTTCACTTACTGTAGCGAGTCTGCTTTGACATAGATTTGGTTCATAAAAGCTTTATTAAAACCAATGAAAAACATATAGTTATGCACTTCTGATGACAAATGAGGAGTAGGATAATACCAGAAAGAAGGAAAACACGTTTTCCTTGCTGAGTCATTTTGCTAGAGCTAATCAAATTTTAACTGGATCCTTCTAAAAGGATTTTTTAAAATAAACATATATTCAGGCAAATATTCATTGCAATGGAAACCTAAATATGTTTTGTTTCTAGTATTGTTCAAAATGTGTTGCTGGTTGAATATCTGATACTTTTTAGTATTTTCCCCTTTTAATCCTAAATTACTCTGTATGGTTCCATTGACACTCCCTATAATCAAGGATGAACAATTATTCCTATTACTAATGAATCTGTTAAAAAATGAACTATTGGAAAAGATCTAGCTACTAAGATAATGTTTCTAAATTATCTAGAAAGTAAAGTGGCGTTGCAAATGAAACCCTGGCTTTTTGTATGTAAAAACCAAGCATTCTTATGTAGTCTGCAGTCAGAAATGAGTTGGTGGATAACAACTTCAGTGGCTTGCATGCAATGGTGAATTACATACAGTTTTACTTCAGCACAACTAGCTCATATTGCTCAGGATTGAGCTAGAGTAGAGATGTAATCTTATTAAACGAAGTGGTCCATCCTGTTTATAACTGCCAACGGGACGTTATGAGAAACTCTCTGGAATTGCTGTCACTGTGTTAAATCCTGTATATAGAGGATTTTTCCTATACTACCAGTTTTAAGTGGACAGGTATACGTAAAGAGGGGTGAAAAACTGTATCTGTGGTGTTGTTTTTAAGTCTGACTGTAATCTTAAGTAGTTGGTACTTTATACATTTATAGAAATGACAACAAATACCAACTGTCAGTTCAGGCGATTAGTGTAAAGCACTTCTCTAAACTTTCCAGTCCATGTAGCCTGGGCCTAGCTTTCTGTTTCAAGGGGTAATGTCAATCATTTACCAGCTGTTGATATCTGTAATCACGTGCACAACTACTAATTTGTCCATTCTAATTTTTTTTTTTAATTGGACACACTGAAGGGTTTGGGTTTCAGTCTTATAAACATTTAGTCAGTGGGGCTAGTCATGTAAGTAAAGTAATGTGTGTGCTTAATTTTTGCAGGATTAGGGCCTTAGTCTTTATGTAACTGTAATAATTAATATCTGTGTTAAAGTTAATATATTATATGCATAATCTTTCCAGAGTACTTATCACCAGATTCATATAAAAGGCTCACAGGGGCCTTTTTGAATCAGAAGATTAGACCTTGCATGGGTGAATGAAAACTGCAATGCAATGGCAAATTCAAATTATGCTTACGCATTTTGTTTATTCAGTGGGTTGTGGTGAGCAGGCTTATCCAAATGGCTCTTGAGCAGAGTTCTTAGTTTGGTACAATCTGAAGACTTTCTGTCCAAATGTCCACCATATGGCTGCTTAACTAGCTGAACAAGTGCATTTCCATTTAAACAATCCTCTTAGCTTCAACATAGGAATTAATTCGACTTCCTCTCCCCTCATTTTTCAACTTTTAAAATTGTTTGCAACTAGAAGAAAGCTCAATATTCAACCTGCATCCTTAAGTTCACACTATAAATGGTAAAGCTTTGAAGGTCCTTTTACATATTCCACTTTCCTAAAAAAGGAGGCTGGAGGGGAGAGCAGAGCAGGGAAAGAATGGGGTAGCTGCATTTGCGTGAGGAAATCTAACTCAAGCCTGGCCTCTAGAGGTGATAAATGTATTGTCCACCTTTTTCAAGTAAACACTGCAAGCCGTATCTTCTGAATACCTAACTAGATGATATACTTGCGTTGTTTTTACTTTCGCATTCTATCATTTTATTATTTTATCTTAAAAAATGAATGTCAATGTGAATCTAATCAGATTTTACACAAGGAAACGCTTAGCAGCAGTTTCTTAATTCTTATTCTTTTTGTAAGATAAGTTAGTAATGAGGTAAAGATAAAGTTGACATCTTTCTTTCAGGTGCAAATTCGACCTTGGAACTTAAGTGACAGTGACTTCGTAATGGATGGTTCTCAGCCGTTGGACCCAAGAAAAACTATCTTTGTAGGGGGAGTTCCACGTCCCCTCCGAGCTGGTGAGTAGAAATAGAAGAAAAGTTAGGCCAGACCGTACTGTCAGTAATTGAATTCAGATTCTAAAGACAATGATATTCCATCTGTTTCAGAGATTTTGCAGAATTTCTGGTTTACTGTCTAAGCATGTCAGTTTCTGCTGTCCTTTACAGTAATCATATAACTTCTGACTTTTGAAATTTAGTAGTAGTTAAGATAATGAATCAATTGTTTAATACTAGAAATTTAAGTAAAACTTTAAGGCTCAAATTTTCATAACGTCCTTGAATTTGGGTGCTGCGTTTTTTTAAGGTGCCCAATTCAATTAAGTACTTTAAGCTCCCACTGACTTAAATTGAAGTTGTGGTTGCTCAACATTTCTGAAAACCAGACCCAGTTCTTTAAGCTCTAATGAGGCCATTTAAAAAAAATTGGCCCTAACTACTTTTGTCTAGATTCTTTTTTAAGGCCTGGTATGAAGTGTAGTTCATATTTGAAAAATGCCTTCAAACAGTGAATTTAGAATTTTTCCAGGGCAAGCCAACCCATTTTTTGATATTATCATAGAATCATACATAGATGATTGGGTTGAAAGGGGCCTCAGGAGGTCATCTAGTCCAACCCCCTGCTCAAAGCAGGACCAAACCCAACTAAATCATCCGAGCTAGGGCTTTGTCAAGCCGCACCTTAAAAACCTCTAAGGATGGAAAATCCACCACCTCCCTAGGTAACCCATTCTAGTGCTTCATCACCCTCTTAGTGAAAAAGTTTTTCCTAATATCCAACCTAGACCTCCCTCACTGCAACTTGAGACCATTGCTCCTTGTTCGGTCATCTACTACAACTGAGAACAGTCTAACACCTAAAGGCTGCTATCAAATCCTGCCTCATTCTTCTGTTTTGCAGACTAAACAAGCCTAGTTCCCTCAGCCTCTCCTCATAAGTCATGTACTCCAGTCCCTTAATCATTTTTGTAGCCCTCCTCTGGACTCTCTCCAATTTATGCACATCCTTTCGGTCGGCCCAAAACTCAATGTGATAATGCAAATGAGGTCTCACCAGTGCCAAATAGAGGGGAATAATCACTTCCCTTGATCTGCTGGCAATGTTCCTGCTAATGCATCCCAATATGCCATTAGCCTTCTTAGCAATAAGGGCACACTGTTGACTCATATCCAGCTTCTTGTCCACTGAAATCCCCAGGTCCTTTTCTGCAGAACTGCTACCTAGCCAGTTGGTCCCCAGTCTGTAGCAGTGCATGGGATTCTTCCGTTCTAAGTGCAGGACTCTGCACTTGTCCTTGTTGAACCTCATCAAATTTTTTTGGCCCAATCCTCCAATTTGTCTAGGTCACTCTGTATCCTAGCCCTACCCTCCAGCATATTTACTACTCCCTCCAGCTTAGTGTCTTCTGCAAACTTGCTGAGGGTGCAATCCATGCCATCCTCCAAATCACTAATGAAGATGTTGAACAAAACCGGCCCCAGCACTGACCCCTGGGGCACTCTGCTTGTTACCAGCTGCCAACTAGTCATTGATCACTACCTGCTGAGCCTGATGATCTAGCCATCTTACTATCCATCTTATAGTCCATTCATCTAAGGCATACTACTTTAACTTGCTGAGATATTGAGATGTTAATTTGCAAGCTTCTAACATGAGTTTTAGAGTTTAATTTAGAACATTTTAAATCAATACAGTAAATCTTCTTCTTTTTTCTGAATCTTCTGGGTTTCTTGTACACTGACGGTATCTTTTACCTTTGACCAATATCTTGGTTGCTTATTTCAGACTGAATCCCTACTGCCAGTTTGTGTATTCACTATCTAAAGTATGACTTTTCATATTTCATTAAAGAATCTGAGAGAACTTACTAGTTATGCTATTATTGCACTGTCCACCTGCATGGAGCAGGAGTCTGTTTTGTTTAGTAGAATGACTCTAACTTGTGTTTTTTACACTAAAAACATAGAAAGTGGCATATACAGTCATCACTTAGTGACACTTTTGTATCAGACAAAAGTTATGTAATTAAACAAATGTTACTTGTGTTATGAATAACACCTCCTCCCCCCTCACAATTTGTAGTAGTTACTAGAGTTAGAATACAAATTTAGTTTACTTTTTTACACTGCACCAGGGAAAATGAAAATAACTAGTCAGTTTCACTTTCAAGGTTCTTATGCACTAGCACAACACATCAATGCTTGAATTGGTGTAGTCAGTTCGGGCAGGCAGAAAACCTTTGATGCCTCTTACACGGACCCATAAAGAGCTGGTTTTATGAAGGTTTGTTCTTCACTCCTCCACAAAAGATCGCTTCCCCCTTCCAGTTCTACCAGGAACCTAGATTTGCTCAGTGCTGACTCAAACAGGCTGACTGAGGGTTAATCTGTCCCTTTTCCATCCCTTCCTAACTACCCTGTTCTGTACTGCCTCTTCCCCACCCCAGACAACCTGTCCTAACTTGTAGATGTGTTATATGTTATAAAATATAATAGCTATATCCTGTCTTAAGAGTGGGAAAGAGCAGCAAGTGATTGCAAAAGGGGTCCCAATCAAGCAAATCTGTAGAGAGTGGTAGAGGTTCTAGAACCGTCGCTGTATGTTGGAAATATTAAGGGGAATGTTTCAAATCTATACAAATCAATGTATATGTTAAAAAATACACTTTTATAATTAGTTATTGTGTGGGGGTTGTTTTTAAAAAACCTAAGTTTGAGGACCAATTTTTACCTGATAGTGTCCTTTTAAGGTTTTTCAGTTTATTATTTATTATTATTATATTTGTATTATCATAGTGCCTGAAAGCCCTCCTCCTGGACCAGGACCCTTTGTGTTAGGCACTATACAAAAATGTATAGCCTCTGACATCAAAACACTTTATAGAGACTGCTAAATCCCAGTGGGCCCAAAAATTAGGTCTGGTTAAATAAAATAAAATATATAATATTTTAAAGGATTGTTAAAAACTTACTATTAATATTGTACACATTTTAATGAATTGTTTGGATTTAAAATATTGCTCTATGATGTTTTCAAAATTAACATTGCTGCAGTGAGTTAGTGCATGAGAATCTAAACATGGAACTGGCTAGAAATGGTCTATAAACAAACTAAAATGGGCTATTTTTCCACAAGTGGAGCTGAAAGCTAACATTTGTAACATAGATTAGGATGTTGTTTTTTAAATAACAAAATTTTAATCTGACAGTGTCCTTTTTACAAACTCACTAAACCATAAATGTCTATTGTCAGCTGTAGTGTAGTACTTTCTTGAAGTTGAACACATCACTAGTAAAATTGGTTCTTTGCCTGAATTTCTCTGTCTAGAAACTCTCTTAAGACTTTCTTGAGATTCCTTTCTAGGCACAGAGTTGCTTACTACCGGTTATGCCCATGCAATCAAACTAACTTGAAGTCTTAAAATCATGATCTGAGGACTTCAGTAACTCAGCCAGAGGTTATGAGTCTATTACAGGAGTTGGGTTGGTAAGGGTCTGTGACCTGTGATGTGCAGGGGATCAGACTAGATGATCACAATGGTCCCCTCTGGCCTTAAAGTCTGAGTCTATGAACATTTTACATAGTGCCAAAGTACTAGACTACTTTTGGTGGCTTGCCACTATTGCACTAATGCACCTTTGAGGACAAGAGATGTTTTCTTCTGTTTTGCATGAGATGGACTATCTGGTTTTTAAAAAAAATATATCACTGTTTTAGATCATTTTCAATTCCAGTTTTTCTAGACTATCTATGTAACCGGATTAGCTTCTGAGCTGTCAAGTTACAGGCTGTCAGAAAACGAGAGAAAATGTAAAAGAACTCTATGCTTCTGTTGCTAGATTTACAAAAAACCTTAAGAAATTACTGCTTTGGGGGAACCTCAAAGGCAACATCATTTGGAGAATCTAAATGCTTTCTCTTACTTATTCATTTTTAATTTTTAATTATCCCTGGTGACACACAGTGCACGTTTGACATAATGCAAGTTTCCATTCCATTCTTTATATATTCTCATTCTATGCTTTACTTTTCAATCATTTTTGCTGTCTCCTCTCTAAGGTATAGTCATAATTGAACCAAGGCTCAGAAAGTTAAGCATATTTTCCCCACTGATGTTTTTCTGTTGCTACTTTAGTACTAGTACTACATTTCTGAAATATCGGGACAAAAAAAAGAATTATGGAAAACCAGGTGTCTGGGAAAATATTTCTAGTGACCTTCCCAACAGAAGTTTATGGTATACTCTTGTATAGTACCTATATGACATATATTGATTGTAAACCTAAAGCATTCATCTCAACAGGTAACAAAGGAATATAGAAAGAGAAGTAGTAAGTTACTCAAAACTCCTTTCTCTCTGGTACAGGATTTATTCCTTTAAATTTATTTAGAAGTTCCTGCTTTGCTGGACTTTTCTAAATGGTATCTCTGGAGAGATAACAAGAGAGAGTAGCTACCAAACTGTGGTCAGTTTAGGAGATGACAGGTCTGTAAACCCAGATATCTAAATATCTTCACAGTACTCACAGTATGCCAAACACTGTTTTGCTTTGGTAATCGCACTTGGATTGTCTTTGTTTTCAAAGCCAAAGATTGTTAAGCTTCCCTTTACCCATACAGTTTGTTACTTCATATCATGAATTCAGTACATGTGGTGTGACAAGGCAATTAAATGACACAATGAACCAGATGCAACATATCATGTTTAAATTTTTTTTTATTGTTTTTTTTAAAGAGAAACCATTTAGTTTGCCATTAATTAGCTCCTCTCCCCATTTGGAAATGCTCAGACCTAAGGGATTTTTGTGACGCTGGTGTAGAATAGGTTTGTCTCTGCATATATATGGTATATAGGAAATAGATGATGGTGAGCAGTATGACTTCAGAAATATGATCATACTTTAAAAATGTGGTGTCATAATTTGAATGGCAGAAAGAAATGGAGCTAGAAGTGGCTTTTGATGGGTCATCCATAACGAGAACATTTCCAGTCATTCTGTCCACAATCATGTAATCAGGTTATACAGCTTCTGATTTGTTTAATATTATAGTTTGTACAAGTACTTAGTATTCTATAGACTGTTTTAATTAACTGTTGGATGTTCTGGCTTGCGTATGCTGTCTAATGGGTGCGGTTATTCTTGGAGTTACGGTTTCATTATGTTGTGTGTTGGTTTCTTCAGTTCTTGAGCAGCTGTCCTCTGAGGAATCATATATTTCAAAATTTTATTTTGGCAGTTTTCTTGTTTAGAATAGATAATTGCCATTTCTGTTTGTCATTCATTTGTGGGGTGTTCTATTAATTTTTTAAAAACTTAAACAACTAATATGGTGGTGCTAGAATATCTGACAATATGGAAAAGTTCTGACGGGAGTCAATGTCTTCTAAAAATCCCTCCTGTTCGTGGGCGGGGAGGGTTGTGGTGCGTGTGTGTGTAAAAACAATATATGCATGTAACAATTTGAATGATATAATATTCAATACATCATTCAAAATTACATATATAAATATGTATATAATGTACATAATGGTTGTTATATCAACATAACTCATTCACAAGTGAGAATACATTGTGGCAGGTAAGGCTGCAAAACTGTTTCCATTGCAACCCTTGTTCTCACATGCTTTTCTGAATCATTCATCTTTTGGAATTAAGTTTTCCATATTTGGTTTCTCCCCAAAGATGAATTTTCCTCTGAAAGTTTGAAGGGGATGGTGGGAGGGGACGGGGAAGAATAATTAGCTGTTTCAGTTGAAAGACTGAAAAAATCTTTTCCTCATTGGAAAAACAAACAAACATATTCTTTAAAAATCTGCTTCAATACCCACTTAAGTCTAAAACAAATATGGGAGCATTTCCATTGACTTCAGTAGATCAGGCCCTGAGTTAGCTAGAACAAAAATGGTCGATGTCTGAAATGTGGCACAGTCCCAGCCCTTAATTTAGAACATGATTTCCCAAGTCTGGGGAGTGTGGAAATTAGGTTTCATTTAACAAAATTAAGAACTTTTGAACTTAACTAGATTTTCATTCCTCATGTCAGTATATAAAGCTGTAAAGTGCCCAGTTTGGGACAGATGTGCTTACTTGACTGTGCATTTAGCTAATGGTACCCAAGTAGTTAGAACATGCAATTGTTCTTGCATATATTACAATAATTTCTAGTTTTTTCTTTAAAACAAAAACTCTGAGGAAATAAATGCACCTCTAAGATTAAGTGGTTAAAATGACAAGTCAGGAAATGCAAAAGCTGAGGTTCTACAAGCAATGCTAATTTGTCTCTTTTGTGTATATATATGGCTGTACTTTTATTTCTATTTTTCTCATTAACATATAGCTTAGTATGTTACTGTTTTTTGTCAGTAAACATATATCATACATTATACATAATGCAGTAGGGATGAGTTAACCTTACTGGGGGGGGAGGGGGAGAAATCTGTATTTTCTGACAGCGTAATTTGTAACTATTTAACCTTCACATTACACTAATGCACTTTTTGGAATCAAATGTAATATATAACTGATATGACACTCTGCTTGGGGTACATAACCGTATCCCAGGAAAACTTTTACTTACCACTGTCACCAATTTCTTTGCACTTTTAATATATTTCAGATAAGTACCCTTATATTCTTTGACCAAACCAAATTTCAGGTTCCTTTTTCTGTTTTTCTGAAGTACTGGAATTAGGGCAAATAGTCTATTTTTAAAGTTGCAGGCCATGCATAAAACCTTCTTAGTGATGTTGAGTCTACAATATTTAATAATTATTTTCTCACAGTTGAACTGGCAATGATTATGGACCGTTTATATGGAGGTGTCTGCTATGCTGGCATTGATACGGACCCAGAATTGAAGTACCCAAAAGGTGCTGGCAGAGTGGCTTTCTCCAATCAGCAGAGCTATATTGCTGCTATTAGTGCTCGCTTTGTCCAGCTCCAACATAATGACATTGATAAACGGGTAAGTAACAACAGCACAGAATGGAATGATTGCTGCTGCTGCTGCTATTGTACAGGAGCTAAAAAAGATCTTTTTAATTTTTTTAAAATCATGTGGGAGAAGATTGTGGGCTGTATTCTCCATCTCCTATTTACTAATTCTTTAAAAGCCCACTTGAGGAGCACGATGAAAATGATGGGCCTAAACATCTAGCTTAAGAAACTTTCATGTCAGAAGCAGGAAATAGTTGGCTATATATTTTTGGTTTGTTTTTGTTGTTTTGCTTACCTTTTTGAAGGTGAAGCATGGTAGAATTTCCTAACTTTGTTCTCTTCAGATGGATGTTCTTTTTTCTTGGATCTACAGTTGGTCAGTGGCTGGGATAGACCTTGTGGCTTCTCTGATGTTAGCACTGAGCAGGGAAATACTGCTACATCCCCAAAATATGGCTGGGTCTTGGGGTTCCCAAAAGTCAAGAGACCCATGGTCATAGATGTCACTGAGGTCAAAAGCATCTTGAGGCTTACTTACCTGTTAGCAAAGTACTATGAGATCCTCGAAAGAGAGTCCTATAAATGCAAATTGTTATTGTTACATTCATATAAAATACTGGGTCACAAATGACTGGGAAAAGCCATAAAGTGAATTAGTACGTTTCTTTTTTGTTGATGTCCTCCATGTTCAGACTTACATGAAATTATTACTTATCTCCCAAGAAGCCAATAATTTTTCTGGACCTCCAGACTTCATGTCCGATAAAGAATGTTAGTTTTGAGAAGCAAAAACTTCTGAAATTCATTATTATAATGGAGCAATTTCTTTGTATCATCTGAAGACAGATTTTCAGAAACTAAACTGTGTGTAACTATGGAACATTACTGCAGTCGCCTATGCAAAAACGCCAGCTGGGTGTAGAATATAGAATGTAGAATATGTCTATAGCTACTGAAACTGTATATCCAATTGTGTGTGCAAATTAGGCACATATTTCTGAAGACCTAAAACATTCACAGTAATTTAACAAAACACAATGTATGCTGCTGATACATATAATCATCATTGTGGGTGGCATCTCTTTCTGGTAGTGAGTGGGCAGATGTGGATTGAGTTTGGGAGGTTAACTCCACTTTTTTCTATTTTTACTTCTGATTAGAGAGGCACCAAAACCAAAATAAAATAAATTCAAAGTGCATAGTGTATCTATTTACATGAAGTTCTTAATACTAGCAGTAGTCTGTTTGACATGCAGGATGGCACTCTAGACCAGCTTGTTACAAGCAGTACTACTAGTACAATATAACTTCTCAACAAAAAAGTTATAGCTGTTCCAGATAGTAGTGTAATATAATTCACTAAGATAACTTTATTTCAAATAATAAAATTCACATTTAGAAGGTGAGCAAGATAAATCAGAGTAAAATGTAGACTTCTTTGCATTACCAAGTCACTTTCGTGTAACTTCAAGTCTCTTGTTTAACTTAATATTTAATGTTTCCTGAATATTTTACATTCATACCTGAAAGTTGACATATTTAAGCATAGCCATTGCAGTCTTATTTTTCCTGCTTCGTACAGATGATGTTGGAGAAATACAAACTATGCAGCTAAGAACAAAATTATTTGTAAGAAAAAACATATGTAGGTTGTACTTAGAGTTCTATTTAATGTATTTAGAACTATTCAAAACAGTCCTACTTTGACTGACACTAGAGGCATTATCCCATCAAAAATTTACAGAAGAAATTATCTTCCCCCTCCCTCAAGTCACAAAACTAACTTCTTATTAAGTTAGTCTTGACTTCAGCCCTAGTGCACATGGCTGATTTATTGAGGGTTGCAAACAGGAACATTCATGGGAAATCAGTCACATTATCAAAATAATTTATTATTAACAGTTGTAATAACTGTAGCGCCTAGGGTACTTGGGCTCCATTGTGCTAGGTGCTGTGCAAACAGAAGAGACGCAGTCCTTGCCCCAAAGAGGTTACAGTCGGAGCCTGTCTACATGGACATTTACTTTGCAGCAAGCTGGGGTGTGAATCTAGCTTGCACTAGTCTGCTACGCACTGAATGTCTCTTCGGCCTTCGCTGAGGTGCATTAACCTTTTGTTAGTGTGCATTGATCTAGTCCAGTTTCAAAGTGGACTAGATCAAAGCACACTAATAAACAGTTAACGTGCCTCAGCAAGGTCCACGCGGACAGTTTGCAGCAGGCTAGTTCAGGGTAGATTCACATCCTTATCTTGCCACAGCAAGTGTTCACATAGACAACCCCTAAGTAGAAGACAAGAGACAATGGATGATTACAGACAGACGGGAGTCTGTCACCCTTGTTCTTACAGTTAAATCTTTGTTTCTTTCAAAGAAATTTGAGACTACAGAAGCTTTGACATGATTGAAGTTTGATTTCATTTCTATCTTTGTTGTAAATAAGTATGTTTATGGTACCACTTGTCCCAGAAGAAAAACAAGTGATTCGGCTTTCACTTACAAGAATTGAGCCTGTACCCATAAAATGTAAAAAGAATATTTGCATCTGACAATGCAATTTAGTAATTTCACCCCAATACAGAAGCTGCAAAGGTGTCACGGTTGGATTATTTCTGAGATGTGCATGTAGTGGCCTCATGAGACAGATATTGTTTTTTTTTTTCTAGTCATTTTTTTAAATGATGAACCTGCATAACTTACGCAAACGTATATTAAACACTCAAAAACATACATTTTCTATCCCTTTCTCTCTCCTTGTCCATACCCACTGCAAACCATCACTCCACACTGTGACTCTTTCTCCTCACCCACCTCCTGTCACCCCAGTGGTTCTACACTCTCCATCCCAAAAAACAAAACTCAACCCATAACTTACCATGCGTTTGATAAAAGTAAGCTTGCTATTAATGAGCCATCTAGGTGTGTACATACATGTTTGAGTAATCATATGAATTTATTACTGTAATTCTTGTCTGCCCTTTTCCCTCATTTATATTACATGTTAAACTCTCTTGTGCCTTTATAACTGAATTATAAAATGTCTTAAGGACAGGGACCATGTGTTTTTATTTGTTCTTTGAAATGCCTAGCAGACTTTTGGCCAATGTAACAAACTGTACTGAAGACACCCGGTGTTATCATCCTAAAACAATGTTATCCCAAAACAATGAATTGATTCAAACAAATTTCTTTTTAACATAACATCAAACTCCAGTCTACCTCAGGGATGGAACTAACTAGAAAGGCTTGTATGTATATTCCAACAGTTACCCTTTTTTTTTTCCTGTTTGTTAAGGTAGACTAATTCAATTGAAAATACTTAACCATCTGGTGAAACTTAAATCTAACCACTGAAAATGAGAACCGATACATCCACAAGAGCTGTGTTTCTTTTTAATGCAGCTGACAGGAGACTTGACTTCTTGAAAATGTGAATCTATATACAAAATGAGTGAACTGGGTTGAAAATCCTACTGTGTAATTGCCAGAGCATAGTAATCCACCATGAAATACTTAGTGTTTTTTGTTCATATTTGCTACTCAAATCAAGGTTATTACCTTCTCAGTGAGAAGCAGTTGAAGCCTGGGTTTATTTTCTAGGGTAACAGAAAGCTACTTAATAAACTGAGGCTTATGATAAGATCCTAAAGTGGGTGAACCTCAAAAGTTGAAACTGACTCTCACAAATAAATGGGCTTTGTGATTTTATGTTTTGGGTTTTATATACTTATCAACATATTTCAGTAAATCAAAGTATTAATTCCTGCTTTGTTTGGCGTCAACATCTATACACTTTAAAATAGAAAAATCAAAATTCCTGATTTCAGAATGTGTTGCTTTTGAACTGCAGTATATTTAATTGAAAGAGCAATTGTAGATTTTTTTGGGCAGATATAAGGTATTCTACACTAGTGCTCTAGTAAAGTTAAATTTATATTGCACTGTGTAAGGTGACAGAGTTAATATCTGAAAAGCTTCCATTTCAAATTCTGACTTAAACACCAGGAGGCTGAGATAATATCTTTTATTGGACCAACTTCTGTTGATGAGAGAGACTGATATGAGAGAGAGCTCAGCTGAAGAAGAGCTCTGTCTTAGCTCAAAAGCTTGTTTCTCTCACCAATAGAAGTTGGTCCAATAAGAGATTACCTCAGCCGCCTTGTCTTTCTAATATCCTGGGACCAATACGGCTAGAACAATACTGCTTATGTTTTCAAAATTTGTAACCATACATGACATAGAGGTAATCTTTTGAAGTTCAATAGCAAGAAAAAAAAAAAAAGCTTCTAGTCTGCAAATGAATGGAAAATTCAGTGTTAAATCTGACTCATGCTCCTTTGTCACAAATGCACCCTATAAATGTTAGCCTTAGAATATAATTTCCTTGACATTGAGTCATTATAGATTTAACTTAAACATATTACTTTAGTGCTTTGTGAGATAAAATAGGGCATTGCAAGACTGAGAAAAATGACCATTCTAATGGTATTTTTCGCAGTGATGCCAAGTTAACATTTAAAATGTAAACTACTTTTTAAATTGTCCAGTAGTTCAGTTTGCTTCATGATCCAAACTGAGTTTTTTTTTTTTCTAGGGTCATTGGAATGGAAAGGAAAATTTTATTAGTGCAATAAATGTGATCTTCAAAATGAATGGGATCATATATATCTTCTGTTGTAATGGATATGATTGTAGCTACACATTATTTTAAAATAAACTCGGAAAGTAGGAGTTCTCGAAATGAGCTGCATTTTAATGAGAAAAATGTGCATCGTGTGTGCGCATATATATAGACAGCTTTTTCTGGAGGAAAGGATTTAGTGAGTAAAACCTTCTCATAGGACACTGCTGTAGGTTTAAAAAGTAAGTTCCCTGTGGATAAAGGGAGAGAGAGCAGCTCTCCTGTGTTTACAAAAGGCTGTATGCTAGTATTACTGATAAATTATAAAAGTCCTCAGTGTGCACAGAAATAGCATGTAGTGGTTCAGTCAAATGACCCTAACTCTCCCTCCATTTATTCTGGTTGTTTATAAACTTAAAGGGGGACATTCAAGCCATATATGCATGTGCAGTGTCCATAGAAGTCAGATGACAGGAAGCTGATAATTTGTACCCTACTTATCTGATATATCTCTCTCATTATTGCATCACCCAAGGACAGAATGTCTAAGGGATGATATAGAATTTGATTAATGTTTGTAAAGTGCTTTTTGAGATCCTCTAATTACAGGAGTAATAGAGGTGTGAGTGTTGTTGCTCTGTCCCAGTGGTTCTCAACCAGGGATACATGTATCCCTGCAGATAGCCGGAGGTCTTCTAGCAGGGTGGATTGGTTTAAATCAAGGCAATTTAAATCATTGATTTAAATCAAGTTTCCCACTGATACTTCACATATTTCTTAAACAATGGTGCAAATCTGATCACTAAAACATGTTAATTTATTCAATTCACTACAACATTTTACAACATCCAGGAGGGTATACTTTGTGTAATTTTTTAGATAACTTGATTTTTATTAATTTAGGAAATAGTACATAATACTCATTATCTGTGTCAAGCTACAGATGCAGCACCAGTACATTAGGAATGGTAAGAACTAAATCACACACACAAACATAATAGCTCTTTTATTTTATTAAACTAAATCTTAAATGTTACATAAATGTTTCACATTTGCAATTGCAGCAGTCTTTTGAGTTGCTGGCTGATGGCTGTCCTTAAACTCTTAAATTTTCAAATTTTATTAACTCTAACAGACAAGTCATCACAACACTAAACATATGCTGTCCTTAAACCTTCTACAGCTAGCTTTCATCTTCCCCACTCCCACTGTCATTTTTATTCATAGACTGAAACAGAAATACGAGTTTTCCTGCTTTTTCAAACTCCCAATCAATTTCTTAGCTTTGAGTGAATAATACCAAACAATGAAAATATTCTTTCTGTGCCTGCAGAGGAAGCTACTGCTGTGAAAAGTTGGCTTAGCAACTGAAGGAACTCTGTTTCGAGGTGCCCGACTAATGATCTCCACTAATTCAGGGGAGTGACTTTGTTCAAAACATCATCAGTTAACATGTACTATTTAAATGGTTCCGCTCCAGCCCTGAAATTTATTATGACTGACATAACTTAAGAGTGATTTTGAGATGCCCATGCCATGGCAGCATCATCTTCAGAAGTTAGGCATCTACCTTTATATCTGGGGTCGAGAATGTTCACAAGAAAATGAGGTGGAGTTAGTGCTTGATCCATCCGCTGCTTTATTGCCTGCAGTTTAATTTTCTGGTGAGATTTCTTTCTTGAATGTCTCTTGAAGTGCCTTCCAAATTTCGACAGCATCAGCAATGCAGCAACAATTTCTTTGATATTTGTTTAAGGATATGGATATAGGCTCCAGTATACTGAGCTATCCTCTACATTCCTCTTTAAGCCAATGTGAGATACTTCCATCTATTTTATCATGGTTTTCTTCACAAAGTTTTATGAGAATAGGCCAGTTCTTAAAAAATTGTTCAAAACAATCAACCACAGAATTCCGTCGAACATCTTGAGGAGAATTAGTTTGGATCCTCCTGCTCTCTTCAGTGAAGCTGAAGCAAAATGGTTGTTAACGGAAGTATTTTGCGACTTCAGCAACATTTTCTTTTATTCCTGGAGAAGACATACTTAAGTCTTTGGCTAAAAGATGCATTAAATGGGCACTGCAGCCATATGTTGTTAAGGAGCATCCTTCCGTTTCTTCTTCTAAGTATCTTCTCATCTTTGCCACATTTGCAGCATTGAGTGAATAATACCAAATGATGAAAATATTCTCTCTCTGCCTTTAAGACAGTTTCTTAACTAATTCCTCTGCCTTGCTTGGCCCAGCTCCACCACCACATATGCACAGAACAACAACAATCGTATCCAGCCTGTGTCTTTCTTTGCACATGTGACTTTAGTTTGCTGAGAAACAGAAACTGAGAGCCCAGAACTTTCAAGAAGCAAGAGCTGCTAGTTAGACTGGACAGATTAGAGAACCATTAATTCATTTTTTGAGACTGTAGTGTAAGTTTAGCATGTTTGTGATGAGATTTAATTGTAACTTATTTTTAACCGAGGGAGAAATTTAGTATTTTATTGGTGATTTAAATTTAAAAAAAAAAATCTGATTTGAGAGAAAATTTTTTTTTAAATCATTGATTTTTATCCTCCCTGTCTTCTGGGGGGTACATCAACTCATCTATATATTTGCCTTATTTTACAACAGGCTACATAGAAGTACTAGTGAAGTCAATACAAACTAAAAATTTTTACAGACAAAATGACTTGTTTTTACTGTGTTCTATACTATACACTGAATGTAAGTACAATATTTATATTCCAATTGATTTATTTTATAATTATATGGTAACAATGAGAAAGTAAGCAATTTTTCAGTAATAGTGTGCTGTGACACACATTTGTAAATTTTATGTCTGATTTTGTAAACAAGTAGTTTAAGTGAGGTGAAACTTGGGTATGCAAGACAAACCAGGCTCCTGAAAGGGGTACAGTAGTCTAGAAAGGTTGAGAGCTACTGTTCTTTCTCATGTCCAATATTTATTTTGCTGAAATGTCAGCAAAGACAAGTCATAGTAAAGGCTTAATATTAGGAAATATAGTTTGTATTTAACTTGAATCCAAAGGTCTTTTTGGTACTAAAAAATCCAAAATAACCTTTTAAAGCAAAGCTTTGGCAAGATAATGCAAATGTGTACAGGGAATACTATGATGATGAAATACAAATTAGAGGACAGTATGCTAAACCACTATGGCACTCACCAGAGCTAACAGAAATCTTTCTTTTCCACCTCTGTTCCCAAACAAAATATATAGCTAAGTCCCAAGGTAAATGGCTTGATGGTTAACATGTAATAACTGTGGCTATAATCCAAGGTTACACATAAGCAGGAAAACATTTAGGATATGTACCTCTTTTGAAATGGTCACTTTCTCAATAACAAATATTTTATAACTTATCCAAAACTGTGTGAAACATAGTATTTGGTCATAAAGTAAAAACAGAATCTTCTCACTAATGCAGAAATAGATCCATGAACTGTTTGTATCCTTCGTAGTTTAAATGTTTTCTGCATGGAAGGGATAATATTTTTGTAACACAGAAACTACACTTGTTTTCCTACTTAAATGCTGTCATGAAAGCCACTTTCAAAAACTAGATCTAACAATCTATATGTTCTTATATAAAACACTGAGAGTATATTACCCTCATTACTGTGTGGCAGGGTTTGTTGGTGGTTTTGTTTCTATTTTTCACTCTCCCTTCCATCCCCACACTCTCACCCCCTGCTTCTTTACCTTCCTTAAATGGCATGTACCTAAGGAGCTGGGAAGGGATTCCTATGTACTAATATGCCACAACTGCTAGATCATCACGCAGATGTGCTTTAGGCTGCAGTGCCATAAGTAAGCTGGGAGCAGAGGTCAGCACTAGAGATAACCATTATCTTTCAAAAGACTGAACATATAGAAGCTGTTAGGAACAATTACTGTCTGTCCTGGTTAAGTGTGACACTTTTTCGATGGTATCTGGAAATATTAAGCTTCTGCCAGAATCAAAGGCTTGACTGGAACCACTGTAGGTTGATTATTTTATAGCCATTCCAGATCTCTCATTTGTTTTAGGTAGTTAGATTTAAAATATGCCCATCTGGAGCTCTGGGAGCACATGCAGAATATTAGCACACATGTTCATCTCCAGTAGATCACAATCCAACAACTGAAATAACTCACTCTATCCACAACCATCTCCCACCATTAAACAATGCCCAAAAATTAAGGTATAAGAACATCCCAAACTAAAAACTTCCACAAATCCCCAATCATCTCAACCCTTTCCCACCCTCCATAGAAGCTTTATGAAAACTTATGGTCTTTGCAATAGGTAATCAAACTCAAGCTCTGGCAGACCAAGGGTTCCAAAAGAGAGGATACCTCACTGAAAGTACCCTGCCAGCAGCCACCCTCCAAAAAGAGGATGGTACCTTCAAAAGGCCTTCAGCTGATGTGAACTGTTAATGTATCTCATTTGCACCCTACAAAAGTTAATAGTTGAGGTAGTGACTCTTCCCAACATTATACAAAGTAATTGTACATTATACAAAGTAATTGTGATAATGCACTTAATTTTTTATTGTTGGGGTTTTATTTTACAGTAATTGTACTTGTCTGATCATCCCTGCTTTCCATTTCGTACAAGAACTCACCCAAACCTTTGAGGTTCAAAAATTTAAGTTAATTTTTTCCTGCTCCTTAACTCTGACATGCATCCACACAACTGGATGCTTTTGCAGCCAGAAGCTGAAATTCTGAAAGAGACTAGTTTCACATATTTCCATCTTAGCTGAAAGCAGGAAGTATGGAAAGCTATCAAAGTAAACTTTTTCATGGGCTTCCCTGCCAAATTTTCATACCAAAGAGGGTTTTAATAAGCATCTCAACCACAAAAGCTCTTGAGGTTCAACCAGCATTACTTGAAAGGCATTAATGCAATCTCAAAAGGACAAAGCAAAATACTATTACTTTAACCAGCATTTGAAAGAACTTCATAAAGCATTTTTCCTTTCCTATAGTAATTTCTCTTTTCCTATTACAGGTGGAAGTGAAGCCATATGTGTTGGATGATCAAATGTGTGATGAATGCCAGGGCACTCGCTGTGGTGGAAAATTCGCTCCATTCTTCTGTGCCAATGTTACCTGTTTGCAGTATTACTGTGAATACTGCTGGGCAAGCATACACTCTCGTGCTGGGCGAGAGTTCCACAAACCACTGGTGAAGGAAGGAGGTGACCGGCCACGCCACGTTCCATTCCGCTGGAGCTGAACCCTATGCCTAACCCAAGCAACAAGTACTGGAGTAGATAAAATCGAGGGGAAAAGAGAGCGCTGCCTCCGGGCTTAGTGTTCTGGAAATCTGTGCATTCATCCTCGACTTTAACGAAGATATGGGTCTTTTTATTACTATTATAATTATTATTATTATTATTATTTACAGTCATTACTGAACTCAGTGTCCAGTATAATACAAACCGGCAGAGTGTAACTGTACTGATTTTGCACTTTGATTCACACAAACATCTGCTTGGTACCTTAATTTCCTACACAAGACTTGTCACTAGTGACATTACGTAGACTGCCATTCTCATCAGCCACCACTGGGTTGATGTGTATGTGATGAAGATTTTTTTTATTATAATTATTTTTATTTTTAAACTGGAGCATGCACTTATTTTCAGAAACTTAGACTTGCCCCTAGCAGATGACTTACCAAAGGTAACACTCACGAATAGGTGGCAAATGTAGCAAAAACTTAAACAGATATTCAGCAATCATTAGTTTGGGTCATTTAGAGGTAGGAATAACCCTTAAAGAAAATAAGCCTTTAGTTGCTCTCCATTTTGACTTGTAAGGATGATGATACCTCATAAGCTGGGTCAGACTTTTTCTTTGTTTTGCTGAGGGATTTTTGTTTTGTTTTTTGGGTCTTTTAGTGTTATGTAAATGTATGCTGCAATAGCTTTTGCTGCTATTAAAATGGTATTACTAATACCATAATACTCTATTCAGGCTAGGGTATCAATTTAAAAAAATGAATATGTGATTAAAAATAGAGTGGTGGCTGCTGAAAGGAGATCAGTATAGCATTCAGAAAGCTTCCAAGGAAGGTCAATATTTTGACTGCATGTTTACTTAATCAGGTTGCTGCATGCAATAAATTTTATATATGTCTAATATAAAACCTGCCCACAATGCACAAATTAAGAATCTATGTAGGCTACAAAATACTCAGTAAAGGAAAAAATGATTACTGACTGGAGGAAGGCATGCCTCCATAAATGTAATGCTTCTGAAATTAGGATCAGCCCATTACAGAATGACCTATATTACAGCAAATATAAAAAGTAGATGTAGGATATTCTTAAAACAAATTTGTGGATGGTAGATGAAGTACTTTGCGGTGCTCTGTTATATATTGTGCAATTTATTTTATATAGTAAAGTGATTGTCTAGTACTGTGATCAAACTTAACTGTTAAAGCCTCTTTATCCAACATTAACACACTTTTGAGAGTTTATAACAGGCATATAAGCAAAACATGAGCTCTTCGTTACAATCTCTCTCCTAATGCTTGCACCATTTATGTAGCTGCAGACCTTGTCCAGAAAACCAAAGAGCTCATACTAGCTTACATACAATACCGATTACATAAACTGTCTGTCAAACTGAGAAACTAGGCACATTTATAAGAAAGTTAGGAAAAAGTGGGGTGCTAAAGAAATGTCTGCACACAAGTTAACATGAGATCTGCTTTCTGGGTATGGCGTTAACTCTTTGATCCCTGGATGTATCCTGTGATGCTTGAATACAATTAAGACCTGCTAACACAGTAGACATTTATTTAGCATGTCCTAAAGAACTGTAGATAATAGCATAAAAACACACTTGGTGTACTTATGATTGTGAGAATGTGTACACCGTTCTTTTTCCTCCTTTGTTTTACTGTTCTGGGGACAATCTGACTGGATATGACACCGCATAGTAGATTTAAATGTTCTGGGCTTCGTTTGTTGTGATGTCCTTGTTTGTGTCTAATTTAGTAAGGTTTTTTGTGTCAACGTGTAGTTGCAATTATTGGCTTTGAAAGAAACTTTTCTGTTTTTGAAAAAAGAAAAAATAGTTTTTTACTGGTTTAAAATGCTTATTATAATTATCCCTTTCAAGGTTACTTCTGGGCTTTTTTGTGATATTGCTTTTTCCAGCCCAGATGTCTTTTTTTTTTTTTTTTCATCTGTAAAAGACATTTTGTTATGCACTACTTTTTGTATCTAGACAGTTTTCAACAGTTGGCCAATGATTTTTTTTTTAAAGAAAAAGGCATGCTTTCTGACTGACATGATCTTTTGCAATACCTCAATTTTGAAATATAGGAAAGAAAATGATATTTTCTAAGTAAGTTTATTCAGAAAAATATATATTAATTTAATTCTGCAAGAAAATGATTTAACAGATGGGTAACTTTATTTTTTTCATGCTTATTTGCGTTTTTTGAAAATGAAGAAGTTAGAGCTTTATAACTGTAATATTAAAGATCATAGCTAACCTACAGAAACCTACCTAATTATGTGAAAGAAGTAAACGTTTTTGAAGAAATTCCCCTCTTTCATGTAGACACATACCCCAGAGAGAGAGAGAGAGAGATGAAGATGTACAGTACAGCATAAAGTTGGATTAAAACTAAACAACAAGTTGTCGTAAAGAAAAGATGTAAACAAACTCCATTTGGTGCTGAAAGTTGTGGATAGAAGGTGAAGAAATATTTTCCCTTAATTTGTATATTTATAATCAAGTGTGATTATGCACGACTGACCAGAATTGTGAGAGTTCTTCTGTTTGTATTTTTTTAAAGAGAACTTTTTTAGTTTATTAAATTATAACATGCTCCCTTTTGTTTTGTAAATGAATGTGCCCCTGAGTTATTAATGTTATATTAAAAGAGGGTCCTTCAAAAATATTTTTTAAAATAAGGTGTTCTGAACTGCAACTTGACTAAGAAGCCCCTGGGTACAGCAGGTCCTATTGTGGCCTTTTCTGTTGTGAGACTTGAACTAGTCGATTTTTTTGAAGGCTAACCTAACCTCGACTATTTGTTGTTACGTGCAATACTGTTTGTACTGTTTGTATAAAAAAAAAAAAAGAAAAATGAAAAGAAAAAAGGCATAAATCTTTATTGCAGATTTATTTTCATTGCAGACTTTAGACATTGTGATTCACTAAGATCATTTTTCTACTGTCAAATATGTACCTTTTCTTCATGCTGGTATATTTTCAATAGTAATGTAGCCTTTGTACTGAGACAAATTTTCATTGTTATTTTTAGAAAGATTTTTTGCTAAGAAAAAAATTAAACATATTTACATATTTTTCATTTTTATTTCGTATTTTCTTTAAGGAGTGCTTTCTCAACCATTAATATAGTTATTTCTGGGAGAGACTTTCATATCTGGTCAATGTCATTAATATTATTTTGTATTTTTACTTGGAATAAATTAATTTTATGATGCTAATTCTTTAAAAGTTTATTTTTTTCATTTTCAGTTATTTTTGAAGCTAAAACCTTTGTAATATTGTTACTAAAGTGTCTAGTTTTTGAAATGCAAAGCTTTATGTATTAACTTGCTGATGTGGTTTACAATAGTGTGGCAATGATGAAAATGGTTGGTTATATAAAGTGATTGGAAAATGTAATGAGTAATTGGGCAATAAAATGACAGAATGAAGCAGAACAATGATGTGATATTTTAAAAAGCCTTTTCCTTTATCAAAATGAGTTAGGGAGATTATAGGGATGTCACAGTACCAGTTCACTTTCTAGATTTATACAACACCAGTGCTGATGAATGCTATTGCTATTATAATGAACTAAAATCTATTAAGATAATGGGTTTATGACCCTGTCTGTTCAGCATAATGCTCCATAGTTTTTTATCATTAACTTATTTAAATTCTTCTTTCAACAGTCTGTCTTCAGTTGAATGTCCTAAAATCTGCCTCATCCCCTTTCAATGTGTTCTGCCACCATCTTTGTTTGTTTGTTTGTTTTTGTCCGTCCCCCTTGCTGAATAACTTCCTTCTTTTCATACATTTTCATTGATGACACGGAACAGACATAGGAGAAGTAAATGTGTTATACAAGTCACTACATCATTTACCAGTGGAGTTACCACATGTTGTTGGTAGTCACATAGTTAATGCAAAATAATGCATGTCATTTCCTGGTAGCAATGCAGTAACCCATATCACCACTACATCTGACAATTTAGTTGGTTCCTTCGTCTTCTCAATTTTTCTTTACTTGTCTTTTTTTGTCTGTGTTGTTTTATTCTCTTGCATATGCAGCATCAGTGGCTGCCATGAAAGCATCTCTTCACTTTCTCTTCACCTCTGCTCACCTACCTTTCCCTTTCCCTATTCTCCTGGCAGAACCCACATTCCAGAGTCAGTGACTGTTTACTCTGGTGCCTAAAAACAATCCAGATTGAAACTGGTGTTGTGTAAACAGGGCATACAATGACCTTCTCTGGATAGATCAGTTATTTCAACTGGTTTATTGATGACCTTTCATAACTACTTTATGCCAGTGTGATAGAGGTCACCATAACTTGTAGAAAGAAATGTGTCCAGAGTTGGGCCATTCTGTGTATCCTCTGTGTATTCAGTTCCATAAGTAATAAATAGATTAGATCACTAGAATAGTGAGGTAAAATTTACAGTCAAATTAGGTACTACTGGTTGGAATACATACAAATTGCAAATATAAAGGAGATTAAGGACTGAAAGGGGAATAAAAGAATTTCCTAAGTGGTACAAAGTTTATGCTTAGATTTCTGCCTACATGCTTGTGCTTTATAGTCCCCTAGCAAGGAATAGGGTGAAACAAATAGTATTGCAAATATGCTGTTAGCAAATAACTTGCTGATTCACTCTCTGTTAGAATAGTTTTTTAAAAAAGCGCTTAACTGGGAAAAGCTCCCATGTTAATATTTCAGTATTGTGACATCTCTACTTGCAAGATATGAGTGAAAGATTAGTCACAGATTTGTACAAATGTCTTTTATTTAACCTGGCTTGTATGTAGTTGCTTTTTACACTGGTTTGTATGATGTCAGCTTTTTTATTTAACTGGACACACTTTCTTCTCAATCTCAGCTGCTATAGTGTTCTATCATACCACAGAGTATTTTATATTCATGTTGGTGACTACTCTATACCCCAAATGGGTAGCTGGTCAGGAACTATAATGATCATGTAATTCTGGCACATTTAGATTTATATGGAAGCAAAATTTAGCAACAAGTAGAAAACCAGGGTGCTACTATGGGATAATCATTTCAGCTATTTTTTTCTGGATGTAGTTCTGTTGGGGTATAAAGTATTAGATATTTGTAATTTTGCTGTCAAAATAATGGGCATAACTTTTAGAGTATTCACAGCTAAGATCTCTGTACTTGTTTTTCAGCTAACTAATTTTAAATGTACTGTATCTTTTATTACATGTTCTCTTAGATTGTTTTTGCTAGTAATCCTAACAAGGCTTCTGCCTTTTTGGCTTGGACTAATGCTTGTATGGAACTGCAGTACTGTGACTAAACATGGAGCTCAATGCTGCTATTGCTTACAACTGCTTAAACTTTGTAGTTTGGACTTTATTTTTTCTGTAATAACAACTTATTAAATCTAGTTGTATGAAATACTGACACTTGTCATCCTTTGCTTGTGCTAAGGAAAGCTTGGGAAATCTATTATGGGGATTGATAGGTTTTAAAAAATCAGAACTTGTACTAAAAATCTTTTTACATTGATTAGTTAAGCAAAATACACCTGCTCACATGCACAAAATCTATGCTTGTCAGTTATTTTTTTTCTTTTGGTGTGAGTTCCACTTCATCTTTTTCTTTCCTCTTCAAAATGCAAGTTAATTTGAGCATGTCTGAAGTCTCCCAAAATCACCCTTGAAGTGAACATTAAGGTGTTAATCTAATTAAACGAAAGCTGAATATAAATTTTTTACTTCATAACTACTATAAAGGGTGTGGGGCTTCTTGAAAGGGCAAAACACAGTTAATGTTTGACCGTATTGGTACCACATCTGTTTTCTGTATAACTCAGTTGGTACCCAACAGATTTCTTCAGCTCCTAGAAATATCACAGAAATGTAAGTAAGCAGAATTAGTTGGTTTTCCCTAGAAATGTGATTAAGATGTATGTCAATATTAAATGTTTTTATACTTATTTCTGTCAAACATGTTTGGGAGCATACAAAATGTGACAAAATCCAATTTCTCCAATAGCATGGAGTTTATAAACATGCCCAAGAGGTAAGTGTAGGATAGTTTATGAAAAGTCTGTCTGGCACTTTTTGACTGGAATTAATATTGTCCAGTATGTTCCAGTGCTGTAAAAACCGGGAAAACCTTCAATAGTGTTTTGTGAGAAGCTGTAAAATTGTCTGTTTTATAAGAACCTGAAAAATTCTCATTTTAACACCTAGTACTTCTAGGAGTTTCAATCTTTCACAATACCACCTCAAGCACCTTAAAAAAAATAAACTTTTGAGATAAATTCAGAGAAGCCAACAAATACTAGATGTTTAATTTCCATTGCACTTGCTTTGTCCATAGCTCCACACCAGCCACATGCTAAAAGTTGGACTGATCAACAAGAGACAATTATATCACTATGTATTTAGTTTGACTTCGTATTTTAAAGAAAAAAAGAGGGAGGAAAAATTAAGTGAAATAATCAGTTAGAGAAATATAAAATATTTCTTTAGCAGGGACTCTTGTTCCTGTCTGGTGAACTCACCTTTGCACTCCTTCAGTCCTGTTGCAGCCTCTATGCTGAGCTGATCCCCCTGCACCAAGTTAAAGCACCCTGAAAGGCTGCTGTATTTTACACCAGCTGCAACATGCCATAAGGGACCAACACACCTAAATCCTGCTATGCCAGCAGCAGGAACAGTGAGTGACATAAGAACACTGCTCTGGCTCTGTGCCACTACCTTCTTGTGGCTGATTGTACAAGAACAGCACAATATCCTGCTAAAATTATCTGCATTAAATGTTACAGGATGACTGCAGTGTGTATATTGTACTTAATAGGAAACAGGCTGGGATTATAATTGTAATAAATGCCTGTATTATGAAAAGGTATGCAAAAACCTGGCTAGATTACTTGGGCCAACTCTCTACTCTATATTACTACCTCAGTGCGTTGAGCCTCATTGGCATGTGTTATGGTAGACAATACAGCACGTAGCCTTGCTTAGACACATGAAAAGAAATGGCTCACTCTTGGATACCAGGAAATAAGCAGAATACTCTTATGTGAAAATGTTTGAAACCTATGATAAACAGCCACAGACAATGGAGAGAGAAATGTTCCCCTTGACACTGCTCTTTCCAGAATACAGTAGAGAGGGTTTTAAAAGCTCTGACTGGTCCCCAATAACTGAGAAATCCTGGTAATATTTTGCAGTTTTTCTTAGTAAAACCATGGATTATGGGGTATTTCACAGCTAAATTCAAGTGGGGAATTCTGCTAAAATGTGTTTAACAAGCGAGCTCTAAAGTGCAGAAAGGTAAGTAGCACGTAATGATAATGTTCCTCTGCACAGAGTGCAAGCTCCATTTCTATCAGGTATAGAGGACACCATCATGGCTCTGACTTACTCACCTGCTAATATCAGTAGCAGTGTAGTGGGGAGAGTAGTTTCTGTGGAGCCGCTACTCTGCATTCGTAGCAACACACCAGCAGATGAAAATAACCAGCACCATGTCTGAGGGTGGCATAGATGACTTTCCTTCTATAGCAGGGGGAACCAGGAACCAGATTGTGATGGGGGTCTTGCCTGGATGAGAAAGTTTTACTAGTTTAATTTAGCGTGTGATTCGAGTTAAATCAGTGCCAAAGGCTGTGTGGACTTTGGTTTGAGTGGTTTATTTCTGTTAGGATTAAGCCAGGGCTCGACAAACCCCGGTCGCCATGGTGCCTAGAAATTTAAGTCTGGCGCCTAGTATTTCTCTGGGGAGAGCGACTGCCGCGCTCCGGCTAGGGTGCCACTGCACTCATGTGGCAGAGCTGGGAAGGGGGAGCACTGTGGCTGCTGCGCTCCAGCCAGGGCGCCCTGCTGCTGGCCCACGTTGTGGGAGAGGGGCGGGGCCGGGAGGGGAGAGTGGTTGCTGCGCTCCAGCCAGGGCACCCCGCCACTGAGCCCACATTGTCTGGCTCCTTAATTTTTGGGCTGGCTCCTAGCTCCAAAACAAAGTTGTCAAGCCCTGGATTAAGCTAAACCAAAATAAATATCCATGCAACATTTTCCCCAGTTTACTTAAATCTGTTTTAAAAACTAATTTGTTACACCCCGTCAACTTTCTTATATAGACAAGTCCTCTAAGAGATTTGTACGACCCCTTATGTGAATCTTGTGGAAAAGCCACAGCCCAGGCCTTAATACTGAAATCTGCTTTCTCCACCCATTTAAATGCAAAAATCAAATAACATGAGTAGGCAGGGAGAATTTTAACTGCTTCTCCATGGGTATTACTAGGAAGAATCCATTTTATTTTCTCTAAATAGATACTATGTGCTTTACCATTCATGAGGAATGTGGCCATCTCAATTTATGCCACTTAAAGATCTTGTAATGCACCATCCTATCATGACATACAACAGGAAGCTTATTAAGTCACAAGCACATACAAAATCTATCCATGAAAATTAGTTTTTGGGATAAGGAAGTTTTCTTCCAAATCTGCAGGAATGAGATTTCTGTGAAACAACATAAAAAGGTTGTATCTGGCCACAACCTGCAAACCTGCAAATGGATTAAAAGCCACCTATTTTTGTTGCTGTCAGTTTAATTCAATGTGAGTAGATAGTTTGTAATGTAGTAAAAGTGCCAGATTTTTATAACTCCTGAATCAAGACAAATTAAAATTCTAAAGGAAGAGGAGAGACCTAATATGACACTCCAAGTGCTGAACTTGGAGTGCCATATCCTTTCTGTCTGTCCAGCTTTCTGTGATGTTGATATATAGCAAGAGGAAACTTTTTAAGAGTTATTCCTGTAATATTGCTGCTTAGTGAGATCTAGTCTAACATGAGGAAAATTAGGGGACACAAAGATAATGAACCTCAAATAATCTGGGTAAGAAATTGTGGTAAAACACATTTCCTCCTTTCTCCATCTCGAAGGATAGAGTAAAATTCCTATAGGGATAAAATCACACAACAGGTCAGTGGCAGATCTGGGGGAAAACAGCCAGGTCTCCTGACTTCCTGTATCTGCTAGGCCCCACTGCTTCCTTTTGTACTGATTCAGCTTGCCATCTGAACTGCTTGAATACTGCAGTTGGTAAATGTTTATGTATTACTTGTTTGTGGTAGCACCAATGATGTGCTAGATATCTCCTTAACATTTCAGAAAGGATGATCCTTGTTCCAAGGAACTTACAATCTAAGGACAACAATCAGGTTGACAGAGGTATGGGGAAGAGGAACAAAAAATGGATTTTTTTTTTATACTAGTCAATTTGCTTCACTGTTGACAACTTATCAGGAGTGAGTGGATCTTTAAGAGGGATTTAAATATGGACAGTTTAGTGAGTAGCCAAGAGGCAGGCAGGTACAGACCTACGAACTGAAAATGGTGAACAAGTATAATGCATAAAAAAGTGAATGAATAAAGAAAATTGTAGGAAGTTCTGCAGTGCACAAAATGATTAAGGGAAATGACTTTGGCCAAATTAACATGAAGGCAAAACTGCGGTAAGACAGAGGCAACTGCAGTTGACCATCCTCCTTCCAACAGAAAAGACACTGGTTTCTTTGTGTTATGTGCAATCTGGAGATAACTGGAGGATAGAAGAAGATGCTTTTGAATACACCACAGTCTCAAAACTCAGATAAGAGAAATTACTTCTGGAGGGACACAAGCATCACCTGTTAGATCAATGAAAACTAGTCAAAATCAAGAATGCAGGAGAGTGTAGACAGCAAAGGAAAAGTAGGAAATTGTCAGTATTGACATGAGTAGTGGTTGTATGTTAAAAGGACACCGTCCATCTAAATTTTTTTAATTGACTTTTTTCTTTACATCACATTTCTTCTACGCTCCCTTTAAGTAGCATATCCAGGTATTTTAAAATTTTGTTTTTCTGCTTTGGTGTTGATGGTCTTTTCCCTCTTGGCTTGAGAACAACAAACCCCAGACAGGTTTAGGTATCACCTGCTTACTCCCATTTGTCTTTGTGCAAACAAATGGCTCTATTATTGCCTTTTCAGTTTCTGCTCTGCTTACTTCATGTCCATAGTAAATAGCCAGCTAGCAGTGCCTGGGCAAGTAGTTGCAGGAAAGGACTACTGTCACTTTTAATGATCTTGTTTATATCTTAAATGGAAATGCCTCTCAAACATGCAAACTGAGCATGTATCCAGTCTGAAACCATCCCTTCCTGCCACTGTTATCCTTGTCACCCATAAACATGTTGCATCTTGTCTCAAATTAAATGAGTCTCTTACCCAGCAGTGCCAACACTAAAAATTAAAAAACTGGCGGACTAGACCAAAAAAGTCATGAGATTTTTGAAGAGTATATCATTTTTTTGTTTGACTTTGAAATTTGAACTTTCCCTGCCCCTTCTCTACAACTTTCTCACATTTCTGTATTAATTGATTCTAGCTCCTAGCTGCAGAAGCTCTTGCTGGCTGCTAGATGGTGCAGAGCTTCCAGCCTTTGCCCAAAATTCTAATAAATTCTTCCCACCTCTCCCAATTTGCCCATATTCTTCAGCACATCACCGCTCCCCCTGCAGTTGCAGGGGTTCTTTACAATCCCAGGTGTGGGAGTCCAGTTTCAGGGAGGTGACAGCTTCAGGGATTCACCCCCTTCTTCCCTCCACCTCCTCACCTACTGCCTCCCAGTCTTTCCTAGCCTGCTCCTAATAGCCCCCGAGCCCAGTCACACACCCAGCTCCTTGTCCTGATCAACTCCCATTGCCCAGCTCTTGTCATCTCTGTATTTGTATTAGGTAGCTTCCCATTCCATGCTGCCTGGGCCCAGCACAAGTAGGTCACTGACAACACAGAAGAGAAATCCTCTCTCCTCTGTACTGGTGCCAGGGCCCAGCATGGGCTGAGCAGCCCAGAGCTACAATTACAGGGAAAGTCCCACTCACCTCTGGGCTGTTGCATGCCCAGTGTGGACATGAGCTTCAGAGATTTTAGCTGTAAAGGTTTAGCAAAGTCTCTAGTGGGCAATTGCAAATTGCAGTTTTCCAAAGTAATTCAGCCAAATACAGCTAAGAAATGGTGGCTTAGGTACAAACCTATGGTCTCATCTTTCTTCCAGGATCTTTGTTTACAGTTTGACAAAGCTATGGGAAGGTCTTTATCAAATTCTATCAAACTACAGAAAGGTATGTGAATGATCTGACTCAAACCAAAAACACTTAGGAAATTCTGACAGAAGGCTGAAACTGGCTAAAACAGAAACTAGCTAGTCCTTCCTATTGTACAGTTCATATTGCAGCAAACATGCTGTAT
This sequence comes from Emydura macquarii macquarii, assembly GCF_026122565.2. Taxonomy (NCBI): domain Eukaryota; kingdom Metazoa; phylum Chordata; order Testudines; family Chelidae; genus Emydura; species Emydura macquarii. The sequence goes on from NW_027131527.1 coordinate 23,129,818, forward strand.
ACATAAAAGCAAATAGTTCCCTAATTTCAGGCTAAAAATAGGGTTAAATTTTGGGCAATAGTGAGCAGAAAATGAGACACTGTACTAGGGAGTCTTCCTCAGCAATGAGTTGTAATGGAAAATTTGAAGTTAACTTTATATGCAGTTTACCCTTGAAGATAACTTAATGAACAAAGTTCTGACTATTTAATTTTCATTACATTTTAAAAGACACTATCAAAATGGTGTGCATTAATTTTAGCATCTTTTTTTAAATTTCTACTGCTCAGTAACCCTTTGGTAGCTCAAAACTGAACAATTATACTGTCAAACTTGTCTGTTTGCACCACTTCATTTTGTTGCTTGCTGTGCTACATTTCCTTCTGAGGCTGTGTGCACAAACAAAGGAAATCCAAAGTATTTAATCCCTTAAAAAAAGAATGTAGAGCAGCTATAGATTATTAATATACAGTCAAAGATGCAAGCAAGTTCCTCTGAACAACATACAGGAGGCATATCTGTGTGTAAAATTCCCTTATACATGGAACACATGGCATGTAAGGCCACCTATTAGTTAGAAATATGTGTAATACTTAAGCACACAACAGTGAATAAAGGATGGAGATACTCCATTGAAATCAATGACAAAACTCCCAGTGACTGCCATAGGGCCAGTATTTCACCTGGAATGTCATCCCAGCTTTTCACTTTAGTCTCTGACTTCCTCGCTGCTTTAGATTTAGTCAGATTTTTAAGACTACTTTTGATCACTTTTCTTTACACAGCCATAAAATAGTTCATCTAAACTCATTCAGTTTATGGGCTGCTTAACCACTGCTCTCTGATCACTGACCTATTTTGTTTAACTGTGTTTAAGACTTCCACAAATTAACAATTACAGCACCGCAGGGAAGTGTACGTGCAGGACACTTGGATACCAGAGACTTCACAACCTGTTTCAGTTACTTATGGTGCTGCTCCTGCCTCAATAACCTCTCCAGGCAAGAGAATTTGGAGCACTTTAGAGGTATTGTAAAATAAACAAACAAGGTGGTTTAAAAATAAAAAGATTGGGCGGGAAGCAATAAAAGTTGAAGGGAAATTTTTGTGTGTGCGCGTGTGTGAGAGAGAGTGAGAGCTCGTACATGTGGTTCTCAACCGGCGGGCTGCTTGCAGCCCAATCAGAACACAGCTGCGGCCCAAGTGACATCCTTAGGGCCATAAAGGTAGTATATATATTGCATGGATGAGGCCCACAAAACATACAGAGAGCTGCATATGGGGCCCAATAAGTTGAGAACCTCTGAAGGTCCATTCTTGCGTTTTGTTCTGCACTCTATAAATCCTGGCTGGAGCTGGAACAAGCTAGGAATCAAGAGCATCCCAGAAGTTTTAAGGGACCAGAAACGAAATAAGATCTTTGCTTTTTCTCTCTCTTCGCTGTGCAGGAGGTTACTCTGATTTGGAACTTATTTAACCCTTTGGAATTAATTATATTAATGAGGACTAACGTCTTCTCTCATAGCTTTTATAATTACCTGCTTATGCTGCTTCACTAAGCAAATGTACTGATACTTGACTGCATTAGAAGTAGTAGTGTATACTAGTGATTTGCTGGAGAAAACCCTGGATGAGACAGGAGACGCCACAGCAGGGACTCAAAGTGCAGAAGAAAGGTCACACTAGATGAGGTAATGTATTTAGGAAATGATAATACAAACCACAGAAAATATATATAAAGAAGAAAATACATTCCATAGCTGAGATGTTCTAGAACATTTACAGCCAGGGATGAGCACGGAGGAAGGGAATTTTCCTGACTTCACTGTTGTACAATGAAAGCACTGCCCCACCAAGCATAATTAATTTTTTTTTGTCCAGCCTAAACATCTTTTTATATAAAGAGTGTACTCTGCTGATTCTAGGGTGCAAGTTTTCCTAATGATTAGCCAGCAGTTGAGAAATGATTTGTGCCAAAAATGTCCCACTGACCATTAGGAACGCTCAATGCAAAGTTGTGTTTTTTATCCTGTAAAATGGCTGCTGAAAACTTTACTACCACTACTAAAAGAAAAGTCATTTTCTATGTAAACAACTGGTCAAAATCACTAGAGTTTGCACATAAACCACTGTTTGCTGGATAAAGTGAGGCGCTATAAACTGACTTTGCTGTTTAGGTAAATATATATGCTCATTATATAACTCAATAAATCTGTCTAATTCATTGTTGCATTAAAGGTTACAGAAAGATAATCCTTAGTAAAGCTAAACTGTCTTGGAAGACCAGAAGGAAAAAGAAACACTTGGATATGTTGAATACTATAAATCTGTCAGACCACTCATCTGTGATGTGATAAAAATGCCTCAGACCCTAGGTTGGGATCCAAGGTATGGTGTGTAGCATGATGGACTGTGTCAAAAGTGGGGGGAAATCGCTCCTGCAGTTAAGCCTTTTGCTAATAGTTGTCTGAGACATCATAAAGGACCGGTTGCAGAAAAATGAATTTTGTCTGCTGTTCATACAGCGGCTGCAGCCCTGTATCTCAGGGTCTGCCACTGCTTTAACTAGGCCAATAGTTTCTGTTAAAATCTTTTTCCTAAGGAACAATGTTAAATTTGTTCTTGGTTTCTCCTTTTTTAAATGGTGCATGAGGTTAGGTGGGTCACCATAGTCTTTCCACTGAAAACAAGAGGAACAATAGGCACAGGACAAGACAACACTTTTTCTTTGTTCTTTTAACTGATCCTATTCAATCTCCAAGATCTTGTATCCTCATTTTGATTAGAATTTAGAAGTGTAGTGACAGCAAATTTCCATCTGGCTCCTGAAACTGCCTTTGCTTGCATAAGTAGCCTTTGGTAATTAAGTTGCATATTATAAGCTGTAGCTACTGACTCTGAGCAATCTAGTTTAGTCTAAGCTTGCCTCCTCCAAGTAAATGCAGTTGTGTATTCCACGTAGGTGTATGTGCACCCAGCTCACCACGGCCAGAGAATTTTACCTAGCAGTACTCATAGGGGATAGTGTTCACACCATGTGGCCATGCCCCTGGCTATGAAGCAGAGCTGACCCCCACTAAGTTCTTTCCTACAGTTGGAGCTCTGTGTGGTTCTTAACCTCACAACTCCTCTTGTCCTTCAAGTTAGTGTTAGCTTAGTTAAATTTTTCCCTGATGATGGACAATATTTGAACCCTGGTGATGTCCTCATGTGAGGGGGTGATCCCCACATGAGATGCTTGCTTTGGTTGGTCAAGGCTCATGTCACCCTATCAACTATTTTCCCTGTGATGACTCAGAATGACTGGTTTGACCTTCAGGACATTTATTTTCATGTGGCAATTTTCCTGAAACACTGAAGATTTCTTTAGTTCATCATGGCAAACGGCCATTTTCAACACCTAGTCCTTCCTTTCAGTTGGTCTTCTACCCCCTGTGTTTTTACCAAATGTAGAGTTGGGGGGACAGCGTACCCCAGGAAGAAGGGAATCCATGTCTTCCCATGCCTTGAAGAGTGGTTGCTAAGGGGCTGGTCCAGAGAAGTTCTCTCTCATGTATGCATTACCCTGCACTTTCATCTCAGTCTCATCTAAAACACCATGAAGTCAATATTAGTCCCAACTCAGAAAATTGAGTTTATGGGGTCTCTAATAGACTCTGAGTTTGAGACCATTTTTGCTGACTGTTTTCTGACAATTTGCTGCCTTTGTCAGCATTTCATCCACCCATTCATGAACGATCAGTATGTTTCAAAGCCATGGTAGCAAGATTCTTAAAAGGAGTTCCTAGTCTCCATCCATTGGTGTGAGAACCAGTTCTTTTGTGGGACCTTAACATGGTTTTAGCAGCTCTGATGAGACCTCCATTCGTGCCTCTGGCATCTTTTCCCTTTCCTCTCTTGTGTCAAAAAACTGCGTTCCTGCTGTTGATAACATCAACAAAGGAGAGTGTGAGAGTTGCAGGGTTTGATAACAGAACCTCCTCCATATGCAATTCTCCAAAGACAGTGACTTTGCAGACACATCCATAATTTTTGTCAAAAGTGGGCTGTTTCATTTGAAACAGGTGCTGTATGTGTTCTTTTCTTGCATTCATCCCTAGAGGAGTAGTGCCTTCAGATGTTAGATGTCAAACAACGTCTTACCTTCCATCTGAACAGGACTAAACTGTTTGTGTTTTGCCTTGTCTGTTTGTGCCATATATGGACTGGCTGAAGGGACAAACACTCTTCACAAATGATCTCTAAGTGACATCTCAATATTGGCCATTTGCAGGGCTGCCACATGGTCATTGACATACACATTTACAAACCACTATGCCATTATAGCAGCATCGAGAGCTGATGGAAACTTTGGGAAGGAGGTCCTGCAATATTTTTTAAATAGACTCCGAGCCCCGTCTCCTGTGGGTACTGCTTGTGAGTCATCTACATCTACTCAAAGAAGAAATGGTTACTTATGGTAAGTAGTTCTTCAAGATGAGATGCAGACAAGTATTCCACAACTCACCTTCCATCCCCTTTGCAGTGGAGTCTAGTCTCTGGGCATTTGGTGTGAAGGAACTGAGCAGGGATCAAGGCAGCGTGCCTGATAGCCAGGTGGGGGGATATTGCCACCAGGCATGAATAAATTCCTTATGGGTACTGCTAGGCAGTTTTCCAGCTCTAGTGCACTGGGCCTGCATCTACCTAAGCGGAATGCACATCTGTATCACATCTCAAAGAACCACCAGTACAGTAAGTAACTGTTTCTTTAAACCCAGTTTCCTAAATATGTGGATAATACCTTATCCACTTGTGTTCCTGGCAAGTGTGATGAGTTCATAGGGATCAGTTGTCAGTTCTTTTCGAAGGGGAATTAAGCTGCAATTGAAATGCTGCAGGAGCTGATGTGGAGCTAGTAAATGGCTGCTGCTCTCCTATCAATACAGCACAGCTAAAGAGGGAAACACCAGAAATATTTGGCACTGGTGCAACCACCGTTGAAATACTGTGTCCAGTTCTGGTGTCCACAATTAAAAAAGGATGTTGATAAATTGGAGAGGGTTCAGAGAAGAGAAGAGCCACAAGAATGATTAAAGGTTAGAAAACGTATCGTATAGTGCTTTATATAGCTTACCAAAGAGAGAGTTTAGGGGAGATTTCATCACAGCCTATTAGTATCTATATGGGGAACAAATATTGACCATGGGCCTTCCAATATATAACCAGCTATAACAAGATCCAGTGTCTGGAAGTTAAAGCTAGACAATAAAGCATAACTAAGGAAATAAAGTGTAACTTTTAAATAGTGAGGGTGATTAACCATTGAAACAATTTACCATGGGTTGTGGTGGTTTCTCCATCACTGGCGTTTTTTAAAGATATACTCTGGTTCAAAAGGAATTATTTTGGGGAAATTCTATGGCTGTGTTATACAGCAGCTCAGACTAGATGATCAGAGTGGTCCTTTCTGCCCTTGGAATCTATTAACCTTTTCATTGTTCACTCTTTATTACTGCACGTCTGCAATCAACTGCACCTAGTTGTTTAAATGATCTAAGATCTTTTCTCCTGTCCTTCCTTATATACCCCCCCCCCCCCCTTATGCTCTGCAAACTATTTGGAATGAATGTTCAATTTAGCAGACACTTTTAAATGAACTTGGCATTCATTGTTTTACCAGACTCCAGTTTCACATTTTGTCAGACACCATTTTCCAAGTCTGTTCATTTCTGACCACCTCTTTCATGGAAACAAAGTAACATCAGCCTTTTAAAAAAAAAAAAAAAAAAAAAAAAAGTATTCAGTTCTGACTAAAGCTGTATGGAGCTTGTTCACTTCAATTTTTCTTTTCAGAATGGGGGTGCCTAATCCGTCCAGTACTCTTGCTGACAGTGTATCTGCTGTGTTGCTCTGGTAGAGTGAAGCAATCTGAAGTTGATTTAGCTTTCATCAATGTTATAAAAGTGTGATGCAATTACACTGTACTGTATTGTATGGCACACTGGGCTTCTGGTAAAACTGTCAAGAACTCTCCCCGCATGGGTGGTGGACATTGTTGAACTTCTACTTCATGACAGGCATTTTTGGGTATATATGGGAGCTAGACCAAGCGCATGGAGAAGACAATCCAATGGCTTACCCCAAAGCTCTGTGCTTGCACCCACCCTGTTCAATCTGTACACAAATGACCTGCCACTGACTCAATCACACAAGTTTATCTATGCAGATGACTGCTGCTGTGGTACCCAGTCATAACCTTTCACTGAATTGGAGAACATCTTGAATGCAACCTACTGTAGCAGTTGGCGCTTCCAACCACGTGTGACTAAGACAGTTTTGAGTGTCTTCCACTTTCATAATGCAAGCACTAAACGTCAGTTAGACATCTTCCATAATGGAAAACAATTGAAACATGAGGCAAAACCGGTCTACTGTGGTGTCACACTGGACCTCTCTTTGACTTTCCATGACCATCTGAAAAAACTGTTGCCAAAGTCTGGACTAGGGATAATCTAATCAGCAAATTAGCTGGTTCGACATGGGGCACAGACACTTCGCACATCAGCTCTGGCACTGTGCTAGTCCTTGGTGGAACAGTGTGCCCCTGTGTGGTGTCATTTGCCTTACACTTAATTGATTGACATCAAATTGAACTTGACCATGTGTATCATCACAGGCACCCTGCGCCCTAATCCTATCGCATGGCTATCAGTTCTGAGCAACATAGCCCCTACACACATTTGTCGCAGGGAGTCTACAGCCAAACTGGGGGAAAAACTATATGCCAATCCAGATCTTCAGGACACTTTCACTCATCCCAGAGCATGACTTACATCAAAGTGTACTTTGTGATCTCAACTGACAGATTGGAATCTGTCAGCAGCAACCCTATGGCGTGATAAGTGGTCATCTAAAGATGTCTGGAATGGTTTCCTTGTCACTGATCTGACCATTTGGCCACCTGGATTTGACCGGCCATGTCACCTTTGGACTCTGCTGAACAGGTTCTAAACTAGCCAAGGACTATGTGCAGACCACCTCTACACATGGGGTCTGTGCGAAGACCCACTATGTCAGTGTGCTCTCTGTCAGCCAATAATGCCTGTTGCTGACAAGAGTCAACTGACAAGATTTCATGGTGGAGATAAGTGTAAACCAAGCCCTACAAACTCATGAGATGCACATTTCATTTTCAGTAGTTACAGGGAGCAGCATTTAAAACACTTAATCCAATTCATTATACTATAAATAGTGTAAAATACTCAAACTAATAGACTGTGGATTGTCATTGTATAATCTATTTAAATTCAATTTCAAATTGAAACATTCTTCTAACATACAGCAGTCGGTGTCTTTAAATTATCTCTTGTTGGTGTCTGTTATAAGAGAGAGAATATCTTAGTCCAGCTATTTTGGTGGTCATCACTTCAAAAGCCTGACTTATACAATCAGTTATAGTAAAGGGTAGAGAGTTTTGTGGCTAGAAGATTGGTTTAGAAGCCAGGATTTTAGCAGTTACAATCCTAATTCTGTTGCTGATTTCCTCTGTGGCCTTGAGCAAGACATTGAGACTTTCTGCCTCAATTTCCCTAGCTGGCACAGCGATACCACTCATCTCCCTACGTCTCAGGGATGTTAGGATTAATTATAGCCTGTAAAATGCTTTGAAGATGAAAAGTGCAGTGTGTGCTGGATACAAATTAAAAAATATTCAGATCTTAAGCTACAGTATAAATGTGTACACTACCTGCTCTAATAAAACAATATTACTGCCCTCAGTAGGAGAGACTTACGCAATGATAGTTGGTGGCAGAGGGCACGACTGGTCCTGAATTTACATGAGTATAAATCTATACAGCTCATTAAATAATTCCCATCTCTACCATACTAGACACCAACTGCACTGAAATATGCACTATCCCTATTATTCAGGACGGCAATAGGTACTGGTGTGCACACTGCTTTCTTGAAAATTCACAGCTCTCCAGCTTGAGCCAATGGTCTATTCAAGCCTGATTGCTAGTGCGATTCCCATTAACTTAATGGGCTTTGGATCAGGCCTTAAATGAAGAGCGGGAGTAAAACACCACAAGCTACCCAACAAGTCAGAGACACTGAAGCATCATGATGTCAGAGAGAGAACTTGTCACTACAAGCTCCAGGCTGTATTTAGAGGTTCCTGTTAATCAAGAAGTGGGGAGCAACGCCAGGTATGTGGAGTGGTGGCTCTTACTATAGAAATGTATTTTTAATGCCCATACAATTTCACAGATGGTATTTTATGCTGGACGGTTGGTTGAAACCTCATTGAAACTGGTGGGCATAACTGCTGCCCTTTCGTTTACGATCAATGTGAGACATAGTCATGCTCCTTTCTGGACCAGCTGGCTGAAATAACAGAAACACCACCCCAAACAAAGTCACAGGGCTTGGTTTTAGTAGAAGCTGAACCAATGGGATTCCATTGAGATTGATGCAGTAAAGGCAGGGGCCAAGGAGCTGGTGGAGCTGCATGCCTCAGTGTCTGTGAGTCAGAACGAAGCAACAGAAACATACAGATGGCAGGCTCAGGTTCCACTCCCTCCCCTACCCCAGGGTTATGTAATGATTTTTGTCATAAGAAGGGGGCTGCAGTGCAATGAAGTTTGAGAACCACTGCTCTCAATGGACCAGTAGTAGAATGCAGATTGCAAATTCCTTGTCCTTTTTTACTCCAAAGAAAAGAGCTGGACTTCTAAGGCTGGGCAAATTTTCAAATTTTCAGTCTCTCCCCCTCTGCTTTGTGTTTTTATTTGAAAATCTGTTTTGGAAGCCTGAAGCAGTCGAACTGTCCAAAACTCTTCCCAAAAATATCCACTGAACTCTTATCTTTTGGATTATATGCCACAGAACTCCCCCAATGCATTTATTTTCTTGTACATTTTCTCACTCCCTATAGCACATGTGGATAGCCAGAGCTTTACCCAGCCCTGCAGGCACATGGTAGAGATGTACTGAATGTACAGTACTGGTCAGATTACCAGAATTAGTCTCTCTGCTTACATGATGTTGAGGGCCAGAATTTACAAAAGCATAATCCTCAAACCAGTTGCTGCTACTCCCCCTTTTTACATCTCTAGAACTTTGATTTGATTTTCAATACAGTCAATGCTGTAACGTTGCTGGCACTTATAGGCTGTGTTAGTGGAGCATTGTGATACATTGATTCCTCATAGGAAGGCTGTTCTTGAAAAGAAATAGAAGAAAATAAGATTTGGACGATGAGAAGACAGGTGGCATACAAGGGCTGCTGGTGCTTTTTTCAAAAGATAAAGTGGTGATAAGGTGTTTAAAACTTCAGTGCCCTGTGAATAGTAGATGCCCATTCACTGAACTGCCAGTCACATGCTTCATCTGCACTTTACACTCAGGATACACATGGCACAACTGCTAGTGGAAAACCTTGTAGCCCTGTTAATTATGTGTAGCTGTAGTTGCATATTGATGGATGATACAGGGAAGTGAACTGTAAGGCTATATGGAGCATTAGTAAGGTTATGATTGTCATGGTTATTTTTAGTAAAAGTCATGGACAGGTCACAGGCAATACACAAAAATTCACCACCACCGTAATCTGTCTGTGACTTCTACTAAAAAAACAGGGGGAGCCCCCGATCAAATGCCCCAGAGGGGAGGATGAGAACCACTGGATGAGGGAGAGAGTGCAGCAGTCAGGGTGAGCAGCGCTGAGGAGGGCTCTGGCTCCCAGCTCTGGGGTCCCGTGGTGGCTTGGGGCTCCAGCATCCACCCCAGCAATTCCTGATGTCCTTAGGGTCTGCCACTGAGGCTGGAGGCTGCGGGGTATCCCCACAGCCCGAGGTGGATCAGGGCTGCAGGGTCCCTGTTGGAGACTGGGAGCTGCTGGGGTCGATGGGGCCTTTAGAGTCCCCCCGTCATGGGAAACAGCAGTGGGGTGCCCTCACTGCCTGCAGCAGGGTGAGGCTCCAGGATCCGCTTCCCACCGCCCAAGCTCACAGTTGCAGGGTCACCTGCAGTGGCTCGGGGCTGCAGGGTATCTGCTGTGTGTGGCATCTTGGAGCTGGGGGCCCCTGCTCGCAGTGGCTCAGAATTGCAGGCCCCCTGCAACAGCTGAGGGCTCCTGGGCCCTGCTGCCCCTAGAAGCTCGGGGTACAGGATGGAAACCGAAGAGGATAATTTCACAGAGGTCGGTGGAAGTCTCAGAATGCGTGATCTCTGTGACAAAAATCTTATCCTTACGCATAAGGGATCCTGATAACCTGGTACAAAAACTTAGTGATTAAAATGAATTAGCAAATTAAGGGTGCACGCAAATGAGCTGGAGGGGGAGAATGATTAGTGGTGTTACAGTATTCCACTCTAGAAGGAGCTGGCAATAGCACAGCAGACACAGTGTGGAAGGGAGAGGAGAGGGCAGGGGATGAGAAAAGTACTGAAAGGAAATGGGGGAAAGGTAAAGCAGCAACAAAGAGCAAGTGGAATATGGAAGGGGGACAGGGGAGTTGGAAGAAGAGCAGGATTGATTGTGCCTGTCTTAGGACAGGTTGCCAGCACCATGTGTGTGTGATACTTAGTACATTACATGGTCAAAGCACTGTGAAACCATAATTAATTCTCTGTTTCAATCCCCTGATAAAGAATTTGGCAACAACACCCAGAAAAATAACTGAGGTGAATGATTCTATAAAACAAGAAAAAAATATGAGAAAGCAGTGATGCAGGCCTCTCTGCTCCGCAGGGGATTTCACTGACCACAGAATGATTCATGCATAACTGAAATATAAACTTACAGAAAAGTGTCTAAGTGAAAAGCCAGCAAATTAGGTAGAAATAATCACCTAGGACCTGACCCAAAGCCCACCGAAGCAAAGGGAAAGGTTTTGTTTGACTTCATCAGGCTTTGAACCCACACCCTGAAAATCAGTAGAGGAAGTACAGGCTCTGGTTTTATATACTCTAAATCAGTGTTTCTCAACCTATTTGCCATTATGGGCTGCATATGCAGTTCTGTGTTATGTAGACCGCAGCCACATACTATATACACAACCTGTATGGCCCTGAGGATGTTGCATGAGCTGCAACTGTGTGCTCACTGAGCCACAAGTGGCCTGTGGGTTGAGAACCCCTGGTCTAGAAGGTCCCCCATTTAAGTGGAGGGGATATGTTTTCCCTCACGCTCCCCTCAGTCCTGACTGGAGCGTTTGGGCAGACCCATCATACGAATATTTACTACTACAACTAGCGAGGTGATTATTCTATGGGACAACCACAGCCAAGTAGCATGGAAGATGACTATTCAGAACCTTAGCTTTACCGCGGTAGATGACCTAGGCCTGGATCCTAAAAAGTATTTAATCAACTAACTAATTACCACTGCAACTCCCATAGTACCAAGAACATTGATGAAGCAAACTGTAGCCTTCCATCCTGTCTCTAAACACATCTTTACAGGAAACAGTGAGTACATCAGTCACAAGACTTAGTTAAACACATTTTGCTGTTGATTTATTTAACTTTCTCCAGAAACTGAAAGACCAAATTGGTCTCCCAAGATAAATGTGTCCTTGTTAGTGTCCTCAATCATAGACTGGTACTTAACTATTGGGAAGGAAATTCTGATTGTACACCAGTTTCTCTCTCTGGGCTAAGGTGGCAGGGCTGATATTAAAGCAGGGAAGGGGGAATTTTTAATTACCCTTTAAAATAAAGCCTACTTTAGTTTGTTAATCTTTACTATCTGAACATAACTATATCCCTCAGACTGCTCCCTTCCAGGACAGCTATCATATAGTCCATCACTTTGGGGTTAGTTTTACACCCACTATTAAACTGAATGCTCTTCAGTGCAGGCACTGTTTCTTTTTCTGAGTTTGGAAAATACTTTGTATGTTTTCAGTGCTGTTGTGGTGCAAATAAACATTAATAAAACTAGTATTTTGGGTTAAAGGCAGAGATAAGACCTCTCACAACCCAGCTATTTCAAGGTCAGCAGGGGTCCCCCTCTGCAAAATATTTCAAGCCTTCAGATTGTTTGCATCAAGCGCCAGTCTTTTCTCTAAGACTTAATATTTTGCAGCAGAAATGGGAAAATGCTTTTAAAGAAATTATTTCAGGTGTTGCTGTGGCTCCCACTTCAGCATTAGGATCACCACTTTCTTGCAGCTCAGTAGTAGTATTTGTGTTACATGAGTGTCTAGAACAACAGTTCCGAACCTGGTCTAGAGGCCCGATGCCAGATGCTGTACAAATATATGAAACAGTCCTTGCCCTGAAGAGATTACAATCTAAACAGACAAGACAGAATGTGTGAGGGGAAGCAAATGGACAGAGAGGTGAGTGACCTAGCACAAGACCATACAGCACATCAATAGCAGAGGCAGGGATAGAAACCCACGTCTCCACTGGAGCACAGTGCCTCGTACCTACTTATCTGTACCAGCACAGCCATCTCATTTTTAAAAACGGCCAGTATGGTCTTCGGCTCTGCCTCAACTGCAGATAAGATTTATTGGTGTTTGTGTGTTTTGACACACTACAATTTGGTCAACTGTTGGATACTTTTCATGGCTGATGCTTCCTGTGAGTGAGGGGTTTCGGGGGTGGGGAGAAAATAATGATGATTTATTTGTGCATTTTTGGGATTGTGACTTTACTTTTGTTACTAGTTTAAATTCCAAGATGCCTCTCGAGCCTGATTATCATCACCACTTCTTCCACAAGCTCTTCATACCCACATCTGTATTAGGAGAGCTTCCTATTGGAGGGGAATTACACTGGCATGGTCTGTGATGCAGTTCTTTACTCTTACTTTGCTCTCTCTTTACTCAATCAGCACTGGGATTGTATTAGGTCAGTGCTTCCAAAGCCTTCACTACAACATTCGCTACACATTAAATAGCAACATTTAAATAAACCCTCCTACTTTTAGACCTGTTCTTAGCCACATCCAAACAGTTGCTATCTATAACATAATTGTTTTCAAATGAGAGTAAGATTTGGGTTGGGCCACATCTATTCAGTATATATGCTATGTAAACCCTCTTGAATTGCAAATTATATTGGTTTAGATAACAGGAAGAAAAGGACCTGGGGGTTATAGTGGACAAGAAGCTGGATATGAGTCATCAGTGTGCCCTTATTGTCAAGAAGGCTAACTGCATATTGGGCTGCCTTAGTAGGAGCATTGGCCAGCAGATTGAGGGAAGTGATTATTCCCCTGTATTCGGCACTGATGAGGCCTCGTTTGGAGTATTGTGTCCAGTTTTGGGCCCCCCCACTACAGAAAGGATGTGGGCAAACTGGAGAGAGTTCAGAGGAGGGCAACAAAAATTATTAGAGAGCTGGAGCACAGGACTTATGAAGAGAGGCTGAAGGAACTAGGCTTGTTTAGTCTGCAGAAGAGATGAATGAGGGGGGATTTGATAGCATCCTTTAACTACCTGAAAAGGGTTCCAGGGAGGATGGTGTGAGGCTGTGCTCAGCAGTAGTAAATGACAGAACTAGGAGCAATGGTCTCAAGTTGCAGTGTGGGAGGTCTATGTTGGATATTAAGAAAACCTTTTTCACTAGGAGGGTGTTGAAGCACTGAAATGGGTCACCTAGGGAGGTGTGGATCTCCATCCTTAGAGGTTTTTAAGGACCGGATTGACAAAGCCTTAGGTGGGATGATTTAATAGGGGTTAGTCCTGCTTTGAGCAGAGGGTTGGACTAGATGATCTCCTGAGGCCCCTTCCACTCCTAATCTTCTATGAATGATTCAGAAATCCAGGCTCACAACAGTTGGGCTAACTCAGATCAGAAGAACAATTCAGGCATCCAACTTCTCAATAATTCTGAATGAAGGGAGATTACTCAGAAGAACTGTTTCATTTTTAAAGTATGAAAAATACAATCCATTTTGTCTTCCTTATGCACAACATATCACTCAACTGTACTAGATCTTCCCCTCTCAAATGATCAGGGTTACTGATGAGATACAGAAAGAGAGTCTTTGGCTTCTTGTTTGAAAGGCTTGGTTGGGATAACCTTGATTCAACAATGCATTATGATACTGTAGCAGGCTAGTTATCACTCCTAATTATTATCTTGCCAAATTTTGGGGTCAATATGATGCAATCGTAGCTGGACTGTTCACACACACACACACAATTTCTCTGGTGCAAGCATTCTAAGGCATGATTGATAACAAAATGTTCTGTTGTTATTAGCGTGTTCTGATGAACTACATTCCAAAGGATCCCCTGTGACCCCGGTATTGATTTTTTTTTCTTTTTTGATTTCTTCTTATAAGAACAGCTGCCAAGGCTGGTTTGCTTCAGTCTTGCTGAAGGTTAAGCAGCCTAATGAAGTCTTCTGTCATTTATTTGGCCCACTAGACAGAGTGTTGTCATCGTTTGAACAATAGGGATAGTCTTGACTTATCCTGAGAAAAGCTTGATAGAAATTCAAATGATGTAAATTTGGGAACAATTTCACTGTGTTGATCTTATTTCAACACCCACAGGAGAACCACTAAGAAGAGATTTTCAAAGGCACTGTCAGCAGTTAAGTGCGCAATTCCTATTGTCTTTCAATGGGAGTTAGGTGACTAATTGCTCTCTGCACCTCTCCTTCGTAGTCTTTATATCTGAGACAAATGATCCTGGAGTGCCTGAAGAGTAAGACGTGACTACCCTGGTCCAATTCTTCTACCTTTTAGACATAGCACAGAATTTTTTTTATGCTCCCTCTTTTCAGCTGTTGAGTATCATCAATCCTGACTATATCTCTCTCTTCTTGATCTCACTCTGAGCCTTGCTGGAATTTGGAATTAAAAATGGAGCATCACTGTTCAGATATCAATTTCCTATTGCCAAGGCAGTCCCACTAAAAAAAAAAAAAAAAGCATGTTAAATATAATGTCCCGCAAGTTGTGACCAGTGAACAGCAGTGAGTGCTGAGCTATTGTGGGATGTGCCAGACCTGCCTGTATATCTGTTTGCTGTATTAAATGGGCTACTTGAGCTGATACTTTAGTTCACTAGGAAGAGGCCTGCATTTTTGGAACTAAAGATTAAATATTCTGCTCTCCATGCTGTGTGAATGCAGTTATAGATGATGGTTGTGGTATGTGTGTGTGCACATGGCCAAATCTCATCATTATACCTCTTTCTGAAGATTGTGGTTTGGACTTTCTGGCTTCCAAAGTTTTACTCTAGCAGCATCAGCTCTAAATCCAACTAATTTCTGTTTCTATTTATGTTCCAGAAATGCTGATTCCCAGAAAACACCATTTAGGCAATGCAGAATGCCTTCAGCTGTATCCCAACAAACACCTACTACTTTAGAAAACTTAATTATTGGCTGGAGTTTTCAATAAGTCTCTCAAACAATTCCCTCAGTTTCTGCCCATCTTTTCTGACATCTACCAATGCCAGCCACTGAAGTGACTCTCTAAGTTTCTGTTAACACCTGCCATGTGAGATGTAAATTCCCAAGTAGCTGTGTCATTAGTGTAAGCTTTTCCAAGTTTCAAAGCATTATCTTTTCACAGGTTGATGAGATAAGTAAAAATAAGGGAGAATTTTTTTTTTTTTTTTTTTTTTTTTTTAAGTTTTCTTACACTTTTTCCATTTCAGAGGCATGACTTTTTTTTGTGTGCGTTGGTTTTTAGAACCAGGCTTTTTAGCTTTTACTGTTGATCGGATAAATCTCTTCCAGAGAATCCTCTTTTCTTGTATTACCATATACTGTATCAAATTTATACAACAGTAACTACAAACTCTGTACCATATGCTAGAGCAGCTAGACCCTAAACTGTGATCTATGGAGCATTAGCTGCAGAGAACTGACTGGTCACATAGTACTGATGTCTCCCACCCCAATTTCCAGTTGTAAAACAGCCTTAAGGGGGAAAAAAAGGGGGGGGGGGTATTTTTAGCTTTAATTATTTCTCAATATTGCCTCTCAATGGAAGCAGCTGCTGTAGTTGCCAGAAGGAACATCATCAATTGGAGGTGATGGGACAGGACTACAGCATTGTCAACTCATGAATTTGAGTTTTTTTTAAGAAAAAAAAATTGCAACTGTTAGAATCATGTTACTTGAGAATCTCAGATTTCATTTTAAAAAGGACGTTTCTAGTCCTCATGGCTCCAGAGAAAAGCACGAAACCATGATGGCTTAAACTCAGCAAAACCAGCAGACAGACAAAAAGAACCCTCCACTTCTCATTTTTAAAATCTCATGATTTTTCATCTCATTTCATGATTTTGAGAAGCCATACTTATTATTTTTGAATGCTTGGAATTGGCCAAACTGAGTTTATTAGAATCTTTCTACTACAAAAATTTATACTAGTATAAATGCTTCTAATGGGATGAACCAAACAGAAACAGATCCTGACGTGTGCTTCTCACGTTTTGAATTCTAAAAACAAAATCAACATTATTTTGAATTCGTAAAAAGTACTGATTTTAAAAATAGTTATTTATAAAATAAGTGGGTATGCATCAGAATCCCTTCAGTATTCAAGAAGGTAGCCTTTTCTGGCCTCATGGTGATATGTCTGCTCAGTTTCAGAAACCCCTGATTGGCACATGACTCCAATCTTTTCCATGATTAGTTTTTAACAGCAAACTCAGTCACTAGCCTATTGGACTGACCTCATTTAAATACATCTCATCCAAATTGTGTGTTAGCTGCCAACTAGTCTTCTCTGTATGAGAGATATCTACTCACGCTCCAGGTTTTTCAGATATGGATATTCCCCCTACTGTGTTGCTGAGGCAGTCTGTTACACCTCATGCTACTGAATAGCTGCTACTGTCCTAACCATAGAGGTTGTGCTGACAACTGTATGAAAAACAAAATGAAGGGAGGAAAAAAACCACCTTATTTATGTGGTGCTAAATCCAGGTTACATTTAAAACCTTAATCATTTTCAGGGATTAATTAAGGAATAATGTTTGCTGCAGAGGAGTAGATGAGGTAATAAACAGCTTCTGCAGCTGATTAAATGCCAAAGTGAAGCTGATCAAGGCATCTGATAACTGCAAAAGCCATTTATTGCCTTGAATATCCCTCTGCCATTAACATTAATCTTGGTGAACAATATGACAAATCACAAGATAAAGAAATAAAAAGTTTTCTTGCCTCTGGAGAGTCTGAGGGCTGACATGAGCCTCATCTAGATAAATGAATCCAAGTGCTTCCAGGGTTTTAGGAAATTTCCACTCCGAACCTTGCAGCTCCTGTTTATCTCTGTGTGAATGTACTATGTTGCTGCTATTTTCTAGAACTAGCCGAGGATGCGCCTTTGTGTTTGGGACTTTGGTGAATAACTAGTGGAAAAACTGCTTAAGGCGGGGGCATGGCCAGTACAGAAATGGAGACAGATGTCTGGATGTGTATATACATAACACTTACGCCTAGATTCACCAAATTACCTAGGGCTCAGATTCACAACGTTAGTTGGGTGCCTAAATGCTGAGTTTAGTTACTTAAGTCCCAGTTTTGCTTCCACTGCAATCCACACAACTCCCACTAAATCCTATAGGTGTCTAAACTCACTTGATGTCGAAGTTTTCAGAGTAAAAGTTCCCTAGGTGTCTACATTTCTGCCTGTGGGCATGCACACTGCTGCCTCCAGGTAGGCATCTCCTACCCGAACTTTTGGGTAAGCTCCAGAGTAATTTACAAACTGAGGGAAGTTAGGCATTTGTCCATCTAAGTCATCTACGGGGCCGATTGAGTAAGCATGCTCAGAAGCCACTTACCATACCAGGTCTCATTCAAATTCCAGCCAGAGAAGGAAGAAGGTGGTTTTGTCAAAATGCTTAATGCCTTTTGTGCATCCAAGCCTCAAGCCATAAGCGGCATCAGTATAGAATATATTCCCCTGGCTCCATAAGGATTTCATTGTCTTTTGTGGAGAACGGTTTCCCCCTCCCCTCCCCCCCACAGGAAATCTTGTCAGTGTGAATTTCCTCTCCCTTCCTGGCACTGAATAATGGTGTGTGTGTAGAGCAGTGTCTGCTGTTATGTAATGATGTAGGGGGTGGCTGTGGAGACCAAAAATCATCCATTTTGGAAGACAGGGGTCTGGACTGCAGGAGATAGCTTCAGTCTGCCATAATCTATTCTTACAGCAAGTGCTCACTGGGTGGAATTGATGTTTAAATTTAAGTCTTTTAAGTATTAAATACAAACTCCTTAGGCCTTACAGAGAAGAACATCACATTGTACCAGAAGTGGGGTGATTAAAGAGCAAGCTGAAAGAATCAGTGGCCTAGAACCATCACCAGAATGAAGGCTTAGAGCAATGTGGAGGAAGCATAGAAGTGTTTTGAACAGTGGTGGTGGCACAACACACTGCCACATTGGTTATCTGAATTTTGGACACAAACTCAGACCCAGAACTACTAGGCTAGGAGGGATGCAAGGCAGCACCTTCTATTCCTGAGGACAGGAGGCTTATCTCTCCAGAAAAGGAAGATTCAAGACTGAAAAGGAGAAAAATGGAATGATGACAGACTGCATCTCCTCAACCCCTCAAAGATTTTGAAGAAATTCATGTAAACTGTAATGGGTTAATTTCCTTTTCTTCCAGGAGTGTTCACAGACCTCTTTCAGACTATAAATAAATGTAGACATAGCCAAAGAGTGATGTAGTCACAAGAACAGAGAGTACAATATAATTTTATATACAATTAATTACTGCTGACTGAGCCAACCATGAGAAGCTTGAAACCCTGATAGTCTCACAGCTTTTACAAAGTCAAAGGAAGCAAAACTATCAACTGAGTTCCATATCTTTCTCCTCTCCCTCTCACTAACACATTTTATTTAATTTGTACAGTGCCCAAACCATCAAGCATTAAATTAAGCCTGAAAAGAGAAAGCTTTGGTAGACAAGGAAGGTTACTTTGGTTGGTGTGTATGATGCTAACCCACATATTATTTTGTAAAGGTAGCCATTCTTAAAGGACTCTGAAATAGGGCACAAGCTGCATTCTGATTTGCTACACAGGTGAATTTCACTCATCATATGGTTATGCTCTGAAAAGTAACTAAAATATGAGCATGGTGAGTCTAAGTTTAGGGTGTCACAATGTGTTCTGCTCAGTTTAAAAGTTTCAGCATCACCCATGATGATTCTTCATGATAACTTCATCATACTTGTGCAATGCCACTGAAGGCAGCAGGATTAGAGTGAAATCCCATTGTACCTTTTACGTATAAAGAAAGTATTTAACTGTAGAGTATGACTGTCTCTTGATAATGTTGTCATAGTCTATAATTTGTTTTAACATCCTAGTGCTGAATCCCATTTCTTCTAATTGAATTAAAGCTGAGATATCTGATGCCAATATGCTTGTTTTTCCTGGCCTCTTTTCTTATCTGATATAACTTCCAGGACATTTCTCTGATGCTGGTCTTCTAGTTAACAGCCTTCTCCCCTCCCCACGTCTTTAAGTGATACGCTAACTTGACAAGGCTCCATCTATACAAACAATTATATATAAGGTTAAGATTTTGTCATGGTTATTTTTAGTAAAAGTCAGGAAGAAGTTGCAGGCAATAAACAAATATTCATGGGAACCTGTAACCTGTCTGTGACCTTTACTAAAAAGAGCTAGGCGGAAGAGCTGAGGGGGATATTTACAGACTGAGCCCCACCACCATGGACACATCCCCCCCCTTGCTGTGACTGGGGGTTAGGGGATGTGCAGACCTCCAGCCCTGGCCACAGCTGTACACTCCCAACTGCAGCCACAGCCTCAGCTGGGGTGGGGTGCAGAGCTCCCGCTTCAATCCTGGCTGCAGCCCCTGACAGCTGAAGTCATGGAGGTCTGGTAAAATCACAGAATCCATGACCAAATCATACCCTTTATCATATACACAAGCTTTTTCTCATAATGAACTCGAGGGGGCTGATGATTCACAGCATTAGTCAAGGGGCTCAACTTTATGGCACACAGCATATGGCCTTCAATAAAGCACTTGTATGGTGCCATGAGAAATGGTTTCTGAATAGAGGTGTTCTAAACAGACATCTATTTGACAGATTGAGGAGAGAAGGGCACTGAGTGAGGAATCAGCCTGGGACATCTCCACAAGAGACCTCCACATTATTTGTTGCTGAGGAACAGTGATATTATTGAGGAGCTAAAGGTTTGAGTAGAAATACCCCAAAACGCTTGCCCCCGATAATCTCCCCAAAGTTGGGATTCTGTCTCCTGGGCAACCTGATATTATAAACAAGTTAGGCCTACAGACATGAATGGAAGGATTAGTGCAGCCTGTAAATCTTACTAAAATTTTGCTGAACACTTGTAGGTTTTACAGACCTATTTACAGAAGCTGACTGATCTTAACTCTTAGGGCTTGTCTACACTTAACTTGGAGATTCGGCAGCAGTCGACCAGAGTTAGGCAAACTACGCAAAAAAACTTGCATAACTCCCATCAACTTCTGTGCTGCTGTTCTGCGCTCCGTCTTCAATGTACTGCAGCACTTGAGGAGGTGGTCTTAATACGTCGATTGACTGAATGGGTCTTCACTGACTGCTCAGTCGATCCAGATAAGTTGATCTGACAGCAGCGTATTTGCTGCCGTCAGTGTAGACATAGCCTTGGTAATGTTGCTGTATGATCTCTAATCAAGCTGTGTGAAATGCGCTAGCACTGATGCCATTTCCTAACCTACTGCTGCTATCAATCTGTTAAGTTTCTCCAGCCCTTCCTTCCCCATGAGGTAGGGTTTTTAGGACAACTCTGCTAGGGAGTAAGCCTTAGGCACACATTAATCAACTTTGATTTTGTGAATCAACTGTGCAATAATAGCCCAAAATATACCATTCCACTCCATCTAGCAAGTGGAGCACTCAGTATTTTCCCTTCTGAAGTTCTTAGGGTATGACTTCACTGCACAGTTAACCTCTGTTTTAGCTCAAACCCCCTACCATCCACCCAGAAAAAATCTCTGACCTGGCTGTGGAAGCACTTTAAGCCCTGCCCAGCTTACCTGGATAGGGATGTGGGCTGGAACCTGCCCATTTTACACTGAAGATACAAGCTAAATCCCTCAAGTGATAATGGTCCTCCAGTGTCTTCCCACAATTCATACAGACATGTTCTTCTACAACTGACAGAAAGAACTGGACAGTGACTGAGGACATCTGTGTTCGAGATCTGGCTCCACACCGGTCTTATGAGTGACTTTAACTAACTTTAACTCTCTGTGCCTCAGTTTCCTTCCAGCTCCTTGTCCAATCTGTTTCTCCCCCCACCCCAGCATCCAGTCACCCCAGGCCCAACCATGTTTCCCCTCCGCACTGGCTCCCAGGCTCATTTTTGCAAACCTACTCCTTCTCCCCCCACCTGTCTGGATCTTTTCCCCCTAGCATGTAAATCAGGCAGATTTCTCCTCTAAGATGTCTAGGCTTATTGGGTGAGGAAGGGGGGGGCCACTAGAAATGCACAGGAAAGAGTCTCCATGCTTTCCGGTCTGGATCCCAGAGCTACAACTGCAGGAAAAGTCCTGTTCAGTCCTGAACTGGAGTATGCCCAGTGTGAGTGGAATCTGTGGAGGATTTAGCTGCTAAAATCCAAGAAGTCTCTACTGAGCACGTGAGAACTGCAATTTTTCAAAGGCTATAACTTGGCCAAATTTGGGCAAATTTTCATGGGGATGACAACAGGTTTATCCCATACACAAAGGCCAAATTTCAAAGCATGGTGGCACTAGCACCTCAAAGAAAATATCACCATGATTTTTTAACGTGGGTAAAAATTTATTTTTCACTAGCTTAGTTCTCGGAAATGGCTCAACTGTTTTGGCTGAATTTTTTTAAAAAACAGGCAATGCTACCAGCTACACCTATAATATCATGCTCTCCTGAAATGAAAACCTGCACCAATGGGGACAGTATTGGGCCTGTCATCCCAAAAAATTTTATTGAAGGCAGAAAATCCATTTTTATTCCTGTTCTAAGTCTAGAGTTTCTGGGGTTGGTAGCAGATGCTGTAACTCAAAGAATGGTTACTAACTTGTAACTGTTGTTCTTCAAGATATGTTGCTCATGTCCATTCCCAATTTAGGTGTGTGCGCACGCCACATGCACCAGTGCTGGAAATTTTTTTCCCCTAGTGGTACCCGTATGAGCTGGCTCTAGCGCCCCCTGCAACAGCGTGCACATGCTCCCACATATAGGCGCCGCCGGCTCCTCCTCCCTCTCAGTTCCTTCTTGCTGGAATTCCAACTGAGGAGACAAAGGACAGGTGTAGAATGGACATGAGCAACATATCAAGAACAAGAGTTACAGGTAAGTAACCGTTTTTTCTTCTTTGAGTACTTGCTCATGTTCATTCCCAACTTAGGTTTCACCAGCAGTGTCTCCAGAGGTGGGCAGGAGTTCATGAACGTAACACTTGAAACACCGATCTACCGAAGCCAGCGTCGTCTTGAGCTTGCTGCATCAATGCATAGTGGGATGTGAAGGTATGCACTGATGACCAGGTAGCTGCCCTGCAGATGTCCAATATAGGGACGTGTGCCTGGAAGGTCGCAGATGATGCTTGTGGTCTCATTGAGTGAGCTGTCAGGGCCACCGGACGTGTGACCCCAGCTTGCTCATAACAGGTCTGGATACAGGCCGTAATCTACTTCGAAAGACGCTGAGAAGAAACCAGTAGCCCCTTCATTTGGTCTGCAACCACCATGAAGAGCTGCCTCGACCAGCGAAAAAGCTTAGTTTGGTCAATGTAAAACGCCAGAGCCCATCGCACATCGAGAGAATGCAAATACCTCTCTTCACTGGAGGTGTGAAGCTTGGGATAAAAGACAGGCAAGAAAATATCTTGGTTAAGGTGGAAGTGAGGGACTATCTTAGGCAAAAAGGCTGGGTGTGGGCGTAGTTGGACTTTGTCCTTATAGAACACTGTGTAAGGTGGTTCTGATGTTAACACCCTGATCTCGGAAACTCACCTGGCAGACATAATAGCCATCAGGAGGGCCACCTTCCAGGACAGGTATGTAAGAGAGCACGAAGCCAGGAGTTCGAAGGGGGGCCCGGTGAGTCTGGAGAGGACCAAGTTCAAGTCCCACTGAAGAGAAGGCTCCCTTATTGGTGGGAAAAGCTTTTCAATCCCTTAAGGAACCTGGCTGTCATCTCGTGTGAAAAAATCGTTCTACCCCCTACCAAGTGGTGGAACACAAATATGGCCGCCACATGGACCTTGATGGATGAGAAGGCCAGACCCCCTTGCTTCAAATGGAGCAAGTACTCCAAGACAGTTGGAACCGATGCCTTCATCGAGGAAAACGCCACGCTTGGCAGCCCAACATGAGAAGTGTTTCCACTTAGCTCTATGAGCCAATCTGATAGACAGTTTCCTATTCTCCAAGAGCACGTGCTGAATTTGGGATGAGCAGGCCCTGCTCCTCCAGACTCAGCCATAGAGCAGCCATGCCGTCAGTGACCTTGGTCCTGGGACAGGAGATCTGGCTGCAGCAGCAGGGACCATTGCCTGGGTCCTGCCAGCTCCAGCAGCATCCCGAACCAATGTTGTCGGGGCGACTCTGGTGCCACAAGAATAACCTGAGCTTTGAATAACTCTTCCACTTTCAGGAGGACCTTGTGAATTAGAGGAATTGAGGGAGAGGCATACAAGAGACTCCCTGAAAGGAAAGGAAAAAAGCGTTGGTGATAGAGCCTGCACTGAGTCCCTGACGGGAACAGAAGCGGTGGCACTTCCTGTTTGCCCTGATAGCGAAGAGGTCCACTTGGGTCCACTATTTTCATTTTTGTCTTTGGAAGACTCAGGTTGCTACCTCCGGATAGAGGAACTACTCATGGTGAGTGCAGAAGGACCTGCTGAGACGGTCCACTAAAGAGTTGACGACCCTGGAGAGATGCATTGCTATTAGGCGAATACCATGAGTGATGCAAATGTCCCAGAAATGCACAGCCTCCTTGCACAGGTCTGTTGATATAGTACACCAAGGCCAAATTGTCCGTGAGGATCTGTACCACTGTGTGGGAGAGATGCAGAAGGAAAATCGTACAGGCCAGACGAATTGCCCTGAGCTCCTTGATACTGATGTGCAGAAGCCGTTCCTGTGAGGTCCATATGCCTTGGGTTTATAGGGAATCCAGGTGAGCACCCTATTCCAGGTCTGAGACATCGAAGATCAGAACTACCGACGGCTGGGGTTCTTCGAAGGGTATTCCAGAGAGCACTTGGTGCAGGCTCGTCCACCAAACCAGGGAGGTAAGTATTTCCAATGGGACCGTAAGTATCCTGTCCAGGTGGTGTCTGGACGGAGAGTAAACTGATGCCAGCCATATCTGGAGGGGTCTGAGGTGCAGTCTGTCATGGGGAACCACACAGGTGAAGGCACCACGTGGCCCAGGAGGCTGAGGCAGACTCTTGCTGTTGTGAGGGGGTGGGCCAAAATGTGGGTTACGATCTTGGACATTGGCAGGAACTGCTCCCTTGGGAGGAATGCTCTGGCCTTGGCCAAATCCAGCATTGCCCCCAATGAATTCTACCCTCTGCACAGGAATTAACATGGATTTTTGCTCATTGATTAGGAGACCCAGTGCCTGGCAAATGCTTCGGGTAGCTGTGATGCTGGCCTGAACTTGAGATCTCGACCTGCCCTTGATGAGTCAATCGTCCAGGCAAGGGAATACCTGCATTCCTTTTCTGTGGAGGAATGCTGCCACCACCGACTTGCACTTGGTGAAGACCGTTGGTGCAGTTGAGAGGCCAAAGGGGAGCATCACGAGCTGGTAATGGCAATCTCCTGTGGCCAAGGAAGATAGCAATGTGAAAATAAGCGTCCTTTAAATTGAGAGCAGTGTACCAGTTGCCCAGATCCAGAGACGGAATGATGGTGGCCAGGGAAATCATACAAAACTTTAGTTTTCTGAGGTATTTGTTGAGATGCCTTAAGTCCAGGATAGGCCTCAGACCTCCCTTTGCTTTCAGAATTAAGAAGTAACAGGAGTAAAAACCTTGACCCTATAAGTCTCATGGGACCTTTTCCACTGTGCCCACCTGTAGAAGCGCTCGCACCTTCTGCTTGACGAGTTGCTCGTGAGAGGGGTCTCTGAAGAGGGATGGGAAAGAAGGGCGGGAAGGCAGGAGTGAGGCAAACTGAAAGGTGTAGCCGGTGGATACCATGTTGAGCACCCATCTGTCCGAAGTTATGGCGGCACAGACTGGGAGGAAACGGGCCAAACAAGAGGAAAACAGGAGAGGGAGTGGATCCGTAAGTGTAACTGGTAGGTCGCTCTCAGGCGCACCTTCAAAAGGCCTGTTTCCTGCCTTGATTATGGAAGCTAGAACCTGGGTGAGGGCCGGCAGATGACCATCAGTCTCTTATAGCCTTTATTTTTCTTTTTATAGGAGCCCCTGTGAGGACAGTCCCCAGAATGCTGCTTCTGCTGGGGCCTGAAGTGCCTCCTAGATGAAGAAGGCGTATACAGGCCAAGGGACCCCAAGGTAGCCCTCGAGTCTTTCATGTCATGCAGCTTGGAGTCCATTTGCTCAATGAAGAGGGCCATGCCATCGAAAGGGAGGTCCTGGATGGACTGCTTGACCTTTGATGGAAGATCCAAGGATTGAAGCCAGGACACTCGTCTCATCAATATTGCAGAGGCCATTGTCCTAACCTCCTGCACAATGCAAGCCACGGAAGCTCACCCATCCACTCCTGTAATAGATCCCTGCGAGTGAAATTCTTAACCCCTCGGTGCAGTGCTCACCACTTGCTGGCCTCATGTTGCTTTTTAACAATCCTTCTTCTTGTGACTATGATCCCCATGATATCAAAGCCCACAACTACATTTTATAATCTTATTAAGAGTGTTCTACTCTATTCTCACAATTTCTTCCCAGCTACAAAGTTTCTCTGTCCCATCAGCTGCAGGGAGCAACTAGCTAAAAAGATATTCCTGAAAGTAGTCACACCACTGAAACCACTGTTGCAACAGTTTTAACGGGTTAAACATTCTGAGTTTAGGAAATCCTATTGGACCCTGGGGAAGCATACACATAGTAGGAATGAAGAAACCATCCTGCCAAGAGGAAACACACACAAAAATAGCAATGCAGGAACCTGAGAAGGTTTAGAGTTCTGTTCAAACAGGCAGACAACCAATGTCCTGGTAGTCTTCATTTCTCCTAATCACCTTCTCCCAAACAGACCTAAGTATTGTCTTCTTTGGGTTGGGTTGGAGGTCTGATGGAGGACAGGCTGTTTTCTACCTCTATTGCCTTTTGGGGGCATCTCTCTTCCATCTCCCTACAAAGGCCTGAGCACACATTTCAAAATGCCTTGTCCTGGCCCCACTGAGTTCATAGGATAGGCTCAGCTGATCAGAAATCCTGAAGAAATATCATATGTCAACACCAAATCAACCCAGTTAAAAAATAAAAATGCATCATAAACAGCTGCTCCATGACAAAAAGCTGCACTTACACTGTCATACAGATACTGCAAAATCACCATCATGATCATTTTAATTTTGCCAGTACTTCTGCTGACATAAAAATTTCATGGATGCCATAGCATTTTCCTGGAAGCTCTTCAAACTAAAAATGGCAAATACTGAATAGTTTTAATGTGGTAACATGTACAGTTCTACTGATAAGTGTAGTAGTAGATTTTAGCCGTGTTTGTACATGTTTGTAATTTTTAAGTTTAAGTGAACAGCCCTGTCATCCATAATTGTTCTGTACAGATGCAACATCACATTCAGACATACTACAATTTTAGGATAGCTTGCAGTGTACACATTCAGACATACTACAATTTTAGGATAGCTTGCAGTGTAAGACACAAATTTTCAAATATACTATAAAGAAAAATTTTATTGTGTCTACAAGATGGGACCAATTTTTGCATTTTCTGCACAACAGATTCAAAAATAGGATTGTAGTGGTTCTAGCAGCTTTAATAGGAAAGGCAAAAGGAAACTGAACCAGCAAGAATAGAGCTGAGTTTGTTTCAGCAGAAATCATAAAAAAACAACAACCCAGAGATGGAAAAGAGACATTAGATCATCCATTTCCCAACCTGCTAATGTAGAATTTTTCCTTACAATACATTTTTTAGTGTTTTGGCCAGTCAATTTTAAAAATCCCAAGATTCAATCACTTCTCTTAAGAAATTATTTCAAAATAATCCCAATATATCCCAACAGCAGGGAGTTTTCCCTAATCTTCATCCTATATTTTCCTTCTCTTAAATTGACTCCAGCACTCCTAGTTTTATTCACTTATACTATGCCAAATAATTTCTTCCCCACCTTAGGGCTGATGCATGTCAAGTATCTGTAGATACTCATTGCTTAGCCAAACTATACCTATTTAGCTCTTTAATCTTTCCACAAAAGTCACTCCCCTTTTCCTCTTCAATTGCTTTTGTTGCTCTCCTCTGAATGTCCTGCAATTTGGGAGTCACTCTATGCATCTAACATAAAAAAAAAACAAAAACACAACATAATAGATGGACAATCTTTTTTGAGGTTCTGGTGGTATTGGTTTATTTGCCCCCACAATTATGCTATAGGCAATTGCAGTGTATGAAGTTATGGCCCTCAACCTACAATGAGCTCAGCCTAAATGGATCATGACTCTACAGAGGTCATTTCAGGATCAGCAGCTACAGCTTTTTGACATGTAACAACTTGATTTGCAGTTGCAACCAGACAGAAATGCTGTCACTCCTGTGCTGGTTATTGATTGTGCAGGGAAAAATAAGATAAGGATTAAAAATTTGACCCTATATGCCACATACAGTAAGTAAAGTACTGCAAATAATACCTGTTATTTCTACACAAACTTGAAATCCTCATGTTTGTGATACTGTACTTTAAATACAAAATAATGAAAACTATCTGCAGCAGTTTTTCATAGTGGTCACATAAACCTTTGACGCACCCATTCATTTCCACTTCATTGCTCATTGCATACCATCAATAAGCTCAAGCTAGGATATTCTCTTGTGCACACAGCTGCTAAAAAACTTATTCATATTACAATCATCCAAATTTCAACAACTCACCTAAATAGGCATTTCAGCAGTTTACTCAAATAATTCAGTAATTACTGGGAAAAAACGGTATCTGTTTCATTCCAGATTACAAAAGAACTTTTGGGTAAGTAAAAGGACAGCTACTACAGGAAGACTGGGTATTTGGATCCTCAAACTATTTACTCTTTACTTTCTAAATATCCTATGATGGTACTTCATACTCATAGACATTGTGTTTTCTTAATGAGTATAGTGCTGCGCAAAGGTACTGAATTGCCAGCTACAGTCTATCCACAGGAAAAATTAGACATTAGCAGTGGCAGTGCCAAGTTTCCCCATAATGCCGCATCACTTTACTTGACTCCTGACATGCAGCAACCTTCTTGAAGAGTGAGAAAACAGGCCAGTGACCCACCAATTCAGATGCTGGCCTCAGAAACTGCCAACAAGGGTAGTTATTTTCTTATGTGGAGTCCTGAAAAGAAGTTAAGCAGAGTCTGAATTGGGGTTCAAAAATTGGGTCTCTCCTTTTCCTATGTATTTTATACTGTAACAGTCATCAGATGTTAACTGACTACTGTGCTGGGCACAATTTAAACTGATAGTGTGGGGGATGTACCAGGTGGTACCTTGCCCAAAAAATCCAAATCAATGAATGCCCAGATTCTCTTGTGGGTCTGAGCTCTAAGGGGTAGGGAAAAGTGAGAGTGATCATTTTATTTATTGGTCTGCATCAGCCCCAGCAGCACTGTGAGTTAGAGCACTATAGGGTTTGCTGTAACTCATTGGTTCCTAATCTTTATTGGTTTAGGTATCACCTTTAAAAAAATATTTTTGCAGTACCATATGTAAATTCCTCCTGTTTGTGCACATTTATTTCAGGCCTTAATAGGTGTAAAGTAAGCATTTCTGGACTCTACAATGAAATAAATGCTTAAGAAAGCCTAATATGTTAGATTAGAACATCCTTTTTAAACATCTCAGGTGTTTAAACAGTGCATCAAAAAGAAGCAATGAAGCAGCCATTATTATATTATTTATACCTTTTGTTACTCAAATTACAAGCAATTAAATGACATCTTGATATACTTTGATGTGTGCAGCTGACACATTCAGTGGCTTCACTTTTTAATTTGTCTAACAAATTGATATTGCTGAATTATTGCACAAGTCAAAATTCACTTTGCTTCCTTTTACAAAAATTGAATGAAGAAAAATACAAAACACTGAATAACTCCAGGGGAAAACAAAAAAAGTGCCAAAGAAAAGGCATATGCATCAAAGAAGGGGGGACTTTCATGGGGGTCGGAGGATGAGAGTATGGTATGGGAGTGTTGGAAGCTCTGATTTGTTCGGGGGGGAGGGGGCCTCTAGTGAGGGGGGGAGTCAAGGTGGGGGACTTTGGTTTGTTGCGGGTATCAGGGGCCCTGATGAACGGGTGCCAGGGCGGGGGACGCCGTGGCTGGAAGCAGGGTTTACCTGGGCATCAGGCTGCAGGCGGCTCCCCGCCCTTGCGCCTCAGCAGCGCTGGAGTGTGGCCCCTCCCAAGAAGGGGCCCAGCTACCTGCGACGCTGCTCGGGGGCCGCCTGCGGAGACGAGGCTCATGTTGCGGCGGGGCGGGCCGGGCCGGGCCGGGCCGCTCTCCCTACCGCCGGCGGTGTCCCCGGCTGCCGAGCCACCTTTTAACTGAGCGGCGAGTCAGTTTGCAAAGACCCGGCCCGGCCCGGCCCGCAGGAAACCACTGAGAGACGCGGGGTGATTTTGTTACGCGCTCCTCACGGTCCTTTCCAGAGCTGGGCTCGTGGTTTTAATACCCGTCCTCCCCCGCTGAGAGAGGCGGGAATCCTCACGTGCCCCGGCCTCCAGCGTCCCAGCCCTCCCGGGCCTGGGGCGAAGCCTCTGTCAGGTAGGGCAGCACACAGCACAGGCTGGGTAGCCGCAGTGCACTGGTCCCGCCGGTGTCCCCGGGGGTGAGCGCCGCCCTGGAACGTCACCAATTGGCCTCAGTCGCTCCAGCTGTGCGGCTTACCGCGCGGTGAGTGCCGGGCTCAGCAACACTCAAGGGCCCCGGCAGTAGCCACCACTACAGCATCCATTGGCACAGCTCCAACCCGCCCCACCCCCACATAAAACTACCACGCTTATTTAGCATGATAGCGAAGGGAGGCTAGAAGCGTGCGTTGTGCTTCTCCAGCATAGGGCAGTACTCGCACCCACTAGCTGCAACTGCTCTGGGTACGCTATTTCTAACAACCCGACCTGACACCTGTGGTACGCAGGCGATTAGCATAGCTTAGCCACTTTCACTCCCTCTATCACAGCACCCTGTTAGAGGAATGTGGCTCTTTAGCGCCACCCGCACAGTAACTAGAGTCTAGTCTCAAATATTGAATACATTTAAGAGTGCTGTAAACCAGCAGAGAATTTATTACTAGTGCTGCTAGAGCATCAGAATGACAACAGGTACAGTAACTAAGTAAATGTGTTCGTGGGCTGTTAGAGCCACTGCCAAGGGAGAGAAAACTCTGACTTAAAGGACTAGTAGAGAGCTGAGCAAGACTGTGTTTCCACTTAATTAGGTTTTAGAAATCAAGAACTAAGTCACTTATCAATAAAGACATTTTACAAGAACAGATTTCAGATGAGTTATCTATGTGGTTATCATTCTGAGAAAGGGGCTGGTTGAACTGATCTAAAATTAAATCAACTTTAAATCACATTTAATAGTTTTATGCTGTGGTATTTAAAAAACAAACATTTTGAACTGACAATTACAAAATGGAGCCTGCCCATCTCCCACACGGTTAAACCCAAGATCCTAAAAGGAAGCACTATAGTTGCCCTGTCATAAGAGTATATTTGACACATTTTTATAAATAAATAGTTACAAATATTTATATTCTAGAAGTCAGTCTTAATTCAGAGAGACAAGGTAATATCTTTTAGTGGACCAACTTTAGTTGATGAAAGACATGCTGTTGAGCTCTTCAGGTAGTTATGTTTAATCAATAAAAATTTATAGCTCATACATGTATACAATTAAACACAGACCTAGTCCCAGCAATTAGAGTTGAGTTTGTCAAGTAGTTTACTTAAGCAGATAGTCATACTTTCCAAGAAATATAATTTGTCATTTTAATTCTTTGGTTGCATGCTGGCTAATATAACTGTTTCCTAAGTTTTGAAGTTGCTCTGACTAGTGGATGGCAATGAAAAAAAAAAATCATGGACACTGCTCATCCCCACTCTAGGAGTAGAACTTAATCCATCCTCAGCAGATGATTTGTTCTAATTATAGAAGGATTACTCTGGCTCATTTCAAGAGAATAATACTATGTGAATGAAGCTCCAAATGGCAGCTTCCCAAGCATTATATCATAGAAAATTGCAATGCAGGGACTATGCATTGTATAATGGAGATAATGCAAGCCTACCCTAGAAGACACTTTAAACATAGTGTAATGAGTTTCAGTTGCTGCTGGTCCCAACTCTCAACGAACTTAACAAAATTGGATATAAAGTCTAATAAATTTAGAAACATTTTAGATGGAGCTAGACACCAGGCTGTATTAAAAACCACAACTAGCCTAAGGTGGTTTATTAAAAGAATTTGTCCCACCTAAGAAAATTTAAATCTAGAATCAAGGAAAAATTAAAACATTTCCAGAATGTTATAAAAGATCAGCCATCAATGCCTGAAGTTTTAGCTATGAGAAAGTGGTCTTCAGCAACATGAGCTCAAAGGGAGACTATAAGTCTTGTCAGAACTTTACTCAGATCCAAGGTCTATGCTGGGGGTCTCACTACAGAAAACACACAACTCAAGTTATTGAAGAAAACTTGTTACCTTCAAGCACTGTAAATCCACCCTGGTGCCCACCTTCTGCACACAGCTCAGCACTCTGGTTGCAGTCAAGAATTTGGGTATTTATGTCCAAATCCTAAAAGGATTTCACACTAAGCTGCCAAATGGAGTAACCTCAGATCTAGAGGGAAGATCTGGCAATGGTTCTCAGATAACAAATCTGGGACTGTTAACAGATATTGATGTTCAGTGACAGGCCTAGTAGACTAGCCAAATTGACAAGAGTAAGTCTGAACTATATTGTGGCTCTGTCTTCCTGATTTCATGGGGGAAGAAATAGAATAAGTTTAAAAAAAAAAAAAAGAGCATGGAAGACCACCACCATATGACTCTTGAAACAAGTATTCAGAAGATCTGAATTTGCAAAAGTCAAAAAACAGGAGCGAGACCACGAGGTTTTTTTTTAAACTGAGAAAGCAAGAGCCATTCTTCAATAGTCTTGGGGAACAATTTGTGTTACCCTCAAATTGCAGAATTGCGGCAAATGCCTGTTAAAGCACGCCCCTCAGGAGAAGGATCTGTGAAAAAGGGATGGAGAAGGTGTCTGTGGAGGAGGAGTGGGAAGACGAGCTGGAAGGTGGCATGAAAGTGCATCACTTACTTTCCTGGAAGATTTCTAAAACAGAGTAAAGTGAATTAATTACACTTCATGTGATATGGAAAATGACTGTCCCCATCTGGTAGGCAAAAAGCTTGCACCCAGTACAAGAGAAGGCGTCTCTTCTTATCAGCTCTGAAGACTGGCTGTGGACTCCTGGGACTGTTGTCATATTTGCTACTTTTCTCCTGAGGTTGCAAATGGAGAAACTGTAAACTTTCCAATAAGATATTTAGGATGCAGATGTAATGCACATGTCCAGTATTAGTGTAGTTTCTGTACTGAAAAATTCATTTGGAATGATGTAATTTCAAAACTTAGGTTGAAAGGCACAACACATCCACATATAGCTTGCTTCTAAGATGGTACTTCCTGCCCCAAAATGTTTTATAAACTATGTTTTTTAATATGTACTTTAACAGATCTCATACAGACATTGTCTCAGATTAGAATGTCAGTCTGAGCTGCAACCTTAATAAAAATTATAATCCCTAATTAGTATCTTTTGGGTCCTTGGTTCCCCTCAAATTTGAAGGCTGTTCCCTTTTCCAGTTAACTCCAGTAATTCAGAATACTTTAGTTAGTTACCATCTACATCAGCGGTTCTCCCCCCCCCCCCCGAGTACCACTCAGGGAAAAAAGGGGGGGGGGGGGACTTGCGGCGACGCGTTTCGCAGCAGCAGCGGGGGTGAGGGGGGACTTTTGGCAGCGGCGGTTACATGGGGGGGAACAATGCCCTCGGCCGAAACCCTTCTGCTGTTTGCCCCTTTTCGGCGGTAGAGTTCCCGGAGGGTGGGTGGGCGGGCACTTCCAGCGGCAGCACAGTACGGCTCGCGTACCACCCAGCCTTCCTTGGAGTACCACTGGTGGTTGAGAACCGCTGATCTACATCATTGTTTCTGAACAGATTAATGTACAGTCACACACCTATTTATTCACTAAGATGTCTAGGGTCTTTTTTCATTTATTCCATTCATGATTTTCTTGGTCCTGAAACTTGACTGAGCTTGATGTCATTCAATCTCAAAATTTAGTCAGATTTTCCTTTAGTCTGACTTTATATAAATTGCTTTGAAGCATCCCCTCATTGGTGTTTTAGGTCTCCTTCCTGCTCTAAAACATTTTCATTGAAGGATTATAGCTTGCACATCCAATCCTCTTATTAAACACCAACATTAAATTATTCCAGGCTCCCCAGCCCTTGGCCAGGGGCAAGGACCATCTTGATGTCACATCCAAGAAGACCACCAGCATAAGGAGGATTAGAGTTGCATGGCAACATAGAAATGTGCCAAAGAACAGCCAATTTAAAGTCGGCACATGGAAATGTAATGCAGTGTAGGTGACTATATGGCAGTGAACGGGGGTACAGCTTTGCAGTGCTCCAGCAAATTCCCAGCATGGAATGCTTGTGGTTGCAGAGTTCCCCAAGTTACTTTTAAATTAATGCAATGTTTTATGGTTAGATAAAAACACTTCTCTATTGAAAATAAAGAAAAACATTTATCTTCTTTTTCATCATTGATGTCTTGGAGTCACTTCAAGATTAATGCATAAAAGAGTTGTCAACATTATCTCCGAATGCTTACAAAATTCATGCATAGTAATTTTTAGCAATAGCAAATAAAATTTTAGAACAGAAGGACACCAAAGCCTATTAGTCACACACTGTTCATCTTTTCTTGAAGTAGAAAAAACCCAGGCACTGTACATGAAGATACTTGCTATGCATCTAAGGGAGAAAGATGCTTCATCTTTGCAGTGTATAGTAACAAATCAGGTTCATCCCAGCACCAAAATATTCACCAATGACCCAACTATACTTTTCCAAAGAATTACTCACTATGCACAAAACTGGTCTTTCGCATTCACACCCCATACAAAGAGAGTTATATATTCCCAATTTTGTTTTTATTATTCTTTCCGTGGAATGCTAGTTGAATATTACAATATTGCAGTTTGTAACTACTGAAATGTGACATTCATTTCCAAATGCATCAGAACAGTCTTGCTTTTTAACAGGATTTTTTGTGGGGTTTTTTTGTTTGTTTTAACAAAGCAATCTGTTATTTTACATAGTTGAGGTCTCTGATGGTTTTCAGTCTCAAAAGCTTAAGTGCACAACAAGCTACAAACCATAGATTTTGATATCTATACATATATCCTATATATGTATTCATTCAGACAGCTTGTGTAAATGTATCTATAATTTAATATATTTATAAAATGGTGTACATACATGCACATCTATAAACAAAAACACCATCTTTACTATCAACTCCCTTTCATAAAAAGCTGCTTAATGTACAGCTACTGTATACTCACTCCCATCTATTAAAGTCCTTTATAATCTGTTACATGATTTTAACTCAAATACTCTATTCCCTCAGATTGAGTGTAGGTATTTCAATGATGATATGTATGTACATCTATATCCCTAAAGAAAATATTTCCCCTCTCCTGTTTAAGAGGTTTTAATTCATGCACTAGTACAGTAAACAGTCCCTTCAGCATGGATTTTAGAATTCTAAACAGTGTAAAATCTACTTCTGGAAAAGTTCTGTTTGTATATTTGTTCTTTTAGTTACAAAAAATATATAGGATTGAAACCTATTGAATACATAGATCTCTGAATGGGGCTATATTCTATCCTTATAGATAAATTAAAAAAGTACACCCTCTTAATGGGATGTATAGGTGGCCTTAAACAGACCATTTACCTGTATTTAGTATAACATTACATTAAAAAGTTGAAATCAACTGCTCTCAAAGTGATGTCAAAAGACTGAAAAGCATTATATATTTATATTCAATATACAAAGATAGGCAATAAACCTAGCTCCATTTAGTTTCCCAACACACTTTCTAGCTTTTAAGGTTTGCCATGGATGATATACATCCTGAAATGATCTGAATGAAAGATCATTATAACTTGTTAAGTTGAAAAACTTACTTTTTAATAAATCATAAAAGCAAGTTGTGTTTAAAATTAAAAAAAATGTACACTGAACAACCTGAAGTACTCACTGAAATATTTGTACAAAACTATAGATACAGCAAGGAACAATGGTGGACTTACTTCAAAAGGAAGTAACACTTGTTAGCATATGTAAAACTTGCTATATTTTATTCCTCTACCAAGTAAGAATTTGCATCTGTTTAGCATGTAAAATTCAAACCACCTCACAATATGTTTACATTTAAAGTTTTATACAGTGCAAATATTTAAGACAGAATAACTTCCCCAGTGGAACAGATGACACTATTCAGTGTCAGTCTTTCGCTGATTCTTTTCAAGAAGTCTATTTACATATTGAGCTATAGGTTCACTATATATGCTTTGAAATTTGCTGAATATCAGCAGAAAAATGTGAACTAGCAGCAACTAAATTAAGAATATATGATGGTTACTTGAGTGAATGCATAAAATTTTCTAGACTGTATTCAGAATCATACTGTTCTGGATCCCAAAGTTCTCCCAGATTTTCAAGAACTGATTTCATAGATGCTTTCCCAGAAGTAGTATCTGCTTTTTCAGTTTTCCCATCCTTAAAAGGAAAAAAATGGACACATTTCAACTGTAAGTTAAAAAACAGATATGTAATTCTATAATATTTATTAGTCAAACATCTTATTTATTCCTAGTTTCCCTTTACACATATTAACACCGCAACATCTCTGAAGGATTGATATTGGTGCTTTTTGGAGCATTGTGGAGTCTATTCCAAGAGGACGAGAGTAACTGCTACTTGGGGAATTTCTTGGTGTTTATTATTCCATTTCAAATGCTTGTCTGCCCTGTAATCTTTGGATTCACATCATAGCATTTTTTATTTTTAAAGCTTTAATTGCTTATTTTTAGTAGATAATTTTGCAAATGATTCTTTACCTTGTCAAGAGTGAATAGGTCAAGAAGCTGATCTGTTCCCATGCTTTGTAGGCTAGAATTCTCTTGGCTAATCACTGTATTTGCAATATTCATTTTAAACTTCTGCAGACCCATAATTTTCTCTTCCAAAGTTCCTCTCGTTATCAAGCGATACACATTGACAACACGTTTCTGAAAGAAAAATGTCATTATGCAAACAATATTAAAATAGTCTAGACATGGTTTAAAAAATGTTAATTACAAACCATGGCATGGAGTAAGGAAGATTTGGGCAAGAGGCAGCTTTTAGTGAGTGGAGCCATACAGGTAAAGGCAAAATAAAGTGCCAACCTGCTCAGGTAGTGCTCTCTGCTGTCTTATAGTGACTGGAGTAGATTTCCTAGACTCTTGTTCTCCCCAGCTCACAAGACATGGACAAAGCACACAATGTCCTTGAGGAAAACGGAAGAGTCTTGTGTTCACAGCAATATTTCTACTCATTAAGGGCATGATCCTGAACACACAACTCCCATTTAAAAGTCAACTGGTATTGTGGATGCTTGACACCTCTCAGAATAAGGACTTTAGACCACAGTTCAGCAAAGCACTTAAGCACATGCTTAAATGCTTTTCTGAATTAAGGTATTTACAAGGTCTTCAAAAGACAGTCAATTTCAGGCATTTGTTGATAAAAGGATACACAGGGATGTTAAGTCAAGATGATCACAGTACACCATGGGAAAAGTAAAATCTAAACTCCCAACATGAATGCAGATGAGAGGAAAAATAATGAAACACTTACATAGCCCTTTTCACTTAAGGTGCTCAAAAATGCTTTCCCATTAAACCTCCAACCCTATGAAGTACAGCAAGTATAACCACTTTATAAATGAAGATCTGAAGCACAGTCCGTTTAAATAACTTGTCTAAGATCAGTCATTGGCAGAACTGAAAGGAAAATCTAGAATATCTCCTGATCTCACATGCAAGCCACCATACAACATTCCTTTCCTCATTCAGTTGTTTGATCAAGCCTAGCTGTACTTGAAAAAAACAATACAAAAATCACAAGAAAACAATGGACAAAGAGCAAGCACTGATGTTTTCATAGTCTAGCCATGCTCCCTCAATTCCTGCTAGCTTCCAGATAAATTATTCCAAAGATGTAAAACTTGCAGATTAATAATAAATATATAGAGGTAACAAAATAACTATGTACATTAGATAAACGAAGACAGTCATATGGCAATGATTCCACTTAATATCTGACCTTTGACTCATGAGCCATCCAGGGTGAGTAGAACTGAGAGAGATGCTGCTAGCAGAAAGAGAATCAGTAGGAAATTTTACATTCTGCAGCCCAGCATCTTCCACATTTCTTGCGGTCTGGGAAGTAGCAAGCAGTAAACAGATGTAGCAAATGTTATAGAAAAGGTCAGAAAAAGGTCTCTCTCCCAATCTATATTTGTTCAAAAAGGCAAAGTCATGTCCAAGCCACTGCCTGCAGAACTTTCCTCCCAAAGTATCCTTCTGGAGAGAACAGGAAGTCTATTTTGTAGTGCTCATTAAAAGTGGTAGCATTTGATCAGGTGGCAGTCTCATTCTGAATTAGATAGTGCTTTACAGGGTTATTTGAGATGGGGGACTAGACAAAAAATGGGTGGGTGTGGAGCCCATAATTTGAGGGAGTATCCCTGACTCACTGGTCTGTGATCAAAGCAACCCATTCTTCCAGGAGATGGGGCAACTTGTTCTCAAGCTTCACCGGGTCTCAGAACAAAGACCTGAAATGTGGTCTCACAGATGATCTGTAACCCATCCAAATATTTTTTCCTTGGGTATCATGGAGGTGACCAAGAGGTGGGCCAAAAGCCTGCATCGTAAGTTTTGAGGTACTGGTTCTAAGCCTCTTCGGTGGATAAAAAGCTGGATATGAGGCAGTGTGCCCTGGTTGTCAAGAAGGCCAATGGCATATTGGGCTGCATTAGGAGGGGCATTGCTAGCAGGCCGTGAACCGGGTCAGTTTTGGGCCCCCCAATACAAAAAGGATGTGAGAAGGATCCCCAAAGAGGGACAGGAGAAGGTGAAATGGATAGAGTACCCATCACAGATGATCTTTAGCACCCATCTGTCAAATATTATCTATTCCCAAGTGCTGTGGAATGGGGTGAAGTGGCATCCATGGATGTGAAAGGTTGACCAGTGTTAGATGGTGTTGAAGGGAATGGTCTGACAGCACCCTGACCAACTCATCAGTACTGAATTTTTGAGGTGGATGGTTGGAAAGGAGCAGGCTATGGGCCCAATGGTTTACGTTTTCAGAACCTAGACTACTTCTTTTGTGGTTCGTAAAAAATATTGGATTGTGTAGTGTCTCAAGCGAGATTTGAATAAGGGCTGAGGACTATTTTGTCTTCTGCCCCAAATATGTAAATTCCAAGCAACAGAAAAGTAGCCCTGCAATCTTTAAGTGTGTGGAGGGAAGTGTGTTTTTTGCAAGCTATTTTGTGTCTTTGAAGTGAAGGTCCTCCACAGGTGTCTGCAATTCCTTGGGGGAAACCCAATAAGTGTAACCAAGAAGCTCCCTTCATCAAAGTGGCAGTAGAGATGGGACACACTACTGTGTCAGCTGCATCGAGCGCTGACCGGAGTAGCGTCTTGGACACCAGTTGACCTTCATTGAGGATAGTCCTAAATTGATCTTTGGTCAGATTCTGGAAGCTGTTCTACAACATGGAATTGAGTTTTGAGTAGTTGACAGTCCTATTTTGCTGTTGGGGACTTGTCATTTGCAATGTATAATTGTAACATGGTAGATTAATACACCTTTCTCCCAAAGAGGTGGAGGCATTTCCAATCCCTTTTGGGGTTGGATTTCATCTGATGTTGGACGACCTCTTGAGTTTACCACATCCACAAATGATCAAAATTAGGGGGTGGGTGGGAGGAGAGAAATTCCAGGTCTTTTGCTGGCATATAATATTTAAGCGGCCCGCTTACAGGTTGGTGAGACCAATGAAAGGGTCTGCCATACAAGTTTGTCTGGGTCCAAGGGATCCTCATTGATAGGGAGAGCTACTCTGGATGAGGCAGAGGAGTGCAATATGTCCAGTTAGTTTATGGTGTGATTCTGCCGCCTCATGTAGTGGTAATTGCAGTGTGTCTGCCACCCTCTAAACCAAGTCTTGAAAAAGTTTAAAGTCATCTGCTAGTGGCAATGGAGGGGGCATCACTGTCTCATCTGGTAATTAGTCTGAGGTGTACCCTCTTCCTCAACAATCAGCCTCCTGGTTCTTCCCTCATCTCTTCAGAAGGTCTGGATGTGGTGGCAAAAGGAAGGTGCCTCACTGGCACCTAGTAAGCCATGCTAGAACTTCAGGAGACACTAGGTCTATATGCCTGCTACAGATCCCAATAAAGCCATTGGGATGGCAAGAAAGGGTCCGGTGGTTGGTACCATGGTTGTCCACCATACCAGGGATGCTGAGGGTCAGATGGACGGTATGGTTGAGGAGGTCCAGAT
Source organism: Emydura macquarii macquarii (assembly GCF_026122565.2). Lineage (NCBI taxonomy): Eukaryota > Metazoa > Chordata > Testudines > Chelidae > Emydura > Emydura macquarii. The sequence continues at coordinate 23,169,681 of NW_027131527.1, forward strand.
TGGTAATGGGTATCATAAGGTGTGAGAGAGGAGAGACGAGAAACTACCTCTTCCTGCTCACTGTTTGACTACCCACTTCAGAATGGGGGTGCATGGAATGATGTTGAAGGGGAATCTGGGCTCGAGGCAGACTCAGTACCAGAACTCTGGTACCAAGTAGAGAAGACTCAGGTACATCAGACAATATCAGGTCTCTCGAGTATCTAAAGTCTGGCACCTGTGGTGGACGATGGTGTCGAGATGACTGTACTGATGGAGTCGGTGATGCAGTCCTGGTTGAACAATTCACCAGTGTTTGGCATACCATTGACAGTACGGACGCTGTTATCCACACCAATGGAGCCTTCCCTAAGACAAGGTCTCTGTCTTAGTCTTGTCCAGTCGGTACTGATGTTTCATTGCTTGTGCCCACTGGGTCTTTAGGTAGCCCAATGTGCTCCGCTGGGACAGTACTGTGTGAGCTCTGGGTACCACATTTGGACGGCTTTGGTGCTGTCGGTATTGATTATACCAAATGAGCTGGTCATCTTTACCTGGTTCAGGGCTTGTTCTGGGGACCCATGGCTGTCTTTTTAGAAGCCTTATGGGAGTGGCTCATAGTTGTCGTCTTAGGCTCACCTCTCTTGGATGTAGAGAGCTGTGGTGAGGATTCCCACTGTTCTGAATCCTAATGTGTGTCTGAAGGCGGTTGGAGAGCTGCTTCTGTTAGGAGTTTAAGCTTCAGCTCTGTCCTTTTATGCCAGCTATTTAAGTTGCGGTCCCAAACCATGCTTCTGGGGAATGTGGTTTCCCTAAGGTGACAGACACAATGAAGATGTCCATCTGTCACCAGGACAGATTCTTTGCAGCTGAGACACTTCTTAAAGTCCAGTGAACTGGGCATGCTCTGTCCCGGGGCAGTCCCCAGACTGGGAGTGGTTGAACAATTTTTTCTTAAAAAAAAAAAAAAAAAAAAAAAAAAAAGAGACAAAGAAAACTAAGTTGTAGCTAGAAAAGAAACAATTAACAGGTCTTTAGTAGGTTAATGAGCCGAGAAATGAACAGTTGAAAGTTTTGTCTCTAGTCAGAGGTGGTTGAGAAGGAACTGAGGGTTTGCCCATGCAATGCTGGTTAGCTTCGTGACAGAGCACAAGGAGGGACAGTGCGTATGTGGGGCGAAGGGACACTGCTACCAATGTTCTCTGATCAGCAGCACACACACCTACAGCAGAGCACCCATAGGGACACTATTCAAAGAAGAACACCTGTTCCAGAACCCTCACTTGATCTTCCATGTGTCCTGGCGATTAATCCCAGACCTTTAAGATGAAGTCTTGAAAGGTATCTGATGTGTGTGATTGCACCCATAGAGTGATTCCTTCTGCATGATACTAGGACACCTAGCAATTGAAGGCTCAGTGCAATAGTGGGTCTCTTGCTGTTCCAAAACAATATGAGGATGTCTTGAGTCTTCTGGAACCTCTCTAGAGATGGATAGATCCTTGCTATTGAAGTGTCTATGTTCGTTCCAAAGTGAGTTATTTGGGTGGACAGAATGCAGGAGCTTTTCTTGATGATAAATCAATGTGCCTGCAGGAAATTCAAGGTCAGAGATGTATTTCTGTGTGCTGTTGGGAAGGATGGTGCTTTGGTTAAGATGTCATCCAGGAAGGGATGCCAGTGGATCCTGTGTGACCTGAATCTGGCTATTATTACCACCACCATCTTTGTAAAGACTCATTACCAGATCCACTGAAGTCAGAAAGTCCCCCTGGGACAGGGATGACACTGTAAAGGTTAAGATCTCCTTCCAGAACTTAATTTTCTTCATCATATGTTGAGCCTTTTGAAATCTAGAATGACTCTGCTTCTCTCTGTACGCTTCTCAATGAAGATGAAGACTTTCTTCTGAGGGAACATTCTCTATTACTTCTATATCGAGGAGGTCGGAATTACAGAAGGGTAGAACCAGAAGGGATCTCAATAGGTCATCTAATCTAGTCCTCTGCCCTCAAGGCAGGACTAAGTAATAACTAGGCCATTCCTGACACGTGTTTGTCTAACCTGTTATTAAAAACCTCCAATGACAGAGATCCTACAACCTCCCTAGGGAATATGTTCCAGTGCTTCATTACTTGAAGTTAGATAGCTTTTCCTAATGTCCAGCCTAAACCTTCCTTACTGTAATTTAAGACCATTGCATCTTGTCCTAGCCTTAAAGGTTAAGGAGAACAATTAAAAAAAAAAAAAAAAAAGTCTTGAGTGAGATCTAAGTCCTCACCTGCTGGGTCCCATTCCCCCAGGAAAGGGGAATGGGGAAATGCTTCCAGAGCCTTCCTGGCCAAATTGGGAAGGAAGAAGGTGCTTATGAGCCCTGCTTCTTTTCTAAGGGTGCTCAGGAACCATTTTAGGATGGAGGTGGGGAAGGGGCATTTATAACTCCACAATTCTGTCCCCTCTGTTCTCCAGGGGCCCCTTAGGTCAGCTGACTGAGGTCTTCCTCATCCTTGGGATTTCTTTCAGCTCTGCCCATAGACTCCTGATCCTTTTCCCTCATGTTGGCTGCTCCGTGGGCAGGGGATACCACATGCCTGGGATGTAACAGTTAAGGACAAAAGGCTGGATACAGGCTGGGCAAACCCTAACCCTAACCCTGTGAGGGCAGTCTCACAGATGAAGCACTGTTTGGATTTCACTTCTAGGTACAGCAGAGCAGCCAGCAGGGAGGCACTGCAGCCAAGGCTTTGTGGGTTTCCAACACCTGCCCAAAAAACTAGCTCAGGGGGAGAAAGGAGATCACTGCTCACCACTGCCCTAAAATTCTGACAAAACAAACCAGCCAATCCAAAAAACCCTTAGGCAGATACTGTAAAAAATGCAGTCCACATATTGCCCTGAAAGCAAGCAAGAGCTGAGGGGGTGTAACCAGACTATGCGACTCCAAAACTCTTGTCTGTCCATGAGCTGCAAAGAGGAGAGCAATACAGACCTGAAAAATTGTTGAAGATGCTGGGCTGCAGAAACAAAGAAAGGGGTTTTTGATAACTCATGAAAGTTTAACAATTGGTGTTTTACCTGCCCAATACGATGCGCTCTATCCATTGCTTGCAGATCTCTCATTGGGTTCCAGTCATGTTCCACAAACACTACTGTGTCAGCTCCTGTTAAGTTAAGTCCCAGTCCACCAACATGAGTGGTAAGCAAAAGAACATCTATGGATGGGTCATTATTAAACCTATATATACAAATAGAAGAGTAAAGTATTTAGAAGGTCATAGAGTGACAACGCATGACTGCAGAAATGAAAATTATTCTAATTATTTGTAGTTTTATTCATTTCGTACAGAACTTTGCCCAATTTTTTTCCAATGCTTGTTAAAGATTTTTTTTAAATCACCTGAAAGAAGTTAATTTACAAAGGCAGAGATTGTAGTTCACTAGAAGAGGAAATAATTCAGTAAAAACTACTTTACATTATTTATAAAAATAACCCACATCCCAAAATTAAAGGTTAGTTGAGGTAAAAGCTAATGTGAATGAAAGCATGTGTTTCCTTAAAACACTTCTCTAATCTGTTTCCTAAAACTCAGAAAGGTTAATTTTTGACTAACTGCTACCATGTCAATAATGCTAGTGCCCCAATTCACTTTTGTTAATGTAGAAAATTTCCAGTAGTTGGTGGCACAAAAATCATACAAACCACTTGCAACCTCCATTCTGCTGGGGGATTCAGAGCCAACTGGTGCAAGCCCTTTACGCAGGTGGGGTTGGCCAGGGCATGTTAATTCAATGCATTGACTAGGCCTGGCTCCTTCGGGATTACTAAATGGAACTTAAAGCTGCCCTCCCTGGTTGAATTCCCAGGGAGTGGTAGCAATACTGCTGCCTGCCCTCTCCATAGGAACACTCTCTCCTTGGGTGCAGCTGCATCCATGGATACACAGGAACCATTTGTGGGAGTCAATCTGACCTACAGTCACCAGAAACAGCTGCACTATAGGTGAACAGTGGAGGGTACACTAATCTAAACAGGCTTTTCAGAGCCTTACAATAGGGTCACTATTATAATACTGGAAAGAACAGGCCATTGACACAAGTTTGTGTCAGGCTATTTAGAATTCTAATGGGTCTAAAAAAGGAAGTCTACATAATACTACCATGTATTATTTTTTGAAGTACAAATATGGAATCTAGTATACTATTTAGTGGATGTTTTGTTACAGGTAAGAGGATATTTTCTTCACCAATCCTCCTGCCTGAACCCTCCTGATTATTGGGATCAGAAGTCTAAATGGGAACAAGGGTGTGAAAATTAGTCAGTGCAACTTCACTGTTCTCTAATCTCCAGGCTGCTAGTACTGCTGCTCAGGTGTGTGCATGATTTACTCTATTCCACTTCCCTACTATTTACTATTCCATTTCACTACTATGCATAGCTTCCCAAAAGCAGCAGCAGATTGAAAGTTAGTTTCGCTGTTGTCCCCAGTGTTCTGATAAGCAGCAATGAAATTAACTACAGCTGTCCTTATTACCATATTCGGATTCTATGAAAGCTATGAGCAGCGACATAGGCTTTGGAGTCGTTTGTCTTAAGACAAGTTTAGCCGGGACAGTGCTGGCTTCCTCAGTTCACAACCATAAGAACTAGAAACTTTTTTTCTTTTTTTAAATAAAAGTTAAATCTGCAGAAGCACTCTAGTCATTAGGGAAACTTTCCTAGTTGTCATTGGCAAGTGGACTACTGAATTTACAAGTCTGTTTAATCTAGGATAAATTGGGTTTTGAGTATTGTCTTGTGATGTTACTGGCAGGCGCTTTCAAAGACAATGTTATTGTAACATACTGCTGGGAATACCCAGATCTGGGGGCCATCATGTTACTTCTCTGCCTCCGCAAGCATGAGTTTTACTCGAGATTAGACTGAGTCAGTCCCTGGCACACCATATGTGTCTTCCTCACCAGCAAATTTCTCAAGGCTCCCCCAACCCAAGCCTTGCCAGTGAGCTTCAGCTCCGCAGAGATGTTTCTTTGCAATGAACAACATCACTATACATTCACAGAAGATATTTTAGTATGCTGAGACAGTACATTACAATTTATTAAAATAAGTAAAAACACACTTCCCTTCAAAACACAGCATTGAACTGTTCTACAGTAAAAGCAAAACGAGTGTATTAAGGAAAAAGAGCATGGATTAAGTGATACTAAGCAAGAGAGATAAAAGTAGAGATGGTTACAAACAAAAGTGAAAACATGCATCAAAGTCAAACTTAATCTAGTAAAATACAGTCTTTGTTCAAGATGGTGTTTCTCTCAGCTTGTGTGAGGGGTCAAGAATATATGGAAGGCTCCAGTCCTCTTCTTGAAGAGCACCATACAAGTACCAACAGATACAATTTTGAACAGAAGGCCAAATCGTCTATGGATAGATGATTCTGCCACAGTAACAAAGTACTTAATTTCTCTAGGGAAAAAACTACTATAGCAATAGTCTAAATATTCAAAAATCATGAGATTGGCTTTGAAAAAAATTGAAAACTTTTAAAAATAAAATTTTGGTTATTTTTATTTGCTTCCTGGTTGCGTATTACATTTGCAACCATGAGGGATATAAGTTTATTTTAAAAAGAAAGCAAAGTTTCTCCCATATTCAAGAAAAAAACACTCAACATTGCAAAGAGTTGGAAACATTGCAATAGACCAGGACAGCAAGAAACCAGGAATTAGTATTGCATCCAGGTCTCTGCATGATGGACAGAGGAGCAAAAGATGGCTCAGAAATAAATGTTTTTGGCTATAAAATAAAGACCTGTTCCTTGCTAATCAACTAATATTTGTGAACACATATCTTTACACTGGTTCATTTAATCAGATTAAAGTTACAAGATCAGTTATGCAATGATGGTCTGCCAGTATAATCTAATGACATGTAGCAATTACATTTACATAAGTAGAAATTATAGTACACGATCATATTTAGAAACTGCAAGAGCTCCCATGAGATAAGAGCCACTTTTATTCTGTACTCAAATAAGTAATACCATCGTCATCTGCCTTAAAAACACAAGAGGAAAAGGAGAGAGTAACTTACCGTGAAACAATGGAATGCCTTTGACCAGCAGGTATGCTGCCATCTAATCGCAAATATGTAACAGAGGGTAAGTGAGGTTTGAGAAGGTCATGTTCTACTATATCCAGCATGCTCTTGAGCTGACAGAAGATGAGTATCCTGTGCTGAGCCACAACAGCTTCTGTGCCACTCTCTGAAGAGCCACTGTTTCCCAAACCACAGTCTAGTAGCAGCTTCAAGTAAATTTTAAAATAAATTACCACAATGGATTATGTCTCTTGTAAATATTTATATTTACACTACTGGCAGAATAAAATAGAATACACAATGAATATGAATAAAAATGCATGCTCTCTAGAAAATTGGTTTTAAACAAGAGGTTTGCTATCCAATATTAGGTTCATAAGAGGGGTATAGCTTATTTAAAAATAATACATAATCATGTGTGGTTATACAGGACACTAATTCAATGTCTTCAACCACCAGGTGATTATATATAATCACTAAGTCAAACAATTTTCTGCCAAGAGTAAGATGAAGCAGTAAACCAAAGAACAGAAAAAACAACTTTCATATTTCACATACCTCGCACAAAGTACTTGAAATAAACAATGACTAAGGTCTGATCCTGCACTATGATCAATGTTTGCAGACTACTGTGCCCACACAGATTACAGTGCAGGACTGGAGACTTAATGAGATCTCCATGCAATAACTACACAACTTCTGTATTTGTACAAAATGAACACTTCTTACATATCCCATCTTCTTAATTACATATGCTTATAAGAAATGTAGTACTATTTTTCTAAAAATTAAATTTTAGCAAATATTTCTAGTGATAATTTCCAAATATATTAAGATTTGAAAAGTTATAGCTGCTTGCCTGAAAACGATGGTCCCATGCTAAGAGTGAACACATCGTTAGAAAATAGTCCAATACATTCAATTTTACATGGAAATTAAAAATACATCAAATATAAAAATACATCAATTTAAAAATCACTTCTGCCTGAAACCTTTTAACTTGCTGTTATTAAAAGTAACATCTCTGCTTGTTAGAACTAAGATTAGAGTGGAAAAAAAACATCTCCCCATTTTTCCCAGTTTGTTTGCTGGCACTGTTATTTGACTGCATGTTTACTGTCAGCTTCACAGCCTCCTCTGTAAAATCAAATAGTTTTGCCCCAATTCAGCATCTCATATTGACTGCAAGGGGTCTCTTCTGTTTGTGTGAATCATTTGCATAGCAATGATTGACAGAAATTATTTAAACATTACCCCCAAAAAACCAAACCACAACAGGAAAGTGGGTCTGTAAAACCAGAAAAATGGCAGAGACTCAGGGACAGATTAACTAATTTTTAAAATAAACTAAATTTCTAATTGATAGTCTTTTAAAAAACAGTTATACAATAATCATAGTAATTATGGAACTGTATATACATTTATTAATTTTGGAATACATAACATGTATTTAAGTATACTTACTTGTTTTAATGCGGACAGTTTAGGGGCATGCTGGATATCTCGAAGGGATGAATCATGAGCAGCAAGCTGCTCTGTGGTTCTCTTGTATTCTGGATGTTGGGTTGTTAACACTAATGCTGGATGGTTACATAGTTTTCGTAAATATTGCAATGCCTTTTAAATTTTGAGAGAAAAAAGTTCAGTGGTGAGGTTAGCAACTAAAGATGATGGAAAATAGGGTGAACGAAATTGATGTGTAGTGTTGTGGCCTACTTGGCCTTATTTCACAAGTTTGACTACAAAATAGATTTTTAAAGATGTTTGCATCATACAATTATTTAAAATAAAGTTAATTCCAGCTGAAAACCTTGCCACTGCCAGTATTAAAACGATATTGGTTCCAGCTATAGGACAGTGCATGAATCCCTCTCAACGGAGCGTTGTGACTGAAACAACAAGACAGGGACCTGGAAGCTTTGTGAAGCCCTTCAGAGAAGTACTGCCTTCCCCATTCACTCAATGTTTTCTTTGGATCTAAATTTATGAAGGCTTGTGATCATTTACAGTTCAGTCTGATGGGGAAAGACTCCAACTTCTACCAACACAGAACAGCATGCTTTCCATTACAATAGAAAAAATAAATTTAGTGGGATAATTTCTAACATTTATTTCAGTGTTTGAGACTATTGTAATGAAACTAATACTGATAAGATTAAAATTATTCTTACCTGTAGTTTTTGATATTTAAATAAATTCACTGGTAAAAAGAACTGTTTAGAATCCATTTGCAATTTAGAGTAAAAGCCTCTAGCATATGGAATACTTAAATATAGATTAATTCAGCAGAACACATAAAAGAAAGCTTAATATTTTAAGCAGGAAGTTTCACACTAAAATGATAACACATCAAAATGTAATTTAACCATCATAGCTCTTCACACCACATTCCAGACAATTTGATAACAGCTATGGAAATTGCTTCATTAAAGTAACTGTAGCTTCAGGATTTAACCAAACTTAACTATATTTCAACATCCAGTGTACAAATTACCTTTTCAGCTGAACGTAGGAAGATTAAGTAGGATTTCCTGGATTTTACTAGAAATACATTAAGGGAGTACAAATTACTGAAAAATTTGTACCTGAAACACATGTCCTGTAGCTTTAAGCTTTGGCCTTTCAGTCTCCTCACTCAGTGAAGCTGATGAAACAGTTTCATCAACATCACATTTGGCACGAGACTTGGCAAAATCTTCATAAAGCTGAACCTGTAGGGCCCCCGGACCCCAGGAGAAAGAAACGAATGCTTGTTCAACATAAAACAAGAATTAAAGAATTTAAATTCCAAGCTGCCTAATAAAGCAATAAATGGAGAAGAAAACTTTTAAAGTCAATTATCTCACCCTACATATAAATTGTGGTATCAATATTAAGTTATTTCTCATTACTTGAAAATTTTACTTTTCAAGCTAAAATTTGCAAATTCGTGCATATTGTTCAAGTAACAAACCAGTAATTATCTCCTACAACTACCCATGTTAGTGATGCCAGAAACACACTCCCTAGTGATTTTAAATGCAAATTTTATAAGAAAAAAGCCAAGATTTTCAAACCTGGGTGCTCTAAAGTATGGCAAGGCTCACACTAAACTGACTCCAGGATCATGGAGCTGCAACTGGCTCCTTGGTACTCCCAATTATGCTGAGCAGATGCCGAGTACAATAGAGATTCTTTTCCTTTTTTTTAAATTTACCTGCAGAGAACTGAGAGTACAATAATAATCTTGAATAATTTTGGGTGGAAGATCCTGTAGTACATCTTCTTTCATTCTTCTCAAAAGAAATGGCAATACTTGACGGTGCAGTGCTTCCATTGCAAGAACTCCTAGGTGTCAGACATAGCAAATAGGTCAGAAACCACAACAAAGTAGCAGATTCTGCTTGTGATGTTGGAAGTAAAGACTTTATACTCCTATATTAAAGGGTTTGATGGTTTCAGCAGCAAATTTGAATTACAAAGAAATAAGCAAGAAAACTGAGTGTGGAGCTTGTTCCTTACCTGCCTCTTGTTCTCGACTAGAACTCCGGGCATCTCTACTTGCTAATATTGGTTTGCCATAACGAGCTGCAAACTGGCGTTCAGTACCCAAAAATCCTGGCATTAGGAAGTCAAACAGTGACCACAACTCTAAAACGTTATTCTGAAGATAAGACAAAAATTTGTTAAAACATTTCCAAGACTGGCACAGTTTCCAATATTATGGAGAATTTCCTTTTTTATTTCTGAATTTTTACCCTAAAATACAGTGCAATAAAAACTCTCAAGATCATTTATGATCCTTTAGCTATTTTACGTGTCTGGGAGATTGACAATTGGGTAGGAATGAAATCAAGGATTAGGTAAGGGGAAAGCCCCAATGGCACCTTTTTAGGTGGGGTCAAAGTGACATCAGAGAGTGCACTCTGTACCAGTGACTCCACTTTCTACCTTGTTCCACCCAACACCTCCAGGCACCAATCAAACCCAGCCCTCTGGATAGCAGCAGAGAAAGTGGGAGTACAGGGGGGCACTGGAGGCTTCAACCCTATGTGAGGCAGACATCCCAGGGAGAGAGGTTTTATATAGCGGCAGGGGGCTCAAAATGCAAGTGAGTTCAAGTTCATATGATGATCATGTGTCGTGAGTCCTTGGCATGGAACCCCCCTGGGTTCCATAAAGGTGGAAAACCCACCCACTCTGAAACAAACAGTTTGGAAAAAAATGGAGTGGGAGATACTTGAATACCCCCACTACTGTGGGTTTTTCCATATGAAAAATGGAGAGAGTGAGCCTCAGATATTCAGGAAAACAATAATGGATATTTCACGGCAATAAGCTATATACTGAACAGGACAATAAAGGATAACGAAGGCAGCAAAGTGACTGCAAAAATAATTTACATTTTCAGAGGGTGGGAATAGAAGAGAAGGGGCAAAAGGAGAGTAGCAATTACCTGGATTGGTGTCCCAGAAAGAATTATCCTATAATTTGCAGTCAATTGCTTTACTGCTTTTGACAATTTTGTTTTTCCATTTTTGATTACATGGCCTTCATCAAGAATACAGTAGTTAAACTTAATATTTCTAGGAAATAAAAAGGAAGTCTTATTTAGGATTTTTAAAGTATTAATATATAGTATTAATATATAGCAAGCAGCCAAACATCAGTTCTTACCTGAAGAAATCAATGTCATTTCGCACAACATCATATGAAGCCACTATGAGATTGTGCCTTTTCACCTGATGTTGCAATCTTAAAACAGAAGAGGAGAAATGATGTACAGGGAAAATATAAATAAACAGGTTTTCATTTACACCCACAAAAGTAGATTAAATATTCTACAGTTTATTGTCTACATAAAAAACTAAGTTATTTTTTCAGCAGTATATAAATAATTTTTAAATTAATCTTAATCAGAGAATATATTTTAAAGTCAAAAGGTTTTTTTGCAATGTTGTGCTTACCTTGCTCTTTCAGTGGGAGGTCCAGTATAGTGCAAAGGATTGAGATATTCTTTGGAGCAAAATTTACTCACTTCATCCACCCAATGACCTGTAAGCGTTGGAGGACAAACCACCAAAGATGGAAGAGGAACACTGTCTACCAGTTTAGTTCTTGCATATTCTTGAGCCCTTTAGAGTATCAAACGTTAAAAAAACAATGTTACTTTTAGCATCTTAAAAAACATCTTCTACTTGCATGACAGAACAGCAGCTTACCTGAGGCAATGATCTCCTGCAAGAATACAAATGGACTGCAATGTTTTTCCTAAACCCATATCATCACAAAGAATTCCATGAAGTTTGTACTTATTGAGAAATGCCAGCCAATTCACACCATCCTTTAAAAAGAGAAAGTGCAGAAGACAAAAAGTGTAAAAAAAGTCAGGTGTTTTGATTAGAGCAATCAATCTCATTCAGAACAACACTTGAGTAATGGATCTGCCACGCATGGTTGACCTCCTGCCTAAATTTAATCAAACTTTTAAAAGACAACGATAGGTGTCCATGTATTGCACTGGGTGCCTATCCCATAAATTCAACCCCCCCAAAACAAGAGACTGCCCATAAATGTATCCACTTCAAACCACCACCTCCATAGCAGCTTTACAAAAATTGCTCTTAGGAGGCTGGAAAATGGATCAGCAGCCACTGAAGAAACTTTTAAACAAACACTTGCCAAGACAAATTCATGAGCATCCTAGTCAGTTTCCATTTCAAGTCCTTCACTGTGTAATGTACCACTGCTTGGCTACTAAAATATCCAGAGGGCAGAAAAAGAGTATCTCCCCAGATCCACGGCTGATGGCCTCTGCACTTTGTTTGCTTTGATATTCATTACCACCAACCTCAAGATTCAAATATCATGAGTTAGATCATCAAAAAATGATGGCATGCTAAGAAAAAAAATACATCTGGTTTCTAAACCTCCTCCAATATATGTGACCGATTGAAAATTCAACCTTAATTGCATATAAGTATATGATAACTTGGATGGAAATCTCAACTCCCTGTCTCTGTCTGCTCCCTCCCTCAACTGCACAAAGGCCTCCCTTGAACACCCACTACCTCTATCGGACTCCCTCCTGGACTTTGCAGTCTCCACGCCTCTGCCCTCTTTCTTCAGTCAGAAAGCTGTCCTGGGCTTCCTCTGCCATTAACTATTCTTCCTGGATTTGGTGGGGTGGGGACTTTGAGGGTGCTGCTGCTGCTAACAAGTTCATGGAGAGGGAAGGGGGGGGGGGCGGGGAGGAGAGTTGACACCCACCCATACACTCCACTCTGCTCTGCTCCAGGGATTTATCTTGTTCAGAGCACACTGGGGAGCCCCAGTACTGCTGCTTGCAATGGCCAAAGGAAGGAAAACTGCAGCACTCAGACAACTCCTGTGCTGCCTGATTGTTAGCAAGATTGCAGGTGCTGTCCCCTCCCCTGCCAGAAAAAAAATATGCCTGAAATCATAGTTTTCACAATAGTATCCCAGATGTTGTTAATAGTGATATTAGGGGCAGCTCAGAATTGCTGCTGATCAGTTTTCTGGCAAGTTTTCAGAAATTCTGAATGCATGGGAATGAGGGGAAGTTGTGTTTTTAGCTACTTTAAGATCTTCAGTCATCACTGTTCCTTGAAGAAGTTTTTTTTTTAAAACTAAACTTTCAAATGACATCAAACTTCCCAGTCTTACCTTGCTAGAAAAGTTTCAGTGCTATTATTTTATTCTTACCTTGCTTTTCTCCCTGCTGCTTCTTAAAGATCGCAGCTATGAGAGTAGTTCATGTTTTATAAATTCTTTTGCTCTTAAAAGATCTTTTCCAATGTGCCCAACTTCATGAAGTAGAAGCAGGTTTAGGAAAATACATCCTATTGCAGTAATATGTAGATATTTGTCCTTTATGAGGTCTCCTGATGCTTTTGTATTACTGGTATTGTAAGTCAGCAGAGGAGCAAATAACTTTCCCTCCTCCTATTTTCTTTAGTACTTCACATATTTCACTAATATACTCTGCTGAATGTCTGTTCTCCTGTTTCAGTGCTCTTGTAAAATAAATCTGACATATATGAAGGACTGTTTATGATTCCTTTCCCCTGTACATCTGACCACTCAACTTTAAGTGATGCCAGATGAAATGCTTCATTGATTTCTTTTCGTGCACAGTTTGCATTCAACGTTCATATTCTGAGTGCAGAAGAGGCTTGCTCAAAGAATGTCTGCTAGGTGCCCTGTATGATGGTATTAATAGTTTAAATGGTTCCTGCCAATAACGTTTTAGTGACTGATAGTGGAGAACTAGAAGCATATATTGCCCTTGCAAGAACTTGGTTAATATTTTGTCACTATACAGGCATCACCTTGTCTATAAATGAAGTCATTGTTGGGAGTCTTCTGGATATAGCTGGCTAAAACGCTTAGTTTTCCTGATGACTGAAGAGCTGAACTTGAGTGTACAGCACTTCCAGATGGTGGTGTCACAGAAGCTGAAGGACTTATGGATTTAGGATGGATTGTTGCAAACACAACCATTGTCAACGTCATCTCTTTTTCTTGACCTTCATTTCCACTCATGAAGGATTTTTTTTTTTTTTTTTTAAACTTCTGCAGGACATTTTACATGCAAGGATGTATTTGGCTATCCTGGTAGCATTTGAAAATGCATATTTCACTTGGCAGTATTTGCAAAATAATTTTTCTGAGTGACTTTCAGTGTGGAAATGCTTCTATGTGATAGAAGGTGGTCATATCATTTTTGTTAATAGTTTTATTTTCCTTCTCCCTTAAGAGCTCCTCCATGCTAGGTACATTTGGTTCCTACCACAGATCTCCTGGGTCAGGAGCTGGATGGAGAATCTATTCCAGCTCTTCAATATTCTCTTTCAAGGCTCTGAAGGCACAGTCCTCCTGCTATTTGTCCCAGTGACTCCACACAAGCAGGCAGGCTGGCTGCAGACTGTTAGGTCCCCTGCACGACTGAAGGTGTCCGCCTCCCAATCCACTGAGAAGAGATGTCTCTGTATGAGTGTGCTGCTCATCAGGGCCAGCCACGGAGTACAGCAGCTTCAGATTAGCAGCTGCTTCCCCCGCATGTTCACACTGTCTCCATACCAAACTCCACTTCCAAGACAGAAGTCACCAGAGGCAGGCAAGCTACCAGAAGGGCCTCTAAGTTTCTAGGTTTTTCCAGACCCTCACATCTTTAGCCATGCCCCTTGCTTCCACCCACTACAGCTGCGGATTTTTCACACCTCTCCCTGATGTAGTTATACTGATACAGCTCTGTGGTGTAGACCTGGCTGAAGAGTTTTTCTTAAAATTGTAAGAATCACTTAGTTGATTTAGTAACTAAATCAACTTTCGAAAACTTCAACTATGCACATATTTTTCCCCACAGAAAATGAATCAATTCATAGCTTCCAAATTCAAAGACTAGCAGGGTGGGGTGGCTGCAGCAAGCATTAATCCCGGAAACAAAAAAGGACCACTTTGCTATCATGGAAGATACAAGCAGGGTTCTTCACTGACTGATCAATTTCAAGACCCACATCATTCAGGTGAGGCAACTAAGGATAAGTATTCCCAGGGAAAGATGATTGGACACAATTCTTAAGTATAAACTTGTCTGAGTTTCGGCAGCCAACAGCTCCACTTCAGAACTGCCAAATTTCTGCCAAAGGAAAGACCTCCTGATTTTACAATCATTTGAGTTGTGAGTCAAATGTTTAATCAGGAAGTCTGCTTTCTGATTTAGGGTCCCCCTTTATATGGGCTGTAGTGATCAATGAAAGGATTCCTCATCCAGAATAGTATATATACTATTCTGGAGTGGAATTTTGGGCTGCTTCTATTTCCTTCTTGGTTGTTAAAAATCCACCAGGGAGGTTTTTCTGTTTGTACTAGAAGGAAGTCACCTTGCAGTTGAAGCCAGGACCTGAGAATTGCCTGATTCACTATCCTTAAATCCAGTAAATTTGTTTATACTTACTTTCACAAAGTTCCTATAACTCCTAAATCGTGGGATGAGGGGGAAGAGACCATTTGTAAAATGTAAGAAAATTGGAGGGTTCATCCATTTGAAGAATATTTTTTTGAATGGTTGTCTGCTATCCAGGATCTTAGCAACTGCTGCTGTCTGAATTAAAGGCCATGACACTAGCAGCAAAACCCATGGAATCCTTAGATGAGTGACTCATCTAAAGCAACAGAATGCAAGGTTTTCTTTAACACTGTCAAGAATTCTTTGTGTTTGATGGGGTCTACATAGGTCAGGTCAGTTAAACATGATAGAATAGCCCAGGCAAAACAAGTGGCAGCAAAGGACTTTGTAGGAAGGTTTGTAGTATCTCTTAGGGAAACCTAAATTTTTCATCATTTCAATTTTGGGGGAAAAATCCCTTCAGACAGGCTCATGTTTGGTGAAGTGGAGTCTACTGCTACTGCGACTTTAAGCAAGACCTGTCATTTTCTTTTGGTTCCTAAACTATAACATATTCTGTGGTCTCTCTCTCACCAGGACATTTGCCTTTTTCATGGTTTTCCTATGGACAAAAACTTCCAAAGAGGGTGGGGGGGGGGGGGGGGGAAGGGAGGAAAGGGTTGTTTTCAACTTCTATTTTAAAAATAGACAGCAAAACACCCTATTGGCTAAATATCTCCTTTTTTGGCTGGATTTCAAATGAGCACCACAAGTTCAATGAAGTCATATGGAATATCAGCATTCTTCAGATTCTTTCCAAGACGTTTCAGGGGAGACTTTTTCCCTTGGTAGTGGATGAAAGCTAACTTTGGATACAAAGCTTCTTCTACTTTAATTGCAAATAAATATGGTGGAAAGTCAGCATTTTTACTGAAGTACAACTGCCTTGCAATTCCTTTTTCCTCAACTGACAGTTTTTCCTGCATATTTTCTATGAAGGAGGTTGGCCAACTTGTGCACAGAATTAATTGCCTCATGAAATCTCTTTTGCACTTTTGCTTTGTGTGGTGTAAGATCTTAATTTATCAGCAGATCACATCATATTTTGCATGCAACAGCATTTGCTGATGTTTCCCTTTCGAATATGTTAAGTGTCATAGCAACTGATTTCAACTGACTTAAGAACGCTTTACTTCTTGGTAAATCCCTTGATTAGTTATACTGATCATTCTGTCTTCAAGTTTTGCCTCATTATCACTCACAATACTGAGATAATGCAGCCAATTTTTAAAGTATGTTTCCAGGCATGTTATTTGACTGTTCATTTGAGAGTCACCAGGAATTTGGGGGTTTACACACCGTTGGCATTCTTTTAACAAGACTTACGAAGATACTTCTGTAAATCTACAACATGTTTAATCAACATATTTGGTGCAAGGTCTTGTCCAAGTAGCTTTAGCCAATGTGATGTACATCCATATGTAACCAAAGTGTCATCATCTTGTTCTAAATCACTTCTCACATTTTGCATCTCTCTCATTGTCTGTCCAGTAGCTCTTAGCAAATGAACTGTATGGCTGTGGTGTTAATACCTTGGCTTTTCTTGCGAGTGTATGCAGTACTTTCCAGTCTTCTTATTGCTTCCAGAATCAACCACTGGCACATAACCCTCAGTTTTCCCTATCTGCACACAGTTATCTCTGGGTTATTATGCACATTACTCCAGCCATTATGTATTAATATGACTGCTTTTCATGTAATTCACTGAACACTTCTACCATCAAGCCAACAGTAATTACCTCTAGCAGTTTACCGGCTTTCAATAAGTGCTTTGTAGTCTGGCCTTCGGCAGGTGATTATTGCTTGAAAATTTGGATGTGTAACAGACAAGGGAACATTACAGTCATTAAAAAAAAATTCTGCAATTTTCAAGTCTCTTTTGTTTTAGTTCTGGAATTGTTTTTATTATAAGCCTATCCATTTGTGGTTGAAAAACCATACTACTACTACTTTGTTGCCGTTGGCTAACCTCAATCTGTTTGGTTTTTTTAAAAATGTACTTAGCAATGGCAATACAGTATTGTCATTATCTTCATCCTCAGTCTGATTTTAATACTTGGATCCGTTTAGCCAAAGTCAGTTGTTCTGATGTGTTGGTTCTTTCCACTGCATTTTGATTAATATTTCAGTCTGCCTTCTAACTCACTTTTTCTTTGCAATTTCTGTATGTAAGACTCTGCCATCTTCAACGTTCTCAAAATTAGCCATGAATTGGTCAAGTGGTCTTCCACCTTTACTCCTGCTGAAATATTTTACTTGAGTCACTGTATTCACAGAGTTCAATTGCATGGCAACCAGGAAGTTCAAGAGAAGGTACTGACTGGACAGTTAGTTTGGTAGTTTACCTCAAATAGAAGAACTTCTGAATCTGGGAATCCCTCTGTTTGCTAAACATATTATTTTCATTGCTAAACAAAGAATGGGAATTTCCAGATTCAGACGTTTCAGTTTCTGTTTGAAGTAGACAGGCAACAGCATACAGCTTTAGGTTGAGCCTCTTTTTTGTTTTATTACCTCTGATTAAAATTAGGCCATGTTACTGCAAAGCTATCAAGTTGCTATATGTTTTCAGTAATTTTCATTAATCTATTTTAATAGTTTTATTTTTCTCAGTTTCCAGATTAAATTGGGTTTAAACCGGTACTTACGAGTGCCCTGTCCT
Source organism: Emydura macquarii macquarii (assembly GCF_026122565.2). Lineage (NCBI taxonomy): Eukaryota > Metazoa > Chordata > Testudines > Chelidae > Emydura > Emydura macquarii. Next base: position 23,187,369 of record NW_027131527.1, read on the forward strand.
AAACTAGATTTTCCCAGGAAAATTGCCAACCCTGAAAGTCAGTTGGTTTACTGTTAGTTTGAGAGTTCAAAATTTGTTACAATTATGCATCAATAAGTCATCATGCTTTTCTTGTAAAGTAAAAGCAGAAATTTTTACCTGCTGATATTTTCTGAGCTCTGCTTTGATTGGGACTGGAATTTTATAGTTTTCCAATTTTTTTCCATCCAGAAGTTGCTCCAGAAAATGGCGCTCTTTGGCTTTCATTAGGATTAATTCTTCAGACATGTTCGGTGGATCTGGAATGCCAGCCTGAAATGATGATTAAAAATACAGTTACATTGTACAAAAGGAGTCATTTCTTATCTAGAAAGTGAATGAATGCGAACTAGAGTCTTACATTCCCCAGAAGAGCGTTTAATAAGCATATAGCAATTTTGCAATGTTATATTCCAAAGGCTTCCTTTATTACATACTTGAAAAAGGCCACTTGTTCGATCCCCAATAGGCTAGCTCATCCAAAGCTGTAGAATGGACAAAACATTTACCAAAAGGAAAAAGTGCACTATAAGCTTTTGTAAACAAAAAAGAGGAACATTGATCCTACCTGTAAAATTGTGAGGATGCTGGGCTGCTCTGACTTTACTAAATAAGGTAGTTTCACCAATTGGCTGATAAAAGACTGGAAACTTTTCTTCCTAAGATACAACCTACCCCCAAAAACTAGTAGATCACTTCCCCAAGAGAACTCAAATTCCAAACCATAATCTAAGGTGAGAACAAACTAGAAAGATAGGGTTCCAGTTGTTGGAGGGGTGTGAGTGAACACTACAACGAACCATTATCAGGACTTTTTAAAAAAAAAAAAAAGACAGTTGCTGATCTTAGGCGAAAAGGCAAAAGCAGAGAACTGAGAACACTGACGACCTATGGTGAATCACAGAAGTGTGTTGAGAGGCGGTTATAGGTATGAATTCACTGAAGGTGCGAAAGCCTCCTGGCTTCATGACTGCAGTGTTGGACCAAATGCTTGTAAACTGCAGGCTCTTGAGCAGTCTGACATGAATCAAAGGATCTTTTTGGCAGCCTAGGAAACTTACACTTCGCCATAGGTAAGGCACGTTTTACATCAGGTTTCACCTGGATTCTGAGATTAATGACCTAACAGCTAAGTGAACTGGGAAGCAAACATCAGCCTTTGCCTGTGCTTAAGAAAGGAGAGAAACTGTTTCTTTGCCTCAGAGAGTTTAAAGGTAGATGACACTGTCCCCACTAAGTGTCTCAAAGTCTTCTGAAGGAAATTGTCTAGCATACTATTGACCAGAGGGCTCCAAGTACTGGTTAACTGGGATATGGGGTCCCAGTCCAGAAAACAATTCCCTTCTTCTGAGCTTCCAAGGATGGTGGGCCTGCAAATGTGATGGTGGTATTTGTGGCCTTTGTGCAAGCTTCAATGTCACTCACTGATGACTAAAACGGGAACAGTGGATGGGAAGATGTTGAATTAAAGAATATGAAGCCAGTCCCAGACCATAATTTGGCAGTTTGTCTGCTCCCTCATTTTGTTTTGTGTAGGGGGAAAAAGAGAAGGCAATGATGGCTGCAGTTGAAAAGGACAGAATGGAACCCCTCTCACAGAAGAGCATGCCAGCCTATTCCTGAAGCCTGACTGCCTCAGGTAAGTAGGGATGATGATGAGAGATTTCCTTCTGCCTTAATCTCTTGGAAGTCAGAGTTTAAAAACCACCCAATGTTCAGATTGAGGTGGGGTTGCCTGTTCCCCTTACCATACTTCCCCAGTGGTCAGCCACCACTTTCCAGATAGATTCAATTCCAGCTGGGCAGCCCTATAGTACCAAACCTAGGGACAGGGTGAACTCAGTGGCCCTCTCTACTCCCTAGTGGAAGAGTGGTTCTAGGTGGCAGAAAAGTCAGACCTAAATACCTTTAAAAATCTTGCCCATAGGGCCTACTCTGGTACCATGTTTGAGTCACCTACAAAATGCCTTGAGACTCCTCTTCTGATTGAGCTGCCCCCATCTTTACTTAGCTGACTGAAGTGTCAGATTTCTGTCAAGCCAAAGAAGTGACTGATTAGTGGGGGTTGGCGGCTAGTTGAGGAGATAAAGCTCCAGAATCTTCTCAGCCACATGCTAGTGCTATTTAATAAAGGAAAGGAGCAAGCAACCCAATTTTCAGATTGTTGTAGTGCTCCAATCAGCAAGGTATGCAGTTTTATTTTGATTTTTTAAATACAGTACCGGTTCAACCACCTTTTCTATTTTATATTTAAAAAATGAAAAACAAACAAAAGTCCTGTGTCAACTTACAGCAAAACTGTTCATCAATAGAAGGTACAAGACAGCAATGATAAATTGAATTGTTTACTCTGTAGTATCTCTTCCAAACATTTTTCTAGTACTATATTTTCATGGCTGATTGGAATGAATATAGTGAAGTTAAATGATCAGAGAAATACAAAAACTGAGTACACTGAATTATCAACTTCCAAATACAATCTCACAACCACTTTAAAATAGGCGTTTCACTGTTCTGCTTGATTAGGAGCTAATATACATCAGAAATCCCATGTTTGTTCATAGCTCTTTTACTCATTCAGCAACTGAAGAGATCAGGTGGCAATCCTGACACATCCTCCAAAACACACACATTTGGGATAAAGTTTCCCTTCTTCTGTAATTAGGAATATTAAAATCAATTTTCATACTAATGCCTGGACCACAGTCCTGACAAAAAAGGACTGCTTCTGAGGATTAGACGTCCATTTTAGGAGACATTTACAAAATGTGTTGATGGATTACCAAATGGCACTTTTGCTTATTTCTTCTGTAGAGGTTGATGGTCTTTCTACACAACAGACTACCACGGAACAAGTCCAGTGGGCTCTTCTCCCTTCTGTAATCAGTCTGTCTGCAGCTGCATGTGCTTCAATACAGCAGTAACTCATCCACTTAACTACGTAGGATTTACATGCTTTTAAGAACAGACATTTAGGATGGAATGAGAAGAGATGTAACCCTGAATGAATTAGTTCCAAATTAAATCTTCCCCATTCAGAAATGTGTACATTTGGTGTTTTAAAGAAGGTCCAATCTCCCAAAACCAAAAAGCAATCATGAGAAACTGAGTGGGAGGAAACATTTATAAAACAAGTGTCAGTGTTGCTGGCTACTTTAAGGGGGGGTGATCTCAGTCCAGGCTACTAAAGATGAGCTCATTTAAGGGGAACAAGTCTATCTTGATAGTTAATTGAGGAATGAGCACCTGGACCTGATAAAACACCATCAGGGTACTGTTGCAGGAAATGCTCACAGAGACAGACACTCCCCTAAGGGGGAGAGACTGTCAGAGATCACAGCTGTGAATCCTACAAGTTCAAGGGGAGACATTATTTCAAGTTTATTTGTGGATTTAATGAAGTGGAACCCCAGCTGGGGAATTTTGTCTTGCACCCTTTTGGGCTCTATGGAGTTCTTAAGGTGTCTTGAAGGAAGGGAAACTGAGGCAGGGAATGTTTGCAGCACCACACTAGATCAGCAATGGGGACACCTCATGTGACAATAATGTGAATGATGGGAACAAATCAGTTTCACAGACCAATATGGATCATGTGGTATGGTGGGATCATTTAAACATGTATAACCTTGCATTTGGTTGTATTATAATGCATCTAAACACAAAGAAAACCGGTTGCACTTACAAGATGAAAGACTGTACCCTTGAATGCAGTAGCACTGACTCTGGAGCTACTGTAGACAACCAACTGAACATGAGCTCCCAGTGTGATGCTGTAGCTACAAGGTCAAACATGATTTTTGGTTGCATGACTAAGGAAACAGCAATAGCAAGGTACTACCTCTCTGTATACCACATTAGTGAGGCCATTAATGGAATACTGCATCCAGCTCTGTTGTCTGCACTTCAAAAAGGATGTTGAAAAATTGGAAAGGGTTAGAAAAGAAGAGCTAAAAATTGATTCAAAGTCTGAAAATCATGCCTTCAAGAACTAAAGCAGCTCAATCTACTTAGTTTGTTTATCAAAGAGAAGGTTAACAGGTAACCTGTTAACTGTCTACAAGTATGTACATAGGGGAAAAGTTTCCAGCTCATTAATCTAGTAGAAAGAGGCAGGCAAAAATCAGATGTTTGGAAACTGAAGCTAGACAAATTCAGACTAGAACAAAAATGGTGAAAATATTTAACAGTGATAGTAAGTAGCAACTGGGACAATTTACTTAAGGATGTAGTAGGTTCTCCATTACTTGAAGCCTTTAAATCAAAACTGAGTATTAAGAGAGAGAGGCTATAGCTTTAATAGAATTAAAAGGGACTGATGCAGAAGTTACTGGGTAACGTTCTTTGACCTGTGCAGGTCAGATAGATCATCAAAATCTTCCTTTCTGGCCTTAAAGTTTATGAATCTATGTTAGGCTTTTGGCCACATGACTATTTCCCACTTAAGGATGTGAGAGAACCCTTGAGATTTTCCTTTTAGAGGGAGGACTGATTGAACCAGAGGGTTGTTGGGATTTTTAAACTCTTTCCACTTCCTCATGTCCAAAAAGCCTCCCATATCTCTGATTGGTGAGAATAATTCAGCTTGTTGAGCCCCAACTGCTCAGAGAGACTGGTCCACCTTACAGAGATGTCTTTGAAGGCATCTTAGCCAGAGATGAATGCAAAGGCTCCACCCTGTTGGCTAGACTAAGCCACTTTCTGACAAGTTAAAGGTCCACAGAGGTGCCAGAGATTTACTTCTGCAGTTTCTGCGATGGTCTCCTCTCAGATAAATTAATCACGCCAAAACAAGGAGGGGCTCTATTACAACTAAGGAGAGAACATTTGTTTAACGTTTCCGCTAGAATCCAGTTTTTCCTATTTGTTCAATTTCATGCTACCACACTGCACCAATCTTAAGTGTTCATAGAAGTTACAATAAATTAAATCAAATTCTTACAATATTTTAGTTAATATTTATTTGAAAAAGGGAATCAAGAAGGAATTAAGAACTCAGGTGGGAGTTTCTAGATTCATGAGCAGATACTGATCTCCAGAACCTATGCCAGCATATTAAGGTCCTTAGTCTCTGCTGTTCCCTCCCAGGGCTTATGCATTTTCTTTTCCTCCATAAAAGGCTGCTTGCCATCCAGTCATTAACAGATAATCAGAAAAAGCCATCTCAGTTTCCTGAGTTTTATATTTAAAAACAAATTAAAAACTAAAAATCTGTCTAAATCTTTGGGGGAACATTCAATTCTAGTCTCAATGCATATATGACTCAAAAATATCTTTATTAAGGTTTTAATATAAAAACTTAAAGTGCTTTACAGAAGGGCTAGCTTTTAATTCTAGTTCCACTGCTGAACAGAGCTGTGCTGTGCAAATAGCAAGGGATTAAAAACAAATGTAAATGTAGGCCCAATCTATTTATCTAGTTAGCAAGGGTGCTCAAGTGTCTTTTTTAGAATTAAAATGTTGTAGCTTTAGTTTCTTATTACAAGATCTTCCTTTAATTTTTTGGATATTGGCAAATCTCATTCTAAAAGTATATTTAATGTCTATGTTTAGTCAAATTCCATGTCACATGTCCATAGAATTAAAGTAGTTCAGTTAGTTTCTTCAGAAGAGTTTTCTAATTGAAATTGATAATGGTCCAAGGGCTCAGATATTCCTCATGAATTATCGAGACATTTAATTTATTGACGAAGAACTCTGTTTTACTTATTTATAACCTTTACACTGAATATTTAATATAAATACATGAAATCGATACTATTGTCTAACCTTACATCCTTGTACTGCATATTCATTAAAATTTCATCCAATGAACAGTTCTCCCCCCAGGCTAAGTCAGTCACGTGAGTGACTTATTACAGATTGTGGGAGAGAGTCCTACTTTGGGGTGAGATTGGAATGAATTTTGCTCATTTGTACCAATTTGTGATTAAGCGGAGGTACAGAAATCGACTAAAGCTCCAGATGTTTTAAAAGAAAAAATTAAAAAATAAAGGTAGTTTATACATCAGCATGAATGTAACGGTGAACTCAGAGAAGTTTGTTGACAAATGGTTCAGAGGAAGAGAAGGAGAGCACCAAGTATACAGCCCTGAAGGATATTAAAAAGGTGGCTCAACCCTAAGGGAAATGCAAATAAATGGCTAGGGATACAGAATCACCAAGAAAATACAGTACTCCAGAAGAACAAAGAGGAGAAGATGTGGAGCAAGAAAGTAATGGACAGTGTAGTGTCAAAGACAGATAGGTTAAGAAAAGTGGGGAAGAAAACACTGCCAAGAAGAAGTCATTAGTAACTTTGGTGAAAACAGCCTGTGTGAAATAGCAAGCCAAGTTGCAAAGGATTAAATAATTTTAAAAGAATAGGACCAGACTATTTGCTACTCAGGGAGTTTAGAGATGGAGAAGGGAGGAAGGGGCAACAGTTAGAGAGACTGAAGAAGTTGATTGAGAGTTCTCAAGGCAGGAGAAACCAGATTGTGCTTGAAGATAAGGAAAAAAGAGGAAACATATGAAAGCAGGAAACTATTGAATTGAGGGAACCAGTCAAGAAAATAATAATTTTTTCCCCTAATGTATTAGTCTAATTTGTAACAGAAAAAGAAAGATCTCCTTTTCTAAAATTCCCCCCCCTCAAAAACCCTACCACCTGCAGCATTCTATCCCTCCTTCTCAGCTCCCCCAGCTAGATCATCAAGTCCCTTCCTGTTCTTGTCTCCACTCACACATCCTCTAAAATGACTCCAATCCCTTTATCATTATACATTCAAGTTCCTTCTTTTCAAAGTGAACCCTCTTAGGTCTCCCTTGTGAGCCAGCAGGGTTTATTAAACCTCCAAACACTTCTGAACCAAGGCAGAACTAAATTTTGGCCTTTGTTCAGAAATTTAGGTATGTGTTAAAATCCACTTGTCACCAGAAAGTTCTCTTTAAGACTCTAGTGCTCATGAACATACATTTCTCTTACGGCAATTATCTGGTGAAGAAATATTGGTTTCCTGAAAAAGAACATTTACTTACCATACAGTAACTGTGGTTCAACAGGCTGCAGTCAGTGTGGATCCCCCTGTAGGATGTGCATGAAACTAGAGCCTTTAGAGTGAGAGGTCTGCTGGGGCTGCACATGCACATCTCTGTGCCTCCTTGCACTCCCCTACAAGGGCATGGCCAGCCCTTCCCTCCATTCCCTCACAATTCAAAGCCCATATTGTGAGGGCTCTGAAAAAGCAGGTATGAAGAGTGGGTCATGGGATTCATACCAACTACATTACTTAGAAAGGATAAGTAACCAGTCTTCAGTAATTGTGGTTCTTCATTTTTTGAGTATGCCTCAGTTTGGATCCCACTATAGGTAACTGGCAAGCAGTTACCACTCTGGAGGTTGGGAATGAGGAGTTTTACCTGTGTTAGTCTAATGACTTAATTACTGCTCTCCCAAACTTGGCTTCAGACCTAGATGCCATGTTGAGGGCATGTCTGACAAGTCAGTGGCTTGCTCAAGGTTACTGTTTTGCAGAATATACATATCAGCATGTTTCTGATGCAGGATAAGACACTGCCTATGTTCTGCTAAGAGTGTACCTTGACATTTGAAAGGAGATGCTTACCAGCTAACTGATAAGAGATGGAGAATGCAGTGTGGGCCCACCTAAACATTCCCGCCATGAGATGGCTTGATCTTTTGATGAGCTGGATATAGCCACAACAAGAATCTAAAAAGCTTAGGTCCTGTTATAGTAGGTCAAGGACCTGGAAATAGCCAAAGTATTCAGCTTCTCTCCAGTATTGAACGTGGCTTCGAAACAAAGATTAGTAAATTAATCGTTTTAGGGATGCAGTTACGTTGTGGTCTCGCAACCAACCTGTCCTGTGAAAAGATGTGTAGGGAGATATGGCCATAGGGCTTGAATTCACTGACACGCCATGCTCATACAACGACAAGAATGAAGACTGTCTTAAAGATAAGAATAAAACAATCCTATGATGACTCAACAAAAAACAAAAAAACAAAACCAGAGGTCCCATGTGAGAGGAGAGTAAGTATGCAGGAGACCCTTGAGGAATCTCAATACTATCTGATACAAGCAGATTGAGTACTCTTACTGACCTGTCGCATTCAGATATTGCTACAAGGGAGAATTTGAGAGAACTAAATGCTAACAGTATGTCATCGAGGATCTTTGGTCATCACAGTTGCTCCAATACTGCAGCCAAGATCCAGTGTTATCATTTATGTTGACTAGCTCGTCATAGGTACGAGATTTGACAGGAGCACTGCTTCAGGCAACGTTCATTTGTTTGTCTTGAGACTCTCATAATTAACGTGGGGTCATTCCTCAGCTTCTGCTTGATCATATTGTCACCAGTCTTCACCACCACAGTGCTAGCTGGCTTTAGAATACACCAATATTTTTGTTCAAGGTCAGTGCCTTCAGAAGTTGTTTTGAAGGAGTCTGGTTATCCAGGATCATTGGTATTTATTGGCAATTGTAATTCTGTAGTCTTCTGCAGTGATTTTTGGGGTAAGGGATTTTCAGAGGAAAAGCTCTTTCTGGATTTCAGCCCTATTTTTCTTGTAAACCCTGCTTTAAGTGCAAAAAGTCACTCTGCTTCAACTGTGGAATCACAACCAGTGTCTCCATAATAATGGAGTAGCCATCTGTTCAAAGTGTAGGAGTAAACCTTTACAGTACTAGAAATCATCTTTACAAAATACAATTAATCAAAAATGAAGGTGTGTGTTTAGTAAGTTTGTTCATTCGCAAACTCATTTGTTTTGCCATTTATAAAAATAAGAACACAGAAGGCAGCAAAGTTCAATTTAAGTTCAGTGTAAGCAAAACCATGAAGAAAACAGTCTAGTTTAGAGAAATTGCTTGATACTAGATTCAGTTCTGAATCCAGAAAAAACCTTAGTATCTTGAGTCATACACAATCTTGTTAACAGTTCTCAAAGAGCTGCAACTCACGGAGTCATATCACTGATGAAAATCCAGTGTAAGTGAATTTTGAATCCTATATTCTATTACCATCTACTGGTGAAAAAAAGTTACTCACAAACAGTATTTTCTAGACTGCAACACTGGGGAAAACCTTAAAATAAGCAAAATTTAGAAGAAAGATTTAACTGTGTTAATGATAATTAAAATAAAATATCCGATAAACTGGTTCCTACTTAATGTAGTTACAATATATTTAACATTCTACTTGATCTTTATTTAGATTTTCAGAGGTTACCCAATGTTAAAGGTGAATGTATACCATTTACCAGAGTTTTATTTATTTTCCATGACTAGCATTTCATTTTCCCCCCTTTCGCTCAATTGAACAGTTTTCTGTGCATTTCTCATGACATAGTAACAAGAAATATTCATTGGAAATCAGGGTAAAACACACTTTAAATGTTAACACGTGGGTCTCTTAAAATAATTGTGGAAAAATTAGGAAGAGTAGAATAATGCACAAAATAGGGAATATTTGATCTTACCTTAATAAGGTGGTGTTACACACATCATCAGCTCTGAGATTTTTTTTTTTTTTTAAAAAAAAAAAAAAGAGAACCAACCACCATACTGGAGTAAGTTGTCTAAATTTAGAAAAATGCTAATGGAGGGTCCAATTTTGCCCTTACATACACAGGTGCCCCTTCTAGTTACTTCTATATGAACTGAACCTATATGAGAGCTGAGTTGGTTCCTTAGACTCAAGAATTGGCAATCTTCAATTTGTGGTTAATGAACAATAAAAGGGCAAAGACCACACCCCCACCCATAAAAAGTCCAACTTACCTCAAGGGGCATTAGTCTAATTAGTGTTGCAAAGCACTGAGTAGCCATGAAACGTACACTGTCCGTCTGATCACTCATTCTACCCAAAACTGGGACCACTAGAAGGACAATATATGGAACAATACCAACATCTAGCTGTTCCATTACAGCTGGATTCATTATTAAGGAAATATTTTAACCAGTTCAATACCTTCTTTACATTAAAACCACAATGGTATATTTTGTACTTGTGATTAGTAGTTAAGACTTCAACAAATCACATCCTGTACATCAGCAAAAAAAATTTGCATTAGCATCAAGTCAACAGGAGCAGAATTTTATACAAATACATAGTGGGAGACAATTGGTCAGGCAATATTAGAAAAATTAAATCATTTAAGGACAAACGACTTCTAGAAATGCTGCAATTCTTTGAAAGGGATACTGAAAACAAAAGAGCTTTCATCTCTCCAAAGGACTGCCAAAGTTAAGTTAAACCTAAATAGAAATCATGTTGACATTTAAAAAGTCAGATATAGAATGACGTCGATTACACATGTCCTCAGGGAGAGGAATCTTAAAAAAAAAAAAAAAAAAAAAAAAAAAAGAAGTGCTTAGACTGCCAATACAATCATAAAAGCCAGGAAATCACTTAAGTCCTTGGCCAATCTTTATCAACCTCAACCACATTTGCGCCTTCTCCAGTTCAACTTGCCTGCATTCTCAACCCACAAATATGCAACCTTTGATTCTGACCACATGGAGGGTTAGAAATTGGATCATCACTAATTATCTGAAATGTTGTATTGAAGTAGAGTGTTAGTGTATATGATGTAGATTTTTAGTTGATATTTTCCTAGATTGTTAATGGACAGAATGGTTTGCTTCTGCAAGATTTAGTATTCATCTTAGGAAATAATTGTTTGTAGCTTTAGTAATGTTATTTAGGTATTGCAATGAGGAAATAAGCATTGCACTTTTTCAAATGGTTATGTGGTTGGAATTAAGGTTGCACATTTTGTGTTAAGGAGGCACATGAACTATGACTAATGGATATGGGAAAGGTAAGGTGGAGAAAGCTAAACCTTGCCATTCACAATTATGATTTAGGTGAGATAAACCATAAAAGAGGCAGAAAGTCACTAGTTGTATCCATCTATATCCCCAGTCACTACCACAAGCCTAGTCTCCCTCCCACCACCGTGCTTCCCTCTTCTATCATGTGCAGCTTTTAACATAAAAGAATATAAAAACCTCAATGTTTACATGAGTGGCGTGGTGGGAAACGTGGATAGTGGATACATGGGAGCCAACTCTGGGAAGCAGGGTGCTGTGAGGACATGAACATAATGCAGGAGAGAAGATTACAAGGGTGCTCAGAGCTGAAGAGGGTTGGGCCATGTGTGGGCTGTGCATGAGGAGGATGGGAAAGAAGTGGGGTGGGAAAGAGCACCAATAAACTGGTTATGGTTCACCAGAATGTAGTTCCTATAGGCTCCTCCTATGCCAGCTTAGTCCCCACATACTTGTTCAACCCCTTCAGCTCCCCATGGTATGGGTGCATCAGGAAAATTGAGCAGGAAAGGTAGTAAAACGTGAGAATTTAAGTTGAGGAGTGGGGCTAATGGGTGTTTGCAGCTGTACAGATACAGCCTAGATACTTTATATCAAGCATCAGCACTTAAATATTCCACCAATGCTGCTGCCTTAAAATCACCTGCTCATCAGGCAGCAACCTCCAGGAATCAGAGATTCTACACAAACACTAGTGCAGGGGATGACAAACTTTGTGGCCTGAGGGCCACATCTGGGTATAGAAATTGTATAGCAGGCCATTAATGCTCCAAGAGCAGCTCCAGTCAGGGCATCACTGGGCCCACATGGTAGGAGAAGGTGAGGGAGGGAAGGGGTGAGGCTAGGAGGGGAAGCAGCTGCCATCGTAATCCAGCCAGAGCACTGCTGAGCCCATTGGTGGGAGAGGGGCAAGGGAAAGGTGTGGGGCTGGGAAGGGGAGCGGCCACCACACAGTTTGTTCCGCAATCTTTCTGAGGACCACCTTAATGGAGCTCTTGGACCACTGGTTGAGTTGGAGGGCCTGATAAAAAGCTCAGACAGGCTATATGTGGCCCGTGGGCTGTAGTTTGCCCACGCCTACACTAGTGCATTGAGAGCTCCCCGGATAGGTGACATGGCTGTCTAGCTAGACAAATGCAAACAAATCTGAGGACAACGGCAAACATTCAAAAGTTAGTAAATATTTTCCTAAAAAATTAAAGAGAATTGCATTTTCTGTTGTACAGAATTAGTTTGGCAAAATTGGAGACAAACAAAAAATAAGGGATTTTAGCCCTCTGAAACGCAAATTTCAACATACCTTATACTACAAAGTTGCTTCTGACACAATCAGAATATTTTTAAAATTTAACTGAAGTAGCACAAAAAAATTCTAGGCTGGACACACAATAGGACTAAATGTTTCTCTTCCTCCCCTCCGTCTAGAAAACTGCACAATCCAAAGATTTAATGCACCATTACAGTGATAAACACCAGCATACTGCTATTGACAGGAATCTTGATGTCTTGTGTCACAGCCTGCAGCATCTGCTACAGTACACATCATTACTCAGCCTAAGTGCTGAGTAACTCAGATATTGAAATTACTACAACTATAAAAGGAGAAAAATGTGAAGTAGAAAAAAGAGTGGGTAGGCACAATCACATGACCAATTTAAGATTTGCATTCTGCTTGAAACTAGTGAAGTAATAATAGATCATTCTACTGGCTACAGGCTAAAGGTTTCCCTTCTGCTTCAGGACTCACTGTTGACTCATTTGCTCGGATATCTCACATGCAAATAAATCAAGAAAAATGTGTTTACTTTCAGGTCATTTGAAAGTGAAGTTTTCTTTGGCTATGAAGATTTGTAGAAACTGCTCAAGGTTGAAATGATTGTATGGACAATCATTTCAATGAAGACAAAAATAGTTAACTGCAAAAGATGCAGATATTCCTTCCCTGCTCACTTAAGAACTATTTTCTTTAGAAATGCTCAAAATAGTTCTTTTTTTAAGCTCTGGCATTACAAGTGAAAGGAGAGGTTATTTAACTATATAGTAACTAGACAGATGTTTTGCCCCTATGGGATCCTCCAATTCAGATATGCATGTGCACCCATGCACCTCTGATCAGAGATTTTCAACAGCAGAATCCATGGATTTGCACCTGTGCCCTACATCTCCTTGTGCTCTGGATTGAGGATATGTAGGGAATGGCAGATCCACTGCTGCTCCAGTTTGTCCTCTACTACGAAACTTGGTGAGAGACCATAACTCAGAAGCAGAGGGGAAGGACAGCATCTAGTGGAACACCCATATAGACAAAGCACCTCAAAGAACTTCAGTTTCTGTACAAGTGAATAACCTCTCCTTTGTGTATTGGTCCCTGTGGGTGACTCCCTAGCAGTGCCTCAACTACTGAGGTGGGAACTGAGGGGCAGGGTCTAGTACCAACTGGCCAACTCTTATGGACTCCAGACATTGTGGGTTGTGCAAATACAGAAACCCTATCACCAGCTGAGCAAAAAGCTGCGCAAGGTAGACCCTGACAGAACTTGCACATGCCTGAGGTTCTCAAACTCAACAGGTAGTTGAGAACGTGAATCAAGGAGGACTCTGAAGGAGACAGTAGTCTCTGGGTGCATTGGAAGTGGAAAAAATTTCCATTTTTGTAGGCAAGTATTTCTTGTACATGGCTTCCTACTATTCAGCAGTATATTGCAAACTTCAGATGAGTAGTCAATTTTGAAGTCCAGGAGCTATCCAGGAGCCAGGCCCTGGGGATTCGGTGAGAAAGGCTGGGTGGCTTTAATTTTCCAGATTCCTGCATCAGCAGATCTGGAATCAGAGACGGGGAAAAGGTGGTTACAGAAATAGGTGGGTCAGCTCTGGGAACCATACCTGCCTTGGCCAAGTTGGTGCTATGAGAATCATTCTTGCTCTCTCTTACTGTTCAGGAATTTGAGAAGTAATGACATGGGAATTGCCACATTGGATCACACCAGTAAGTCAGTCTGAAATCCTGCCATTAACAGGGGCCAGTACCAGATGCTTCAGAAGATGGTGCAAGAATTCTAGGCAGTTAATAGTTGGCTTATGACCTAAGCACAAGGATTTACAGCCCTTATAGAATGCTTATCTTGCCTTAAAAACTTGCAGTTCCTTATCCAATTAAAATGTTTAATTCTTTTGATAGCTCCATTTAGCTTTAGGCCTTGATGCTTTTTGTGGTAGTTTGCCACAGATTCACAACAACATGATGTGCATACCCTTTTATCATTTAAAAAACCCAAAACTTATTGCCTTTCAGTTTCACTGGCTGTCCTCTTGTTCCTGAAATAAAAAGGAAGGGCAACCCTGCAATTCTCTTTCATACTATTTCCACTAAAACCCCACCAGGAGCAAAAAACAAACACACAAACACACAAACCCTCATCAGCTGGGCAATTGAAGTATCCAACCAGAAGCCCAGGATCCTACTTTAGGACCACACCACAACATTTTACTTTCATTCTCATTTTCTATTTTTTACATTACAAAAATTATATTTTTTGCTAATCACAATTTTAGATAATACAAGCAAGGATACAAGCAAGTGCTTCAATTGCACCCTCTTGTTTGGTATGGTCATCTATTGCTCCCAGCCATGGAAGAACCTTCTCTAACAAAATATTCATTGTTTCCATGGTAGCTATTTTGCTCATGACACCTAGACAACGAGCAACCATGTGTCTCACTGCAGTACTGGGATGTTGAAGGCACATATAAAGATGAGGCAAATGCTGTATCAACTGAAAAGAGAAAAAAGGCATCTCAATATGGACTATTTTCTATTTTAGCAATTATTGTATCCTAGCCAATCTCAAAAGATTCCTATATCTCAAGTCTTCTCAGATATCTCTTCATTCAGGAGAAAACAGTATATACGGCCCACATAAACACAACGTGAGACTTTAGTTTACTTGCAACTGGACGAAGAATATTCTCCAGCACAGCAAGAAGTCAATTAGCAAGACAGATGTATAAAGTTTTGAAAACCAGAATTTAAAAATCTAAGTCCTCTATAGATAGAGAAGAAATTTCAAGCTGCAAAATTATCTCGATCTGTGATATTTGTTTGGTGCTTAGCACTTTTCAAAAGTCATATTTACTGAAGTGCCTAAATATGGCATTACGAACCTAACTTGAGTCTTCTTTAAAAATCTTAGCCTCTAAGTTTAGGAGAGAGAGTCTTTTCAGTTAGTCACTTTCTCCCTTGCCAAGTATACAGGGAAATATTGGACCACCTGGTATCCCAGTCAATCATATTGGCCACCCTTCCTTCCACTTGAAATCATTTCACATTTCTGAGTCAGCTACAGCAACTGCTTATTCAGAAAACAGAATTAGGAAAATATTTAATTATATTTGTCTCTATACTTTACAGTTTAACAGCAAAGAAGAGAGAGAGGCCCAAATGACCAGTCAGCTCCCCACATACAATTTGGAAACTTTTGAACCAGAACAAAGTACATTTAAATTCAAGGAGCTTGCTGTTGTCTTTGACATAAACAGAATGATGCAAAGTGCACTGTAGCTTGAATTTTAGAAATTACTAACAACTAGATTTCCAAACAGCTTTCCTCCTTCTTTAGGGAGGATATATGAACAAATAAGAAAATTTGATTTTTTGACCTATCCTACACCTTTGTAGATAAAACAAATATAGACCTGAACTATATTTAAACACATACATGGCATAAAGGAATAGAACAAGAAGCTTTCATATCTAAAAGCTACATAAAAAATGCAGCAGGCTGTGTCTTTTCTTAAGGAGATTAGTATAAGTGAAAAGAGCACACAAGCAATCTAAAGAACTGAAAGATTGTACCAAGTACATGGAAACAATGGCAATGAATGCAAATTGTTTTGTCAGGAAATTGCTTTGGAGCATAACATGCTAATTACCAAAGGATGAAGCTGAATGTCCATTGAAGCTGCTGTTGTTTCAAAAACCTGTAGAGAATTCACCAACTCCTGAGCAGGAACATCTCCCTTTTCCAATAAGGACCTTCGATCTGTTAAAACAGATGTCCAGTTTCAGATAACAAACACTGCTATAATACAACAAACAACCACCACCAACTTGTCATAAGAAGTGTACATACCAAAACTGTTTAGGTCAATATTATTTCTTAGTGGACCAACCATAGCATCCCAGAGATGTGGCAATCCTATTGCCATTTCAGCACCAAAATGTTTAGCTATAGTAGATAAGGCAAATTCAGCTCCTCTCCTCTGTACAATATATGGCTTCTGAGCCTAGAATTAAATGTGATTCAGGTAATAAGGATATTAGAGGAATTTAAAAATGAAGCAAAGCTTGTTACATTCTAGCAAGGTTTACATGTTACACAATTCTGCAAACTGAACAAAAATAAAACAAAGAATTCCCCCACACACAAATTGTAAGCAGACTGTTTACCAACATTATACACTACTGTTCATCAAGATGAAGATTTAGGGCTTGGCTACATGGAGAAAAGCCTGGACTAGCTAGCGTACGCTAGCTACTCTGCATGAACCCCCCATGCAGAGACACTCACTGTGTACTAACAGTGCCTCGTGCATTTATAAGCTTAATAATCTTTAGAAATGTATTAATCTAAACCACACAAAGCCATTGTTAGTGCACAAAAATTGTGTCCACACACAGAGTTCATGAAGAGAAGCTACTGGTTTTAAATTCACACACATACACTGCACATTAACTTCCCCATGCAGACAAGTCCTCAGAGCACAATCTGAGTTTGCTGCACCTTTGGTGGTAGAAGAAACTGAAGGAAAATTGGGGAATGCTCCCTCTTTTATACCTTTGGAACCCTGTACCAAGAGAAAGAGGAGAGGGAAGGGTGAGTCACTTCAGTGACTACTGCTCTCTAGAAAACTCTGGAGGCTCACAGTACAGATAATCTCACTTGTAGAGAATTTAAGTATGTAGGAGGCAAATTTGAACTATTTGTGGTTATTATGGAGCATCCAGTTAGTAGTTCCTTCTGTTATAAATCCCAAATTTAACTACGTAGTTAAGCACATGCATAACAATTAGCAGGCAAGTAATCCTATTAAAGTCAAGGGGACTTAGTCACCTGTTTAAAAAGTTGTGTTTTAACTACCTTGCTGAATCAGGGCCATAACTGCTTACGAATTTCAAGTTACAATGTAATAGATTTTGCCAGCCTTACTGGGGTTGAGTATTTACCTGTGTAAACAGTCCCAGTGAAGTAAATGGAAGTCTTTGCAGAATAAGCATGGCAAAATGTGTCTTACTTCTGCAAATATCCTGTTGAAGTTCATGCTTTGGACTTGTCTACACTAAGGAGTTTTAGAAGAAAAATATGCACTGATGGGAGCCAAAAGCATACACAAGGCTCTGCCAACCTGCGCTATGTATACCACAGTCAGTTAAAATCCTGCTGTGGAGCAGGTTTAAACTGAATTAGAAAAAAGTTCCCAGTGTTTTCCACTAAGATTCTCTAGAATAGATGCACCCCTTGAGTTTCAGAGCCACACAAAGTTACATTTGGCATTATAGAAACTGTTCCCCTCCCCCCTTACAGAAAACACAGCAAGCATCTCTTCTCCACAAAATACCTCAAAATAGCTACCTCTCTATTGAGCATACAGAACTAATTTTGTGCCATTTCCAGTTTACTGGTTGGAATTACTTCTAAAATATGCATCTTTTTTCATGGTTTGTGAACTTCTTAACTTTCCCCAGATAAGCTTCTGCAGAAGATACTCAACTTTTTTTTTTTTGATCTTTTACAGGAAGAACATTGTGGTTCCTTTTTTCTTTTACAATTAAAGAAAGTGTGTGTAAGAAAGATATTTTTCTCAGTAATTAATTCATTTAATTATTTACACAAAGGCATGTATGTAGAATGTGTGTAAGGGAACAAAATAATGTATAATTACAAAGCCATGTTACTATACCTCTGAGAAACTTCTAGATTCAAGCTAAAAGTTAGTGATGTGTAGAAAGAAAGATACTTAGCATTTAACTGTTGTGACCTTATCTTAGCTAGTGTAAGTTCAGTTGAAAAATATCAATTCTAAGTCTATTGTATGAAGCAAATGAGTTCTAATTTTCTAGCTACTATTCATATATCAGTTTAACACTACCTTCTACTGGGTTCCCAAAGCAATACTATATCTATACTTGCATAGTAAATAATAGCTTACAATTATTTAGCAGTAAATTTTAATGAATGTGTGTTAATGGGATGCTTTCAGATTCCTAAATTAAACAAGTTAATACAACAACACTTGCAAAAATAATTTCAACACGTTACAAGAGTGAAATTCACACGTTCTTAAAGTCTTCTGGT
Organism: Emydura macquarii macquarii; assembly: GCF_026122565.2. Lineage (NCBI taxonomy): Eukaryota > Metazoa > Chordata > Testudines > Chelidae > Emydura > Emydura macquarii. The sequence goes on from NW_027131527.1 coordinate 23,205,577, forward strand.
TCTTGAGACATTTTTCTGCCTCAAATTTTTGTAATACATCTTGAGCATTCTTTCTTCCCTCCCTGAAAATATACAGACATCAGGGAGGGGGCACATTTTTGGTGTAGTATTTGAGAATTTAACTGCACATCTCATTTATATTCGTAACTCTTTTGCTCAGGACTAAGTATTTTCCTTCAGAATTATTTTATTTTAAGTTTAATACCACTTCAGATATTTAATCTTTCCTGTATTTGAACATTTTTTTAATTAAGCAGCATGATGAATTTAAGAAGTTAACATGAACTCAGTTTTACCAAGAAAAAACTATTTCTTCATTCTTTGTGTAACCCCATTGACTGAAATACAGCTACATTTAGGAAGAACATTTTCATTAAGTATAATGATAATCAACATAAGAAAGATCTAAAACATATTTACCTCATCAAGTTCTGTGGTGATATTTCCACTACTGCCTGTGGGAAGGTCTGCAATTTGGGCTTTTGGAGCCTTTGGTGTAGGACCTCGCCTACTCGTGATAGCAAAAGCAGCTTTCTGATGTCTGTATAATGTAATTATTCCTCTGTGCTGGGTGACAGTATGGTGCATCCCATCTCTCTCAGAGCTGGGTCCTATTATAGAATAAAGTTGACAATCTACTTTAAAAAAAGAAGTACCAGAGTAGGTGGCAGTGGTAAAAACCTGCTATTGTTTGTCTGTCTCTCTCAACTTATTTTACAAAGAAGGGTAAATATCATTATGGGAACAATGAAAGGTGCTTTACACCAGATCACACTGAGTCAGTGACAGAGCTACAAATGGAAGCCACATCTCCCAAATTAGTGAGTATCTAATCCACTGGGCCACACTGAGGGGAAGAAAAAACCACACACACACACACACACACACCCCCCCCCGTACTTCATAGTGAAATGTAATGTATACTTGCAAAAACTTTAGGGAAAGCAGCATATATTGTCATACCAAAGTTATTATGCTGCATACTCATTCCCAAACTGAGTTGTTTTTTGTTAAAAAAAAAAAAATTTACCCTGAAATTTAAGATGGAAAATATACTTTGGGCACCCACATACCTAAAGGAAGGATTAATACAGATGTGGTTAACTAGTTTTATTTTTTTAAGCTACTTTTCAAGTAGTACCAGCGATATTAAAGTCAGTTAACCACAGTTTTAGATTTCATGAGATATGTGGGTACCATATACATCATGCGTTACCTGGAATTTCCTTCAGAAGTATTTTACTTCCAAATTCTAAACACACAAAGGGCATAAAAATGTTAGTCTAGGCTTACAGTAGATTTAATGTCTCAAAAAAAATTGTCTCAAATTTTAGGATTCAGATTGTTCATTCGACAAGTAGAGATTTACTTTTCAGCCACAAGAAAAGAACAGCATTAATTTTCAAGACTATTTTTGCAGGATCTGATTTCTTCCATTAAATTCTTACATGTATTTGTGAACATTTCCTTTTCATTTGTCTTTTTAGACTGCAGAACTACAGCATGCAATCAAATTAGGTTTATTCCATGTAACATTCTACCAGCGATATTATTCTCCTAACATAACAGTTACACACCCCTCATTTCTATACAGCATCACACTTCTGCTTTATGAAATATTTCAATTTAAAAAAACATCTTAAGAATCAGGGTGGGGTTTTGTGTGTGTGAAGAGGTCTTTCACACAAACTTTCAGAAAATTCCCTAAAACCCACCCTTCAGCTACACTGCTATGTTCAAAGGCATAAATGTACATAGCACATAAGAGATGTCTGAAAACCTGTTACTAGCTGCTACATTTAAAACAGCTAATTGTACTTTTATATAGTAGATAAATACATAACAAGCAGACCAGTCATGTAGATAAAATCAAATATTGCATTTACACAATTATTTTCAAAACTGACAGACTAGGCAGTATACCTTTAGAGTTTTCATGGCTGCTTTGAGGTTGTGCAGGACATGCTGCTAAGGGAGTAAGATGGGGGTCCACACAGAGAGAATTGCAGAGATTTTTTATGATCTTCGAGTTGGGGCATGGAGATCTTGATGTACACTGTTGAAGTAACTTAGCTACACATAAAGCTGCATAGTTTTGTACCAGTGTATTCTCTTCTTTTTTGACAGTTTCCATTAAAGGTTTTATGACAGGGTTTAGTTTTTCTGGAAGTTGTTGCAAACTCACAACAGCACATGCAGCAAAAGTATGGACTCGCAGCTGTAACACTTGCCATTCCTGGTTTGTTTCTGTAACAGTCATTTGCACTTGCTGTCGTTTGCTGTCTAATTGTTGTAAAATTTTAGAATTTAAATTAAAAGCTGATGTAACTTCATTGAAAACGGTAGTAACCTAATGAAAAGAAAACCAGAATTAAAGCAAACTTGTGCTTTTAACAAAATCAGATTTCCTCCAAATGAGGAGGTGGAGTGTGTAAACGAGGAAAGAAATACTGGGTCAAACACACACAGGTGATCACACTTTCACTTCAACTTTAACACTGAGTGAAATTCTGGCCCCAATTAAACCAATGGGAGTTTTGCTTAAAAGGCCTTTCTTCCCCATTTTTCCCCCCTTGCCTTTTTCGTTTTATTCCCCTCATTTTTTAAAATTACTAGTTAGTACCTATGACTTGGGATTCCCACGAAACAAAATTTATTTTGATATGGTGGCTATTTATTAGTTCTACATAAAGCTTCAGTCAGAATATAAAATAATGTTTCCAAGTTTTTTTAAACCTACACTCAACTTCTCTTGACATCTGTCAAACAGAAGAATCCTCCCCACCCCCACCCGGGGCCAAGCATGTCCTCTTACATTCCTCCAATAGATTTTACCCTTCCTTAATATCTCTCATCATTAACTTTTGTCTCTCCTCACTTTTGTTTGCCATTCCATTTCCCTCCATTTACACCCACAAGTCCCTTCTCCCTTATTTTCCCCCAGGTTACTTGCAGGACTTCTGTCCCATTATTCCTCACCTGGGACATAAATAGGTAGTTAGAAGGATTCCACGTAAGTCCCAACTCCAAAGAATACTCTTTAGTATCTGCCCAACTCCCACCAGTCAATTCTGCAGCAAGACCCAGTTGACTGGCAAAGTGGCAAGTTACTGAAACTTGGAGTGGGATGAGGGAAGTCTGGGAACTCCCCATGTCTAGGTTGTCCTGTGACCAGGCAGAAATAGCCAGATGTTCCCTACTTGCCAGCATTGGAGTCAGAAAAAGATATAAGCAAGGGGAGTTGTGCTGTCCAGCATGCTGGGGTGCAAGATGTGCAGTGCTGCAGAGACACATGGAAGTTAAGCTGCTCCTCAACTGACTTTGTAATAAAAGAATTGCAGTGCTCCTGGAATACTTAAGATCTTTGATTTAACATGGGCCTTACATTTGCTGTCTAATGGGCTTTTGCTGACCTCATTACCCCTTAAACTTGCCCCCAGTACACAGATAGAGAGCAAGATGAAATCTGGTAGGGACACTGCTGCACATATTCTGTGGTACAGAGCACATTACTAGATGAAAATAGTAAAATTGTTAATAATGAAGCAGCACATTCAAGTGTGCCACAAATATTTGTGTTGCATTTGTAAAGAAGCAGGATGATCTATTCATATCATACAGAATGATGCAGTACTTCCCTGTCCATTAGTAATTAAGGTGAGTTAGACAACCTTTGCTACAGCTAAGTGTTTAAGTCATCAGGCCTGGATAACTTGCACCCAAGAGTCCTATAAAAGAGGAGATCAGATTGCTAATGTTAAGTTTTAATAAATCATGGAATACCAGAAAAAGTCCAGAAGCCTGAAAGAATGCCAATATGGTGCCAATATTCAATAAGGGCAAACAAACAGAAGACTCAGGTTGCTATAGGCCGATTAGCCTGACATTAATCCAGGGTAAAATAATGAAAAAGTTGATATGGTAATTTAACTGATGAAAAATTAGAGAATGGAAATAGAATTAATACCATTCAACTTGGTTTTATGGAAAAAAGGTCGTCAATTACACCCGATTTCATTCTTTGATGCGATTACAAGTTTGATTGATAAAGGTAACTATGTTGATATAATATACCTTGATTTAGTATTGCACTATATTCTGTATAAGAAATTAACAGAACACAATCTCTCTAAAGACACAGGTTAAATGGATTAAGAACTGGCTAACTGACAGATCTCAAAAAAGTAGTGGTCAATGAGGAATCATCATATAAGTGTGTTTCAGTAAGATTCTTCACATATCTGTTTTCAGCTGAACTCTGACATTTTTGTAGGTAATTGAGGAATAAATATAAAAATCACTGCTGAAAAAACGTGTGGTTAATACAATGATTGCTGGAGTGGTAAAATAATGAGAACAGAGTAGTCACACCCAGAAAGCTGGATGACTTGGTAACCTGCACCCTTTCACACATTTTAAAATAGCCAAATGCAAAGTTCTGCATTTTCTGGAAGCATACCAAACTTACAGAATGGGGAACTGTATCCTGGAAACAGCAATTCTGAATAGGACTTATAGGCCATCGTGGACAAGCAACAATGTGAGCTCCCAGTGCGATACTGTGGCAAGAAGGGACAACATGCTTCTTGGATACATTAACAGAGAATTAGTGAACATGGAAGAGAGAGGTAATTTTACCTCTGTATATGGCATTAGTAAGACTGATAACTGTACAGTGTTCTAGTCTGGTGTCCACATTTAAAAAAAGGAGGAGGAAAAACTGGAGAGGGTTCAGAAAAGAACCAGAGGGCTAGAGAAAATTCCTTACAGTGAGATTCTTAAAGCGCTCAATCAGTTTAATTTATCAAAAAGAAGATAGAGGTGACTTGATTAGAATGCCTAAAGCACCTTCATGGGGAGAAAGTACTGCATATTAAAAGGCTCTAATTTAGCAGAGAAAGAACCAATGGCTGGAAGCTGAAGCCAGATGGAAATTAAAATTAGAAATAGGCTTTAAAAAAAACAACAAAAAACAAAAAACACAAACAAAAACAGTGATTAATCATTGGAACAAAACTACCAAGGGAAGTGGTAAATTCTCCATCTCTTGATGTATTCAGGTTAAGATATGCTTAGTCAAAACACAAGTTATTGGGCTCAATACAGGAGTAACTGGATGAAATTTAATGGTCTGTGATATACAGGTCAGATTAGATAATCTGATTGTTGCTTCTGGCTTTATACTCTCTGAAAAATCTTTATATGCCATCAATTAACATCCGTGTCTGCGGTCAGTTACTAAATCAGGTTACCTTGCAACACGCACGCAATCTTAAGGTCGTGTAAGTGCTAAGTGCAGAAATTTTATGAGGCTTTTCAACTGTGTTACTGCCCAAAGATGTATGATGTTAGCCAAAAATGCCTTGTTTAAAAAACCCCTTTCAAGAGAAGTTTTTTTAATCCATGATCATAAAGTCTACAACTACGTTCTTATGTACTACATTATGAAAAAAGGGGAACGCAGTCTGTTGAGGATTTCATTTTATAAACCTCAAACTATAGTAATACACACAACCAAAGCTATTGCATTTTCTTACTGATACAGTACGTGTCCTCTCTTCACCAACCCCCCAAAAATATCAAGTTACTAGCCTGTTCTGTAACTTAGATGTGTTGCTCATGTCCATTCCACTTCAGGTGCGTGTGCGCCCATTGCGCCAGAGTTATAGATCCCCCCCCCACCCCCTACTGCTAGTACCTTTTGGTAAAGTGCATAACTCAACTGCTGTACAATGCTATAAAGGGCAGAGCCACCCCACAGCCCTCTCAGTTCTTTCTTACCTGACAAACTGATATAAAAGGAGAAAGGGGGTGGGTTGTGGGACAGATGTGAAACATCTCAAAAAACAACATTTACAGAACAGCTTAGGTTAGTAACTGAGTGATTGCACATGTTCATTCCATTTTAGGTGACTCCCAAGCAGTTCAAATGGGAGGTGGGTTTCAGAGTTAGTTGTAATACGGTTTGACTCACCACCTTGGTGCCTCCTGCTGACTATCTGGGGAATCAGCTCTCAGCCAGGGAGATAGTCCTCTCTGAAGTGTCTTGCACTCCACCCAGTCTCTGCTGAACCCTCCTTCTTGTGACTCAGCCCTCCAGCTGAGTCACAATCCATGTTCTCGCCCCACTCAAGGATTCTGCAGTGTTCTCTCTCTCTCTCGCCACTTCCCTTTGTGGCCACCACAGTCCTGCCCCCACTCCAATGGTGATCGAGGAACGGGGGAGGGACCCAGGCCTGCCCACCACTCCGGGTCCTGACCCAGGGACCCTGTGTGTGGCAGTCTTTAGCTGAGTCTCCTCCAACTCCTCTGTGGATTTCCTTGGGCCACTTCCCTGCAACCCCAGTATCTTCTCCGTCCTTGCTTCAGGGCCTTCGGCTCTGCTGAATCCCAGCAGCCAGCCACCGTTCTGTCCAGGGTGCCAATAGTCCTCCCTCTTCGAGCTCCTGGGAGTCACTCCTTTTGCTCTGCAGCTCTTTCGTATTGGCCTCCTGGGCCCTTATTGGTTGCCATGCAACTCCTTCCTATTGGCTACCTTGTGCACAGCCTCTCCAAGAGCCCTCTTAACCCTTTCCAGGCCAGTGAGGAGTAGGTGACCCACCACAAGAGTCTACCTGAATGAGGACTGAAGAACTGCTCATCCAACCTTGTCATCTTCTCTGGATTACTGAGATTATAGTATAATGAGTAGTAAAAGTATGCACCAATGACCATGTTGCGGCTCTACTAATGACTGCTATTTGGTATCTAAGCCAAAAATGCTGTGGAAGCTTCATGAGATCGTGTAAGGTGTGCCACCACCCTGCTGAGACAGGGTACATTGCCAATGTCAAAGGAATATGCAGGACAAAATCCTCTGCACAGAGACTCAAAGGCCTTTTATCCGTCTGCAACTAAGATGAACAGCTGGGATGATTACCTAAAAGACCTAGTCCTCTCCAAGTACAAAGCCAATGCCCCTCTAACATCTCCAGAATGGAATCTCTTCATTCTTATGACAATGAGGCTTAGGAAAGAATGTCACTAAGTAAGTGAATTGATTGAGGTGGAGTTCCAAACTACTTTAGTCAAGAATTCTGGATGCAGAAGTATACCATTGTCCTCCTAAAAACTAGAGGAAGGGTCAGACACCAATACTTGTAACTCTGTCACCCTGCTCATGAAAGTAATAGCTACTAAAAATGCTAGTTTCAAAGAGAGATGCAGCAAAGAGCAGGAAGCCACTTGTTCAAAGATTGGATCCATCAACCTTGTTCGCACCGGATTTTGGTCCCAGGAAGGAATGGCATCCATGTCATAGGGATATAACCTGTCCAGACCTTTCATGAATCTGAAAGACATTGGATTAGAAAATACTGTGCAGCCTGCAATAGGAGGGTGTAAAGCAAAGACAACTGTGAGGGGAACCCTGATGGAATCAATCAGTCGACATGGTTTCTGATGGAACAAGTAATCCGAAAACATTATTAGAGAGCAGGACTGACAAATCACCCTTCTACTTTGACTACCAGGAGAACCATTTCTACTTCACCAGGTAAGCATACCTAGTAGAGAGCTTTCTGCTATTCTGAAGAATGTGTTGCAACATTCCTCAAACACTCCACCTCCTAAAGTGTTAACCACAGAGCAACCAGGCCACGATATATGGACAACAATGGTCCTAGGAGATCAAATGAGGTTCTGAAGATAGTGGCAAAGAAGCCATGGCCAATAAGCTCAGCAGAATGGAGAACCAATGCTGGTGAGGACACACTAGTGCTAGGAGCATCACGTGAGCATGATTCTGCTTGAGTAAAACTCTTGCAAGGAATGGAATGGGAGGGTAGGCATACAGTCTTTCCAAGACTGTAGGAAAAAGTGTGGGTCAGAGATCCCTGAATAGGAATTGCACTAGAACAAAAAGAGAGGCTAGATGACTAGCCCACAACTCCTGCACAGTTAGATGGAGAGCCAAATCTTTTCTTTTAAGGAAAGGGGTGCAAATTTGAGGGTGGCTACTTCATTTGATTACACTTGGTATGCCCTGTATTCATTCTGAGCAGGCTTAGAATCCTCAGACGGCAGTCTTATCAGGTGATGAGGAGGAGTAACAAAAGGAGGTTGAGATTGAGTTTCCTATATTGAGGTGGATTCAAGTGCTTACATCTGAGGCTGGTCTTGATGTTCCTGCTCAGCACTGACCTCTGTAGCAGGGATAACATCATGAACCTCCTTCATGGAAACTAGCCATGTCTGCTTGGCAATCTAGATGAAGGAAGCAGGGAGGATCTGATGGAGAGAGAGAGAGAGAGAGAGAAACACTATGGCTCCAATAAGGCCAAGTCTCTGGACCGTCATCATCTCCGAACATCTGATAGGTACCAGGAGCAGAATCCGCAAAACAAAAGGTGAGTGTTGCCTTCTATCCTGGAAACAAGGAGCATAGGAGCCAGTCTCTGATTCGGAGGAGAACCAGAGTTACTGGACTATGGAAACAGTATCATGCAGTGCAGAAATCTGGTGGCATATCTCCAGCGATGTTGGTATTAGGGATAGCATGCTGGGTTTATCCTGTACTGTTCTGAGTGAGGAAGCACTGAACAGTCTGAAATAGTCTCCCATGGTATTAAGGGCTGAACCCATCTTGGAGGTAAATTTGTAGATGAAGCTGGAGATCAAATGGTACTGGCTGGTTTGTCTCCTGAACTGCTGGAATCTGACTCCAGGATACAGTGCAGGTTCCATGCTGCTGCACAGCCCTCCAGAGAGTCGTCAGTACCAAGGTATTTTTTGCATTGAAGGAGTCATTACTGGAGTGGTGGACAGCCTCAACGACTGTTGATGAGACAGAGGTCGATATTGGGTAGCATTTCTTCCCAACCAAACCTTTAGTTTGTTCCATCCTCCACCCTGTCCTCCTGCTTGTTTACTGGTGAATGGTTCCAGGGATCTAAACCTTCTAGAAGAGCATGATTCTTTCAGGGAATGTGGTCTGTGCTTCTTCTTCAGCAAGAGAGAAGAGGATCAGTGCTGACTCTCCACAATATCCGGCAAGTCACTTCTAAAGGGCAGTGAGAAGGAACCATGGAGGGCCTGGAGCAGCACCTTCCTTTATACCATCGTGCAGCAGCACAAGACAGCAGAGTGCACGTGCCATCCTGATGGGTACTTATCAGGGACAAGTCAGTGACTCTAGGTGTGTGCACACAAGTGGAATGGACATGTGAAACTACTTGAAGAACTGCCTTTCCCAGGAAGCCCTGATTTGCATATTCCCTATCAGCCTCAGTAACATCTGACTGAATAAGTATTTTCAAAATGTTGACCTAAAAGGATTTTGATAGTGAATCCAGTAGGCAGGTTTAAAACGCTGCCTCTAATTTTATAAGGTATATATTTCAATGGAAAAATATGTTGCTAATCTTTTGGTTCTCTCTTCTGTGCACAGGACATAAATGAACATCTTTTTCTTATCTTATGCCAGAGAAAGTGACCAATCAAGTCACAATATACCTATGACTTCTGAAAACTATTGCAATTCTTCAGCATTATTACACAGCACATTTAAAATTAAGACTAGAGGCTACCTCTTCATTCACATTTACTCACCAATTCGTTAGCTTGATCTATTGTAAACACACTGTAGTTTACTCTGTTCCCAATGTCAATTTGTGCATCAGCTAGTGATGAAATGAGTTGCTTACATTCATTCTGCATTCGTGTAAAAGGAACAGCAATTTCATCATAATAGAGATGCTCACAAAGGACTCCAAGTAAGCGTGGCTGTACAGAAAGGGCCACAGCTTTACATTCCTAAAAGAACAAAATCACAACAAATTCAGATCTTCAAATGTTCATATTGGTTATTTTGTTCAGTTAAGATTAAGGAACACATCTGAACTCTGCTAGTTCCTGGACAATAATTAAAACATTTAACAAAACAAGACTTAACTCCACAAAAATGAAGATGAGCACACAGAAACCAGTATACCATGAAATAGTTAATGGACATTCTATGAAAACTAAGAATCTGTACTGTATTAGTGGAAAAGTTTTCCCAAGTAGATTTAAACACCCTATTTTACATTGATAGACGATGACTTACTAAACAAGAACAAAATCACTACAAAAGGAAAGCTGGTATATATTGATGCAGAATACACGGATATTAAACAGACAGCCAAGTATCCATCTAGAGTCAATATTTGTAGTAGAACTATTAACACATTCATTGAACAGTTGCCTTTTAGACAAAGTTCAAAATAATTCAGAATCATTCTGTACCATTGCTTCACCTGTCAGATTATCATTTAACAGTATAAATAGTTTTAGCTTTTCTGTTGTACTTCTAGTTCAGACAATGACAAACGATTCAGATTAATTTAATTAATTAAACTTTTTTTTTTTTTTTTTTTTTTTTTTTTTTAAAACAGCAAAAATGAGTGTCCTACCTTTTGCAATGCCGCCCACTCACAGATTACCAACGCCACACTAATTCTCTGCAAGGCAGATTTTGAATTCAAATGGAAAAGCAGTAGCTGAGCTAATGATTCAGCTGGCTTTATTTCTTGAGGAACAGTATTTACACTTGGATCACAAATACAACAGCACAGTGCTCCTAACAACCTTGACCAAAGGAAAAAAAAAAAAAAAAAGTGTTATTGTAACACTCACTCAGTTCAGATTTTAAAGACAAAAGTTAAACATGTCAGATTTTAGCAAAAAAGTGCTGTGTGAAAATTGTGCTTTCAGTTACAAATATTTTAATCTAAAAAAAGTTATGTATTGCTGTTCATTTCCCACCCACCCCTCCCCCCCATTTTCAGCAAACTGACCTTGCTGCCATTACCCGGGCTCGCATAACGACATAATCCCTGTTTGCCGGATCTTCTGTAATGCTGTCTGCACCAGCAATATACTCTTGTATCACTTCTTTGTTTTGGGTTTGACCTTGACGCAGCTTGCCACCTGCTTTTTCCTATGGAATAAATGCAGACGATATTTATCAAGTAGTAAGAAATCTTGTCTGTTTTGTTTTCCAAGGTAATTTTTTTCTGAAGTACAGAATACGCATTCCCATATTAAATTATAATTGTTCTCTGCAGGGATGTGACAAATATCCAAACCAGATTTGATTGTACATTAACCCAGATCTCAGACTCACTTTGATGGTGACTTCTGAAAGTGCTTATATCATGGACAGATGACTATCAGCAGTGCAGGGCCACAGCAATAGCTAAGTATGTGGCCTGGTTTGAATATTAGTTAATCTCAGCCAGTATGGAGTTAGATCTCCAGTTTGAATCGGAGGCCAGAACAAGTGGAAAAGAGAATCATATGACAGTTTCTCATAGGTAAAGTAACCTTGAGAAAGCAGACTCAAATCTGCAAAACAGAAGTTGGAGAAACAGTACACTTAAGTACTATAGATCACATATGAAAACATGTTGAAACAAGTATCCAGAAGTTTATAAAACAGTAAAGGGTTTACAAGGAGCACAGTGCAGAGTCTGAGCCATCCACGGATACTAACGGTATGTCTACACTACAGCAGCACAGGTACAGCATTGCAGCACTATAGCATAGACACTTCCTACATGGAAGTGAGGGGTTTTTCTGTTGATTTTACTTACATCAGTTTCCAACTCTGGTAATATCAACTCTTTGAGAGGCAATAGCTAGGTTGATGGAATTCCTTACATCAGTCTAACCACATCTACACCAGGTTGACCTAATTATGGTGCCCTGGGCACAAATTTTTTCCCCACAGCCCTGAGTGACATGGCTAGGTCGACCTAAGTTTTAGGTCTAGACCAGGTCAAAAGAATATTTATTACACAAAGAATTAGTATCTGCCAGACAGGTTCAGAGGCATTTTTAAGTTATATGATGATAGTTTCGAATCTAAGCAATATATCTGAATTGTTTAAAATAATTTTCCACTAGAATATACACTATATACTGGAGAAAACTAATGTTTAAGTTACTTTTTTTTAGTTAGAGCTTCTATGAATTGTGCATGCACACAGAAGAAAAATTGTGTCACATTTGTACTATTAGAGTGAAAACTTACCAAAACGTCATTTTATAATTCGAATGCAAGACCAAATTGCGCCATTTAAGTTCTGGCACATCAGGGTGATGCAGAACTGCACTGCTGCAGGTGGAGCCCCAATAGGGGCTGTATTTCCTTGAATAGCCACATACATACACAGGTAGTGATACTGTCCTGCAGACTGCTCTGGGGAATTTGTAATTCTACCTGTGGTAATTATACCCACAGAGTCACATGGAGGAAATAGCATTCTCCCTCCTTTCTACACAGACCAGGGACAGTTTCACTACAGCACCACAGTAATCACTGGTTTACATGATTTCTTACAAAAATGTTCTAAAAAATATTTTTTACCTTTGATCTGGCTTTTACTTCTAGTAACATATTTAAATCAATAGGCAAGTGGGAAGGCTGCATCATTAAGCAGAGCCAGGCTCCCATCCATGGACAAGCAGCTGCTACCACATATTGTACAGATGCTTTGTTTAACAGTTCCAGCCACACCTTGAGGGAGGGGGGAAAAAAAACAAAAAACCACACATTTGTGTATACTAAAAATACATATCATGGTATCTACGCAAACATTTGATTAACAGGACATCCAACATCTAGGAACAGTTTCAAAACGATCATAGTGAAATCAATGTATAGCAGTATAACACCATGCAATTATGTGGACTAAAGGCCATGCATCTGACAAAGGGTGCTATATTAAAAAGTCAGACTTACGAACAAGAGAAATCATAGTCATAAGCTAAATAAATACCTTGTGAATAAGGTCCAGAATATCTTGGCTGCTTTCTAAAATACAAAACTGAAAAATGTGCCTCAACATATCTTGCAGAATTGGAGTTAGCCAGGCTGAAGAACTCTGAAGACAGGGATATAAGTGTGAGAAAATGACAATGTAGTTAAACATACTATTTTAGGTTCTTTCTGTTAAAGTGGCACCCACCTCTACACAGAGCAGGAGCAGGTCACAAATGTTTTACACAACTTCTAAGAGTTGTTAACAAGTGACTCAAAGACCATACACAAACCATTTCTGTATTGTAATTGGTAAATGTTATAGATATTCGTTCTTACCTCATCTTGGGTAGATAACAGCGTAAATAAAGTTTCCAATGCTGCTTTTCGAACAGATGATATAGTATGATGCAAAAATGGCCATACACGTGGGACCAAGACAGTGAGTGATTGCTGGATACTAGTACATTGAGGTGGGGAGGGGAGCAGAGGAAGGAGAGAGAAAGGAAATAAAAAGTTAAGTTAGTCCTATATTATACACTCAGTTATAATGTTTAGTTTAAAGAAGGATTTTTTTTAAAGGTTAAAAAAAAAGTACCACTGTATATTCATGAGGTCATTTTAAGTGCAGGATCAAGTTATAGGTCAACTACACAGGTCAAAATAAATAGTTTATTTAGTGTGTTTATTTGTTAATGGCAAAATTCAGAAGTTGGTCCAAATTAGTGAGGTTCTACAGTAACTACATGCTTAATTGCTATTGCTTCTTCCACACTTAAAGTATGCTCCTGCTGCCTCCAACCACACAGCGAAATAAGTACATTTCATTTTAAAGGTCCATCAGAATTTTTTCACTTTTGTGCAGCTAGGCATTAAGGATGAAACTTTTCCTTAATTAACTCCTTGTGCCACAGAATTAAGTAGTTATCACACATCAACTCATCTGACATACCACTTGTTCCACACAATGGAGTGGATTACAGACAGTTTCTGCCTTAACTCTGATTTTTCCTGCTTGAGATTTTAATAATGGCACGAACATAGTAAGAATATACTGAAACACTGATTATAATATTAGAAATTAGAAGCAAGGACAGGAAGCTCTGTAAAAGTGGCTCTCTCAAAATGGAGGTAGTTTCCATAATTTACATGAGAGCCTGTGACTAAGGCATCTCACGAACTGTTCCTGAGAGATTTAATGACAGAATTCTATCTACAGAAGGGAACTCAAGTGGATTTATTGTCTTCACGAAAGCCCGAAGGTGAAATATTTCTTCTCTTTATTGTTGTGGAAAGTTAACTGGTTTAGTCCTTAGTTTCCTTTTTAAAATGTTATGTAATAGCTAAATCAGTTACTGCAATAAATCTAAACAATTAATCAAAAGCCCGTACTCAAAACAGTCAAATATTAATTAATAAAACCACTGGATTAATCCAAAACAAATACTTTACCAATCCTTGGTCTTTAAGAGGCAGTTAATTACAGCTACTAAAAAGGGTTATTGTCCTGTGAATAAACAGCACGTGCACGATTGTGAGATGGTAAGAAACAGAAATAGAAGACAGTGGAAGAATTGGGAGGAACAGTTACAGAAAGTTAACCATCTTTTCTTCAAGATAATTCCAATTAGGTGACTCCCAAGCAGTACCCTACGTGGTGGGGGCGGAGTTCAATGGGATACCGACTGCAGAACTTCCATGCTGACTGCTGCATCGTCCCTGGCTTGGTGAGTGATGGCACAGTGTGCCGCAAAAGTGTGGATGGAGGACCATGTTGCTGCCCTACAGATGTTGTGGATCAGGACTTGAGCTAAGAAGACTGTTGAGGTTGACTGAACCCTGTGGAATGGGCTGTCAACGTAAGGGTGGAGGACGGACCTGAAAATGAGACGCCTGTGCATGCCCCACTGCGCTACTGGTTAAACTGGAGTATGTCCAGTACCCATGTTGGAAGCGACACTATCCTCTCTAAACTGTCCCTTGATAGCCTGTACACCAAGGTCTCAGTCCAGCATGCCAGACTGCGCCTATGCAAGTACAGGCTGCTAAGTGGCCCAATAGTCTCAGACAACTCCTGACAGTGGTCATGGGGTGCCGTTCCCATTCCTTTATGATGGGGAGAATGGACCAGAAATGAGCATCTGGGAAGGAGGCCCTGGGTAGGCTCAACTCTATGACTGCCCCTATGAACTCTGTTGAGCAGGCACTAGGGTTGACTTTTGTGCATCTATCAGGCATCCTAAATTGGCAAACAAGGGTTACTAGCTCTATGTCAGATCATACCTGCTTCTGGGAATGACCTTTGATCAACCAGTCATCTAGAGACGGGGTAAACCTGTATCCCTCAGTGTCTGATGAACATGGCCACCACTGCCATGCACTTCATGAAGACCCTGGGGGCCACTGAGAAGCTGAACAGTAGCATCAAACTGATAAGGGGATTGTCCGACCACGAATCGGAGAAATCTCCATGGTTTGGGATGATTGATACACAGAACTATGAATCCTTCAGGTCAAGGGTGGCATACCAATCTCTCAGATCCAGAGAGGGAATGACTAATGCCAGGGAGACCATGTGGAACTTCAACTTTGTGTGTTTGCTGAGGTTTCTCAGGTTCAAAAAAACAAAAAACCCCAGAGTCTGAGGCCACCATTGGCTTTCGGGATCAGGAAGTATTAGGAATAGAACCCTTTGCCCCTCAGAACTGGAGGAACCTCTTCCACCATCCCAATTTTTAGGAGCTGCTGCACTTCTGGAATTAGAAGTTGCTCGTGAGAGGGGTCCCTGAAGAGGGACAGAGAGGAAGGGAGCTGAATTGGATCGAGTATCCCAGTTCTACCATGTGTAGAACCCATTAGTCTGTCATAACCTGGGTCCATGCATGGTAGAACTGGGATAAACAGGTAGAAAATAAGATGTAGAGGATCCAAGATTTGGATTGGTACGTTGTCCCCATGCGCACCCTTAAAAGTTGCGCTTTTGGCCTGGGGGCTGCTTTGTTGATCCCTTGCTGCAGCTGGATGATGCTTGGTAAGACCTCCTCTTATTGCTCCTGCCTCTCCTTTGATTAAAGTCCTGCTTCTGTTGAGGCTGGTGGAAGTGTGGAGGTGGCTGAGGTCTGAAGTGACATCTCCACAGTACTGGTGTACCCAGAGATTTGAGGGTGACTCGAGTTCTTAAGACTGTGCAGCCGAGAGTCAGTCTGGTCTGAAAATAAAGACCAATGCTCAAAAGGGGAAGTCTTGCAGAGTTTGTTGGACCTCATGTGGGAGGTCTGTAGCCGTGAGCTGCAGCACATTGTGACCCCCAAGTCCAATGCCCCCTGGAGCGAGGCTTTAGCTGTTTTACCTTTGTCTACCAGGGCTACGAACTCCTTCTTGGCATCTGGGGGAACAGTCTGCAAACTTCATAATACTCCTTTAACACCTGGGGGGCTATCTACTTAATTGATCCTGTTGGTTTGCCACCATGAGTTGCAGGCCCACAGTAGAATAAGTCTTTCAGACAAAGAGGTCCATCCTTTTCACATCTTTTGGCCTTCGGTTGGATCCCTGGTTCCCCTGCCTCTGCCCTTCATTTGCTGCAGCAACAACCAAAGATCCTGCAGGCAGGTGAGTATAAAGATACATGTCCCTAGCTGGCACAAAGTACTTTCTTTCAACTCTTGGCGGTCAGGAGAATTGAGGCAGGGGTTTGCCACAGTGCCTTCATGTTCGTCAATAGTCTTAATCAGGGGGAAGGCAACCCTAGCAGGCCATGACGGAGACAGGATGTCCGTCACTGGGTCCCCTCCTGCTTTGAAGACTTCCTCCACCTGGATTGCAAGGTTTTGCGCAATTCTGCAGAGGAGATCCTGGTGGGCCCTGCAGTCATCAGCCAATTGTTCCATAACGGAGCCCTCCACTGTCATCTGGCAATGAGGAAGAGGATTCCCTCACTGGGATGGTATATCCTGCCCTTCTGTGCTTTGTGGGTCTTGCGGTGCTGGGCATTCCTTCACTGTGTCAGTGCCACCAGCGTCCATCCTGGTGCTGTATTTGGTACCGTGCACTGGGGCTCCTCAATCTGTGCCAGTGCTGCCCTCAGGTCTCAAAATAGTCTCCAAACGAGGCTGGAAAGATCTACTCCCTGACACTAGAGAGAGATTGGCCTGACTGCAGGCCTTGGGCTTGATAGATGGCCTAAGGGGTCCAAAACAACTACTGCGCTGGGATCTGCCACTGCGGAGGCCATGGCATGGAGTACGTGTGAAGCATCTCCCATTTCCGCTGCCCACATCTGTCCCGGTGCCGACTCCTCTGTGAAGCATAGGACTTTGCCTGAATTGGATTCAGAGCATTCATTCCTAGGAGACCAAAGTGGTGCGGTGCCCCTCGATGCCAGTGTGACTGATGGTGGGACATCATCGCTGGTTTCCCTGCCGATAGTGTCATGTGCTGTCTCAGCACCAGGGGTGCTCCCTCTGATGATCTTTCACGGGCGAGTGGTGGCGGTAGCTTGACATCCTTGATGAGGAGTACCCTGGCCACTTCAAAAGGTCCCCAGGGTAGATGGCGGATGCAGCTCTTCCTCCCCTATTTCCCTGGTAGGGGAACTGGTTGGCACCAGACTCAACTTGCTTCCTTGCATCAACTGGTTGCCAGTGGTTCTGTGAAGATGGGCTTATTAATTTGCATTTCACCAGGGATCTGACCTTGAAGTCCTTGGGGTGTGTTTTTGCATGTATGTAACTCCATTAGTGCCAACAGGTTTTGTGTACATGAAGTCTGCAGGATTGGGCTGTTTAGCGCAGGATACCAGCTCCCACACAGCAAAACAGAAATAATTAAGGGTCATGCATAAGTAGGACCTATTGCTTTTTAACCTTCAATTTCTCAGCAAAGAGTAGTGCTAAATCTGGTGACAAAGTGGGTTAGATTTTGGTACTAGATTACTAGTGTCCTAAAAAAAGGAAAGTACACTGCCTTCAATCAATTTATAATAATTTGTCCTCAAATTTATATCAGTGTCCATTTACTGCAAAAAAGATACCTTCCCAATATTATTTGCTAGGACTTCAGATTATTTCAATACGAAAATAACTGTTTCAACAACAAGAGTTTAAATCTGTTTCCTAAGTAGTAGCTAGAGAGAGTTACCTGAATTTCTGGACCTGAGGATAAGTTAAAAGGGAGGAAAGAAGGATCATGATGCTGTTTGTAGAAGCTGTCAGATCATCCAATTCCAGAAGAGCATCCCATAATGTATTAAGAATAAAGGGCACCTAAGAAAATAAGCAGAAGGAGGGAAGTTATTTTTCTGTCTGTGTAATGTAAGTCAGTCTTCTATGAAACAAAATGAGGAATTAAAATTGTGTACTGCATTATAAACATTGCTTTCTTGTTCAGATCCACGATAATCCCTTCAAAGTCAAAATATAGAAAATAAGCCATTCACCTTCTGTGATTGAAGATGAACAAGGCTTTCCACTACTGGTACTAAAGATGCTGCCGCAACAGCTCGGACATCATCATCTAGGTCTTGGAGACCTTCAATTATTGCAGGCAAGACTTTCGGCAATAAAGTATTAATCAGATCCTAAAAAATGACCAAAAAAAAAACCACAAGTTTAATTCCTAAACTGAAGAAGAAAGCATTCAAACTAAATACCTTCTCAATCGGAGAATGCCTCTATCTTTTAAAAAAGGAAAAACCAGCAGTTTGTTCAGGAACAGAAATAGCACTCATTCTGAATAGTTAAAATTTCCACTCATGGAGGAAAGCTCACCAAGCTTCTAGATTAGAGTGATTTTTAGCCAAAATGTGGGGTTGGTTCTAGCAAAGCGTGCCATTCCTCATGCTGTCCTACAAATACGTCTCAGTCAGAATCTGCATACGCTCTGTGTTATTCCACTATTACAACCTCTAACCATCAATCTTCAGTTGTGCCAAGCCTAGCATTTTACCTTGCGGAGGGCGAGGGGGAGAGAGGGGAGGGAGAAGTCACCACTGGATAATATCTTCAGATTTATTTAATATGCCATATATTTTAAAACATGTTTCTTGAAAACAAATAACAGCATCAAACTCATACCACCCTCCAAGTCTCTTCACTGTTGTTTCTGGATTTTTACAGAAAGTCTCTCTGTGAAAGCAAACATTTTTGTAGCATTAGACACTTCGGAGGAAAAAAAATGCAGAAGGTGATTACCTGACGAATTGCCAAAGCATATTTTATTCCTAGTAGACCTCCATGTCTCACTTCCCACTGATCTTGTGTGAGCAACTTCAGGAGAATATCCACAGTTTTATGAACTCCAGTCTCATTCATATGTTTCAATACTACTCCTAAAGTCTGAGCACAAGTCTCACGTACTGGTGCTACAACCTAGGATATAGTGAATGATGGACATAAATCAAAGCATTTCTACATGAAGTCTGACATGGAAATTGATTAGAAAGGCTAAGAGTTGACACTTACTTCATCTGAAACAAAGTCTCCAAATCTGTCTAATGCAAACACACAAAGGAGTCTAATAACTAAGTCTTCCAACCATTCCTGATGCTGCTGAGCCATCTGTTTATAAAAAAAAAAAAAAAAAAAAAAAAAAAGAAGGAAATTAAATACCATTTACTAAATTAATTCATAGATTCTCTAAATATTCCTTTGCTTTGCCTAAATTCATATTGAGAAGACGGTAGCATAGTAATAACTTGGGACTAACTGTGTATCTGCATTACAAGTGGACTGAAAAAAGTTCACCTAACTCTCCAACTGTGAAATTAATCCTGTGTGGAAGTCCATAGGAAGATTACCAGCTCCGCTTAAGCCTTGCACAGGAGTTGTGCAGCAGGACTACAAGTGGAGCAACTGTACAAGGGTGTCTGTGCACGGTCCCTAAATAGGTCAAAGGCCAACCACAGATGAATCACTGATGATTAATCACTGCAGTTCCAATATCTAAAACTGGCATGGGGCATAGTCTAGGACCCTAGCCCTGGGTTTGGGGAAGGGGAGTTGGGCCTCATTTCATCAGTACCTCTGCACTCCTCCCATATGAAATCTGAACACAAAGGCTTTTGTGGGGCTGAACCATATATGAAGGGTTAAGTGATCACATCAGAAATGATGTTTGGCGGCAGGGAGGGAGGGGGGAAGGGATGGGAGGGCGGAGAGAAGCCAGCATTAGGAACTTCTCTTATCCAAATAAAGAGGCCAACTACTCAGAAATCTCTGCTTCTCTCATCTAGAGCAACTGGAAACCATCAGCCAAGCTTCACTGGATTTTAATGTGAAAAAACAAAAACTACTTAGGCAATTCAAGTACACTGCAAATATTAACATAACCTTTTCCTTCTCTGAATTGGTCAATGTGTTCATTATGGGCAAATGGTGACACTAAGCAGATGTGAAAAGAAGAGATGTAACAGCTGATATTTTATGCACTCATCTAGTTACTAGGTCCAGTTTTGCTCCTATATTCCCACTTCTAAGGCGTATTAATACTTATAAATATTACATTTTAGAAAATCTTAAGACTTGCAAACAGTAAGTAATTTTAGCCTATTCCCTACTACATAAGTCAGTTACTTAACCTTGTAGTAATGGTTTGAACACATTTACAGATAAGTCTAAAATAAATCAAGTATTGTGTTATCCTCAGAAAACAGAGAATGAAAGCAACACATTCTTGCTAAGCCCAGCTCTACTTAAGGTTTCCTCCATCTCTATTTAGATGAAGCAGTAAGACAAGTTCACCAGGATCTAGAGACTGAAGACTGTACAAATGCTAAAAGACATTACCAAAAACATCGCCTTCACCCCAAAAGCCAGCCTAAATTATCTGATCTCCACCAACCACTCCCCCCCAATAGCCATCATTTTAATATTTGTAAAATTTATGTAGTTTTATTTCTATACTTCATTCTTCCCAGCTCTGCCAATGAACTGCAATCTCCATTGGGCAAGTGCATTTTCAAAGAAAAGAGCTAAGGGCTGTATTTAAAATACGTTCAATGGCTAAATATTTAGGCTCGTGTTCTCCCATCCTTACTCACAATGAGTATCCTGCAAACAGTCCAAATGGGGCAAATTCATCCTTGCATGGATGCAAAAGGAGAGATGGCAGCTTGTGCACCCCACCCACATTCAGGAGTAATGGGCTCCCAGTGCAGGGTAGGACAGCCTAACTTGCACATCTATGACATGGCCTCTCTGGGCCACTGCAAAGGTGCCGAATTACTGGTGCTTTAAAAAAGTCTGTCTTGCATGCCCTCCCCCAAGAAAAAACCCTCCTGAACACTCTCTACACCAGCAGTTCTTAACTGGGGGTCTGCGAGTTGATCTCAGGGGGTCTGCAAGCCCCAGCGCTTGGCAGGGCAGAAGTCCCGAGCCCATGGGCAGAATTGGAGGGAGCACGGAGGGCATCCCCCCCTAAATTGCAGTGCCTTAAATCACAGCAGGGCAGTCCTGGATGGGTAGTTTCACTCCACCTGAGGCCCCACCTCATGGCCAGGTCAAAGACTGGAAGCCAGAGCTGGGCAGTGCACAGCAGCTTCTGCAGCTGGTACCATGAAGCTGGCAGCTGCAGCGCTCCCCCATCTGCTGCTCGGGTGCCCCAATGTTGCAGCAGCTCCTCCACTTCCAGCCCCCTTTGACTGCTCATGCAGCTGGTAAGAGCTGCCTGGGCTGGAGGGGCAGGGGGAGGAGGAAGGAAGGAATCTGGCTGTAGGGCTGGTAGAACCTTTCAGAAGCAGCAACTGCAGGGGGCCCCCCCTCCCATCCCAGAACACAGCCCCAACTATCCCCCTACCTGGGCCCAGAGCTACATCCCTCTCTGCATACAGATTCTAGCTACCCTGTTCACACCCTGAGTGGTTTTTCAACTTTTTGAAATGAGCCTCCTTGCTTAGTGTTATAGTATTTGGTTATGATCCACCCCACCAATCCAGACAGGCTGGGTGGCCTGCTGAGGCGAGTCAGAGGGTAGAGGTGGCACTCTCTCCACAGGTCCTGCCATGCATAGCTGGCCCAAGCCTCACCAGGCCCTGCTATCCCAAAACAGAAGTCAAACTATGCCTATGGGCCCCCCACTCAACTGATGCCCCCTGGGATAGAAGCCCTGAGCTTTCCTCCACCTCCCACTGGATCCTGGTGTTTTTCTAGTATGTTGGGAGTGGGGGGGGAGGAGAGGGCTCAAAGAAAAAGGTTGAGAACCCCTGCTTTACACCAGGGGTTCTTTAAGAGCAAGCGGAAAGTCTGACTGGAGTGAGGAGCTTATGCCTTCTTTACAGTCTCTTTTGCAACAGCCAGCTCAGGGGGTTCATAGGGCAATTAGCTATATGAAGAAGGGTGGCAGAATTTAGCCCTCAGTATAGGCTTTTAGAAATACTTGCCATTAACAATAATTGCTTTTTTAAAATAAATGGGGGACTGCCTTCTAAATAAGTTTTCCTGGTTTAGTAATCCAAAGGAAGGCGCTTTCCTATTAAAAAGTATTATACAATTTGCTTGTTAATCTAAAAAGCATTTTACCTAAATTAGGTTTATTACATTAGCCAAAATATTTTAAGCTTCAGAATTTGCCTTGCCACAACTTTGGAACATACTGATTCCGATACTTTTTAATGGCAAAGCTGATTCTTGAAAGTCAAGCTTGAATTCAATTGTCAGACGCTCTTTTGTTCACATTTTTTTTTTTTTTTAAAAAAAAAAAAAAAGGTGATTTACATTTTGTCATTAGATACAGTGATTAGAATACAACTTTTACAGCCACTCCCACAGTCCTAAATAGCCTCTACTATCTGTGTATCCCAATTTTAGTACTTGAAGAGAAAGTTCTGCAGGCTGCAAAAGAAGCCACACTTAAATACTGCTTGGCCTCCATTTCAATAAACTGGTCATTGTCGACTTCTAATTTTACCTCTTCTATAGTACTGTCTCCCATTTTGCCACCACTTTTCCCATGTGCTTTAAGTATTTCCCTCAGCGCAGTGCCTGCACCATGCCGAACCTAAAAGGTGCAAGGGGAGGGAGAGGGGGAGGAGGAGGAAGAGAAAAAAAAAATCATTTCTGTTTTTAAACATCTAGAAATGCTCACTGTAAAATGAAGCTGGAAAAATGGTTAAAAACAAATTGTTCTTCCTTCCCAGTAACCGATTTCTGAATGTTACCGATTTTATGACATTTTGTAACATTTACATATACATATACTTAGGAAGTTTATGGGCAAGGGTGATGGAAATCAGTAATGATTCTATCACTGGTATTATAAGTGAAAGTCAGGGACAGGTTGCAGGCAATAAACAAAAATTCACAGAAGCCGTGACCAGTCTGCCATTTTTATTATATTTTCCTTTTTCTGTGATAGGAGTGTCAGATAGTTCTCAGAGAAGGTTAATTCAGAGACATGATGAGTAATTATACAAAGCGCCTCTTCTGACGCTGGATGAAGTTTTAGAGTGACCACACAAAATCTTCCTAATCATATCAAGGGACTGCAACATTTCTTCGATTAGGACAGCAGCAAGCATCTCCAAGTATCTAAATGTGGGTTACTTACCTGTAATTCTCTTTATCTGAAGATATCCATTATCTAGGACTCAGGCTCTTAGTTGCCTGCATAATAGTCAAGACAAATCTTCCCTCCATCTCCATAAGTGTTCCAATCTTAATTACCACTGATTTAGCACCCTCTAGACTGCTCAGTCAGTTCCTAAAAGCACTGGCACCAATAGCTCCTTTACAAATATCAACTACAAAACACAAGAGTGAATTCTCTACGTAACAACCATGAGAGCAGAAGCAATCTAAACTTTGAAAGACCATACAACCCCAGAACAGAACTCCAATGGGGGAATAGCAGATGGGTGAAACAATGGAATTAGTGTGTATTGATATCAAAGAAACAGATCTCTTGGTGAACAATTGTCCCTTCTAAAGAGGTGTCACGTGCAGGATTCCTGAACTTTGAGTGTAAACGTTTGAAGGATGTTTCTCAAAGCCAGAAGAGCATGGTTAGAAGGGGAAGACATTATCAAAGTTTTCATTGTTAAATAAACAATGAGGCAGAATACCGAGCCATACAAGTCATCCCTAAAAACAAATTATAGGGCTGAGTTATGGGCTACCACCAATCTGAAATACAGGCACTAGAGATAAAAAAATCCAAAATCAAAGAATCTTTCATTAATGCTAAAACCAAATATTAGCACCAATACAATAGACTACGTGAGCTACAAGTGTGATTAGCGATGGAGATTGAGAAACATGGATCTCAAAAAAGAAAAGTCCTCTTCACCAGGGAATCAATTAACTGGTGTGGCTTGCAACAAGTGTTCTAGGCTCTAATGGCCTTCGTGGTTCCATTAGCCAAAGCAAGAATCATTGGAGATGCAAATCCCTCAAATATGCTCTGGTCACTCCCTATATGACAATGCAAATGATTCACTAGGACTCCTCCTCCTGTACATGCATATCAGCTTCCACAGCTGAATACAAAGTCAAGGAGTTATGTTGAACAGCTGTATTAAGGAGAAGAGGTATTAAGATTTACCTTTCAGATAAATCAGAATAAAATATTCCCTCAGTGGTTTGGGAAGCCATTCAGCCTTAAATTCTCTGAGATTACATGAAAGGCAGGGGTAAAAATACCCAAAGCTTTCCATTTCATTTCTAATGTAAGGATGCTGAATGCAACAAAGTATGTAATTCTACGTAGAGCCAAAGACTACATTCACGAACAATTTTTAACTCTAAGAGTAAGCAGCTGATATTTATCCTCATTACTGAAAATATTTTGAAGATTGTAACTGAAAATTAGGATTTTTTTGTCCCGTATGCAAAATTAGTCTCTCCATGAGACTATAAATAAAAATAAAAATCTCAAGAAATCTGCCCATCTTCAAGCAGATATCGAAGTATCTGTGTAGATTTTTCTTTCCCAGCTATACATCCAAGGATAAAACACCCAAATAGATCATTTCAGACAGTCAATTCAGAGACCAGGAAAGAAAACATACAGGAGAAAATGGCAGATGAATTCCTATTAAAAAACAAAAACTATTGCCTTCCCTTAATCTTCTGACTCCTCTTTTCTTCTCAGTTATAAAAGAAAAGGACAGGATATACTCCCACCAGCAAACCAGAAGTCACCACAAAACAAAAATGAAGTCCAGTCTCTGACGACTAGATGGGGGAAAAAAAATGGAAAAATGTATCTATTTTATAGTATTCTACATTATAGATGTAGTGTAAGAAATGAGATTAGATTGCTTACAGGACTTGGACTGAAAATAGAAAGCTTTAGGTCACCTTTAATATGCCTGGAGAATGTAAACAGAGGTAGGCGGCTTTGTAATTTTTGAAGTGGAAAGGCCTGCTTTGAGTTGCCTACTAAAGTAGACAGAAATTGGGTACATTGTTCTCATAAGAGGAGAACAGGTTTGTTTCCTCTAGTGCTGTCTACTTTAACGGCCATCTTGATCTGAGATAGGTTTGTTTATTTTTTTTAAATTATTCTATAGAAAAAGGAGGATGTTTGAATTAAAGGAAGTGCAATTTTAGGTCAGGACATTTTACCACTTTAACCAATACTTAAATAGTCTCTCACTAAAACAAGACAGTGATTTTGACTCCAAAAAGGGAGATGTACTCCACTTGACAGCTTATTAATGAGAGATTAATAGACTGAGAAGCCAGAAAGGATTTTCTGCAACTGCATGTTATCCCAAGGGTTAAGGGTATGTGGTCAAAAGCATTATCTTGTTCCATTTGTCACACCATTCCATAAATTTTGCACTCTTCGGCTCCGCACCACCATATAAAACATACATAGCATCACACCAACTATTTTGTCTCTTGGTTGTATACATGGTTCTATAACAGTGATGATAAAACAATAAAGGAAGAGCTACATGAGTTTAAGGTTTAATAGAACGGTCTTAACCTAATTCAGAATATATTTTATGTTTGTCTATTACGAGTAACAAACAATATCATATTAGTTTTATTTAAAATTATTGGGGGTTTTTTGATCCACTACTAAACAAAGGCTTTTAAAAATTAAATATTGTGACAATTTGTTCTCTGTGAGGATGCACATCCTAAGATTGCAATTAAAAAAAAAAAAAAAAAAAAAAGAGCCGCATACTGTTAATTAGTGTGACGACATGCATTAATAAGTTATGGAAATTCAAAGACTGGCAATCCAGATGCTTTCCAAGAGCAGTTGCTATTGCAGCACTCAAAAGGTGGACACTAAAAGCGTGTATCGGGGAAGGGAGAAAGAGTAAAACCTCTTGGGGACAGATCTGCAAGTCAAATCACATTCAGAATTTGCTTTTTAGATTGTGTATTACAAAGGTATTTGCTGAAAAGTTTAGGTTACTACATAAAGAACTGTAACTTCATTCTTATGAATTAGGACATTACTAAATGCCTTTCTAGAATAACTTGTATTTCAATGCTACCTTGGAGTCTACATTTAGTTATTCTGAGTAAGAACAGATGTTATCTAAAGAAACAAAAGCCTCCTAAAAGATATTTAGGCCATCCCAAATCAGGGAAATCTAGTATAAATGAGTGGGACTCAACACAGGTCTAAAGCTCCATTAGCAGACCTCTGGGCATCTGTGTGGAGTCCTACTGGAGTAAATAGAAACCAGCACAAGCACAGAGGACTGCACTTGCAGACCCTGATGTAGGATCAAGGCATAAGCATGAAATGTAAATACACGTCCCAATTTCTAATGGCATCAATTCCTTATTTGTACAAATTAGATAGAAGGCAGCTATATAATATGCCTAATCCTTACCTCCCAGGATGGGTTAAAAAGATCATTGCATACTTCTTCGCAAAAGCTTTCCAAAGGCCATTCGTTTGCCTAAACAAACACACACACACAAAAAACCAAGAGAGACTATTTAAAGTTAACTATCAAGGAAATCTCACATTCCATGCCAAACAGAGATACAAACTCGAGATAAAATAGTGGAAGCCCATGAAAAAAAATTAAACACTACCAAGTCAAAGTAACTTTCTTCCACTATGGCTTGTCTACACAGAATGTTAGTGCACAGCAAGCCAGAGTGTGACCATGCAGCAGCTTGCCATGCTTTAACTTACCATGTAAAGAAGCCCTTAGGAAAAATTAAGCTGTTTTTAAGGGAAATACAGACTGAAGGAAAACTTTTTCTAATGATTGAAAAAGACAACCCACTTTACCACATCATACTGAAGAGAAAAAAAATTCAAGAGAAACTGACAGGAATTTCCAAGTTTTTGACAGCATGCCAGCTATTATTTTAAATTTCCTGTCCTGTTTAGTAACAGAGCACAAGTTTTCCCAACACAAACGCAACATTTAACAGCTTCAAATTTCATAGGACTCTGAACAAACCCACTGAAGAGAGTGTTTCTTACAAGGCTGTTTGAATCTGGAAAACTTTCTTTCTGGCACCCTCCTAATGTGGGCTTTTACCAGCGTTCTTACTCACACATCCACACTTTCATACCATACAATTAAGGAATAAAAAGGCTGGGATGTCTCCCAGTTAATAAAAACAAAAGAGGGTGTTTGTGAACTCATCAGATCTCAGTCGTTTGGCATCTTCTGGCATAGAAATTGGAACTGTGATTAGAGTCAGATTGTGATGTTGATAACAGCACTTCTCAGCTCAGGTGCAGGGAGACTGGTTAAAGGCTGTCATAGCCTATTCATTATGCTGTGACTTCCTCTCCCAGAAGTCATCAGTATGAGGGTTCTGGAACAGTCTTCTGTCAGGTGTCTCACTGATACAAAAGGTAAGGGTTCTTGGCTTTATTCTGGATTCTTATGGTATGCAAGCTTTGCCTTCAGCCAGATAAGATGCAAGTCCTACTCTGAGCCATGCAACTTAAGCTACAGCTACACAATGAGTTATGCAAGCTGGGAATCGCAGCCCTACACATTCCCATCAAGTTAGTGTGAGTGCTTGCACAAGCATAAATGGTAGCATAGCTGTGGCAGCTCAGGCCTATGGATTTCAGGCCAGTTTGTACTTGGCAGAATACCACTGCCTGTGCTGCCACAACTGCACTATTGTTTAGCTTGATGATAGCTAGTGCGAGTATGAACCAAAGTGGCTGGGAATTACACCCTAGTTTGTCATGTAACCATAGAAACAGTCCTATCAGGTTTGAGTTGGGACATCTTTAACTAGTGGTTGAGCCAGCAATTTTAAAAGGTATTGGATGTGTGCACACTACAGAGGCAACATTATTTGTGACCCCCCCACCAAATATCAAAAAGATACAGAACAGAAACCAAATTTTGAGGAAGATGTGGCCTTTTTTGGATGAAGAGGTTTTGAGATTTCAGTTTACAGAAAGTTACACCCAAAGTCAGATAAAAATATATTTGTTTAGAAGACCTTAGCAATCAGCCACTCAACATTCAGCCATCAGCAAAAGTAAAAATAAGATGAACAAATTAGGACAATGTCAATCTCAAACAAGACTGTGTAAACTTTGTATTTAGGAACTAGATTGCATGTCAAACACCTTATCTCTGAAAGTCTCATTTTGACACAGACGATATTTCAAATCTTACAAGAGAAGCCCACTTTAAAAAATACTGAAGGGTACACAAGGTCTGTTTTCCCATATATGCTATTTCTCATATCCAGATACAGCTACGCCACAATTTTCCAAACTTCAGTCTTTCCATAATTATTTATTTCTTCAAAAAGTCTGTGAAACCATTTAATTCTTGTTATAAGATAGACATTTTAGTCTAAATTAGGCCTGATTTAAAAGGTTCCATTAATCTGTGTCTCTTACCAGCATTTCCGGAACAAATTATGTGTCAGCAAATTACCTGCTCTAGCCTAGCTTTACAATTTAACACTCTAAAGGCACCTAAATTTATGGCTACAGCCACCAGCAGTGTTAATCTGCCTATTGAATAAGAAGCAGTTCACAGGTTACCACCAGTCAATTAATAGTGTTCTCGCTCTCAACCTCACATGCAGTGTCGGGGGGGGGGGAAAACACACCAACACAACACTCTCCTATTGTAGCTGTAGTAGATTAGTTGGAAGGGAAATTCCCTCTTCTGTTTTAGGTAAATTAATGCTAAAATGAACTGAAGAATTTGGGAGCACAAAGCAGTCTAAAAATAAACCTAACATTGGCCCACATTACCAAGTTATCAGTCCCTTAATAATGGAGGACATACTGTACCTCTTCTGGTGCATTATCTACCAAAACTTTTGAGTCAATGGCAGGCTGGTTGATGACAACATTTGCTACTTTTCTGCGCTTTTCTTCTGGTTCCCCATCAGTGCTATCATTACTAAAAAGGAAAGTAAAAATGTGTCATGTTTGGGACTAGAAACTTTATGCACTGTAGGAGGAGTAACACACCCCTCTCCCCCGCCAAGAGTCTCTTGAAAACATTCCTATCAAGTTTTCATTTATGTTCATTCTTTACATAACTTCAGCATAAAATGGAAGTGACTTTTCTTAACTAACTAGTTGAAGACGTCAGCTACCAAATTACACCTAGCTGCTAAATATGTTGAAATTTATTCCTTAAATGCAACACTTACTATGAACTTTATGATTGAGTAATCTAGCCAGTCAAGGATAGGAAAACAAGGATGCAACCCCACTTTCCAACTTCGCCCAGATATTTGAACAAGGATATGCAAGATGAGAAATTTTCAAACGAACAGTGTCTAAAAGTTATTTTATTTGTTTTTTTTCCATAACAGCAATGGACAATTCATTGGTATAAATCACAGAAGAAAATATGCTATATGTTGGAGAAATTACAGAGATGAGAAAAACTTTAGCCACTATTGATCTTCATAAATCTATTATTCTGATCCTCAGTACCATCAGGTCCTAAATAATAATCAAGAGTGACAAATGTAATGTCATATTACATACAGAAATACAGGTTCCCAACTAAAGGGTTAGAGACCTAGATTCATAGTAGTTTTTAAAAGTAAAGCACAACATTCTTATAACTAAATGTTTCTCTTAGGGCTATTGACAGATCACCTGAAAGATTAGTTCAGTTTCATTGGATAGAGCCATCAAAATGTTTGGTCAGTTAGACTTCCTAGGATGGGTAGAAAGGGACCTGAAATCTAGCCTGTTTCTGTAGGAGATAACAGAATGTCAGTAAGATTGCTGTTTATCCCATCACTGGTGCTATTGTATTCTCAGTGAAATGGACTTCTGAAACATCACAAAAGTACATTTTAGGTGACATCATTGTAATAATGTGTCTGATTTTAGTCAAAGGAGAAAATTAGACAGCAGCTGGTTTGAAACAGGACATTCTTGAAACAGTCTGGAGTGGGGAAAGAAAAAAGAGGCCAAGTTCTCAAACTTCTGAGGACAAAAAGCACATTTATACTTGTCTAACAATCTAAACGATAATATTTTGCCTGTCTACATTATGCAACAAAGTAGTGTGTATGAATAGTTTATATTTTATTGGAATTATAAAAAAGTGGAACCAGGCTTCATGAGGAGTTCTCAGAACCAAGTCAGAATGGGAATTTCTGAGCTGGCCGGATGACTTCCCCGCCCCCGGTAGCCTAATAAAAGTGATTGGTATAGTACCTCTTCTCATTAGTCTCGACTGCATCCTTGGATCTTTGCTTTGCAAATAGCTTAGCCATTCTTTTAGCTTTATTCTTTTGTCTACTGCTCATGCCAGCTCGAAATTCTGAATCAATCAACTCAGCAGCCTGAAGAGTCTGAAAAAGTAAGAAGTCCATTCAATGTCAGTCCTTCCTGTACCCAAAGTTCCCCACCCAGCCCCAAGAACAAAGAAAACATGAAAAACAAAAAAAACAAACCACCACCCTTCTCACTTCCCCATACCAGCCACGTTACTTGGAACGCAGGGCAGCAATTTGGCACTGTACTAAATGTGACTAATCTGCAACTTATGAAATTTAAATGTTTAGAAGACAGCACCAAATTACAAGTTAAGATTAGTATTTAAAATGCAATTATTTACAATGGCAGAAGCACAAATGAAGCAAACCCACTGTATTATTCCTTGCAGTCAAACAGCCCGAGGTTTTACCTACAGGTTGTTTGTTTACAAGTGAAGCTGAAGCAGGAGTATAGTCCAAATCCTCGTCATTGAACAGGTCTTCTGTGTTCATTCCAATTGCAGCTCCCATATCAAGGCCAAGTTTCTTCTGTAACAGTTTCCTTTGTCGTGCTATCCTCTCTTTAGGATCAACTTCACCTAAAAAAGGTCAGCTTTTATACTTCATTTCAAAAATAGATTTATTGCTGAAGCCTTGATTAAAAACAGCAGTAAAACTAAAATATTCTAATTTATGAGAACAAAACAGAACTAGAGTTCAACTGTACTTTGATATATTATGCCACAGAAGCTTTAAGGTTTTGTAAAAAATTTCTTTTAACCCAAAACATACCGACCTTTATAAAGAGTGGGTTTTGTAACCCCATAGCTACCTAATTAAAGGGGCTTTAGCTTTCAATAGAAAAATTCTAAAATGCTTTTAAACAGCTTCTATGAGACTCACTGAGCTGCATTATAGGCATGGGATTTTAACGGTAACATTTTTCTGGATTTTGCGGAAAAGCATTTGAGGAAGGGAACAAGTAGTTCCTGTATTGCGTAGAGAACTCTGTCAATAATTGTAGCCTGCTAAAAACAAATTAAATATTGTTATTTTGCACACGTATCATTTTTATGGAACAAGTCCCCCTCCGCTCCTCCCACCAACAGAGAATGAGGCATGTCATTCAGGATTTTTAAGTTAAGATGATTCAAAAAGACCCATACATATTACGTGAACATCTTTACTGCCTGTTAGAAGCAAGACAGCCACGTTTCTCTGGATATGTCATTCTTAAAAATAAGTAGATAGATTACACATGGTATCCAAGTCTCTTCTATCCTAGGTTCCCACACCTAATGTCTCCTGCTGGAGAGCTGGATTCTGTAGGGAGGAAGGATGGTTTTATGGTTAGAGCTTAGAACTAGGGTCTGTTCAGAATCTAGTCTGAGTTCTGCCACAAAACTTCATGTGGCAAGTTGAGCAAGTCCCAACCTTAAAAACCTATAAAATGAAGATAGTGGGTATTACATTTAAATTTTAGTAAAAGTCAGGGACAGGTCATGAGCAAACAAACAAAAATTAAACGGAAACCCGTGACCCATCCCTGACTTTTACTAAAATAACTGACAAAATGAGGTTGATAGGCAGGGATGGAGGGGGAGGATGAGAGCCCAAGCCCTGCTGTGGGGGCGGGCTGAGGCCCGGCACTTGCCCCCACAGTGGCTGAGAGCTGCAGGACCCCCCGGGGCTGAAGCGCTAAGTGTCACGAAAGTCTCTGGAAGTCATGGAATCCATTACTCCGTGACATCATCTTATCCTTAACAATGGTACCTGCCTACCTCTCAAGAAACTTGCAAGGCTTACTTATAGCTTGTGAAATTCTTACTACTTAGATACCATGACAGGCACTTCAAGATTACATGCAAATGAAAGAGGATTTCAATTACTTGAATAATACATAGCTCATGGCCTAAGCCTAGATATCTAGCTGGTGATCTTCACATGCTTAATCTATCAATTTCTAGATATAGGATATGGAAACCACTCAAGTGATGTCCACCTTTGGTTTTTGCCACTGCTGCCTTTGCAACTAGGGAAGGATGAGTACCAGCTGAAGATAGCAAGCAGAAAGGAAATAACTTATCTAGAGGTAAGATAAGGCTCCACACCCCCTTTCAATGTTTGATTTAAGACTGAGTCAGATGGCTCCTATTGCCAAGATCTTTGGGGGGGAAACTCAGATGTATGGATGGATTTAATTACATCCATGCCTAAATTTATGCATTTACAGGATTAGAGTGTGGGATTACAAAAAAAAAAAAAAAAAAAAAAAAAAAAAAAAAAACCCCAAGGGAAAGTCAAACAGCAGCCACTACCTAGAATAGTCCATTTTCCTTGTACTGGACCATCTTGAAATCTAGTGACTGTCATGACTACAGAAACATTATTTAGGTTTGTCCAACAAGAGCACAGGTTTGATGTAGTTTATACATCAATTTATGCAAGATTTGCTTTAACATAGAATCATAGAAGTGTAGCACTGGAACGGACCTTGATAGGTCATCTAGTCAAGTCTCCTGCATTCATGGCAGGACTATGTAATAACTAGATTGTTCTGGACAGGGGTTTGTCTAACCTGTTCTTAAAAGCCTCCAACAACAGATTCCACAACCTCCCTAGAAAATTTGTTCTGGTGCTTAGCTACCCTTAGGAAGTTTTTCCTAATGTCTAATCTAAACCGCCCTTGCTGCAATTTAAGCCATTGCTTCTTGGCCTGTCCTCAGAGGCTAACAAGAACAATTTTTCACCCTCCTCCTTCTAACATTTTATGTACTTGAAAACCCTCAGTCTTCTCTTCTCCAGACTAAAACTTTTTTTTCCCCCCCCCAATCTTCCTTCGTAGGTCATGTTTTCTAGTCCTTTAATCATTTTTGTTGCTCTCTGAACTTTCTCCAATTTGTCCACATCTTTCCTGAAATGTGGTGCCCAGCACTGGACACAACACTCAAGCACAGAGTACAGTGGAAGAATTACTTCTCATGTCTTGCTTACAACATTCCTGCTAATACATCGGAGAATGCGGTTTGCTTTTTTGCAACAGTGTTACACTGTTGACTCATATTTAGCTTGTGATAACCCCTAAATCCCTTTCTGTAAAACTCCTTCCTAGTTGGTCACTTCCCATTTTGTATGTGTGCAGTTGATTGTTCCTTCCTCAGTGGAGTACTTTGCATTTGTCCTTATTGAATTACATCCTATTTGCTTCAGACCATTTCTCCTGTTTGTCCAGATCAGTTTGAACTGTAATCCTATCCTCCAAAGCACTTGCAATCCCCTCCAGT
The DNA here is from genome assembly GCF_026122565.2 of Emydura macquarii macquarii. Taxonomy (NCBI): domain Eukaryota; kingdom Metazoa; phylum Chordata; order Testudines; family Chelidae; genus Emydura; species Emydura macquarii. The sequence goes on from NW_027131527.1 coordinate 23,239,281, forward strand.
TTGGTATTGTCTGCAAACTTTATAACTGTACTCTTAGGCCATTATCTAAATAATTGATGAAGATATTGAACAGAACCAGACCTAGGATCAATAACGGATTTAGGTTGTAGATACAAACAGCAGATAGCAGAGAACCCTATGTAAATTAATCCACTACATAAAAAAAGCCAATAGCTACAATTCACTTTCATTAATAAGAATATTAATATTCACTATGCATATACTGTACATAGTTTCATTAGAATGGGTGAGAAACAACTTAGTCACTTCATTCAGACACTTTATATTTTCCCAAGAACAGGTACTCTCTGATATAAGATTTTTAAAGCTGCTCAAGTCCACATAAGGAGACCAGTGCCAAAGACAACATTTAGCCACACAGCTGAAAAGCAAGCAAAGAGGGTGAGGAAAACCATCAGATTTTATCTGTTCTGATTCAAATAAAGAGGGTGACAGAATAATTAGGCATGAATAAAAATAGTTAGTTTTAAGTTTAAGGCTTCTGATAAATAATTAAGGATAGTTTAAAGCAAGTTTTAGGTAGAAATCCAAAATGGCAGCAGATATCATGGCTAAGAGAATGAAACAAAATGGAGCTAGTAAGAAACTGACCAACAGCAGAAAGGTAAGCTAGGGTGAAATAAAGGTCACTCCTAATACCTTCTGACCCTTCCCTGCAGGTAAGGCAGCGGATCCAAAGTCTGAAGTAAACAAGTTAAGATAATTAGCATATTGGGCAATCGACTAGTCAAAAATGATAGCACCCCTGAGTAGGAAAGATGCTGTTGACTGACATTAAGAAAGCAACCGGGGGGAAGGGGCGGGGGGGAGAGAAATCACATATAAGGCAAAGAGCTGGCAGGCTTGAGCATAGGTGACTGATCACCGAAGGAGATCTTGGCAGCAGGAGTAGTGGAAGAACAGCAGTGGCAGCAACACCAACAAACTTGACAGAGCAGAAAAGACCCATAGATGGAACAAAGGGATTTAAGAAAGAAAGGAAGTATAACTTTTAAAAATAAGAAATGCATGTGTATGATTACAAATAAAGCTGGATGTCTTCGCTTGAACGATAACTCCACCCATTCTATGATTGACTGATCAATATTGACTCAAAGTGTGTATTAGTAAGTGTTCTATTGTAATGTCACTGTATACAACTCCCTTACAAATGTGTATGTTATATTGCAATACGTCTGGTATTCTAATGTAACATTGTATTAAGGCTTCATATATATATATATATATATATATATATATATATATATATATATATATATATATATATATATATATGTGTGTGTGTGTAGGCAGGCTCTCTTTATGTTATATGTCACAACATTGTAGGTTTACTATGACACAATGCAATTAAGTATTCATAACATTGTAATGCATGCTATGGAAGTGTTACAATACAATAATCACAACACAATGTAATTTTATTGTTTGTTATATTTGATTAGGTTATGGTGTTCTGCATTGTCTTAAGCAGCTTATTTCATACGTTCTATTTTTTTTTTTATTTAGAATCCAATTGTATTAAAATTAGTATTGAAAAGAAAGACATTTTGTTTTCAAAACATTTAGTGTTTAAGTGTCAGTCCTTTGAGCAGAGGGCTGTATCCGTATCCTCTCAAGAGTAAACTGAGGCAGGCAGATCTAAGGAGTTTTTCCAATGATTTCAATGGAAACTCCTGGTACACCCTTTTAAGTCCCCTAGAGTGGATCATTTTTAATTACCCACTTATAGGAGTAAGGCTTGGAATTAGGTCACTAGTATATCCTATAACAGGTTGGGTCTCTTGGGTCCAAAGGTTTTAGGGTAACACACTGTAAATATCTGACATCTATTTTTCAGCAGTCACTGTTTAGTAGATGGAATAAAGAGGCAAGATATTTTATTAGAAATCTAGATGCTCTATTAATTTCTCTTAATTAGCCTATGATCAATGAAGATCCAGACAGACACAATGAGGAGGCAGCAGAGTTGAGTGCCTTTTGTATTACTATTTAAGTTTAAGATAAAATTGCTTCCGAGTACACACATTTTTTGTTGTTGTTAACGTAACTAGGACCAACATTTGGTGACACCCAGCACCAATAAAGGTAACTTGACCCTGAGAAAATAAGGTGAGATTTCTGGTTCTGAAAAATATTCTGCAGGCTACTTTTTTTTTGGTGCAATTTGAATGTGTTAGCTAAAGCAGAAAAAGGAAAAGCAGTAAAAGTAAAGCAACCAGAGCCCAGAAGTCTACAGAGCAATGGAACAGCCCAGCATGCCTGAATTGGTTGGCCTGGGCCAGCGGCGGGTTTTTCTTTGTTGTGTAGATATACCCTTAATGAGTCCTCCATTGGTTCTGCCCTTCATTCTCTCATCAAAACAGACTTTTGACTTCACCTGTCAAGGCCTTCATAACAGTCCTTCCCTACCTAGCTGAACTAGTGGTAATGCATCATGACAACTCCCAGTTTCACTGTTAACTTTTCCATTCTTTTCTGTGCACCAGTCAATCAACTTCCTCCCTTAAGGATCTTTGTGTTCTTGTATCACTCCTCTTATATCACTACTCAGAAAAAAACTCGCTGATATGACTCTCAACATGCAACCACTACCCTATCTTTTAAATTCTTCCTTAAGACTTCTCAGTTACAATGCCTGCCTAACCTAATGTGCTGCCCATGGCCAGTGATGAGCAGTGACTGACCTTTTTTCACCTTCCTTCCCCTTACTCTTATTAACTTCCTCCTTAGTCCTACTACTGCCTCCAATTTAAAGAGCCCAAAAATAAAAAAAATAAATAAAAAAAAATAAAGTCACATGAACCTAATGAAAGAGGACTATTTCGTCACTTTTTCCTCATATGTTAAATCCTTATCTCCGACTCGGTTTTGTCTTTTAGATTGGGTCACAGTCTGGGGCAAGGACTGTCTTGCATCTGCACAACTAACACAGTAGGATCTCAGTCCTGATTGGTGGCCTTTGGATACTACCATAACACGTTCACTACCAACAGTCCCTGAACCACTGAGCTTTCACAGAGCACTTGCTGGACAGCTGGCTGGTCATATGGTGCTGGCTCCTGCCCTTTATTTCCTGCTGCTATTCTTCACTAACAAAACTGGAACAGAGCTTTTCTAATATTGTTTTTCCCATATAAAAAGATTACTGCAGTTGTCATAGGAATATTACATGAGAGGTCTACAAGATATCTTCTCATACACAAATGAGAACATGCAGTCCACCCTATGAAAAACATTTGAGAACCTCTATCCTATGCTATCCGATGTTAAGGTTGAGCTGTCTAAATCATGATTTTATAAAAAACAGGAAAATTAAGCACTACCACCACATACTGGATACGTAAAGAAATATTATAATAGACAGATTAAAAATAGAAAACCTGTACATGCACAATGTGGCTAAGTTTTGTTGCTGTAGAAACCTAATGATTTTTTTCTTATCCTCTCATTTCCCCTTTACACTCAACTGCAAAGCTTTTATTTCATTTATCATAGATCTGCTGGGACAATGACAAAAAAAAAATCCATCCCACTACTTTAGTATAGAAACTATTTCTCAAGCAGAACTATGTAGTAAGAATTCATTCTTCTACCTCAAAGTGAGAATTCAAACCAAAAGACAATCATGATTTAGCAAGTTCCCCACACCTACTTCCTAGCAGTATGGGAGATCTTCAGTTGCTAAAACCTACAATATGGTCAACACATGTACAGATAGACAAGAAAACCTACGTACAGATCTAAATCAAATAGAACACATACCTGATGGGTCATCTTGAACCTCAAATTCTGCACCAGCAGATCCAAGGAGAGATGCTCCATGTTTTAACAGTCGACATATATCAAATCTATCAAAGCGCAGCCGATCACTGGCAGATGAATCTTCCATAGGACTTTCTGAACCAGATTCTAGAGAGACATTAAAAATACAACTTAGGGAAACAGTCAACACCAATGCTCTTTCAGATGAAAACAGGGGCAGAGGTGGGAAAGAAGGGAGAGTTTCTCGAAAAACAAAAAAATACAAGCATTTTAATTGGAGTTTAAAGGCCACATGGGGGGGGGGGGGAAGGGGAGGGGAGGGAAGGATATACATATCACAACCTATCTGAACCAATAAAAATATCTTTATAGATATGTTGCCTTGATGAATATGCTGGTGCTTGATTTTCAGACCTTACTTAGCTGCACATTCAGATGCCTACTTAGTGCACACAGTGATCTGTAGGCCCAAGGAGCTGGTAACCTGTGAGCCTATCAGGATTTGTGCACTTCAAACCAGCAGCGTATACATAAATGTGGACCTACCCAATGTCTAAAAAGTAGGCCAATTATTTGCTTCTCTAATTTAAATGCTACACTGTAAGTGAGCAATATTTTGTGTGTGCTTTATTAGGAAGTCTATGAACATAAATAAAAATTAGTACAACCTATTTTCTTCAGTTTTAAAAAAGCTGAAGAGTTGTATGTACACACCCAAAAGACAGAAGGGAGAATTGACTTGCCCCATAATTGTATTTAGCATTCAGGTAACAGGATCATGACAACAGAGCAACATATACAGAACCACCAAATATCAGAAGAATCAAATGGTTTCACTGACTCCAAAATTAAAAAGACTTCCTACAAACCTGGTTGTTAGCAATTTTAGTCTTACAGGGCTTTTGTAGGAAAGTAACTGGAGATTTTCAGAAATTATCTGAGCAAAGCAACACAATATCACATGACACCACTTTCTAGTAAGCAGGCAAGTTTAGTGGTGCAAGAGTGTGGAGGAGAGTGTTTGCAATAGGCTTCAAAACACTCAACTATGAGAGTAATGATCCTCACAGTAAAGTTTTACGGGTTAATGGAAATCTGCTGTTTCACTAAAGTTGGCAATTTATTATCCCACCCGTTTTATAAGAGACAAGTGAGAGTTGTTTTTTAAATCTTCTGACCCAAGAGTGTGAGCTGAACAGTCCTGAAATCCTAGGAGAAGCCAAAGTCATGCAGAAGATTTGGGTGAACCTTATATTATATTCTTTGTAATAAAGCCATACCCCAGTAAGAAGTTGAACTTGGATTCTACGTATGTAGTGAGCAGACTGTGCTTGTAAAGCAGGTTGGGAAAGATTTACTGTGGTATAAAACTTGTCAGACAGTGTACATTAGAGTTATTGTCAACTATACATAGTTAACTTAAGCACCTTGTTTTGGTCTTGGAGGTGGATTCCACTCAGGTACATTTTTCACTACTGCTTCCACAGCCTGGCCAGCTGCAATGCGAGTGTCCCAATTTGTACTCCTTAAGTATATTAACACCTTTTCAAGAAAAATTTGAAAATTAGTTATACAAACCTTGAAATGTTTTAATTTCATGAGTACAGCAGGCATCTGTACTCATGCTGTACAAGATAGTAAATTTTAGATATAAGGAGTCAAAAATATCCATTTAAAATATAGTTCGGACATGGAAGAAACAGTGAGACTACACATTGCTTTGTTACCAATAGCATTCATGCTGCTCAATAAGAAGCACCAATAATAATCTGGCACAAAGAACTAACAAGTAGTTAAGACAAAGTTTTGAGTCCCATCATTCTAATTCAACTGGATGCGTTTTAAAATCTAGACTATTTTCTCAGAGCACTGAGAAAGTAGGCTCAATATGCAAGTTTTGCCCAAGAGGGCCAACATAGGCTGTGATAGCATACACTTCTCTACACTGATCTACCATAATGCCTCAGCACCTGAAAGGACTCTTTGGGTAAAAGTGGCTTAATATTCATGACTCTGGCCACTATGATGATAGCATCAATTGTGGTATAGACACCCATTCAATAAGAATAGAGCTGAGATCATTCCATTGCCACCCACTGTCAGACAAATATTACTTTTTTTGGTTCTTCTTTTAAAAACTGGATTTGGCCAATTTAAAAGTTGAGACGTAATGAAAATATATTTCATTTCCAGTCCTTTAATATCATCTAGTCATCACCCAACTACTAACCACTTAACCCTGCAACACATAGATCAAAGTTTTGATCTAACAAGGCAACAGCAGGAACCTGAAAAACATCAAGTTTCTCTTTCCAGATTGTTCAACATTTGTGGTAAGTTAGGAATTAATTAAATCAAGAAAACACAATAAAACCTGTCTGAAGTGACCACTCCAACGGCTGATAAAAATTAGCAGTTTCATGAAGCAGAATAGTATTCAATATATTTGGGGGATTCCTTTAGGTGGTCTCCTAAAACAGAAGGCTGCCAAATAAGGCTTCTGTGTAGTACCAAAAAGCAAACCTACTTTAAATCTCAATTCAATTCTCTATCTGGCAAAATTCTGATTTTACATTAAGAATCAAATGCTTACTTTAGATAAGAGATTATTCAGTTCATGGGGATGGAGTTTCACCACCTCCCCAAGTTGCTGCGCAGCTGCTTTTCTTGTTACCGGTGTGGTACCAGTGTCCAGTAAAATGAAGAGACGATCAAGCCTATACAGATGAAAAATGCTAAGTTATTATATTTGCTGAATTTGATTGGCTCACTCTAACATAATCCCATCAAACTGTCCATCATACCTGACAATTTGAGGGGAGGGCTGGTTGTTTGAGAACTGACAAGATGTAGACCAAAAAATCTGCAATTATTTTTAGTAATAAAAAAAATTTACCCATTCTGAAAGAATATTCTAATTGAGAATAAACTAGAAAATTGATTTAATCCAAATCTGAGTAAAAAAATTAGTTTATCCACTCCTTTTTAGATGCCTGCAGAAAATGAAAAGGGTATTCACAAGGTTGTAATCATGATCAAGTTGTTGCTGATCTCAGAACAGGATGGAAATTCTCTATTTCAGGATAGAAATAACTCTGAACTTCAATAAAACATTCTAGCCCAATAGTGAAAGGAGAGATGCTATTAACCAAGTGCATTTGGACAAGACTGCAATAGAAATAACTCTTAATATTCTATATTACAATTTGTTGGAAATGGAGATTATAATCCATTATGTAGTTTCGTCTCTCTTGGATTCCACTTTTGTCATCAATTCTCATTCCTCCCTGACTTGGCTGAGTAGCCAAATGTGTAAGCATCAAGCCTAAAAGAACCTCTGAAGTACTTATGACAGAGGAATAACAGCATTACAAGTACTGTGAAATACTCTTTTGTAAAATATTTCACCTCACTGCTAGCTGAGAGCTAATGATGGCAACATTTAAGCCAAAAAGATTGGACTTTGTAAGAATTAGTTTTCTTTGTGTAACTTTCCTACAGTAATTTAAAAAAATGGAAGTATTTCTGATTTAATTGTGGAGCAAATCAATGGATCTCTTTGCCAAAGGATATGAAATACTCTAAAGTGGTGGAGTGTGTTTAAATCAAGATCAGAAGCCTTTCTAAAAGATAATGTCTAGATGAGTTAGAGTATGAGTATAATTCAGGAATTACTGGGTGAAATTCTATCATCTGTATTTTGCAGGTGACAAGAATAGTTCCTTCTGCCCTTAAAAATCTGTTAAATATTTGTTATAAATTATTACAGTAATATGTGAAGCTTGACAAGCTGAAGTGTAGGTAAGATGAGGATTCAAACCAACTATACTCTAATATTCTACATCCTCAAAAAGTTGGTCACTTAACACAATCAGTCCCTCTAGCTACCAGCCTTCTTCCAAACTCAAAGAATGTGTGTAGTTTGGTCACATCACTTCTTCATAATCACTATGCAAGGAAACACTATTATGGCCCATCCCCCAAATTCTAGATCCTAATTCCAGTCAGGACTATGGAGAGTCTACTGCCTCTCTAACACCTATACTGTCAGAACTAGACCCTGGTCTCACAGCTTCAAGAACACAGGTCTCTGCTCTGGAAGCTCTAAGAGAATATTCTTTTCAAGTGGCAACACTTAACAAAATGAGAACATTCTCTCTTCCCCCTCCAGCCCCACTGTCCTCTTCCCAATGAAGTCAATGACAAAAAAAAAATATCCCATCAATTGACATCAATGGGAGGAATATTTCAGTTCACACCTCCCAATAAATCAGTGGGTGTAGGACTGATCCTAAAGCTAAATACTGCAGTTACTAATAACTTAGCCTCATTACATCTGGTTTTCTTCAAGTTTAACTGGTGCATAAGTTTCTAGAGAAATAAACTACTTGGGTAGCACCCAGGCATTTCTGAACTAATGGGAAGAAAAAAAACCTGAGAGACTACTAAAAAATTAAAACTAGAATAACTGTAAAGACTTGCAATGCAAAACACAATTTGACAAGTTCTCTTGAAACTCTGCAGAAACTTTTTTGCCTTCAGAATAAACCTGGCAACATTAAGGCCAAACCAAATTTTCCAAGCCAAAGTTGCTGTGGAACTAGAAATACAGCTTTATAATGGAATCTGGTTGTAACCTCAGCTACCGAGAAGCAGCCTCCTATTTATAACAGCACCATAAATGTACAATAGGACCCTCCCCCAAAACAGGTCACAGTTTAAATGCACAAGTACAATATAGAAACAAGATCACCACTTGTGATTATAGCTGAAATGTTCCACAGAATAGGTGTTTTTCCTCAAAAAAAGCAGTTTGAGGTATTTTAATTAGCTGTTTCAAGCATATGGAAATCATGAAAGAAGGCAGAGTTCTGAAAAGGCAACAGAGATAGAGGGAGCAGTTGGGAAAGAAACTTAAGTACACAGAAATAGAATAGCGAAGATGCAGGCAAAGAGATTTCTGAACTAGTTTGAAAAAACTGGACTATATAAAGGAACTTGCCTCCCTGTACTGATCCCAATTTTAATGTAATAGCAGTCCACCTGCATAAGTTCACTGACAATTTAATTAAATAGTTTCCTTCATTTGCCATCCCTAAAGCAATTGTTTATGCAACTAAAGCGGCTGCCACCATCTTACCCAAAGATATTTGCATTTCAGTGGTAGGAGAACAGTCACAATTTCTTTATGTGTTTTTGCACTTGCTTTATTGTGATATAAATAATGTGTTTAACTTGTTAAATCAAGTCCTTTTTTACTTTCCTGACAAGTTCAGGAATCTCCATTTGTTTTGGAATAGCTGATTAAGGCTTGTTAAAAAGTATTAAGAAAATAGGATGCTCAAGTGTTAATAAAGTTTCTAGGTTCTGTTTTTGCTGTCTATAAATACATTCCAAGAAAAGAAGCCCATAATCGTTAAAGTCAGTTGTTTTTAGAACTACAGGTGTCCCCCTCTGTGCTTCTTTGTTGCTTTTTTGGAATGGATGGCAATTTATGTAGCTTCTAAAACAGTATGATTTTAGAGAAAATGTGTATGCACACATGTGACTCAAGCAAAAACCAAAAGCAAGCCACAGGCCACCCACAAAAATACCCCACAAAATGCAGGAAGTGTGGCTCAGCAAATGTGGCAAGTAACAAATATTTTAGAATAAGTGTTTAGCAATTGCCTTTTAAAATCTTAAAATACTGATAGAGGCACAAATACGTTCACTATACATGCCACATTAGAAAAAACCCTTTGCGGTGCCTATATTTAAGGTCACACAGTTGTTATTCGGGACTTAAAAGCACTACTTAAATTTGATATGCTTTTCTGAGGCAAGGAGCACATTTTTCTTCCTGCAAGTTTCATTCAAACAGTTGAGCCATTTTAAAGTAGAGGAGTGGGGAAAATGCATTTTTTTTTTTTTAAACTGACTAAAAGCAGGAAGGGGATAGAAACTTAAGTTCGGCAGGAATACAGTCCTGAGGTCATAAATGTGCCTTTCATGTCCTAGTAAAAATTTGATATGGCCAAGTTTTAAGAAGTCCTATTTTTAACATACATACAACAGATTGTTAGATAAAGACAAATGATCTTCCAATGTACCAGTGGCAGCAAAAGAAAATGTTCACCAAATAGATGTCTCAGGATTACACTGAATGTGTGGACATGTACATGAAATAGATTGGAATTTCGTTTTTCTAGACTGGGGTACTGAGGAATAAGTGAAGGTTTGTACAGAGAGAAACAAAGTTCCAAAGGAGATTTGTCTTCCTCCAAATGAAACAGGTGTATGAAATGAAGCAAGCGTTCTTACCTCACTGATTGCCCATTGTGCCGTGTTGCTGTCTAACAGTTTAATATAACTAAGACAGGCACAAAGTCATCAATTTTATGTAATGAAATGCTTATATGTAAAGAAAATAAGACCACAACTAAAGACTGCTATAATACATAAAGCACAGGGAGGCAAGATTAAGGTTGCACAAGCAGCCTTAACTCAGTCATTTCCTTACTTTTTACTACTCCACTGTACAACCGGAACTTGGAAATATTTTTATATCTATAATTTGTACATTGCAGACACGTATATACGAAGTGGATGCCGAAGCTAGCATGATGCTTTACAATCAAGTAAGCGGGTAAGGTTCCTGCCTCAAGAAGCTTATCTTACGACCTGAGCCAGCTCCCATTTAAAGGGCTATATCTTGTCCCATTGCCTTAATGAGAGATAAAACAGGCCCTTAAAGTAAAGTCCTGCAAAGCTATATTCAAGTAATTTTACTGGCCTCAAAAAGAAGTTATCATAGGGCTAAGAGCTGCAGAATTGAACTCTAAAATGAAAGAAAGTAACAGACCATGAAGAGCGGGAATTTGAGAGATGGGAAGAGAAGTCAGAAGTAAACAGGAAGGGAGTATTACTTTGGGGCAATCACACAGACACACATCTCACAATGGAGAGCAGAAGGTATAAAGAGTCATTTAGACAAGAAATACACTAACAAGAGACAACATCTACTGAAGAAAAAGAGTTATTTGTTTCAAGGCTTTACGGGTGTGTTTTGAGGGATATAAATTGCCTGGTTCACTTTGCCAGGTTTCACAATTGCACTGTGGCAGTCTGAAACCTCTTCTTCAGTGTTGTAACAAACAAACAGTGTCCAGTTCTAACCAACAAGATGATTCCTTTACATGCAAAACACCCCCCACACCCCAAATTGCTAATCTATTACAATGTACAGTGTAACTGACAAAGAAAAACTGAGCCTTCTTAGAACTATAAATGAAATGCAAATTTCATTCTCATTTACCCACCCTTTCCATCTCAGATAGCATCTTCAGAACTAAATGAAGCACGTATATGACCAAGTAAGTTGCAAAAATGGTGACAAAGAAAAGCAACAAAAAAGCACAATTAGATCAGGGCTTCAAAAATTTATTAACACCTAGTAGCCAGAGACGGATATGAAAAATATACCAGCAATATCTATGGGTAACGTGTTGGTGATAATCCCAGCTCCACCTGCTGGAATTCCTATCAGGATACTAGCCTTGGATCCTGTTCAGGAGTTTCATCTTTCATACCAGCCTTTGAGTAGGAGGGGTCTGAGAAGTTTCACGCTTTCTTGCTGCTATATTGGTGGGGACGGAGGGAGAGGTTCCACTGCTCTATCCTTTCACCACCTGCCTGAGGCTAGTAATAGGCAAGAGCAATCTTCCCCAACTCTATCCATCTAGCACTCTCCATTACTAAGGTTCTAGTACTAGGAGTGCCTGCTTATGCCACTGTTCAGCTTTCCCCAGGAGCAATGGCAGTAAAGTGGAACAGAGGAGACTCAGGTCAGTTTCACTGTCTTTGAAAGCTTGGGGTATTGATGAAACGGATAAGAATCACATCAATAATCACTTCCACCAATACCCACAGGCTTTTAAATGACAATCAGATTGACCTCCCCTCTGTAAAGTTCACTTTATTACTGTTGCTGCTTGGGGGGAGCAGCAGCAGCAATGAATCTCTATACAGACTTAGAAAGACAGCATCGCATACATTCACATTTGGAAGGTTCTCTGGAACCACACAGACTAGGGTGTTTGGTTTTTTTTTGTGTGTGTTTGACTAAATCAATATCAGTTTTTGCTGAATAATCACATCAAACACAATTTTTCTACAAACATACAGATTTGTCAAGCCTTTACTGAGATTTTGGGTTACCTTGGATAATATGTAAATCATAATAAATCCACCTCTACCTTAATGAAATATTAAGTTTGAAATTTTAGATGTTTATGATCCCACAATATTTACTGTTCTTAGGAACTCTTATGTGACATAGCTTCACACCTTATAAAAAACTTGGCAGGTTCAGCATATGAACTAGTCTGAGGGCAGATCTACATTACTGCTTAAGTCGATCTAACTTATGTCACTCAAGGGTGTGGAAAAAGACACCCACCTGAGTGATCCAAGTTACAGTAACCTAAGCACTGTCCACACCAGCACTATGTCAGCAGGAGATGCTCCCCCATCAACATAGAGCTTTTTCACTAGTTACATTGGCTCAGCTGCAGTGCATCACTTCTAGTTTAGACCAGAAGTCGTTCTCAGGGACTTTACTATCATGATCACCCTTAGTAAGGATCAGAATATGGGTCCTGCATTATGGTCCCAATTCTAGGGGTGTGCAAATGAAGGATACTATACTGAAAACACAGAAACTGGTGTCCTATTTATTTACAGACTAAGTACAGCACAGGTGTCAGCAGCTTATGCTTCCCCACACTTGCTTATTAAAGTGCTTCAAATTTTTCCCAGTGAGACAGGAACTGGAAACCTAATCAATTTCATGAAGTGAGTTAAAGACAAAGATAAAAGTTAAAATTATTATACATGCCCCTAAATCATTCTGCCACTCTGGTTTTACAATCACATTTTCCTGTTTTAAAAAAGTGTTTCTTCTCCCCCCTCCCAATGTTGTGCATGAGATTTCCTGATTACTCTTCAGGGGAACTGGCTGACTAAGCAGAAGAAACAATGATATATAAAACATCTTTGAATACACATAAGAAACAAAACAAAACAGGTTCCTGTCTAAACTCTTTAAATTACAGTGGGTCTTGGGTGGGATTTTTTTTAAAAAGCTTAACTTAACTTTTTAGTTAAATACCTTAATTAACTTTTTAGTTGACAGTGTCCTTTCCAAACTTGATGTCACATACCCAACAACATTACTGAATAATGTCCTTTTTGCAATAAGAGTGGTCTGTGATGTGAAAAATGTTCACTAAGTAACCTACTTCACAAAGACCACCAAAATAACCATCACATCATAATGACTGTCAATATAACAGGGGTCATATTTGAGCAAGTGACTTTAAGGTGAAAGGGTCTGCTGTATCCCATTACTAGTCCCATCTTGAGCCATTTAGTGCCACATGGTCCCACAATTTTATAATTTCTTTCTCAAGCAGGGGTTCCTATCATGCTCACATTTGTGTACAAGCCTAGAGAGAGAGAAGAATGCATTTCTTGCTATTGCAATTGTTTGTTTCTACCAAGAAAGATTTCTATTACCCATATATGCTCCCCTGTATAGTTAACATGGAAGGAGATGTGGGAGAAAGAAGAGCATTCCCATCAAATTATCTCTGTTCAAGACTTATTCTTGGAGATTGTGACAGTACCCCCTTCTCCAATGTGGATTTGTCTCCTGTAAGGAAGGCTAACCGGCTTAAACACCTATTTGTATTTATTATTGGGGATGTCATCCATTGGGTATCCCCTACTTGTCCAGATTATTTCAGGAGATATGGCACATAACTGTGTTTTACTATTCAGCAAGCCTTTTATGGGGCTTTTGCTACTCTGTCTTAAAATAAGTAAATAAACCCAAAAAAGACAAAAATAAACAGCAGATTCTATAAAAATTAGATACTGCCACAAGCAAGATTCCTAGAAGACAATCTGGTGACATCTTCTCATCCAATAGCATGGACATGTTATACAGACTAATATCCCAAAATTGATTTCCTTCATTTCATAAGTGCTCAACATGTCTTAATAAATACTTAAAAAAAAAAAAAAAAAAAAAAAAGGACAAGCAGACATGTCTTAGCTATAGCAGCATTACAAGCTCCTAATCTGGTTTGACAAAGAAGTTTAGATTCTCAGATTTTCTGCATCTGTTCAGACCTTTGTTCTGACAAGCCAAGTTTTGAGGAAGGTTTTTCCATTCATAGCTAACCTTCACACGTGCAGCAAGGTATTTGACAATTTTTGTTTTTGAAATATAGGAAACTATAAAAGCAAATCAGCAAACACAGGGATAGGATTTCATTTATGAAATAAGGTTCTAATACTAAACTAGCCTTAGGGAAGTTTCAGGCTAATAGCAGGCAGTATTATACTACAATGAGCATACAGAAGTCAGCTAGACTTATTCTTTCCACTATTTATAGTTAATATTAAAAAACCAAGATTACTGTTTATTACATATGTAAAACATACTTTTAACCACAATTATCCACAGGGAGTGTTTAGATCTTTAAGTTTAAATGAATCTTGTACAGACCATAACACTAAGCAACCAGACTTCATGTGAAAATTTATATATTCATGCAAGTTTAAAAGGAAAGCTTATTGAAATTTCTGCATTCAGAAGTAAGAACTCTTGGAAACAAGGTTTTCTATTGTCAGGTATAACACAGACTGCTATAATGCTCGTGTTCCTATATTTAACTTTACAGAAAGGTCACTTCTCAGAACAAGAGTTACTGTATATTATCTGCATTGTGAGATGTTTCTGATGTATCTATTGTAAGAATGTGCAGAGGCCAAACTTATACAGTATCACTTTTGTATGTAAACGGAAACCCTGGAGACAACAGGAAGGTCCAAACTGTTACAAGTGTTTCAAAATATGCAGTTCCTTTACACTACTCAGCTCTTGAAGTGAATCCTTACTAACTTTCTTGAGACTGTCTCACAGATATTCCACTAGTTCTGTGGAAATAATATCTTTTACATCATACAAGCAATAAAAATTTGTATGGTATTTCCAAAACTGTCAGACTAGTTAAACAATAACTGCATAGCTTTCCACTGCAACAAGTGTGTGTCACATGTGAAACTACATATTTAATAGAACATGTTAAAAGTAAATACTAAACTTAAAGCATGCCTTGGGTCTACACAGGGAACACATTCCAATACCAACCCTTCGAGGCTTGGAACAGAAGCCAATCCTTACTGTAGGCAAGGCTTTAGACTATACATCAACGATTCAGCTAATTCTTAATATTCCAGTTATCTGGAGCATTGCAAATAAAGTAATTAGAGATTTATGTAAAAAGAAGAATTATTTAGCATAGCTGCCCCAAAAATAAAGGGATTAGAATACTTCTGTTGTGGAAATGAGGTGACATTCTGATAGCAGAATTTAACTACAGTCAACTTTTTTTAATAATCTCTTAGTGCTTTAAATTCTTAATTTATGAAGAAATTCAATAAACAATTGTTTTGAAGGGAAAAATAGAAAACATGATTAAAAATTCATGAGACATTTTGGGTGAAACTCAAAGCTTATCAAATCAATTGTCCTCACTGCTCTTAGGATTTTGGGTTTTTTTAAATCTTTCTATTGCAGTCTTGAATTCATGTTGCACAACAGCTTTCAGTGGTGAATGAAATTCCCATACTCTAATAGATCAGATGATGTAGGACAAAGACATACCCTTGCTACCTACTTAAAGTATATTTTGGGATTGGGATCTACTTTTGTCACAGAACTTTTAAAATATAGAGGTACCATCCATGTACATTATCTCCAAATCACTGTCACAACATCTAGGTAATGAGAGTTAGATGTTGGGGGATAGGGGTAGGGAGGGAGAACGTTCAGTGTGAAGTTTTGCATATCTGTGTCTGAAGAATGAGGGAAATTTAGTCAATTTTATAAGATACAAATATTTTAACAAAACAGCAGGAGTCCTGTGGCATCTTAAAGACTAACAAATTTATTTGGGCATAAACTTTCATGGGCAGAAACCCACCTTTGTCAGATGCAAATATTTTAATAAAATTGTATCATTAAATACTTAAACCCCAGCATTTCTAGTTCACATACTTTTAAGTAGATACTACCCAGCAACTAGAGAGAGCCAGGCTCTCCTAATCCAGGAGTTCCCAAATAGGGGGGGAGAGGGAGGACCCCTCAAGGGGTCACAAGATTATTGGGGGGTCACGAGCTGTCAGCCCCCATGCATGCCGTAGTTGGGCTGTCAACCATGTGCATGGCTGACAGCTAGAGCCCTTCAGATATGGGTAGCCGGAGAGCAGCAGCTGGGTGCTCTGAAGGCAGTGCCACCCCCAGCAGCAGTGCAGAAGTAAGGGTACTATGGCATAGGGCTGGCATAGCATGGGGAGGTCATCTTTTTTTTTTGGGGGGGGGGCCTAAAACGATTTCAAAGGGGGTCTCAGAGAAAAAAGTTTGAGAACCCCTGTCCTAATCACTTCTGTGTGGAAGTCTATGATTTTATTAACAACATACTAGGAGGTAGACAAAGCCAAGCAGTTCCTGTCAATTCAGGAGGCCATGCAGTCATTGTTGCCAGTACACTCGTGGGCTATTCTGATGTGGCAAGATTCCACCAACCTGCCGCATGGACAGTGGTCTATACATCCCTTGACAGAGTGTCTAGGACGTTGGGTGGGTGGGAAAAAAGACTTTAACGCAGAAGGGAGGGGTCCTCCTCCACCCTTTACTGGGCTAAGAGCATCCCTCTGCTCCCGGGACTGCAGTTACTCCAGCTGGTGGACAGGCAACGGACTGAGCCCACAACCAGGGCATTGTAGTGGTGCTAGAAGCCACAGGCGAGACCGCGAGTGGCCCCAGCTGCTGGGCAGGAACAATACTCCAGTGGGGCCTCACAAAATTAAGGAAGCGTCGGGCCACGGGAGCGAGTCACCTCTTCACCCCACACAGCAGAGGCTCCTTAGGGGCTGAGGCCCATGGGCCGCCGTCCAACACCGGGCTTATACAGACCTGGAAACCGCCATAGCCAGAGGAAACCGCCTGGGCCTGGTTGGATGAAAGCAGCGTGATGACAGGCGAGGGCCGTTGCTCTCCCGGGAAGGAGGATGTAGGGGCCTGGCTTAGGCCTCTCAGGCTCCCCACCCCAACTTCGGCCCTCGCGGATAAAGGTAGGGAGCGACTGAGCGCCTCGATGGGCGACGGAGTCCACTGATCCCCGGGGATAGCAGCAGCGCAGTGGGTAAACGCAGGGTAGCTTTAAAGCACGGGTTAAAGCCTCTATTTGCCCATCGCTGGGGAGAAGCCCAATGCCTGGTTTTATAGGAGCAGCCATCTTGTATTTATTCCCTTCCACCATGATAGCCGCTTCCTGATTGGCAAGAGCGCCGAGCCGCAGCCAATAGGAATAACGCTTCTAAGAACGGGGAGGGAGGGAGCGTAAAGAAGGAGGTTGGCGGGGGTGGGGGACTGAGCAGAATCTACCATAGAGCCTGCCGCGCCTGCTGGGGGAGAGAGAGAGAGAGAGAGGCGGGTCACCAGCGGGACGTACCATCCATAGCCGGGAAGGGGAGACTATAGGACGGATCGTACCGTTAGTGCAGGAGATGGGGAATCCCGAAAATGTGTCAGGCAATTTACATCCACCCCGTAACTTCAACCGCAATGTTCTCCGCGGGGTTAGAGCAGGAAAGGTCACTCCCCTCCCCTTCGCGTGCAATGGTACGAGCCCCCGTCCCCACAACTTCCACTTGCAAACCCCCATTTCTATAGCGCAGCTGCGCACGCGCGGAGGGCAGCTCTGCGTAGCCGGCCCGCCTGCCCCGCCTCCTAGGCCCTGGCTTGGAGCTGAGGGTAGGCCATCGGCACTACAGCTCCCAGCATGCACTGCGCCCAGCTGAGCTGGGTTGCGTGCACGCCGCTTCAGCTTTCTCTTGCGGTTGCGCTGCACGGCGTCGCTTTTTTTTCTCTTTTCCCTGAGCCCAGCTGCAGCGGGAGAGGCCCAGGCTCTGGCGTGAGGGAGATTCGGCCGTTATAGGGGGATTCTCTGGCGTGGGGTAGCTCGCCCCGAGTAAACCACTACTAAGCAGCCCGGGGGGCGGTTGCCTCTGCCTGCCCATGTCGCGGTGCCCGCCTTCTAATCCGAGGGCGGCTCGGCTGCTGTGCTAGTGGGCCCCAGCATTGGGGCACGTTTCAGTAGCTGTCTCCGCTTGTGTCCTGGCTGGAAGAGCCCCACACTGTCATCAGAGCTCTAGCTGCTGCCTCAGTGGCTGAGCAGCTCTAGCAGGGTCAGGGCAGGATTTACCTGCTCACTTCCGACATTTAGAGTGGCTCTAGGAAAACGAAACAGTTAAGAGACGTACTTTCAGTAAGATACTGATGTACGGGTCACAGCACCTGCACCTCTAGGTAAGCATTATGCTGAAAAATGGAGGCTGGAATACAGTAACAAGACCCCTTGGATTTACTTACTGTTATTTATTAACCTGCAACAAATTCTCAAAATAGCCAGGGCATGAGAGAGTTTCCACATCTGTAGCTCATCCTACTCCCTTTGCAAAGAGGAATTACACTGTAAATGCCAGAGGTAAAATCAGCAGTATTTGACATTCAGCAATAGTGAATTGCTTTTTTCTTCCATGTAACACAGTTTCCCCTCAAACTTTCTTTGCAAATTAAGTAAGGTAAGGTGTGTAAATTGAAGCAGAACCAGTTTTAAAGGCTACGGTGACTCCACCCAACAATTTGTTCCACCAATCATAGCTCTTTCTTTGCCTGCCATAATTTATTTCCCTTATATGGGGGGAAGATTACTGAACCTTTCCTCAGGTGCCTACTATCAGCATCACATAAGATTTGCTGGTTTCTAATTTCCAAGATCACCACAACCTGTTTTCTAAAGAGAGACACAACATTTTCTACCTTCACTCATCTGGTATAGCAGCTGATTTAAATTATAGATGGCATTTTTTTTTAGTAGCTCAGTCACTTTGGCCGAGGTCCCCAAAGATATTTAGGCACCTAACTACAATTGAACTCAATGGGAGTTAGGCACATGAATATCATTAGGGATCATATGGGCCTTTATGCCTAGATCCTATCAGAAGTCTTGTCTGAATACCATCCAGTCTAGTGCTCTCAATTTATCCGTTTGTTCTGGCACCTCATTTATTGATATCACAATCTCTGGTGATGCTTTATTAATCAAAAAGAGTTGGTCTGAGATAGGTATTTGCAGTGTAGACTGATACAAATAAATCATGTAGCTTCTCTGCCATCTCCTGATCCTCTCTTAATTGCTCCCTTTATTCTCTGATAGTCCAGCAGAACAACCCATTTTCTCACAGGCTTTCTATTTCTGACATACATGTAAATTTTGTTATTTATGTTTATTGTCCGATTGTATACTCTTCAATTACCACGTAACATTTTTATTTATTTTTATTTTATATCTTACTTGCTGTAGTTTAGGCTCCTATCTATTCCTTCACTAAATATGGATTTCTATTTTCTGAAGAATATCTTTTTAGCTTGAGTAACCTCTAGTTATTACTATTTAACCAAATGTTTTTCTTGTCTTTCTGCTGCCTCTGTTTAGAGGTATGTTTATTCAGCTAAACATGCTGAATCTGAGGCCAAGACTACACTAAAAAGTTAAATTGACCTAGCTATGTTGCTCAGGGTTGTGAAAGGTGACATAACCCCCAGTTTAGACAATGCTAGGTTGATGGAAGAATTCTGTTGACCTACCTACTACCTCCCTGGGGAGATTGATTAGCTACAGCAACAAGAGAACCCCAATGCTGCTGTAATGTTGTAAGTGTAGACATAAGCTTAAGAATTTTAATTGTCTCACTTCTGACTTAAAGGACTTTTGAAATCGTTCCATAATTTTTTTGAAATGCTCTTTTTAAAAGTACAGTGTCAAAGTACTAGTTTCTGGTACAGTCCATCCTTTGAGGATATGGAACTCATATTATGGTCATTGTCATTTAGTAGCTTATCTACGGTTACTTCTAGAACTGACTTCAATGTGTTACTTATAACTAGGCCAAGAATAGCCTGTCTTCTTGTATGCTATAGAACTAGCTGTTTCAGTAAGCAATGTTTTAAGGTGTTGAGAAATTGCTTCACTAAATCATGTCTGATTGGGGTGTTTGATCAGTTTACATACAGTAAATGAACTTATTCATTATCACTAAGGATACGAGTCTGGCACGGAGGTCACTGAAAAGATGGTTGCTTACCTTGTAACTGTTGTTCTTCGAGATGTGTTGCTCATGTCCATTCCATGGTAGGTGTGTGCGTGCCTCCGTGCACAGATACTAGAACTTTTTTCCCTTTAGCAGTACCCGTAGGGCTGGCTCCAATGCCCCCTGTAGCTCCAGGAACATGCTGCAGTATATGAGGTGCTTCTGGCCCTATGCCCCCTCAGTTCCTTCTTGCCGCCAACTCTGGCAGTGGGGACGGGGAGTGGGTCATGGAATGGACATGAGCAACACATCTCAAAGAACAACAGTTACAAGATAAGTAATTGTCTTTTCTTCTTCAAGTGCTTGCTCATGTCGATTCCATTGTAGGTGACTCACAAGCAATACCTTGGAGGTGGGCCAGAGTTATGGATGAGCTGCTTGCAGCACCACTCTGCCAAAGCCCGCATCGTCCTGCACCTGTTGGACAATGGCATAGTGGGACGTGAAGACGTGTAGAGATGACCAAGTGGCAGCCCTGCAGATGTCTTGCATAGGCACTCTCACTAGGAAGGCTGTAACTGATGCTTAAGCTCTGGTCGAGTGGGTTGTAATTATCCCCAGAAGGGGCACTTTTGCCTGCTCATAGCAGAACTTGATACAGGAGGTTATCCACGATGAGCTGTGCTGGTTGAAAACAGGTAAGCCTTTCATCCGATCAGCCACTGCGACAAAGAGCTGTGTAGATCTCCAAAATGATCTCGTGCACTCGATGTGGAAAGCTACTGCCCGTCTAACATCTAGCATGGGCCCTCTCCTCCTCCAAACCATGCGGTTTGGGAAAAACACGGGGAGAAAAATATCTTTGTTATTATGAAATTGGGAGACCACCTTAGGCAGGAAGGCCGGTGTGGCCATAAGTGAACCTTGTCTTTATAAAACACAGTAAAAGGAGGCTCCGAGGTCAGCATCCTAATCTCGGACACCCTCCTTGCTGAGGTAATGGCCACCAGGAAGGCCACCTTCCATGACAGCAACAGTAAAGGGCATGTCACCCTGGGCTCGAAGGGGGACGCTGTGAGAGAACAAGGTTGAGATCCCAGGGAGGCATCGAGTCACGGACCTGCAGATAGAGCATCTCCACCCCCTTTATGAACCTAATTGTTATAGGGTGGGAGGAAACTGATCTGCCCTCTAAAGGCTGCTGGAATGCCGAGATAGCCACTAGGTGCACCCTCAGCAAGGCCACAGCTAGGCCCTAAAGCTTTAAATCAACAAGTATTCCAGGATCGCCTGTATTGGCGACGATCCAGGTGAAATTCCCTGGGACTCTGCCCAACAAGTAAATCACTTCCATTTTGCCCGATATGCGACCTGTGTGAAAGGCTTCCTGCTACCCAGCAGGATTTGCTGGACTTGCACCGAACAGGCTCGCTCATCTGTGCTCAACCATGAGATGTAAGGAGTCCAGGTCCGGGTGTAGCAAGCGGCTGTGGTCCTGCAACAGGAGATTATGCCACCTAGGAAGTTCCGGGGTGGGAGGCAATGGATAGGTCCAGCAGCGTGCTGAATCAGTGCTGGTGCGGCCAGGCCAGTGCAATCAAGATAACGTCTGCCTTGTCCCTCTTGATTTTCAGCAGGACCTTGTGAAGAAGAGGAACGGGCGAGAAGGCATACATGAAGCTTCTCATCTACTGCAAAAGGAAGGCGACAGATAGCTACCCGGCCTCCAGACCATGGAGGGAGCAGAACTGTGGGCATTTCCTGTTCCATGAGGATGCAAACAGGTCTACCTAGGGAAAACCCCACTTTTGGAAAATCATAGAGACTACATCTGGATAAAGCGACCAGTCGTGGTGGGGTAAGAATGACCTGCTGAGGCGGTCTGCTGCCTCATTCCTCACTCCAGGTGGTAAGTGAGAGGCTATTATGTGAAAATTGTGCCTCACTGCCAGGTCCCACAGACAAATTGCTTCTTTGCAGAGGGCTGAGGAACGGGCTTCCCCTTGTCTGTTGACGTAATACATAGCTGCTGTATTGTCTGTCAGTAGATGCACTACCTTGCTCGCAATGAGGCAGAGGAACACTCCACAAGCTAGGCATATAGCCTGTAACTCCCTCATGTTGATGTACATGTGTCTCTCCTCCCTCGACCAGACCCCTTGCATGCTGAGGTTGGCACTGATATGGGCCCTCCATCTTAAGTCCGAGGCATCTGACATCAGAGTGACCAAGGGGACTAGCTCCTCGAATGGCTCACCCCTCAACACTGCCCAGGGTCTCTGCCACCAATCTAGTGCAGCCAAAACCTGGGGGGGACAGTGACCACCCAATCTAGGGAATGTCTGTTTGGGGCATAAACCGTGGTGAGCCACGATTGAAGTGGTCTGAGTTTCAGCCAAGCAAGCCTCACCACATAAGTGCAGGCCGCCATGTGGCCTAACAGCTGCAGACAGTGCCTGGCTGTTGTAGTCGGGCAGAGGTGCAGGCGAGCAATGATGGCGGACATCGCCTTGAAACAGGGCTGGGGAAGGAAAGCTCTAGCTTGCAAAGAGTCCAGGACTGCCCTGATGAACGTGGATTTTTGCTCGTTTATTAGCAGGTCCAGCCGGCGGCAGGTGACACATGCTAGACTTACACTGCTCTGGACTTGGGCCTGGGACCTGGCCCTGATTAACCAATTGTCCAGGTAAGGGAAAATTTGGACCCTTTTGTGTCTCAGGTGCGCTGCCACTACCACCATATATTTTGTAAATATCCTTGGGGCTGAGGAAAGGCCAAAGAGCAATGCCGCAAACTGGTAGTGGGAGCTGGCCACCACGAAGCAGAGGAAACGTCTGTGGCTGGGCAAAATAGAAATGTGGAAGTATGCGTCCTTTAGGTCGAGGGCAGCATACCAGTCTCCTGGATCCAGGGAGGGAACGATGGAGGCAAGGGAGACCATGCGAAATTTCAGTCTCTTGAGATATTTGTTGAGACGACACAGGTCTAGTATAGGCCTGAGACCCCCTTTTGCTTTGGGAATGAGGAATTACCTTGAGTAAAACCCCCTTCCCCTCATGTCCTTTGGGACCTCTTCTACGGCCCTCAGATTGAGAAGGGTCTCTAACTCTTGGGTGAGAAGTTGCTTGTGAGAGGAGTCCCTGAAAAGGGACGGGGTGGGAGATTGTTGGGAGGAGTGGAAGTAAATTGGAGGGCATAGGTTGCCGAAACTATGCCAAGGACTCAGTGGTCCGATGTGACCTTGGCTCATTTGGACAGGAAGGGAGCTAGGCTGTTCAGGAAGGGACAGGAAGGATCTAGAGAACAGGCTGGTACACCATCCTTGGGCGCATCTTCAAAAGGACCACCTTTGATTGTTGGATTGCCTAGATGACCCTTTCTGGGAGGCTGAGGAGGATCCTGGCATTGGTTGACATCTCCTAGACCCCCTATTTCTGTCCTTTTGCCTATAGGGCATGAACCACTATGGCTGTTCTCTGCTACTGCTGGCTTTGAGGACAGAACTGGCGTCTAGAGGTCTGGGGCGTATAAAGACCCAAGGAGCGGAGCATGGCCCTTGATTCTTTAAGGCCATGCAACTTCGCATCCGTCTGGTCTGAAAACAAGGCCGATCCGTCGAAGGGGAGGTCCTGGATGGACTGTTGGACCTCCTGGGACAGTCCGAAGGATTGCAATCACGAGCACCTACGCATACAGATGGCCAAGGCCATGGCTCTGCCTTCCGAATTCGCTGTGTCCAAAGATGCCTGCAGCGGTGCTTTGGCCTCCGTAATACCCTCCTGTAGGATGGTGTTAAAGTCAAGCATCTGCAAAGTGCTTAAGAGAATCCCAGAGGTTGAAATTGTACCTGCCGAGGAGAGCCTGCTGATTTGCAATGCAAAAAACAGGGTTACTTACCAGTAACTATTGTTCTTCAAGATGTGTTGCTCATATCCATTCCAATATAGGTGTGTGCGTGCCTCATGCACAGATTCCTGGAACTTTTTTCCCCTTAGCAAGCCCTGGAGGGCCGGCTCAGGCGCCCCCTGGAGTACCGCGCTCATGCCGCGGTACATAGGGCGCCGCAGGCCCTCAGTCCCTTCTTTCTGCTGACTCCGACAGTGGGGATGGAGGGTGGGTTTGGAATGGATATGAGCAACACATCTCGAAAAACAACAGTTACTGGTAAGTAACCCTGTTTTCTATATTCGAGTGATTGCTCATATCCATTCCAATATAGGTGATTAAATAGCCATACCTTGGAGGTGGGTAGAAGTCAGCGTTGAGCTGCCCTTGCCAGCACGGCCCTGCCGACGCCTGCGTCTTTTCTCGCCTGCTGCACGATGGCGTAGTGGGATGTAGATACCTTATATGTTACCCTTTACAGATAAATATCCTGTAAGATGTGTTGGTGTAGTGAGTTTGTCAGGTCTGAGGTGAAAGATGTTTGCAAAGAACAAGGAACCCTTTGCCAAGGGGTCTCTATATCACACAAGTCTAGTTCACAACAATTAAAATGGATGTCAACATAGTAATATTATGTAATTACATATAAATGGTAGATTGTAATTGACATGGTTACTTAAATCCAGTACTATATGAAGATTACACAGAGGTTCCATTATTCTCTCCCAAACTATAATTATCATGCAATCTGCAGTCTTCGGATATAGATAAAACTTTTAGGAAACACTAACAATATTACAGAATAGTGCAATATAGTACTCAGACTGTGTTATATTTATGTGTGTTATTCCTAAGCAGGCTACCTGGAAATCATACATAGGGTTACTTTTAAATTGGAAACAAATTTTGGGACTGTCTTAAATTGTTCAGTCTGGAAATAGAAGTTCACAAGTGAGGCTGAAACTTCAGGCTTCACTCACTGCGGGTGCTCCTTAACAGCTGGTGATCTTATAAAGAAGATATGTAACATACTGGAAAATTAGTAAAATAGCTCCAAATGGGATGGAAACAAAGACATACTGAGAATGTTTCACACTAGTAGCACCTTGAGTCATCAAAAGATGACAAAGGGGAGCTGAGGCCACTCCTCCTTTTATGTACTTTGAACGTTGAGCAAGGGAGGATAGGCAAGTGGTTCCAATAAGCACTACTTGCTAGAAGATGCTATAGTTGTTATTCCTGGGGGAATTCTGCATCACTATGCACATGCAGAACTCATGTCCTCTGCAGATTTGTTTCCCCGCAGAAAAATGACTTTCTGCCAGGGAAGCAAAGAGAAGTCACAAGAGCGGTTACATGCCCCTACTCAGCAGCATGGGTATGTTGTTTTGGGAGTCTAGAACAGGTAAATCACTATGGGGGAGAGGTAAATCACTGTAGTGAGAGTGGCAGGGCTGGGGATGCCGGTGGCTCTTACCCTGCACTGGGCTCTGCTGCTAGTCCTGGCTGGGCTAGGGGGACAGGACTTCCTTTTCCCCTGAAAGGAGGGGCCAGGACTGGGTCAGACCCACCCCCAGAAACCTCACCGAGCTGCAGGAAGCTCTGTACCTCCTCCCCCCTGCATCCAGCACTCATGGCTCCTCAGCCACAGGGAGAGAGGTCACTGTATGGGAGCTACTCCCCTGTATTCCCAACCCCCATGCATCTGAATCCCCCTCCCCGTATCTAGATCCCCTTGCTGAGCTCTTGCATCCAGAGTCCCTCTCCCGAGCTTTCCACACTTGAACCCCCACCCCACCAAGCCTCATCCCCTGCATTCAGAGTCAGGGAAAGCAAAAAACATGGGGGTGAAATCCTGCCCCCATTGAAGTCATTCATATTTTCCTATGAATGTTATATAAACTCTAAAGCAATTAATCAGGGGAAAAGGTATGCTGGTTTTTAATAGAAATTCAGTTAAAATTATATTGTATACTCTTGGGAAGATGTATGATCTAGTGGTTGGAGCTTGCGGCCTGGGAATCAGGCACTCGGTCACTGATTTGCTGAGACCTTGAGGAAATTCACTTAATTTCTCACTGTGTAGCTGCAAAATTGATATAAATATTACATCTCTACCTCCCAGAGATGTTGCAAGACTTAATTAAATAATGTAAGTAAAGCAGTTTGAGACCCTTTGGTGGATGTTTCTATTTAATTTTAGAATATTAAATATAAAAATGATGTAGAAGCAGTTTATCACAAACTAATCAAAATATTTGTGTTTCTATCATCCAGAAAGTGCTAATAGGATGTTTTCAGCAAACTTCACCATGAGCGTAATGGTGACGAACTGAACACGTGAGGAAAAAGAGAACATTCAATATTTAAAAAAATGAACTGAGTCATGAATTAAGTCTAACAGCCTTTTTTTTGTTGTTTTCACCTAACATTCTTCCATACAGTAGCAATGCAGGCTATAGCTGTAATATGTTTTGAAGGAGATCCAGCAGGTTTAACATTACAAGGCTACAAAGAGATTTGTGGAAGACATTAGTTATTGTACACTACCAATGTTATTGTGCAATTATCAAAAATAAATATGCACATCTTGCCAGGTTTCCTTTGGAGAAATTTGGGTAGATTTTTAAAAACCCTTTAAACAAATTTAAATTTTATTTTTACTTAGAAACATCTTTCCAATTAAGGTGCAAAGGGGTCTTATAGTCAACAGATGATTGCCTTTGAGTAGGGAAAACCCACTTGGTGCAGACCCATCCCTCCTGTATCTGGTATAGAGGGAATGGCCAGGAAGACAGTCAGCACTATACAAGAGAAATCTTTAAGGGGCTCAAAAATACACGCAGCCCAGTTGAAGTTCAGGGCTGCAAAGATGTCCAAAATCAACCTTTGCTTCCCTTCCTTTCCTGTCTTGTTCTGGAGAATCTGGCCCATACTTAAATATCCAGGGAGAAAACCTGGCACCACTTGTCAATAGGAATTTTGCTATTGATTCAACAGGACCAATATTTCACCCCCACTTGTGTCCCTTTTGCATATATTTGCTGCATTTAAATTACTCATATTGTTTTGTCACAGCTTCAGCAATTTGTCAATGTTTGTAACAGCACTATGAATGACAACAAAATCAAGCCAGAAAAGTTTGAAGTCATACCTTTATGTGACATATGGTATCCCACCACCAAACTCCAGGATGTCTGCATCACCACATAGTTCCAGATTTCATACTCAGCACAGTGGGAAACCAGTGGTTTTTCCCAAGCTGATATGCAGGATACTACATATACTTCTAATAGTGTTGAGAATTCGCATGAAATAGGTCAGAACCATATAACATTTTCAAAAGTTATGGAGGAAATAGGAAAAAATCTGACATTTATTTTGACAGTTGCATTGATCTGCAGTATGAAGACAAGCGATATTTTAATTAATTTGATTTCATGTTCCACCATTTGGCTAACTTATAATACTATAGATACTAATGTGCAGTGATGATTCAGCTGCAGAAACATTTCAAGACAAGTCAAGAACTGTTTTAATGCATTGTGTGGGCTTACCCTTCCATACTTCTATTCTGAATAGAACATTTTTTAAAAAAGAAACTACATTCTGGAAAAAAAATACAAGCACAGAACATTTCAAAGCCAGTGTGTAGGAAATGCCTTATCTAGTAATTTTGTTTCAACCATAACTGCAAAATTAAAGCATGTTTTGTCATATTGAAAACATCTGGCTCTTGGAAGACTGTATCTAGAGTTGAGTGTTTGTCTCTAGATACCTTTGAATCTGGGAAGGGGGCTGTATTTCCCTATTCAAACTATGGTCTAATTTTGAATCTAAAGGCATACTTCAAAGCACTTCCTCCTTTATGTGCCAGTATTACGCTCT
This sequence comes from Emydura macquarii macquarii, assembly GCF_026122565.2. NCBI lineage: Eukaryota > Metazoa > Chordata > Testudines > Chelidae > Emydura > Emydura macquarii. The sequence continues at coordinate 23,267,043 of NW_027131527.1, forward strand.
ACTTTTTTATATATATAGCGAGTATCTAAACATTGCAAAAACAAAGCTAAGTTATTTATGTTTGCAATACTACCTCCTCTTTTCCCTCTCTCTGGAGGATATCAGCAAGTTCTTTAGAAGACTTGACTGTAAAAAATCCATAGCCTGAGCTGCACATTTCCCATATCCCAGATAAAAGGATGTGAATGCTGATGCCTAGACTAAGCCCTTGTTAAAATAATTTAATATAAAAGAGCACCCAAGTGAAGGAAAATTTGCTTCATTAATATTCATGGTCTCAAAGTTACTTCCATCTTTTGAGATCCTTGTTGATGTAATACTCATGAATAAGACTGTATTATTCTCATGATCACAGCTTTAATGGAGAAAGTTAACTGTTGTAAAAATGAGAAATTTCAGCTTTGTACAATAAGCAAAAATTGGCAAATTCAGAGATAATCTTGAGAGGGGAATATTATTGATTTATCACTCTCATTGAGGTAGAGTGCAGGAGAAAAGTGGACAACTGCTGTTGTGCTCTCTCAGGTTGTCTGTAAAGGAGCAGGGAAGAAGGGAAAAAAAGCAGAGGATCTTAGGAGAAAGAAGATATAAATCTTCACCCTCCGAACAGTGCTGTTTACTCATTAAGTCTTGGAATCTTGTGCATTTTCTTTACATCTCTCTGCCATTAGTGGTCTAGTGCCTGATTTTCAAAAGAGCTCAACACCCATAACTGGGTCCAGATTTTCAAAAGAAGCTCCCATTCAGAACTTAGATTCTGTGTTGTGCTTTTCCTGGGATATTATCCTTCAAGGCTAGAAATCTGGAAGAAGTCCAACCCATCTTGAAAGTGATCTTTTAGCAATACAGACACATACTTATGGAGGAACAGAGCTGTTCCAGATTTTTAGTGTTGGAGGACAATATCCCAACAATACCATAATTTAGAATCAGTTGGACTGACTGAAAAAAATCATTTGGTGTGACAGATGTGTGCAGAACATTTCCCAGATTTGACAGATAATCCAATTAGTTGTCTGTGTACAAGTGTTCAGAGTAGAGCTGGTTAGGAATTTTTGTAATGAATTTTTTTTTTGTCAAAGACTATTTGTCAAAATTGAAACTGTTTTGACAAATCTCCAGACTTGAAAAAGTATCGAAAAAAGTTGTTGAACAGAAAAATTGACATTTTCTCAATGACAAATTCCAATTCTGCAGTTTAAAATGACTTTTTGTTTAGAAATTTAAGCTAATTAGATTGAAAAAAGTTTAAAAAAATGCTTGACATTGAAACAAAATGTTTCAACATTAATAAAAAACAAAATTTTTTGATTGACCCTAACTGAAATTTTGTTAGGTTTCCAGTTCATGAAAATTTGAGATTTTGACTGTGTCCCTCAATTTGAGATTGGACAAATTTTCAACTCTCAAAAGTATTCAAATGATGGGAAAACCATTTCCTACCCCGCTCTAGTTAAAAAAATTGTCAAGCTATGCATAAATTTTCAAGCATAAACATAGGAGCATAAAGCCAGAAAATGTGCATCCGCAGCAGAATAATCAAATGTTCAACCATTTTCTTACAGTAGAAATTCCAAGATGTTTGAGTAGATTTTGTAGAGATTTGTTGTGCTTTTGAATTTATAAAAAATTTAGCCTTAAATTTTTGAAATTTTTATAATAAATTTCCAGGTCAATGAGACCTGTTAGCTGCTCAGCACTTTTGAAAATCTGAACACTTGTTTAGGTACCTCAATTTTGGTTTAGGAATCTAACTTTAAGCTTTATTTTTTTAAATGTTGGCCTGAAAGTGCTGGGCAAAAGCACTGGTGTTTGAGAACCTCCCCTTGCACTAAACTGCATGGTGTGTATATAAGCGCTTCTGCAGTGGGTTTACACCTATGCCACTTTTGAGGCACTTTCCCCCCTTAATACTGGCTTTTAACTGCAGAATTATAGGCATTGAATATTCACCAAAACTCTAAGGCTGGTGACAAGAGTTAGTCAGTCACTCCCTGCTGCATTACTCTCTGGAGAGCTGCCAGCATGTGGCAGCTGACCAGGTCCCCGCTGGCAGAAGCTAGTGGAAGATAATGATAAAATGCTCCTGGCACTGGACTACTAACACATGCATCATCTGTGCGAACAGGAAGGAATGTAGATTCAGCATGAGCCTCAGGCTACCCTAAGAGCAAGGTCAACAGGTTCCTATTACTGAAAATCCAATTAATTTGAAGTGCTCAGCAATCCATGAGAGAAAATTCTCACACCTAAAGTTCTCTGTTGTGGACAAGAGTCATCCTAAACCTGCTCCCTTGGATGGCAGTACAGAAAACTGAAGTTAGAATGCAGCAGTCCAACAGAGTAGACTGAATTCAACTGTGGAAGAAAGGGGAGGAAAAAGCTCAAACTTCTTTCATTGTGGCAGAATGAGCTCATCAGACACATAACACATAAGTCATGCCCAGATCATTGTATGTCTATGCATGAAAAATTCCTACTAAAATTAATAGATACATGATATTACTAAAAAAATAGGTATTTAAGATTATAATTAATTCAAATAATTGGTGAAAGGCTTCATTGTGACACTGAGACTCTTCCATTTTTTTTTGTTAGCAGTTAGCATTAAGAAATCCAAGGTACCACCAAACAATTGAATCAATTTGACATTACTTTCTGCTTTATTAATTTTCATAGTAGGTTTTCTATAATTTCAAATGCTAGTCTAGTTTATGTGCAGGTTTTTAGCTTTTATTACAAGTTTTGCATCCTGAAATTATTTGCATTTAAAGGAAGTTAAACAAAAACACAACCACTATCAGTCAGGTGTTTGCTTTAGGATATAGGCTTCCAATTTCACTAAAAACAAGGACTATTTTAATTTCACATGTATTGAGGATTTGTCTCCAAATATACTTAAACACACACTATTTCATAAATGTAAAGAATCACACATCAGTAGAAACTAGTCTTATAGTAGAGACAAGTTCTCTTAACATTGAAACTTGAATTTTCTAATTCGTAAAAAAGTTTGGTCCACATACAAAGTAAAATGGGTAAATACAGGTTTAATCAGAGCAAATGCTTTCTTTTTATTCAGTTCCAACTGTAGCGCTCTCTTGGAGGTAAATCATAATGTGTTCTCTCTTCCTCTTCTGGTCTGTAATCTAATGGCAAACCATAATTGTAATCAACTGTTACAATGGGTAATCTTTTGCCTTGCTCCATATCTCTTGAAAATTCACCTTGGAAAGGTTTTCTTTCATAATCACTTGAATCATCTTCCTGGTGTATGGATGAGGACAAATGCATTGTACGTGAAGAATATGGCGCAAATCTGTTTTTCCCCCCTCTGTTAAATTCATCTGAAGAACGTATTCTCCTATTATCTTCAGGACAGTTAGGCCGATTACTATAATAAAAACAAATATTAACTATACAATTCTTAGATATACGTTTCATTAATGATGATTGGCTGGCATTAAACTCTAAAATGGTGTACCTTCAAGGAGGAATTATAGGTAAGAAATTTACCCGTAATACACTGGAAATGGAAAGTCATCCAGTCCAAAATTCTTACCTTTTTATGCTTCATCTTAATTCTATGTTCCAACTTCATCATTACTCCCCTCAATAGCCTTCTTTTTTCTTAGAGACAAATTTACCTAGGTTTTGCTAATTTATTTGTATTTGTAATATTTACCTTCTTATAAATTAAGTTTACTACCTTTTCAGTAAGGTAGTTCTACCAGGAGTTCCCTATTTATTAGTAGTTTATTCGTGTCTGGATTATGTTTCTAGTTTTAAGCCCTTAAATAATGCGAAGAAATCATCAAATCAACTTTATCTTTCATCTGCAATAAATAACAATAGCATTATACTCCATGTTCCCTAAGGTACTAATATTGTTCCTATGATATGAGTTAGGATCTAACAAGTGCCTTATGTATAAGTGGTAAGGGTATATATACATTTTTTGTTTTGTATGCCATCTCTCTTCACATAATCAAGTTTTGTTTCCCTTCCTGCCTGCCTGCAGTTGCTCTGCATTGGACTTACGCTTTAATTCACTTTTCTACAATAACTCCAAATCTTTTCTTTTACCAACAGGCAGTTGATAAATAAGGAGTACATTTTTAACGATGAGAATAATTAACCATTAGGACAATTTACCAAGAATTGTGATGTAGTTTCCATTACTGAACTTTTAAATCAAGATAACAGGGTTACTTACCAGTAACTGTTGTTCTTCGAGATGTGTGTGCGCCCTGTGCACTGGTTCCCGGAACTTTTTTTGCCCTTAGCAAGCCCCGTAGGGCCGGCTCCGGCGCCCCTGGAGTGCTGCGCTCATGCCGCGGTATATCAGGCGCCACTGGCCGAGGGCCCTCAGTCCCTTCTTTCTGCCGACTCCGACAGCGGGGACGGAGGGTGGGTGTAGAATGGATATGAGCAACACATCTCGAAGAACAACAGTTACTGGTAAGTAACCCTGTTTTCTACTTTGAGTGATTGCTCACATCCATTCCAATATAGGTGATTAAATAGCCATACCTTGGAGGTGGGTAGGAGTCAGCATCGAGCTTCTCTCATGAGGACGGCCCTGCCGAAACCCATGTCCTCTCTCGCCTGCTGCACGATGGCATAGCGGGACGTAAAGGTGTGGACCAACAACCAGGTCACTGCCCTGCAGATGTCCTGCAGGGGCACTCTCTCCAGGAAGGCCGCCAAGGAGGCCTGGGCTCTGGTTGGGTGCGCTGACACAGGTCCTGGAAGCGGCACCCTTGCCTGCTCATAGCAGGTCCCAATGCAGGCAGTGATCCGGTCCGCTGCTGCCACGAACAGCTGCATTGACTTCCGGAATGGCCTCGTCCACTCGATGTAGTAGGCCAGGGCCTGTCTCACGTCCAGCGAGTGCCATCTCCGCTACTCCTCCGACCCGTGCAGTTTGGGAAACAACACAGGGAGGAAAATATTTTGGTTATAATGGAATTGAGACACCACCTTAGGCAGGAAGGCTGGGTGGGGTCTCAGTCGCACCTTGTCTTTATAAAAGACCGTGTAGGGGGCTCCAAGGTCAAAGCTCTCAACTCAGAGACCCTCCTAGCTGATGTAATGGCCACCAGGAAGGCTACCTTCCAGGAGGGGACAAGCAGCGGGCATATAGCCATGGGCTCGAATGGGGGTTCCGTCAGTCTGGTGAGGACCAAGCTCAAATCCCAGGGAGGCACTGGGTCACGGACCTGCGGATACAGCCTCTCCACCCCCTTGAGGAACCTGAGAGAGATAGGGTGCGAGAACAGGTCATAACGCCTTCGGAGTGGCATCGGCGTGGCGATGGACCGGTCCAGCAGCATGCTGAACCAATGCTGTCTCAGCCAGGCCTGGGCGACCAGAATGATGTCCACTTTGTCCCTCCTGATCTTCAATAGGACCTTGTGCAGCTGCAGAATGCGGGGAGAGGCATACATGAGGGTCCATGTCCAGTCTATAAGGAATGCGTCGGAAATGGAGCCTGGCTCGCAACCCCGGAGCGAGCAGAACCTCGGGCACTTCCTATTCCAGGACGACGCAAACAGGTCCAGTTGGGGAACATCCCACTTACGGAAAATGGAAGTCACCACCTCCGGGTGCAGTGACCAGTCGTGGCGGGGTAGAAACGACCTGCTGAGGCGGTCCGCCTCGTCGTTCCTGACCCCCGAGAAGTGAGAGGCAGATATGTGGAAGTCGTGCCTCACTGCAAGGTCCCAAAGTTGAATGGCCTCCTGGCAAAGGGCAGAGGAGTGCACCCCCTCCCCCCCCTGCTGTTCATATAGAACATGGCTGCCGTGATGACCTGCACCATCCTCCCCCTCAGGAATCTGAGGAACACCTTGCAGGCCAAACGGACTGCCCTGAGCTCCCGGACGTTGATATGGAGACACCTCTTCTGTGCTGACCAGAGCCCCTGGGTGCTGAGGTCGCTGCTGATGTGGGTCCCCCATCCCACATCCAAGACATCTGTGATCAGAGTTATTGAAAGTGCCAAGTCTCTGAAGGGAACACCCCTCTGTACCTCCCCTGGGTCCCTCCACCAATCCAGGGAGGTCAGTACCTGAGTGGGAACCATGACCACTCTGTTCAACGAGTGTCTGGCTTGGGCATTCACTGAGGCCAGCCACACCTGGAAAGGCCTGAGCTTGAGGCAAGCCAGCCTCACCACATACATGCATGCCGCCATATATCCCAACAGCTGAAGGCAGTGCCTGGCTGCCGTCGTGGGGGACCTGTAGAGATTGTTGATTACGGCGGCCATTGCCTCGAAGCTAGGCTGTGGTAGGAAGGCTCTGGCCTGGATGGTGTCCAGGGTGGCCCCGATAAAGTCTATGCACTGCACCGGGATGAGTATGGACTTCTGCTTGTTGATGAGCAGCCCCAGTCTGGTGCATGTCACGCAGGTGAGTGCCAGGCTGTTCCTCACGTGGGCCCCGGACCTGCCCCGGACCCGCCAGTCGTCCAGGTAGGGGAACATCTGAACCCCTCTGTGGTGGAGGTGTGCCACCACCACTGCCATACACTTTTTGAATACCCTGGGGGCCGACGAGAGGCCGAAGGGTAGGGCTGAGAACTGGTAATGGCAGCCAACTACCACAAACTGGAGGAACCTTCTGTGACCAGGGAGGATAGCAATATAAAAATAAGCGTCCTTTAGGTCGAGGGCAGCATACCAGTCCCCTGGATCTAGAGCAGGAATGATGGAGGCCAGAGAAACCATACGGAACTTGATGCGCCTGATGAATTTGTTCAGATGGCGAAGGTCCAAAGTGGGCCTCAGGCCCCCCTTTGCCTTGGGAATGAGAAAATAACGGGAGTAGAACCCCTTTCCCGAGGAGGAACCTCTTCCACCGCCCCTAGGAGGAGGAGAGAATTCACGTGTTGGATGAGGAGATGCTCGTGACAGGGGTCCCTGAAGAGGGACGGGATAAGGGGAGAGTCCGAGGGGAAGGCCGAGAGTTGCAGGGCATAGCCTCTGCGAACTACACCGAGGACCCAACGGTCTGAGGTAATGCTCTGCCACACGGTGTAGTATGGCCGTCTGTGAGCAAATGGGAGGGTCAGATCCAGGGGGATGGGGAAGGTGCCACCTTCGGGCGCACCATCAAAATTGTCGTTTGTTACTGTGCTCCCTGGGCGGCCCTTGTTGGGGACCCGCCGAGGGGCCTTGGCGGTCCCGGCAATTTGGTGGCCTGTATCTCTCCCGACCTCTCCTGGGTTGAGCGGGTCGGGGAGGTGGTCTAGGGGCAGGCTGGGACTGACGCTGGGGACGCGGCCGAGCCTGACGCCTCGAGGCCTGCAGCGTGTACAGCCCTAAGGACTTGAGCATAGCCTGAGAGTCTTTCAGGGCATGCAGCTAGTCGTCCGTCCGGTCCGAGAAGAGGCTGGCACCCTCGAATGGTCCTGGATCGACTGCTGGACCTCTTGCGACAGCCCTGACGCCTGCAGCCAGGAGCACCGTCGTATTACGATGCCCGACGCCATCGCCCTGCTAGCGGTGTCCGCCGCGTCACTGGCTGACTGTAGGGCAGCCCCCGCCACTGTAGCACCCTCCTCAATGACCATGGCAAAATCTGCTGCCTGGTCTTGAGGCAAACCCCGCACGAACCTCTGTAGGGAGGACCAGAGGTTCAGGTTGTACTTGCCGAGGAGTACCTGGTGATTAGCGATCCTCAGCTGCAGGGCCCCCTCGAGTAGACCTTGCAGCCGAAAAGGTCCAATTTTTTGTTTTCCTTATTTTTGGAGGTATTTGCCTGGGCCCCCTGCCTGTCCTGCTAGTTGGCGGCGTCCACCATGCGTGTCCCGGGAGCGGGGTGATTATAAAGGAACTCAAACCCCTCTGCAGGCATGTAATACATCTTCTCGGCACCCTTGGACGTAGGGACAACCGAGGCGGGGGTCTGCCAGAGGGCCTTGGCGAGTTTTAAGACCCTCTCGTGCACCGGAGGGCAACCATGGATGGCCCTGCCGACCCCGATACTCCAAAGAGGGGGTCCTCCTCAGAGAGCTCTTTGAGCTCAAGGTTCAGGTTGCTCACCACCCTCTTAAGTAGCTCTTGGTGAGCTTTAAAATCAGGCAGGGGTGCCCTCTGGTCCTTAGCAGACGCATCATCAGAGGAGGACGAGGAGGACTGTGGGAGGGGCCCCGTGGAGGGACCTTCCTGAGGGTCCGAATCCCCATCAGAGGGAATGGTCCCTGTCTGGCTGGCTCAGAAGGGGGGGTGCCGGCTGAGCCACCGGGGATCGAACCGACACCGTACCCTGGGCTGTCTGTGTTCCCCAGGGCCCCCAGTAGAGCCATTGCCATGGTCCCTGAGGCCACGCCGGGACTGGGACCGGTGCCAACTGGGAGGTGCCCCAATGAGTATGGGGCCCGGAGCCACTGAAATGGTGCCGCCTCAACTTGCGGTCCCGTCCGACCCTCACCGATGATCTACTCCGAGAAGATGAGGAGCGGTCGCAGCGATGTCCGTGGTGCCAGCGGGGGGGGGCGAGCGGCTGGAGGAGCTGGACGACCTCCTCCTAGGCGCTGAGGTCTTATAATGGTGCTTGCCCCTGGGAGACCTGCAGCGGTGCCGACCATGACGACTCCACACCGGCTCCAACTCCGAAGACACCGAATGGTGACGCGGTGCCGAAGGCTCCCTCGGTGCTGAGCCCCGCGCCAGGCTGCGGTCCAGAGATCGGATTGGTGCCGGTGTTTTCCTTCCCCGGATTGAGAACGGCAACGTCTGTGGTCATCATCGGACACCGGGATCCGCTCCGGGCTATGTGCCGGGGATCTGGACCGGTGCCAAGCCCATTTCGAGTCCTCAGGTGGGCTGTGGGTCCGGAACCAGGACCGGTGCCGGGCACGCCGGGTGTCAGTGGGAACTGGGATCTGTACTGTGCTGCGGGCCAGGGATCTAGACCGGTGCTGGGAGAGCTGGGTCCCTTTGGCCACTGGGATCCGCGCCAGGCTGCGCACCAGAAATCGGGATCAGCGTCACCGGGTCTGGTCGGCTGCCGGGCTGCGTGCTGGGGATCGGGACCTGCGGCGAGTGTGCCGGGTCACTTCAGCTGCCGGGATCTGTGCTGGGCTGCGTGCCGGGGACTGGAACCAGCGTCGAGCGCGCTCTGAATCGTCAGCCACCGGGATCTACGCTGAGCTGTGTGCCGGGGATCGAGACGGGTGCTGAGCTTCTCTAGCTGTTGGACTACGCGCAGGTGAGCGGGACCAGTGCCAGGTATGCCGGCTCCAGTTGAGCGCCTGTGTCCTCGCCGGGCTACGCGCCGAGGATTGGGACCGGTGCAGAGTGTGTCGAGTCTCGTCGGCTGCCCGGATCCGCACCGGACTTTGAGCTTGGCATCGGGACCTGTGCCGTGCGACTTAGCCTAGCGCTGGAGCCTCAAGACCGCCCTCGGTGCCACAGTGTCGAGGAGCTCGATGACTCAGTGTTGGAGCCCTGAGGGGAGCCCACACTCTCCACCCTCTGCGACCATCTGGGGGGAAACTTGGATTCCTGCCTCGACCACCCACCGGGGCAACCCGGCACGAGTTTACCCAGAGACACCATACCCGTCGCCCTCAGCTGGGGGGGGAAGGAGGCGTGGGCAGGCCCATCAGGGCATGTGCCGCGGTGAACGTCTCTGGCCCTTACAGGGGCACTCCCATACCCCCAAGAGTCGGGGGAGGCTCCCTGCAAGAAGATACTGGTGCCGGAGCAGCCTCCACGGCACGTGGCTGGGGCATCTCCTGGCTAACCCCTGGCTCTACCGGTGGCGCGGGGGAGCCCTTGTGAGCAGCCTCCTGCTGCTTCTTCTTTTTCAGTACCACGGACTGCTGTCGGTACGGTGCCGGCAGTGTGCACCGCACCGAGGATACACTCAGTGCCGCAGGGGATCGAGTCGGTTCAGAGTCCAGCCGGAGCGCGGACTCCATTAGCATGGCCTTCAAGCGGGCTTCCCTCTCTTTCTGAGTGCGGGCTCGAAGGCCTTGCAAATCCGGCACTTCTCCTTGCGGTGCTGCTCCCAGAGACAGCGGAGGCAGCGGTCGTGAGGATTGGTCACTGGGAAAGCCCTGCTGCAGGTGGCACAGGCCTTAAAACCAGTTGAGCCAACCTGAAGCCCCTAAGGGCTAACTATCTATTGTCCTAACTGTAATGACTAACTAATTAACTGCTATACTTAACACTATGTAAACTCGAACAACAACAACTAGAAACAGGGATTGCTACTTGCTGAAGAGCAAGGGGCAGACGTTCCAGCAACTGTCAATGGGCGGAAAGTAGTAACTGAGGGCCCTCAGGGCCGGCGGCGCCTGATATATCGCAACATGAGCACGGCACTCCAGGGGGTGCCGGAGCCAGCCCTACGGGGCTTGCTAAGAGCAAAAAAAGTTCCGGGAACCAGTGCACAGGGCGCACACTCATCTATATTGGAATGGATATGAACAATCACTCAAAGTAGAATCAATGTTTTTCTAAAGGATATGCCCTAGAAATTATTTTAGGGAAGTTCTATTGCCTGTACTATAAAGGTCAGACTGGATGATCACAATGGTCCCTTTTGGCTTTAGAATCTGTGAATTTAGCATATATACACCATATCTTGGCTCTTTGCTCCCAGAGTAAGTTATAGTATTTTGTATTTACCTCCTTTGTACTGCATTTGCCACCTGTTGACCCAATTACCTACATCAGAGGTTCTCAAACTGTTTCATAGAGTGGACTACATTTATATCTAGAGAAATTGCCTTCTGAAGCATCTCCCCTCACATTCCCACAGAACACCCCACCCCCATTCATGATTACATCATCCAAGATGTTCACATGGGAAAAAATGGCAAAAATAAATTTACCTTTTAAATGCTGTAATTTTTGTATCATTTAATCCAATGTTGCAGCTAGAAACAGAGGATGGTCAGCACTCCAAGGATCACATTTAGGAACCACTGATCTAACCAATCCAAATCTTTTTGAATCTGGTTTAATTGTTCCTCATAATTTGCTCAGTTTTCAGGCTCAGTATCACCTGCAAACTTTGAGAATTTGGTTTCTAATTCTGTAAAACGCTTAAGCAAATAAGTAATTCTATTAAATGATGTGTTCGAGGATTAGAACTGAGCAAATTATGATGGATAATGAAACCAGCTCCATAAGATTTGGATTGTTTAGGTCAGGGCAGACATGTCTTAATTGTGGTCCTTGGAATGCTGGTGTTCTCTGTTTGTTGCTAGCTAGTTTGCAGGTTTGGGACTTTGGTCTCAATACCATTCAAATCACATACACAAATGAAAAAGGGTCTTCTGTCAGATTCTAAACAACTTTCATGATCCAACTCCAAGAAAGGCAATTGAAAAACCCCTACTGATTTTTCTGGTATTTGGATTGTGCCCTCAAGTGCCAGTGATTTGAGCTGTGGGTTACATGACAGCAGGATGGAAGAAATTCAAAGAAGAATATATCCCAAGTTTTTATTCTGCTTTAAGAATGTGTTCACCATGTAGGGAGTGTTAAATAATTTCTAGTAAAAATATGATTGCATTAATGAGTGTCAGTGTTATGAAACATATAATTTGCTGTACAGTAAACTCAGGATTTTCTTTTTTTGCCAATGAATTTGATGCCTGTAATAAAAAAATAAAATAAAACCAGACATCTGGCATAAGACCACATATATATAAACTTTTGTTCCTTTAAGAGGGAATGATTTGTGAAAACTTTGGTACCTGGAATAAGGAATTCCCAGTGATAGCCACTAATGGAAGCAGCAATAACATGCTTGAAAATCCTGATTCTCAGACCCATGTGCAACTTTATTGTCTCTAGTATCTAAAATTCTGGTAATAAGCATTGTGTATTATAACAACTCAGCTATCATCAGATACACACATGCATGAACTTCATAATACATTTCCATTATAAATTGACTGTATTGCAGATAAGCAAGAACAGATATCTAGTTTGACAACCACACATCCAATTTAAATTTTTATGGTCATGGTGGTAGCAGGATAGTAATGTGTAGAGGGGCATGTAGATTGGTATGCAATATATGAACGCTGATATTTACCTGTAACTTCTACTGAAATCATCATTATCAGATCCGTAATCTCTGTGACGTGAAGGAGAAGAAGAAAAGTGAGGTTCTGGTAAATTTTCATGTGAGGAAAATGACTGACTTCTGAAAGAAACAAAAAATTACATATTAAAAGAAGACTAGTGTGTTCAATAATTCACTAATTCTAGTGAAAGTTCTTTTAGATTTAATAAAAAAGTAACCCAAACTAGTTAGCATGGGAGGAATGTCTTAGTTATATAAGAGAGAATACAATTATATTAGCTTAGCAGTATCAAAATTATAAAGTCTCAGAAGAATGATCTAATATCCCTACTTATTTAAATTGTCTAACAAAAGTGAAAGATATGAAATAAATCTTTAAAATTCTAGCACTCCCAAATACTTGAAAATAAATTTTACCGGGTAAATTTGTTGCAAATTTTATGTCAAAGGTTTTACTTTTGAATCAAACAGCTGTATTAACAAGGTGCATGTTTGTTTTAGAGAGTCTTCAAGGATTTACAGTTCTTAAATGAGAGGTTCACTAGCAAAATATTACTTATGAAATAAGCAGCTGAAATCCAACACTTCCTCACTGCTTTGCTGATCACCTAAACTGGGTTAAAGAGATTAACATAATAGCACATTATCTTCAATCCTGAGGACAGATTTTAAGATGCAAACCTCCTCACTATAAAATGAAGTGAGATGAAGCATTTTATCTCAAGTTGATTTTGAACAGTTACTGGGAATGTGCTTTAATGTAAAGTAATTCAGCCCTCTAATTTAGGAAAGTACAGAAATACTATGGAGACCATGGTTTACCACCTTAGGGCCTGATCCTGAAACCCTTACATGAGTAAAAGGGGGGGGAAATCCTAACTAATTGCTCATTATCCTAAAAATGTCAAATAATAATATGTTGAGAAACACTCTCTACTCACTAAATCTGCTGTAACAGCAAAACGATACTTCACCTGTCTGAACACCATTCACGTGGCAAGTCGTCATGGTCATGAAAGGATTGCAGCCTTTGTCCATGCCCCTTATTAACAAAATCAAAATCTTTCAACTGTGTCTGTTCCTGTAAGTCATCATAAGATTGATGGTCATGAAAAGATCTGCGCCTTTGTCCAGACCCCCTATTATCAAAATCTTTCAACTGCATTTCTCTTTGTAAATCATTGTGAGGCTGGTGGTCATGGAAAGGTCTCAGCCTCTGTCCACGGCCCCTATTGACAAAGTCAAAATCTCCCAACTGCATCTGTGGTTGTAAGTCATCATGTGTTTGGTAGTCATGAAAAGGTCTCAACCTTTGCCCAGGCCCCTTGTTGATGAAATCTAAATCCTTCAACTGCATCTGTGCCTGAAATTCATCATGGGATTGGTGGTCATGGAAAAGCCTTCGCCTTTGCCCACGGCCTCTGTTAACAAAATCAAAATCTTTCACCTGCATGTCATCCTGTAAGTCACTATGAGATCGGTGGTCAGGAAAGGATCTCTGCCGTTGTCCACGGCCTCTGTTAACATATTCAAAGTCTCTTGACTGCATGTCTCCCGGTAAGTCATCATGAAATTGGTGGCCATGAAAAGGTCTCAATCTTTGTCCAGGCCCCTTGTTACTGAAATCTAGATCCTTCAGTTGCATGTCTTCTTGATAGTCATCATAAAACTGGTGGTCAGGAAAAGGTCTTCGCCTTTGTCCAGGTCCCCTGTTATAGTCCCAATCTCTCATTTGCATTGGCGCTTCTAATTCATCCTGAGATTGGTGGTCATGAAATGGTCTTCGTCTTTGTCCAGGTCCCTTGTTAATGAAATCAAAATCTCTCAACTGTATCTGTCCTTGTAAATCACTGTGAGAGTGGTCATCATCATAAATCCTTAATCTTTTCCCAGGCCTGTGAAGAAAATTAGTGTTTTTAAACAGCATATTAGCATTTATTTTATAACTATTTCAAGTTAGCCATCCAAACAAAGTAGCATTTTTAAACTATTCAGGATTAGGAATGAAGGACACTATCACTCAAAAATATAAAGGAACTAAGGAATTAACAGTCTAAACTGTCTAACTTTAGTGTATATTATATACATTATATAAGTTTCACCAACAGAAGTTGACCCAATAAAAGATAATATCTCACCCACCTTGTCTCTCTAATTATAAAACATGCTCTACTGTCAAGACTATGACAATCATATCATTATAAATCAATATAACTTTTTTAAGAGACAGCAAACCCAAAATGGCCTTACAGAAAACTAACAAGAAAATTCACACACAAACTACTGTACAAGAATGTTATCGAGGAATAGGAGATACATGTACGTCTCCTCCAAAACCAAAGCATAAAATCTTTTACCACATAAAAATTGCCATGGTGAACCCAATGTACTTATCTCCTTGTAATGGAAGGCATAGCATTCCCTTGCTTCATCTTTTTATCACAACCTTAATTTTTGTAAATATACTTTATGTGACTAGCCTGTAATTATAAAACTCCTTTGGCAGGATTATTATGAGTTATGGTATTTCCAGTGCATTAAAACAACATTCTTACTCAGTTAAGCTGGACCACTATTAAATTACATAGACATACTGAATTACTAGAACTGAAAATAGAACACGATACCAGTTTAACTATTCCAATAGTTATCTTTCATGCTATATTTTTTGTTTTTAAAAAATGTCGTATTTTTGCCAATTACCCAGGAAAATCTTCATTTGAGAACCTATCTACAGGTCCTTCTATCACATTTGGTGCGGGTATAATATCTTCATCAGCATCCCATACATCCATTCCAAGATTACTAGAGGAAAAAAAACATTTAATATAAAATTTCCTTTATTAAAAATTCTGTTGAAAGAAAGTATGTAAATTTTTTTCCAGTTGTGGAAATAAACTGGCATTATGGGAGTGCTGGAAAGCCTATAGAATCATAGAAGTGTATGACTGGAAGAGACCTCAAGAGGTTATCTAGTCCAGTCCCCTGCACTCAAGGCAGGTCAATGTGTACATTTGGGTGAATTGCAGTTTATTTTTTTTCTTAGGAGATTGAGAGAAAAAAGCAAAGAAAATACCTTAAACTTCACTTACATACAATATGACTCTTTGGCAGTTGGGGCAAAGCCCCATGCTTATTTGCAAAGTTGTCCCTCAACTATTTCACCCTTTCCCATATGGAAATATACATGATAGCAAATGGTACAGAAAAGGTGAATCAAGTGTTCCTATTTACACTCTCATAATATAGTAACAAGGGACATTCAGTGCAACTGAAAGGCCAAAAAAACTAAATTCACCTCTCTCTCTCTCTCTCTCTCTCACACACACACACACACACACAAACACCCCTCCCCCCCCAGCTTACAACTTCATTGCTACAATGATATAGAAGCAAAAGATATATGGGTTAGAATGATACCCATGGTTACATTTTTTTAAAAAAACATTAAGGAATATAAATCATGCTTCAAGGCATAAGTCTGCAACTGACAGACGGGCTAGAAAGGATCTTCCCTTCTGGGCTTGATACTTTTCACAATTATCTGCTACGGGTCTGTTGCATCTTCCTCTGAAATATCTGGTGTGGGCCACTGTCAGAAACAAGGTAGCAAGCTAGATGGACCACAGGTCTGATGTGGAATGCCAATCCCTATTGCAGCATATCTGGAAAGGTTAACAGGTCCAGAGTCTGGCAGGCCAGGAGAGAATGAATTCCAGAATTAAGGGGCGCTCACTAATAATTTTTGTCAGCTGTTCCCTCCCATTTATAACTTTGATGAATGCAGAAGTATGACACAACAGAAGAATTTAATAAGAAAAATCAACTGGAAAAGAAAACCCTTTGCATAATGTATGTTTAGAAGACAAACCTAAGAGGAAAACTGCATTTCAGACTATTCATATCATAGGTCTTCAAAGAAAAGCACTGATGGTGTAAAGCGTAATAAGAGGGGTCAATATGGGCTTAACAAGACAAGAGGCAACATTTAATATATTCCAAACATTATAAATTCAAGGAACTGCACCTGACAACTTCAATTATGTAATTAAAAGCCTTTTCCTACCTTCTCATTGGTTGAGTTCTGAGATCTGTTAGATATACAAGACCATCCATACGATGACCTCTAGCATCACCAAAAGCTGAAGAAAATGTACAAAGCTTAATGTGCAGTTAAATATGCTTGGAACATAGCTGCATAAAATATGGTCAGTCAGGGCTCCATGTAAACCAGGGCATAGTGAACTTAAAATAAGACCTCTTGAATCCTGCAACACAATTACAGCAGACTGACATTTTTGCAGCAAACTATTTTCCAACTGTAACTAGTACAGTTGGTACTTATGACTGCACTAGTACACGGAAACCTTTAAAACTTATAATGGGACTGGAGGGAGGGAACTGTCCTCTTGATGTGGTTCAGATCTGATGGTGCTCAAATACTGTCAGGTATGGAAGCAGCAGCAGGATGAATTTACCTGTGAGAACCTGTGCAGGAGTTAAATATGAGGTAGCTGTCACAGAACTACTGTAGACACACAGTCTCATGTTTTGTTCAAATTCTATGAAATACCTTGAATTGCTGTCTCTGGATCCCAACCTTCAACATCAATAAGGTATCTGACAAAAAACATGGTTAAATTATTATACAGGTGTAGATTATGATTGATTTAAACATACTATTCTAATGAAAACAATTATCGGAATTTTCATGTAATACTTGCCTACATATAAGGTAGCCAGTTCTATTAATTCCATTAGTACAATGAACTCCAATGAGTTTATCTATTAAAAAGGAAAAAAGTGTGAAAAAAATGAAAATACCATACAATAACTAGTGCAAAGCAGAAAGAAACCATTTATTGTTTACACTAAAGCAGTTTCAGTTAACATGTTTGCTGTTACTATTTAGCCTGTAAAATAGAGACACAAGGGTGTATGTCCAGAATTCATGCTCTTCCTGCTGGCTTTCTAGCAGCAGTTAACTCAAAGCTTCCCATTTCCCAACCTCTGGGAACTAGACTAGTCCAGGCAGGGCACAAAAAAAGGAGGAAGAAAAGTGGTGATAAAAGCAGCATGACTAGATAACCATCAACCACACTGGGATAAGGAAACTGAATCAGGTAACTAGAACAAAATGTGACTGACTTTGGGGGCAAATTTAAACAGCCACCAAACCCATGTCCACAAAGAGTTCACTTACATATTCTCCTGAACCCTTCCTTACAAAAGCAAAAACACTGAAGCCAGCCTGGCGCTGACTGGTAAAGAAATACACTACTAGAGGGATCCAAGTACAAGAGTCTAAATTTGGTCCATTACTCTTGGAATGGCAGATGTCTGAAGCACTGTGGAGGCAATGCATTTAGCTTCTTGCAAGGGGAAACGAAGCACTTTATGCTACTTTGTAGTGCCATCACCAGTCGACTCAAGCGTGGCACTTATGAACTCTGGAGAAAACTGTCTCTCATGATCCAGTGGCAAGCTAGGAAGCTGGGGTTCTGACCAACATTCAGATCAAAAGGACACCTGAAGGAATGTCTTCGTCACATCCAAATCATTAGATTATGCAGGAAGGAAACTCCCTAAACTTGAGCTCATAAGCCAAAAACAGCAATGAAGGAGCTTGAACATTAACTATTGGGATGAGAAAGGTATTATGAGATGGTTCTTTCTTCTTTTCCAACACTTCAAATTTGGGCCCCAGTACCTGAGCTTTAGATCCATCTGCAAGACTGGCCATCCACAACAGAACCATAATACTTCTCATCTGAGGCAGAGCTGTGCAACTTTGGCAATGGAAATCTCTGTTTTCTGACACATACCATTACAGAGCTATCATAGGAAGAAACGAGGAGAAGATCAACAGAGCAGTCAGCTGAATGACTCTCAGCTGCCAGTAAAGATTTGTTCCAAAAGATGTTGAACTGAGTTGTGCAAGAGACTCCAATATTAAGGGAAAGGTAAAAAGAGATACACATGGAGGTTGTAGCAGGATGTGTGCAGAGTTCTTCCATGTACAGAGTTGTCATGCCAGCCTGGGAAGAACTGTGCAGCAGCTTGACATAAACACTGTATAATCTCCCAACTACCTCTATAACTGTATCATGCTCTTAAAGAGTTACCAGTTAGGACATGAGAGCAAAGGAGTATCCAGCTGTCATCAAAATATCTTGACAGGATGCCCTGTAAGCTACTAAACTGTATAACCAACTAGCTAAATTACATCTTCATGCTCTTGATCTATGTCCTTGGTGGAGAGCAGACAGGATGCTATCACGTCACATCCATTCAACAGGGAAATGCTACCTCATGGATCACAATGAAATTAAAAAAAAGAGCATGCTCAGAAAATCCTTGATTTTTGTCCAACTACAAAAATACAGAAAATGTTCTGAGAAGTCTTACTTATTATACACAGAACTATGCCAGTGGCTCCCAAGCTGTGGTGTGTGGACCAGCCTGCTGGTCACAGTTTTCAGCTGGTACATCACATTAAATACAGCTAAAGATATATCTCTATTAGGAAGGCTGTCCGCGTAATCAATGCTGCAGCTGACACGAGCATTTCGTAATGGCAAAAGGGACAGGAGATGGTCCCTGAGATTATGAAGTTACAAAACTGGATCACACTATGAAAAGGTCTGAGAACCTGACCTGTAGAACTGAACATCTATTGTGATTAATTAATAAGTCATACATTTAAGATTTAAATAACATTTTGGTCTTTTATAGCATTAAATATGCTGTTAATTACCATTTTCTGCATTTTCCCATAGGAACTTTCTGACCCATTTTTTGAATTGTAGAATAGTAGCATTATCAGGGACTTCAAGTCCAACAGTATAGAGTTTCTTATACTGAACACTTTTAGGTAAATCCTAGCAACAAGGAGAAAAAAATTTCAGCAAGCATTAGTCATTTAATCTTATACCAGCATGAAACTTATAAACAATATATAAAAAAAGCTTAGATGTAAGTCACAGGCTCAAACTATATCAGTAGTGATTGAAAATGATCATTACAGAGTTATATAAAAAAGCTGTACTCACAAAAACTGCCATAGCAAATAGTCCTCCTGTTGGGAAGAGTTGATCTCAAGCAAAGAGATCAAGGTTTGCAATGGAGACTGAACTACTCCTTTCAGTACCTCCTAGTCAGAGCAGATGCATACTGATGGAACTAACTAGGGAAGTTTATACTGCCATTCAGGTCCTCTTCATGAAAAGTATCAAGCTTCACCTCCTCCCCCTTACTTATTTTAACCTATTATAGTGTGTATGTATGTATATATTTTCAAGGATTTACTTTTAGTAACACATGCTCCTATTTACACTCTCACACAGTACATTAAGAGGATACTCCAAATTACAATGCAAAGAATTTAAAAAACAAAATTTAAATCGGTGTAGAGTTAACTTGTGGAATCCACTCACACAGTATAATAGTGAAAGAAATATTACATTTATAAAAAGGTTTAGATATCTATAAGAATAGCATCTGTCCTCAGGGTAGGAACCTGCGTGTTTATGCAATGCATAGCACAGTAGTCTATCAGTGATTCTGGGGGCTACAATACTATAAATAAATAAATACAATATGTACACTAGCTAGGATCAAATGCTAGAAAAGTTCCTGCATCAAGCCACAAGTGAATGCTAGCTGAGGTTAAGATGATATTTCCTGCAAGATATAATACTACGTACGTTTCTGCTGCAAAAAGGATACCAGATTAGATGGTTCACTTGTCTGTTCCAACATCACAATTTCTAGACTGGCATTAAACAACACAAGATAAAAAGTAGCAGTAACTGTGCATTTAATTCTTCTCTTGCTCCTTTACTATTACCTTAACTTCATAATATCGTGTGGTGTATGTTAAGTCAATAATTAATCCAAGCTCCACATTTAGGGCTTTCATTGCAGCAATCAGGTCTTTTGGTGTAAATTTCTGGGTTGGAGTAAGTCTCTGGTTAATTGCCTGTGATGAAAAAGGAAAATGAAGATTGTGTTTTACGAATTCCAATAAAAATAGAAACATCTGCCTGTTATAAAATGCATCAAGAACAAGAGAAAACAAAAGCATTCAACGTATTATATAGCAGAACCAGATCAATGTATTATGGGGATTCAAAAATTACATTGAGATGGAACTAATGACCCAAAATAAGTTAATGGCTTTATTGTATGATATTATGATAACAGATAACACTGATAAGGCAGGCTATCAGGTGGGAGCAGGCCCAGCGCAATAAACACTAATTTCATACTAAGAAAAAAGTCCTGCACAATGAAGAATGAATATAACAATTTAAAGTAATTCCTGGAACACAGACACATCTAACATTGACGTCAATAAGCAAATCAAAACCTTACCCACTTGCTCTGCAAAAATTCCCAGACAATCAGTCTTATTCTACATAAAAGCTAGGGAGCGCTGACAGAACGGCTTACTGGCTCACCTCTCTTCCCACAAATGTTGGGCATACTTATTTTTCCCTGCCTGTTTCCTTCTTTTCTCCTCTATCACTCATGTTATTGGATGCTACATAAATTTGTCATTTAGCATAAGATAAGAAGCATAAGATATACTTCTTTTGTCCATTTCTGTGAAATTTACAGGAACAGGATACAGACACACATTTACAATCACCGTTTCAAAAGTGGTCAGTGACTATTACCCTTTAATAGGTTACTGTCATGTATGTGAAATTATTTTCTGGTTTATGTCAAGTCGACAGTTATCCACATCACAAAAATCACCACCATGACACAACTAGGACTCTTGTTACAGAAGTCTCAGAAGGTGCAAGAACTGACTCACTCCAGAAGCACTACATTCTATAATTTAAAATGTTGCTGATTAGCTGGTGAGAAAGTCATGAGGTATAAAAGATAATAAGTAAACGTACTCAGTAACACCAAGTACCAGTCTACATCAAGAAAGGCAAACATCATCTTTAGCTTATAGAATACTGCATGGAAAGCTCATTGAAAAAGGACTGAATGTGCTAAATATTAATTCATTTTAATAGAAAAATAATTTAATTTTTCACTTCATATCTGTTTTGCAGCTTGCATGAATGTGAATGCTATTTTCCATAATTCTTCGCACTGCAATTAGGATAGACTGTCTGAAACAGATATATACATACCCCTTTTAAAGGCACTTTGAAAGCAATGAATCTCGTTCCTGGTATAGGCTGTCCAACTGGTGTCAAAGTCCGCCATCTTTTAAGAAAAAAAAATTTGTATATTTTTCTGAATGCTTAAATGATAAAATACTTTTCAAACTATACTGATTTGATACAAGACACCTGAAGTTTCATGTAAAATGGCTACTTCTGTAATAAAGTTCCTTCTTTTTGGAGTAAACTTTCCCCAACAAAAGCACAAAATGCTACTGATCTTTTTGGTCTCGAGATAAATTTAAAGCTACATTAAATGTCTTATAAACATCAGACTCTACTGCGTCCACATTAACCCAAACTGAAGGATGCAAATAGCATCCTGGTCTCCCTGATTGATCTTACAGCTGCTTGCTTGACATGTCAAGGGCCAGATTGCCAAAAAACTTCAGAACCAAGATGATATTTGGGCATCTAAGGCTATGGCTACACTAACTTTCGCCAGTTTAAAGTATGTTGCTCAGGGGTGTGAAAAAACAGCCCCATAGCAACATAAGTTACACTGACAGAAGCACTGGTGTGGACAGCACTATGACAGTGGGAAAGCATCTCCCGCTAACATAGTTACAGCCACTCATTGGGGTGGTTTAATTATGTTGACGTGAGAGCTCTCTCCAGTCAGCATAGAGAGGCTACATAAGAGATCTTACAGTAGTGGCACAGCTGCATCAGAATTGCAGTGCTGCTGTAAGCTCTCAGTGTAGTTACACTGTAAGTGAAGTGATCAGGTTTTCATCAGTGCTTAGCTAGCTACTTTAATAAAGTGCCTAAATAGTAACTGAGATCTTTTGAAAATCTGCCTTGATAAATAATCTGCTTTCTTATTGCACCAGAGAGACAGACATATTTCAATTTAAATAAATCCAAAATAAATACTATTAGCTAGCAGAACTATTAAAACATTTTGTTTCAATATTATACATTGGAACAATATTAATAAATTATTATTTTTGGGGGTTGGGGAATTCATAGATTTCAAGGTCTGAAGGGACCACTGTCATCATCTAGTCCACAGGTCTTCAATCTGTGAAGCGGAACATCTGGGGGCGTGGGGAGAGGCACAGCCAGGCCCGCCCTCACAGGCGGTGGGGATGAGGCACCACCCAGTTCCACTCTGCCCTGGACCCAGCTGTGCTCTCCATCCCACCATCCCTGGCTGCAGTACCCAGCCTCAGGCCCTGCCCCAGCCTCAGTGCCTAGCCCCCACCTCGGCCCACGGACTCAGCGGTGGCTCCCAGCTACCACGGTCCCTGGGGCAGCCTCGACCCCTGGCCCCAACCACAGCCCTCCCAACCATGGGCCTGCTTCCAGCCACAGCTAGGGGGCTTAGACAGGGGTAAGGGGAGATGCGGGGGTCTGAGGACCACTGATGTAGCTTAACATCCTATATAACAGACCACATAACTTCCCCCATTTAATTCCTAGTATATATATTTTAGAAAAAGATTCAATCATGACGTAAAAGTTGCCAATGATGAAGAATCCACCATGAGCCCTAGTAATGGGGAGGGGTGCCTAAGTTGCTGAAAGAACATTAAGTACAGTATTATTTAGGTGAGTCAGAATACAGAATTAGCATCTCTCAGAGCACAAAGATTCTTCCATTATTCAGCACAGCTACACAAATTATATGGAGACAGTTGGCTTTCCATAAATAACTCTGCAACCAGGTTTCCATTATAAGACCGATCTTCACCCTTCTTCTAATAAACCGCAAGAAAACTATTTTCTAATGATTGTTTTTGTGATCACTGTTAGTATAGAATGGCATTTGTCCTTACATTTCAAGTAATTAAATCAAATGGTCGTGAAGTTACAAGTGAAATATTACTCCTTTGCACATTATATAAAAAAACTTGTCTAGTATTTCCTCCCCCCACAAACTATCTTCAAAATGGAATGGTTACACTTAAAATTTTGTATATTGCTGTAATTTTGTATATTGCTATGTATTGCAGTTGTCCTGAGATGAGCTGTATTAGAAAGATGAATTTTGGGAGGGAAAGAGCCCATAGGTAAAAGATGTGTCTGTCAGTACCTTGGTAAAAATATTTTAATTTGGCTGAGTTATAAGCTTTTGAAGATCAACCATTGTGCATGCACAGTAGATTCAGAATCAGCTGTTGGCAAGTTACCAAAATGCTAACTGTCTACTGCATATGTTCCTGCGTCTAAGGGTTGGTCTACACTGGCAGCAGCAGTCGACAGGAGATACGCAAACTATGTAACATTGCTTCTGTATCTTGTCGACGTACTTACATTCATGTAGCGTGGCATCTTCATGCCGATGCCCTCCCATCGATGCAGCCTTACTCCTTTTGGGAAGGTGGACTAATTCAGTCAACTGGAGAGCGCTCTCTGATTGATTGAGCAGGTCTCTGCAGACACACTCGATCAGTGCTGCTTCATCAATGCCTGCCGCTGCAGCAGTGAAGACTTACCCTCAAGTGACCTATAAACTCAGCTGAATCCCCTGAACTCATCAAGGAGCAATTCTAAATGATTCTGCTAACATGGATGCTCATGACTTGTTAAAATTTACATAGGAAGTTTGGGGCAGGAAACAGAACTTATTTATCAAAGGTGGCAAATCTACTACACCACAGATCTCTGTATCTGATACTTATTATCTATACAATGGGGGCACTCAAGTTTACCTAGCTTTGTCAATTGTTTTGAAATCTACAGAGGAAAAGTCAGGTATAAGTGTAGGCAGAAAATGCTCTGGGGTGGACTTTGTCTGGGCCAGCAGAGAAAAGAAAAACCTTGGTTCTCTTTAAGGATTTCTGCACTGTGCCCCTGTGGGCTTGAGGACAGGAGATATAGGGGCTCTGTGGCTAATTGGCTGGGCAGCAGCATATAATGTAAGTTTACTGGCTCCCATCTACTCAAGAAAAGGTTTACAAACTCTTCCCAGTGGATACCACCCCCCCTTGGACAAGGAGAAGAAAAATTTACTGATTTACCTGGATTGCACTGTGGTGCCTAGGACATGGCCTGTAAGCCCAGATCTGTTGTGTGAAACTGGACAAGTCAGTTATTTTTCTCAAACAATCTGTAACATGGTACCCACCTTTGCAAAGAGCTTTGTGAGCTACAGATACAAATACACTATGTAACTGCAAAGCATTTTTATTAGACATTTTCATGTCTAGAGCAGAGGTTGAAGGCGGGTTCCAAAGAGGATGGAGCTAGGCTGTTCTCAGTGGTGGCAGATGACAGAAAAAGAAGCAATGGTCTCAAGTTGTAGTGGGAGAGGTCCAGGTTGGATATAGGAAAAACCTTTTCATTAGGAGGGTGGTGAAACACTGGAATGGGTTACCTGGGGAGGTGGTGGACTCTCCATCCTTAAAAATCTTTAAGGCCCATCTTGACAAAGCCCTAGCTGGGATGAGTTAGTTGGGGGTTGTTCCTGCTTTGAGCAGGGGGTTGGACTAGATGACCTTCTGAGATCCCTTCCAACCCTAATTTTCTATGATTCTATGTAAGTTGAGGGACTTAGCTGGGAGGCAAGTTTTATCTAGAGCACTATGCATGAGACCCAGAGGACAACCCCAGTTCTAACACTAATTTTCCATGTGATCTTGATCAGTGGAGGGCTTTTATCAATTAAGGAAACTTGCTAATTATACTGGTGCAAACTTCCCTCATCTAGACAACTCCATAATCTTTCTGAGCAATGTTTTACAATCTGTAAATGAGTATTGTAATATTTACCTACTTCCTAAGAGTGTTATGAAGCCCACTCGAATGTCTGTAAATGCTAAGAGTAAAGTATTAGAGATATACTGTCACTTTATTCTTATTATTTAACATTTATATTGCAGTAACACTTAGAGGCCAAAGAGGTTGGGGCTCCATTGTACTACTTAAAAACTTGGTCAGTTTCTGAAATATGATCAGTTTCAAAACAAGTTACCTTTCAATTACCAAACCTGTCCCTGCGTATCCCATTAATTTTTGATGGTTTTAATATGTTCCTATTTTTACAAATGTTTTCCTCCCCATTGCTATTCTAAAAACCCACACAAACAAAAGGAGAAACAAACTATCCAAAACATGCATTTGACAGCACTATCTCATCCCCCAAAATAAGTGGTTATTTGTAATTGCAGTTTAAGTTGGTATCCTCTTAAGTTTTGTAGTGGCAGAGCTGGGAATAGACTAAAGATCAGCCTTGCAACACTGTACTTGTTACATTAATTTATGTGGTCTCCAGGGTCTCACAGCCACTCTGGAAAATTCTGAAAGTGCTTGTAATGTTTGCTGGACTTTAAAAGTTTAAATTACACTAAAGTGCTCCCAATATTCAAAGTCAATAGAGATGGAGCAGAAAAAAGGCCAAACAAAGTCTACTGTTCATATACGTCCTTATATTCTAGACAACAGATCAAGCACCAAAACTTAAAAATATCCTACTTTTTTTGTATGTGAAAACGCTTTCAATGACCATAACTTTAAAAATGACTGAACCGATTTCCTTCAAACTTGGTTTGTTCCTTAGACCTCCGTAACAGCCACATCTTGGAGGAAACTGATTCAGTCACTGTTGAATTACATATGTGCAAAATCTCTGCTCAGAACATGCAGGAAAAATATTTATTTTACACTGCAGAACTAATAAATATCTGAATGAATTCTGCTGAAAATTTCCAAAACACTTCCTTCCAGGTAAAGATCAAGTACAGAGAATTTTTCAGTCCACAATTAATTGGTTTGAGAAAGTTATAAGCAACTTAGAGTAGGGGGTATAAAGAAAGTTGCATTTCAACCTTAACTATAGTCATTGATACCACTCTCACTACAGTAAAATGTTTGAAAAAAATATAGATTCTATCTAAAGTTCTAATAAATGAATAATAATAATGAATAATAAATGATGCACTAAAAAAGTTGAGATGTATCTGACTAGTATAATTTATTTTGGAAGAGGAAAAAAAAAAGACAGTGTGACACCCAAAATCAAATTATGCCAACTATATGGAAAAGTTGCTAGATCATAGAAGTCACAAGAATCTGGTTGTCATCATAAATTTGGAAACAACAAAAGATAATATCCTTTGCAGGAAGTCACAGGGATTTTTTTTTTAACTTTTGAGTATAGTAAACATTTCAGAGGTAAAGGACTAGTTTAAACAAAGAATATTTATAGAGAATTAAAAGGTGATTTGGGTAATTTCTTTTCACATTTTAATGTAACCAACCCTGATCTCAGCATTAGAAAAGTTGGATTTCATCTGCTATTTTCATTTTGTTTATAAACAAGAAAGAGCTGGCAAAAACTATTTATATAATGCAAATCAGAATGCTGAAAAAAGAGGGTATTTGTATGTTAAAAGGGTATATTGGTTAGTGGTACTGAAAAAACCAAAATATACTTTAAAATTGTTTGAAAACTGGAGAGTTTGTTGGTGGAATTGGTGGAGATGTACAACAGTATATATTTTGAACTGGACTAATTGCCTAACCTACACCAATTATTTTCATAGAAGTATTCTACTGCATGTTCATCTGTGCACTATTTAAAAATTTAACCTTCAGCCTCCTGCTGCACTGAATTTATCAGTTATTTACAGAGATATGTTTATTGACAACAGTAGATTTCATCTATATTTTTAATTAAGCAAGAGCAAATATTAGACTTTTGCATCACTAAATGGATCAGGCAGGAATTGCAGTCTGACTACAAGAGAAAATGTTATTTACACACAACTATATCAATAAATAAATTAAAAAAGGTAATTTACTGAGATTTTGGTCATAGATGTTCAAAAACTTGCTGATGGACTCCATTGTAGATGATAACATCCTGTTTACTGTTACCTCTGCACACATTTCTAAAGCACCCACCAAAGTAACAACCAAGAAGGGCTGAATATGAGTATTTCTGCATCCACCTATGTGAAAAAGGGGACAATGAGGGACATGCTTTACCCTATTCATGTTGAGATAGTATTATAGTGGCTAAATTAAAAACAAATAAATAACTCAGATCCCTGTCTACTGGAAATGGGGTGGTCATGGGAAGGAAAAATATGAAAACCCAAGACTAGGACTCCTAGGCACTACAGTAATATAAGTAATACTAATAAATAGAATGACACGGCAATTTCTATGAGACACCAATACTGACAGATAGTTCATATACACCAGTTTATTATAAGATTCAAAACAGCTTCAGCTTCCTCCAAGCCCACATTTGTCAAGTAATCCTTCTTTCAATTATTTTGGAAAACCAAACTACATTAAACAAGTTACACATTACATATGTAACTATTACTGGCACAACGATCAATAGGTGGCCTACCAAACTAAGAACCACCCATTCACTTTTCCATCATTAAAAAAATGTTGTGGCATAAGGAGTGGGCTCTAACCTGAAATGGGTTCAAGCCCACATTTTGTTTTTTTTTAAAGTTATTTATATAGATATACATAAGTACTTACACCTTGAACATTAGTGTGTGCGCGCCTGTGTGCATAATCCATTGAAAACCAGTTTCTTAGATAACCGCACATAAAACATGCCTTGTACATAGTCCAATTGCATTTACTATTTCTATAGCATTACTCCAAAAAGCTTATATAGCACATGACATGCAACGATTCCATACCAGAATAGACGCAGAGTGGTAACCTTTCTTTTGTGTGTGTGTGTGTGTGTGTGTGTGTGTGTGTGTGTGTGTGTGTGTGTAAAAATGTGTTTAGATTAAGAATAGTTATCTTGTAATTCAAATACAATACACGGTCCTTCTAATTACATATGTTCTCATAAGGGATTAAAATGCATTTTAAAAGCTTTAATTTTTCAGTTTCTGTGTAACAGGCCACACGTTTTCAAGGGTGGGAGGAAAAGATTAAAGTATCATTGCCAAACAGCCACTGTTTCCACTCTTCTTAGCCAACTTGAAAACTGTCACAAAATTCAACAGCCCAAGCAGAAAAATCTATTCAGCTGCTCTATTGCAGGATGACTGATAAAAATAAAAAGTTTGATAGTTTACTTTCACATTTTTTTTTAAATTACTTGCTCTGGACAAATGGAATTTTGCAGAATTTTTTAGTTTACAGTTAAATTCTTACTCAAAGCATTCTTTATTGAACCTACTCCTGGCACCTTCAAAGCTGTAAGAAGTTAATCTTCAAAACAAATTAATACTTTTTAGCACTGCACAGATGTGTTATAATATGGAAAAGTTTTACAAAACAGGCACAGAACAGGTGTGCGCCAATTCAATACATGTGCTGTGGAAAAGCTCAGTGTCTACATCTGAATCCAGATTTTCTAATTAAAAAACTGTAAAAGCTTTGCTGGCAAAGCAAATTTCATAGATTTCTGGGGATTTAAAATTGAAAAATGTTTATTTGGAGGGGTGAACAAGTCAATTAGTAGCACTGTAATCGGACCCCAGCATGGTACCAAAAATGTATTACACTAAAGACAGAGCTTCAAGTTCTTAAACCACCTGGGGACAGAGCATCTCCCAGACATCACAACATGTAACTTGATGACATGACAGCTACTTGAGTTCTTGGAGGCTTTCATTCAGTATCTCAACTGTTAGGATTGTTAAAATTTCTTAATAGAGCTCCATATATGCTGGGGCTTCTTACCCTATGATTTTCCAAGTTAAGGTTTAAATGAATCTTTGTCCTTGAAAGGAAAACTTACTGCTAGCATAGAATTCTTCCTGCTTAATACATAGAACAGGTTTAGTCTATACTGTTCTAAAAACATGTTGTCCACTAATCCTTAATTTACTCTCTCGTGAATGAAGCAATGGTGCGTGAGTAGGGGCATTTCTCAATGAAACCACTTAAATGATAAAATGAGGGTGAAGTTATTTTACAACATATGACTGACACTTCACAAGAAGTAGAACACACTAGCTGGCCTCAGGAGCTCATATTCTAAGTTAGAGGTAACATAAGAGTTACTACAACAGATGATGGGGAGAGGAAGAACAAGAATTCCAAAAAAGGGATGTTATGTAGGGCTCATTAGATCCAAGATTTTTCTCCTTATATTTGTTTTCATTATTTGGGAGAACAGGAACAAGAGTATATATAAGCAGAGGAAGGGCTAGTCCTAACAGGAAAAACTTCGTTTTGAGGCAGAAATTAAAGGAAAAGTTGGTTCACAGCTAGGAAGGTTGTTCCAGACACAGAAAGAAGCCCAAAAGAAGGCACAAGGGTAACAGGATACAGGGATAGGCCAAAGGTGGCATCAAGGAGAGGTATTTCCTGCAAAAGCTAATACTACCTTTACATTGCAGTAGCAGCCTTATAATTCGGCAGGTATGTGGAGGGGCAAGGATTCTGGCCTGCTCAATGCCATTTGCTTAGGATGGCTGCAGGGACCAGATTTGGACCTTAATGTAGAACACATTTTTTGACTGATATCATCACTTTAAAAAGAGTATATTCCAGATGTTCATGGCTTAGTAACCATCCCCCAAAGAACTGTGTGTAGTCTATTACTGAAGGAAAAAAATGCTCTAACTTCAAGTCATCGCTGCAAATCTTCTAACAGTGTAAATATTGTGGCACTGATAACTGATTGAACACCTGCATAGTAGTAAAACATGAAAGCAGGTAGCCATTGAGAGACTTGGGTAATACAAGTATGATTCCACATTCCATTTTACCTTAGATTAAAAAAAATCAAATATATAAGAATTAGTTAAGACTCAGTACAAATGAGGAAAAAAGGCCCACCAAAGTAAAATCTTCTGCCTTTTTTTCTGGTTTGAAAAGTAGATGAACAAAGAACCTATAATGGAAGAACAATGTATGGATAGATAACAACTGTTTAAGTTCCTTGGGTTTAAGCGAACATTTGCCCTTGTTGGCGTTAGCTTGACATTAAAGTTTATCCCCTTCACTTCTTTCCAGAGTGGTATTAAGAATGCAAAGTTGGTACTGATCATATTTAGATGGACAGTCAACTTGAAATCTAGTAAATTTAAAAGTTAGTTAAAAGTAGTTAAGTTATATCTCTGCTCCTCTTGTCAATTTTATGGTTGACAAATCATATTTCCTTATTTTTTAAAAAAGGGTTTTTTCCCTGCTTTTGTAGTTTAAAAAGATCCATACAGGATTAATGAATTTAATATGCAGGGATTAACACAACTGGATTACATGCATTTGATAGCACTATCTTTAAAGTGAAATTATTTTATAATTTCTCTTCTTTAACTTCTTTCAGTTATTGTGCTCTTACAGGTTATCTAATGAAGGGGTCTAAATTAGCTACTATCACTGAGGAAAGAGATCTTGGTGCCATCATGGACAGCTTTCGAAAACATCTGTTCAATATATGGCGGAAGTAAAAAAAAATGCAAAAAACTAATAGAATGTTAGGAACCATTAGGAAACGGATAGATAATAAAACAGAAAATATCATGTCACTATATAAATCCATGATGTGCCCACATCTTGAATACTGTGTGCAGTTCGTCACCCCATCTCAAAAAAGATGTATTAGAATTTGAAAAGGTGTGAAGAAGGGAAACAAAAATGATTGGAGCATGGAACAGTTTCCATACACAAGGAGAGGTTAAAAAGACTTGGACTGTTCAGCTTAGAAAAGAGAAAACTAACGGGGGATATGATAGAGGTAATTAAAATCATGATTGGTGTGCAGAAAGTGAATGGGGAAGTACTATTTTTGCCTTCACATAACGAAGAAACTATTAAATTAATAGGCAGCAGGTTTAAAACAAACAGCACTTTATACAATGCACAATACAATGGGGAGACTTGTTCCCATGGGATGTCATGAAGGCTAAAAGTACAACTGGGTTCAAAAAAGAATTCATGGAGGATCAATCCATCAATGGCTATTAGCCAAGATGGCCAAAGATGCAAACACATGCCTTGAGTATCCCTAAAACTTCTGACTGCCAGAAACAAGGACTGTATGATGGGACAGATTATTAGATATTGCCCTTTTATGTTCATTCCCTCTGAAGCATCTGGCACTGGTCACTGTTGGAAGATAGGATACTGAATTAGATGGACAATGGCAAATTTTCTACACCCGCTTCTCTCAATTAAGCGTTTGAAAAAATCTCCACCCCAGTTCCCAGAATCCTCCAAGGAAACCTCACCAAAACCAAGCAGTGTCTTAATATTCTGAAATTTCTAAAAAGTATAAAATACACAGAAGGAAGACAACCAACTTTCAGGTATTCTTTATCTGATGCAACAAAGATAACCTGTAAAGTCGGAGTTGTAATCTTTAAGAGCAGTGAGAAGAAGGAAAAGATAAAAGATCCATAGAGAACAAGAGGGGGGTTAGGAGAGAATAAAGTATAGGATAGTGCAGAGCTGTGAAGGGGGAAAAATTGAACTTGTTCTGGAATCCAGTGAAAGAACAGGGGATGGAGAAGGAGGAAATGAAGATATAGTTAGAGCAGGGCTCGACAAACCCTGGGTGCCAGGTCGCCTAGGAATTTAATTCTGGTGCCTAGTATTTTTCCCAGTGAAGGACTGGGTCCCGGGGGGAGCGGTTGCCATGCTCCGACCAGGGCGCCACTGCATCCATGTGGCGGGACCAGGAGGGGAGAGCAGCTGCTGCGCTCCGGCCAGGGCATCCTGCCACTGGGCCCACGTTGTTTGGCTCCTTAATTTTTGGGCTGGCTCCTAGCTACAAAGCAAATTTGTTGAGCCTTGGGTTAGAGCTATCAAAGAGGAAGGTTTTAATAGTAGAATTTTGGATAAACGTGGAGAGAGGTAAGAAGCAAGTTGTGGGAGGTCAGACAGAAGTTAGTTACAACAGTAGAGACATGAATAAATATTTTAATAACAGGGATGAAAGGGAAGTTGCCTCAGAGGAAGTCTGTCAGCCTAGATGTCGGGCAGGTGTTAGAAGTAAAAGAGACATCAAGATTTTAGACACTGGTTGACAGAAAAATGGTGGTGCTGTCAAACAACAATAGAAATAAACACTTGAATGAAAAAGTTAATTGTTGGAGAACCTGAGCTGGAAGAAGCTGATAATCTAAGAGGAGATATCAGAAAAATGTAGCAATGCTGACTGGAGAAATAATGAAAAGTTAGGGGCACAAAAGTGTATTTAGAAATCAGCAGCACAGAAGTAATAGCTGTATCTATGGGACTGACTGAGAGCGTGCAGAAAGAAGCTATGGAGACAGATGATAAGGAATCAAGGATAAAACCATATAGACTCAAAGTAACACTGAAGAATTCCCTAAGTATTACTCAGAAGGTAAGCAGAAGAATCAAAAGTGTTAAAGAAATTCAGCAGCAAGTGCAAAAGAAGGAGCAACTGACTATCAAGAGATAGTCCAAGTACAATTTATTAAACTACAGTATCACAGCACATGTAATTTTCCAACCTATGGAAGGAAGAGAATACATGCTCATCTGCTCCCAGAATCATAAATAGGTGTGTGTGTGAGGAGTACAAGCCAAATCTCACCTTTAAATTTACATCAGAATGGCTAAACAGTTTTGCTAGCCTCTTATGGCCTCACAGTCTAAATTCCAATTTCCTGGATTTTATAGTGTCCACAAGTTTATTGTTCTAACAGGAAAGCCTCTGAGATTATACACTTGTGCACACCTAAATCAGTAAGTGACATATTGTGCATACACAGTACTTTTTCAGTAATTATCTTTATTTCTCTAGTTTTTCAGACTTGCAGACATTCCATTTAACTACATACATAAAGATTTTATGTCTTAAAAAGAAAGCAATTTGCATAACTCAAATATTTAAATAAAAGTCAAAGTTTTTTCATGCATGGAAACATTGTCCCCATTCCCTCCCCAAAATGCACTACCACCTCAAAACACATGAAATTTTACCTGCTTTTCTAAACAAAAGGCAAGAGTCTCATTTCTGGGACAAGTACAAGCATAAAAACTTTAAGCTCAGACTAATTTATTCCTGAAAGTTATCTGGGCCTAAAAAAAGGAGCTTCAAATAAAAACAGCATCTTAACTATATTATTGCTATACTAGTACTCTAGCTAGTGGCTTTAGAAAAGGTATATGAAGAGTATTCTTAAGTCTCATTATGTGAAAACTTATCCCTCTTTCATCCTTTTAAAATTAACCTTTATACATTTAAAGAGTTTCAGAGAACTGACACAACAGATAGAAACCCTCTTGAAAACAAAGAAAGCTCCCATCACATTTAGTTACATGTATCCTGGTAATAAGTATAAAGGAACAAGGCTGACCCGAGGTCAATGGCTATGTTTAATAGTGGCTGTGGTCTCTTGTACCAGGATAGAGAAAATGAGGAAGAAACAGGAAACTTAGGGAAGCGCTTGTTTGAGAAACCATGTCTGAGTGATTGAGGACCAGTGACAGGCTCTAAATGGAAGTGTCTAATCTGATGTACGTGTGTGAGGGAGCAATTCCAGAAAGGGATGGATACAGAAAGATGAGTTTACCCTAAGTTAATAAGGTGTTTATGAATAAATTACAGACCCTGAAACATTTTCAGTTAGGCTCTGAGACAAATGTCTGACAGCAAGGAAATTTACTTAAAACAAACTATGTTACAAATGTTGTTTTGGATGGAAAACTCGCAGACCAGTCTTATAAAAACAAGTTAAATTTACTAAGAATGGCTTAGTGCTTTGATTTTTAACAGACTGCATGTCTTTACATTAAGAAACTAAATATCATTAAAATAGAACCACTAATTTAATACGCACTTCGAATAGTCATAAAATAGAGGTCAAACAGAGGTGCAAATATTAGCAGATACTGGTAGTTATGTCTGTTCAATGCAATGTTGGGAACACCAGAACAGCAAGTCATATTTTAACAATAAAGGGAGCAGTTGCTTTCACCTATGTGAACAGTCAATCTAAATGATAACATATAAAATATGTTGGGAAGGACTGCAGTGAATAAATTCAGTTTTTGGCTGCTACAGTAGATCCCACTGTGTATCAATTCTTGGAAAAAGCCTAATTGCATCTTTTCAAGAGATAAGTAAAATTATATTAGAACAGGTTGCAGATAAAGTATGCCATGAGTTACCTTCATTGTTCTCATTTTGTATATTTCACGCTCAATTTAGACAGACACATGCTTTGTTTACTTTTTATTTTCAAGCACCAAATCTACTTGCCCACCTTTAGAAAACTGGGCAAGTAGAATGTTAGGTGACTAATTTACATGAGTAAATGACAGAACTGTTGAATTGTACAACTGGATTTCTCAGTATCATAACCAACTTGAAAGGATAAAAGCCTTTTATCTTTGGCTTGGCAGTTCTCACGGGCATTATTAAGTAATAATGCATAGAAGAATTAATAGCGCAATGGGGTATGTCCAAGATTGTTTGTGACACAGCAGATACAATAGATTGATGTTCACTAGTCTGTGTGAAGTGAATTGGTAGTCTCCGTTTACTTCCTAGAGAACTCATGACTACACTAGCATGTTGGCCAGAGACACCATTAACTGAACAAGGGAGACTCAGCCATCCTCATGCACAGAAGTGGCACCCAACCAAAAAATTAAAGCACAATGGGAGTGAACTATGGGATGCCTGCTCTGCCTCTGCTCTAGCCCCTGCCTGTTCTGTTTTATACATAAATGGAACATTCCAGTTTCCAATACTATGTTTAATGGACAATAGATTTACTTCTTAAAATAAAAAAGCAAAATTTCATTTATATAGTACTTTCCAGAACATAATAGCTCAGAAAAGTCCATTGTTGAAGTACATCAGGATTCCAGATTCAGCAAAGAAATTAAAATATTGGGATTTGTGTGTTAGGAAAGGTTTTTGACTAACAGTGGAAAACTGGTAAAGACAGATGTAAATCCTTAAAAAGTTAACATGGAGGTGAAAAGTAACTTGAAAGGGGACTATCTGAAGCTAAACTTAACAATTCAGAGGTTTCTAAATGTACAGTTTTTTGTGAATATGCATGATTAGAGAGTGATTTTCAGAGTTTAGTACTTACCTTAAAAAAAATTCCAAACCAGATACTATACACATCAAATAACTAAACTGTATTGTATAGAAACAGAGAAAAACTGAAATACTGCAAATTAAGTTCATCTCTAGAATAGTATACTTGAGCTGTGTGTTGCAGCTAAAGATCTGACCCTAAGTGCTGTACAGAAATGTACAATTATCACGTAAATACAATTCTAACAGAGATCTCACATGACGTAGTTTGTCCTATTTTCCTCCCTGTGTTTTTAAAGTGTGATTCTGGTCTGAGATGAGGCTTTGTGGGGTTACATAAGAGGTTTTGGGCATTGTCTCACTGACTTCCAGAGCAAATTTTTTCAGCTTATCTGTAAAACAATGTTTTGTTTTAGACTGCTAGCCTTCTGAACAACTTTGGATTCAAACTCTGATCTTTCCATCTCATGCAGCCTCACAAATAAGTGTTCGGTAGGCCAAATTAGGCCCTCAGGTACACCTATCCAAACCCCATAGTCTAAATCAAAGGTTGTCATGTGCAATCCCATTGCCTTTATTAAGGTCAGAACTAAGCAAACAATTCTGCTTATGGTGCTCAAGAATGAGCATAATTTAGCTTATTCTCTCTTAAATGTATTAATTCTGTAAAAAGTAGTAAAAATACATTTTTATCATTTAAGGCAACATATGCAACCCTGAACACGAGTAGATAGAGCTGTTGAATAAAGAGTGCCACTTCTTCAGTCACTTTCAGAGCAGAACAGCACTTTAATGGAAATGGTATTCACTGTTTTTATTTTGCATTATATTGCATAAATAAGTATAACTGTCATGGTTAGTGCCATAGCAGCTCTGGAGTAGTTCAGGTAACTTGAACTCCCTCTACTGGTTGGTTCAGCAAAACACCACATACACACTTTACATAAGGTGATTTTAAAAATGTATCTGCAATAGTCAAAAAAAAAAAAATAAAGTTCACCACCAAATTTTAAATAATTAAGGTTGATCAAACATTGATATACTTGGCAATATTCTTTTAAACAGCCACCAATAAGAGAAGAATTGTATTCCCTAATAATAATAATAAAGATATGGTCTTCTAATTATGTCACTGCACTTCTAATATATCACTGAATTACTAAGCTTTATAAACAACTTTTTAGAATTTCTAATTGAAGCAATACTGTTTTATTTGTTGAAAGCAGGTACTGATGAATTAATAATTATAGAAAGATATCTTAATGTCTGCAAGCAATTTAGCCATTCAGGTTCAATGTAATTTCAGAAAAATCTAAAAATAAGGTCTTGTGGTGCCGCACCACGGTAGCACTTAATGAAAACACAGCCTGTGCTAGGTACTCCACCCTCCCTGAGAGGCAATAGGTATGTCGATAGAAGCCCTCCTATCAACATACAGCTATCTACACTGGGGTATACTGGGCTGCACTGGGATTGGTATAACTACATCGCTCAGCATTGTAGATCACTCAGTGGTGAAGAATTTCCACATCCCTGCATGATGTAGTTATACCAACAGAAGCTGGTAGTGTAGATCAAGCCCAAAACACTGCTGTCCTTCAATACAGTACTTTATTCAGTGACTCTGTATAAGAAATGAAATACAGTTAAGTTAGTTAGTTAAGTTAGTGTTGACAGAACACTCTAGAATCTGATCTTAGGGGGACAATGTCAACTTAAAAAACTTAAAAAATATATATATACCAAACTTCTATATAAATTTTTTTTAAAACCTATTATTACAATTAATATGTAATATTAAAAATGAAAATCAGAGGCAAAAACTGGGAGAAAAAGTGGTGCTCTTGAAAGCACTCTATGTACTGCAGGCTTAGTCTATATAGTTTTTGTGCTGGTGTAACTATTTCAGCTAAAAGATATGATTTTTTTAAACCAAAATGGTTATACAAGTACAACCCCATATTGTGAATATAGTTATAACAGTATAAAGGTGCTTTATACCCATTATAGCTTATTTCCCTTCCTGTCTGAGAATAAGCTGTACCAGTATAAGCCCCTTTATGCAGGTATAACTGGATCCACACTCTGGGGTTTGTATTGTCTAATTATAATAGTACAAAAAGTGATACAGCTTGTGTGTGTATAGATAGACAAGCAGTGTTTCCTCTATATGTAGTCTCTCCTCCATTTGCACAGAACCCTCTCACAGCAACAAGAGATGGGAACAAATAAAAATTGACAAGTGATATGGTGGTTGTGGTACCTAAAATAAAACTCTTTTGTGTGTTTTAAATTAGATTTCAAATTGATGGTGTTACTTTGAGTTGCATAGTTCCTAACCTGCTTGAATTTGTCCTGTTTTAAATTTTCTGGTCATAAACTGAGTAAAGAAACTGAATGCTGAATGTTTCAGAGCAACTTGTGCAGAAAGTTTTCAGCAATTTAGTTAACATATTTTATTTTCACACAAGCAATTTCTTACCAGAAAACAATAACCAGAAAAAATCATATTAAAAATGTTAAAAGTGTACCAGAAAGAAATAGAAATCATTATCATGTGGACGTAATAAAAAAGGAGACATTTTAAAACAATTAGATAAATCAGTTCCTCTTTCACTTATCTGCAGGAGAAACTATTAACAATGCCACTAAAATCTAAATGTACCAGGGAGCTGCATACCTTACTCTACTTTATATTATTGAATCTATCAACCATACCAAGAAAATAAGTACCTGAATTTTGATCTTGGCAGGTCAAAAGCCTTTTGGGCTTCTATTCAAATATACTTTTAATTTTAAGTAAACACACATATATTCTGTTAAAGGCTGTTTCACTAGAAATTATTTAAATGTTTACATAAGAAATTAAGATTAAAAATAAAGTTGTTAAATAATTTGTAATGTCTTCTTCGACAAAAAAACATGACAGTCTTTCAGTAACAGCCTTTAAAAACACAGCTGCATAGTTAGGAAAGGTACAAAATAAACTAAATTTAAAAATTAGTCTTAATTCCTCAATCTCCTAAATGTTAACAACTGATGACTCTCCTACAGGAGAAAGTTTATTTCTCTTCTTGGGAATGTACACAGGTGTTAGTTCCTAATTATACAGGCTGGAAATAGAAACTAGGATAATTTCTATAATTAAAAAAGGAATGCAGGTAGTCTACGTGTCAAGGTCAGAGCTACTTCACTTCCTTCAAATTCATAGGATGAAGGAAGGGGCAATTCAATACTGAACACGCTCTCAGTTCTGTAATAATAATAATGATTTAAGCCATGAAAAAAATGAACACCACACTAATTCTTTCAAGTTTCCTTCATTCCTGTTTGATAAACCTAAGACCCTTTAAATAAAAATAAGTAAAACTTTGAATCTAACTTCCTTTAAAATTTTGGATACAGCATGAAAGGAGGAGGAAGACAAATTAAGTTAAAACTATTAAACAGCTATTGATATTTTAGAAAATTTGAATTCGACCACAGCCTGCTACAACCAAATTCACCTAAAATTCTTTGAACTTATTTTAAAAAAAATTCTGTAATTATTTTTGTTGCCCTGGTTTGGTTTTATAATACGAACATAAGGGATCTTTTTAACAGGGAATGGAAATCAGGACCCCTATGTACTGTTTTAACTTTGTCATTCATTCAAAGACCTTGGTAAAGCTACTTAACCTTCCAGGTAAAATGGGGATAATACCAACCTTTCTAAAACACTCTGAGATCGTCTGATGAAAGGCATAAGCCTCACTGACTATTAACCCTTAAGTTTATGTGCGCTCAACTAAGTCTGTTGGTAAACTGCCAGTAGTACAAAGGCTACACCTGTTATTAAAAAAAAATGGAGATCACAGCATTGTCATTTTTAATATGAAGCACAGCCAATGGTCCCAGAATGCCGTATTGCCAGGTCACTAGAATGCAGGGAGAATGCTGCATGCTGGGACTTATTGTCTGAGACGTCACCAGTAAACATTCTGATAGTTCATTTGAAGAGTACAAGTAGGAAAAAAAAAAAAGTGCTTTTGCACTTGCATCTGTAAGAATGTCCCTTGTGCATGCATGCAAGCATCTACCCCCCCCACTCCTCCCCATATCTTGGTAGTACTATAAACATCTGAACATCTGAGAAGTTGAAAGGATGTATTACTGTCCCTCTCCTTTCCCCCAGTTGTGAGTACGCATTTGGGGAGGGGAAGAAGGCTAGGAAGAAGATCTATGTGTGGTTGATGAAGAAGCGTTTACAGACAGGCTGGGATATTATACTCACCTGGAGGATGGTGAGCTGCGTCCTCCCTGTCTTGGCGCAGATACCTACCTTAACTGGCTGTAGGTGGCTGAGACGCTGTAGTGAGAGAGTGCATGGGGCAGTCAAAGCACCCCTCCCTGCAGGTGGGGCGGGGCCCGCTCCTGCCTCTCTGAGTGAGGGATACTTACCCATCGGGGATAGTATTCTTCTTTACCATGCTGAAAGCGGGAGCAGGTAGAGCAGGAGGCAACGGTGAAAGTGGGCACTGCAGCAAAGGAGAGAGAACCGCGCAGTTAACACGGTGCCAATCTCTTTCTCCATTAAGATGGGCCATCTCACAGGGCTGACCCTAAGTGCAAGCACAGCAAGCAGCCACTTGCGGCCCCACACTTGATGCCATCAAGTTCTGCAGCTTGCAGGCTGGCCCATTTTCCTCTGCTGCAGTAGGCCAGAAGGGGAAGACGGAAGCTCACCCCGCCGCCCCCCATCTTCCCCGACAAC
Organism: Emydura macquarii macquarii; assembly: GCF_026122565.2. Taxonomy (NCBI): domain Eukaryota; kingdom Metazoa; phylum Chordata; order Testudines; family Chelidae; genus Emydura; species Emydura macquarii. Next base: position 23,306,949 of record NW_027131527.1, read on the forward strand.
TGAACCAGAGAGAAAAGGCAACTGATCTCTCCCTCAATTCGACTCCAGCAGCAGGGCTGAAGGGGTTAGAAAGATCTTACTAGCAGATCTTTCCTCCCTCTGTAGCAGGATCTGCCCGCCCCTTGCGCTCTCAGGGCCTGATTCCTGCTCTCAATGACGGAAAGGACGATTAGCCCCGTAGCGAGGGAATAAGATTCCCCTGCCCGGCGCTAACCTAGCTGGGCCCGATCCTGCCAGGTGCTGAGCACCCTCAGCTCTCGCTGAGCTAGCGGCTCCAGGACGGCCCCAAAGACAGCCCGGTGCCGCCGCCGCTCCAAAAACGACTCTTTCGGTTGGCGCGAGGCCGCAAGCCCCAAGACGGCGCCCACCATCCCCTCTGGCCCCGGGAGCCCCCGGCAGCCCCACCCCCGCGGCCGGCTCCCAGAGAAGGGAGAGGGCGAGGCGAGCTGCGCCCAGACTCCGGGGGCTGCCGGGTGTCGGCGAAGCAGAGGGGCTCCGGGATGGGGCCGGGGCTCGGAGGGAAGCGCGGGGACAGGCCAGGCCTGCGGTCAGGTCTCCTTGGCGAGAGAGGCAGGGCTGGGAGCGCAAAGAGGGTGCGGTCGGGTCCCGGCGAGGCAGGGTGGGGGGCTGCGGCTGCAGGCGGCCCGTACCCTGAACGGATTTTCCTTGAAGAGAAAAGCGAGAGAGACAGAGACGACACAGAACCTTCCCGAAAGGGTCCGCACTGCGCAGGCTCAGCAGTCGCAACCGGCCGCCCGCGAGTGTTTCACATTGCGCATGCTCATCAGTTGCTGAGTAGGTCATGGGGATATCTTAGTGCGCATGCTCATCAGTTGCGGAGTAGGTCATGGAGATATCTTAGTGCGCATGCTCAACAGCTTGTGACGCGGCCGGTTTGTCCTAGGTAGGGGTAGGCTCGTAACGAGCGCTAGCGAGGCACGGGGTTATCGATGCGCATGCCGAGAGCCAGGACTGTCGCGGGAGGGCGGGAAATGTATCAATGCGCAGCCTCAGTAGCGGCTCCGGCTGGCGTAACTAAGTTCGCAATTGAGCGCGTCCGCTCTGCGATACGGGCCAGTAAACTTTCGGGAGCGCTCGCGAACTAGCGCAGGCTCCCGCTTCGCCCCGCGGTCGGGATTCTCTCCGCTGGGGGTGAGGGCTTTAGGGGCTTTTTAGACATGGGCCTTACGTTCCATGTCTTCCCCAATAGGAGCTGTGGCCCATGATCCCTTCTTCCCCTCAGGGGCACTACTGTTCCCGGCATGCAGTGCGGCATCTGCATGTGCTAGGACGGCGCCCCTCGTCCGTCCGTCCGTCCGTGGCGGGGGAGGGCTAGTAGCGGAGCTCTGCTGCGCTAGAGTCCCCCTCCCGGCTCTCGAGACAGCAGCGCACAGGCTCTTACTAGTCCGCTGTGCGCCCCCGAGCCTAGGCTCGCGGTGCCAGGGCTGAAGGGCTGCGACTCCCGCGCTCTGAGGTGAGGCGGGGCACCGGACACGCCCCTAGCCGCAGCGTGCTGCGTGCGCGCGTCAGGAGGCCGCAGCCGCGAGTAGTTTCAGAAGCCACCTTGAACAAGTCTTCGACACTCAAGTGTGACGGTACCTGCCATTTGCTCGCAGCCTGGTGCTGACTGAGTGGCTGACCAGGCTCCCTCGCGGGTGCTGTTTGTTTCATAACATTGCAGTTACTCTTAGCTGAGATCAGGCGAAGTTACCAGTATGAGAAGAAAGTGAGCGGGTCGGTTTCCCAAAGAAGTTGGGGTGTGAAGGTGATGAGAAAGCTGCTTGGATTCTGGGAGACTTAATGTGCGGGGAGAAAAAATAATCTAAAATCTGCCTAGAGCACGACTCCTCTTAGCGGGCCTCTGCCTATCTGAAAAACGTAGTTCCGTCTGTCTCCTACCCCAATGCTCCTCTTCTCTCCTGCTTCCGTCCCCCTTTATCTCAACCCCTATCACATGCAGGCTCCTCTTCTGCTGCCTGCAAGCTGCTGCCTCTTATCTCTCAGGAACACCTGGAGGGTTGGGTCATCTTGTTGATGAGAGAGGAGAAGCAGGCGTGAGGTAGAGGCAGGGACAGGACAGTTTCGCTACAGGTGAAGGGTAGCTCAGAGAAAAAAGGCTGCATATGCTGCTACATATTCGTGGCTGGGACACCAGTACCTGTGGATGATGTTTGAAAACCCTGGACTGTTAACAGCTGTGGCCTGGATGAATCAAGGGTGTGTTGGCCACATATGATGAAGTCTTGTAAAGTGCCACTTTTGTTCAATTTTGATACGTTACCATTTTTGTGTTTTAACAATCTGCTTATTTTCATTGTACATGTTTTTGTTTGAGAATTCATCTCTTTTAACTTTAAGAATTGGTTTTTCATCCCATAAATATTAGATGTATCATGCATAGTCCTGTTCCTCTTTCTGAGGAGAAGGCCACAACTACACTTTTAATTATGTTCTTTGTGCCAGGGCTACTAATTAAGATGCAGGGGCTCTTCCAATGGTAAAAGAAAGTTTGCACAAAATTGTGAGTTGTTTATGGCCACTAAACTTTAGATTAGTAAAATTATTCTTGCAATAAGTATGATTTGGCAGGGGAAAATGATGCAGGATGCTTTTAGGACCATGACTATTTCTGTCCTTTGATTATTTATTTATGCAATGAACCAGTTTGTGTGCACAGTTGCTGTACTTGTACATGCGGATGAGGCAGACAATGTATATCTGTTATTCCTGGGGGAATGCGCTTGCGCAGATTTCATGGCCCCTGCAGATTTCTTTGCTTCCCTGCAGAAAAATGTCTTTGTGACAGGGAAGCAAAGGGCCCAGCAGCACGTGTGTGTCATTTTGGGCAATTGGAGCAGCTGGTGGAAACATAAATCACTGTGGGGTGGGGAGCTGGCTGGTGACTCCTAATCTGTGCCGTGCTCAGCTGCTAGTCCTGGCTGTTCTTGGGGTGAGGCAGGATAGGGCCTCCTCTTCCCCTGCAAGGAGGGGCTGGGTCAGACCCATCCCCAGAAACCTCCCCTGGCTGCAGGAAGCTCCACATCCCCCCCAGCTTCCTGCCCCCATTGCTCCTTAGCCGCAGAGTCATGGGTACTATACAGGGAGCTGCTCGCCTGTCTGCCCAGCCCTAGTGCATCTGGACCCCCCCCATACTGATACCCCCCTATCAAGCCTCACCCCCCTGTACCTAGAACCCCTGCACTCAAACCTCCACCTCACTGAGCCCTATCCTCTGCATCTGGAGCCCCCCTTGCACCCAGACCCTCCTGCTGAAACCCACCCCCGTGCACTCTGACCCCACCCGGCTGAGTCCTATTCCCTGCACCCAGACCCTTTGCTGAGCCCCACCCCGCCTGCATCTGGACCCCTGACCTCTTCACCTAGAGCATCCCCCGCTAAAGCTCCTGCACACAAATCCCCACTCCCCTTGCACCTGGACCATACCAACGAGTCCCCTGACCCCCATCCCACTGAGCCCTAGCCATCTGCACCCAGACTCCCACCCCACCAAGTGCCAGTCCTCAGCACCCAGACCCTCCCATCCCCCCCGAGACCCACCTGCCAAACCCCATCCCTCCACATCCAGACCCCCTTTGCTGAGCCCCAACCACCTTCACCTTGATCATCCTGCAGAATTCCATTTCTCCTGCACCCAGAACCCCCCAACGAACCCTTGTGCAACCAGATTCCCCTGCACCCGAACCCCCACCAAGCCAATCCCACCCAGATTGCCCCACACGTGGATCTCCCCATACTAAGCCCCTCCACACTTGGAACCTGCCAGGCTGAGCCTGCTTACCCTCCATCTAGATCGGGGCCATGGCTGGGTATGCACGTGAGACTTCGTTCCTCTTGCTTGCTATCTTGGTGCACCTGGTGTGGAGGGGCGGGGCCCTGATGTGTTTCTGTGGCAGATCCAGCCATTGCACTGTTCCAGAGTCAGGTGCAGCTTCACCGCTGAGTCTGTGTCCCAGGGGGTGCTGCAGTGTGATCTCCCACCTCCGTGCAGCCAGTGGCCTGTGCTCCCCACTACCATGCAGGAGCCTCCACATTTATTTATTGACAAATAAAATGTGCAGAATTTTAAAATATTGTGTGCAGAATTTTTATTTTATTTTGATGCAGAATTCCCTCAGCAGTAATCTGTCTTTGAAAATTATTAGCCTTCATTAGGCTAAAAATAAGCATTCCACAGGAGGCAGTTCACACCTCTTTTACACCTGCTCTCTCAGCATTACATTGCTTCAGATTCTGTTTATCTATGCAACCATAAGGACGTAAGTATTCTTTCTTTGTTTCCATTCAGCAGAATCAGAATGTGTGTTGAAGTGAGGGGTGTGTGTAGCTGCACCTAGCTAATGATATTTGACTCTTATTGTAGTAACACTTGTGGACTATACCTCTCTGGTTGAGAGAGGATAGAATCAACAATATAGTAATGGTAGTAATCCCTGGAATTTATTGCTTCCTGTTCATGTTGTCTGAGGAACTAAAAATATGTTGATTTCTGCTTCTCCTTGTCTCAGTTTTATTGGCTTTTGCATACCATGCCAATTTCCAAAATAGGGTTATATGTCTCAAACAGTGTATGTACAAGTGTTTGGTGTGAAAGATGAATAGTAAAAGCACCATGTTTTGTACAGAAGAAAGAACATAAGAATGGCCATACTACGTCAGATCAGTAGTCCATCTAGCCACTATCCTGTCTTCCAGCAGTGGCCAATGCTAGGTGTTTCAGAGGGAATGAACAGAACAGGCAATCATTAAGTGATCATCCTGTTATTCACTCCCAGCTTCTGGCAAAAACCAAAAGAACCAGAAAAAAAGAAAGTTGTAATAGGATAAAATAAATGGCAAAATGTACATCTGTTCAGATATTTTTCCATTCTTGGAATAGTGAATAATTTTGCTTCTGAAAAATCTATTTTTCCATAGTATACATTTCGATTGGCAATTTCTAGTTAATAGAAATTGTCATTCTCCCATAGTTTATCTCGTAGTCTAAGTGCAATTAATTAGAAATTAAAAGATGCAGTTCTAAGCTTATTTTGGTTGATTGTGTCCTTGGGGAGGAGAGAGGGTTTAATTAAAACAACAAGAAAGTGGAGTATTACCTAGGTAGGAAAAATAAAAAGGTTATCGAAAACCAACAATAGACTCTGGATGGGACATGTAAGATTTGTATTATATTCACTCAGAAATGAACTAGATAATTGTATTTAAATGATAAAATTCATTTTTATTCTGTTGAAAGAGAGGAACTGTTCAATACTATATAAAATAATAAAGCCATATATGAGCGTCATGTCTAGAACACTACATTAGTTATGACCATGTTAGGGGATCCAGTTATTACACAGCTCCATTTTGTAGTATAAATACGACTTAGCAAGCCATCATTTCAGATCTTGCAGGTGATTTCTTTTGATCTGTCGAAGACGAGAGCACAAGTATAAATTTATGTATAAAAACAGATAATGTGATGGGGGGAGAGGGTCCTAAAGTTTGGAATCCATTTGGTTTAGTGTAATTCTGGTATGTTCATTTGTTGTAATTTTCAGGTTAGTAACCTGATCATTTGGAAACCCATGTCATAGAGTTAGAGTTTAAGACCAGAAGAGACGACCAGATCATCTAATCTGAGCTCCTGTATAGCGATCTATAAACCAATTGTCTTAAAAATCCACACAGTGATGAAATACTGGATGTTCAGCCTCGTTGACTGGTGTGGAAATGTGGCCATCTGCACAACCACCACATTGTTATTCCATATTGTTTACTGTTGACTATTTGAACTCAGGTTCTAAACAGATTTTAGTGTTTGTTTATATATTGTAGTATGATAATATAATACACCTGTTAAATATCAAAATAGAAATACTCTAATGTTTTAATAAAATGCTTGCTATTAAATTATGTAACTGGAATTTAATCTGAATTTATTGTGATGGCTAGCATTAGAAAAACATGAACCACAATGTACTGTGATTGTGAAGTAGAGGTATAACTAACTTTAAAATACGTAAGAATTTGGTGCATCATGTCTCTCGATGAAATTCTTTAAAATTTTAGTCATTGGAAATATAGTCTCTCTGTTTTTCTAGCTCTGCATTTTTAAGAATTTAAAATATTTTTCTCTTTCGTCTTATTTCTTCATTCTTAAACTGTTTAAATTATATGATTAAATAGATTTTAAAAAGCTGTATGACCATTGCTTTTGTGAGCCCACTGAATTGAAGAGAAGTTAAATATTTTAATTTTGGGCAGTGTAACTTGTAATTATCTGATAGTTGATAGTATTAGTAGTATCAAACACTGAAATGACAGTGTTTTACAGTTTACTTGCTATCTTGTGTGTTTTAGTTCGGACGCTTCAGAATTAATGGACCCTGATCAAAAAGAAGAAGAAATGTCAACAGATAAAACAACTAAGGGAAGTTGTGTTAGTTGAAAAATAAAAGTTTTATGTTCCTTTCCAGACAAAATGCAGATGACTGGATTCAGCATTCTTAATTCATGCTGGCCTAAGATAAATACTGATGTTAATCATGATAATCGAGAATAGAAATCTACTTATAAAAAACCTTGAGGATCTGTGAATTTTCTGTTCTGCACAGAATTCTATAACTTTTTTGTGGGGGAAGGAGGGAATATGTACAAGATTTGCTGAGAATCAGTAACAACAGGAGTGGGAAGTCATTGAGTAACGAAAACTCTGTACTTTAGAGTTGAGATTCTTAGCTGCTAACAAACAAAGTCTGTGATGTAAAGAATCGTCAATGTCCTGAGGCTATCAAAAATAATTTAGTTAGAGGCAAGATCATCTTAACCAGTAACAAGCAATTCAGTCTGTGTTCACACAGCAGATTTTCTCCTTTTACAACCATGTTTGCGAGTCTGCTCTTATGTGGTACCTAACCATGTTTGTACAGAACATTCTGAGAAAATCTGGGCAATTTATTCCATTGTGTTTCATAAGGGGATATGGTGCCCTGAGGATGTGCATAAAAAGAGTCATCAGCATCATGTGGTCCCATGTGTCATGGGGTACCCTTTGCAAGAAAGAGTTGGGAGGAAGGAGGTTTGGCCAAACAAGTACAGTTAGGCGGTCATATCTATACTGCATGTGCGCGCACAACATGCAGTGCTGAACTGGCTGTTGGATGAGCCCCTGGCAAAGGTGAAATGCAGTTATTGATGTTAATAGACTTTCAACCATGTGATGTGTGAACCCAAATCATGTTTGAGCTAGCCATACCAATTTTACCAAAGTTACTAATCTAGTTAAAAATTCTTTTTTTTTCTTTGTCCTTTTTCTCTTATTCTGTTTGATATTTATTGCCCACTGTTGATTCTCTGTCCACTTCTCCCGAATAGATTCCTCTCACTTGTTGCCTCCTTGATTGTTGCCGCTCCTTGGTTATCTTGTTTCTTTCCTTACATTGATTGCTTTTCTTTCTTGCCCTGCTTTCTCTTCCTTCACCTATTTGCTTCTGTTAGGTATTCCCATTGGCTTTCTCTCCTCAGCAACTTATTCCCTTCTTTCTTCCCCATATTCTGCCTCTTTCTTCTCCTTTTTTTTTTATCAGGATCATAGCCTCATTATGCAGGTGAAGCACAAACAGAGAGAAAGACATAGCCCATCGCAAAGAACTTATAGCAAAATGCAACAAGTGGATGTAACATATGGAGGAAATAGGGAATGGAGGATAATACCTGATAACATTTGGTTTCATAGATTGGCTATGTGGACTACTGATGGTTTCAAGTGTATATCTAAAAATTGTAGGATATAAACAAAAATGATAAATGTCAGCAGTTCCTATTGGATACCTACCTGTTCTCTGCTCTGCTTCTCTGTTTCCTTCTCTCCTTCCATTGCTGTGCTGTCTGTGCCAGCAGCATATGGTACAAGAAGTGGTGGTAGCAGAAGACCTTTGAGTGTTACCATTTGAGTATCCAGCCCTTGAGGTAGCATAAAATGACTCTTTTTGTGGTATCCTGTGTGTAACTATTTAAGGCCACAGAATGGTAGAACCCAGATTAGAACTTGGATTCTTTACAGGTTTGTAAAAGTTAGCATTAAGAAAGGTAATGCAGACTCTGCAGGGTGTTTTATGGGCCTTCTGACTTCAATGCAATACATGCAATAAAGCACTTGGCTGCAGTAATTATTAAAAATAGTTATATGCTATCCTTTTCAGTTATAGAGGAGAGAAAGAGAAAAAATCCAAGGGGATTTCAGAAAAAAAAATCATAATTAAAATTTAATCCTAAATACTTTTAGTTGATAGAAATTTAGGGACCATGGGCATTGCACTTTTCACCTGATTAGAGAGTTTGCTGTAGTCATGTAAGACATTTTTGTTTTCCAGGGATGATGAATTTTTTTTGCAGCTCTCGTAACACCTTACCTGTGAGGAAGAGGAGAATTTGGGTTTCCTACATGTCAATATAAAACACCAATATTAGGCCTCTCTTTGGACCAGCCTTTGAGAGAATCTTAAACTAATGAAGTTCTAACATTCCATTCTCCATCGTCTTTATATGGCAGATCCAGACCATGAGAATATATTCTTCCTCCTGGAAGACAGATGGGAATGGGCAGGACCGAAGATTTTGTCACACACCTAACCAGAGGCTCACTTGTTAAATGTGATAAACTGAACACTTGCAAAACAATTAAAAAGCAAAAGTTAAAAAAAAAATCTGCAAATTGCACACATTTAAACAGTTTTAAATAAAATAATTATTGGGTCCTCAACAGAACAGGAAGGGTGAGATATTTGGATAGGCATACCAAGGGACATAGAAAAAAAATTAATAAAGAAGACATTACCATTCTTTCCATATCGAGTCTCTCCATGTGCCAGTTCAGACGTTAGGAATTTCCACAGCAGTGCCCATCTTCAGATGAGACATAGATTAGATACCAAGGAAAAAAATGTGAGATTGATAGACCATGTGCAGGAGCTGCATATCAAACGTGGCATCCAAAAGCTGCCACACTTATGGGAGAAACCAATATTGGGAGTCAAAACAAAAACCCATCACTACTACAAAAAAAGCCCCCCCCCCACTGTCAAAGCAATTATCTGATTTTGTGTCTTTCAAGGTGTGCTGTTATGCACTATGGCAGCATGACAAATTGGTGCCTTGACTTTTAGTGTTTTATTTTTTTATTATTGAGATATATTTTACTACAAAGACATGCATCCTATAGATAAAATAATAATGTAGATAATAATAATGTAAGTTTTAAGATTCTATTTTTTAATTGTCCAGAGAGAGGAAGCTCAAGAAACAATTCTGAAGAAGATCTCTCTCAGAAGGGAAAGTGCTAGAAAAAAGGTAAATTAGTTAATGCAACTTTTTAATGTTCTATACTGCACTATCTCTTTATTATAACAGTTGTTCGAAAATACTTCATCTTGTAGAATCCAAGTATTTTGATGCCTTGAGCCTTGTATATAATGGTACATATATGCTGTTGTTGTGACCACCAGCTGTTGAATAGTGGTACAGATATTTTTTAGTAATACTCTTACCTAATGAATAAGGGTACGATTCTGTCATGGAGGTCAGGGCTAGAGCAGCTGCCGGAGGTCAGGGTGACCAAATGTCCTGATTTTATAGGGACAATCCTGATATTTGGGGCTTTGCCTTATATAGGTGCCTATTACCCCCCACCCACTGTCCCAATTTTTCACACTTATCTGGTCACCCTACTGGAGGTCAGCCCTCATCAGCGCTCTGACTTTTTGGTCACTCAGAGGATATTTTTAGTAAAAGTCAGGGATGGGTCGCGGGTTTTCTATGAGTTTTTGTTTATTGCTTGTGACATTGTCCTCTGGTCATGTGTCGTACAGCTCAAACAGTGACTGAAACTTATGGATAACAAAATCTGTTTTCTACGTCAGTAGTAATAATATTGAGCACTTACAGGCCCTCTTCCAAAATCTGTTGAAGTTAATGGAAAGACTCCCATTGGCTTCAGTGGGCTTTGGATCAGGTCCATATATTACTTTTCATCAGTATCTCTCAAAGGACTTTCTATAGGCCCAGGTCAGCTTATTGTCATCAGCCAACCAGCATTCCATATACAAACAGCCACAATTAACATTTTCCACTGGTGGGGACTGACTGCACTTTCAAAAAATGACCCATTCCTAAAGAGAATGATTGAAGAATCTACAATAAAGCTTTCCAGGTTGTCAAAACCACAGACATGTTTGTAGAGGGCAATGCCAGATAGTCTTTATTTTACTTCAGAACTGCTACAATGGCTAGTTTATAGTCATGGCCAGTTCCAGTTCCATAATTTCCAATGTGGTGTATTTCCAAACTGGATCATCTGCTTGTGCTGGAGTCTTTAATGACCACAAGAAGGGTTCAAAAGTTGTCTTCCACTAAAACCTGTAGGCTGATTTATCAGCAGTGTATTCATCTTCCCAAGACAAAGGTAGAACAAGTTGTTGGGGGTTTTCTAAGTTTGTTTCAGCAGATAGTAGCCAGAATGGTGCTCTCAGAATTGCCCTCTTAAAATAAAATCCATTGATTTAGAGTGAAACAACTATTGTAAAACTGGTTCTCATCATTTTCACACACATACACACACACACTTTAATCAATATTTCTTTGATAGCATATAATAACTTCATGTGTCATAGATTATATCTGAAATATTTTAAGCAAATATTTTGAGTTGCCTCTTCTTACCCTGTATCTTATTTTTTCAAGGGCATTCTTCATTCTTATCCTTCAGTGAGTGCTTTCCTTTGCATTGGATCTAAACCTAGTTTTGAAGCACATCATTTATAATATTTCAGTCACAAATATAGTTTTCATATGCTATTTTCTGAGGCTTTTCTCCCTAATTAGCTGTATTGTCTTTCAAATGATCATGGTGATTGAGACCAACCCAAATTTTCTTCTAAATGTAGACTTAAGACTCTTCTATAACCAATACATTTAATTTTCTATTTTTGAATCTGGAATCTTTCTCTCTTAATTAAACTAATGTTTTCCTGAAATCTTTTGTGCTATTAGTTCTTTACAGACCTGGGTCTCCAGGTGCTCCAATTTTTAAGCAGAGGAGAGCCTCTGGGGTCTGGAGTTTAAAAGTGTGAAATGTGCTTCCTAAACCAGATTTTGCGCAGTTATGATGGTGTAAATCTGTGATAATTCAACTTTCTTCAGATGAGCTATTCAGGATTTATGACAGTGTAACTGAAACAGAACCAAGTCATTTTCTGTAAAAAGAGGTACAACTTGCATGCAACAGTCTGAAGAAAGGTAGTTTAATATTCAGCCTGTATTTGGATTTTCCACAAAGGAGGTATTTCATCTTGGATGGATTAAAGAGTTCTTTGTATATAGTTAGCTAGAGTGTTGCTAAATATATTGTTGGATTAAAGCAGGTTTAAATATTAATTGGTGGGACGTGGTGTTAAACCAATGAAGTTTAATCGGTAACTTGAGAACATTTGGAACAAGAACAAGTTGAAAACAGCCTGCAGAGGAATAGCTTTATTATCTCTTATTTATAGTACAGTGTGATACTGTCTAACATTCCTTCCTGCTTTTAACATTGGAAAAAAGAGGTTGATTTGAATATGGCATTCTTTTTTCAGCAGCTTATTTGTTATTAACCTTTTTTCCTTTCCTGTATTTCAGTGTTGTTTCTATAAATCTAGATGTTTAAAATATGACACATGAATGTACTTATTATTTTACTTATTTATAGTATGTCTAGCACTATGAAATCTGGAACCATTACAGATTACCACAGGCATCAGTTTAAAAATGCAAAATTAAAGAAGCAGCAGCAAAAATGATGCTTAATATAGAACTATTTGGAAAGGCTTAGTTCAAAAGATGGACTTTTCACCATTCTCTGCAATTGAAGTGAGGCTTTGACAAACCACCTGATGGAGCAAATTCTCTGGTCAGGAACTCTGCACTCAGAATTGTCCGGCCTCTAGTCCTCATGAGTGCACAGGTATGGACTGTCAACAAAACCAGCCCAGTTAAAATTAACCATCCTGCTGTTGAATGGGGAGACTCAGTCCCAAGGTAGTAAGGCGCAAAATATATAGGGTTTTATAGATTAAATACCTCACGTGAATTACATTGGGAAGCAGATAGAAAGGTAGTTTAGTATACAGAGCACAAATGCAATGTGTTAATTTGTTCCCACTGCACTAATAATAATATAGGGCACTTCGGCAGCATTTCTTATTGAGCGAAGGCATTTTACAGAGGTTGGTAAAATCTATCATCATGTTACATAAAAAGAAGAAAATATGCCGAGGTCCTTTCCTCTTAACGTCTGAGAGGACACTAATTTTAACCAAGCCAGAGGACTGCTGCATTTTGCCTTAGCCCACTTTACAGGCCCTCCAGACAACTAGACTTATGTCATCAAACTTTAGAGGGTGAGATGGAATGTGTTAGAATGTTGGAAAGATAGCTGGTACCTGTCTGGTTCAGGGCTTTAAATGTTAAAACCAAAACCTCGAATTTAATGTGCATGCCAATAAGGAGCCAATGGAGACAGTAAATTTTCTTGTATACCTTAAATTACTGCCCTTCTGCATCAGCTATAGACTGTGTCAGTTTTTTAGGTGAAGTTGCTCAATAGTTCATTGCAGTGCTCAACCTCATTGTTACAATGGCATGCATTACCTATTGAATGTACAAAAGAAAGGAGTGCTGGCTGGCAACATTTGTGGAGGCTGTAATATTGCTCTAGCAGCTGTTTTTAAAAAAAAAATATTTTAATTGTTTAAATACTTCATAAAAATTGAAAGAAATCTACTAATAGTAAAACATGTTTAAATATAGTTTGACTGATAAAAACTAATTGCAAGGCTAATCAGATTTAACTCCGGTATTTCTTGTGCTAAATTCTGCTCTATCAGTGGAATTACAGTATAATGGATTTTTAGCAGTGTAAGTAATAGCAGAATTTGGCCCAATATATTTTTAATTTACTGTATCCTTTAAGGTCAGAAACATTGTATTTGGGAAATAAATATTTAGTCTATTAGATTAGTGGTTTTCAGCCTTTTTTCATTTGCAGGTCCCTAACATTTTCAAATGGAGGCGCAGACGCCTTTGGAAATCTTAGACATTGTCTGCAGACCCCCAGGAGTCCGTGGACCACAGATTGAAAACCACTATTAGACAATTACCGATAGCAAGTACTATAAAATATTACGCAGGCAGTGTAAAATGCAAGTTTAGAAAATATTAAATGTGGGATCTGCAGTTTAATTTTAAAACTTACTTTAAATCTTTCCTCCTGTAATTTGTTTTGAATAGTTTACTGAAGACAGAGAAAGTGTTAGTAAACACCAAACAGAAGAATTTGTAAATCAGAATCTCCAGGAAGGTAGCTCAATAAAAATACTTTTTTGCTCTTGATATTGTTTGGGGAAGATGCATTTGTTGACTGAGTTGGAACGATATTATACTTTTATTGGTCCAGATGGATAGCTATACTCACATTGAATAGTACCATATTCAATGGGACTTCTTATGGTATAAGGTATCATTCACCATGAGTAAGGGTATAACAATTTGGCTATTTGTGAATACGTACTTTTCTATATTTTTCAGGGTTGTCTGAAGGTGACTGCAAAATGTTGAGTGAGATTTTTAACAAAATGTAGTTGAAATATGTTGCAAATGTTTTCATCATAGGAGATACAACCTCCCCTCCAGCACAGATTTAAGTTTAAATTGAAATTAAGGCAGGGCTACATTTTTAAAATTAATATAGCATTCATCTAGTGTATGCTACAAAATGGTTTCAATTATTTTTTTATTACTTATTTCTTTTGATAATTTGGCCTAGAGTTTGAGACAGAAGCTAATTAATTAAAACAATTATATTTTATATATTAACTCTCCTGTGTTCACATACACCTTTTTTTTTTTTTTTTTTTTTTTTTTAAAGTCACCTTTTAAAATGAAATTTTTCTTTCCAAAGTTGAATTTATTTAGAAAGTTTGATCCCAGTTTCTCTAATTATTTGAGGTTGGCAAAGATGAAAAATATGCTTTTCCCATAAAAATATTAACCACATTTTGTCTGACAAGTTTGTGTCAAAAAAGCTGAATTTCAAAACTTGACACTATGTAAATAATTGTCACTTCCCTCTGAGGAGTAGTGCCTTTGTTAGGTTTGAATAAATGTTAGTTTTCCTATAACAAAGTATTACCTATTTGAAAATGGTATGCTATGCATGTATGGTCCAAATTTTAAATCTAGAGGTATGTGCTGTGGGCCAGATTCTGAAGTTGATTAGTCCAGTATAAACCACGAGTTAACCATGGAAACGGATGGAGTTACTTCTGATTTACACTAATCTTAGACCAGAACTTGGCCACTTCAGAGAGAATACTTCACATTAGGAAAGTATTCATTTTGATAAAGGTAGGACAACATTTTGCCCCTCCATTTACCTCTTAATCTATTACCTTCCACCAACTACCAAGCACTTCAGTTATTGTCTTCTCCTCTAGATAATGTATTTGTGAATGTGTGATGATTGGAATTATGATAATAAGGAACTATATACTAAAGTCCTACTGAGAAGGCTGGTTTTCATGGAACCCAGACAGAGAAGGCATGGCCTTGTTCATAGCAGTCAGTGCAAATCCATGCACTGAGCATAGGAGCCAGGAAGCAGCTGCTGAGTTTAAATTATTTGAACCTGTCTTATTTGAATGCATGGGGGCTAGACTGTTTCAGGGAGGTTTGGATGAATGATGTTTGTTCAGTATATTCAGTATAAAACTGTAAAGTTAACAGACATCAAATTTTCAAATTTGGCTCAAGAGGCCACATATTTTGCTTTTGTTCCTGTAGTTATACCTCAAACCACTATGTGTATGCATGAATGTGGTAGCCAGAAGTAAGGGTTTTGCTTGTCAATATTCTTTTTATGTAACTCTAGAAACCAATTTGAAAATTTGATCCTGGACGTCTGTTTTTTTCATACACCCAAGATTAAAAAAAAAAAAAAAAAAATCAATCCTACAAATTATACTTGTTACAAAATTCTAGTTTTGTCTTGGTGGATCTCTTTACATCTAGAAATCACTTACAGCTGATGATCACTATTTTAATTTGTATTGATAGCTAATACCCTTCATAAGAAGATCATTCTATTTGCTATAAATAACTATAATAGTAAATGGGCTATGCACTGCAGAATATACTTTTTTTTAAAAAGTAACATTTAGTACCACAAGAGGTGTGTTAAAAATTTGTGCTATGCTGTCTTTACACTAGATGGAGAACAACAAAAGATTGTAATTGAAGCATTACGCGGTAGAGTGAGAGAGAAACTGAAAACATATAAGGTAACTTATTTTTCTTGAACTTGTAATTTATTGTTTAACATAAACATGTAACAAGATACGTTTTTTATGTGTGTGAGAAAAGTTGAAAGTTTAGTCAATTTAGAAGACTTTTCTGCAGTGCCACAATGTTTGGAGCACTTAGGAAAGTCAAGTACAAAATCTGTAAAAGCCGCAAGTGAATTAAGTTCTTGACTTTCTGGGTGCTTTTTAGAACATAGTTATGTCAGTTGTTTCTGTAGAAAATAAGTATCTATCCCTCCTGTTTTAGATTGTACAAGAAGAAAAGTCCACAGACAAAAACCTCTCTGATACTAAAATGTATCAGAAAAACCTTGAAGCAAGGTCTGAGGTAATACATTTTGCAAATGTTGCAGATAGTAAACAAAATAAGCTATAATCATTATATTCAGTTCAATGCAAAAAACAATGGGTGGGCAATAATTAGGAAGTGATAGTAGGTGTTGAGATTCAAAAAGGTAAGACTTGATAACTATTAAAACACAAATAGTCAATATCATATATCAAAATATACAATCAAACTAGTAAGTTCTCAGGTAGCATTTTTCTTACTTTGCCTGTCTGTAAATTTTGATTATTATTGATGGAAATATTTGTTGTCAGTTTGTATGTGTGACAATGTGTATGTGTGATACAGTGATATCAACATCTTTCAAGATTTACAGATGAAAAAATCTAATCCTTCCAAGCCTACTAATGGGTGAAAAACTGGCCCCATTGAAGTAAATTGCAAAACTCATAGAGCTCAGTAGGGCCAAAAAAAGGGTAAAAAGTGATGGACAGGATAGGAATCACGGGGGAACACGGTCTTGCGTTAAATATAGTACTGTTATATGGCTGCCAGATTTCTCCTAAATAATAGCTAGAATGAGTGTAGATGCTGTTTGTGTACACACACCTAGTCAAGTGTGTGAGTAGATTCAAGCAGCTTTAAAGCTCTGCTAACCTTGGCTGTCTAAGTCTATTTTAAATCTTTGATTCATTTTTTCTTTGTTCCCCTTCCTCTGCTTTTTTATCTCTTTAAAAAACCAAGGAAGTTAAATACAAAAAACTGTTAATGCAATTTTCTGTCTTAGAAATATGTAGCTAAAGCACATTGTTTTCACAATGACTATTCTTACCTTCATCTCCTTAGATATGCCCTTTCTCCACCAAAACCACACACTTGATATTTTTTTAACTTGCACATTTGAAAGTAAGGAAGTGGGTACACATATGGCTTACAACCTACTGCTTCCTAGTGTGTAGCATTGTGCAGAGAACTTAGATGTACTTTTGCCCACAAATAGCCTTCACTTGAACATCTTTGCTGTGCACTGCACAAGGACTTGCTGAATCAAAGTAATAGTGCAATATTAATGTTACTTTAATACACTTTTTTTCATTTCACTTCCTTATCTTTAAAACATTAAAAAGGAGGGAAATAAAAATTTTAAAAAGATACAAAATAGACTTGCAAAGAGAAAACCAGAAGAGCTCTTATGTTCCTTGGACGAACGGATGTACAGGTAACTATATGTGTATGCACCTGTCCATTATATTTTCCCTGGAACACTCCCACACTAGCATCAACTTCCTAGACATCACAATCAGCTTCAACAATGAAACCCTCCAGACAACCATATACAAGAAACCCACGGATCACCATACCTACTTTCACAGATCCAGTAACTACTCAACACACTAAGAAATCTGTTCTGTACAGCCAGGGGCACAGATACCACAGAATATGCTCTGAGGAGAAAGTCCAGGATATAAATCTTAACACACTTAAAATGGCCTTCACCAAACAAGGGCACTCCTCCAGAGAAGTAGATTGCAACATCAATAGGCCACTCAAATACCCCGAAAGAACCTGTTTCAATACAGAAATAAAACCCGCTCTGACCACTCACCCTTAGTTTTCACCTATGAACCCATATGGGGTATCATCAAATAACTACAAGCCATACTCAATTAAAGAAATCTTTCCCCCACTTCTGGCCTTCAAACAACCTCCCCCAACCTCTCCAAGCTCATCACCAGATGCCCCTACAGACCAGAACACCCCAACTCAAAAGTGGCACCAGACCCTGCCAGAACAACAATGCCTGCAGACATATTTCCACTTCTTCAATGATCAACACTCGCCACTGCACACCTTTCAAGGAGCATGGATTCTACACATGCCTATCACAACATGTGATAACCTTATCCAGTGCACTAAATGCCTAAATAACGACTGTGAGTGAAACCAGACAATCACTACGCTCTCGAATGAAGTCTCACAGGAAAATGATAAAAGACAAAAACATCCGATGTGGGTGAATACTTTTCACAAAGCAGTCACTCTATATCTGACCTATCAGTCCTCATCCTCAAAGGAAGCCTGCACAGCACGTTCAAAATACAAGCCTAGGAGCACAAATTAATTATTCTGCTAGACATTAAACATTGTGGATTGAATAGACACTAGATTTCTGGCTTATTACAACAAAGGTGTTAATGGGCCACTCTGCTTTGAATGGTTCCTTACAATATATGCTAACTGCTTAAACTAAACAATCTGTTCCACCTTGCATTTTGCTGTGACACTGGGAATACCTTTCCCAGACCTGATGAAGAGCTTTGTATGGCTTGAAAGACTATCTCTCACCAACAGAAGTTGGTCCAATAAAAGATATTCTCTCACCCACTTTGAAGTGATGTAGCGAAGGGTTGCAGACAAAACTTGATGAGCAAGCATCTCAAACAGGTGATTAAGAGAAAGCAGAAAGCCTACAAGGAATGGAAGATGGGATGGATCAGCAAGGAAGACTACCTCCTGGAGGTCAGAAAGTGTAGGGATAAAGTGAGAACTGCCAAAAGCCAAGCAGAGTGAAGGAATTAAAACCAATAGTAGAAGATTCTATAGCCATATAAATAAGAAAATGAGGAAAGAAGCGGGGCCACTTGAGGATGAGGTGGAGATTAAAGATAATCTAGGCATGGCCCAACACCTGAACAAATACCTTGCCTCGGTTTTTAATAAGGCTATCGAAAAGCTTAATATAGTAGCAGGGTGGCTAATGGGAACAAGGATATGGAGATAGAAATTACCACATCCGAGGTGGAAGTCAAACTCAAACATCTTAATGGGACTAAATCGACGGGCCCAGATAATCTCCATCCAAGAATATTAAATGAACTGGCACATGAAATTGCAAGCCCAATAGCAAGGATTTTTAATTAATCTGTAAACATGGGGGTCATACTCTATAACTGGGGAATTGTTAATATAGTACCTATTTTTAAGAAAGTCGGGGGAAAGTGACCTGGGAAACTGCAAGCCTGTTCGTTTGACCTCAGTTGTATGCAAGGTTAGGGAACACATTTTGAAAGAGAAAGTAGTTAAGGACATAAAAGTTAATGGTAATTGGGATAATATACAACAGGGTTTTACGAAAGGTAGATCATGCCAGACCAACCTGATCTCCTTCTTTGAGAAGATAATTGATTTTTTTAGACAAAGGAAATGCAGTAGATGTAATCTACCTGGATTTTCAGTAATATTTGATACAGTTCCACATGGGAAATTATTAGTTAAATTAGAGAAGATGGAAATTAATATGAGAATTGAAAGATGGATAAGGAACTGGTTAAATGGGAGATTACAATGGGTCATACTGAAAGGTGAATTGTCAGGCTGGAGGGAGGTTACTAGTGTAGTTCCTTAGGGATCGGTCTTGGGACCAATCTTATTTAACATTTTTATTATTGACCTTGGCACAAAAAGTAGGAATGCGTTAATAAAGTCTGAGGATGACACAAAGGTATTGCTAATACAGAGGAGGACTGGACTATCGTACAAGAAGATCAGGATGATCTTGTAAACTGGAATAATAAAAATGGGATGAAATTTAATAGTGCAAAGTGCAAGATCATGCATTTAGGGTATGTTTATACTGTTGCTGCTGTCAGATTGACCTATCTGGATCGATTGAGCGGTCAGTGAAGACCCGCTCAATCGATCCAGAAATTGACACTGTTAATCCACCCCCTCAAGTGGCGCAGTGCAGTGAAGACGGCATGCTGAAGGGAAGCACCGCAGTTGACGGGAGTTATGCAAGCTACTTTGTGTAGCTTGCGTAACTCCTGTCGACTGCCGCCGAATTGCCAGGTAAATGTAGACCACTTCTTAGGGACTAACAACGAGAATTTTTGCTATAAGCTGGGGGCGTATCAGTGACAGAGGAGGAAAAAGCTGGGTGTATTGGTTGATCACAGGATGATTATGAACCACCAATGTGATGCAGCTGTGAAAAAGGCTAAAGCAGTCCTAGGGTGCATCAGGTGTGGAATTTCCAGTAGAGAGGGAAGTGTTAGTACCATTATACAAGGCACTTGGTGAGACCTCGTGGAATACTGTGTGCAGTTCTGGTCTCCCATGTTTAAAAAGAGATTAATTCAAAGTGGAAAAGGTGCAGAGAAGGGCTATAGGATGATCCAAAGAATGGAAAATCTACCTTATGAGAGGACACTCAATGAGCTTGGCTTGTTTAGCCTAACCAGAAGAAGGCTATGGAGAGATATGATTGCTCTCTAAATACATCAGAGTGATAAATACCAGAGAGGGAGAAGAGTTATTTAAGTTAACCACCAATGTGGATACAAGAACAAATGGATATATACTGGCCATCAACAAGTTTAGGCTTGAAATTAGATGAAGGTTTCTAACCATCAGAGGAGTGAAGTTCTGGAACAGCCTTCCAAGGAGAGCAGTGGGAGCAAAAAGCCTAACTAGCTTCAAGACTGAGCTTGATAAGTTTATATGAGAGAGAGAGAGAGTGTGTGTGTGTGTGTATTCACATTTTTGACAAAATTCCAAAATTATAACAGAAATCAATTAGATTACCTGCATAGCAAGGTCTTTTCTCACAGGTAAAGGCTGCAGGATCTGGCCCTAATAATTTTACTACTTTTGAAAGAAAATGTGTTTAATTTAACAAAGATTACGGTCATTTCAAAATTACAACCTCAGTATTAGAGAGGTTCATAGACTTTAAAGTCAGAAGGGACCATCATGATCATCTCCTGTACATTGCAGTCCACAGAACCTCACCCACCCACTCCTGTAATAGACCCCTAATCTCTGGCTGAGTTACTGAAGTCCTCAAATCATGATTTAAAGACTTCAGGTTACAGAGAATTCACCATTTACAATAGTTTAAATTTACAAGTGACCCGTGCCCCATGCTGCAGAGGAAGGCAAAAAATCCCCAGAGTCTCTGCCAAGCTGACTCAGGAAAACGCCTTCCTGATCCCAAATGTGGCAACCAGTAAGACCCTGAGCAAGTGGGCAGGCCCCACCAGACAGACTCCTGGGCAGGAATTCTCTGTAGTAACTCCCCGTTTAGTGTCCCATCACCAGCCATTGCAGATATTTGCTGCTAGTAGTCCCTGATCAGCTACATGCCATTGTAGACAGTCTCATCATACTATCCCCTCCATAAACTTATCTAATTTTATCTAACTTATCTAATTTATCTTAATTTTCAAAGTTTTCATTTAAAAATAGTGGGAAAAGCAACCATTACTGATGTGAGCAGTATAAATTTGAATCAGTCATAATATTGAATAATATCATTGCAGATGGTGTTGAATGAGTAACGTTAATTGTGGCCATCTGTAATAGGTGTTACCAAATGTCAAAATAGAAATAGTTCTAGATTTCTAAAACATGCAAGATTTTTTACCTAGCAACATAATAATAATGATTGCTAAAGACTACTGTTCTTGCTTGGTTTTCCTTAGATAGAAAACTTATCAGATGAAGGTTTTACATTTTTTATCATGACTGGTGAAGAAGGCTCAAAATTAAAAGATTTGGACAAAACTACTGACCAGGTTTAGTATTTTTTCTTCATGAAAGTTAACTGAATTCCTTAAAGAATTTTTATCTAGTCCTCCTTATGTATTCTTAATTTAACTAATGCCACTCTCCTTCAAGCATTTATCAGCTATTGTAAAGCACCTATCACTATATTACATAGGCACAGTTTTCTCTTTCACCTGTTTGTAATGGTGTGCCTTCTTTCATGTCACCCATAAAACTTCCTCTCCTAGGAATCCCCCCTCAAAACTTGCTTCAGTTAGCTAGCTTTCAGTCATTGATATCTGTTAAGGTGCCCCTATTGCTAGCCTTGCTCCTGAGCATGAAAGGGTTATTTATATATATATATATATATAAAAAGTTAACTTCACAACTCAAATATTTGCTACCCATAATTTATGCCCATAAAATAAAAAACAGTTAAAATGCCTTTCCAAGAACTTTGTCCCCTCTTGTTTTGTTTTATTAATCCTCCTAAAACATTATTGATCATGGCTTTACTCTTTGACACTTGGTTATAAGTTTATCAAGGAAGTTTATCTTCCTTTTTGTATAAATTATAAGGCACATCACTGGTACTGTTAAATAATATGAAATGTGGATTGTATAAAGGATAAACAACTATGAATCTTAGGACTATAAATAAGTTGGAGATTTAAAGCGATATAGTAAACTTAGTAAAGCTAAACAAAATAATAAGAAGACAAATCCTTCAGTAGTCCACTTTTTGTACAGCTTGAGCTTTTTTGTGTGTGTAGACTTTAAAGTAGACTAAGGCCCCAATCCTGCAAAGAGTTTTTATATTGTCACAGCTCCCCCTGTTGGACCGTCACCAGACTGCTGCATTTGGGTCTCAAAACGCTGGATCTATGTGGTTCAAGCTTCCCTGGGTTTGAATAGAATCTAGCACTCTCTCTTTCTTTAACCTCTTTGTCAAGCTTATGGAAAGACACTTTGTTATCCCTTCATGGAAGTGGGACCTCATGGTCCAGCTGCCATAGGTCCCCAGGACCCATTGTCACTCTCCCAAGACACCAGTTGCATAAGCAGAGTTCCGACTTTGTGGGTACTGTGGTTTACCATTTACCTCTCCATGGGCGTGTGATAATTGAAGCACATAATACACAGGCTTTGCAAAGGTTTCAAACACAATCACTCTTTAATTTAGATAGCACAAAAAATGGAGGGATCTGGATAGAACAATACAAATCCTGTACAAATTTCTCTGCTTCAGTTTCCTTACCACTTTTTAGCATTCTTTGTGGTCAGGTCAGAATCTTTTAAGGAATCCAGGATCCATTCATTCTTCCTCTCTTCCTTCCCTCTTGTACATGGCTTCTCTTTTGGAACGTGGAGTCTCCTCTC
Source organism: Emydura macquarii macquarii (assembly GCF_026122565.2). Taxonomy (NCBI): domain Eukaryota; kingdom Metazoa; phylum Chordata; order Testudines; family Chelidae; genus Emydura; species Emydura macquarii. The sequence goes on from NW_027131527.1 coordinate 23,329,557, forward strand.
ATTTTTACAGCCTGCTTCTGATTTCTTTTCCCTCTCCAAAATGGCTGGTGAGAGACCATTTCTTTTATAACCTCCTTTGTTAACACACTGGTTAATCTTGTCAGATGTTCAGTCTCCCACCAGTGATCCATTACTTAGTCACCCTTCCTCCCACATCAAATTCAAACATGAAAAACTGGTTTGTCTTGGGTGATAACCAACTCTTTGTCCAAGGGGTTTTCATGTATCTAAAGGACCATAACAGTTTAATGACCCTCCATTGTTGGCCCTGTGTCACCAGCTCTTGGAATATCAGTCCAGCATGGAGGTTCAAAGACAACAGTGAAAGCAGATGAGCCCCATGTTCAAAATGGAGTTTGTAATCTGACACAAATATATATAGAAAGTTACCAATATCAAACAAAATTCATAAGCTATACATAGATTCCCCAAATCGTCACTCGTGGTTAACTTTAGACAAAAGAATAGCCCCCATTGAACTTAAATTCCTTAGACTGTGAGCTTCTTAGAACACAGAATGTGTTTTATGAATGTTTGGAAATACCCTAATTCACAGTAGGTGTTATCATAATTAAATAATAATTGTTGTTTGTTTTTCAGAATAAAATGGTCATACATTAGTTTAAATCTGTTTCCTTTCTGAAATATAAAAAATATCACACAAAATAGCAAAACGTATACACTTACAAGTGTTACAGGTGTGTCTACATGTTACTCTGGTTTCTCTAGGACATAGTTTCTCAACTGTGGTACGCGTACTAGGGGTACGTGAGAGACAGGCAGGGGGTATGCAGTGAGAAACCCAGTGAAGGGAAGCGGGCAGCAGCCACTGACTTCTGAGGAAGCCAGGCGGTAGTGGCCGGCTTCCCGCCCGGTCCCACCTCAGAGCTTGGAGGTAGATGGCAACCGCCCCAGTCCTGGGAAGCTGGGCGTCAGCCACTGGCTTTTTGGGAAGCTGGGCAGCAGCTGCCCGCCTCCCGCCTGGTCCCAGCTCACAGGTGGGAGCCTGGCGGCAGCCTCCTGCGTCCTGCAAGCTGGGCTTGCACCTGGGTGGCTGCCACCCACACCCCAGCGTGACCCTACCGTCGGGCCATAGTGATTGGCTGGCGCTGACCTTTGCTCCTCTATGGAAGAAGGGGAGGAGGAAAGAGAGGAGAAACAGCAGGGGATTTTGTGATCTGCCACAGCCACACAGCATTGCAGAACTCAGAACTCTCCTGCTTTATGAGAATTACAGTCGTCCAGCGGTAAAGCAGGAAAAGATTGTGTTTATCAGAGTGGAAAACTGAGTGTTGGGATACTTGTTAAAATTTTCAGAAATTAGGGGGTACTTGCTACTTAAAGAGTTGAGAAACACTGCTCTAGGATATGAAGAAGGCTCATTTTCTCCTATTTGGAGAGCCAGCTTGAACCAGCTTGCCTTTTAAAAACCAAAAAAAAACCAAAAAAACTTTCCATGCAAAATGTTTTGTTCTCTTGGAGACAAGAAAAAAAGAGAATTCTGGACAATGGATTACTCTATAACTTATGTCACTCGAAAGTTCAGGGATTTTCTGTCTCTTCTATCATGGAAAGTACAACTAGACTTGAAAACTTGGACTATTTCCTTATTTGCACTTAGATACTATAGTTGATATGCATTATAGAAATACCATAGATAGACATGGGCAACAAAACAAAATTTGCTTTTTCTGAGGATAACTATGCATTTATTTAGATCCATTTATTTAGCAATTAGTTTATGTTAATATGAATATTTATATCTATCACACCATTCTGTTAATTTGCATGTAAATGGAATTAATTTTCTTGATGAATAGCGGAAATTAATACATGACAGTCATCAAAATCTTGCTGTCTTGAATGATGAAAGTAGTCCTCTGCTTGACAGTGTGGAAGAAGTTTTATTGCCAGGTGTGCTTGAAGTGAAACCTGCTGAATGCAATGAACTGCACATTAACAAGCAATGGGAACATCTTTTTGTGCCAAGTAGTTCTCCAGGTATTGTGCCTTTCAAATAAATTTAGGAAAATTATTAAGTGTATGATGAATGGCATTAGTGTGCAGTTCTGCTGAAGGTGAATTATGTAAAGATAAAGAATAAAGTAAACTGTGAGAGCTAATGTTGTATCCAGTCTACAGATATAAATGTAGGCAGATCTGTATTTGTGCTTTAGTCTGGTAGCTCTGGGCTGTGAGCTAAGCTCAATTTTACAAAAAAGCAAAAGTTGCACGACAAAAATATATAATTCTTCTTTGAGTGCTTGCTCATGTTGATTCTAGGTAGATGTGTGCATGCTGCATGCACAGTCCACCGGAAAGTTTTCCCCTAGTGGTACCCATAGGGTCAGCTTTGGAGCACCCTGGAGTCACGCCTTCATAACGTCCTATATAGGGCTCTGCCAACCCTCCGCCTCTTCAGTTCTTTCTTACAATCTTACTTCTTCACAAGTTCTTCCCCTTTACCTTGCCTTTGTTTTGTTAAATACCTGTAAATAGTTGAAAGTAGTAATAGTTAGTGAAGTTATAGGATAGAGTACTCCCACTTATGGGGTACTCCTTCCCCTTTCCCCATCCCAAGGATGGGACATGCCTGGTTTCAAGTCTTGTGGGTCCTGCAAGAAGCCTATGCCCAGGGAGGACCTGTACTCTTCCTGCCTGAAGTACCTAGGAGAGTCACATCTGTGGGACCATTGTAGCATCTGCAGAAGCTTCTGTCCCAAGACCCAAAAGTAATTTTATTTATACAGGGCCAAACATATGCTGGGTGCTTTAAAGATCAATAAGAGTATAAAGAACCAGTCCCCAAAATGTTACAATATATACACTCCTAATCTAAATTAGTTACTAAGCTATCTATTAATCTAAACTCTATATATTTAATAATGAGAAAAATGTTTTTTTAACTTTGAGGGTTTTTTTTTAAGTGTTCCCCATCCCTGAAATTGGAAAATGTAGGGGGGAAATATTTGATTTAAAAAAAATGTTTTTATTGGAAGTATAGAGTACAGTAACCCATGCTTCCTATGAAGTGAGTTCCAAAACTTCCATTAACTCCAGAGGGAGAAGGCATACTGATAGGTCCAAGCTTGTGTAGAATCTAAGAATAATACAAAGCCAGAAAACAGAAGTTTCTTTTAATAAAGCATGTGATCTCAACCAGGGCTAGATAACTAATTCATCTTCACTTGCTAGGGGAGGACAGTGAGGTGTATGCCCTGTCATAAATAGGGTTATGGTCATCTCGCAGCTGATCTAACGAAGGAACTAGAGTACAGAGATAATCAGGAAATTTTATGTAACTGAATGAAAGCTCTAAGTGCTCCCACCTGGAACAGTTGTAACTCGTTTCTAGTTGTTTTGATTCCAGTTTCCAGCTTCAAGAGCTATTGGCTGCTACATTTTTGTATTTTTATGTTGTTCAATTTAGAAGACTGGCTGATAATTGGAATAAATTAAGTGTTCAAAACCAAATCCTCATATTTTAGCTCAGGTTTAGGTTGAAGGGGTACCATGATTCTGAAAGATCATTCTGTATATATGGGCCACCTCATCCTCCAAAAGCATCGAAGGAGGAGGAAAAAGCAGTAAATATATGTACAAGCCCTTTGTAGCTTGAGTGTGTTCCACGTAACGCAGTTCATCTGAGCCCTCCAGGAGATTTGGTGGAGTGAGGGCTGCAGCTTTGCTAAAGGCCTTGAGTCCTACTCCTGATACTGCTACTGATTCATGATGGACTTGATCCAAAGCCTATTGATGTCAATAGAAACAGTTCCATTGACTTCAGTGGACTTTGATTCAGAATCTTTGTGGCCTTGGGCTAGTCACTAATCCTGTCTGTGCCTCAGTTTCCTCATCTGTAAAATAAGAATAATATTTATTTTTCTATAGCTTTTATAGGCTCAGAAGAAATGTGCTATATAAATGCAAAGTATAGTAGTAGTATTAATTCACAGATGTTGAATTCACAGCATGGGCAACAGCAGCAGTACACTTCCTCACACTGCACTGCCAAATCTTCCTTAACCCTCACCTGGTGGAATCACTCTTTGATTTGAGAGGGTAGTTCAATCTCTGTAACAGCTAACTCCTTGGTAGCCTTCTATTCCAGATTGGATTGGGAACAGTCTAAAGTTATCAGAAGTATTTATATGACTTATGTTCTTGTGTTAGAAATTGTTAGCAGCAAGAACAATATTTTCGATCACTCTTTTGCTTTATGTTTGCAAGTCTAAAGATTAGACAAGTAGAAATATCCTTGTTTTCTAAAAATTTTAGTTTAATGTTTCATTTGCTGATGTTTTAGCTGAAAATTTACGTGCAATAATTGTTGTTCTCAAGTGGTTCACAGCTGTAAACTACCAAAAGGCATGATGCCACGCATCCTAGAAGATGAAGGATTGTATATTCCAAGAAAACCAGAAATTTGTAGGAGAAGTTATAACAAAATGGAAAATCGCCTTCTGAAACAAGAAGGGGTAAATGTATTGTTCTATTAGAAGTTAAAAAATGTTATAAATAAAAATGTAAAATAAAATCAGAAAATGAAATGTATAGAACTTTTTAACATTTCGTATATACATATATTGAGCTTCTGAAATATTTCTAACAAGGGAAAAAGCTGGTTTGAAGAAAGTGGGGAAATAATTTCATTACCTTCTCCAATCAAACAATCACGAAACTTCAGAAAAATTTTTCCTGTTAAGACTGGTCCAGGATTAAAGACAATATACAAGAAGGTCAGCTATTATTCCTTTTTACAGCTATAGTTATTCAGGTAACCCTAAATAGACAATGCTACAAAAATCACCAGCTTGTATTTTTCACTGTAGAATATTTCCTTAGGCAATATTCAAAGTACCTTTTGTGCAGTGTCAGTCTCAAGAATGGGTCATGAAGGGATGATAATGCTGTTTAGATGGAAACATTTGGTATTGCACAGACTGTTTTATCACTTAATGGAAAAAAAAACTGTGTACTGAGGATTCTACAGTATTGTCACCCCTTTTGACCCGAGCAGGTAGCCAAAATTCTGGTTGTACCAGGCTGTTTCCACTAAGAGGAGAAATTAATGATGGAGTGAGGTATTTCTAAGATGCAATCATATTTATTTACCAAATATGTACATAAAGATCTGTTTCCTTGAACACAAATGGAATCGAACAGCAGGGCTTGTTTCTTTGTTCACACTTCAAAGACTCTTTCCGGCTAGCACATAGCCCAAAAGTCTTTCTCAGCTTTTTCTCAAAGTCATGCTACCATTGCTTCTGTGGCTATGTCTTTAGCTTTCAGCTGCCTTCTCTCTCAGTTTCTCTGGTGTTGCTGCTGCTTCTCTCATACACACATATAGAGTTCCACCAGTTAATGCCCTGAAGTCCTTGCAGTTGCCAGCTGCTAGGCAAACCTTTTGACCTTTTGTGTTCCCGCCGATTGGGGGCCCTTGACCCCCTTGTGCACACCCCTGCTCTTGGGCCACATGATTCAATTTTTACTCAAACCTTGTCATATACCTATAATTTGGGCAGTACTCCTATTGTTTCAGCTATGTGATCTTATATAGGAGCTCAATTGCTTTTTACACTTAACCTGAATGGAAGGTGGCTGTTACACTGACCAGTTTCAGTGAGGTTTAATGCAACCCATAATAGTATATAGTTTAAAGTCTGAAATTAATGTACTTCAGTATCTTCCATTTTTCTTGAATATTCATAAATTCAATTCTTTTAATTTAATCCCAGCATACAAGACCTGACATACTATTTAAGGCACACATTTGGCCTCTTTGAGCCTGTGGTATTCCCACCCAGCACCAGATAAAGTCTAAATACACTTTATTAGGTTAGATTTACCCTTTTCCTTGGATATGGCTTTTTGGTAACACAAATAATAACAGAATATAAACCTTGGTTTAAGCTTTCTCCCCAAGTCTGACTATTTCTAGAGTTCCTTGCAGGACCTCCCTGTCTCTTCCCCTCATTCCTTCTGACCACTTCATATCTTGCCACAGTGAGTCAGAAATACTTATTTACTGTTTTAAGCATGGTTCTGATAGTTACTAATAGAAGAGTTCTGTCTCACTCTTTGAGACTGTACATCTTGCTATCTGTTATTCTCTGAGTGGTGGGTGGAGCAGGTTATTGGGTAGAGCAGCTGTTCAGGGAAATCTCTGAACATCTTAGAGTGGGGGCTGGGTGTGGTCTCTTCACCATATCAAAAAGGATGGCATGGAAGGTCATGCTGGGTATGACTCAGGGGAGTGGGCTACTGACTACAATTATGCAGATCCAGTGGTCCTAATATGCCACTTACTTACTGCAAGGGGAGGTGTGGGAGTTATGGCATTGGCCACTATAGGAAGACAGGATACTGGACTAGATGGACCACTGGTTTGAGCCACTATGGCTGTTTTTATGGTTGCTATTCCAACTCATAAACTAGACTAGTAGCTATAGAGTTGCTGCAATGTAGCCCCACCTGCTCATTTAAGGGAGATTTGAATTTTGCCCCATAACCTCTGTGTACTTCACTTGCATAAAGCCCAATTGTTTGGGCTTTTTGTAGGTTAAGTGAATATGGAACTTCCTGCCTCCTGGGCTGAGGCACTACCTATAAATATATTCAGAGCTGGTAAATCATCTGACTTGGATAGCACAGTTGGTAGAGTATGGGGTGCTTAATTTCAGGGTAATTAGCTTTAGCCTTATGTTATGGATACAGGGCATAGAACTAGGTTTTATTTCTGGGTCTGTCACTGACTTACTATATGATCTTGAACAAGTCACTTAACTTTCCTCTGGCTCCATCTTTTAAAAAAATGGGTCCATGATACTTACCTATTTTTATAAAGTGCTTTGATACTTGAGTGATAATGTCATATTAATGCAAACTCTATTACATCAGTACATGATTATCTCCTTTCACATTTATTGTCTATATGAGGGGGAATCTGTATTATTTGTCTAAGACTGGTTTTAGTCAGAAAGTACTGTAGTTTAAGATTACTACCATTTTGTTCAGTACTACAGGCTGAAAACACAATGTATTTTGAGAATAGAGTTTTGGATTTGGAAAGAAGAAAACTTACAAGATACAGTTACTGTTAAGTAACACTGCCTTTCAAAGTGCTATTTATAAAGATACATGAAATAAAGGCATATTATTATTATTTTTAAAACAGGCAATGCAACCTGAATTGGAAAGCTGCATCATAACTAAATCAGGGGGTCAAAGAGAACTTTGTCAACTAGATCTCAATATATCAAGTTTATTGTTCAGCCACCATCCTCTTTTTAGTCGAGAACATGTGTTGGTTGCTAGGTTGCTCCAACTTAATGAATCCTTTCAGAACAGACAACAGCAAAATATAACTCTCATGCTATCTGAAAAAGTAAGAAAATGCTTCATTTTATTTAATGTGAGCAATTTCCAAATTAAAAGATGTGGGGTTGGAGAGGGGAGGGAAGTGTGTGTGTATATATGTACATATGAATTGTAAGTAGAGCTGTCAGTGAAGGCTATAAGTTAAGTTTGCCTAAAACTTTATATTATAAGATCCTGTTTTCAGTTCCTTGTAACTTTGCCAAATTTAAACTGTTTGAGCTAAAATATTCCATGTTGGGTATCTGCCTCAGGTTATTTATTTATTTATTTATTTATGGTGGAGGTGAGTGTTGAGAATTTCACAAAAATGGATCAGCCATTTCTGAGAACAAGGCTAGTGAAAAATATTTTTTCTAGTACTAAAATATTCTTATAACTGTTTCAATGAGAAACTAGCACTTCAAATTTTGGAGCAGGTGGACGTCACCTGGTCATCCTAGACTGCCTTTCACAGTCCCTTTGAAAATCTACCTAAATATAGCCAAATGTATAAGCCTGTGTAAATCACTGTGCTCATTAAAGTTTTGTTAGAGGCTGGCAGCTAAATTCTCAGAAGGTAATATCTGCACTGAATGTACTCCAGCCCAGGGATACAATGGCTGACGGATATTTTCCTGCAATTGCTTTTCCCAGCCACTGGGGACCACTGATGTCAGAGCCTGAGAGCTGGGAGACTGTTTTTTTATGTTCTCAGGCCTGGTCTACACTAGAGAGATTTGTCAAGAAAAGTCAGCTTTTGTCAACAAAACAGTGCTGGTGATTATGTTTGGTATTTGGCCAGCATTGTAAGTTAATTTTTTTATTTGTTTTGCTGAATGCAGTAGGAACTTACACAAATCTGCTGAAAAGATTTAAACTTTTTCAAAACAATGTATGGGATTTTTATTACAGCTTAAAGCGTTAATAAATGCTACAAAAATAGCAGAAAGTAGTATGGAAGTAAACCAGCTGAGCAGGAAAACTTTAGATGACTACCAGTGGCAAATAAGGTATTGTAATTATTGAAAAGAACCAAGCATATTACAACTACAATATGCAACTGTCAGTTCTGAGTTTTCTTTTGACAACTTATATCTCTATTCAATCTACTCCATAGAATTCCTTAATAAACACCCATTTTATAATACATAACTATTGTAATACTGCACTATTTTCTAAACACACAACTACTACATTTTTATGAGAACTGTACATAAGCTTCTGGATTTGTTTTTATTATTGGTGGTAAAAGGCTGCTGAAGAAGATTTGTGGAGTTATTTAGAATTGGTTTAATTTTAAATTAAAAAAAAATCTTCATACAGTTCTTGACCTTCACTTGACACACCCATATTTCCAATATTTTCCATTTTTCCCAATCCCAGCATCTATCATGCCTAATTTAAATTCTTTTCCCTTAGAGAAACAGAAATAAAAATACAAAATTGTGACTTTTCTGCAGTAGCTGATGGACAGTAGCAGTTACAGTAGTGAAAGTCTCATAGGATAGTATATTTTAATTTTTTTTATTATTTGGTGATAACAGCATGCTCAGTACTGTACAAACATAGAGAAATACACAGTCCTTACTCCAAGAAGCTTACATTTTAGACAAACAATATATTTTAAACATATACTATAAAGCACCAGATGGATTGTCTTTGAAACAATGTTGTTCTGTAGAACAGTCTCTTTCAAGTAACTGGAAAGTGTTCACTTACTGCAAGCAGGAAAGTTGTATGATATGCAAAATATAATATAAAGATTTTGTTAAGGTGAATGTGGAAAGTGGGTGTAACAGAGTTGTTTGATGTATTTTAGATGTGTTTAGATACAACATGCCACAGAAATATTATTTATATATCAGGTACTCCATTTCCTTATGCAAGTAATCCTATTGAAGTCTGTAGAACTGATCACGGTACCTGTGATCCTTCTCTGGTCTCTCTGAGTGCATCCACACAAATGCCAGGTCTTGTACCTTCACTTCTCTTGGTGGAATCCCACAATTCGCCTACTCTTACACTGTAGTTTAGCCCTTGGCCTGGTGTATGTGTACACTGCAATTAGACACCTGTGACTGGCCTGTGCCAGCTGATTCAGGCTCACAGGACTCAGGCTGCATAGCTGTTTAATTGCAGTGTTGAAGTTTGAGCTCGGGCTATAGGCTGAGCTCTAGAACTCTCCCACTTTACAGGGACCTAGAGCCTGCGCTCCAGGCTAAGTAACAACAAGACTCCAGAGGAGTCCCTATTGTTTGCATCTAATAATACAGGAATTTAGTTTCTTTTTAGATATTTTAATCTACAGTTTGTGTATTGAAAAGGGAATTACATGCCCACCAAATCATGACAAGCAATCCTCATCTCAGTAATTATGTCTTACTGACAGAATTTTAAGGAACAAATGTAGAAAATAAGATGTGGTTTCTCTTTTTACTCCCATATAAATTAGTCACCATGCCAGACCTTAGTTTCAGATTTGTAGAGTGAATCTTTTTGTATATCAGAAAACCTGCTTATTATACTTGCACACTTTTCTTCCCTTCTTCACTTAAAGCAGTCAGAGGAACAAATTCACATAGCTGTGTGCTATATCTGAAAAATATCTGCTAGTGTATGTGCAAAGAATTGATGGAAAATGAATATGCAGAGTTTAATAAACTAGGTTTGTGCCTGTGGAATAAAATATTTTAAATATAAATGTATTATTTAAAACTCGTAGTTTGGCAGTATGATTATAGACCCAGATAAAATCATTACTGTCTGATTTTATGATCAGAAAATTAGATTATCTTTTGTTGTATACCTTTACTGCAGAGATACCAAGAAATTGTATGACCTAGAACAGCAAAAAGATATTTCTTTAATACATAGTATGTTAAAAGTCTGGAAACAAATAAAATCTGTACGTAGACAGCAAGAATATACAAATACGTCTGTAAAGCTACAGTTTCAAAAGTAAGTTGATATATCCTGTCAGAGTGTCTTTGAAATGTCTTTAACTCTGTGTAAAGGAATTATATTCAAATGGCTATTTAAAGATACCATACATCTGTAGCTCTTATTACAGACAGTATATTTTGTATACTGTAAGAACTACAAATAATTAAAAAAAATATATATACATATAAGTATTAACATTAGTGGTAATGAAAAAAAGGAAAATTTTAGACTAGATATTACATATAAAAAATTTTAACTAGAAGAACAGTTGGATAGTGGAATAAGCTATTCAGTCAGCTGAGACTCTGCCTGTCTGCTTTCTGGGTGCTGGTCTGATTTATTCCAGACATAAGAAGTGGACCCCCTCCCAGCCAAAATGCAAAATTAGGAATTGTAAATTCTCAGTACAACTTTTCAAAGGTATTTTATAAAAATGTAATTGGATGCAGTGTCTCAAACACCTTCATAGCGCACACAGGGGCTATATACACCATTCCAGGGCTTAGGCTGGAATAGCTATTGCTAGGGACTGTTGCAGGGGTCTATGTTGGAGTGCATTGACTTTCCTGTGTTGGTTTGAGATTAGGCTAGTTCTCATGCTGTCATTCAAACAGCACAGAGGCTTCCAAATGCATTAGGTATGATGTTTTGTTCTGAGCCAAATCTGGCATGTTAAAGGGTAGGATGCCTATGAGGGACAGGTATCAGTTGATGCTGCCATTTTGTATTAGGTCATTGGGGAGAGCAGTGTCTTTTCCATCCTGCTTTCATTGAGTCAAAGTTGAAAATGATTCTCGTAGTGAAGTTGGTAGGCATTTGGAGTGGATGACCTATCTTCTTAGAGAGTGTTGGGTGACTGTTTGAGGTAGTGGGACGTGTTTAGTTAGAAAACAGATCTCTTAGGTTTGAGGGGTGGATTCTTTTAAGGTGGGAATTGCCCACACAGTCTGATTGCACTGGCATTGTGTTGGGTGGATGGCCCTTCACTCTAGATGCTCTTTTCTAGTGCATTTAATACTGTATTTACTGTGTTCTGACATTTCTTTAATTGAAATGGACTTTCCATTAAAAAATGTAGAAAACTGCAGTCAGTCAAAACTGCATATGTTCCATAACTAGGTTTTTATGGAATACAGTTTTGGAAAAGGAAATTTATTTGGTGAGTGTAATGTACTGATCGTGTTCTTCTTAGATCCATACTTTCTTAGCTCTCTTATAATTTAGGGTTGCAGTTAGTTGAGGTACTGTCTGAAATTTAGATTGATTAATCTCTGTCAATTCTTACAAATTTCCTATTGTAAATGTTGTAATTTTGTAATTATTTTATTGTAATGAAAATTGATTTTAAGAAGTTCAAATCCAGATATTGAGCATCAGTATCTTAAAAAGAAAGTAGCACAACTAAACAAAAACCATGGGTTTTGCACTTGATTTATACCTTCCGCCCCCAAACAAATAATGATTGTTTTTTAATTTATAATCTTGTTCATGTCTTCCACAAGCTTCAAAATCTGGTGTATTATGAGGTAACACTCTGAAGTATTTGTTCTACGTTGGAAGATTATACTGTGTGTTCTAACAACTATCACTACATTTTTCTAATTATAATGTTTAAATGTTTTCTGTCCATGTTTCAAGAAGGCTGACAAAGAAAAATTATGAGGATGTATATAAAACAGGATTAGCACAAGATGCAGAAGAAGAGAGAGGGCTGGAGAGAGAAGACAATATCGATCACCCTGACAATACTTCAGTCACCTGGGAAAAACAGAAGGTACTTAAATTATGAGACAGATTTTAAAATAATAAATACTGTGTGCCTGACCCTTCTCACTTGGGAGCTCATGGGAGTTTTGTCACTGAGTTTTATGAATACATTACACTGCTCCTTGTTTTGCTAGATAAAGCAATTGCTTTAGAATTGTGGAAATCAAGATGATGCTGGAAATGTCCCAGATCCAGTGAAAATTTAGGCTGGGATTTTCAAAGGGGCCTATGGGAATTAGCCTTATTTTATAGATATCTTATGATAACCAATTTGAATGCAGGAAATTAATGCTTGTGCTAAAAAGATATATTATATACAGTGAAAATACTGATGCTGATTTGTAGGAATGTTTGGATTCAGCTCCTCCATTGGCAAGTTCAGCACAACTTGCAGAGAAAAAGGAGCCTTTTTTCATACCACATCTCACTTTGACTGCAGAAATAACAGCAATGCCTAAGTGTCCCATGTAAGTTGTAATTATTAAATTGCAGCATATTTATTTCTCTGCTAAGGATAGAATAACGAGGATATATTTTGTTTTAATTTCTCATATCCTTAGAAATTAGTGTATAATAATTTGAAAGTAAATAGCTTCAAAATAATCTACTCAAATTAAAAAATTAGACAAATGGGTTTGGTTGTTTTTTAAAAAAGTAAAACTTATATTAAAATAAAATGTTACGATCCTTCAAGGACTTACACACATGCTTAATCTTATGCATTGTGAAGTCAATAGGACTGCTCGCAGTGTGTAACGTTGAGCACATACATAAGTCTTTCAGAAATGTAGGCTAAATATCTCTTTAATATGTACTCAGAATTAATCTTTGATAGCAAAAGTGCATGATTTGTATTCCCTTGAAATGAACCAATATGCTAAACTTTTGTGGTTTTGTGATGCTGCAGTAACTGTTGCAATTAGTCACCAGTTTGTTACACTGAGTTTGATTACCTAGAATTAATTAAATCTGTATTCTATTTGGTAATTTATAGGCATGAACAAAAGAGAAGAGCCAAAGTTCAGAGGCAACAGTATTTTATTAAAATATTTTACAATGAAAAACAAGTCTCTTGCACTTCAGTAGCTCCCCTACAACTGGATTTTAGAGTAATGTTTCAGCAAATTTTTAGTATTCAGTTATTAAATTGGCCTGAATCTCTTCGATTAGAGGTATGGTAATGTAATTTACCTTTGTACTTCATTTCTGTGCCATGTTTGAGGTCTGATCCCCAACGCTCATTAAAGTCCGTGGGAAGACTCCTATTGATGGGTAGCTATATGTCAGTTAGCCTAAATAATGGCAAAGCTGATAACTGGTTTCAGTCACTAAAGAATTAAAGGATGGGAATATAATTAATGCCAGTCATCATGGTTTTATGGAAAATAGGTCCTGTCAAACAAACCTAATCTTCTTCTTCAAGTGCTTGCTTATGTTGATTTCATGCTAGGTGTGTGTGCACCCACATGTACGGCTACAGGAAAAATTTTTCCTTAGCAGTATCTGTAGGGCTGGCTCTGGTGCCCTCTGGAGCTCCACCTTCATGTGCTGGTATATGAGGCACTGCCAGCCCTGTGCCCTTAGTTCCTTGTTCCTGCCCGTGACGGGTATTGGAATGCTCTACTTCTCTTGAGTTTGCAAGCACTTCATAGTTCTCGTGGTTGTTGTATTATAGTTTTATTATAGCTTTTTTATTATTATTCTGTATATTATAAGAAATTAGGTATAACATTCCTGGTAGGGACATCGCCATGGGATGGGGCATGCTCTATTCCCCGGGCTTTAAACCCTGTTCTACCTGCCAAAAGCCCTTTCCACTCAACTTACCCCCATGATGATTGGCTGAAGTGCTTAGGGGAAACACACAGACAAGACAAGTTTAGGATCTGCAAGGGCTTCAGAATGAGAACCAAAAAGGACAGGGACATGCATCTAAAAGCCTGTTAATGGAGGCGGCACTGAGACTGGCCTCAAAATCACCCCTGCGCCAACTTGATGCCTAATACATAAGCGTCAGTGTGGAGCGCACCACTGGCACTGGAACCTTCTCAGCGCTGGTTGGCTTTGCCTGCACCAAAGAAGCAGGAGAAAAAGTAGTGCTTAGAAAGGGGCCAGTCGCTGGCCACAAAGGCAGTCCCTGGAGGGACATTATTGATCCCGGTCGCCCAGTTATCAGTCGTTGTTCTCCTGTTGCCAGTGGTGTGGCACCGGACACAGGAATCCTGGCACTGTTCCCCGGTCCCCGTCGCCACATTATTTGCTATGCTATTGGCATTCCCCACCAGAGTAGCACCACTCCTGTGCAAACCAGCACCAACCTCGCTGCCCATGGCTCCATTCTCCGGGTCCGCACAGCAGCCAAGTGGAGGCACCGACCATTCTGCCGTGGCCCCTGAGTGAAGAACAATGATCCTTAGGGAGGGGAACCTAGTATTCATCCTCATTGGCACTGAATATCAGGAGCGCAGTTGGTAGGTGCAGGCCCTACAATAGCAGGTTGGCCCTAAGGTCACTGACCGGTCTAGTGGCCATATGCGGGGAATTCCCATAGCCCCAGGACCCTACTCATCAGTTTTCAGAGAGGCGGTCCACAGCACAGGTGGCCCCAGCAGAGGGCCAGGACTCGGCCTTTGACCCTGCACCAAGCCACAAGATCAAGCAACAGCAACAGCCCTCTCACAGGAGGAGGAAATGCCACCCCCTCCCCTGGCACTACAGTCATCCTCATCTCCTGATGAGGCGGTAGCTGGCACAGTCCCCTCAATCCCATTGGATGACTTTTGGGTCCACCAGGAACTTCTCAAAAGGCTGGCCTCCAGTTTGGGCTCGGAGGCTGAGGAGTTCGAAGAGCTCACGGGCAACCTCTTTCATGTACTGGCAAGGCCCATCAAAGAGGGCCAGAAAGAAATATTATGTCCTGGCCAAGGGATTTGAATACCTCTTCTCTCACCCTCCTTGGTGGTAGCGGCCCCTAATGGACAGGATAGGCAAGGTTAGACAAGCTCAAATCCAAAGAATAAGGACTCAGAGAAACTGGACTTGTTTGAAAGAAAAGTTTATTCCACAACCAGCCTTCAATTCAGGATCTCCAACCAGCAACCATTGTTAGGGAGATATCATTGTAACATCTGGGACTCCCTATCAAAATTTAAGGAACTGTTGCCGCACAAGTCCGGTCAGGAGTTTACCTACATCTTAGAAGAGGGCAAGGTCATAGCCCTGCAGAAGGCACTAGATGCAGCAGATTCAGCGGCAAGGTTGATGGCCCCTGCAGTGTCCATGCACAGATGTTCATGGCTGCAATCTTCAGGTCTGTCCCAGGAGGTGCAGCAGTCCTTCCAGGACCTTCCTTTTGAGGGCAACACCCTCTTCTCTGAACAGACTGACGTGAAGCTCCATGGCCTTAAAGATTCTAGGGCCACACTGCGCTCACTAGACCTTTATACATCACAGACCTCTAGGAGACAATTCTGACCTCCACCACAGCAGCATAGATTTCCAGGACCGCTATGGCTCCTATAGGAGAGAGACAGAGGCTTTCAGCGTCATTGTCTTGCTCCAACCTCCTCCGCAGCCCAGCCAGGCCCTTCGTGCCACCCAAGTGGGCAGTGACAGCCATTTTGAGGATGCACCCGAGAATGGTGCCCCAACCCCACTGCAGGATCCACCCCATCGTGTGACCTTTGAACCACGTGTCACCTTTCCTTCCTGCTTGGACCCAGATCACTTTGGACCATATGGTCCTCAATACCATAGTGTTTGACTACACTTGCAGTTTTCCTCGCTCACCCCCCGCCTCCCTTCCCTGTCCTCCTTCAAAGACCCTTCTCACAAGTAATTTCTCGTTTAGGAGGTTCATATCCTCCTGTGGGAGGGGGCTGTAGAGGTGGCCCCTCAGGATATGAAAGGAAATGTGTTTTACTCCCGGTATTTCCTTATTCCCAAAGCAAAGGGGGGGCCTCAGACATATCCGAGATCTGTGCCACCTCAACAAGTATCTCCAGAGGTTGAAGTTCTGCATGTTCTCCCTAGCCCCCATCATCTCTTCCTTGGATCCAGGGGACTGATATGCTGCCCTTGACTTAAAAGATGCATATTTCCTTATCTCAGTTTTTCCTGTCCACAGGAGATTCCTCCGGTTCATGGTGAACCAGTGCCATTATCAATTCATGGCTGTGCTCTTTGGACTTTCATCCTCCCCAAGGGTTTTCACAAAGTGCGGGATGATAGGAGCCGCTTATGAGAGGTCAAGGGGTTCAGATCTACCTTTACCTAGATAACTGGCTCGTCAAGGGCATGTTGCAAATGCAAGTCCAGTGCAGACTTGATCTAGTAATGGCCACCTGGCAACACCTAGGCCTGCTCATAAACGAGCAGAAGTCAACCTTATCCCCAGTCCAGCGGATAGAGTTTATAGGGACAGTCCTTGACTCCACACAAGTTAGGGCCTTCCTCCTGGAATCTCAGTTACAAGCCATATTAGAACTTATCAGGTACATTCGAGCCTACCCTTTCATGACTGCACAGACTTGTCTCAGACAGTTGGAGTATATGACAGCCTACATTTATGTGGTGCATCATACATGTCTAAGTCTCAGGCCTACAATCATGGCTGATCTCCGTATACGTCCCGAGCAGCCTGGACAGCGTACTCATAATTCCGCCACACGTCCTGTTATCCCTGAGCTGTTGGATGAACCCACACTACATGATGGAAAGCATACCCTTTGATGGGCTGTCCCCCTCATTGACACTGGTTTCTGATGCCTCAGACTTGGGATGGGGAGCACACATCAACAATCTCAGGACACACAGGATTTGGTCACCGGAAGACCGTGACCTCCACATAAATGTCAGAGAACTCAAGGCTATACACTGCCTGCCAACTGTTCCTTCCCTACATAGTGGGCAGGGTGGTCCAGATTCTAACGAACAACATCTCTGTGATGTTCTAAATCAACAAGCAAGGTAGAGCTCGTTTGTCAGCCCTGTGTCAGGAGGCTCCCCGCTTGTGGAACTTCGCCGTACAGAACAACTTTCATATCGTGACTTCTTGTCTCCCGGGCACCAAGAACACACTGGCAGATCTGCCCAGCAGGTCCTTCTTGTCTTGCCATGAGTGGTCACTCCACCCAAAGATTGCCAATATGATCTTCTGGAAGTGGGGAACTCCCAAGTGGACCTCTTCACATCCAGGTGAAACAAGAAGTGCCAACAGTTCTGCTCCATCTGCAGTTTCGATAAGGACTCTCTGTCTGACACCTTCCTTCTCCCGTGGACTGGAGCACTCATGTATGTCTTCCTGCCAATACCTCTGCTCCACAAGGTCCTGTTAAAGATCAAACACAACAAGGCAAATGTGATCCTAATAGCTCCTGTGTGGTCATGACAACACTGGTTCAGCATGCTACTGGAACTATTGACTTCACCCCCGCTGGAACTGCCACAATGGCCCAACTTCCTGTCCCAGAACCATGATTGTCTTCTGCACCCAGGTGTAGTGTCCTTACACCTGACGGCATGGCGGCTCAGTGGCTGAATTCTGACGAGCGGGCCTGCTCATCTCAGCTCCAGCATGTTCTAATGAGCAGCAGAAAGCCCTTCACCAGAGCAATTTATCTGGCCAAATGGAAGAGATTTTCCTGTTGGGCTCTGAGCCAGAAAATCTCACTTTACTTGGCTCCTATCCAGTCTATATTAGATTGTTTGTTGCACCTTAAACACCAAGGGCTAGCCCTCACATCGTCAAAGGTTCACCTGGTGGCAATTTTGGCCTTTCACCCACCAGTCCAAGGTAGATCAGTCTTTTCCCACGATATTATGATCAGATTCATTAAAGGCCTGGAGAGGCTTTATCCTCAAGTTAAGGATCCTATACTGACATGGGACCTAAACCTAGTTCTGTCAAGACTCACAAGTCTCCCCCCCCTCCCCCTTAGCTACCTGCTCCCTACTGCTCCTGTCCTGGAAGGTGGCCTTCCTAGTGGCAATTTCCTCAGCTCAAAGGGTCTCTCAGATCAGACCGCTCACTTTGGAACCACAATTCACGGTGTTTTACAAGGACAAGGTCAACTGTGACCTCACCCAGCTTTCTTACTGAAGATGGCGTCACAGTTTCACAATAACCAGGACATAATCCTTCCAGTGTTCTTCCTTAAACTGCACAGATCTAACGAGGAATGTAGATGGCATACCCTTGATGTTAGATGAGCCTGTGCCTTCTGTATTGAAAGGACTAAACCCTTCCACAAGACCACACAGCTTTTTTTTGCAGTGGCAGAAAGGATGAAAGGTCTGCTGGTTTCCTCCCAAAGGATCTCCTCTTGGTTAACTTCCTATATCAAGTTCTGTTACAAGCAGGCAAAGATGCCTCCGCCTGTTATCATTACTGCCCATTCTACCAGGGCGCAAGCTTCACTGGCAGCTTTCCTGGCACAGGTACCAATCCAAGACATCTGTAGAGCTGCTGCCTGGTCCTTGGACCATACCTTCATGTCCCATTACGCCATCATCCAGCAGTCCCGGGATGACACCAGCTTCAATAGGGCCATGCCTCAGACAGCACATCCATGAACTCTGGAACCACCTCCAAGGTATTGCTTGTCAGTCACCTAGCATGGAATTGACATGAACAAGCACTCGAAGAAAAGACAGTTACTGACCTTTTGTAACTTGTTCTTTGAGATATGTTGCTCATATCCATTCCATGACCTGCCCTCCATCCCCACTGTCGGAGTTGACGGCAAGAAGAACTTGAGAGGGTGCAGGGCTGGTGGCACTTCATACACCAGCACATGAGTGCAGGGCTCCAGAGGGTGCCAAAGCCGGCCCTACGGATACTGCTAAGGCAAAATGTTTCTGGTAGCTATGTACGGAGGCGCGCACACACCTACAATGGAATGGACATGAGCAACACATCTCGAAGAACAACAGTTACAAAAGGTCAGTAACTGGTTTTTTTTTAAAATGAGATTGCAACTTTGTCTGATAAAAGTAGCTGTGAAGAAGTATAATGCTTTGCAAAAGTCTAAGAACATTAAACTATATCAGTAAGGCCCATGTTAAATGGAAACAGAACTGGGTAACTAACAGATTTTTAAAAGGGCCAATACGAGGCTTGGTGTTATAAATAGATTAGTGAGTAAGAGGAATGAGATGATTTTATCTCTGTACACCATATTGGTGAGACTTATACTAGAATATTGCATTCAGTTCTGGAGTCTACATTTTTTAAAAGAAGTTGAAAAATTGGAGAGGGTTCAGGAAAGATCCACAAAAGTGATTTGAGGGCTGGGGAAAAAAAAGCTTTATAGTGAGATTCTTAAGGGCTCAATGTCTAAGTGCCTTCATGTGGAGAAAACACTGCATACTAAAGAGCTCTAATCTAAGCAGAGAAAGCCATAACAAGAACCAACAGCTGAAAGCTGAAGCCAGATGGAAATACAGATACAAAAACACTGGACCAAATTTTTTTAAATAGTTGTCCAAGTTACAAATACAAAATATGTGTACGTATATACAAACAGGCTATTGTTTGACAGGAACAATGGCCCAGTAGTTAAGGTGTTTGGGATTTGTGAGATCCAGGTTCAGTTCGCTCTGTTGCTATAGACTTACTGTGTGACCTTAGGTATGAGACAATTAATCTCTCTGTGCCTTTAGTTCTTACAGATGGGCATAATAGTACTTCACTATCTCACAGGATGTTAAGAGAACATCTATATTAAAAATTGTGAGATGCTTAAATACTGTAGAAATGGGGTCCAGATAAGTAATTAAGAAAGATGTTGCAAACAGATCCACTTTTTCATTACCAGTACATATTTTGTCTTTCTAAAATTATATTTATCCTCTATTTTGGGGTTTCTTCCCCCCTCCCTCCCTGCTTCTTTCAGAACCTCTTTACTGGAACTTGTTCTTTTTTGGCACATCTTTTTAACTGAAGCACAAATTGTTTTATTTTTAGATTTATGAATCAGCTAAAAGGACAAACTTATTGGCCAAAATATATTTACCTATTCCTGACAATACTATACTGCAAAGCAAAGGTGTATTGGAACAGGCAGAGTTTAGCTGTGACCAGCAAGTTAAACCCACAAATGGAGAAGTGGGAAGCAGTAAGTTATTTATATGTTTAACAAGATTTGAGGCTGGCTCAGTGGTCTGTTGGCAGCATAGTGCACTGCCAGACAAAGGTCTTAAGTACAAATTCTTTGAATGATGATTGAAGAAGAGTTGATAGTCTCCTCAAGGAGCAGTGTTTGGCCTCTTTACTCATGATATCTTAGACCAAACCCATGGTAGTATTTAGTATTTCTCAGAGCTATGTTAGAGTGAAAGTACTTTGCATTACTTTAACCCTGGGACCTACCTTTGAAATGTCCTTCCCCATAGCTCAGTCTGCAATAGGAAAGACACTTGGTGGTTCTTCCTCATTTGTTCTGGCAGGTAAGATGATGACCATTCACCATCTAGGATCTTCCTGCAGTTCAGAGCTTCCTTCTCTGCTTCTCCAGTTTGATTACTGCCTCACTGAGGGAAACACATAAGAAGTTTGACTTCTTTGAATAGTGTCTCTATGGGTGCTCCACTTCAGGTGCACATGCGCCTCTCGAGTTCTTGATCGGAGATTTTCCTTTAGCAGTGTCTGTTCAGCCTGCACATACATTTTATGAATCCTCGTGCCATGCAATGAGGCCAGATAGGGCTGCCTGGAGAACCATTCTCAGTTCCTTCTTAACAATCTCAGCTGAGATGATGCCTTAGCATGTCCACCTTGAGAATGCCTCATCTATCTCTTGTACAGTTTTCTATGGTTGTTGTGATTAAGTTAGTGTAGTTAGTTGTTAGTAGATTGTTTATAGTTAGTTAGTTAGATATAAGTAGTGAGATGATTGATTTGTTTACTTTCCCTCCTCTTGGGGAGTCTTATTCTCCTGGTAGAGCATGCCTGGCTCACGTCTCCTGTTGAGAGGCTGTACCTGTTAGTGACACCCATTCCAAGTGTGTCTGTTTAAGGGAGTCCCACATCTCCCAGAACTGCAATTTCTGCTTGATCCTCATATTGAGGGCAAGGAAGAATAGTGTGATTAAGCTGAGACTGTTGATGATGGAGTGCTCCCTTTGACCTGCTTCTGAGTCAGGTCTTGACAGATCAAGTTCCCCTTCAGCTTCAGTGCAGGTTTCCCCTAACCATGTTTACACTGCAGCACTAATTCGAATTAGCTTAATTCAACTTTCAGAAACCGATTTATAGAAATCGCAGCAGACTGTCCACACTATGACGTTTGTGCTGGTTTCTTGCGTCCCCACTGGCCAGCCTTAATTCGAATTA
Organism: Emydura macquarii macquarii; assembly: GCF_026122565.2. Lineage (NCBI taxonomy): Eukaryota > Metazoa > Chordata > Testudines > Chelidae > Emydura > Emydura macquarii. The sequence continues at coordinate 23,350,960 of NW_027131527.1, forward strand.
CAAAGCAGTGCAATGTGGGTAGCTCTCCCACAGTGCTATCCCACGGTGCAACTAGCCACAATGGCTGTTGGGATGAGTGTCTTCGTTCCATGATGCAACGCTGCTTCCCCTACCCTGTCCCCCCCAAACAAACAGGAAAAGGATTTTCGTGCCGTTTTTTTACTCCTCCTGATCACCATTGCTGCAGAGACATGGAGCCAGCTGAACTCTGCACTGTAATTGTGAGCATGACAAATACATTGCAGCTTATCCTGGAGTACTTTAGAACTAGAGCAGGAATGCGAAGAAGATTGATCTATGCCTCCGTGATTGCCCTGCTACAAGACATCCAGCAGAACAATTCCAGATTGCTGCAGGCTGTAATATGTCATCTACAGTCCGTGGACTGCAGGTTCTGGTGCAGGGAAACAAGCACAGACTGCTGGGACCTTATCATTATGCAGCTGTGGGATGATGATCAGTGGCTGCAAAACTTTCGTATGTGGAAGGAAACTTTCCTCGAACTGTACTCGGAGCTGGCACCATCCTTGAAGCACATGAACACTCACTTGAGACAAGCTATGACGATGGAGAAGAGAGTCGCCATCACTCTCTGGAAGCTGGCAACTCTTGACTTTACCGCTCAGTTGGGAATCAATTTGGAGTTGGTAAATCTACAGTGGGAGCTGCCGTGATTCAAGTGTTCAGTGCCATCAATAGACTTCTGCTACGAAGAGTAGTAACTTTGGGAAATGTGCAGGACATAGTGGAGGGGTTTGCCACAATGGGCTTCCCAAACTGTGGGGGGCCATTGACGGGACGCACATCCCCATCTTAGTGCCAGCATACCTGGCGACCGAGTACATAAACCGCAAGGAGTACTTTTCCATGGTCCTGCAGGGGCTTGTGGATCACAGGGGTCGTTTCACAGACATCAATGTGGGGTGGTGTGGGAAGGTGCATGACGCTCGTGTATTTCGTAACTCGGGTCTGTTCTCTAAGATGCAGGTGGGCACTTTCTTCCCTGACCAAAAAATTCACATCGGGGGTGTGGAAATGCCCATAGTGATACTGGGGGATCCTGCTTACCCATTGTTCCCTTGGCTAATGAAGCCGTACATCGGTCACCTTGACAGTGACAAGAAGTGTTTTAGTAAGGGGTTAGGCAGTTGCAGAATGCTTGTAGAATGTGCCTTTGGTCGTTTAAAGGGTAGATGGAGGAGTCTTCTGAGTAGGCTGGACATGAGTGAGAAGAACGTCCCTTCTGTGATATCTGCTAGCTGTGTTCTTCACAATGTGTGTGAAGCCAAGGGGGAAAGGTTCCCCCAGGGTTGGGCTGTGGAGGCAGAAAGACTGGCTGCCAATTATGAGCAGCCACATGCCAGCACAACGCTGAAAGCTAACCATGGAGCGCTTTGCATTGGGGAGGCTTTGAAAACCAGGTTCTGCAATGAGATGCAGGAGTGATTTATGTTCCTGTATGTTGTTTGCCTTTCAGGCTCCCCCCACCTCTCTCTGTATATTGTTTGCCTTTTATTATTCCCTCCACCAACCCCCACCCCGGTATGTTGTTTGCCTTTAATAATCATCCCACCCCGCAACCCCATTCAATATCTGTGCCCGAGAATTCCCTCCTGAACTAGATATGCTTTAATAAAGAAACTTTGTGGAATGATGGAAACCTTTATTTTTTAACATTCGAGTCATGGGGGAAGTGGGGCGGGGGGGAGGGGAGGGTTCATTCACTGTCTCCAGGGGTAGGATGGTAGCTTGCTGGCCAGCACTCAGAGTGGCTGCCACAGCTTTCTGCTCGCCTCCACCGGGGTGGAGGTAAGCACGTAATGCATCCTGGACAATCTCCTCCGAGACCCATTGGGGGCTAGGGAGGGGGAAGGCAGCATTGCCATTGGTTGAGGAGCATTATTGAGGGGCTGCAGCGGGACTGTCCACGAAACGTCATAGAATGTCTGCCTGGTCCTGCATGAGTTGCAGCATCTCCTTTGTGGTGCTGCGATCATTGTCCTGCATTTGTCCCATGTTATGGGACAAGGTCAGCCACCTCGCTCTTTGCTCTGTCTCTGCGGCTGCTGAGGCATTCATGAGGTCCGCAAACATGTCATCTCTGCTTCCCCCCCCCCCCGCTCTCTAATCTGAGACAGTCTGTCAGTAGCACTTCTTAGGGTTGGTCCACTGTCAAGATATGTGTAGAATGAAAGATAAATAACCAGGGAGCCCCAGTTAGCATATTAAGAAACTGATACAAATGTTTTGATTTCAGTAATGAGCCCATGATAAAATGTATCCACATGTAGCATGGGGAGTTAACACTAAAAAAAAAAAAAAAAAAAAAAAAAAAAAAACCCACTAATTTCCATAATGAGCTGATGATACAATGTAGCAAATGATTTCCTATCTCTGCTTGCATTTAAAACACATTCACCGCCAGGGTAGGAGGGTGGTGAAATCTCAGACTGTTTTTCAAACCTTACAGACACAAACTCCGAAGGGCTTGCTGTGGTGGGGTAATCGCTGCTTGCATTTAAAACCCATTTACCGTGTGGTGAGTGGGGGGGATGCTGGCTGCCTTGCTTGCAGAGAAGAATCCTACAGTGGAGTGAGGGACGTGGCAGCCCTCCCCTGAAAACTTTTTTCAAGCAAGGGAGGGGTAACAGATTACATACATTAAATTTTCAATGTGATATCAACAGATAATAAATGTAGCATTTTTCAACATAAAAAAACTGAGCCCTGGGTAAGCATCCATGGCAGTGAATGAAACACGAGATCCCCCTCACCACCACCCCCCAAACAATGTGCAAGGACAGAAATGCTGATAAGAAGGAAAACTCACTAGATGTGCCTTCCATGGGATCATTTGTGCTGTCCTATGTGCTGGTGGACTGCTCGGAGGTCAGGAATAACTCCTGACTTTGTGGGAGAACGGACACCCCGCTCTCCTGCACCCTACTATCCACAGCTCCCTCTTCCTCGTCCATGGAGTCTTCCTCCTTGATCATGGACTGTGAGCTATTGGAGGTATCAATGGTGCAGGAAGGCACCATGGTGGGATCGCCACTGAAAATTGCATGCACCTCATCATAGAACCTGTATGTTTTGGGAGAGGAGCCAGAGCGGCTGTTAGCCTCCCTGGCTTTCTGATATGACTGGCGCAGCTCCTTGATTTTAACTCGGCACTGCTGAGCGTCCCTATGGTGTCCCTGGTCCAGCATGCCCTGTGATATCTTCCCATAAATGTCCAGATTTCTTTTGCTGGATCTGAGCTGAGCAAGAACTGACTCCTCTCCCCACAGCCCGATGAGGTCTAAGACCTCTGGTCGACTCCATGCTGGAGCACATTTGGGCTTTGCAGTAGCCATTATGAGAACAATGGAAAAGCTCTCTCCACGCTGGCAGCAAGCACAGGAAATAAAGATTCAAATCTTCCCGGGGCTGCTTGAGTGGAGGGGACTTTAAAATGGGGCATTCTGGGATAGCTTCTGGAGGTCAATTAATTCGAATTAAGTCCTATTGTGTCCACACTAACACTAATTCGAATTAACAAATTCGAATTAGGCGCTATGCCACTTGCAGAGGTGGTCTTATTAATTCGATTTTACAGGCACCTTAATTTGAATTAACAGTAGCCAGTGTAGACGTGGGAGTTATTAATTCGAATTAAGGGACTTTAAATCGACCTAAGCTGCCAGTGTAGACCAGCCCTAAGACAGGGAAGGCTATGGAAACTTCAGAGAAAGCTTTGAGGAAAAGGTGATCAGACTCTCATAAGGAGCTAGCTCCTAAAAGGTCCCTATCTCCTGCTAGATCCGCAGTCTCAGAAACCTTGACCTTTTGGCTCAATACCATAGAGGCAAAAGACAACGACTCCTGTACTGGTGGGGCTGGAAAGTTCTGGAGCTCTAAAGAGAAATACATCTCTGAAAGGGTCCTGCATGGGCGCCAGGTGTGTAAGGCCCGGGAAAGCTTACCATTCCCTAATAGCCAGGCGTAGCTCCATCCCCTCCTGCTGCATCCTGCTCACATGGTTCTGGCAGCGGAGGCCCTCTCTGCTGAAGCGGGTGGGCAGGAGCTGGAGTGCAGGCAGCTGGCAGTGGGGGCCAGCTGGTCAGCGAGGGAGCAGGGTGGGCTAGGGCACGGCGCAGGCTGGTGTGGCGGTGCTGTGCCCTGGGGCCAGCTGGGCCGTGTTGGCACTGTGGGGGCCCAGGGCTGGGTCTGGGGCTGGGCTGTGTCAGCGCTGCGGGGGCCGGGGCCTGCCAGGCTGTGTCAGCGCCACGGGGACCTGGGGTCAAGGCCAGCCAGGCTGTGTTGGCGCTGCAGGAGCCCCGGGGCCGGCCAGGCTGTGTCGGCGCTGTGGGGGCCGGGGCTCAGGCATGTGGCTGGGGGTGCTTTAGACCTTTTTGGATGGAAGTCCTATTTGTTCACAACCTTGCAATTTCAGATTGTGAACTTACAGCAATTAAGGCCAAATATAAATTTATAAACAATAATAGATTTATGGCCTTTATTGAATATCTGCCACAGGAACATAGGGAACAATTCTAGTTCATCATCTTGGAGGGCCAGTTTTTGGCTGGAGTCTCTCTTTAAGCGTCCTTGGATGCCATGGACACCACTGCCAGGTCCATCTCCACAATGGTAGTTATGTGCAAGGTGTCATGCCACCAACTCTCAGGGTTTCCAGGAGAGTTCCAGAACACTGTTGAGGAACTCCCCTTTGATAACTGAAAGCTATTCTCGGGGACTACAGATGAGTCCATGCATACAGTAAAGGACTGCAGGGCCGCTATTTCCATTTCTCTGTGCGTGCGTGTGTGCGTGCGTGCGCGCCTACGAATAAGAGGTCACAAATGATTCAGAAAATGTTTTCTGCTCAGCTCACTGGATTTCATAGCTCCACCAAACCTCCCAGGAAAAGAGAGACATTCTGTAGAAAAAAGGCTACTCACCCTCCTTCCGTTAATACCTAGTCATTTTGATGGGTTGATTGACAATTTGAATCCTTGTACATCTCTTGTTATACAGCCTTAACCATTTGCTGACTTCCCCCCTTTTGAAGACCGCCTTTTCCATTTCCATTTCCAGCATGCTTGGAGGTGGATCACAACAGATAAGTGCATGACAGAGTTTATAACATCAAGCTATGCCATCCATTTTACATCCCTCTCTCCCTTCCACCCACTTCCCTGTCCCTCTTCAGGGACCCCCCTCTCATGAGCTTTTACTGAAAGAAGAAGTGGACCCTCTCCTTCAATTAGGAGGAATAGAACCAGTCCCACCTCCTCAAAAGGGGAAAGGGTGTAACTCAAAGTATTTCCTTGTGCCAAAGGAGGATGGAGACCAATCTTGGATCTAAAATTACTAAACAAATATGTAACTCTGGCAACTATAATTCCTTCACTAGAAGAAGGAAATTTGTTTCTGGCCCTTGACTTACAAGATGCCCATTTCCATATAGTGTCACACGCATCACACAGGAAATACCTGTTTTATTATAGACCAGGATCATTTTTAATACTGAGTTCTTCCCGTCAGTCTTTCTTTGGCCCCATGGGTGTTTTCAAAGGTGCTGGCAATAGTGGTTGCTTACCTCTGACAAGACGCAATTCTAGTCTTCATGTACCTCAATGACTAACTACTCAAAGCCAATCCTACAAGGCAGTGCTGTCTTCCAACCAGATGGCCTTTGCTCTTTTCCAGGAATTGGATCTCCAGAAAAATTGTAAATAAAATCCACATTAACCCATGTACAGAGAATACTGCTCAGAGGGGTATACTTGTGTTTGTTGGCAGCCAGAGCCTACCTTCTCATGAACAGATTCACAACTTCGTGAGGTCTGGTCAAGACAATGCAGGAGAGTCCTCGAACTACAATAAGGAATTGTCTGCAAGTCCTGGGACACATGGCAGCTTGTACCTTTGGGACTGATCATGCAAGGCTATGCCTCTGTTGCTTCCAGGGCTGGCTCAGAATGACCTATTCATCAGCCAGAGACATTTTGAACAGGCAGATCACAGTTCCTCTCCAGGTGAGGAACTCGCTAGCCTGGCGGAAAAATCAACTCAACGTCAGTGCACTCATTCATTCCTTTCATTTGCCCAGGTCCAACATTAACTGTGACAACAGGTACATCACTGTTGGGAAGGGGAGCTCACTTCAATGCCCTCATGACTCAGGGTAGATGGACACCTTAGGAAACCAAGTCTGCACATCAACATTGTTGGAACTCAGGGCAGTCAGGAATAACTGTCTTCATTTCCTACCCCTCATTGGGGCAAATAAATCAGGGCCTTGACAGACGATATGACTTGCGTGTTCTGTATCAACAAACAGGGAAGATCTCCCTCCCTGTGCCCCAAAGCTATGAAATTGTAGAACTGTTGCGTAGCCCATCAGATCCAAATTTCACCCATCTACTTCCCAGGTGTACAGAATACCACAGCCAATATTCTCCCAGGACTACAAATGGGAGCTAGACTCTCAAATTCTCCACAGTATATTCCAAAAGAGGGGACTTCCAGAGGTGGATCTCTTTGCCACCTCCAGGAACAAAAAGTGTAATCTATTCTGCTCAAGAGATCAGGGCCACCACTCTTGGGGAGACACTGATCTCTTGTCTTGGATGAAGGGTCTGTTCCATGAGTTTCCTCCAACACTGCTAACACTAAAGGTGATGAACAAGGTCGGACAGCACCAAACCAGAGTTATCCTTCTAGTACTGACCTGGATGAGACAGGCTTGGTACCCTTACCTGCTTCAGCTATGTGTCCAACTGCCATTCAAGCTTCTGACCATTCCTCATTTCCTCTCCCAGGATGTGGGTTGTTTGCTTCACCCCAATTTAGGTGTTCTCTGTGTCAGGGCATGGTTTGTGGTTCCTGAATGGTTTGTGTAGTTAGAATTCTTCTGTTGTGCAGAAATGCAAGAGATGTTATTGAACATGGAGTCAACCCAAATTACCTGAAAAAAAGGAAGGGATTCTTCCATTGGTGTTGCCGTCTCTGTCTTGTGCCTGAATCTGTGTCGCTTTCAGTTATTCTGGATTACCTGTTGGATCTAAAGAAATTGGAGTTATCAGTTAGCTTGATTAAGATCCACTTCGATGGAATATCAGCCTTTCATCCTCTAGTAGATGGGGTCTCCATATTTGCTTACCCTATGTCATCTAGGTTCATTAAGGGTTTGGGGAATCTGCCCTCAGTTTAGGGACCCCACTCCGATTTGGGACTCAAATCTCATATTTAAATACCTCATGAGACCTCCATTTGAACCAATGGCAACCTGCTCTCTGCTCCATTTATCTCTGAAGACGGCCTTTTTAGTAGCTATCATGTTGGCCCCTTGGGGAGATTGGGGTCTTGATGGCAGATCCTTTGTGGTGTTCTTCAAGGACAAAGTCTATTTATGCCCACACCCTAAATTCTTTCCTAAGGTGCTATCAGAGTTTCATCTTAACCAGTCCATTCTCCTACTAGTGTTTTTTCCAAAAGTGTGTAATTCTCTACAGGGGACCTGTTTTCATACCTTTGATGTTAGAAGGATGTTGGCTTTCTATTTTGATAGAACCAAACATTTTTCAAAGATACCTACACTGTACATTTCCATCCCAGATAGCTCCAAGGGAACCACGATTTCTAAGAGATTGTCAAAGTAGATCTGAGTGTATTGTCACTTTTTATGATGCAAGTGAGGGATCATCTGCTAGGATAGGTTGTAGATCCTTAATGATGTATTGGAGAGATTTTAGCTGGGAGCTGTAGGTAATGGCCAGTGGTGGTCTGTTGTTTTCTTTGTTGGGTCTGTCCTGTAGTAGGTAACTTCTGGGTACCCATCTGGCTCTGTCAATGTGTTTCTTCACCTCTCCAGGTGGGTATTGTAGTTTTAAGAATGTTTTATGGAGAACCTGATTAAGGATCTACAACCTATCCTAGCAGATGATCCCTCACTTGCTCAAGCTGTGTGAGGCAGACCTATCCTTGCTTACAGACAGCTCCCCAACCTGAAGCAAATACTCACCAGCAACCGTACACCATACAACAAGAACACTAACCCAGGAACCTATCCCTGCAACAAACCCCGTTGCCAACTCTGCCCACACATCGACTCTAGTGACACCATCACAGGTCCTAACCACATCAGCCACACCATAAGGAGCTCGTTCACCTGCACATCTACTAATGTAATATATGCTATCATGTGCCAGCAGTGCCCCTCTGCCATGTACATTGGCCAAACCGGACTGTCACTACGCAAAAGAATAAATGGACACAAATTAGACATAAAAAATGGTAACATCCATAAACCAGTAGGAGAGCACTTCAATCTCCCAGGACACTCTGTAGCTGACTTGAAATTTGCCATACTTCTACAAAAAAACTTCAAAAACAGACTTCAGCGAGAAACTGCAGAGCTAGAACTCATATGCAAATTTGACATAATCAAACTGGGTCTGAATAGGAACTTGGAATGGTTTTCTCATTACAAGAAGTAATTGTCACTGTTCACACATTCTCACCTTCTAATCAATGGTTGTGAATAGGCCTCATCTACTCTAACTGAATGGACTTTGTTTACACCTACCCTCCCCATTGTTGTTCCTTACCCTTGGATGTATATATATACCTCCTATCTGATTTCTATTTCATGCATCTGACGAAGTGGGTTGCAGCCCACGAAAGCTTATGCCTGCAGAAATTTGTTAGTCTTTAAAGTGCTACAGGACTCTTGTTGTTTTTTCTTATGTCCTAAAGAAGTCTTGGGATGAAGGTGTGAAGGACTAGTCACTGGGGTATGGAAGATTTATAAATTAAGATAGGTAGGCCTTTAACAACAAATGGCAGGGTTAAAGGATAGGTGCGCTTGGGTTAATTTTTCTGAAGAGCTCAGCTTTCAAAAGCTTGGGAAAAGCTGAACTGGATGGAACTTTACATTTAATGATTCTGGTTTATTTTCTTCTAACAATTTTTAATTCACAGATGTACCTTTTTTTCTGGATGAAAATGAAACTGAAGAGGTGTGTCTTTTGACATCAGGAAAACTAATGTATTCCTTATCCTGGGCAGTCAATGAGGGAGGAATTCCATTAGCCCCTGTATCTCAGACAATAATCTCTGCTTGTTATAGGTAATAATAAATCTTTTATTTCTATAAGATTGTCAGAGGTTTCACTAAATAGATTGTCAGAGGTTTCACTAAAAGCATCACTCATGTTTAATACAGTGGGAAAAGTTACTCTATGTTATCATTTGCTTTTTGGCAAGGTGTTCTGTGTAATGCTAACTTATTGTAGACCACAGTTAACCTATTTTCTGCAGATTTCTTGGATGCTTCTATCTTTTTTTTGACGTAGAATAAGACTGAAGCTGATTGTCTGTGAGAATTGGAAATGTTTGCTAAACTATTGTGTATATTGTATATAGGGGCAAATGTATGACAAAATAAGTGAAAGTCTTGTGTTCCTTTAAGAAAATTCTGCAATTAATGCTGAAGAGTTTTATTTTTAGTGTACCAAGAAACATAAATGCAGAAATAGCTACTGGAATCCTATGGTTCACTGACACACAGAAACTTACTGAATGGGCCAAAGAAATCAAGATTGATCCTAACGACCCTGCGTATGCAGATTTGATGGAGTTCATTATGGTAATGTTTAGCAGTTATCAATATTAGCCATTTGGTCTGCTTCTAGAAGAAACTATGTATTGAGTCTAACATGATCGGAGTTAGGGAATTTCTAGATACTGACTACTAAAGCATTTTTCACAGGAGATCTTTGGCTCCAGGGTTATAAATAATAGGGGACAAAACTGTGAGACTACTTCTATTCAAGAGTTCTGAAGATGCCAAAAGAAGTGGGAGCAAAGCTGAGTAATTTATGTATTTACTTGGAACAACAAGATGAAATTATTGATCACTAATTCTAAGTGAGCCTATTTTTATTTCTGATTCTACTTGAATCAGATAGTTACCCCCCTCCTTCTCTTCCTCTCATATCCTTTTCCCTTTCCCTAGCCCTTGTCGCTTGCTTGAACTCTTTCTGGTCCTTCTTCCTTCTGGTGTCATATCACTCTGTGAATCTTGGCACATTGTTTACATGAACTTTAGCAGACTTAGACCAATCTATGGATTCTATGAAAATAAATGATGGCAAAGCTCGAGAAAGCCACAGATCAAATCAATAAAACAATCTGCAGTCGTCTTGTATCACAAATTTTATTCTTTGTTTCTGTTTTGAGTCTTGTCATTTCAATACATCATTTAGAGATAGGAAGCACAAAATTTCTGGGAGTGATCGGAGGTGAGGAAAACACACTGAAGGGGAGCCTCATCGGGTTTTCCCTATTTCATCCACTCTGTGGATCTCTGGGATCCAGAAGGAAATTAACTTTATGCATGGAGACAGGAGCCACCGTACTGGAGACACACAGCTGTTGGTTAGGTGATCCTACAGCTGCTCAGTAGTAGCTGCAGAGGTTAACCAGGTGGTGGTCAAATGTGGTGCATAGGTAATAGTTGAAAATTATTGGGGCTCTGGCCTTATTGTAAAGTCCGTGTAACGACCTCTTATCAATGTCTTGACTACACTATGCAATTTGGGGAATTTTTCAAAAGCGAGAATAGGTTTCACTGCCACAAAATCAAGTTCAATTTTAATTTTAAAGCGTTTGAAAGGCTAAGGGTTGTCTCCCTTGATCCCTTTGTAGATTCTGAATAGACTGCTTCAAGGTGGTCGTTTTAAACTCCATTTCCCTATGTAATATTCTACAACATATACTTTAAGCAAAGCAGTCAGGGCAAACAGAAAAAAAAATATTTACTATCTTACACTAATAATGGGCTACATACAAAGAAAAAATAAGAATTGGACTAGAAGGTTGAAAGAATAACTACAAAAAAACTTACTAAGCATACCAGTACTAAGCATATTCAAGAATAAGTCTGAAATGATGTTGATATAAATAACTATGAATGAGCCTGATCCAAAGCCCACTGAAGTCAACAGTAGTCTTTCCAATTACTTTACTGGCTTTGGATCAGGTCCTACGTCCTTAACTATAATTCCAGGCAAGATTTCTCTTACCTGTAAAGTTGCTCTTGAGAAATTAGAGGTGTATAACCTTTTAGGCCATGGTTACACTACAGCTTAAGTCAATATAAATAGTGTGTCTCAGGTGTATGAATTAGCCACCCCTCGAGCGACATAACTTATGCCGACTTAAGCGCTGGTGTGGACATAGCTGCTGCTGTTCATTGCGAGTGGCTTAATTAAGTGATGGGAGAGATCTCTTCCGTGGTGTTAGTGTGGCTACACAGATAACTTATAGTGACGCAGCTGCAAGCTGTCTAATGTAGGCAAAGCCTCAGTGGCTACAGAAATCAAAACCACACTCTGATCTATTATTCCTTTTGTGGGAGGGACAGCTGAGTCTTACAACTAAATACTTGACCCCTTTAATCTACTCACCACACATGCCTAGGGCTGTGATTCCACTCCAAACCAAACTTTTACTCAGGTAAACTTAATTGACATTTTATTCCCACAGGAAAATATATGGAATCTGCTTCCTACTAATTTCCTTGCTAGTGGCGTATGACCAGTGTAACATTCCATGGCATCTACCCATTAAACTTGCTCACCAAAGTGATGATAAAGCTTATTGAATTGATTTTCTTAATTTACAAAGGCAATAAGCTAAACTTTACTCTGTTATACCCCTGTAACTCCACTGGAATAAATAGGTTTTCACAGGTGAAAGAGAGAGCAGAATTTGGTGAAAGGATTTTGAGAAACCTCTTCATTAGAATTTATAGGCCAATGGATTCAGGAGTTAGTACAAGCTAGTCAGTCATTTAATTTCTGTGTCATAGAAAAATACCAGATGGATTTTTAAAGAAAAAGAACAAATAAAAAATAGCATACAAACTCAACTGTCTCTTTCTCCTGAAAATTAATACCAATAGAAAAATGTGGGCATTTGTTCACATCATAAAACCACCGCACAATCTGATGTCATTGGCAATCTACACTGAAGAGAAGCCCTAAACAATAGTGGTGATGTTGCAGGTCAAAATTGAGATATGCTGTTAGAAATATGTGGATGTTTGCTTAGTACCTGTTGGTTCTTTACTTTGCTCAAGCGAGTGCAGTTTCACTTTATAAAAACATAGCAAAATGTATGTCATAACCCAAAAATTTTTTAAATATTCCGATCTTGCTTTTACTTTCTCTAACAGTATGCAAGATCCAAGTTACAAACTGTGTCAAAATATTTTCGTCTTGAACATCTGCAAGAAGAATTTAACTTTGTTACTGAAGAAGAGATTAAAAAGTGTAAACGTTTCCAGCTGTTGCAGCTTAGGAACTCAGAGCAGTTAGATTTCTTCCATTTTTGGCAAATACCACTGTATGATAGAGAGATACCAGATGCAGTCATTCAGGTATTTAATGTTTCCACTATGATCCTTGTTTCATGTTATATATGACAGTCCAAATGTAATATTATTCTTTGATTTTTCACAGTATTTGAATTCAACTTTTCTATTCCTATTTGATTTCTATATGCAGCAAGGACATATAATGCCTAGGAGCCAGATTCTCATGTCCTTATTCATGTTGAACAGCACCAAATTCTCCATCATTGTGGAGTTCAATGATATAAAGTAGTCAGAGTGAGTAGAATCATAGAATATTAGAATTGGAAGGGACCTCAGGAGGTCATCTAGTCCAACCCCCTGCTCAAAGCAGGACTAACCTCAGCTAAATCAAAAGTAAGAGTAAGGATATTAGAAAGTGACCCTGAAAATTTAACACAATAAATTGGACAACATTGCTTTTAGTCTCTAGGAAATAATTGCTGTTAGTGACTTTTACCCAAGCACAGATTCTTCCAGTGCTACTAAGAAAAAATGAGGGCAAACATGGACACTTCTTGGTGGCTTGTATTAACTATTTCTGAATGCCCCTTGATGATATTTTTTTAAATAAAAATATTCAGGAGTGTCTTTTGTTTGGCCTTTTGCTCCCCCTACCTCTTGATACCAAATGAGTTCTAGGCTGTGTTGGTAATTCTCCTTTAATGAAGATAATGTTTTAAAAGTTATGGCACAGAGTTGAACGAAATAGTTACTGGACATCCAGGCATAATGTACAGCTTATCAGGGGGTACAGAATTTGGTTGAGAGTCAGGGAGTACAATGAGAGGATAGTCTGTGGTATCCTGGATGTGGGGGGTGATAGTTTTGGCAGTTAAGAATACAAGGGATCGGTAATTATGGAACATCACTTATTGCAGGGGCTACGTGGGATGTCTTATCCTGTGGTCCTGTCTTTGATCAGCAGTATTCTCTCTAGAATGCATATGTAAGTATGCATAACATAGACAGAATACAACACGTAGTAAAGACAGTGGCCACAGAATGGGAACTTTGGAATAGCATTGCCAGTGCTCCCACAAGTATGGTTAATATTAGGAAGTGGTAGCATTGATTGTTTGCTGATGATATTCAGCTGTTTGTATCTTTTTACATCTTTAACAGCTTCTCCCTGTTGACCCTCTCTGTGTGCTCTCATAAAGTAAACTTGTGGCTTCATCTCCACTTTCTTCAGCTAAATATCTCAGGCAGAAATACAGCTAAAGAAAAATCCTGCAGCACCACTCCCATCTTCTCTGTCTTCCTTCTTGACTCAGACATTCCATTTGCCTTCTTTTCTGTTCTTCTGCCATCACCCCTGACTCTAAACTCTTCTCCTTCTCCTAGGATGTCAGTTCTATTTAGCACCAACTCCACAACATGGCCTACATGTGCCCCCGTCACTATTTCAGCTTCACCTTGGCTGAAATCATCCTCCATGCTTTCATCTTCTCTCATCTTGATTGGCTATGGCCTCCCCAAGTTCCAGCTCTCCAAACTGCAAAATACTTTGGCTTATTTTCTCTCACATACAAAGAATCATGTTTTCTCTCAAACTTCTCCTCTGGCTCCGTAGTTCATTGCAGTATTTATTTCAGAAATGCTCTACTTATTTTTAAAACCCTCCATAAATTGTCTCTAACTACCACCAGCTTTTTCTTTTTCTTTTTCTTTTCACCTCACAACTGGTGACTCAAGCAGTTTCTCTTTCCCCACTTCTCTTCTTTTGCCCTCTGGTCAGTTTGCATCAGTTTTTCTTGGTGTTGTCACATAGTCTCACAACTTTTAGTTCCAACATTTTTTTCCCTGTAGTTCCTGTTTTCATAAAACAGCTTTGCTGTATCTCTACACCTCTTTGACTCTCCTTTTGTTTTCCGATCATGTATGGAAAAACATGTATTTTTTCCTCGTGCCTATATATTTTAATTTTCCCTTCCCTCTATTGTTGTTTTTTATTATAACTTTGTATATATTTAACTTTGTGAACTGTTTAGGGATACACTTTGAGAGAATCCAGCAAAGATGTCATATTCTGGAACTTCTGTTCATTTCTTCATAATTTTTAAAAAGTGGAACATAAAATATGTTATTTAAATGCCTCTCTTCATTTTCTCTAAAACGTCTTGTAAATTACCTAAATTAGGAAAATTACTTAATTCTGTATTCAGGAATATGAAAACCAATTAGCGAAGGATATATCAATAACAGATGTGGATCCTATTACTGCACAAAGGATTAGTTCTGCCAACTTTATAAGGAAGGTATGACAAATATTGACATGACTGTATTGGCTATGAGTAAAATGACAAACTTTTTCTTTTCAGAATCTGTAATATGAATTTAATGTTCATGACAGTGTTAGATTGAAATATATTAGAAAATGCATAGTAGTAGAATGTTCAGCAGCAGTACAAACTTCATCACCAATGAGCCTAAAATATTTTCTGAAGAGATTACTTCTGGAGCTGAGTCTCTACACTCGTACAGTCTTTGGCCTCTAGATTTCAAACAAAGGAGTCATTTGTGATGGTGTTTTTGGTGAGGTGGACCCCTGTCCTCAATTGGACTGAGTCCACCAATTAATTTTATATAAAATACTGAACAGCTATCAGATGGTGATGACTTCTGGTTACCTACCAGCCAGCAGTGGAAATCACCTGGTGACCAGAGGTGAAGGACAACATGTTCCATTACCAATGTCCATCACTGCTTTGTATGCATTAGCAGCAGAGTAACAATGACCAGAGCCCAAACCAAGGGCTCACTCTGGTAAGGCGCTGAATACCTCCTGTGTGTTGAGTCCTCCTAACTCTTACTGAATTAATAGCACCTCAGCATCTTGGAGATACTTGGACTCTTAAGTACTTCAAAAGTAGAATTTAAGAGATCGGTATTTTAGTAAATTACTCTTGCTGCCATACACAAAGTCCAGTAGTGGTCAGGAAATGTAAGTGATGGAGGCAGGATACACAACAGAAGATGGAGGGAGCTTTGAATAGATTCTTCTCAACTGGTCGTAATGGGAGTTTGTTTCACAACACTTTTGACTAAGAAGAAATTTTCCTCTGTTGCCCCAATGGGACTTCATTAGTGTCCAGCCAAACTACTCAACCTGAGTGTGGGGAGACGTTTTCTGCCCCTTAAAATCATCATGTACATTAGTTCTGTGGCTGAGATTTTGTGCTGCAGATCTAAGAGGTACAGCACAAATCTCTAAACACAGGTCGGAGGAGGAAAGTGGCTTTGTAGATTTCAGTCTGCTGCAGGGGCCACAATGATCCCCAGCATAACCAAGGCAGCCTAAGCAAACTGTCTAAGTAATGGTGGCCTCCTCAGGCTGGTATATGGTTTGCAGCATAAGGAGGAACAGCAGCAGAGGTATCGGCAATGTCTACACTACCTCATTTCCCCTTCCATCCCATCTGTGACCCATCTGTGGAAGCTTGCAGTAGTGGATTTGCAAGGCAGTGTAAGCTGCTTTGTAAGAATTCTGAACTGGGGGAATCCATTCCTGCCCAGATCCAGGGCACTGTGGCATGAAAGTGCCATATTGGAGAATCCCTGCTTATGTATTTAAAAATGTGAACTTTCATTTTAGAGATGTTCTCTTTCACTTAAAACTGAAATATGGTTTGTTTGTTTTTTTTGGTTTTTTGTTTTTTTTTTTGCAGATGAGAACATTAATTTTAAAGCGACTTGTCAAAATTAAGTACAAATTTAATTTAATGGATATTGTGAGCGATTATGAAGAAATTATATCAATGAGGTATAATTAAAAACTAAACTTTGAATGAATGAATTTATCAAAAGATTATGAATTTATGCAAATTAATTGCTTTATTAATGTAATATTTTACTTGGCACTTTTTGTAATACTGTACATTTTCAAATTGGTATATGGGAATTTAGCCATATGACTCTCACTGAGTTCAATAGATGTGATTTGGCTAAAAGGCAGTAGAACATTTTAGTCGGTAGTCCTTTTTAAAAGTGATTGCTTAACATGTTGCAGTATGAAATTTTGGATTTTTTTTAATCCATCAGAAGGAGAATAGGAATTAAAATACAGACACTGTTTTGATTGATAATTTTTTTTAATGTATGGTTCTATTATGAACATGTTCTAGCTTTAAGATATTGCATAAATCTGCTAATCTTTCTTCTGGGCAGGGGTAACCTGTTCATGTCTTGCTTGGAGAATATCAGGTTATCAAGTTTTATTTTTGGTCTATATATTCTTAGTGGTATATATACTCAGGCGTTACTACTGTGTTAGGAATGCAGAATTGGTTCTCAAATGGAACCTAGCTTCAAAAAGTTTGCTTCCTTTGGAAAAACCAGCAATCCATAACATATGAGAGGATTCACATCTTTACCTTCTAAATTACATTTACCTGAAAAGTGTCAAAAAAAATAATATACAAATTGTAAATATTAGAAGTGGAAATCAATTTAAGAAACAAAACAAACCTTGGTGAGATTAAATGAATTATTCTCTTTGCAGTTCCTTATTTGATTCATGAATCTATCAAGCAGCATTTTAGAAGTGGGTCAGAATTATCAGCATTGAAAACTATTTTGATTCTGATCTCTTCCCTCAGTGTAAGACATATGAATTGCTGTTCTCTTCCTGCAAATACCGGAGGCAGTTCAGACTTGCCCTCAAGACCCTGGGACTTGGCCTACCTCTTCCACTCCTATGTTAGATTCTCTGCCTGTGCAAACAGTAGCTGTTCAGTGCCCCCACATTATCCATTGCAATCTTAGCATTGAAAACAGATTTTGGGGCAACAGTGGGTGAAGCAAGCTCCCCCCCCTTCTCATTTCCTTCACTCCTTTAGGACACTGAAATTTTTTAGGCTTTATTCTCCAAATGAGACCACCCACTGAACTCTTCTCAGTTTCTCACTCCTTGCATAATGGCAGTGTGAGCCAAACAAGGAAAACCAGAGATGCTCTATCTGTTATGAGACCCTTGAGGAATAATGGAAGCAGAACTCTGCTATGATTGCTCACAGCCAGCAGTTCTTGCTCTGCCAAGGGAAAGAGCTCAGAGTTTGCATCATTTGTTGGGGCCTTTGCTTCCCACCACACCTGGGGATGATGGGAAGGGGAGGCCAGTACTCTTCAGCTCCAAGGGGTCAGCAAACTGGATCATATTCATCAATCAAGGACTGTTAATGAGAAAGACCAAAATTCCCCCAAACCCAGTCCAACTCTGCGGGGGAAAGCTCCAGGATCCTATTCTAGGTTCTAAAGTGATCCTAGGACACAAAACTCAAGTAGTTTTGCTTGAAGTAATGCAGAAGTAATGCAGATTCTTTTATATGAGAGGAAGATCACCTAAACTGTATCAGGGCAACCCAGGCAATAGAGACAATGAACAGATGAGTGGACTGGCTAAGCTGACAGTGGATAGAATTTGGAACACTTTCCTGAACTAGGAAGTGTTTAAGTGATATCAAGTGAGGTGTACCTAACTGTATTAAGATTAAACCAAAGTCAAGCTTTTAGATCCAGGAAGCAGATCAAAGGTCACTGAGAACACACTTGGCTCACAGATATCAGAACCTGCTTTATACTTTCCTTTCTCTTCTGGCACGAGGGAAAGTAATTCAGAAGATAATGGAGGATTATTCTCATAACCAAAGGCCATGGTATTTCATCTTAATGGCGATATTCCAGAACTCTCCACTTCATTTTCCCAGTCAGCATAATCTCCTATCACAGAGCCTACTCTTGCATCCTAATCCAGACTACCTGAGCATGACAGTTTGGGTGTTGAGCAACAAGTCTTAAATAAGATGGGGATCCTCCTCCAAAGTTAATCTCCTACAATTATTTTACTACCTTAACTTATGCAAGGTTTTGGACAAAATTCTTATACTGCTTTCAATCTAGAAAGGTTAACCCAAGGAAACCAGATGGTGCAGCTCTTCTGGATTTCTTACCGAATGACCTAGGGATAGGCCTGACATCCACTGTGACATCTCAGATTTTTCAATATTAAGCAGTGTCATAATCAGGTGTATCCAAATCTCTGGTAGATCATCCAATAGTATCAAGGTTCCTTAACACAGCATTTCTATACAAACCAACTCTTACACCTATCTTCCTTATCTATGCTGATCTTCTAGCGTTAGAAGCTTTGATAAGCCATTCATTTTCACTGATAAGCTCTAACTCTGGAAAACATCATCTTAATTCAATGTCTTCCACCCTAAACATCAGAACCTGAAAGTTTCCAAATCTCTGTAGTTAGTTGTATTGTGTTCTGTAACACTGAAACATACTTAGCCTTGATTACAAAAGGGATCAGAACCCACTCAACACTTTCCACGGTAGCATCTTGGGTAAAAAGGGCATCAGGTACTTTAAAGGAAATCTGTAAAGCTGTCACCTGGTCATCGATAAACACTTCTATTAAGCACTACAAGCTTTACCTTCATTCTGTTGCAGAAACCTCCTTTGGCAGGAAAATGTTCCAAACAGTGGTCCCAAAATGGATCAATATTCCTGATTTTAGGGAAGGGTGAAAATTCTTTTGTCCTACATATCTGACTATAGGGGTTTTGTATTGGACACTTCAGTGTAGTTTCTAAATGTTTCCCACGTGAATTAAATTTGCTTGGTAAGGTCTATTAGGGACTTTGTGGAGTCTTCTGGAGAGAGGACAGTCGTAGAAAGGAACTCTTCAGGTAACAAATTTTCTATTTTTCTTAAATCATGTATAATAAAGGAAGACGTTTATATATAAAACTGATTAAAACATTTTCAACTCTGTCTAGTCAATTGAGGAATGCAGTATTTAAGCTCGGTGAACGTAAAAGACATTTAAAGCCACAAAGAAAAGAGAGAAAAAAAGTTCCAGCACAGACGGTCTCTGATGGAGATGTTAAACTTCTTATCAGAGTTTTGAGAGCTTATAACATTCCTTCCAGAAATCCAGCAGTTACTAGGTAGGAAATCATAGAAACAGAAGTTAGGGATGGTAAAGACCTATTAGGTAATTTGGTACATCTTCTATGTAGTCCAGGATTGTTCTCTAATTAATCTTTTCTAGGGTTTTGTCTAGTTTGGTTTCAGGCATCCCCACACATACAGCTTCTACCATTTCCCTTGAAAGAATATTCCCATAGTTTTATAAATTTCACTGAAATGAGGAAATAATGTAACTGACCAAAAGCGCAGATTATAGGACTGTGTTAGTTATTCTAACTCCAATGAAATCTGTATGATATCTGTAAGAAAGAGTATGCTGTTGATAGTTTTATGAAAAGCTGAGTAGTTTTCATTTAATATAAAGCAGGATAGATAAAAGGAGGAGTCTTATTAGCCAACAACAAATTTTTTTACAAAATCAATTATATTAGGAAGGGAGGCCGTATGAAAATGGCTGCACTGGTCAGGTGGTTGAAAAATCTTGTGCTTCAACATTATGCTTCATAAAGGACCTGGATATCATCTGATAACTGCACAAATTGTCATTTGTTTAATGCTGCTTGTATTGACATGGAATTGTTTCAGCTAACCAGAGTGCAGAGCTACTGTATAGTTATTGATGCATAAGTATACAGATTTTTCCCCATAAATGCAGTTCTCTGCACTCTGATCAGGAACATAGGAATTGACATAGTGGTCAGACCATATGTTTTGGAGGATGACATAAAGCCACCTTTGGATCAGCAATAACTTGCCCAGAAAAGGTTCTACAGGTTTGGGTCAAAATACTGTGCCATTTCCATGGCAATCTTCCAAGTCCTGCTCCCAAACCATGTATGGATGTCCAATCCTACAGAGGAATTTATGCGAGGAAGAATTCCACACAAGCAGCACTCTCTGTTTTTGCACTCCCAGATAGGGATCTGGTAGAGTGCTGTATCTTCCACTCACAAATTGGAAAGTATGATATGACTTATTTTAACTGATTGGTGTTTGATATGTTCAGCTCTTTTCTGGATAATGCTTAACTGGGATTGAACTAATCGTCTGCATCAAATTATGAGCTGTCAGATATAGCACAGAAAGGAAAAAGAAGTCAGTTAGCCGGGACATCATACTGTATCTGACAGAAATGTTCTTAATTAGAGACTATAATTTGTTAGCCAATTTTACTTACCAAGTAAAATAAATGCGTTGAGTTGTTCATAATTGAACTTTTGACACATATGCACTCTCTACTAGTAATAGTTTATTTAATATTTTGCCTCTAAAATGAAGATCAGTTTGTAAATCTTATAGAATGTAGTATTTTTTCATGACTGATTGAGTGACTGCATTAGCTATATCTTACGAGTATAGACTATGTTGTCTTCACCCACTTAGTATTTTCCTTTACTGCTTTATGTAATTACTCATTTAAGTTTTAGAAAAATTCTTTTAGCAAGATTGGAAAATTAAGTGAAGTTTTCTCTGAAAAGAATAGTGTTTGCAAGTTGGAACTAAAATTAAAAATATCACTTAAGTTTTATAATACAGCAAACAAAAATAGTTGCTATCCAAAGCGCCCTGCATGGATACAAAATTTGTATAGTTACTGAAAATGAGAAACATTTTCATTAAGGCTAATATACTGCTTGGGCATAAAGTAGGAAATGAAAGTATTTACAGGAAAATACATTCAAAGTGATACATTACATCTCATTGGTATAGTTCGACAAACATGCTATCATTTAAAAAGTTGTTTAAAAATATTAGTACTTTATTCAGCTAAAGTAAGAAGCTCATGAATTGCACTGTAGACTCAATTCATGAGGACATTTACTCTTTATTCTACTTTATGGCTAAGCAAAGCTAACATTCCATTTGATAGCATTTCTGTTTACCTGTATTTCTAAGGCAGAAATAAGAATGGTGGATGGAATGGGGGGAGGACGGGGGGGAACACAAAGCCCCTGGCCTGGGGAGAGAATGATGGACAATGGTATAGGAGTAAGAGGGGATATTGGGGCCTACCATGTGACTGAGAGAGGAATGGGAGGACACACTGAGCCCCTGGCATGGGGGCGGGGGGCGGGGGAGAACAGGGACCCCTTGTATAGGGACCTGGGTGACACAGAAACCTTGGCATGTGGGGGAAGGGGGCACACTGAGCCCCTGGCATGTGGTAGATGAGGGACTGGGGGGGCACAATGAGCCTACGGCATATAGCTGTGGGGGGATATATAGAGACCCTGGTATGAAGGAGAAGAGTGTTGGAGGCAGGTTACATGGAATTCCTGAAATAGAAAGCGATGAGAAGGTGGCCCAGAGGGAGTATGTCGGGGGCATGGGGGAAATGGAGAAATGAAAGGAGCCCCTGGTGTGTGCAATGTGCTTGGCCTACAGAAGTAACAAAGTGTGCAATCCTTTCATTTATTTGGAGTTCATCTGCATAATGAAAAACTAATTCAGTGTATAAACATGTAGGAAGGGTTTGTGAGAGTACAGATGTCTAGCATAATGGTTGCCAAATCCAATCAAATTACTGTGCAGTTCTGAGCTTTGGTTTATTCTGAAACAAAGAAAAAGTAAATGCCTTGAGGGAATATGCATGTAAGAATGAGTGCATCATTCCAAACTTGCTATGCAATAATTAGCATTACAAAACAACATGCTGTAACTTTCAAGCAATTGAACTTTGTTTCCAATAATGCAAATCATATTTAGCAACAATAATTAACTTAGGGATGGATTTATTATTTCATCCATTGCATATTACAATACCCCAAACATAATGAAGAAACTCACTATGATTCTGAGATTAGTTTGGAAATAAAACAAAACTACAACATGAAAGAGAATCAGCAATAGCTTAACATACCCCAACATAATTTATGAAAATTTCAGTCAAGGAGAAGTGAGAGTCCATCTAGGAGCTAAAGTGTGAAGATTGTGTCTCTGATAGAGAAAGCCTCAACAGCTGATCATAAATAGAGGATCAAAAGATGCCAAGTGGTGGGGAGACACATTCCGATTGAGCCTTTGGGCTGAACTTTATTTTGCCTAAAAACTGCCTGGAGTTTAACATGTTATCAAAGGATTTTATAATTATTAGAAATGAATTATCATAATCATAGGCATAATTATGCTTCTGTGGAAGCGGAGCTGGGCTGGAGAGGCAGACCAGCAGGGGTGCCATTTAGGAAGGGAGGAGGGGGCACCTGCCTGCCTCCCTCCCTCCCTCCCTCCCAGTTTCATACTACATTATAATTTTATGAACAGAGGTAGTGCTAGGATGTGATTGCAGAAGCTATAGCCACCGCAAAATTTTCCTTAGCTTCCCCATAGCCACCATTCCTAGAGTTGGGCGCCCAGCCAGCAGCCACTGCTCTCCAACTGCCCAGCTTGCGCTGCTGCTTCTGCCATCGCAGTCTCCTCTTCTTTGGGAAGCTGATCCATAGCTGGCGTGGCACTTGGGGAGCTTGCCCGATGCTAGAGGTGGCCTCCTGAATGGGTCTCTGCTGAGCTGGGGTGGGGGACAGGGAGCCAGGGCCTATCTGTGCTGGTGCCTCTGGCTCAGGAGTGGGAGCTGCAGCTGCTTCTGTTCTGAACAAGCATTCAGGCTCCTGAGTGCTTGGCTTAATGAGACAACATGCTGACACACTCAGGCACACACAGTCTCACACACCCCCTCCCTTAACACTCTCTCTCATACACGAAGTCTCGCTCACGCAGTCCCCTCAACACTGTGTCTCACACACACGGTCTCCCTCACACACCCCCCAAAACACATTCTATTTTCGAGTGATTGCTCATATGCATTCCAATATAGGTGTGTGTGCACCCCGTGCACAGATTCCCGGAATTTTTTCCCTAGCAAGCCCTGCAGGGCCAGCTTAGGCGCCCCCTGGAGTGCCGCACTCATGTTGCGGTATAAAGGGCGCTGCTGGCCCCGCGGGTCCCCAGTTCCTTCTTTCCACCTGTGACGGTTGCTGGAACTACTGCCTCCTGCTGTCTGCAAGTAGCATTCGTACCCTAGCTGTTGTTGACTCTTCTTTGAAGTTCTAGTGTTAAGTAGTTGTTAATAGTTGTTAAGTAGTTTAGAGTAAGTACCCCTAAAGGGGTTTTTCCAGAGCCATGCCTGGCTCTACAGGCTTTAAAAGCTGCGACCTCTGTGCTAAAGCCTTTCCCGTCAGTGATCCTCATGACTGCTGCCTCCGATGTCTCTTCTGTGCTGCTCTCCCAGGCAAGTGCCGGATCTGTAAGGCCTTCAATCTCCGGACGCAAAAAGAGAGAGACGCCAGGCTGAAGGCCATCTTGATGGAGTCCGTGCTCCAGCCAGCGTCTGAACCATCGCGATCCCCGACGGCACCGAGTGTGTCGTCGGTGCAGAGCGCCCCTCCGGCACCGGCACTGAGGCCGAAGGTGCCTATGAAAAAGACATGGCCTGAGGCCGCACCTATGGACTCCTCCCTGCTACCGGGACAGCAGGGAGCGATCAAGGAGATGCCCAAGCCACGTGCCGTGATTACTCCGGCACCAGCGTCTCCACGCAGGGAGCCTCCCCCGACTCCTGGGGGTGGGGAAGCGCCCCTGCAAGGGCCGTCGACGCCGGAGGCATTTAGTGTGGCACGTGCCCTCATGGCTATGCCCAAGCCTCCATCCCCCCCTCTGCTCAGGGACCTGCGTCTTGGGGCAAACCCGCGCTGGGTGGCCCCGGTGGGTGGAGACGTCTGCAATCCAAGTCTCCCCCCAGACGGTCATGGAGGGTGGAGAGCGTTGGCTCCCCTCCGAGCTCCGACTCTAGGTTGTTGAGTGCCTCGGCACCGCAGCACCATGGGCGGTTGTGAGGTTTGCACTGGGGTCGTCAGAGATCCAGCTCTAACCCTGGCAGGGACCGCAGTTCAGGCTCACAGACTCCGGTGTGGAGCCCGCCGCGGCACTGTTCCAGATCCCTGTCCTGCAGCCGCAGCCGATCCAGGGACAGCAGTCCACTCTCGCTGGTCCGAGCACCACCACCGGCACCGACGGCATTGACGGCATCGACGATCAGGGTACCAACCTCCATACTGGTCCCAGATTTTTCGGCACCGCCATGCTTCATGGTCCCGCTACCCGTGTCGGCACCGACAGTCTTGGCACTGACAGTCTTGGCACCGACAGCCGTGCGGTCCAGATCTGCTCCATGCAGCCATCACCGACGCCGCTCCCGCTCTCGTCACAAGACATCTCGGCGCCGGGGCAGGTCCTTGATCTCTTCTTCTTCTTCGGCCTCGTCCTCCCGCCGGCACCAAAGGTGTCGGTGCCGGTCGATGTCCTCGTCGCGTAGCCGCTCTCCATACCGGGGTGGCAAGCAATGCTCTGGTGGCTCAGGTGGCCGGCATGCTGCAGCGCACCAACCACAACCCATACCGATACCAGGATGGGGCCAAGGGCCATGGCAATGGCTTTATTGGGGGCCATGGAGCGCACAAGTGGTTCAAGGCTCTGCGTCGCTGCATTCCTCGGCGGCCCCGCCGGCACCCCTGTTAGCCAAGCCAACCCAGGGGCATGATACGGAGGGAGACTCAGACCCTGAGGAGGGACCCTCTACAGGGCCCATCCCTCAATCCTCCTCCTCGTCTCCAGATGATGTTGTGGCCAGGGATCACAGGGCTCCCCTGTTCGACTTCCGGGCCCATTAGGACCTTCTAAAAAGGGCCGCTGAGAACTTGGGCATGGAATTTAAAATCATGTCTGAGGAAAAGGACCCCCTCTTTGGGCCATCAGGGTCGGCGGGCCCTTCAAGAGCGACCCTCCCTGTACACGATAGGGTCATGAAAATTGCCAGAAACCTCTGGCAAATCCCATCCTCAGTACCTCCTACGTCGAAGGGGGTAGAAAGGAAGTACTATGTGCCTAAGGAGCCCTTTGAGTTCCTCTACAACCACCTGACGCCCGGCTCTCTAGTGGTTGACGCAGCCAATCAGAGAGACCACCAGGGGAACCAAGGGAATACTCCCAAAGATAGGAATGGGAGGAAACTAGACCTCTTTGGGAGGAAAATCTACTCTGCTGCAGCCTTGCAGTTTAGAGTAGCAAATCACCAGGCTTTATTGGGGAAGTACAATCTCAACCTCTGGTCATCGCTATGGAGATTTGCATCGGCGTTACCACCTGACCAAGCAGCAGATTTTGCCACGGTGACCCAGGAGGGAGAGGCTGTGGCGAACGTGGCCCTGCAATCCGCCAGTGACGCGGCGGACACAGCTAGCAGGGCCATGGCTTCGGCTGTCATCATGCGCCGTTGCTCCTGGCTCCAAGTGTCAGGCCTGTCACAAGAGGTCCAGCAGGCCATACAGGGCCTCCCTTTTGACGGCACTGGGCTATTCTCTGAAAAAACAGATGAGAAACTCCATGCCCTAAAAGACTCTTGGGCCACCCTGAAGTCCCTAGGGCTGTATACCCCCCAGGCCTCGAGATGTCAGTCCCGGCCTCAAGTCCAGAGGCAACCGCCCCTTCCGCCAAGACTGGCTCCCCGACCCGCCCAACCAAGGAGAGGTCGGAATCGCTACCGGGGGCCAAACAGAGGAGGCCGGCAAGGGTCCTCTGCTGGGGCCCAGCAAGGGCCTCCCAAAGGGGGTAATTCCAATAAACGTTTTTGATAGAGTGCACGAGGGTGGCACTCTTCCTTTTCCCCTGGATCTTAACCGACCGTTTGCGGAAATGCTCCGACCTTTCTATGCAGAGTGGGAAGCCATTACTATGGACCATTGGGTCCTGGAGGTGGTTTTCAAGGGCTATGCCCTTCAACTTACGGCCTTTCCCCCCGACTCCCCCCCCAGGATATTCCCCCTTTGGGGACCCTGCCCATGAACAGCTCCTCGTACAGAAGGTTGATTCCCTCCTAGAGCTTGGGCCGGTGGAAGAAGTCCCTGTGACGGAGAGGGGGAGGGGATTCTATTCAAGATATTTCCTGATTCCCAAGGCCAAGGGGGGGGCTTAGACCCAACTTAGACCTACGCCGTCTGAACAAATATATCAGACGCATCAGGTTCCGCATGATCTCCCTCGCCTCCATCATTCTTGTGTTAGATCCAGGGGACTGGTACGCTGCCCTCGATCTAAAAGATGCGTACTTTCATATCTCTATATTACCTGCCCATAGGAGGTTCCTAAGGTTCGTGGTAGCGGGGCGCCACTACCAGTTTGGGGCCCTGCCCTTTGGTCTTTTCTCAGCACCCAGGGTCTTTACAAAATGCATGGCGGTGGTGGCAGCCCACCTGCGCTGCAGAGGGGTACAAATTTTCCCCTACCTGGACAACTGGCTGATCCGGGGCAAGTCCAGGGCCCACGTAAGGAACAGCCTGCGGCTTACTTGCGCAACATGCACTAGACTGAGGCTGCTCATCAACGAGCAGAAATCCACACTTACTCTGGTGCAGCATATAGATTTTATTGGGGCCACACTGGACGCTATACAAGCCTTAGCCTTCCTCCCACAGCCTCGGTTCGAGGCAATAGCGACCATTATATCCGATCTCCACAGGTCCCCCACGACTACGGCCAGACACTGTCTGCACTGTTGGGACACATAGCAGCTTCTACGTATGTGGTGAGGCTGGCTCACCTTAGGCTTAGGCCTCTCCAGGCGTGATTGGCCTCAGTATATGTACCAAACAGGCATTCACTGACTAGAGCGGTCATGGTTCCCCCACAGGTGCTGTCGTCCCTCAATTGGTGGAGGGGCCCGAGGGAAGTGATGAAGGGAGTCCCGTTCAGAGACCTGGCCTCATCAGTGACTCTCATCACAGATGCGTCCCATGTGGGATGGGGAGCCCACATCAGCCACAACCTGGGCACCCAAGAGATATGGTCACCCGAGGAGAGAGCTCTGCACATCAACATACATGAGCTCAGAGCAGTCCGGTTGGCCTGCAAGGCCTTCCTCAAATTCCTGAGGGGCAGGGTGGTTCACGTCCTCACAAACAATACGGCGGCCCTGTTTTATGTGAACAGGCATGGGGGGAGTGTGCTCCTCGGCTCTCTGTCAGGAGGCTATCCGACTATGGGACTTTGCAGTAAGGCACGATTTTCATTTATCGGCCTCTCACCTCCCTGGGGTCAGGAACGACGAGGTGGACCGCCTCAGCAGGTCGTTCTCACCCCGCCACGACTGGTCACTGCACCAAGAGATAGCGACTTCAATTTTCCAAGAGTGGGGTGTTCCCCAACTACACCTGTTCGAGTCGACCTGCAACAGGAAATGCCCGAGGTTCTGCTCACTTCGGGGTCGCGAGCCGGGCTCCCTGTCTGACGCATTCCTTATAGACTGGAGTGGGGGCCTGATGTATGCATTTCCCCCCATCCTGCTCTTGCCCCAAGTCCTTCTCAAAATCAAGAGGGACAGAGCGGACATCATCCTAATTGCTCCAGCATGGCCGAGGCAGCATTGGTACAGCATGTTGCTCGACCTCTCCATCACCGTGCCGATTCCGCTACCCAGGCGTTACGACTTGCTATCCCAGGACCAAGGGCGCCTGCTGCACCCGAACCTGGACTCCCTCCACCTGAAGGCATGGAGACTCTCTGGCTGACGGAGGGAGAAAGAGCCTGCTCCTTACAGGTCCAAAAGGTGCTGCAGGGTAGCAGAAAACCTTCCACACAGGTTACGTACAGGGCCAAGTGGAGGTGTTTTTCCTGCTGGGTGGAGTCTAAGGGTATACTGCCAAGTTTCTCGCCTATACAGGCGATCTTGGAATACCTGCTGCACCTTAAGCTTCAGGGCCTAGTTCTGGTTTCCCTGAAGGTGCACCTGGCGGCCATCTCAGCCTTCCACCAGCCGATGGAGGGGCAGCCCCTGTTTTCCCACACCATGTCAGTTAGGTTTCTCAGGGGGGTGGAGAGGACCTTCCCTGAGGTCCGGGACCCGGTACCGCCCTGGGATCTCAACCTGGTCCTTACCATGTTGATGAGACACCCCTTCAAGCCCATGGCCACATGCTCCCTACTCCTCCTGTCTTGGAAGGTAGCCTTCCTGGTGGCCATTACATCAGCTAGGAGGGTCTCTGAGATAAGATCTTTGATCTCGGAGCCCCTCAACACGGTTTTCTATAAGGATAAGGTTCGGCTGAGGCCCCACCCGGCCTTCCTGCCTAAGGTGGTATCTCAGTTCCACTGTAATCAAGATATCTTCCTCCCTGTGTTTTTCCCTAAACCACACGGTTTGGAGGAGGAACGGAGGTGGCATTCACTGGATGTCAGACGAGCCTTGGCCTACTACATCGAGCGCACCAGGCCCTTCCGGAAGTCGTCACAACTATTTGTGGCAGTGGCTGACCGGATGAAAGGCTCACCGGTCTCCACCCAGCAAATCTCCAACTGGATTACCGCCTGCATCAGAAGCAGTTTCAAGCAGGCAGTGGTGCCCCTTCCGGGCGCTGTGAAGGTGCACTCAGCCAGAACCCAGGCTTCATCCGCAGCCTTCCTGGAACGAGTGCCCCTGCAGGACATCTGCAGAGCAGCGACCTGGTTGTCGGTCCACACCTTCACGTTGCACTACGCCATCGTGGAGCAGGCAAGAGAAGACACGGGTTTCGGCAGAGCCGTGCTGACAAGAGCAGGTCACGACAACTCCTACCCACCTCTAAGGTATGGCTAATTAATCACCTATATTAGAATGCATATGAGCAATCACTTGAAGATAGAAAACAAGGTTTACTTACCACTAACTGTTGTTCTTCAAGATGTGTTGCTCATATCCATTCCAAACCCACCGCCCGTCCCCACTGTCGGAGTAGGCAGAAAGAAGAGACTGGGGACCCGCGGGGCCAGCAGCACCCTTTATACCGCGACATGAGCGCGGCACTCCAGGGGTGCCTAAGCTGGCCCTGCGGGGCTTGCTAGGGAAAAAAGTTCCGGGAATCTGTGCACGGGGCGCACCCACACCTATATTGGAATGGATATGAGCAACACATCTCTAAGAACAGAGGTTACTGGTAAGTAACCTTGTTTTCTCTGTCTCACACACTTGTATTATTTTTACTGTTGTTATTTCTCAGTACTTCCTGTTGAAATTTGCAATGCACATATATTCTCTGTAATTTTATTCTTTCAAAATTCGTCAAGGATTACAGTACTGTTATTTTCATTTTTTGACTGGTCTGTGCATTTCATAATTTTATTTCTCTCCTATGCTTACATTTCATTCTTTGAGTAGTGAGTTCTAAAATGCCTAACTTATTCTGGCTGGAGTAATTATCCTTATTGCTTTTACCACCATATTGTGCTTTGCCATTCATTATTTAAAGTGATACCATCAAATAATAATATCCTTCTAGAATGTAAATTTAGCTCATTTTCACCTTAGCAGTGCCACTTTTTAAAAAAATTAGCTAAACACATAACTTTAGACACTGTTCAGATGAAGGTGGCTTATTTTCAAATTTTATTTTAATTATATCTGTAAAATAACTTAAAATTTGTATGAAAATAAATGCGGTTCCAAGTTTGATACTAATAATGATTGAGTCAAATGTTAGGGAGTCATATACGTGATTATGATCAGTAAACATAAATGCCAAAATAATTAGAAAAATACATTCCTCTTCTTAATAAAAAAGAAAAACAATTAATCACGTATGTTAAAATTAAGTAAATGCATTTTTAATGGAGTGAAAAAAATTAACTACAATAGAGTACATAATGACAGTAACACAGAGTGTGTTTGTTAGTGAAAGTAAGCATATTTTAAGCAGATTTTATTTATTTTTATTTATCTCTTCTAAAGATAGTGTACAAAGTATCAAACTTGTGTTTCTGATCTCTGTGGTAAAGTTCCAAAACTGATACCTCCAGGCTTGGTATTGGGAATATCTTGCTGTATTATTTCCTGAGTGTTCTAAATTTACATATAACTTAAAATATTACTTTAATTGGTGTTTGTATATATTTTTCGTTCTTTATCTAGAAGTTAGATACAGTTCTCCTGTCAGCTAATTTCTAAATTATCTGCAAAAAAATTAGTTTTCAGGTACTTAAATAGGTTGGAGTCACGGTTAAAGTTGCCATCTCCCCTTTACTAAAATACGAAGCACCTCTGCAGACCAGGCACACCAGTTCAGTGGCAGTGCCTGGAGGCATAATGTGTCAAAAATGAAATTACATCAGTGTGATTTTGACTGGGACAATGGAATGACTGCATGATCAGGCCCATAGTATTCGACATTTCTTCATTTTAGCGATTTATGTTTTGATCTGTATTACTGATTTTCTTACATGTTCTTTATAAGAATGTATAGCAACTTTAAACAGTAAACTAATTATCTGTAGAATCTGTAAATAATGAACTAATACAAGCAATTGCAGTGTAGATTAAAAAAGAAAAGCTGCTTGAAATGTATATGTCTTTCCTGTTTTATATCTAAAGACCAGCAGGTATTCATTCACCAGCATATGCAATTAATCGGATGTCCCGGAGTAGACATCTACTATCAGGAAAGTCATCATACACATCTGATCCTCTAAGTGAGGTAAATAACTTACATTACTCAAACAACCAAAAAAACCCCAAACCCACAGAGTGAATCATTTTGTATTGTTTAAAAGGCATAACAATGGCTTCAGACAGTATTTTGACTGAGCAAAAGGGCAAAATTTTACATTCTTTACTGTAACTGCATCTGCTGTGTAGATACTTATTAAATGGTCCCTGAACAATATATTGATTTGGACAAAATTCCCCCTGACATTTAAGAATTTGTTCTTATTCTTAAAAAAGACCAACCTTTTGTTCTGTCACAGCCAGTTTTTGCTTCAGCAACTCTGGTATTTTAAGGGATTTCAGCTTCATTATTATAATTAAATATGTATTTTTATGGTAACTTCTCAAAATGTCTTTTCTGATTTTGGACAGCAGAGGGTTCCAACCTTTTTAGTCTGAGAACTGAACATTATTTCAAAAAGGTCAAGGGCCACAATCAAAGATTTTGGGCTCTCCGTTCTGTTCTGCTCAGTCTAAAGGGAGCAGAAACCACCTGTAGGTTCCAGGCTAAGGATTTCCCCAACATGGTGTTAGTCATAGATGGCTTCTTTGCCTCCTTTCCCACAGCCCCTCTTACAGGGGCATGTCAGAGTTAGGAAGGGGTATGTTGGGGTTGGGAAAAAGAGTGATCAGAGTGCACTGTGGTCTGGCTATTGTTTGGGACGGCTTTTGGGTACCATAACCACCTGACGAATGTTAGATCAGTCTCCAGGCTGTTCTAATCTATGCAGAAACAAAGCGAAGAATTAGAGAATGATAACTGGTTGTTGGTGTGATGCTGGCTGAATTAGGGGGACCATTTATGGTATTATTTAACAATAATATTTCAAAATTACAATAATTCATATGAGATATGCCATGTCCAGTACCATTAGAAAGGTTATAATTTGCTAAGTACGATAATATTGTTTATGTGCATGTGTCATATTTGTACTGGAAGTTATGGATATGCTTAATGTACCTATATTTCAATTTGGGCTGTGTTTCTGGGTGACACCCCAGATAGGATGGCAGCAGCAATAAGCTGCTTATTGGCCCATTAAGGAAATTCACAGGTACAATGGGCCTGGAGAGAGAAGCTGGAGCTACACCTGATGAGTCACCAAGACTTACTCATGTGACCCAGAGGGACTGTACAAGCCTGCAAACTCCACAATTCTACTGAAAACCTGATGTATATGGACTTTTAAATCATTTGTATGTATGTGATTGCTTTAATCATTTAACATTTCTCTTAGAGTTTGTTTCTCTCCTTTTATAATAAACCTTTAGTTTTAGTTACTAAAGGATTGGCTGGCAGCATGGTATTTTGGGTAAGATCCAGACTTATTGATCTGGTACTGTGGCTTACCCTTTGGGGTCAGGAAAACCTTTTTGATAAAGAGCATAGAGTTTTAAAAAACTTATCTCTTTATGGACCTAGTGGATGATTGGGAGCCAGAAACTGAAATGCAATACAGGGGATTGTGTATATTTTTGTTTTAGCTTCTTAATAACCAGTGTGGTGAATCAAAAGCATCTTTTGTGGCTGGTTGGGAAGTCTAACTTCAGTGTCACCCACCAGTGTTGGGAGAATCTGCTCTCCTTTTGCAGCCTGCCTGACGTTGGCATTTTCAAGTGTTCTACCCTAGACATGGACGGGACACAGTGGCATAGTCATGTTAGGATCCACAGAATCAGATCATTTGGGTTTTGAATCAGAACCTCACACTATTCCAAATTTTAAACTTTGATACTGAGAGTGTTAAAGGTTAAAGTTAGTCATGATGAATGAGCAGCAATCAGATGAGGCTATGAACACAAAAGAGCTTAAACAATTATGTAAGGAGAGAAAAGTAACCCTTAAAGGGGATGTCTCAGAGCAGAAAATGAGAGATTTGCTCATAGAGAATGACCAGAGAACAGGATCTCCACCTGACTCTCTCACAGAGGTAGCTACTGCAGAAGATCTTTGACTGCAAGCCCTGAAAGATAGCCAGCATCTTTGGCATTAGAAGGAAATGGCAGCTCTTCGACTGCAGGAAAAGCAAAGGATAGCTGAGAGGGAAAAAGAAGCTGAAGAAAGGCAGATGGCTGCTTAGGAAAGGACTCATCAAAGACTGATGGAAGTGGCCAGAATCCAGCTCCAGATCCTGGAAGGTAAAAAGGGTCTGCTACCATCTGAAAGTTCTTTGCGTCTCACCATCAAAAATTTGGAAAGGCTCTGTCCCATTAACAGCGACGATGAGGATATGGAGGAATTTTTGTGTACTTTTGAAAAACTGTGATATTCATCAGATTCCTGATGAGAAAAGAAT
This sequence comes from Emydura macquarii macquarii, assembly GCF_026122565.2. Lineage (NCBI taxonomy): Eukaryota > Metazoa > Chordata > Testudines > Chelidae > Emydura > Emydura macquarii. The sequence continues at coordinate 23,384,105 of NW_027131527.1, forward strand.
TCCTGTTCTCCACACCAGACTGACTGGAAGGACCAGGTAGGTATTTAATGAAATGGAGTTAGATGATGCGTTAGATTATGTAAAGTTTAAAGAAGCTCTATTGCAAAGGTTTAAAATTACTCCTGAGTCTTATAGGCTAAATTGTAGAAATGTTAAGCTGTCTGATAATGTTACCTATGATGAAACTGCTCATAAACTGCTTGTGTATCTGAAAAAGTGGATTGAGGGGGCGAAGGCTAGAGTTATTGATTTATTTGCTAAGGAACAGCGCCTGGAAATAGCACCCCATCATATCAGGGAAGCTGTGCTTTATAAAAACCCTAGTCCCATTTTTGGAGGTGGCACAAATTGCTGATGCTTTCATAGAGAATAGGAATGATGAAAGGCATAGGCCTCAGGGGAAAAGCAATACTCTATTCATCATAGGTTAAGAGGGAGGATGGGTTCAGGAATAAGACTAGCCCCAACTTGGCTAGGAAGTGTTATACAAACCCAGAATTTAAAACCCAGGGGGAAAATATAAAATCAGAATTTAAAACCCCAGGGGGAAAACCTGCTACATGCTGGACTTGTTGGCCATATAAAGCCAAATTGTCCAAACTGTAGGGACAGGAATGCTCCAAGGCCAGCGACCTCCCCAGCCCACAATCAATTCGAATGCTGTCACTTTAAGTACAGAGGCTGGCCAAATAAATGTTGACCCCACCACCTTGTGTCCGGAAACAAACATAGCAGATGTTAATTCTACCACTTTAGTAATCCCTGGGGGGGTGATGAGGGTTGCCTCATTAACTATGTGAGGGCAGAAACATGGAGGGGCAATGAGGAGTTAATAAAGAATGGCAGGGTCAATGGGATTGTGTGTACTGGATGGAGGGATTCTGCCTTAGTTTAAAAGGAATTAGTCCAGAAGGAGGATTATTTGCCAGATCAGAGTGTGGACTTGGTGGCACTTTCTGAGTATAGGGTAAAGGTGCCTTTACATGGTGGTTGGAGTTCAAAAGCTTCTTCCGGCAGATGTTTTAATAGGGAATGATATTGTAGTTATTAATAGTAGTGTCAATGTCATCACCAGATTGCAAGGAAAATATGGTCCTTGATGATACCCTATCTGGTGATGATAAGAGAATCTGTGAACAGACAGAGGACTCCCCTTGGATGATGCCAGCTGAAATTGGGTTGGATGTGCCTGAAATGGCTCTGAATTTAAGTGAAATTCAGAAGGATTCTTTTAGGGCTCAACAAGAGGATGTTTCTTTGGAGAGGACCTGAATGGATGCCCAAAACCTAGCCCCAGCAGAAGGAACAGGAAGGTTTTTCATGCATGAAAGCTTGTTATACAGAGAACCCTCTACAGAGAAAAAGCAGCCTCATAATAGAAACTTCAAGCAGCTTGTGGTACCTGAGGGATATAGAAGTGAGTTATTAAAGTTGGCTCATTATGGTTCCTTTGCAGGACATCTGGGCATAAAAAAAACTTGTGACAGGCTGAAGCAAAACTTCAGTTGGCCTTACATGTATGATACGGTGAGGGATTATTGCAGAAGCTGTGATTTGTGTCAAAAGTGCAAGAGTTTGGAGGGTCCCAAAAAGTACCCTTACAGACTTTGCCCATTATTGGCGAGGCGTTTGCCAGAGTGTCTGTGGATATTGTGGGGCCACTCCCTAAACCTTCCAGAAATGGAAAGAAGTATATTCTGAAGTTAATGAATTTTGCCACTAGGTATCCTGAGGCTGTAGCTTTATCTAATGTTGAGGCTGAGACAGTGGCCACAGCTCTCTTTACTATTTTTAGCAGAGTGGGTTTTCCCAAGGAAATCTTGTCAGACCGTGATGCCAATTTTATGTCAGTTGTATTTAAGCAGCTATGGGAAATGTGTGGAATAAGTCATCTAAAAGCTGCTCCTTACCATCCAGAAACCAGTGGTTTGGGAGAAAAATTTAATAGAACATTGAAGGCTATGCTGAAGATGTATGTAAACAGACGCCAGAATAACTGGGATGTCTTGTTGCCTTATTTGCTGTATGCATACAGGAGTGTACCCCAAAAATCTACAAGGTTTGCTCCTTTTGAGCTGCTTTATGGGAGGAAGGTCGGGGACCCCTGGATCTGATTCGTGATTCCTGGGAGGGTAATGTAGAGGTGAGAGAACAGCCAGTGGTGGAGTATGTGTCACAGTTTAAAAAGAGCTTGCAAGGCATGATGAGTCTGGTTCAGCAGAACCTTAAGAGAAGTCAGGGAGTTCAGAAGGCTTGATATGATGGGCATACTGAGGAAAGGGCATTTGAAATTGGAAATATGGTGCTCATGCTAGATCCTATGAAAAAGAACAAGATGCAAAATATATGGAATAGACCTTATGAGGTAGTGGAGAGAACTAATGAAGTCACATACAATGTAAAGAGACGCCATGGCAGGGGGGATGTGCAAATGGTGCCTATTAATAGACTGAAGGCCTACCAGGAGAGGAAGGTAGTTGTAAACATGATTTGCTATTCTGAGGAAGAGAGTTGGTCTATGCCTTTGGTTGATATGATTACAGAGAGTGAAGAGGAATTGCAGCTAGAGGCTATTGAGGTGGGGGGAGGGGTACCACAGGCAGACATTCTCCAGCCAATCAGGACTGATTGACATACTACTGCACTCCATCTAAACCTTCGGTCCTTGCCCATCTGCCATACAGAGCCAAAGAAAAGATGCAGAAGCAGATTCAGGAGGAGGTAAAAAGCATATTAGCCATGCAAGTAATTACTAGGTGTAAAAGTCCATGGGCATCCCCTTATGTTATGATACCCAAAAAGGACAAAACCATGGGGTTTTTTGTGGATTATAGGAAGCTGAATGCTATCACGCAACCTAATCCTTACCCCACGTCCAGAATAGAAGATCTGCCAGACACATGGGGGGGGGGACGACAAAGTTCATAAATACACTGGATTTAACTCCAGTCTTGTAGAACCTAATTCTAATAACCTGTAAGTGTTAATATATCATAAATGTTGAAATCATATCTTAATATAAATTCTAGAAATAACGGTCGCCTTTCATGAAGGTATCGTTATATGTACTGAGCAACTGTTATCTAAAAATAAATAGCACTTGACCAGAGGTATCATTTATCAGTCAGTAATGTACTGAGTAAATAAGCTAGTTAATTTCCATGTGTTCTTCAGCAGGGAGCTGAACTGGGTTTTAATGACTAAAATCTTCCTAGTTGTTACTTGCCTTACAGGTAACCACAGTCTCCCTTTTTGCTGCCCTCCTAGCCTCTGTCTGCTATATAGCTAGGCTTCACAGAGCTCAATTTTAATTTTTTTTTTTTTGGTTATTTTGACAGATAATGTTGATATTTATTTTAAGTATTTTTTCTATTTTTATTGATTTAAATTTTCACACCTCTGCAAAATTATGGGTTTTAATTATTTTTTTTAAAAATTTCACTGTTTAAATTTTAACAACTGTGTGAAAGTATGAGGGGCAGAGGTCAGACAATAATTATTTAATGACAGTAGACACTGTCAAAATATTAAGGTTTTATAATTGTTAAAACCCACATTGTTAGCATCGTGTCAAAATATACAAAGTAAGTATCCTTAAACCAAACTCTAATAAGTTCTCAAGCAGCATTTTGTTCACTTTGCCTACCTGTAAATTTTAATTATTATTGATAGAAATGTTTTTCATTGGTTTGTGTATGTGTGGTGAAATCAACATTTACCGACATTTATCAATAAAAATCTGATCCTTCCAAACTCATATATAGCATTGGTGTCAAGACATATATGATATGAAATCAACAAGATGAAATTCAACAAAGACAAGTGCTATGTACTACACTTAGGAAGAAAAAATCAAATGTACAACTACAACATGGGGAATAACTGGCTAACTGGTGGTATTGCTGAAAAGAATCTGGGGGTTACAGTGGATCACAGATTGAATGTGAGCCAACAATGTAATGCAGTTGTGAAAAAGGCTAATATCACTCTGGGGTGTATTAACAGGAGTATTGTATGTAAGACAAGGGAGGTAATTGTCTGCTCTCATCAGCCCTGATGAGGCCTCAGCTGGAGTGCTGTGTCCAATTCTGGGTGCCACACTTCATGAAAGATTGCATGAATTGGAGAGAGTCCAGAGAGCAACAAAAATGAGAAAAGGTTTAGAAAACCTGACCTATGAGGAAAGTTTAAAAAAATGGGCCATGCTTAGTCTTGAGAAAAGAAGACTGAGGGGGGATCTGATAACTGTCTGCAAATATGGTAAGAGCTGTTATAAAGGTAGGTCAAGAAGTTATTGGCTTAATCTGCAGCAAGGGAGATTTAGGTTAGATATTAGGGAAAATTTAAAAGAGTAGTTAAGTCTGAAAGAGGCTGCCAAGGAGGTTGTGGAGGTTTTTAAGAACAGGTTAGACAAACATCAGTAATAGATAGTCTAGGTTTACTTGGTCCTGCTTCAGCACAGTGGGCTGGACTTGATGACATCTTGAGGTCCCTACATTTTTATGGTTCTATGAGATGATGTGGAAATAAAATAAAACAGTATAATTAAAGTCTAATAAAGTGTGTAATTTTTGTGTTTTAGGTGACTGTGCATCCATTTGTAGAAGTTTCTTTCCAGCACACAGTTTATCGAACTAGCACTGCAGATGGATCTCATCCATGCTGGAATGAAGAACTTCAAGTGGATTTTATGTAAGTTGGTCACATCCTTCTCCATGAAAAATGTACAAGAAAATAAAAGTATTTGAGCTCTTCAGTGAGAGTCAAAGTTTCCCATGGTTAGGTGTTTATATTTTGTTTAAAAAGTATTTTAAAGTTTTTCATCTGGCCTTCTGAACTCATTTGCTTTTCTGTATCTTTGTATAAGAGTTAGAGACAAAGTAGGAGGATTGGATGGTTGAGGGCAGTGGTTTTCAACTGTTTTCATTTGTGGACCCCTACAAAATTTAAAATAGAGATGCAGATCCCTTTAGAAATCTTAGACATAGTCTGCAGACCTTCTTGGGGTCTGCGGACTACAGGTTGAAAATCACTTGTTTAGGATAATGGTGTTCAATCTTTTCCATACCATGACCCAGTATTTCAACAGAAAAACATTTCAGGACTACCCTCCCATTTAGTCATAAAGAAAAGGAGGTGGCCTGCAACGCTCTTGGACATACTTATGATCCTGAGGCTAAGAACTGATGGTTTAGGACATTATAAATAGGATATATTGTTCTTCTTTGACTGCTTGCTCATGTCCGTTCCATGTTAGGTGTGTGTGCACCACATGCACCAGTGCCGGTGATTTTTTCCCATAGGGTCGCTCTGCAGTGGTGTGCGTATGCACCAGTATAAAAGGCGCCATTGGCTCCCACTCTCAGTTCCTTCTTACCACCTGTGACGGTGCTGGAACGTCCCTTGCCTCAGAAGCATTACTACCAATGGTTTCCCCTTTAGCATTAGTGTATATAACTGTGTTAGATAAGTTAGTTAGTTAGAGTTTGTAGTTTTAGTGATAGTTTTAGTTTTATTCCTGTGAGGGACGTAGCCCCAGGAACGGGATATGCCCCATTCCCTGGGCCTCAAACCATGTGCTTTTGTAAGAAGCCCATGCCCATGAATTATCCCCACCAGAGCTATCTAAAGTGCCTGGGTGAGACACACATCCGGGATAAGTGCAGGATCTGTAGGAACTTCAGATCGCACACTAAGAAAGACCAGGACAGCAGACTGAGAGTGCTCCTGATGTAGTCAGTTCTCAGACTGGCCTCTGTGCCGGTCCATTCAGACTCAGTGCTCAGCACATCAGTATTGACTCAAAGTGCCCTTCTGTTATTGAGTTCGTCCTGCACTGGTCACCATCCCCAGTGCTGAAGAAAAGGCATAAGAAGTTGCGCATTGGAAGAGGGCACTCCTCGGCCCCAGAGAAGGACAGAAAGGGAGTGGGGGATGAGCCAAGACCTGCACCAGGCTGCTCATCTTCATCAGAACTTGGCTTGGCTACAGCCTCACCCCTTGGAACTCCCAGTCCTATCCGCGACCTGCCTCTGACTCCTGGAAGTGGTAGGGGTACCTGGCACCTCGTGGTCCGTCCATGCCCGAGGTTTTTCAAGCAGCTAAGGACCTGCTCTCTCTCCCTGTGCTGCCCACTGTTTGGGAAGAGAGACCTCCACACTGGGATCCTGTGCCGGTGCAGCCAGATGTGGGTCTGTCCAAGGGCAAGCCCCCGATGGAACCCCCGCAGCAATCCCCAATGCTGTGATGTTGCTCCCCAACCCCATGTCGGTCACTGACAAACTTGACAGTGGTTGCCAGGACCCTGTCACTGGTCCCTGGAGAACTGCCACAGACAGCCGGTGCCCAGTACCAATCGTCAGACTCCTGGTATCAATCCCTGGAGCCACAACGCCAGTCCCCAGAGTCTTGGTACCAATCCCCAGAGCCACGTCATCAGTCTCCAGAGTGCCACTACTGATCGCCAGATTACCATCACTGGTGTCCGGATGCTCGGCACCAATCTGCAGAGTCCCAGTACCACTCCCCGGAACTGATATGCCATACCTCCCGGTACAGTCGAGTGGTGCAGACGAGGTTGGCACCACTATGGTTACCAGAAGAGGACCCTTCAGACGTGGAAGGGAGGAGATTGCCTTGCGTAGGGGCCAAGTGAACCCAGCCATGTGTTCAGGTTTCCCCATGGAAACCTACCAGGCTTATGGCCACCAGAGCAGTGACCCAGACCATGGCAGTTATGGAAACCATGGGGGTTCCCATCTGCCTTAGGGTCACAGATCCAGCAATCACTCTCTGGAGAATCTGAGAGAAGATTGGTGACAGTATTGCACCCGCCCCCGGACCTGGAAGAGGAGCAGAACCAAGCTGTGGAGGCTACAGTGGTAGTCCTAGAAGAGACTACTGCTGGAGAGGAAGAGTCATTTACTCCACCCTTACCTGCCTCATCATCATCATTGCCTGATGAGGCGGTAGTGGGACCCTCCACCACAGACACACAAGATGATTTCAGAGCACACCAAGAGCTGCTCAAGAGAGTAGCCACAAATTTAGGCTTGGAGACAGAGGAGCTGAAGGACCCCATAAATGCGCTGTTTGATATCTTGGCAGCAGCATCCCTTTCTAGGGCTTCCAATCCATGAGGAGGTTGTGAAACTTGTCAAGGCCTTATGGCAAACCCCTTCCTCTCTGCCCCCTACATCCAAGCGCACCAAGAAAAAATTTTATATGCTTGCTAAAGGGTTCCAATATTTGTACTCTCAGCCATCTCTGGGATCATTGGTGGTGTCGGCCGCCAACGAAAGGGACAGGCAGGGACAGTCAAGCTCAACCCCCAAAAATAAGGACGCAAAGAAGCTTGACCTTTTTGGCAGAAAGATTTATGTGACTGCTACCCTGCAGCTGCGCATATCGAACCAGCAAGCTTTGCTGGGGTGATATAACTATAATATAAGGCACTCAATGGCCAAATTCGCTGACTCCCTGCCTTAAAAGTCCAGACAGGAATTTGTGATTGTATTGGAGGAGGGTAAGTCAGTAGCCCGAGCCTCTCTCCGGGCAGTCTCCGATGCGGCCAACTCGGCGGCCAGGACAGTGGCGTTGGTTATCTAATGAGAAGGGCCTCGTGACTCCAATCATCCTGCCTGTCCACTGAGGTTCAGTAGTCTATCCAGGACGTCCCCTTTGACAGTGCAGCCCAGTTTTCTGATCAAATGGATGCCAGGCTGCATGGTTTGAAGGACTCTGGGGCCACGCTTTGCTCCTTAGGCCTATATACTCCATTGGCCTCCAGGAAGCACTTCAGGCTGAGCAACTGGGCAGGTTAAGAACACACTGGCAGATCATCTCAGCAGCAACCACAGGATTTGCAGGTCAGGCCACGAGTGAGCCACAATGTAGTCCTCTGTTCACATCTTCACGTCCCACTATGCCATCCCTCCACACGCCTGGGGCAATGCTGGCTTTTGCAGAATAGTGTTGCAATCAGCACATCCATGATCTCCTAGCCCACCTCCAGAGGTGGCATTGCTTGTGAGTCATCTAACATGGAATGAACATGAGCAAGCACTTGAAGAAGAAAAGATGGTGAGTAAGCTTTCGTAACTTTTGTTCTTCGAGATGTGTTGCTCATGTACATTCCATGACCCACTCTCCTTCCCCTGTGTTGGAGTTCTGGCAAGAGGGAACTGAGAGGGAGGGGGGCTGGTGGCGTCCCTTATACCGGCACATACACATGCCACTGCAAAGGGAGCTAAAGCTGGCCCTCCAGATACCACTGAGGGAAAAGATCTTCGACACTGGTGCATGTGGCACACACACATCTAACATGGAATGGACATGAGCAAAACACCTTGAAGAACAACAGTTATGAAAGGTTAGCAACTATCTTTTTATTTTCATGTCTAGGCTGTGTTTTGAAACCAGCTAAGTCAGTAGTGACTAAAAGTTATAACAATCCAATGGCCATTTAGTCTATTTGAACCGAGTTGAAATAATGGCTCTCAAACTTCCCCGTTCTCCTCCCAATGTAGGGCATATGTCATGGGTAGGGTATGCGATGGAGTGGACCCAATATTAGGAATGTTGCTGGAATGCATTGCACTGTAGTTGCTCTGTTTTGTGTCAATGTAACAACCATAAAGACTGCTACAAACAATTAGAGCAACCCTGGGAGCTGAGGACCAGAATTAGGGAGGTGTGCAAAGGCGGTTTAAAGACACCCGTTTCCCATTTGGAAGAACTGAGAATCTGCCTCTGAATCTTCCATTCATTTATGTGAGCATTCATTCAGTTGGTGCTCTGAAATATGTGAAATTGTGGAGCGTTTACTAAACATAGTTTAGTAAATATGAGACAAAAGTCAGTGGAAATACAGCAGTTTATACCAAACTGAGGATCTGGCACAATTTATGTGACTAAACACCTATTGACACAGTAATTAGAGAAAAAAAATGTTGGGTTAAATTCATCTCTAGTGAGCAGCTCCTTCAAGGTCAGCGGAGTTAAACTAGTATGAAATTTGCTCTTTGTTTTTTAGTGGTGAATATACCGATTTAGTTTTCCTTCTTTAAAAATGTTAATGGTTCTGTAATATTTAGAGTAAATTACTGCCAACATTGATTATCTTGGTTTTTTTTAAAAATGATAAAGCTCTCTGATATACAATATCTGATTAAAACTAAAAGATTCTGTTCTTAATTGCAGATCACCAGGACATGATTATAGCTTTTCAGGACTGTCTAAAATAAAAGACAATATATATATCAACATTTTTGATGAAGTTAGGGTGGAAAAACATGAGGTAAATGGTATAAATCATGACTGATTTTTTATTAAATTTTTGTGAAGTTTTAAAACTATAACCATGTACATATCTCAACTCCTTTCCTTAATGAAAGAAGCTATATATACTATTGTTTTTGCAGTTCTGAATACATTTAGTTTTTACTTTAATTAAAAGCATACTAGAAATGTCAGAGCCAACCACTATTGCCATTTCAGCTAAATCCTGTGAGGCATTTGTAAAGGCTCATGGAATCTTGTTAATAGACTTTAAGGACAAGAAGGGTCCGTTATAACATCATCTAAACTATAGCTGGATGGGGAAAATGTTTTTATTTTCTGAAAAGAAAAAAAGTGAGGTTTTGGTGAAGAGTTGAAAACTGAACATTTTGATTCAGAAATGCCATTGTGATGCCTCATGGGATTTGTAGTTCGGGTGCCTCAGTCCTCCATTCTCCTCTGAGCGCTGGCCTTGCTGCCCAGACTGGCCTTGCTGCCCAGACTACATCTCCCACAACTCATTGTGGGCCCCTTTGTTGAACTATCACAGTGCATCATAGGAGACTCCAACTGTGATGGATTATGGGAGATGTAGTCTGGAGAACTCAACCCATAGAGGAGAATGGAGACATGAGACAATTGAACTACAACTTCTATGAGGTATTGTATCGATATTTCTAAATTAAAATTTTTCTCTTTCAGCAGAAATTTTTATGTTTCTGAGTGTTCAGTTACTCAAGAAAAAGTCAAAATTTCCATGGAAAACAGACACTTGTGTGGAAAATTTTGTTTAGTTGATGATAGTTTTTGATGAAAATATTTTGACTAGCCTTACCCTAGGCTGGCCTCCTGCATACCAAAAGCCATAACTTCTGTTTGAACTATAGTGTATATTTTAGAGAGACTTAAGATTTTGTTTTAGACCTCAAGTGAAGGGGAATCCAACACATCCCTTGGTAAATCGTTCCAATGGCTAATTACTTTCACTATTACATTTTTTTCACCATATTTCCAGATGGAATTTCTCTGGCTTCAATTTCCAGCCATTGGCTCTTGTTATACTTCTGTCTCCTAGGTTAAAGACCCCACTAGTATCAGATATCCTCTCTGTTCAGGTACTTATAGGCTGTGATCAACTCATGACACGGGTAAATGGGTAAATGGAGTTTACCACGTCTCATTTGGGTAATATGGAGTGTAGTTTGTTAGTTTATCCACTTATATTTTTACATTACACCAATGAATAATGTCTTAACTTTCTCTTTAATAAGCTAAATAAATTGAGCTTCTTAAGTTTCTCACTAGAAGTCAGGTTTTCCTGAGTTTGTATTATTCTTGTGGCTCTTTTCTGAATCTTCTCCAATTCTCCTACATTACAAAATTATTTTTATGCGGCACATACATTTTTCATCAACAGTGTAATGGTTATCATGGATTGTTTTATTAAGACAAGACACATGCCGAAATTTCTGATGTAATGACTACTTAAACTTTTTCTCTAATAGAAGTGAATATGTCTTACACATTATGGCACATTTCTTGTGGAGATTTTCTGTAGAACTTCCTGCTCTTGCAAAATTTTCTCTTTATTGTTGCCTTTGAAAGCAATAAAATTTGGGTGGATTCCTGAGTCACGCAGCATAGTTTAGAAAATAGGACCTCTGATATAAATAATTGGTTTATATATTCTTGATAATAAGATATATCTGGTTTTTGTTAGCAGTTAGCAATAATTTTTTTTTGTCATAGTGAAATTATTTTAGCCATTTCCTGTATCGTGACCCAGTGCTCCAGATTTTATTATCATAGTCAGTTTTGTCATCCAGAATGGAATTGCTAATAAGAAAACATTTAACTGTCAGATGTACTATATATAAGAACAAATCAGTCACACTGCTAGCTTTCTGATTGCTTTCTTGTTACCTCAAACACTGGCCATATTCCTGTAAATAGTTGTGTTAATGTGGCCCCCTGTATTGGTGTGCATACCACTGATTTCAGTAGCACAGAGGCACTAGAATATTTGCGTGCAAGCTTAAGGCCTCAGTGACCTATAGATTTGTAAAACTGTAATAATTTAAGAAAATTATACCCACTTCTTCTGTGTCACATACAAGAAACTAGCTGACTAAATCATCTACTTATCTGTTTAATATATTTATCTTATGAAATGAAGTGCTGGAGGGAGAGTGTTGAATGCTGGGAGGAAGAGTATAAAGACACTGGAAATGAAGCAGAGAATTAGTGTCCCACAAACTGAGCATCATTTTTATCTCTCTCCTTTCCCTTCACCATATTTCTAGGCTGTGTCAAAATCCTAGCACTTCTTCTCTTATAACATTTCCAAGATCTGATCTTTTCTTTCTGTCTGCTCAGCTGAAACTCTTGTCAAAGCCCTCATAATTTTCAGTCTTGATGACTGCAACCACCTCCTCTACACCCACATCATTATTCCCCAGTCTATTCAAACAGCAGTTGACACAGGGGAATCCTTCCCCTATTGCACTGCCTATTCCCCTGCTTTCTTTATAGGGATTGGGAAAGGAACACTCTAGGCATGGAAGGAGGTGGAGTTGGGCATACCACAAAGCACTCTGCCTGATCTCCATCCTCATTCTCCATAGACTGCTACTGCCAGCATAATTTAGAGCAGTCCTTAGGCTGCTCTAAAGTATGCCAGTAGCCATTTCGGTGCAGCATTGAGGGAGTGGAGCTTTCTTCCCTGTTCTGCTCAGCTGTTCTGAGTTTAAACTGGGCATAGCTGTGGATTGAGCCCATGAGTCTTCTAGCTTCACTGCTAATGGGAAAGTTTAAAAAAGCCTCTGGATTTTATTGTGAAAGCATTTCACTTTGTGAAAATATGGATGTATCTGTTGATCAGATTCAGTTTTTTATGAGCAGCTTACTGATTCTATGAACACCTTGTTGAGTCTGTTCAGCTTGGTATTGATTGCCTTTTGTTGCCACAGCCACAACTGAAAACATATATATAAAAATAAAGATATATATATGTATATATACTGGTAAGCTTTCAAAGGTTATAGAATCAGTGTCTGCCAACATACACACACACATTTAACTACAGCTAATCTGTACTATGAATTTCAATAGGATACTTGTCTTGTGGGTTGCAGTGGTCACTCCTATATAAGAAAGAACTGGTTTGGATCAGTTACTTTTCCTTTCTCCGCTCTTCTGGAACAATCAAAGGTAATTATCATAAAAACATTTTTAAAAAGTCTGTAGTATCAACTCAAACCCCTTAGAGCTTTTCTTTTTAGTAAAAGAAAGATTTTAAAATGTTTACATTGTCGATAGTGGTTATCCTCATACATTAGAAAGAATAAATTTTTATTATTATGTAACTCCTGTGGGTTTTACCATTTGTTTGTGAGCATGACTAATCTTTCCCTGCATAGTCCAGGGGGGATCAAAATTATAATCCAATTTACAATAGCAATTCTAAGACAAAAACATCTCCCAAAATCTTCTAATGGGAGCACTGGTGAAAGGCTACCTGTTCAGAAACTAGCTTTTTCACAGGGTGAGAGGGAGCAAAAGGCTGAGGGGAAACTGCACTGAAGTTTGCGAGAGACACGCAGGAAGTTCTAAGGAGAATGGAGGATTCAGCCAGAGCACTCAGCTCATCTTATTCAAGCTGTAGACTCTTTTGGTGACCCAAGGAAAATAAGGACTGTTTGAAAATGCCAGGCTAGTGACTTAGAGAGGAAAGACAGAGTAACTACATGACCCTACCTATTTTAGAAGCACCTGACTTCCTGCCCATCAGCTGGGAAAGATATAAACTGTGGATAGATCTGGAAAGCTTCCTGCTGTTGTTTAGAGTACACTACACAACTCTCATCCAGAGACTCAGTAATGTTGGGATTCCCTCAGAGACTTTTTCACTTGGCTTATCCAGAACACCTTGTTCATTTCTGGGAGAACACTTCATCCAATTCTGTGGGATCCAAAAAACCCAAACTCCAGCTTGTCACTCAAGTTACTTTATTAGGCATGTAACAGCTCTTTGCCCATGCTGGCCAGGTCCAGACACGGGGTTTAGCTACAGGGTGATACAACAATTCCAATTCAAGTCATGCACCACACAGTTTATACCCATCTATACTTCTTGCATGTAAAGACCAATTGCTTTGCAGATAGTGTAAGGCAAGCTTATTAGTTCAGGTTGTTACTACTTACTTTGTTTATTATAAAGGTACCCACAATAATTAGTCTAGTTAGTTTCTGATTCCCTTATTTATTCACGATAGTTAGCTGTTTCAGCAGTTACTTGTTCGGGTTTGTTCAGCAGCTACCTGATCAGGCATATCATGTCTTAACTTGGAGCTGCTCAGAACAGCTAAGCCAGTCCTACACATGGTTCCTAGGAGATCTTCACCCTTTTGCTGTTTTTTTTACCCTTCCTTCTATCCTTACCTGTGTGCCTTACCTGTTGAAACAGGTTCTACTGCTTGTGAGCAGCCCAATGTTTTGTAAGCTTAAGACTGAGATTTTTGTAATTAAATAGTCAGTAGTCCTAACTAATAAAATTTAAGGGTTTGTGCCCTTACCCAGAAGCTAGTGAGTGGAATCCCTGTGAAGTGAGCGTAAAAATTACATTTATTTCCTTTTATTGCACATGATATCATTTGGATCACTATGGCCTTTATATTGTGATATAACATCTCTTGTACTGTAGTTTGTTTGTTTGTTTTACCTAATAAAATCATCTAGATATGTTCACAGATCTGTGGTACATTTCAAGTAAATACGCCACCAGTTTTGCTTGGATACACTTGGAGTAAAACCTATGTGTCTCCTAAAGAAGAGCACTGTGGACAGAATTTAAAAGAATATACCTTTTTAACCGTCTTTGCGACGATTGAACCTCAGCTATCTTCTGCTGAAAATGATTCAGAATCAGATAAGGTTGGCATTTATACTTGTCTAATTAATATGCATCATCAAAATGAAAACTTGCAGAGTAGGGGAATTTATTTCTTAATGCAAATGGTAATTCTTTTTGGCTATTTTATATGTTATAGTCAATCTTGGACATTAGAAATATTAATGTTGTAACTGTAATTATGATTATGATTCTAGTTTGCAGATCATGAAAATGAAACACTTTTGCAAAGAGCATGCGTTTTTAAAAAAGTTGCAAGGCAAAATTTCCCAAAAGAAGAATAATAACCTCTGTTTTTAACAATGAAGGAAGAAATATTTTAGTAACAAAATATATTAGGGCACTAAATCCACCACAGCTGCTACTAGATATGTATCTTGATGATCCTAATGCAACTTTTGTAAGTCTGAGTTTATTTTCTATCATTCAGTAAGAACATTCAGAACGGCTGAAATTAGTCTTTGACGTTCCTGAATAACTATTATAATTTATATTTTTTTCTCTATTGCTGCTATAGAAGCTCATATTATTACATTAGTAATTTTTGAAGAAACTCAGATTAACTGTAGTTTTATATTTTTGAATAATGAAAATTTAGATTAACTGTAGTTTTATATTTTATATTCTTGAATAATCAAAAATTGAGATCTAGTCAGTAGGTATTTATGACGTGTGCCTTGGTGTTTACATATATTGCTATTTCATTTTATAGGATCTTATTTCTCGATTTGTGTCTTTAATTCCTTGTATATCAGATACATTGGATGAAAATGCTGATATTGATGTTTGGGTGACATCAGAGGTAATAATCACATATTAAATAATAGATGCATGTGACTTACTAGGGTATTGAAGTAATCAATTCCAACTACATTACAATTCTGCATGAAAAATATTTTTGTTTACAGAGCAAAAAGCCAAATTTTGACAGCTTGCCAACCATAGACTCAGACCCTGTCTACACATACCTCTGGGATTCGGCGGCAATCAACGCGAGTTACGCAAGCTACGCACAAAACTTGCGTAACTCCCGTTGACTTCTCTGCTCTTCTTCTGCACACCCTCTTCACTGCACTGCACTGCTACACCACTTGTGAAGGTGGTCTTAGTACGTCGATTTCTGGATCGACTGAGCAGGTCTTCACTGACCACTCAATCGATCCAGAGAAGTCGATGTTGCCGCTGTCAGTGTAGCCGTAGCCTAAGGCTTATGTCATCCTCTATCACAGTCAAATCCATAAAAAGGGAATGAGTTCTCAGGAAACTTTACAAGCTGAATCATATGGATTTCCTGAGAAATCCTCACTCAGTGAGTAGGTTGGGAGTAGGGGAGTTTTCAGAGGAGGCAAGGCAAGGCTGTCTCCAAAATTTCCAGATTCCAGGTATGTCTGTGTTATGTCTCAGTGTCCCTTTTTCACCAATACAACAGCTTTCTGAAGAGCTGTGCTATCATTGGCAACCCCTTTGGCTTCCAAACTGTACAGCGTAGAATTTGTAGTAAATAGCTTATTCTTTACCATTTTGCATTTAGCATTGCATCAATTTGGCTGTTGGAAATAAAGAAGAGCATGCAGTGCTTCTGTGTAACTATCTTCTATATTTTGGGAAAAAAGCATGGGTGCTGTTGGGAACATCTATGTTAGAAGTAAGTGCCATAATTTTTAAAATGTGTAAATCTTCATTGGTTTCATCCCCCACAACAGCATAAACAATGTAATGTGCTAAAGAGAATAAAATATGCAGTCAGTATCAGATCAAGAAAAATATATTGGAAACATCAGAATTGCCATGCCGTATCAGACCAATGGTGCCTGTAGTCCTGCATCCTGTCTTCCACGGTGGCCAGTACCACTTGCTAAGAGGAAGGTGCAAGAAACTCCATTGTGAACTGCTATGGAATAGTTTGCTTTCAGGGACACTTCTTTCTAGCTCCCCATTAGTTAGAGGTTGGTTTACAGTGTGCATGATTTCATCGTCGGAGTAAATATTTAATCCTTTGAGAATCCTACTAGGCTCTTGGCCTCAATGACACCGGTGACAATGAGTTCCATAGATTAATTACATGTTAGGTAAAAGTATTTATTTCATCAGTTTTAAATTTGTCACCTTTCATTTTCACTGAATGTCCCCTTATTCTTGTGATGAGAAAAGTTAAATTGTAGCCCACCCATTACATTCTGTATTACATTTGTTATTTTACATATCTCTAATATGTCCTCTTATTCATCTCCTCTTTAAACGGCCCCATTTTTTCAGTCTCTTCTAATCCAGTCATTGCATTCATATTTGAAATCAAAGTGATTATCTGTGTGAGTAAGGGCTTGCAAGATTAGGCCCTATTTTTGCAAGATAGAGAAATGTTAATGAGGCAGCATTGGGTAAACTTGCCCTTGCTGCACCTGTTCTTTCAATAAACAGAAGACTACAATCTGTTGGGATGTCAATTTGGCACCTTTCACAAAAGAAAAATAAACTATTTGTAAAAGGCTGAGGGAAAGGAAATATTGGAAGCTCGTTTTACTTTTTTATTGGAATTGTGTATGTTTATATATAATTGATGACCTCTACTTTTTGTTGGTAGGGGAAAGTGGCATATGTATTAACTCATGAAAATGAAGAATATTTCCTTTGGAATCCTTTGAATGGACAGTGTTATAAGCAGTTTGATGCATTTTGTCCCTTACAGAGTGTTGACTGCTTAATCAATTGGGAAAATGTAAGTATGTAAAACTAAATCAAAAGAGACAAGGAATAGTGCCATGTTAGTTATAGATAAAGTATTAATAGATATTTTAAGGGATCAAATAAAATAATGTAGAATTTACAAAAAATAGGATTCAGGATATTTACATCATTTTAGAGACAGAAAAACTTTGCTGCTTTCCTAGCTAACTAGAATTCAGAATGTTACTACTGTATAGAAATTAATAAGGTTCTACTCAGGTCTTTAGATGTTGTCTAGTATTTTAGTATAATTGAATCTGTGAGATCCCCAAAATTTTGTTATGATTCTGCATTATATGGTTTCATCTGCACCACCATCCACAACAGTGGTGATTAGGATATTTTAATTGTGTATTATCTCTTTATATTTTCAATAATTAAATAAAGAGGAAGAAATATTATTGCCATGATAAATCATGGGATAAGGACAACTTCACATACTGTGAGTAGGGGGTTTATAAAGCAGTGTGCAGACTACTACATGAAAGAGTATTGTTTAAGAGCCTTATTTTTATTTTATTTTGGAGTGTGCTAAACACCTCAGATCTGTACTTCAGATTCTTAAAGTATGAGCCTGATCCTGCAGTATTCTTAATGCCCTCAAGTCTTGACTTCAGCAAGAGGCAAGAGCACTTAGCAGCTCAAGAAGTACCCATTTCAGGAATGGGTTCATCAGTAGTAAGTTAAATGTCTGAGCCCTGGTCTACACTTACTAGGAAATTCAGCGGCAGTCGATGGGAGTTATGCAAACTATGCAGAATAATTGCGTAACTTCCGTCGACTGCTATGCTTCCCTTCTGCACGCCATCTTCACTGCACTGTGCCGACGGGAACCGTGTTCCTGTCAACTCAGTGCTACACCGCTTGAGGGGGTGGATTACCAGCGTCAACTTCCTGATCGATTGAGCGGGTCTACACTGACCGCTCAGTCAATCCAGATAAGTCGATCTGATGGTGGCAACTTTGCTGCTGTCAGTATGGACATACCCTGAGAGGCTGAGAGCAGCATTTAACTAAGTGACTATACAGTGACACTGACTATTTATACAAAGTAGACCAAGTAAAATAATAAAGAAAATATTTTCCCTTATTTTTGTCACTTTAATGATCTTCTGTGTTACTTGTAAGTGTAGAATGTAGAAAACGTTTAGAAAGGGGTATGATCTTTTTATTCAGATTGGCAGTGTCTCTTTAACCCACTTAACAGTCCATGTGTGACTGAACAAACAGAATGAAAACTGCTTGTCCATATATTATGTGGTACACATTGTACAGGTGTATGTGTACCTTCTGTACTTAGTTACATTAGGCAAAGTTCTCTTCCCCCTGAATTAAGCCCCCGTAACTGGGATTTGTGTTGGAAACAAGCTAAGATGGGAGGGAATTGAAATTCATCCCTCCAACTCACAGGCAGGCCATGGGGGAGATTACAACCTTAGTGCACTATCTATTGCAGAATATGGCTGGAATAGCACTACTGTCACTCTACATCTCCTCCTTGGGGGATTTGGATCAGTGGATCAGCATAAGTACAGGTTCTGTGGTTACTCTGTTGATATGCCTCCAATAACTTCCTCTGGATTGGCCCATTTAGAGCTGACATGAGGCCCTACACGTGCTGTCACATTTATTGGGCAGACTGCATCTCTGACCCCTCCTGGTCTCTTTGAGGACACCTCTAGGTCTAAGGTCTCAAGCTGTCACCTGTCTCTTGGGGTGGAATCACACAATTTTTCCACTCTGAGTAGGCCTTGGGTTGCAGTATCGACATGTATCAACAGTGATTTACCTCAGCAATCTGATTTATATCCAGATCCTGCAACTTTGTTCCCTCTGGGGCAATGACAGTGGTAATCCATGACCAAATAGCCTCTTTAAAGCAAACTATTATTTATTTAAAACAAAAGCATTTCAGTGAAAACATGTTTTTAAAAACAATTAAACAGACTACACATATCTAGCTTTTCTCTAAGGCTTACCATTCCCTGGATCTGGAAAGGCTCTGCTGCTTAGACTCCCTCCACAGAGTCAGTCTCTCTGTCAGCCTGTCTGCCTAGACAGCTTCTGACAAATGATTTCCCCTTATCTCCCTCAGAAAGACCTTTTAACTCTTTGGTCATCTTTTAGTCTTCTGGCAAACAAGGTTTTCAGCTCATTGAAGACAGAATCTCTGAAGATAACATCTCACCCGCTTGTTTTCCAAGCATGTGCTTGGAGCTCTTTATCTGGAATTATTGTCTTTTCAGTTTGCTCTTCACATAGTCCCCTAGTAAGTCAGAGTAATACATTCAGACAGGAAATTCTAATAACCTTCCATAGTTATATAGCATGTTTACCCCACTTACCAGGTCACTTTCACAATAGTCATACCATTATTACTTTTCATTATTTAGATTAATACATAGCTTCTCCATGACTGTCTCACCTGCACGATCATTCTGCCTTCCCACTCACCGTACTCATCCTGCCATATGTGTTGTGTATGGAGGATCTTGAATGGGTCTACCAGACCTGGGTGAATTTTACCCATTCTGTAATAATATCAAGATTGTGGACTCCAGAATTCTAGTCTCCTGTGGTGAAAAGGACATAGATTATTGAATATAGATTATTGCTGTTTGCAGTGCTGTAGATGCCAGTCTTCTCTCTGTTTCTTAACATTCTCTTCCTTATAGTGAACACACTTTCCTTCTGAACTCCCGCAGTCTCAGTCCACTTTCTATCTGCCAAAAAAGTGCATTTTGCAGCAAATTTGCTTGTACTTGTGTAATACTTTATTTTAGATCACTTTCACACAGAGGCAATAATGTACACCACTTCTCTGAGTAGTGTCCCCTATGCATGCTCCACTTCAGGTGTGCCTAAACCCCATGCACCGTTGGTCAGATATTTTTGGTAATATTGCCTGTTTGACCACTGCATGCACCCTACACATTCTCATGCCCTGCACTGAGGATATATAGGACTGTGTGGGCAAACTGCCCTCAGTTCCTTCTCAGCCTGAGAAAGAACATTAGCATGCCCTCTTGCTATTCAAAACTGGCTCTTAGTTTAATTATCCTTTTCTTTATTTTACTTAATTTATATTTAGTTCATTTTACAGAAGGGTTTTTTACAATCCTGTCCCCCTTGAGGGGCTTTTTACTTTTGCAGTTCCCATCATTCTGGTGTATACCAGGGTCTCCAGGCTTCAAACGGTGCCTCTCTTGCCAGGAAGCTATTCTGGTCAGTAACAGGCATTCCTGGTGTATCCACTGCTTGGGGGAGACACATATCCCTCAAAAGTCTTCCATCTGCTCAGCATTCAAATGCAGGGCTAGAAAGAATCAAGAAATAAAATGTATTTGTTTCAGATGAGTTGGAGTTTCCCTTACTAATGGTATCCAAATGTATACTGGTTTCAAGAAAAACACAGTCATAGAAATTGAACTTTTTCCCAGTAACGTTTGTCTCTCCTATCCCTTTTGAAGTGGTAGGGCTCCCCTTCGGGACAGGGAGAAGTTCTCTGACTCATATATCTCAGTGCAGGATCCCCCTACTCATCACCCAAGGGACTTCCCTCTTGACACTTTTGGGGGGAGAGAGACATTACATCTAAGATGAGCCTGTGCCCCCACAAACTGGTTTGAGCACCAGTGGATGCCACCTCCAATGCTTTATGTCCTTCAGCGGCCATACTGGGATTCTTGAGCTGCATATTGACAAGAATTCTCTCAAGCCCCTAGTCTTTCTCATGGGGACCACAGAAGAAGACATTCTCCTATACCATCTATTCCTCCTCCACTACCTCAAGTGCAGGAAACTTTTGATGAGCAGGAGGACAGGGCAGATGAGGACGCTACTCCACAGACAAATATTTTTCATCTTCTCTAGATGAGACAGTTATACCTCCCACACATTCTCTAGCTGATGATTTCAGACACTTCCAGGACTTAATGAAACACATTGCAGACTCTTTACAGATCTCTGTAAAGGAAGTCAGAAAGTCACCACATAAGCTCCTGGATATTCTTCAATGGACACCCTCTGCTTGAGTTGCCCAGCCAATCCCACCAAGACCATCCGGCAAACCCTGTTAATGATGCCACCAACATACAAATATGCAGATTAAAAAATATTATGTCCCAGCTAAGGATTCTGAATTTTTATTTCCGCATCCTGCACTCAACTCCCTGATTGTGGAGGTAATGAATGAATGTGACAGGCAATGCCACACAGAATTGACTCCTTACAATGAGGATCAAAAATGTCTTGATCTATTCAGCTATGAGTCCTACTCATCTGCAACACTTCATTTTAGGATCAGACTCTACCAGGCTCTCACTGCAAAATATATGTCTTTGTTCCACAGATTAGGACTACAGCTGAGCATCAAGAAATCCATTTTGCGACTGGTGCAAAGTATAGCGTTCATAGGGGCCTCCCTAGATGCAGTATCAGTCAGAGCTTTTTACCTTCTCATGGACAAGTTCATGACATTAACAAACCTTATATCAAAAGTTCAAATCAGTCTACAGACATCAACAAAAAATTGCCTTCAGTTACTCAGACTCATAGTAGCTTGTACCTTTGTGACTCAACATGCCATGTTATGCCTTCATTGCTTCTAGTTAGTGCTGGCTCAGAACAGAACAAACAGCCTGAAAAAGCTGGTGTTAGTGTCCCTCATCAAGTACAAGACTCTCAATTGGTGGAAAGGCCCCGGCAATGTCTGCATAGATGTTCCATTCATCCAACCTTCCCCTTCCGTCAGCATAACGACAGATGCATTTCTGATGGCTGCATTTAGGGATCCACACCGTTCAGGGCAAATGATCTGCCCAAGTGACACAGTTACTCTTCAGCCTCCTAGAGCTGAGGGCAGTCACGGGTGCCAGTATCCATTTCCTGCCTTTAAACAGGAACAGATCCATAAAAATCATGACAGACAATGTAGCCTGCATGTTTTATATCAAGGGGGTGTGCGTGCGTGCATGCGTGCGCCCTTCTCTTTGTCCAAAGCGATAAATTTACAAAGTTGGTGCATAACCAACTGCATCCTACTCTTGGTAGTTTAAACTCCTAGGAATACAAAATGCTATAAGTGATGATTTCAGCAGGCAGTTCTCCCAGAATCACAAATGGGAGTTGGACTTTCAGACTCTCAAGCACATTATTCTGACTTGTGGCATTCTAGAAGTGGATCTCTTTGCCAATGTTGCCAGCAGGAATTACAAACAATTTTGCTTGTGTGGGGGGGGGGGAGGGTATTAATAGGCCCTCCCTCAGTGGGGGAGATGCTTTACTTGTTCTGTGGACAAGGGGCCTTTTGTGTGCACTTCCTCCAATGCCTCTGATTTTGAAGGTGATAAACAAGATCAAGCAAGACAAAGCCAAAATCATATTAATAGTTCCAATATTCCACACAGGGCTGATTTGCCTAACCTGATTTGCCTTGCCGTTTATCTGACGATGAGCCTTCCATCCGTTCCCAGCTTCTCTCTCAAGATGCTGGGTTGACTCTCCATCCTAACCTGGGAATTCTTAGCCTCAAGGCTTGGTTACTTAATGATTCATAGGAATACAGACCTCCTGTTTAGCAGAGGTACAGCAGGTACGTTTAAATAATAAGAAAAAAGTCTACACAAAATACTTGCAAAAATTGAAAAGGTTTCCACACTGGTATAATCAATTCCAGGCCACAGGGCAGAACAGTCAATGGTCCCCACCACCCAGAAAGGGATGGCTGAAGTTTACAACCAGTGGTGGCGGGTGAAGCTTCCCTTCAGGAAAACTAGCTCTCCTGCCCATGGCCCCGACCACACTCCATCTCCACTTCACCCCCAGCCCCATCCCCTCCCCTGCTCAGCCTGCTCATCTCTGCATCCCTCCCCTACTCCCTGCTTGGTCCTCTTCCTCTCTTCCACACATCCCACTTCACCCTGGTGGTGAGCAAGGGCAAGGGGGCTGAGCAGGGATGGGGAGAGGAGGGATGCAGTGAGCAGCAGCAGGGGGATGAGCTGGGGAGGAAAAGAGGGACACGGGGTCTGAGCTGGGAGGAGGAATATGGTGGCGGGGAAGCCAAATGGGGAAGGGGGTGTGTGAAAAAGAGAAGGGGGTCTGAGTGAGGGGGAGGAGGGACACAGCAAGCAGTGGGGCCAAGATGCGGCAGTGAGCAGGGGAGGAGGTGGGGCCTGGGGCGGGGTGGGAGTGGAGTGGACGGGATCACAGGTGGAAGATGGGGGACAGGGAGCTAGCCTTCCTGAAGGGAAGCTTCTCCCACCACCTATGGCCTGGGCCCTTTTAAAATCGCTGGGCCCTTGGGCAATTGCCCCCTTTGCCTTCCTCGTTGGTGGGCCTCGATGTATTCAGTGATATCTTTCATCTATTTGTTCTTCACTCTCTGCTGTCCTTGACTGTCTACTGGAATTAAAAAAGTCAGGATTATATATGAGTTCCCACAGGGGTCCACCTGCTAGCTATAATAGCTTTTCTTTCCCTGGTTGAGGGATTTTCAGGGTTTGCTAATCCCACCACTGTGAGGTTCATTAAGGGATTAAGAAATCTTTTTCTTCACAGTAGAGAATCCTGTATGGGATTTAAACTTTGTACTCAGATGTCTTATGAAAACCCTTTCAAAGTAATGGCCATGTGTTCCCTCCTTCAGCTATCTATGAAAACAACCTTCTTGATGGCCATCACTTCTGCTAGAAGAGTTGAGGAACTGGAAGCTTTAATGGCAAACCCTCCCTTTACAGTAGTTTTCAAGAACAGTCTCATGTCCACTTCCAAAATTTTTACCGAAGTTATCATCTGAATTTCATATCAATTAGGTCATTTATTTCCCAATTTTCTTCCCAAAACCTCACCAGACCAGGGAAGATGCTGCCTTCCATATCCTAGATGTCAGGAGGGAGCTAGCCTTTTATTTGGACAGAACCAGATCATTCAGAAAATCTCCAAGACTGTTTGTGTCAATTGCTGATCAGTCCAAAGGATCAACAATCTCCATCCAGACACTCTCTAGGTCAGGGGTGGGCAAACTACAGCCTGCAAGCTGCATATGGCTCATCCGAGCTTTTAATCAGGCCCTCCAACTCAACCAGTGGTTGCAGCATGGCGGTGACCACTCTCTCTCCCAGTTCCACCCTTTACCCCCACCGCTCTCCCACCATGTGGGCCCAGTGGCACCCTGGCTGGAGTGCGGTAGCCGCTCACCCCTCCCTGCCTCACCCCTTCCCCCCTGCCCTTCTCCCACCACATGGGCTCAGTGGTGCCCTGACTGGAGTCGCTCCTGGCCCCAAGCAGTGCTGCATGGCGGCCCTCCCCCCACACAGCCTCACCTCTTCCCCCCCCTGTCCCTCTGTATGGCCCGTCATACAATTTCTATACGCAGATGAGGCCCTTAGGCCAAAAAGTTTGCCCATCCCTACTCTAGCTGGATTTTTTAATGTATTATTTCTTGCTATGAATCTGCTGATTTACAACCTCCGCCTATGG
This sequence comes from Emydura macquarii macquarii, assembly GCF_026122565.2. NCBI lineage: Eukaryota > Metazoa > Chordata > Testudines > Chelidae > Emydura > Emydura macquarii. The sequence goes on from NW_027131527.1 coordinate 23,408,496, forward strand.
TACTGGCCCACTCCATGAGGTTACTTTCTACTTTTAGGGCATTACTCAAAAATGAGAACATTTTTAAGATTTGTAAAGCTGCAACTTAGTCTTCAGTACATATATTCTCTAAGAACTATGTGGTAGTTTCATTCTTCTAGATCAGATGCTGCTCTTGGGAATGCAGTTTTGTCTTTAATATTGGACTCAGCTCTGACGCTCCCTTTTGATTCATTAAAGATATCAGGTCTATTCCTTAGCTTGCTGCATGTGCATCTGGTGATGATTAATGCCTTTCTTCCTCCAGTGGAGAGTTGCTCAGTCTTTACCCATCCTCTAATCATGAAGTTTCTGAAAGGTCTCACCAGAACTTTCCTTCTGGTATTGAAACCAACACCTACTTGGGACCTTAATCTGGTACTGTCAACACTCATGAATCCCTCATGTGAACCTTTGGCCTTCTTTTCTTTCTCCATTTATCTATAAAAGTGGCTTTCCTGAAGGCAGTTACCTCCACCAGAAAAGTAGGTGAGTTTGGGGGACTTATGATGGATCTTCCCTACAGTTTCTTTAAGAGTATGGTGTCTTTGAAACTACACCCCAATTTCATCCCAAAGGTTCCCTCCAAATTCCACTTGAATTACACTCACCTGTTTTTTAACTCAAAATTATTTCCCCACAGAAACTCTCTAAATGGATCTCAGGTTGCATCTTGCATTGCTATGACTCCTCCGCCTTCGACTTGTTCCCCTACCGGAGAGCTGTAGAATGGCAACATGGGTTTCTGTGCATACTTTTACTAGACATTACACCCTAATACAGACACATTCTTTGGTACAGTGGTCCTGCAATTTGTGTTGCAGCATGGTACCTTGCACCCTCCTCCATGATGAATACTGCTTGGGAATCACCACAGTGGAATACCTATAGGAACCACTACTCAAATAAGAAAGGAAGGTTACTTATTTTACAGTAACTGGAGTTTTTTGAGATGTGAGGTCTCTGTGGGTATTCCATCACTCTCCCTTCTTCCCCTCTGTTTTGGATCCTTTCCTAAGGTGATTCGTAGTAGAGAAGGAGTTGGAGAGATGGTTGATCCACCTCTTATGCCCTTGGTTTGGAGCATGAGGAGGCTCAGGATGCAATTGCAGAACAACAGACACTGCTAGTGAAAAATCTTCTGGTCTCCGGCTCATGGAGTGCATATGCACCCACACATAGTGGAATACCAATAGGGACCACACCTCTCAAAGAACTACAGTTACTGTAAGATAAGTAATCTACCTTTTCCCTTTGACTTCTTTGGGAGTTCCCCATATGGATGACTTGCCTATGTTTTTATTAGTAAAATGTTAGCCAAAACGACAGGTATTTAAGCCTGATCCTCTTCAGTTGGCAGTACAAGTGCAATTGCTTCCCTCCATCACCCTATATAATGGCATTTCTCTGACTGATCATATACTTGTATTGGTATTAAGGAAAACATTTCAAAATACATTTAACATCTTTTAATTTAAAACAACTTTTGTAGATTGATTGCCACATTTTATGCTAATGTTTTAATAGGTCTGGTTCAATACACAACAAAACAGTTCACCAATGTGTGTGAGTTTTGACATTTCAAAGGAAGGTTTATGGAGACAATTTCTACCGTACAATTTTCAACACATAAAATCACAAACTGTACAGGTAACTCCTGCCATTTTCAAAGTTTATCTCGCTCATATAAATTATAGTAATAAATTTAAATTGAAATTACATTTATAATTATAGTAAATAAAGTTAATAAATTGCTGTAACAAGCTGGTAGTAATTGCTTGAATACCCCACGACTATAAGCAGTTGTAAATCCTGCTGGGAAAAGGTTAAGTGGGTTGGCTATGCTAATTTAGAGGCAGGTGACTAGTTACTTCATCTGGATATAATGGATTTGTGAGTGACTTTTGAGGAAAGGATCTAGGATTCTAGAGTGTGTGTTAAGAAGTCCTGAAGGAGCAGCCAAGCCTGCAGAAAAGGTTTGAGCTGAACCTTGTCACCTTACTGTTATAAAAGCTAAATAAAGTGGTTTGGGAAAGGCGCCTGCTTAAGTTGCCAACTCTGTTTTCACTAAGATAGTAAAAGTTAGTGGGCAGATAACTGATTACTACTGAGGACCACACAGTGTGTATTAGGGGTTGTGGGAAGTCTGTGTGTGCGTGCCAGGGTGTCATAAAGCTCATCTTTGCACTGCCTTGATTATGGGGTTGTTATGTGTAAGAACAATCTTCAGGCATAAATTATAGCAACCTGAGAATTGGTCTAATAGACATGGCTGTTAACAGCCCCAGTGGGGCCAAAAGCATAGCTCGGGATTGGAGCAGTGTGCGCGTATCCTTACCAAGGCCCCTTCCCTCCACCCGTGCCCCCTGTGGCAGCAGCAGGGAGGTTGGGTAGTATAGGAGCCTCTGGGAGACTGGGATGATCCTTGGGGGGCCAACTGTGCTAACTCTATGCACGTTTTACTGACAGTGTGATGCAAAGTAGCTGCACTTCATTTGAGGTACTGGCCAAATGTCTTGTTATGTCTTAGATGTATATTTGATAGGATGTTCTCTCTTTCAGCCAAAAGAAATACTCTACTCCCCTACTAATGGAAGCATGGTGGAAGAACTACAGAACAGGTAGGGATCTTTTTGAATACTAAAAGCATGTAGCCATAATGAAAGTTGGAGGTGCTCAGCTTCTTGGGAAATTAGGTCAACAGTCTCTACCACAACTTCTTAGGTCAACTTCTCTACCACAAATTTATCTTTTCAGAATGGCCTGCTGGAAGAACTGCCTGAAGTAAATATTAATTCTCTGCATACTAGCCATGTTTAGGTAAAATAAGCGTTAAAGTTTTAGGGCTAGATCATAAAAAAAAAAAGCTTTAAACTTTCATGGGGAATTTTGTTAAATTTAAGTAATGAAACATGATTATTTATAAACATTTTGTAATTTTCATCACAGAATCGAAAAGATCTTAAAAAATAAAATGATGGAATGGCGATTTCAGCAACCAACTCGGTGGCATCGACAGTGTACTGCTCTTCTACGACAAATTCTTCCTAAACTAGAATTAAGAAATAGGAACTTTGTTACAGACAAAGAAGAAAGTGAATTGGAAAGTTTACTGGAACATTATTGGGTTAGTATTTACATTATAAACAATTTCATTTTATAATTTAAATTATGGACAATATTAAGAAAAATGAATTTACGTCTATAAAGGTAAAAAATGTGAGTATGTATAGTATAAGGAAGGTAATGTGTATAAATAGCTGCAGCACTGAGTGCAGAAGCTCACTCATGATCAAACATCTTTTAATACTGGTTTATTTTAAAAGCAGTCAGATTATGAGTAAGGAAATAAAAATGACTAGCTCTATAAAAAAGAAACAAAAGTAACTTTAAAATGCTCAAAATAAGAACCACAGACTCAGATTTCTCCATTTATAATGTTAACGTAGAATATATAAAAAAGCTTTTTCCAGAATGCAACTTCTAATAGATCTCACATTTGGAGATTATTTTCTGATATTTCTTTTCATAATTTCACCCTTCTGGATACATGTGTTAGAACAACAAAGACTATTTATTTCCCTTCTTACTGTTTACGTCTTTCAGATATGTTAAGGTGGTTTTTTAGGTTCCCACTCCTTAGTCATCATTTAGATGGATTGTACTAATTAGGCTTCTTCAAGTGATGATCCCTATGTGTATTTCACATGTGTGTGAGCATGTGCACCATGCGCCTAAGTCCAGAAGTGTTTCTTAGCAGTGTCCGTTGACCCACATAAGCGTAGTGTCTCCTCTCATGCTCCCAGATGAGGGTATAAGAGGTAGTGCAGATCGACGCCTCTCCAGTTCCCTTACCACCGCATGGCCTGAGTCAGAACACCTGTTCCTTCACACTCTTAGTTTGCTAAGACCGTGACTTACTTTGTACATAGTTTGTAAATAGTTTGTCTCAGTGATAGTTAGATAAGTTAAGTTTTAGTGTAATAAGTGTAGTAATTCTCTTCCCTGGTTGGGAACCACATGCCCAAGATTCCAGGCTTCAAAAACTGTTTCCTGCCCGTGGTCCTTTTCTGTGAGCGACAAGCACCAGCGATGCCTCTACTGCCTGGGCAAAGGCACACATTGCAGCGCACTGCACCATCTGTAAGTTCTTCCTGCCCAGGAGTAGGGAAACCTGCAAGTTCTGCCTTCACAAATATCTGATGGAGGAGGTAATGAGGCCTTGAGCACATTCAGATCCCAGCCCGGAGACCCCCCGGTACAGTGGCCACCACCGGCAGTGAGCACCTGTCCGAGCACTGTGCATGCTTCGGTACTGGTGGTGCCGAAGGCTAAGGACAAGTTCTGATACAAGAACAAAAAACACTCTCACAGGCATAAGAACAGGACCCCGCAGCGGGTTGCTCTCAAGCACAGCATTTTCTCCTCAAGCTAAGCCAGGTCAAGTGAGATATTGCACATGGATCCAGCCAAATCGGCACCCAAGATTCCCTGTATGGCATGGGCCCAAGCCAGGCACAAACGGGATCCGACAGTACCAGTGGTCCTCTCAGCACCAAACATCCAGAACGTTCACCAGCGCGCACACACCACCAGTTGCTCCACTGGTCCGCATGCGCCTGCCAGATCGACCAGCCTCACAGACACTGCTAGGCCTCTCCAGCATCTCCATTGGTGCTCCATGGACCCCTTGCCTCTTGGAGAAGTTCTTGGCAGTGAAGAAGTTAATCTTCCTATATCCACAGTCTCCCCTTCCCTCCAGCCCTCCACTCACCCGTGACAACCCTACCCCTGAGGATGAACCTACAGAAGAGGTCTGGTACTGTTTTCCCTGTTGCCTGCTGCATCTGATGGGACCCCTCTTTTTGGTCACACTGGGGATACTGGAATCCCTACCACAGATGCCACGCATTCTACCAGTCATCCTCTGTACACTCACTGGCACCGTCACTTTATGAAGAAGAGAAGGACATTGAACCGGTACTTCAGGCTCCACCCGTCTTGACTGGAGCATCCTCATCGCTGGATGAGGTGATCATTCCCCTCCCACTCGGTACTGGACAATCACTGACAATACGAGGACCCGTTGCAGAGAGTAGTGGTGAACCTGGGAATCCCATTGGAGGAGGTTCAGGACCCAAAACATTGACTCCTGAACATCAACCCCAAGGACCATCCAAGGTGGCCCTCCCACCTGGAACCAGTGAGGGCGGTGTGGCACACACTGCCCTCATGTGCCCCCATATCTGAGCGGGTGGAGAGAAGATACTTTGTGCTAGATAAGAGGGTGGATTTCCTATTCACCCACCCACACCTCATCTCCCTGGTTATCCAAATGGCTGTGGAATGGGCAAGGCAGCAACCACAGAAGTCCACTCCTCTGGACAAGACGGCTAAGAGACTGGACCTGCTGGGCAGCAAAGTCTATTCTTCCACAGGACTACAATTCCATGTTGCCAACTGCCAGGCTTTGCTAGCCAAGTATGACTTTAACAACTACAATAGGTTAGCAGAGTTCACGGACAAGCTCCTGTTGGAACACCAGGAACAATTCCAGGTGCTGATAAACGAGGGGAGGATGGTCGCTAAGTTGGGCCTCTAGGCAGCAGTGGATGCAGCCAACACATCCTCTCAGTCTTTGGATACCAGAGAAGTTATGAGAAGGGACTTGTGGTACAATCTTCCGGCTTCCCTATGGAGGTCCAAAATACAATCGAGGACCTCTCTTTTGGTGAGAACAAACTGTTTAACGATAAGACGGACAAATCCCTCCATTCTTTTAAGGATTCCAGATTGACGCTTTGGTCTTTTGGCATATGTACTCTGGCCCCTAAATGCAGACAGCTGAAACAATCCTTCCACCCACACCCACACACTCCCTACCCAGACAACTATCAGCACCAGCAGGAGCACCCATGTCGATGGCAGTGATCTCAGCGGCCTAGCTTCCCAATGGAGACCATATAGACTATAGGGTCATTGTTCCCAGGTCCATGCTGTCTTCCCTTATATGGTGGTCCAATCTTTCCAAGATAATGATCAGCAGCCCCTTTGCTCCTCCTTGGCCTTTCACCTGCAAAGAACAAAACCAATCTGATGTTCCCAAGACTATTTGTTGCTATAGCAGAAAGAATCTGGGGACACGCCATCTCCCTTTAGAGAATCTCCAAATGTATCTCTGGCTGCATTCTACTCTGTTGTCACCTATTGAACCTTCTCTCTCCTCAGGGTAAGAGCTCATTCCACAAGAGCACAAGCAACCACTATGACATCATTTCAGGAAGTGCCCCTCCCTTGATATCTGTGAAGTGGCGACATAGGCCTATGTTCACACATTTGCAAGATATTATGCCCTGGTGCAAGACTCTTCTCTTGACGCCTCCTTTACAATGGTGGTTCTCTGCTCACCTCTACCATCTACATCCTTGCACCCTGCTCCTACTTAAGTCCTGCTTGTCAGTCACCCACAGTGGAATACAATAGGGACCATCATTCAGAAGAGAAGAAGAGTAACTTACTGACCTGTAACTGGAAGTTGTTCAAGATGTGTGGTTCTTATCTGTATTCCTCTACCTGCTCTCCTTCCCTTCTGCTTTAATCTTCTCTGATTCATGGTAGAGAAAGAACTGGAGAGATGGTCAATCTGCCCTACCTTTTATCCTCTCAGTCAGAGGCACGAGGTGAGCCAGGGTGCATGTGCGGACCAACTGACACTACTTTCAAGTTCTCTGGCTCCGGGTGCATGCGTAAACCCACAGTGGAATACAGATAGGGACTACACATCTCAAAGAACCTCCAGTTACACATCAATAACTTCCTCTTTTCTCTCCCATTTGTAACCCACAGAGGACCAAAGGGGAAAGGTCAGTCTGTCCCAGCTCCAGTGGTACCAAAACCCACTTTCTTTGAGGGAAAAACTCTGTGGGAGGCTATTTGGCTCAATTCAACATTATAGCTCAAATGAGTGGGTGGAAAGATGGACAGAAAGGGGGGTTACTAGCAGCCAACAAGGGTAGCTCAGTTCTGATGCTTCTGTAGAACTTATCCCCAGAAAAGAGACTGAGTTATCTGTACCTGGTACAAGCTCTCAACATGGTTTGGAGCTTGAATCTGAGCTGGCCAGGGCACAACTATGAGGTAGAAGGAGAGGAAAGGAGGAAACCCCACCTGAACTGTCAGAGGACTTGTGGAGACTTTGTGTTCCTGGCATATTGGATACCACCAAGATATTCGAGGATAGACTGTCAATGGACCAATTAATAGATACTGAACTGAACTTGGACTTGCACTCTGAATTTTGACTAGTCACTCAGGTCAAAAAGGGGCAACAGGCTCATAGTCATCAGGTAATTGACTAATATGCTCAGGTCTTTCTTCTCCTCTATTGTTTCCAGCTGAAGACCTCTTCCCCAGAGCTTACAGCAGAAATCCTTGTTCTCAACTGCACCACCTTGCACTTTGTACTATTAAATTTCATCCCATTTTTATTACCACAGTCCTCAAGGTCATCCATTTCCTCCTGTATAAAATTCCAGTCCTCCTCTGTAATGATGATGCCTCTCAACTTTGTGTCATCAGCAAATTTCACTAACACACCCTGACTTTTTGTGCCAATGTCATAATGAAAATATTAAATAAAATGAGTCCCAAGACCAATCCTTGAGGAACTTCACTAGTAACCTCCCTCCAATCTGCTAGTTTTCCTTTCAGCACAATCTGTTCTTTGAGTGTCTGCACATGTCTATTCCACTTTAGGTCTGTATGCACCAGTGCCAGAGACCTTTCTCCCATAGTGTATCTATAAAGGCAGCACATGTGCCTTCCACAAACTTGTGCTGCTTGCCAAGACCATAAAGGAGCAGAGCTGCCCCAGCCCCCCACAGTTCCTTCTCACCATCCTTCATTGGTGGTCAGAGCAAATGTTAACTCCTCACACCTTCCCTTTGCTTTAAAGACCTTTCTAAAGTTTTATTTTGTAAATAGCTAGTTTAAAAGTTGTCTAGTTAATAGTTAGTTAGCAGACTCTGCACTCTAACTCTCAGTCAGCATCTAACTGCCTGGATGGCTCAGCGGTTTAATCATCAGGAGTCTGCCTCTTCTGCTGCGATGCAAAATGTTCTTTTGAATAGCAGGAAATTGTCTACCAGGTATGCATGCCTTATGAAATGGAAATGGTTCTCTATTTGGTCCCATCAGGAAATACTTCTCCTTTCTGGGCTCCTATCCAGTTTATCCTAGACTACTTGCTCACCTAAAAGAGAGAGGCTTGTCAATTAGCTCACTGAGGCTACACCTAGCTGCTGTCTCAGAGTTTCATGCTGTTACCTCATCTTAGGAGGATTACAGAGCTCGGGGAGCTCATGGCTGACCCTCTGTACACTATATTTACAAGGACAAAGAGGCTTTGCATCCTTACCCCAAATTTCTTACCAAAGTGGTTTCAGATTTTCATTTGAATCAGACTATTTATTTACCAATTTTCTTTCCGATACCCCACTCTCACAAGGATAAAGAGACACTATAAGTACCTTGGATATTCAAAGAGCATTACCTTTTATATGTGGATAGAACTAAGGAGTTTTGGTTATCTATGTACTTGTTTGTTTTAAGTGCTGACTAACTGAAAGGGGAAACCACTTACCTCTCAAAGGATCTCTTCTTGGATTTCTGCCTCTATTTGTTTATGCTATGCTATTGCTAACGTACCTGTTCCTCACAGACTATTAACTCTCTCTACAACGACTCATGCATCTTCAGCAGCTTTTCTGGGTCATCTTCGTGTTACTGACATCTGCAGGACTGCTACTTGGTCTTTGATCCATAAGTTCACCTCTTACTGCGCTGTTTTCCTGACCTCCAAAGATGATGCTAAGTTTGGGAGATAAGCATTACAGTCCTTTGTTTAGATAGGTTCTGATATCCTCCTCCATCAGAAACTGCTTGTTAGTCACCTAAAGTGGAATGGACATGTATAAACACTTGAAGAAAAAATGGTTATATACAAGTTCTGTAACTGTTCTTAAAGATTTTTACATCTCTCCATTCCACAAGCTGCCCTCCTTCCCCTCCACATCAGATTCACTGCTTATACTACCTACCTGTGTGAAGGACCTGAGGAGGGTAAGGACAGCACCACCTCTTTATGCTCTTGGCAAATAGCATGAATGTGTGGGGGAGTACATGCACTGTCCCGACGGGTACTGCTATGGTGAAAAGTTCTCCAGCTTCGGTGCACTGGCACTAACTCACCTAAAGTGGAATGGACATTTGCAACACCTCTCTAAGAACAATAGTTACAGAAAACTATGTAATCATTTTTTTGTCATTTCCCTGTTAGTAAGTTCTTTGGCCATCTTACAGTGCGTGTATTAACTCCCATCTTCTCTATCTTAACTAATAATTTCCCAGGTGGTATACTATATCAAATGTTTTATTGACATCCAGATAGATTAGATCTGTTGCATTTCCCTTGTCTCAAAAAGCAGTTATCTTCTACTGTATTTCCCTTGCCTACAGCTAATACATGCCTGAAACAGATAATAAGACGTATGTAGATAAATTCTGTACTTGGCTTGTACAATTAATTGCTGATTGATATTAATTGCTTACTTTTCATGTATACTGACAAAACTTTTAACTTGGATGTTCTGAATGAAATCCTGGCCACATTGAAGTCAATGGCAAATCTCCCATGGGCTTCAGTGGAGCCAAGATTTCATTCTCTCAGCTTATCACGGCAAATAAGTACAAAGAAAGAACCATTTTTATTTTTCTAAAAGTTTCTTAATGCAGTGCACTGCATTTTTACAGTATGTTGTTTTGTAATATGATACAAGAATACACAATGTAATCTTTATGTTGAATCAGTAGCTCAAAGCTAAAATACATTTCTGATAAATGGGAGGTTGGTTACTTAATAACAAGACAACTTGATGGCACTCATAAGAGAATTATCAAATGCTTCATTTCAAGTTCAGACAAATGCATATACCATATAGAGTTTTTGATATGTGAACATGTTTTTAACCATAAAGCTATTATGAATAAAAGTGTAGCATTTAGTTTTTCATAAAATAATATTTTCAAACTGTACTTATAGTTGCAATCCTATGTTTTTCCAGGTGACAGGATACCCTATCCAGATGCCATACATAGATTTACCATCAATAAGCGAGGCTGTGTATCAAACTGGCATTCATTCTTCAGAAATCCCCAACACAGAATTTGCTCTTGCTGTGTATATTCATCCATACCCAAACAACATTTTATCTGTATGGATCTACTTAGTTTCTTTAGTCCGTCATCAGTAAAGTGTTGATTTCAATTAGAATTAAATTAAGTTATTACTTGTTACCTCTCTTGGTTTAAGATGGTCAGTTAGGCATGAGAACTGGGATATGAGAAGCTAGTTTTATATCACAAGAGGTAAGCCAGTATTATTTATTGTACATTATTAGAATCTTATTGTTAATGTACAGATATTGTAGCTTTAAAAAATCCTAATTAGATCCATTGATCTATTATAAATGGGCCTTATCACTTTTGTGAATTTCCCAATGATCTGAGACCAGCATTAAACAACTACTATAAATCATTAGAATGTATAATACTTAGTGTCCAGAAAAGTTGCTTAAATGATTTCTTGGGGAGTAGAGAGGAAAGCCTTTGAGGAAAGGTCTTAATGGGTTGTTTTATGAAAGTATTAGAACTTAGTGTCTTGCTGCCTCAACAGGGTGAATTTCAAATATTCTAATAACACGTAATCGATGCCATTAGCTACATAGGGTGCTAGAGAATATTGTGGAACACACATTAATGTTTGACTGGTAAAGAGATAGAAGCTCACAATGGTGAATGTGAAAGTTGTGTAATAAAATTCAAGTCTGCAACTTTAATTTCTAGAAGGGTTCCTAAGTCTTAAGGCATTGTCCTAATCCTTTGAAATCATTGGGAACAGGAACAGATCCTTAATGTCACTGCTAACGAAGTTTGCTTTGTGTGTTATGGTTTATATTCCTTTAATTTTCAGTTGTAAGGTTTTTTGGAATGATTAATTGCAAATATTTGTGTCAAGCAGTGTTATGAAAATCCTTACTTTCCTTTAGCAGAATGTTTACATTGTTTAATTTTAAAAAATTGTATGAGTTTAACTTTAGAATACAACATTTAACTGTAAACAATATGATTGCATTCAATATACTACTTCATTACAGGGAGACACTAAAAAGCATAAAGCAAAGCTGTCAAATATATAAATATTTTTATTATAAACTTTAAAAAACCATTAAGGTTTATTAATGTTATTTGATATAGAATATTAAAATATAAAATAAAATAATGCATACTACATTAATATTCATTATGAATATTAAAATATTTATCAACACATTAGAAAATGCCATTATTGATGCCACTTAAGACAATGTGGAAATAAAATAGTACACTGATAACTGGGTTTTGAAGTTTGGTTATTGTCAGATTAGGCCCTTGCTTACTTTGCATCCTCTGTGTATTCAGGGTCATATCTATGCCTGGCAAAGCTAATACATCACTGGAAGAGCTAGATTATTTTCCAGCTTGTACATAATCAACAGAATTGTTGACTAGGTTCCATTTGCAAATTGTTGGTGATGTGTCAGCCAGCAAGAATCCAGTTTAACTTTTAAGCTTCCAGGCCGAATTTGCAGCCCTGGCAGCTAGGAAAACAACCTTTTCACTTACAAAAAGCAAATTGATATGGACTTTTGGAGGTCATTGGAGACAATAAATGTGAAACTCCACTTTATACTTTTACACGCACTGATGAAATTTCAGAGTTGAACTGCACTTTAAAGGGGAAGGCTGAAACTTTGGATGATATAAGTCAAACTGCAGTGTTATCTTGCAGCCAATAGTCTCTGAGGTCCTAAATAATCATAAGTCTTCATGAAACTCTGTGTCCTTGGGACCCAGATGCAGTTCCTAGTCCCTAACTATTTCAATATCAGTTGAGAAGCATGTCCAAAAAATTCCAAGAAATAGGTGTAATTCATATTTAGTAATGGTATTTGAAGGACAATGGGTTCAGGCACATACATCATTTGTCCATTGTTTTAATTTCCCATCCTTTGTGTGGTATTTTATGTTCCTGTGCAGTGAAACCATTTATGTACCTCTAAATCCACATCACATTGTACATTCTAGCTCTATCATAAAACTAACATAATATTGTGATAATGGATACCTTATAAATGCAAGTAATCAGATAATAATGATTTTAATTTTAAGGTTCTTTTATGATTATTATGCAAGAACTACACTTCATTCACCGCTTTATTTTTCTATATACATATAATACAATATTTCAGTTTTCAGAACTTATTATCTAGCTGCTTTTCATTGCAAATGTTTCTCTGACAGTTGAAGAACTTAGAAAAGAGCTGAGATCTAGTTTAATGAAGAAGATGGAGTAGAAGGTTTGAGCTTTATGTGCCAGACATATTGGATTCCATATCAGGAATTTTGATTTTATAGGATAAACTACAGCACGTTAACTAAATAAGTTTGAAGTTTGGGCAAAAAGTTCGGTGCCTAATGAACCAGTTGAATTTTCTGTGTACAATCACATTCTTAAAGAAAAAGTTTTGCTGGCATTCAGCAGAATCTAGGATAAAGACTGAGATACCTGTGGATTTTTAAAAGATCACATGAATACCAAACTAATATCTAAATGACTGGATGGCAAGCATAGAGAAGCTGGGCTAAAATGATAAAAGCTGCAAAATTCAAAATAAACACTGCTTTTTTTGGTTGTAGTTTTCTTTGGTTTATTGGAATTGGCAGAGAAACACAAGGAAGGGTAGTACCTGAAACTACCTTCAACTCTCTTGCAACTGACTTCATTAAGTTGACATTGCAAAAATACATGTTTGCTTTTAAAAAGGCAGTCACTTAAGGACAAAAAGAAATGTATGAAAAAAAAGCCAAATTTGTAGTATATCATAAACAGCACATTGTATGACGGTATAGGAATTGAAGTTGAACACTCAAGTGTGATTCTTTGGGTCAGAAGAGAAGTAGCATCCCGTATGGTGCTGTAGTGACCCTGGCGGCTGCTGTTTGTTTCAGTTATGTTAATTATTCCTGGCCCTCTGTCAGCAAGGTTCTATTTTATTGTAGCTGGAAGCATAAATCCTTTTAAATTTACACAGGTGAAGAATAGATTGATTCAGGGATCAAAAGCCAAGAATCTTTCCAGTTTGAAAGTTTGTCAGTAATTGGTTTCCAACTGTATTTATACTAACCATTTAAAGGTCTTCTCTTGCAAGCATTTATGCCTGAGTGTAACTTTAATCAGATGAGTAATCCTGTTGAACTCAGAATATTCACGAGTAAAGATACAGCTGTACGTAGGTATCAACAGGAAAGGACATTGAAGTAGAATGAAATGTGGCCTGTACTGGATGATTTGGGACACAAATTCTACTAGACTGACTTAATATTTGGAGACCAGTGACTAATGTGGCCTTATTTTAAATAGGTCCATATATGTACCCATTCTTGATGTTAGAATGAGATTTTCTGTAATAGCAATTATAAGAAATTTCAAACATGGGAAAATATTTCAGCCTCTGTGCATCACTTGTTCTTCTGGTGCCTGCACCACAGGTGAGCTCTGGCAGCAAGACTAACTACAGTTAAGAATTCCAAATCCTGGATTGCATAGGGTTCTGTTCACAGGTTATGCTGATCCTTTTCCCATCCAACTCTGAATTTTGCAATCCAGTACTAGTGCAGGCAGAATGGGTTACCATTAAGACCCCCTCATTTAAAAAAAAATCCTACTATTGCTAGTAAACTATTTCAGAACCACTGTCATGCTGGCTGGACTGGCGGCTGGGGGGGGGGGGGGGCGCGGCAGGGGGCAGAAGGGCATTTATTATGTTATTTAACACCAATATGTCAAAATCATAGTAATTCATGTGAGATGTGCCATGCCAGGTACTGCAGTAAAGGGGGTTGTGTATATTTTTATTTTGGGTTTTTTGATAACCAGTGTGGGTAATCAGAAGCACTGTTTGTGGGTGGTTGGGAAGTCTGACTTCAGTGTCACCCACCAGTGTTGGGAGAATCTGCTCTCCTTTTGCAGCCTGCCCTGACCTTGGCATTATCCGGTGGCTACCCTAGGCACAGAAAGGTCACAACCACATTTTGTATTTCTTTCTCAGATGCAGCTGTAGACTGGATACAATACTGAAGTGTACAATATTCTGTCTTATGCTGTGGATGCATTTCTTTTAAAACCCTCCCTGCACAATTTCCTTTGTGTTGTTGCTATAAATTAACTCAGGAATACACTGACTCATGCCACGGGAGAGGTGGAGAGAACCCTCAAGTTGAAAAGCTGAGGTAATATTGAAGTTACACATCTATCAAGTCAGGCATTTAAATTTTTTTTTTTTTTAAAAAAACCCTCACACATATGAGACAGATTTACTCAAAAAACTAGTTTTATTTTTTTAAAAATCCAAGTGCATAGCACTCATCCAGATTCCATTGTCGTGGATGTTTTGTATTTATGAACATTTTTAATTATGCTATAAAATACACATGCTGGTTCTCTCGGTAAGAACTTGAAATAGTGTATTTAATAGACATCAGAGAAGCCCTTTTTAAATAACAGCGAAATTATTCACAGTGCACGCTCTTTTCTCTATTTTCATTGATACTGTAAAGTCAGACAAACTAAATAATAAATTATAAAAAGCATGTAGTGGATCCTTTTACAATTAAGCCTAATGTCTTAAAATACCCTAATAGATGTAGACTTTACAGTATTAACTAACTGAATAATCACCCCTATAATTCCAGTGTTAATTAGCTAATTTTATATGTAAAATACTTGAGATAGATTTACTAATATTTCAAAAGAATCTATACTGCTCCATCACAATTAAAGATGACAGTTTAGCCAATACATGCATTTTGAAGACAAAATGCTACAGGCATCTGCTGTTATTTCAAGTCATGGTCCATCAGAAAACTGTACATTCATATAAATGAGGTAGTTAGAGCACTGAGAACTTGGACACAGCATTACAATAAACTGAAATCTGAAGGTGGAAGACAGTTTCCCTTTTGGATCTATTCCCCATCTCTCCAAAACTTAAATGAAAAACAACTCAGGCATTTCAGGAGGTAGAAAACTTGCATGCCCCACCCTGCCGAAAAAGAAAGAATTTTGGGGGAAGGGATGAAGGGAAAAAGAAAGGAGGCACTTTGAGAAGGTAAAATAGTTGATATTGTGCTCACCTGGAAGTTAATTCTCTAGCATAAAGTAGAGGGGCTCAATTCCCCCTTCCACATTTTCCAACCCTCCACTCACCCCCTCCTCCCCATGAAAAAGGACAATTTGAAGCATGATGTGTGTAAAATAATTAGAGGATTTCTTCTCCTTCAAAATAAAGTATGGGTTCTTGCAACATGTGGTTCAGCTCCAGGAAGAGTTATCAGAACAAGCAGAAGCATCTTCTTCAACTATTGAATATTTTGGGATGGCCCCCTCTCCCATGTTAAACTCTTCTCCATTAATATTGATTTCATACACCACTTCTTCCCCACCCCCAATATTTCTTGTAACATACAGTATGAGTGGACTTCCATAGATCATATAGTCATAAAACATCCAGCCTCATGTCTACCATTTAAGCCATGGTTTTAAGTGCTGCCATTAGAAATTAAACAAAAAACAAACATACATTTAAGTCAGTAAGGCTCTCTCCATCAACCTTCTCCCATATCAGATCAGGGGAGAATCACTACCTGATTTTGTAGACAAGGAACTTCTCCATTAATATACTATCCTCAACACCATCTTCATCCTCTGGGACTGGAGGAGTGAAACTTCCTACTCTTAGGCCCTCTGATTTGTGGATGATACTGCAGCTCAGACAGCTCTGAATAAGCACCCTGCCTGTGATCTAGCAATACACTTTTACTCCAGCAGTGGGAATGCTGATGTTGCTCTTCAATCTGGATCTTCTGTAAAGTAGAAGAACAAGCTGCCCCATTATTACCTGAGAACTTATTTCCCCCCACCCTGCACCAAGCTGGACTATGAAATACTGGATTTCTGTTAAGCATTTAACTGCCTTATCTGTTCAGAGAACTTACAGACTGAAAAACTAGAGGACATTTTGATATTGGCTGTGTTAATAAAATATAAAGAATCACAACCACCCTTACATGAGTTCCAGTACAATATTAGTTCAGCGCAAACTTAAAAAAAATACTACTACTCTGTAATAATTTGATAACACAGTGTTGGGTGACGGAGTAGTTTGGACTACAGATATACTTTATACACTTACAAATCCCTTTGGTACTCTGCACTATAGATGCCCTGAAAGAAAGACCACCCTGGATTATGCCCAGTTAAGTGTACACACAAGCAGCACAGAGTTATTCTAAATAGATAATTCCCTGAGTTAGTGAGAAAGTGTTATTCTAAACATCTGAAGCAAAAGGGGTGAAAAAAAGGGTAGTGTAACATCTGTCCTGTGAGGCACAAGATGTAACTGACTTTTTTGGATTGTTTTTAACTCAAGTGCCTTAAACTGGACATACACTTGACATTATAAGAGCATGAGCAAAAAATGAAGAGTAACTGATTTAGTCAATGGAAGTCAATGGCCCCATTGTTTCTGGGGAAGCACATTGGTCAGTGGATTCTTAAGTTTTGTATTTACTGAAAGTAAACCTTATTCAGTACTGTATGGAAGTATTGCATAAATATGGCCTCTTCAAAGTAATACTGTATATCTCCTTCATTAAAAGATATGCCTCTAACCAGTCCACAGTCATTTTTGTTTTGACCTGAATTTCAAAGGTGGATGTTGAGTATCAGAAGTATTAGCACATAACTGCCATGTATACATAATCCTTTTAGAAGGGAAACTACATGCTCGTTCTTTGCAGATTCTGTACTTGAGCTAATATATTTCAGCACTTGGTTGCCATTCAAGTTATTTTCCTTCTGGAAAGGAGTACTACTTTCATTTAAATTGTTGTCCTCAAATTTATTTGAGGTTTGACAAAACCTAGGGTATCTAAATTTATATTCATCACCTCTCAAAGCATGGAGTAATACAAGGATACCGTCCATTGATCTGATAACTCCGGTTATAGGAGACACTTATACATGGCTTCACTTCTATTGGAACTGCTAGTGACACACTAGCGCCAGTCTGTATGTGACCTCGAGCCTGAACGCTGGACTGTAAGCCAGTAGGGCAAGTCTGTAACGGGTAAGAGGATGTGTGACTAGCTGACACCATCTGCTGACAGTTTTGCTGTTGTGATGTTTGATGGTGATACTGTAGTGGAGCTTGATGCACCTGGAGATACTGTGGCACATGTTGAACATGAGCCTGCTGTGGAGTTGGCGTTTGGGTGGGAAACACACTGTGTTGTGCAGGTTGGGCATGTTGCCCTTTTTGCTTGTTTGCTTCTTTTACATCATTATCATGTGCACTAGAATACAAATAGAAAATAAGACCAGTTTAGCCCACGTTATGTATAGTTTTAAGAGCATCCTAACTAAAGCTATAACAGTCTTCAAATATCTAAAACTGTTTAATGAAGCGGTTCACTTAAGAAGCAATTAATGTTCTTTAAAGAGGCATACTATAAAGTTTAAATGATTTTAAAAGGTTAGGGGCAAGAACTTTTAAAAAGGCTACAATGTTAAATCTTAAATGCAAATGCTTCTATTAATTAAAGCAATTGGATATAAAGATGTCAGTGCAGTAACATTTGCTAGTACATTCCAGTGACATGTTAGTGTACGAAAATCAGAAAGTGACAATTTTGGTGGCTAATCTGCTCCTAGCAATGAATGATTGTATTGTGACCATCTCAACTTCTGAGTCACTGATGCTACTGATCACAAGGGATGACTGACTTGGTCACCTCACCTTGCTGGGGTGACCCTGCAGTAGCTCTTCTCCCTCCTCTCAGGCCTTCCAAGGACATGCTGAGTACTTTCTTTCCTGCCCCAACGGCATTCATGTGTTGTGCCACAAGGTTTGATACTGTAACTCCTCCTGGTTACCATGTACAGTATGCAAAGCCATTAAGGGAGATAGTTATGGGCTAGAGTGCAACCTGCATCGAGGGGACACAGTTCCTCATCCAGTCTGGATTTAGATGCTTCTGATCTTTATGTGCTAACCAGAGTTTGGACCTGGACAGGAGCAAATGGCAACAGGAGGGAAGTGATCCTGGTGGCCTAGGGATTCATCTAGAGCAGTGTTTCTCAATTTCTTTCCCCCCACGGAACCCTTGTGCGCACATGCCATACCGTCCGCCGAAAAGTCAAGGAAATCTTCCTCTTTTCGGCGGCGCGGTGTTTGCTTGATTTGGCGGTGTGCTCTCAGGGCCGTTTTCGGCAGCCCCATCAGCTGTTCGGCGGCGCACCAACAGCTGATCGGCAGCACCAGATTTTTTTTAACATTCGGCGGCGCAGTACAGCTGAGCAGAAGGGTTCCGCGGAACACCATTTGAGAATCACTGATCTAGAGGAATGGAATTGATGAATTGGGGATGTATGTACCTTCACCCTTTTCCACAATGGTTCAGTCCTGTGGTCCTATTGGCTCCGTTGGCACATCTGATATGTAGATAAAACTGGCTTGCAGTTTTTCGATTTTTAGATAAGGAGAAGGCAAGCTTCCTCCTCTTAGTTGTGGGCCTCTCCATAACTATGCACACCTTTGTAACATGCTCCACTGGGAGCATCCTCTACTCAGAAAGTTCTGCATTTCAGAGACTGAGGTAGAATTCCCTTGTGCTCAGAATAGTTCACTGGATACCTATTACATTCACTTTTCTAAACCTCTGTGCAGATTGGGAGCCAGTTATTTAAGGAATCTGCTTCCACATGTTCATTTGGAACAGCTGAGATTTACTACAGCACCCCAAGGGCACTCTCAGTTGAAAACCTTCTCCCCTCCCCATCATACTCCAATCTCTGGAACTTGCTACCTCACTGCCTGCTGCAGCCCAAGTTTGATGACATTCAGATCATGCTGGATATCTTTTTTTTCTGTCGTGCTTTGGTCTGAGTATTGTGTTTGCTGAGAGGAGAGGGAATGAAGGAGTTAGATCAGGTGAGGATTTTTGAAAAGCGGAGAGGGACTTTAGGTTGCTTTAATAAATATTGTATAGAATCTGGGTTATTTTGATACAGATGCTACACAAACCCATTACTAAATAAACTGCTGTTTTTTTAAAATACTGTTTTTAGTGTAAGTGTCCTTTAAGTATACCGTACTGTTATGGAGATAAAGCCTTTACAAATGAAAAGCCAACAAAAGCTTACATTAGTAGTCGTTCAATACACGGAACCAGGAAGTCCCAGGAATATGCGGTAAGATGATGCAGTCGAGTTGGCCATGTTGGAGAGAGACGTAAGATAATCCTTGAAGAAGCCACACATGCAGTAGCCACTAATGAAGGGGCATAATTTAAAAATGCATGATCTGGAGAGACAAAAATTGTGTAGGTGAGTTAGACACAAATATTATTTAAGAAATAAAATTCAATTAACTTAACCATGCAACACACCTTGCAGAGATACTTCCAGAAAGTAATCAGCATATTTTGCCATGTATAACTTGGTCTTCTCTAAGGAAACCATTGGCCAGCCATCGTGGAGATCTGTCTCATGGACGGCAATTGAAAGATAATATTCGATGAAGTGAGCAGCAGTCGGGAGGCACAAGTTCCACTGAAATGTTTCTAGCAACAACAGCTCCATATGTAGCAGGTTCTGTTTTGTTAATACCAGATTCATGTTAGTCATACAACCCAAGCTGTTCAGTTGTTCGAGCTTAGGGACACTGTCTTCCTTTTCTTCAAATTTACCTTGCAACGGGGTAAAAGGAAGAAAAATATAATTAGAAACATGAGTACAAGATACACCAAACTGAATTTGCTGTTATCTTTAACATTAGGGTATTTTGTAATATAAACACTTGCCACACAATGGTTTTTCCAAATAGACTCTTGCATACAAAGTTCAATGGGAAAGTTCTGCTGAGGCAAGAAGGGGCTAAAGGGTTACTTCAGCAGATAGCTGCTGTGCAACCTATAGGTGATTAGGCAGTGCCATACTTTCTGTTGTCTGTGAGAGAGGCTATGAAGAGACAAGAGCCAGGTGCAGAGAGAGAATACAGCCAGGCTACACCATACCATCATCAGTAATTCTTAAATGACTTCTTGTCGTTCAGTAAGTTATCCTAAAACCCACCCCAGTTATCGCTGAAATACCATCAAGACCTGCACTTTTTTTTTTTTTTTTTTTAAAGGCAAGCGTCAGCCTTTAGTTTTTAGCTTTTTATAAAAAGTCTTTCCTTGTTCAAAGTGCAGGAGGAAGAATCAACTTGGTATAGAGGCTTCAATGTACATTTCCAGTGTGTAATGGGTATGTTTAAGTTCAATAACCGATTTAAGCAGAAATTGAGCCCTTCTGTCTAAATCAAATGAGTTTCAGTAATGTGTATCTGAAAGTGTATATTGTTATTTATGTAGACTTCCACAACAGTCCCTCCTTTTAAAAGTTGTCTGTACTTAGATTGTAAGTTCCTGAGGGCAGGGACCATCTTTTTGTTCTGTGTTTGTACAGCACCTAGCACAGTGGGGTCTTGCTCCACATTAGAACATCTAGGTTCTGTGGTAATACAAATAATAATAATAGCAGCTCCGCTCTATCCTTTGTCTTTTCATACCGGTATGTTTTAGCCCAAAGTGAAGTTATACATCTAAAAGTCCAGGAATAATGGATACAAGTGCCACATTTTTATGGAACTTACCACTATTTTGCTACTTTGGTTTCACCATACTTTGCTCCTTTCTTAACTTCAACTTCCACAGAAAGAGTGTATGTTCCATTTTTGGTAAATGAGGACTCTTCAGTAGCCTTTGGGGGACTTAGTCCACTGAATTCATTCACTTGATTCTCCCAGTTGTGGAAGGTACTCATTTATTGTAACCATTTTGTTCATACTCTAGTTCTCACAAGATTATATAAATCCAAAAGTAATATTCAAGATGTCTTTTTAGCATCCACAACAGATGAGACTTTTCTCTTTTTTCCATGTATAATTTGGCAACTTGGAGATAGCAGGTGACTGTCTGCCTTTTAAGAGAGAGCGCTCATTTACTTGTAATTCCTTCTTAAATTTTATTTTAAAAAAAACCAAAAACTTCAGTCAGTTTATTTGTGATTTAAACACTGTGATTGCAGTCTTCAGTGTCCTTCCCCAAATACCAATAAAAGTCTTCAGAGAGGCCCACATATTGGACCAAATTCAGCTGTGCTGATCTTTTATACATAATTTGCTTTCTAAATCTGCTTGATCACCTCAAAATGATCCTTTAGTTGAAACAAGAGCTAAATCAGTTAAATCTAGTGCATAATACTTACTTGCTAAAAGTAAACAGGAAAGAGCAACCACATGTAGCTGCTGAATGGATATATCATAGCGGTCCATGAAGAGGTCTAGTAGATAGACAGCAAGATGTCGTGCAGCAGGACAGAGTCTGAAACGATTGCTCACAATGGCAATCAGGTCTGCAAAATATCTTCTCAGATTTAACTGGGGAGACTGGCCTTTGTAGGAGGGTAGCTTCAGCTCCTATATAGAGAGCAACATATAGTTGTAGTGCAATCATCATTTTTATGCAAAGACATATGACAAAAATACATATGAAAATTGACTGGGTTAATTAATACAGGAATTTTCAAAGCACTTTTTAGGAGACACAGTCAGCTATGTCTTTACACACAGTGGAACTGTTATCTTGCTGGGGTACCTATTTATTATCTTATGACACCTATGCGAGGAGTATCTAGATGCTGCAGAACAATTATCTAAAATAGAACACTCTTATCAAGCTCACTTGGCCCAAAACGAGGGAAAAAACAAGCCAAACTATGTTCAGTCAAGTCTAATGACTGACAAAGGGAAAATCCTTGTGACATGATCTGACTATAAAAAAACTCTGAAGGGCAGAATGTTCCAAGGGCGGGGGCCTTAACTGCTAGCATGATGTTCTGCTCTCTGGAAAGCAGAATTCCAGGCAGCAACCAAAACAACACATCTGATCTCCACTATCACAAATGAACAGAGAGAAAGAGGTAGGTTCTGGAGCCCAGATTTAGTATGGTTTTGGATTATAATGTTTATTTTAATAAAACTTCACAGCGGGGGACCTGTTCTATCACACCAGCTGAGATAACTGGAAAGTTTCTAAACGTAAGGTAAATTTTAAAGTTTTAAAAACATATAAAAAATAACCACCCCTTAAAACAGTTTCATACTGTAATATAAATAGTCAGAAGTTATTTTCCTTTGTAATTAGAATCTATTGTACTAGTTGGGGTTTTTTTCGTACATAAGCAATGCACATTACTGAGCCTAAGTGAAAAGACCATGAAGAAAGTTAATACTATCACCAAAACTACTTAGCCATATTTTAACTAGGTTAAATCATTGTTAACCTGTTTACAACTGTTTGGGGGTAAGGTGAGCCTTATCATTATCAAGAAGCAATATCCCCAAACACTGATATGAGTCAACTCACAGCTAAGAGCAGTTTCAAAACAAATTGCCCTAACATTTGCTATTGTTATTGCACCCACTTGTTGAGATATTATGCAGAAGAGTGCTCTATATTTTTACATAGTTTAAACTTGGCTCTATTAATACTTCCCAAAAAAAAGACCAAATGCACCATGACTCCCTGCAACTTTAAAGGGTTGAGATAGAGGAAACCTGGTCAGTTGGGTAAATAGTCAGGATTCAGTACAGATAGTCAGGACAGACATTACATATCACAACAGTTCAGCTGTACAGGTCTTCTGGAGCCAAATCATCTTCCATGCAGTTTTCAATTAACCTGACTTTAAACTGGCATGTTTACCTTCCTTTAGATAGCAGGAGCTAATAATGGCTGTTATAAATAGATTTCCAACATTTAACACTGACATAGTAATTACCCACAAGGGGTTACTATATTTTTTATTTTGCAGTCTGCCTCTAGGGAAGGTTACCAGAAAATTAGGGTCCAGCATTCTTAACAAGGTGGGGAACTTTCTACCAGAAACTGTAGCAGTGGCCTCCCCTCGAATAGCCTTTTAACAACTCCACCGCCTCCTCCCTCTCCCTTGTCTGAGAGGAGCAACCAGCTCCATTATCACGTTAATCAATGACTTTATGTACTTAGAGAGGGCTGAAACCCAGTGCAAGCAAGTGCTGCAGTCCAAGTGTCAATTTACTTCATCTGACTTGAATGACAGTGGGAACCCTTCCTCCTGAGGAGCCAAAAGCATCTTGCAAAATCCAGTTAATTACTCCATCCTCCCAACACCCCTAGGAGGATCTCAGCCTATTTTGCAGATGGAGAGGCTAGTTTTAAGAATTCAATACACGTGGATTTAAAATGCCCAGACACAGGCAGCTCCCCCGTGGCGAAATCCTCTAAGAGTCTAGTTATAAAGGCTTGAGACAAAAGGAACAGTAAGTCGCCTTGCCCTTTGACTTGTCCGGGGAACAACTGCCCCCTCACCCCTTTCTAGGGAACTAGTTAGTCTGAGACCATCTTCTTTCGCCTGCCACTCGGGGAGAGAAGAGCTGAGCGCAGCCCGAAGGGCTCCCTCTGCGGCAAAGTCACAGACGACCCTGGCCACGGTACCTTGTAGCGAAGCGCTTGGTGGATGTCGGCGGCCAGCTGTCCTTTCCACCACTGCCCCTCCAGCTCCATGGGACGGGACGGGACGGGACGGCAGAGAATCGGAGCCGCACGCAGCGAAAGGCAACACAACCGAAGCCTGCGCAAAAGAGGAGGAAGCGGCGCTCCCTCAGTTCAGCTGCAGCGGCCAGTTTAATGCTCGCCCTCCCCACCTTAGCCCCTCTTCATTTGCACCCAATTAAAAGCAGTCAGTGATCCCTCTCCCCCGTGCACACTCGGATCTCTGTCCCTTCCCCCAGGGGAGGCACAGGCAGCCCGCTCCCTCCCCTCCCCACAGCTGAAAATCATGCACGTTACAAGGCTGGGCGGGGGGAGCGGAGTGCAGAAGAGACCCATGGGGGAGGTGTTCAGGAGCAGCATGCATCGCCCCCCGCCCGGCGGCCCTCCCTAGCTCGGGGGCTGCGCTCCAGCCTCGCCGGGAGAACACTCCGGAGCGGAGCCCTGGGGCTGGCCCTCTCTATCAAGGGCGGCCCTAGGAGCACAGACTCCCCCACGCGGGTGCACCGCTCCGGGGCAGCCTCATCTCCCGGCACTGCTGCCCCAGAGAAAACCCCGCCCGCGCCCGGGAGAGCGGAGGGGAAGGCAGCGGAGCAATCTGCTGGTGCAGCAGGGAGCGCCCTGCCGCGCAGAGCAGCCGGGGTCCCCGCAGCAGCCTCCCTACACCACGCCACAACAAAGGGCTTTGGGCGTGCGGTGCAACCTCCGCCGGCTGGGCTGCTCCGTCCGGGCAGTAACTTCCCCGCAACTCCCACCCAGCGCCGCCTCCACTTACCCCGAGCTACAGCGCGGCTCACAGCCCCGGGGGCAGGCGAGCCGCAGGCATCTCCCCGGGCATTTGCCCGCAGGGCAGCGTCCCTGGAGCTCAACTCCGCCACCGGGCTGAGGAGCAGCAGGAGCAGCAGCTCCCCTCACCCATTGTTAAAGGGCTAAGTGTGTGTGTGTGTGTGTGTGTGTGTATACACAAAGCCAGGGAGCGAGCAGGCACATGCCGCTGCGCCTCTGCCAATCTACTTTCGTTTTACAACGTGGTCTGGCCCAAGAGCTCCAATCACGGCCCAGCGTTCATGGGCGCACAAGCTCTCCCCTCTAGTGCCACATGCAAGGAGCCTTTGGACCCACTGAGCTGCCGTAGCCGGGTAGCCGCCCAGCCCCGATCAAGACTCGGGGGAGGACAGGACGCAGGAGGGAGGTGGTGGGTGGGCACGCGGAGGGACGGGCTATGGGACTCCGCACGCAGAGCAGAGGGGTCTCTTCTCTCTCTTCACATTTCCAGCTGCTAGCAGGGCTGGTAGGGTGTGTGTGTGTCCTAGCCGCCTCGTGCTATATGGAAGTAATGTATGTGTAACACACCCACACCCAGGTGCG
This sequence comes from Emydura macquarii macquarii, assembly GCF_026122565.2. Classification (NCBI taxonomy): domain Eukaryota; kingdom Metazoa; phylum Chordata; order Testudines; family Chelidae; genus Emydura; species Emydura macquarii. Next base: position 23,433,672 of record NW_027131527.1, read on the forward strand.
GGTACATAAAATCAGAGGGGGTTGCACAGGAGGGAAAGAGCTCTCCGAGTATGTGGTTTTCTTTCTTTGCATGAGAGAAATCTGCAAGCAGATGGCATGGTGCGGGTCTTTGCGTGTAGCGCGGTGCAAAAAGAGAAGGTGGGATCGGGTTGCAGAGAACCTTGCACTTTAAACTGGAGGAATGCTGACTTAGCTGGGAAATGCATGCTGTGTTTCAGCTTCAGAACTTCCTCCAAAACCCATTTTTGTTTGAATTGTGCCTATATTTGTTTTAACATTTCACCTGACAACCTAATGATCCAGCCATTTCATCCCTACATTGACTTGTAAGGCTTAATTAATGTGCATACAAACAAAATGACTTGTGTGCCAAAAAATGAATAAAGAGACTTCGATGTGTCACACACAGCTGTGTATATAGATATAACAATTACTTGGGTAAAGTAGATTTAAAGGTAGGGGGTGATGCAAACCATGCAAGTGAGGATAGATGCTAATCATTATGCATTATGAATCTTTGTATCAGAAAAACCAAAGAAGATACAGAAGATCATATGCAGTTCATTTTCCAGGACGGCTCTCACATAAGAGCCACTGGGGCAGATTAGGAGACATTTTGGGGGTCAGAGTAAGGACTGGCTATGCTTTTGCTATACTGAAATCACTTATCTTTTTTCCAGAGGGGTAGCCGTGTTTGTCTCGTCGTTTTTACTTATCTTTGTCTTTTTCATCACACCTGGGTGGTGTAGCCCCTTGGCTTTCCTGGTGTCTGCTCAAAGTAGAGGTTTGGATGAGAGTGAATGGCTGAGACTTACTCCAGACAAGGCAGAGATAATGGTGGTGGCTCAGGGAAGTCTCTGGATGTGGTGTGCCTCCCTTTTGCTAAAGAGTCTCATGATCCAGGGATTCTTTTAGATCTTTGTTGATTCTGAATTCTCAGTAAGCAGAGGTGTTCCAAGAATGCTTTCTTCTATAAATTGAGGGCTTTTTCTTTGTATATGACCCTTACCAGGGTCTTCCATGATTTTTCAGTCTTTAACTTGGACTGCTATATTGCACTTTCTTTTTGCCTATTTACTTCCTTTAGTGTTTATTTTGGATAGCACTAGAACAAGGGAGAGCGCAATAAAATTAAAAGTCAACAAATTTCTCACATGATTTTATTGCAAGTCTCTCAATATTTGGTGTTGACTTAAGGCCCCGGCTCCTGCAGCCCCATGTTTATGTGAGAATCGCACTTTCATTTAAAAAAAAAAAAAAAGCTTTTAGCCTTCATGACTATAGAGAAAAGATGGAAAACCAGAAACCTAAAGGCTCATCAACAAGAAAGCAAATAAAAATATCAAAAATGTATTTTTAAAAATCTCAATTTTGAAGACAATCTTGTGATTTGTTAGTGGATAGGTACTTGAATGTTTGGCAGTAGTGAAATGAAAGACATTTTCATAGAACATCTAATTCACACATGGAACTCATTGCCACAAGATATTATGCTTAGTGGGTTACTAAAAGATTAGACATTGGGTAAAACCTTCTAAAGGACCCTCATGATTCAGGGCATAAGAACAACCACTAATCACTTGGGATTTGGAAGGAACTCTCCCCTATGGATATGTATTGCATAATTGTCTGTTGTGGGGTTCCTTGCACCTTCCTCTAAAACATATGGTATTGGCCTCTTTTGGAAACAAATATTGGGCTTGATGGACCATTAATCTAATTTGGTATGATATTTTAGATATGGGAGACAGTGCTATATCTGTTTACATTCAGAAGTTTTTCACTGCAATCATAAGGGCTAGAAACGGATTTTATAAAATGGAAATTTGTGTTTTGCATAATCTGAATCTATCATGCAGGCTAAGGAAAGACATAAATCAACCGATACTTTGTCTTTCCTGCCTTAATATGTTCTGGTCAATCAACTGTTTTTACTTTTTATTTTTACAAATTTTTTGAAGAAAACATTCTCCCAGTTCTGTTGTTCTATATAAAAGATGTTAGTAACTTTTAAAAAGTTTTTCCACATAAATTTAGATATTTTTATTATACAAATATTGCAGAAAAGTGGTTTGTTTTTTTTTTATAGGGAAAGTTCAAATCAGAGAAGCAATTCAGGGGAGCTTGTTTATTTTGAGTCATAGCCATCCTCAATCATAAAATTATTGTTTATTTAGTTTTTCCAAGTCTTCATTCAATTATAGTATCACTGGAAGATAATGACCAGGATTCAAATTAACCATGGATGGATGGAATATTCATTCCTATAGTGAGTATTGCACTGAATGAGGTCCTGCTGCTTCTTTATAATATTAGTGGTTAAAGTTTTTGATACAATATAATTCATCTTAAAACTAGAAGCTTTTGCAAATTCTTCAGTTTCCAATGTTAATTCTTACAGACACAGGTTAGATAACATTAATAAACATTGTCCATATGCAAAACCAATTTATAGTGAGAATTTATGTAGCAGCAAAATGCATAGTACTGCAAAACCATGTTGCAGAATGTAGAAGCACACTGCATTTAGAAGCAGACAGGACTTTCTTATTACAAAACTCTAGAAACTTTTCACCACTTTTTGTCTACTTCTATTTGTCTTTGGGCCAGGAATGGTTATTTATTCTGTGTTTGCAGAGGGGCTAGTAAAACAGGTCTTCAGTCCTGAGTGAGGCCTTAGTGCAAATAATACATACCTTAATGATAATTAATAATGAATCCTCTGGAGTACTGAGCACCCCCAACTTCCACTGAAGTCCAAACTTCACAGTTTTGAATCCAGAATGACCAGTGTTGAATGCAAGAGTCTGAGCTTGCTAGGAGCTGAGCATCTGAAGTGCTTTTGACCAGTGCTGAGCACCTTCTTCTCTGAATGCCTTCACTGGGTAATGAGGTTGATTATCTCTCATAAGGCATTCAGCACTTGCAGGATTGGACCTCTTGCTACCAGACTTTTTGCCAGAATATTCTTTAACCTTCATATAAACTCACCAAATTCTGCCAACAAGAAAATTCTCTCAAGCAGACAGTGGTTCACTCTGACATGGACAGTCTTGATATTAGTAAATCTCATGCTCTAATGAGTTCCAGACTGGGGCCTAATCACCCTCTCCTGTGGAAAAGTTTCATTATTCCCTCCTATATATGTATAGCAACCTAATAGAAGGAGAAGGGCCCACTGAGACTCAGGATTCATGACACCTTCAGATGGCCATAGCCATTTTGTTTGAGAAACAACAGCAGAGACGCCATATTGGAGTCCCGTCTTCATGGGTTTGTTCCTGCCCTTTTACCTTTTTGGCAGGAAGAGCAGGTCAAATCTGTCTAGTAACCAAAGGATATATAAGGTCAACAGCAGAGCACCCTGGTGCTGTCCTTCTGAGTGGCAGCCAAGAGTACACGTCCATCTACTGTTCCTGTTTGCCGAGAAGGAAGAAAGAAGAGGAGAGATCCCTATTTACCTAGCTGTGTCCACCCTGTTCCATCCCTCCGGCCATTTTCCCTTCCATGGTTCCTGTCTCCATCGTGGTTGATCCTGTTGCCATCTGTCACTAGCCTGTGTGTATCCTGACGAAGAATAATCACGTATAGATATTTTTCAGATAAAAGGCATTCTTTAACCCAAAGGTGGGTAGGACTGGTCCTCATTGTTAATAAGGCTAGCCCCACAATTTACCAAATACAGGTAAAAGGGAAGAGAGGTAAATTGCTTAAATGGTTCCATTCTACTCAATTAAAGTCTTGGAAGGGGAAGTAATCGTTATATTATGAGACTTACCTGTTCAATGTTCATTATAATTCATTATAATTATTATAGGTGCAATGGACATCACTCGCCTCATATTTTGTGGTTACTTGATTATATATTGTGATGCTTTAACTATCCTTGAAGGGGAACAGATCTCCTGTAAGACAAAATGACCAACGGTAATAAAGCTTTTAAAGACCAGGGTTTTTATGTCCCTTCCTCCCAAGAATTTGGGTAGCATAACTATGTATGCATTTGAGAAAGGAGAACACTGTTACCTTATTTGGAAAGAAGAGAAAGGTAGTGAGTCCCATATCAGGTCAGTCCCCATTGAGGATGACATTCCTCGGGAAGATAAACATAAGGGCATGTGTAAATGGGAAATATCAGATAATGTAGTCACAAACTGTTCTAACCCACAAAAAGCAATGGGGGCCTCTAGGTGCTCATGTTGTGAATGTGAAGGTATACACCCCAGCCCAAGAATTTTCAGCATCGCTTCAATGCTGTGCTGTAAATGTAAAAGCCTTCTGTTCTGTCAAGAATGCGCAGAACATTCCATGTGCCAAGGAGACAACGAGCAGAAGTTTCAGTATTGCCTGCTCTGGTATTGTAAATACACCAATAACATGGAGGGATACGGGAACATGGCATTCCAGAGGAATGCACAGGGCATTCCAGATCATGCAGGTCACTTATGCCACCTCCACAAGTAACTTTGGTGAGAGGCTTAGTAATAAAGACTAATGGGAAGCATACAGTAATAATCCATCTGGAATATGAACTCAAAAGGGTAATTTTACAGCGGCCCATTAATGCGGGAGAGATTGAAGAGAAGTGCCACCCCATAGTGAAGCCTGTCCTGAGGGGATGGAAAGTGTGGCTTCAGAAACTTATGCCCATAGGAGATGTACCCAGAAGGTCAAGGAGGGATGTCATAGCTAAGGTAGTAGGAGGGGTGGGCACTGGGTTAGGCATCCGGAATGCCTTGGATGCTGAAAGTTTGGCTACAAGAATCTCCAATGTGGGGGTGGGGGGTGATGTATCTAAACTAACTCAGTCACTGACATCATCTCTGGGGGAAATGGGTATGTTAGAGTACAAATTAATGTAGGTGCTCCCCTTGTGGCTGAGGTACCAAGAGTGAAATGAGGACATCATCATTAGAGGCTTGGGAAGACTGCAAAATGAGGTATCCTGGGCTATTGCCTGCGCACCGACCCAAGCCTGGTTAATGTCAGTCACAGGAGGCTTTGTGAGGGATGTTCTGTGAGGTAACATACCTTTCGAGATCTTCAGTTTACTACAAGACCATCTAAATCCGTTTGAACTGGAACATCATAAATGGTGGAAGATGGTAGATGTGAGGGTAACCCCTAATAATTCAACGGTGATAATATATATATATTAACTATCAAACATGCAAGTATGGAAAATGTTTACCCAGTAATATCCTTAGGCATAAATGCCCCAAAGTCAGTATTGGTGGTCATGGATGTACCCAGGTGGGTAGATATCAAGGGAGATGACATGGACATTCAGGAGTGTGTCTGGGAAAAAACATTTGCAGCAATTCGGTGTAAAAAGGAGTTCATGTGTGTCTTAATCAAAATGAGGGTAAATGCCACTATACTTTAAAATCTGAGGGAGATAAACATTCAGTAGTTGTGGTGGTGGAACGTGTATTTGCATAAGGAGTTAGATGCCCTAAGTTTGTTGTAAATTAGTTTTATACTGACTTAATAATGAGGTTGATAATGTGTGCATTTGTAATGTATATAGTTTGATAGGATACGATATATACTTTGAATCGAAAGATCCCACTGTCAAAGAGATGAATGTGAAATATCACCTGGTAGAAGAGATCAAGCTTGTACAGCTGGAGGTAAACATAAAGGCAATTCATAGCCTGATGAAACACCCGGACTTGCATTCCAAATTGGAGGAATTGCAAGAACAGGGTAAATCCCTAATGATTACCGTCCACCACAATAATGATGAAATTCATGCTGTACTAAATAGGGTAAAGAAGGACTTGGTATACGCACATTGGTGGGAAAATCTCTTTGCCAATCCATTTGTGTCTAAAAGGGCATGGCACCTTTTGATTCATCCTCTTACAGTTATTTTAATACTGGTAGTTATTTTGTATATTATGTGGGGAATAACTGTATGTTGGATCAAAAAGCAGTTGAAGGGATTGAAATAAATTAATCCGATGCCATTTTTAAAAGGGGTTTTAAATATTGGAGTCCCTTCTTCACAGGTTTGTTCCTGCCCTTTTACCTTTTTGACGGGAAGGGCAGGTCAAATCTGCTTAGCAACCAAAGGATATATAAGGTCAACAGCAAAGCACCCTGGTGCTGTCCATCTGAGTGGCAGCCAAGAATGCACGTCCAGCTATTGTTCCTGTTCACTGAGAAGGAAGAAAGAAGAGGTGAGATCCCTACCTAGCTGTGTCCACCCTGTTCCATCCCTGCAGCCATTTTCCCTTCCATGGTTCCTGTCTCCATCGTGGTTGATTCTGTTGCCATCTGTCGTTAGCCTGCGTCTGAAGAATAATAGTAAAGTTACCATCCAGGGACTATTTTTGACTAAGGGAGGGTTAATTACTGGGATTTGTTCTATTTTTACTTGGTCCTGAGTTTATCATTTGTTTTATGGGACTATAAATAAAGAGTTATTTGTGTCCTATTAGTTGGAGCATTATTTATTATCCACCCTGGTGATTAGATACGGGTAGGGGGCGAATTCATATTGACTGAGTGAGGGGTCCTTGTTTTAGATTTCATTTGGTAACACTACCCACACATGGAGAAGTTGTTCCTTGGTGCACCCTCTGGGCATGGTCTCCCCGAGAAGCCCAGTTGACTATTCTACCCTGATTGCACATTCCAAATCTCATGTTGAGGAGCTAATGATAGTCTGACCATAATAAAGACACTGGCAATTTGCACAGCTTTTAGTTTGCCTTCCGAGGCAAGTATGTTGCATAGGGGAACTGTTACCTCCAGCTAGCCATGCTTCCACATGAACCTGTGGTGGTCCAACTGCCTGGTGTTCATCCAGGGTGAGAGAGGTTATGGAGAGTTCCACAGGTTTAGGAAGAGAGAGAAGCAGTGTTACCAACTCTCGCAATTTTATTATGATTCTTTCAATATTGTCCCAGCTGTCAGTGTCAGGAAATTGCATGAGAATCTCAGCTTTCATTTAAAAACAGTAACTTTCTAACTCATGGTTTAAGAGAAAACCTTGAAAACATGATGTGAGTGCACCATAAAAGCCCAGAAACCAACAGGCAAAGAAAAAGACCCAAAATTTCATTATTGGCTTAAAAATCATGAGTTTTTTAAAACAATCTCATGATTTTGGGGGGCCTGATTCATGTACACTTGGGGCTGGCAATACTGAAGAAGCATCACTCCCAGCCCACATCTTCACATATTATCTTCCCATCCTGGGATAAGGGGATAGGAGCATCTAACCCTTGGGTTGCAAAAGGGCATAAGATTGGATAAAGAGATTCAGCTCTTAGAACTACTTTACTTGTCAGTTATTGTACACAGTGAAATATATAAATACCAGACAGAAAGTTTGTAATAGTAATTTACAAACGAATTGTCAAGAGTCTACAGACCTGCAAGCTGAATGAATTGAATTCTGTCATGTCTAAAAGATTTTTATGTAACAGGTATTTATGTTTCTGATCTATCAGTAGACACTCTGAACCTGTTTGATACTTAGGCTATCTTTTCCTAAACATTTTTTTCACCAGCAATTTGTTCTCAGTATTTACCACTTGCTACAGAAATCATCTACCAAAAACAATACTTAGCACTTTATAGTACTTTACATCTTCAAATAGCTGGTCAAAATTTAATTAGTTACTGGGAATGCAAAATCTAGAATGACACATGGCTTAAAGCCATGAATAAGTGATGTGGACACAACTTATTTTAAGAGGAACATATTATAATTCATTTTTCTACATGCTCAGACATAATTTATTGTTTAAAAATGAAACTTTTTTTTTTTTTTTTTTTTTTTTTACGTATCCAGTGTGATGACTCCTTAGCTGTAAAGGTCTGATCTTGCAAACACTTATACACATGAGTAACTTTACTCAGGTGAGTGGTTGCATTGACTTTAGTAAATGTAACCACATGCATAAGTGTTTGCAGAAAGGGGTCCTAAGAGAGTTTCTAGTACAAACCTGTTTTTTTTATTGTCACCTCTAAGTTTCTGTGGAAAATCCCAAACCTCTTTTCTGCCTGAAATGTTTCATGCATAATCTCTGCACAGATAAGTATATTCCAGGGAATTTTTAGAATAGTTGGATTAAACATTTTAGATTTATAGGACTTCGAAAAAGCAGTGTTTTTCAGTTCTCTGAGAACTTTTTATCCAGTTTCTACACATTATGATGGGTAAATATCTCCAAAAAATATTTTTTCTTCTTTTTTAAAGGCTGAACTATTTGCATCAGCCTCATTCTTTAAAATAGTGAAATAACTTGTTATCTCTAAAGAAAGAAATAGTTTAAATAACAAGGAATAGCCTTTGAGTTCCAAAGGCTAATCAGACTGTTAAAAAGTCCAGTAAACCGGATCCTAATGGGAACATTTTCCTTGACAATGTTTTTACAACCTGCAAGAAATGTGGTGCATACTTTAAGCAGAGCAAATTAAAGAGCACCCCAGTGCTAAAAACATGCTGCAGTGGACCCAAATAGAGAAGTGACACTCTCACTCTTACATACAGGGAGAAATTACTGTCATTAGCATCACATGTTCAAGCATTGGAGGAAGTGACAATGTCTATCTTGGATGTTCATAAACACCAGGTGGATCATTCTGTTGCTGAACAGTTAGTGAAAAAAATAAAAGAAAAAAAGAATAGTGTATGGCTTAAGTGGCAGATGCACTTCTTCTTACTCCTTTGATGCCATGGGAAACTAAGACTAGGTTTGTAGACAGAAGGGACATTTGAGAGTTAATTCATTGATATGATTATTTATGTTATAAGTGGTGGGGGGGTGGAATATTGACTCTCAAAAGTATCTGCCTGGATGCGCATGATATAGCCAGCCTATGTACTACAGGCTTCTTGTCATTGATACTGTTGCAAGGCGCTGTGGCCTTCCTTGGAGCCTGGGCCCAAGAAAGGGTCGTGACGCCTCTGCTGGGCAGATCAGGACCCTGCAGGCCAAATAGCCTGGGAGCAGAGGGGCGGAGCCAGGACAGGAAGGGGAAGTACAAAAGGCCGGCATAGCCGCTCAATCAGGGGAAAACTGCTAGTAGAGAAGGATGTACCTTCCTTGAGGCTGCAGTCTGGGCCTGACCTAGGCTCTGTGGAACAAACACCCCACTGACTGGCTCCTCCAAGGTCTGCCTGGGCTGCTGGGCCCTAGTAGCTGGGAAGAGCTACCTGAGACAGCTGACTGGGAGAAACCCCCTGAGGCCGGCCCTGACCTAGAGGAACTGTCTGTTGCTGGGGACCCCATGGAGCTGCCTGAGCCTGGGGTGCCAAAAAGACTCCCTGGGGCTGGGAGGAGCTGCCATCTGCTGATGACCCCAAGGAGTTCCTGGACCTGCTGTCACTGATGATGAGGGAGTGGGACTCCTGCTAGCTGTCTACCCCAGTGACTCGGAGAAAGACCCTTGGCTCCAGGTTCCCAGGTTCAGGATGGGAGGAAGTAGCCCACGGATAGCCGAATATAGTTTGGCTGAGTCTGTGGCTGAACCAGTCAGCGTGTTGTGGCTGGAGCCCTGCTGACTCAGTGGCAAAGCACTTTGGCACTGATAGGGCCCTGGTCTGGGATGCAGTGGAGTCGGGTGGGCCTGCATCCCCCTCTGTCCTTCCCTAGGCATCCCGGGAGTGCTTGGCTCCTCTGAACCTGCCTGCCAGAGGATACCAACCGTACCAGCCCTGCTTGCCTGAGGACCGGGGGCTACAGACTGCTTTGCCTACTCCACCCTGCTTGAGGGCTGGGGGCTATAGACCGCTTTGCTGTGCCTGCCCTGCTTGAGTGCTGGGGGCTACAGACTATGTGGATAACCTGCCCTGCTTGGGGGCTGGGGCTAAAGACTCATAACCTGCTAGGTTTTTCCCTTTAAAGTAATGCGCTGTGGTCTTCCTCGGAGCCTGGGCCCGAGGAAGGGTCGCGACACCCCTACTGGGCCGTGTCGCCAGCCTACAGTTATCCTCCTTTCCCCATTCCTTCACATCCACTTTGTTGCCTCTTGTCTGAAAGTAGGCCCTGATCCTGCAAAACATGTATACCTGAGTAGTCTTATTGATTTAAGATGTGCATACAGGTTTTCAGGATAAAGACCTGTGTACTTAACAGTATGCAATGTGAGTAGTCCCACTGAAGTCAAGGGAGTACTGGTCATTGAGTAAAGGACTAATCTCAGATATTTACAAGGTCCTGCTGATAATGAATATGAAAGGAAAAATATGAATAAGTGGGAAAGGTATGGAGAAGAGATGATACAAGAAGAAGAGTAGATCCAAATCTGAAATAGGGGGCTACTTTCCTACCTACATAGTAATAAAACAAATATACATATTTCAAAGTAATATTCTGCTATATTATATCAGGTTAATCAAAACTATAAGATCATCAGTAATTTATACCAGAGAGATTACAGGGAGCTTTCTTATTTGAAGGATATGCTCATGTAATTATTAGAGAATATTGGATTACAATATATACAAACATTTGAGTAATATCTTCTTGAAGCCTTCTGAATGATCCACTTGACTGACTTTTGGGTTTGCCTGTAGTGGTTAGATTAATATAATTATTTGTATGTCTTTTAATACCACATTTTATAAAAGCCATGCCCAGTATGGCTATATAGCACACTACTTTTTATATTAGTGCAAAGTTTACCAACTCTGGGTTTGTATGGATATGGACGTTACTCTATTGTGGTTCAGCAATCTGACCCAGTGCATGTAAACCAGAGTAAAATCAAACTCAGTAAAAGCTCAGAATAAAAAGTGGCATATTAATGTTACATTTAATGGTAGCAGCTAGGTTTATGTTAACAATTAACTTGAAATAGACACTTTGGGTTACTTACATATGTAAAATATGTTTAAAAACAAAACTGGGACATTTCATAAGAGAATAAATAACAGATCTAATGTACACAGTAGGTATGAGGGGGAAAGAAGACAAATATTTTGAAATGTAGGGCCTGATCTTGTGCACAGCTGTGAACCACTTATGCATAATTGTGCCTCTCAAAGGGGGAGACTAGAAGGTGGGGCTATGAAAACTGTTACTTGTGCACTGTGGGGAGGGGAGGGAGCTCTGGGAAGCGCAGTCCCTTTTGGAGTTCCCCTGGGGATGGTACAACTCAATGCTGTCTCCAGTAGAGTTTGTAATTTGTGAAATCTGCCCCTAAAATCTTCGTATCTGTTTGTGGAATCATCCAAATGGACAATGCTGAAGTCTCTAGGATTTATGACACTATAATTCACAGGATTATAGTCTTAACACAGTTTCAAACATGCTGAGTGTTCTGATCAGCCCTTCTGGACACTTGATTTTTATATTTCTAGATTTGAATCTTGGGTATTTACTCTTTCTTTCTGTTTGTTTGGTTGAATTACTGCTTTTCCCAGTTTTGCCTTTTGTGTCCTGTAGAAAAAAAGACTTAAATTTTCATTTATTTTTTTTAAAAGTTTGCAGAATATTGCAGAATGTAGTAAATATTTCAGTCTTTTGAGATCCACCATTTTTCCACATCAGTGACTTTCTCCTATTTCTAAAGTAAAGGGATGTTTCTGTTGTGGGTTTGTTTTTTGTTTTAAATAACAGATACAGTGACTATAGATTTCAACAGTTCTTAAAGCTCAATACACTGCATTTATATAATTGTTGGACTGTGTGTAGTTGATGCATCTTTAAAGTTTGGAGCATTGTAGACTGGCAAAGTTAAAAAGGCTTGTCAGGTGAATCAGTTGCAGCTTTATTTGCATTATTTATTATTATTATTTGCCATACAGTTAATGTAATGATGGAAAATTGGAATAGTTAAGTGTATGCTGATATTTTGGAACACATTCTGACTTCAGTTACACCCACCACATTTCAATGAGGTGGAAGTAGGGGAGGTTAACAGGACGTTGTGGCAGAGGGGGCAACAGGGAAGCTGCCTCCTTCTAGTGTCACTTCACATCTTTCACCCTTGCCAGGCCCCCTCCAGCTTGCTCTCCCAACTCCTTGCCCCATCACCCTAATTCTCTTGGATCCATCTGCCATGTGCTTCTGTGAAATGCAGCGGATAGACTTCTGTTTCACTCCACAGCTGCCCCTTCTGCAAGGGACAGGAGTGGAAAACCTGCATGATAAATAGTGCCTTGTTCTGGTGAGAAACATCACCTATGGAGCTGCAGAAAACTTGATAGCTATGGATTTTGCATTAAATAGCAGAGCACAAAGCAACCAAACCATAATTTCAAGAATTCAAGATTCTAACAACATTTTGGATCAATTCTTCCCTGAGATACGCATGTGTATATCTGAGGAATCTGACCCTCTCAGCTTAGTGCATGAGTATATCTTTCTCAAACTATATGGACAAAAATATCTTCCATCCCAGCTTTCTAATGGGGATTATCCTGTTGCATTACTCCGTATGTAATTACCTAGTTGCACCGCATCTAGCTGAGACATGTGTTTAACAGACATGAGTCAGTGCTCAATATTTTCACTTAATCTCACTCAGTTCAGTAACTCATTCTGTATGCTTTATTACTACAGTATATAAATGAATATTCCTTGGATGTCATTAAAAGCATTATGATGATGGGTGAGTGATGCATTTGAAACAAAACCAAGACTCGAACAGGAAAATGAGAGCCAAACAGGCACTTGGCTTCAGAGCCCACAATCAGAAGTACTCCCGGAGACTGTATGGAATGTATCTGTATGAAACTGTTAACCCTATTTCAAGGGTAGTCAATAGGCAGATGGTGGGCCAAATCAGGACTGCCAGGTGCTTTTGAATAGACTGAATCTTTTTATTTATTATCATTATTGTTGTTGCTGTGGTATTTAAAAAAAAAAAAAAAAAAAAAAAAAAAAAAAAATTCTGGAGTCTAGACCTCGGCTATCCCTTGAACAAGAAATTTGGACCTTGACAAAAAATAGACTACCCCTGCCCTATTCTGTATTGTAACCTCCATTTGTATTAGGCTTTCCATTTGGTAGTGTGTACTGAACTTTGCCCAAGGCAGGGCTATTGAATTGCATTTCAGATAGTTGCCCTTCCCAGGAAAAGTGTTTGACACCTCACTGAAGGACTATCACTGAGGAGCCATCACAGAGCAATCTGGGGCCATCAACTTTGATTTTTCCCTCAGGAGCTGGCCCTGGCCCAGGGAAAAATGGAATGTCTACAGTGGGTGCCTGCAAGGCTGATGGATCTTCAGCTGGACACATGGAAAAGGAGATAGAGATTGTATTTAAGAAGGGGTGCTGATCTGAGGAGTGGGCGTACTATTACCACATGTAAACCGGACATGCAAGAGAGGGGGAGGACAGGAGGGTCTTGCCCAGCCTGAAACTCTGACAAGCTATGCACTCCTGAAAGGGGTGAGCTCAGATGAAGGGAGGTGCATCTCCAGGCTGTTGGCTGTTTTCAAAGATCTGTAACGCTAGACTGCTTTAAAAGTGGTTGTGGTTTAAGAAATTTCCTGGCTAAGCCTGTGTGCCTTGCTTTCCTGCCATGTTATCCCTGAAGGGGTTAAACTAGAAGCTTAGGTTGCCCACATCCTATGGGGAGCTCTGAGGGAGTCTGAGGCACTGGTTTCAGAGTCTAGGGCAACTGGGCTTGTGGCACCCCATGTCCCAAAGAAGGATGTCAATCCAGAGGTCTAAGCTTGGGGGTGTGCCCTATAGACCCAGAGCTAGAAACTGTGACTAGACTCTACTTAGAGCCAGTTGAATGGTAAGCACGTGGGACCCAGTGATTAGGTCCATTTGCAGTAGACTAGTGGCTGGGCAGAGTGCTACCAGGCCAGCTGTAAACTAGACATCCCAAGTGGTATGTGGCACAGTTGTAGACTTTAGGAATCTTGCAGCCTGGGAGTAAAAACATCCCACGGTGTTGGTCTCAATGGTTTTAGGAAAGGGGCGACCTTGGGCTGTGGCAATCCTGAAGTATGAATAGCACAGTGGCTCCATTGTGACCTTCAGAAAGCCCATTTCAGGTTTGTGAAAATTCTGTGAGGCATGAGGGCTGCAATACAGATCACTATCTGGTCCTGAGCTTGAGAATAATTCCAGGCAGGTGTAACACCTTTTAAGAGCCAAATAATTAACATAGAATATAAGCAGTCTATGATTATTCTTTATTAGTTAAGAGCCATTTGTGTGTGTGAGACCTTGTAGAAGATATAAATATATAGACCGTTCCAGTTACTTGTGTCCATCCATTAGATCCAGATACAAATACTTCTTTAAAAAAATCTGTGTCTTCATCCTGTGCATAATGTTGGGCTGGAGGAGTCTGATGAAGGTTAGTGTTGGTCTTGCTAAAGAACTTAATCTTTAGGAGGGATTTTAATGAAAAGAAACAGGAGGCTTAGTGAAGAGGCAGCTGTTAAATTGCCACCTACTTACCATGCCAGGTTTCAGGGGCACTACTTAGTTCCTAGTACATACAGAGTTAACTCCAGTTTTTAGTTTTCTTGACTGTTTAACAATTGCTATGGGAACAAACTATAAGAAGCATCTTCTGTGGTGTTTACAAAATTAGATCCAATTCACTTAACACTATGCATGATGCTACATAGAAAACATCTAATTGTTATGTATTTAACATAACCCTCCCCCTGGTAAGGGTAAGCCTCCCCCTGTGAAGGGTAGTATCTTTTAAATCTATGGAGAAAACAGAAATTTTATTTCATACTGGATTGGCGCTGGACCGGGTTAAAAACGGCCCCGCTACTAGTTTCGACGCCCCGGCTAGTAGTGTTAAATTGATTAGGGGTATTATTCATAGAGCCGGACCGATGCTATCTCCTTATGCTATAGATAGAGTAAAAGATGGAATAGCTGGTTTTATGGATGATTTTAATCTCCGAGTTGGAGAGAAGAGTGTTGTTCGGGAGGAACAAAAGGATTTTAGTGAGAGCCAAGTTTTAGATTTTAATCTTTTACCGATGGCTTTTACGAATGTTTTATATAGTGACCTTAAGATAATCGATTCTAAATCTAGCTTTTATGACAAATATTTAGATTCTTTTGATGATCCATATTTAATAGAATTTAATCATCTTAATAATAATAATACCAATTTTAATAATTTACAACATGATTCTATGGAAAATAGAAGAAATATTTTAGGAGATAATTTTAATACAAATGTTATGAATACAGCTAGTTTTAAAGAGTAGTTCATTTAAAGAGGGAATATTTTATTTAGAATATCCCGTAGATTGTTTTAATTGCCCTATATGTTCACAAATTTTAGCTAGTTTCGGTAAATGGGCGAAGCATATAAATAATGTACATAAAAGCACTTCAATAAGAGTTATTTGCAAAAAATGTGGTAAATATTCGCAGTTCCATAACGTAGCTTGCCACTACCCCAAGTGCAGGCCCAAGGAGGTGGATAACTCAGAGAAGAAGTATGCCTGCACGGTCTGTGGGTCTGCCTTCTACACTCGCTCGGGGCGGAGTCAACACATCAGACATAGGCAACCTGCGGTAAGGAATGAAGAAAGAAAGGAAGCTAGAGTGGTTGGGAAAACAAGTCGCTCTCGGGTATGGACAGAAGAGGAAATTGAATTATTGATTCAGCTTGAAATAAAATATGCAGGGATTAGAAATATTAAGTGTATAGAAAGTGAATTAAAAACAAAAACAAATAAGCAAATATCAGATAAGAGGAGGGACCTGGCCAAGAATAAGGTTAAAAAGGATGAAGATTCTATGGTTTTATGGGAAGAGGGCGGGATGGGAGATATTTTAGAAGATATTCCTCCACGTGAGAAAATTAAACCTTTAAAAGATAAAATTTTAATTGATAGGTTTTTAACAGGAGTTAGGTGTAATGGGGCTCGTATTTTAGAGAAATTGGATTTTATTGAACAGCAATTAAATGCTTCTGCCACTGTAGCAGAAGGTTGGGGATTATTTGAGGAATTATGTAAATTGTTGATGAACTCTCCTCATGAAGATGTAGAGAATTTGGAAAATAATAAAGAAAATAATATACAGAATGATAATGGGAAACAAGGAAGAAAAGTGGGTAAGCCTCCTGATAAATATAATAGAAATAGAAAATATGCTGGGAGAAAAGCTAAATTTAGATTCTATCAAACCCTCTTTGAAAAAGATAAGAAAAGGTTGGCTAGGATCATTATGGGAGAACCTGATAAAGCGACATGTAAGATAGGTTTCAATCTCCTTAACTGCTATTATAAAGACATTTTGGGTAGAGAAGGACATGGGAATACCAGAGGATGGCCAAAAGTAAAAGAAGTGGTAGACAATGAAATTTTAAATTGGCCTTTATCAATTGATGAAATTAGAGAAGCCTTAAGAGAGATTGATAATAGTAGTGCTCCTGGATCAGATGGAATTAAGGTTAAGGATTTATGGGATATTTATAATTTAGACAGTAGGATTTTAGTAAGGATTTTTAATATTTGGTTTTTAAATAGACAGATTCCAGAGTGTTTTAAAGGCAATCGTACAATCCTAATTCCTAAAGTCAAGGATCCACAAGAGTTGAAGAAAATATCATCTTGGAGGCCATTGACTATTGGTTCGATTTGGATTAGGTTGTATACAAAAATTTTAGCTAAAAGATTATCAAGTGCTGTTAAATTATGCCCCAGACAAAAAGGTTTTATCGCAGCCTCTGGCTGTGAGGAAAATATATCGATTTTAGAAAAGTTAATTAAAGGGGCCAAGAAAAATAAAGACGAAATAGCTGTTTTTATTGATCTCGCTAAGGCATTTGATTCGGTTGGCCATGGTCACATTTTAAAGGGGTTAAAGAGATTTGGGATATCAGAGAGTTTTATTGATATTGTAAAGGATTTGTATACAGATTGCTGCACTGAAATTAGTGTTGGTGAGGATAAGACAGAACCTATTTTAATTAAGAGTGGAGTTAAGCAAGGTGATCCGCTCTCCCCTATTTTATTTAATATAGCCATGGACCCTCTTTTATATAAATTGGAAAATGAAGGAGATGGTTTTATAGTGCAGGGTAGAAAGATAACTTCATTGGCCTTTGCCGACGATATTGCTATATTAAGTAGGTCCTATAAGGGGATGGTTAAGAATTTAAAAATTCTTAATCAGTTTTGTAAAAATTCAAGTTTAAAAGTAAATGTTAAAAAGACAAAGGGCTTTCATATTTTCCCAAGCATAGGAACATATGTTATCAACCCAAAAGATAAATGGGGATTAGGTGATGAATTAATTGATTATATTCAACCTGGTGAGTCTGAAAGATATCTAGGTGCAAGAATAGATCCATGGGTGGGAGTGGCTAATAATTCCCCTAAGGAAAAATTAATTGATTGGTGTGAAAGTTTATGTAAGGCTCCGTTAAAACCTGCGCAGAAATTGATAATTTTAAAAGTTTACATTTTAACGAGAGTTTTTTATGAATTACTTTTAATCGAGCCGCCACTTTATATGTTAAATGAATTAGATGTTTTAGTTAGGAACACTCTTAAAAAGATTTTACATCTTCCCCAGTGTACAACTGATGGGCTATTCTATGCTAGAACTAGAGATGGGGGTTTAGCAGTTACAAAATTTAGTACCCAAATTCCAAACATGTTAATTCGTAAATGGAGGAGACATATTGTCTCCAAAGATGATTGGATAGATTTCTCGTTTTTATATGCTGGGGAAAATTTAGTGGAGAAAATTTTAATATATAGTGCTAAAACGGCTAATCCTAAAACGTGGAGAGATGAAGAGTTTTTAAAATGGAGTAATTTAAGATGTCAGGGAATTGGTATTAAATATTTTAAAAATGATTGTATTAGTAATTCGTTTTTAAAATATCCTTGCTTGGCCAGGTCCTCCTCTCTGATTGCGGCATTGCAAACGAGAGCGAATGTTTTTCCCACCAGGGAAGCTCTAGCAAGAGGACAGAAGATGGAGGAAGGGTTATGTAGATGGTGTGGTTAGGTCAAAGAGACAATTCCTCATATCTCTGGTCAGTGCATAAAAATGAAAGAAGCAAAAATTAAAAGACATAATAGAATAGTTAAAGCACTAATTGATAAAGTAGGAAATAAAGGATGTAAAATTTGGATTGAACCTTACCTTCATAATAAAGAAGGGAAGTTGAGAAAACCCGACCTCATTATTGAAAAGGAAGGAGTGGTAGCCGTTGTGGATGTCACAGTTAGATGGGAAGACAACGCTGACAGTGTGGAGGCAGCCCACATTGAGAAGGAGACATACTACTCTGAGTTGGAGGAGGAGGTGCTGCAGCTCACTGGTGGGAAGATTATCCACTTCTTTGGATTTGTGGTTGGGGCGAGAGGTAAATGGAGTGAAAGAAATGATGAAATTTTTAAAATTTTAGGTATTGATAAATTTAAAAGTTTTAAAGAAAGTGTGTGCAGACTTGCTATGTATGCTACGACGGATATGTTGGCTCTTTTTAGCGATAAACAGTGAACCCGAACATTCATTTCGTGTATCCTGTGGATTTTAGATATATTTTAGATATAGATATATTTATTCTCCATATTTTAAATTTTATCAATGGGCTTTAGTTTTCATACTATTGACCTGTTGACTATGTTTAACTGTCCTTTCATGTAATTTAATTTAATTTTAAAATTAATTGAATAATAAATATTACTTATAGGTTAGATCTTGATTTTTAGATTATCTTAGCTACTGAATACTAGATTGGACGGCGGACTGGCCGCATAGTAACCAGGAAAGGGCAGGTATTTACGCCTGTACAAATAAATCAGTTTGAAATAAGGTAGCAATATAGAAGCTAAACCCAATAACGCAAATGAAACACTCACACATTACAGTAATATTTTACACTTGTTCAAGGTTATCTTTAGCAGGAAAGTGAAACAAGACTTTATATCTCACTGTCACCCCTGATCTGAGTCCTCAGAGACCTGGGAAATGCTAGCTAACATTTTTTTGTTGAAGGGGTCCAAAATTTGAAAACAGATGGCAAATATAATGTTTGTAGTTGAGTCACCACTTTAAATATGTGGTTTGGTTAGAACAGAGAATAGTTTGCAAGAAATAATTTATTTGATGAATGTTGCCTATTTTTTTTTCATATTTTTACAATATTTTCTAATTCATTTGAAATTTGTGGATACTTTCAAATTGATAACTCTTGGTCTGCCAATTGTTCACATCTCACACTGTTAGTGATTTACAAAAGTCGTGCAGTATTGTTTTGGTTTCCTGTATGGATGACTTTTCTAAATAACCGGCACACATTAAATTGCAAACTAAGAATTTTATAATCACATATGCAACTCAAAATTTGCTTTTAAGACCCTTAATATAATATAATTAAAATTGGACCTGATCCAGCAAAACATTTATGTATGAGATTAACTTTAAGCATGTTCCTAGTCCCATTGACTTCAAATTATCCCCATCACTTGAGTAAGAGTTAAATTAAACAGTTTCTGCAAATATTCATGCTACTATAGTGAAATTAAGTTCTCAGATGCAGAGCATGAATACAGAAGTCACAAATACAGTTTAATCAAATTTTACTTTTGAATTTGAAAAATATACAGACTTCCCACCTTGCTTTCTCCCTCTGTGCCTCCACATTATTTTATCCACTCTAATTGTGCTTGAGCTATTTTTTTCAATTACAGGAATACTCACAAAAATATATTTTAAAAAATTCCAGATTTTTTATTCATATAATTTAAAGGGACAATGTCAACTTTACAATCCCAGTTCAGTTTAAAATTATCCTGTTTGTTTGAAACCTACCTTCTTTACAAGTAAGACCTAGTGTGAAAGAGATTAGAGGCAGTGCTTAATTTTAATGAATACTAATTATTACAACATTGGCCTATTTTTTTCAAAATAGGCAAAGCTGTTATTTCAAAATGAGGCTGTAGGTATGAAGAGAACAACTTTTAGGGCCTAGTCCTGATCCTGGTCTTAAAAGAGAATATTAGGTATGCATTGGGCCTTTAGCAAAGCTTCCTACAACTAGGCTATGAAGTATATTTACACTTCCAAACAGAATATAATAGTTTAATGTAGGTCAAAATTTTGGCTGGCCAGGACTCTGTCGGGCTACAGACCATACAGAGTAACCCTCACTAATCTGCACTTCACAAATCTACATGCTGTTCAATCTGCACATAATTATTGGTGGTTTTCTCCCCAGCTCTCAGCAAACACTTAGTGAGTGAATGCTGTAGTGAGGTCTACTGTTATTGAGAATCTGTGCTTTTTTTTTTGTATGCTGTCTGTTACTACACATTTACTAGTATGTTGCAAATTGTTAGAAGTAGTTAAAATGAAACTATCATTGTCCAAATACATTAACAAAATGCATGGCCAGATGCATTTCCTTTGCCTATTTTATTGTATTACTTCACTTAGGAGCAAATCCTGCCCTCACTGTGGGCGTGCAGGTCCTCCTGACAGCAGGAACAGTGCAGTTCTGCTACCCAAAGAGTGGTGGGGCAAGATTTGGCAGCCATGCAGGGAGGTGACCCAGATCCACAGCAGCTCCCTGGGTGACAGTGTGCAAGGGATGTTGGGTGGCAGAGCAGGGAGGGACTGAGGGTAAGGGCCAGAGGATTGTGTGAATCTTCCAGTCCCACCACCCTACTCAGGGAATGTGGTGACTACTCCAGCAATTCTGCTGGAGTAGCTCTGTGGATTGATTCTGCTTCAGCTCCATTGTTTTAGGAGAGAACTTAGCATTAATTTAGTTGAGGAATCACCACAGAGGAACATTACCATAAAGAGAGCCCCAGCTTCGCTCACAACATGAAACTCTCACCCCACAGAATCCCCTTGTCTTCCAGATAGGCTTCTGCAGGGGCAGGGCTCTTCCCTTCTGCCATAATTGTTTTTGTTCCTTACAGCCATGCAGACAGAGGACATAATTCAGCCTATAATATTATATGGTTATTGTGACCCATCCATGCCTAGGGCAGCCACCTGAAAATGCCAAGGTCAGGGCAGGCTGCAATAGGAGAGCAGATTCTCCCAGCACTGGTGGGTGACACTGAAGTCAGACTTCCCAACCAGCCACAAACAGTGCTGCTGATTCCCCACACTGGTTGTCAAGAAGCCAAAATAAAAATATACACAGCCCCCTTACTGCAGTTCAGTTTCTGGCTCTCAATCAGCCATTAGGTCCAGTAAAGAGATCAGTTATTTAAAACTCTATGCTCTTTACCAAAAAGGTTTCTCCTGACCCCAAAGGATCAGTCACAGTACCAGATCACTATAAGTTTAGATTTTACTCAAAATACCTCGCTGCCAGCCAATCCTTTAATAAATAAAACTAAAGATTTATTATAAAAAGAAAGAAACAAACTATAAGAGGAGTATTAAAGGATTAAATCCATCAGATACATACAATTGATTTGAAAGTCCATATATATCAGGTTTCTAGAAGAATTGTGGAGTTTGCAGGCTTGTATAGTTCCTCTAGTGTACATCCAGTACCTGGATAGGTCTCAGTCCTTTGTTTCACAGCTTCAGGTCAGTTGTAGATGAGTTGATCCAGAGATAGGCTGGAGATTGAAGATAACTGAAGACTGCTGACTGAAGACACAATGGATGTGGTGCAACTGCCTTTTATGCCCTTTGGCCTTTGCCATGCTGCTTGTGGAAATTTACAGTAATAAGATGGAGTCCAGGGTCACATGAGTGACTGGTGACTCATCAGGTATATCCCTGTCTTCTCCCCCTGGGCCCATTGTACCTGTGAATTCCCTTAATGGGCCATTAAGTAGGCTAGTGCTGCAGCCATCCTGTCTGAGGTGTCACCCAGACACAGCACAATTTGAAATATAGATATATCAAACATCCATAACTTCCATTACACATATAACACATGAACATAAACATCATAATCTTACTTAGCACATTATAGCCTTTCTAACAGTGCCTGACATGGCATATCTCACATGAACTACTATGGTTCTGGTGTATTGATGTTAAATAACATAATAAATGCTCCTCCCCCCTCCCCCAATCCAGCCAGTATGATAGTTATGTTAAAGCCTTTCATCTCAAAGGATCCCAAACTACACCTACAGAACACCGTTAAAATGTAGCTACTTCTGGTATGGAGGAGGCTGCTGACCATTGCTCAGTATGGCATGAGTGATGAGGAGGCAGGGGAAGGACACAGTGGCAGAGTCCTGCTCTTATAAAAAGTATCAGGGTAACTTTAGTGTCCACACATGGCCTTGGTTATTCTGATCCCATGTGAAAGACCTATATATAGTAAACAACATGAACCTCTGGTTAACATTCTTTGAAGGGATTGAGCCTATGGCTCCAGGGAGTTCAGATATTTCAAATCTGCTGGTGTGATAGATAGTAAAAGTAGCCATTCATGCATATGTCTGTAAAAATGGAGGGATCTGAAGGAGGTAGCAATAGACGCAAATTCAGAGAAAATGGAAGTTGGATATTCAAATGAATTTGGACCCAGAAGTCTTGTCATATTTAGGATCGTAGGATTGTAGTAATTAGATATGGGAAAAGACCCATCAGATTAGAGTCCAGAACCTTTAAAACAGGTACATAATTAGATCTTGCTGCAAGAACTGATATATTTACTAAGCAGTACTGCAGATAAATATATTCATGGCAAGGACCAGTAAATTAAATGAAAAAGTACATGGTACTTAGATTTAAATTAATTTATTTTACTAGACAGATCAGAATAATGAGATGTATTTGTGAAGGGAACCAGCTCTGCTATTTTGAATAATGCAGGAACCAATTTAGATAAAATTGTTAGATATGTATTAGTATAAATCAAGTCAACATAACTAATAATTTGCAGCCTACTACATTTTTATCACCACTGTTTTCCTGCTGCACCTCTTAGTTCTGTAAAGAAACCAGCTTTGATCCAAACTTCTGAATGAGAGTAAAGGATCAATCTGACCACTGAACTCAAACTATTCTGCAAACCTTACTCATCCAAGCACTTCCATTGAAATCAATGGGAAAACATGTGAGTAATGAGTACTTTGTAAGTAGGAGTTGCAGGATACAACAGACAAAACAACTTCAATTTTCACAGTCAAAGGAAAATAAAGAAAATAGTTATTACATTAAAACAAATTAGAACAAGCTTGTTCTTAATTAAATCTTGAACTGAAAAATGGACTGATTGAATTCTGAGGTAATGTAGGGGAGAATCAGTGAATGAATCCACTGCTATTTCACCCTCTGGGGATCTAAGCTCAAAGTAGGTCACAATGAAAATGATTTTGATGGCCTTTATCTAGACTCCAGTGGGCATTTATCCACATTGCAAAGCCAAAATACCAAACCATGGGCAATTACACTGCTGCACTTAGAAGAGATGAATAGTAGAACAGCAGAATGCAGCGGAGCAGGATGGAGGTACATTAGAGAGCTGTCCAGGACAGGGGTCTCAATTTTTTTCATAGTGTGGACCATGTCCTAATAGGATTATTGTCTCAGTGACCTCTACTCTTCATATGGAATCATACGTCAGCCCCAAGGCAACTACAGCCTATGTAAAATTTAGTGTATATTTAGCTTCTTTTAATGCATTTTAACAGGAGGGAAGAAGGAGGAGAGCCATCAACATGTGACTAGCCAAGACTCCATGGATCCCAATCTGGTATAGAAAAATGTGAGTAGTGTGCATCGCTACAGCCAGTATTTTCAGCCTTCTCTTATCTAAAAATTAGATAAATAGAAGAGCAATGAATTGAGTTCTATATTGGTAGAGAAGAAACACTGGTATACTAAATACCATCAGCAGCTAAAAGAGCTGAACAATACAGCTGATGGTTATGGGGTTTGTCCCTTTCTACTATTCTTAGGCTCTTTCTAAAGGAGAGAATAAATATCATAATTCTGAATTACATCTAAATTATGGCGGTGAACACACTAGTAGCCTGATAGACAAAAAATATTAGTTTGAGCCACATTCCGCAATATGTGGGTTATCTGTCAAGTAGATTAAAAAGATAAGTCAAAAGCAGGAGTGTGTGAGACTTAGTCATGTCTGTCACAGACCCACCCTTGAAAAAGTTGCCTAACTTCAACCCACTTCCAACAGGCTGGAAAACTGCCATGTTGTTGGATAAAGTTAACACAGAATTCAAAGGCTATATTAACGTATCAGTGCCAAGTTTTAAAAGTGTCATAAACATATCATCATCAAAATTTAATTTAGTACTACCAGTAACCCACTTTTTAAAAATCAAATCCTAATTACTGTAATGACAAAGTCTGGCTTCAATGAAGTGAACCAGAATTTAGATGTCAATTGGAGGTGAAAGTTTGATTCTCTTGCTAGAACAGAATCTGTATAACATTCAGTGAAAAATTTATTAATCTTACTGCCAAATACCTCATAAACAGCATCAGTTTAGTATCAATCCAGTTCTCAGTGGACAAAGCATCTAAATCCCAGTGAATAGGTCTCTATATCACAAAATTCACCACCATTTGTCCCTAATTGGTACATTTGATGGCAGTCTCGGAAACTGAATGATAATAAAACTGACCTACCAAAGGTCTTCCCTTTGATCAGGACTGAGGGTGGATGGTGGGGCACTGATGGGAAATGTGCACTGCTGCTATACATGCTGCAACCATTTATCAGATAAATGGAGGACTTCAGTCTCTGGGACTTCAGTCTGGCTCCTTTCACCAGGCACCTATACATTCTCATATATATATATATATATATATATAAAAAAGAAACAGCATAAGCTATGTTGTTCATGTTTGCATTGCTTAAACCTGGCCCGAAAAGGAAGCTGTAAAAATTGGGCTTACCCTCACCAAGAAAGCCTCTCTCCTCCTGCCCTGGTGCATGATATAGGGTCTGTCCCTTAATAAATGAGCTGTCCCTTAATAAAGATTCAGGATTTGGCTCAATCTGTTTCATTATTTTCTGTCTAAGCATTTTGCTATTTTCCACACATTTAAAAGATGACATTGGGATATTCTTAGTAGAAATCTCAGAGCTTTAAACTAATCTCACCATTGTGTGTGTGACATTTTCAATAAATACACTTTTAAAAAAAATCTAGACAGAAAAGTCTCCAGACGGACTCTCAGTTATCAGAACCACACAAACCAAGAGATAAATCTCTACTAAGCAGCTGTATAGAATGATAGAAGCAAAATCAGCTAGCTTTTTTTCAAAAAGCAAGACATTACAGCTGTTTGGTACTAATAAATGCCTGATTGTTCTGCCTGCAGAATTCCCACAGAAGTCTGTGGGAGTTTTGAGCATGTCATTTTGAATAACACACTGAGCTACAGGGTATTGTAGGTCACTTTGTTTTGTATTAATTTCTCTAGCACATGCATTAATCATCTGTTGTCTTGATACTCTTGTCAGCCAGTAGTGAAACTGTATTTCATGCTCTACATACCCCTTAGTATTTGGAAACTAGCACCATCATATTGCATGGGGGTACTTAGTATAATTTCTCAAGCTTGTTTTTGAAGGCAAGTTTATCATGGATTTTCTTCAAAGCAAATTAAAGCAAGACAAGACTGCACATCCATTACTGATGTTATAATATCTAAGAACTGTCAGCACACTTAGAACACTTCATCTTTTACACTTTAAAGAACAAGATCTTGATAGAATATTAACCCCAATTTGCAGATAGGGAAACTGAGGCAAAAAGGTTAGGAGACTTAGAGTTGGTATCAGAACAAGGATTAGAATTTAGGAACTCCTGGTTTCCAGTCCTATGAATACCTTTTTCTTACTACCCCAGATCTAAGGACCCAGTTCTGCTCCCACCTTTGACTTCAGTGAAAGCAGCATTGGGGCCTCAGTGTGTAGTCTATCATGCTTCTGAAGTGCACAAGACAGAGAAGCAGGTTACTGAGTGGTTCTAAAGCCTGGGGTGTGAGGCTGTTGAGCAGAAAACAGATGTATTTTTTGTTGTTGTTACAATCAACACTGCCAATCAACGAAAGAGAGATCAACCAAAAAATGTGTGATACTATTGCATTTATCATTTTACAGAGATCAATATGTAGAGATCTTAGATAAGAAACTTGCCTGGAAGATGCAGCGCTCATTAGAAATCACTACTGGGCTTACTAGCAGAATCAGGCGTTATGCTGGGCCATGTAGTGAAAGTTATAGCAAGTTAAGTAGGGTGACTTGGAAAAGGTCTAATCAATAAACATTGATATTGTCAAGTTGTTTATCCAGATGACAAAGCTACCATAACTGGCTTGAATTTTTTTACCTTGTGCCAGAAAATAAAAACATAAATGTTGTGGAGGAAAGAAACCTTTTTTATTTATTTTTTAATATTCTTGGAAATATATAAAAAATCTTGGACTAGAATGCTTGGCGGGGTGAGGAGGTGTCGAGATTAAGTGACAGAGCTAGGTTTGGTGGTAGCTGCTAGATGACTGGTTGCAAAACCATGCTCTGAAGTGTCCCTAGCTTCTGTTTGCCAGAAGCTAGGAATGGGAGACAGGGGATGGATTACTTGATGATTACCTCTTCTGTTCATTCCCTCTGAAGAACCTGGCATTGACCACTGTTGGAAGACCGGATACTGGGCCAGATGACCCACTGGTCTGACCCAGTCTGACCGTTCTTATGTTGAAACCTGGCTTAGGTCAGTAATGACCAGTGGCAATAATTAATTGATGCTTGTTCAGTGGCCTATGGTAAGTAAGTTGGGGGTCTCTATGTAGTTCCTGCAGGACATGTGTGCACATCACATAATCCATCCTTATAACTGGCATTAATTGAGCAGTTCTAGCAGAGAAGCCAAAGACTGACTAGATTTGGAGACTGAAATTTCTTACCTCTAGAGGGACCACCAGGATCAGAGATGAGGCTGGGATAGGGAAACGTGCACAGTTACAGCCTCTTCATCTGCTCTGTGAGTAGGTAGGGGACATCGGTCTTCAGGGCTCACAAGATCACTAACTTCACTTAAAACCAATCATGTTTTGAGATAAAATACTAAAGTGAGGGGGAAATTGTAGGCAGAATCCTGAATAGAGTTGTGTACACATACACTAGGCAAACCCTGTTCCCTCTGCTCAACTCAAGTAAATGGGCTGTGCACAGGAGTGAGTCAGAAATCCTTCCCCCAGGGTGCTTTTTGGGAGTTGCTGCAGTAGCCCCCTTTGCTCCTGTGACCCATCATGAAAGGGAGGTGGCTGGTGGAGTCATATAGTTGCAGATCAAACAGTCATACCCTCATCATTCTCTGGCTGCCTCCCACGTGAAATTCCTCTACCCCCACCCTGTGTCAAGGCAGAAGAAGTCCTTGGGGAATGTGTTGTGAGGCTTGCAGGACATTTACACCCCTTTTGTGGTTCCTGCATCTATGTTCCTGCACTGAGCAGTGGAACTGCAGTTGCTCTGTTGCCTTTAGGATCTTCCAGTGCCAGAATTGGAAAAGAGGATTTAGCTCTTTCACTGGAGAAATAAGTGACTTGCTTCACATTCAACATAAATCAAGGCCTGTGCAGTCTCCTTTATTTCTTATCTCCAAACTAGTCTGAACTTGTTCTGCCACACCACCACACTTCTGCTCAAAGTAGTCTGCATAATTTCCTCCTACTCCTAGCCAAATGTATCATCTTTAAGTTTCTGATTTTTTTTAAATACTCTGTAAATCTATGCTTGAGTTATTTAGCTTTTTGTTACAATTTTCAAGTAAATATTAACAAAAAATAAACAAACAGAGTGAAATGCTGTGGCTACATTTTCAGCTTCCTCTCTGATCCCAAATATTCCAGTGGAAAAAATGCAAAGCTAGAATTGTTCAGCTGGGTAAAGTGATACATACAACAGCATCCCTATAAAATATAATGTATTCATTTAGATAGTCCCACACATGTCTTATTTAAGTTGACTAACGTAGTCCCTCCTCCTCAGGTCTTAGAGCCTCCCTACCACTGCAGCTTCATGCTCTCAGAGGTGGCCTACTGAAAGAGTGTAGCAGAGGGATGATCTTCTGGTTAAGGCACTGGGCTGGTACTCAGGTGATCTG
Source organism: Emydura macquarii macquarii (assembly GCF_026122565.2). Classification (NCBI taxonomy): domain Eukaryota; kingdom Metazoa; phylum Chordata; order Testudines; family Chelidae; genus Emydura; species Emydura macquarii. The sequence goes on from NW_027131527.1 coordinate 23,461,669, forward strand.
CGTGCAGGTACTGGCTCTGCCACAGGACAAGTTCTTTATTCTTTCTGTTCCCCATCTGTACAGATGGGGACAATAATACTTCCTTTCTATCTTGTCGGCTTAGACTTTATGGTTTTGGGGAGAAGGACTGTCTCTTATTATGCATATGTACTGAGCCAAGCACAATTTAGGCCAGGATTTTTTTAGGGCTCATTGGTGGGATCCATTCTACTTACAGTGCCCCCACTGCAATTTCTGCGGGGAAGGGACGACTGTCTGGCGTATTTTTAAACTTCTCCTACTCTGTGGATGGGTAAAGAGGGATGATGCTCAAACTAAATGTGTGCAGGAACAGTTCAGTGCAGTAGACAAGGCTGCTGGCTGTTAGGAGTCTGGCATCACCTGGTGATTCGCAGTTGGGGGTGGGTTTAGAAGCCCAGCAACCTCAAATTGTGTAATCCAAAATTTGGATTACAGGGTTTCTACATAGTCCAAATCCCTTTGTTCTTTTCAGGAACATCACACAAGATGTCGACCGGAGGTTGATTAGAATGCTTATCTGATGTCCAAACGTGAGGAGTTCTGTGTACATTTGTATTCTCATTGACTGCTGTTCTATGAACCATCAAAAAGATGGGATATGCTGGTCCTAGTCCCTTTGGTACTATTCAACAAAGGTAGCTAGTTGAGTCTCAAGAGTCTGATTGAACCATTCACCATCCCATCATATTGTGCTGAGTGGTGCAAGTTGTGTGGGTCTTTAGAATCTCACAAAGCTACTGAAACACTTTGGAGACACTTTCTCCCTTGATCTGTGTGTAAGTCACCTGGGACCCCAAATCTGGTGAAGAATTCATTCACCTCTGCTATTGTCACAGCTTCTAGGTTCCTTGTTGGGCACACTTCAGGCTAATGTAGTCCATAGCTATCAACATATCCTGATTGTCAAATTCCATCTCAGGCAGAAGCCCAAGCACATCAAAAGCAATGTGCTCCATTGGTGCCGCCATGAGATATTGCTCCCTGTCTTAGAGGGACCCTTCTTTGCAATGCAAGCATTATGTTTCCTGTATCAATTTTCTTCATCCTCTCTGCACTTCACCCAATAGAAATTCTCTTTTAGGTTGCCTGAGACTTTTGCAACCCAGGTTATTCTAATGGGATGCTACATTCCAAGGTGACTGCACTTGCCAAATGATTTTCCAATCACACACTATTCTGTTATCAACATTCTCTTTTGGGGAAGCTTTCAGCTGCTCTGGAGTCCATTCCTGCAAACCTCCATCTACTGTTTCAAATGCTAAACCAAAGACATTTCCTCTTCTCCAAATTATGGGAAGAGAGGAGACAGCTATCTCTTCCTGAGTGCACTTGTTTATCTGAGCAACCAAGTCCTTGGTCTGCTGCTAAAAGCAGTGTTTACAATTAGCCTCCCAAGAAGGCCAACTGGACAAGGCATTACCATGCTTGTGCCCAGGCCTGTTTGTGACTGTGAAATCATAGCACTGGTGTTTTTTCCAAACCTCTAGCAAGCTGTCCCTCAGGTTTCCTGAAGCTAAAGAGACACTGAAGGGAACTCTGAAAATGCTAAATTACACTCTGAGAAGTGAAATGGTTTCCCTTTCTCGCAAAGCCTATGCACTGTTAATGTGCACATGCTTGGTAATAACATGAAAGGACTCCATGCTTGTAAAACTAATCTGGCTCTTTATTAAGACAATAGAGATGGCACAACTGTAGCTAGCATTGTAGCCATGTGCATATAGTACAGACTGAGTTCCTGTTCCCTCCTCCAGAGTCTTCCCTCCTGCAACTTGTGTTTCTCCCTCCAAGTTCCATGCAGGTCGCTACATCTTTAATTTTAACCTTTTTTATTTTGTGCAAGCATTTGCTGACTTCCTGGGCCAGATATTACTAGTACATAGCTCACCCTAGGGACATGGTCTTTACTTCCATCCCATTGTGTCTTGTTAGGCCTCACAGTCCTTTAAGTGTACTGGTCTTCAAACCAGTTTCAGACTGGTTTTATTGCTGTTGGTGGAGGCATTACTGCCTTCTTTTTAATGGGTGGTGTCCTTTTCTGTATTGCTCGTGTTCCTCCTTTCTTCTGACTCTCCTACATCAGGCCAGCTGATGACTGAGGCTCTTTCTGAGTCCGTCTAGTTCCGGCTTTGGATCCATCTGTCAGGGTGTGCTATCTGTCCACTGCTACTCTGCAATGTCTTTGGTTTCATCTCCACTGCTGTCTTGAGCTACCTCATAGCTGTAGATACCTCCATATAACTCATGTCCCATGGCAGCTTGGACTATTGCCTTTTGCTTTGGGTTGTTATCTGATGGCTGGATCCAGACCTGCCAGCTATGCATAGTGGCCCTAGGTCCTTGACTCTTTTGTAGTAGCAGGCTGCCTGCTTAGTTTGGCATTCTCTTAACTGTTTTTATGTATTGACCTTTGTTCCTTTGCTGGGGTGCAGCAGACTATCCCTCATGGGAAGCAAAGTCTTGGTTCTGTGATCCATCATTCTCTGTGCTGGGCAACTATCTCATCCCTGGGAGGTTATGGTGATGGTCTAACATTGCTAGTTGGGATCTTTGCCTGTCTGTTTGGTCTCTGCCATCAGTCTCTTGGCTGTCTTTATTGCTAACTCCTCTTTTCTGTTGCTTTGTGGGTACATAAGGGAAGATGTCTTGTGCTCAAATTCCCATCCTACTCTGAATCATTTTAATTCTGCTGCAGTATATCGTGGCCCATTATCTGAACATAGAATATTAGGGAAATGAAGCTTGAGTGCCTGATCAGGTTTTCCTGAGTGTCATCCAGAGTCCACCTCTCCAAAATTGGAGTAGTAATCTACTGTGACCATGTAGTTCCTATCATTAAAAATTAACTGGTCTGTTCCATCCTTTTTTCAGGTTCAGGATGGGATTTCATGAGACTGCGGGGTCTCCTTCTGTTGTTGATCACTGTATTCTTTGCACACTTCACACTCTCAAGTGGGCATCCAGGGATACACTCCCTGGCTCATTTGAGGCCTGCCTCTATCTCTGTAAAGCATCTCTCCATCTTTTGATGTCAGCTCAAATTTGCTGGTATTACTGCTTGGTCCCTTTAAACAAATCCCATTTTATATACAAAGCTCATCACTCACCTAGTTGTGGGGTATAACCTCCTGGGGCACTTGATCGTCCCTGTCTGGCCAGCCCTGGAATATGAACTGTTTTACTGCCTGCAGCACTAAAGAGGATGCAGTGCTTGGGTGGATTGCCTAGAACCTCCCATCAGAGATGTGAAAGTATTGTTATATGCTTATAGTTCATCTCCTGCTTCCACAGAGCCATAGATGTTATGCTCTGGAAGGTACCTCTTGCTCTGTGCGACAGCCACCAGTAGCAAATTCCCTGGGCAGTACCTTATTTTCACCTCACAGTGATGCAGTCCCAATAACATTCATTGTAGTTGTTGGGCTCTGTAGTGGCTTCTTCATGATGATTTCTTATGGCTTGTGCTCAGGCTGCATTTCCACCTTGTGCCCAAAGGTGTACCAAGGGAATTGTTCCATTCCGAAGAGCACTGCCAGTGACTCCTTTTCTATCAGAGCATATCTCCTTTCTGTGTCGGTCAGGGCTCTAACCAGGGATGCTGGGACTGCTGTCTTTGCATCAGTGCTGCTCCTAGGATGCCTTCTGAGGCATCACACTGTAGTTCTAGCTGTGCCACAGGGTTGCAGTACTTTAGGATGGGTGCCTAACTTGCAATTTTCTTTTTTCTTTCAAATACCTGTTCTTGGGTCTCTGACCATTCCCATTCTGCATCATGGTGTGTTAATTGTCTCAAGGTTTCACAGGATTCTGATATGTTTGTGCAGAATCTGGAAAGACAGTTGGCCATCCCTATTAATCACTGAATTCCCATCACATCATTTGGCCTGGGCATTTCCTTTATGGCTCTGAGTTTCTCAGAGTCCCTCAGAAGTCAACAGATGTACTATGTAGGCGACCTCAGTTTTCCTCAGCCACCACTTGTCTACATTCAGCCTAATATTCCTGCTTAGAAGTTGTCACAGCTTGGTGTCATGATCCTGGATTGTCTCTCCTTGACATATTCACCTCCAGTAAAAATGTCATCAGCTACACTCTTGATGCCTGGGAAGTCCAGTGCCTGGTTCAGTTTATATTGGAATATTCCGGGACCGAGCTGATGTCCACAGACATTCATATCCAATGTTGCCTGCCAAAAGGTGTGGCAAAGGTTGTCATGTGGTTGGATGGCATCTAACTCAATATGCCAGAACCCATTCTTGACATTACAAACTGTGAATGCTTTTGCCCTGGATAGATGGAGTAGTACGTCTTCAATACTTGGTATTAATAGGTAATGACTTCTTTTCACTGCTCTGGTAAGTGGTTTTGGGTCAATGCATATCTTGAATTTAGCTGAAGGTTTTCTCACCACTACTAAGCTGTTGATCCATTTTGTGCTTTTTTCAACGGGTGTAATGATGCCTCCTCTTTGCCGGCTTTCCAGTTTCTCCTTCAGTGGCTCCACCAGGGCTCACAGTCTGTGTACGGGGTCTGTTTCTCACTTCAGGTTGCCCACAAGGTGTCCATCTCCTTGAAATATGTCCTTATCTTGTTAGAATGCTGAACAGAACCTGTGGTGACTGTTCTGCTTCCTCTCACATTAAGGATGTTCTGGAGTTGTACTGTGATCATATCCATGGCTTGCATTGCCCTGCTGCCCAGCAGTTGATGGTACTCCTGTGTGTCAGCTACTATAAACTCCAAGTGATAATGTCTCTTGTTTCGTGGGTTTCTTATTGGCAGCCTGCATTGAGCCCACTGTCCTCTGAGTGGTTTTATTGGACATCACAAGCACTTGATCACATTTCTCCAGTCATTGATCTAATAGTATAGTTTCAGATATGACAGCTTGAATGGCTGACATCCCTTTTCTGCAATGCATATATATATTGAAAGTCTCTGGATGTCCTAAAGTCACACTGCAGATGCCTTCCTTGGTCACTGCATGTAGTGCTGCTTCCCCCCGCTCTTCCCCCCGCTCTCCCCCCCCTCCACCGGGTAGCTGTGGCATTGGGACAAATCTTGCACCATTGCCCATAGGCTGGCCATTTTTCTTTTTGCCTTTCATGTTGCTTTCCACAGGGCCATGATGCCTGTATTCTCAGTCTGTCTGTCTCTTTCCTGATTCCTGAGTTCTTTCTGCCTGGGTACTTGTTCTTTATTTTTCACTAGTGGCTATTGTTTCAATTCTTTCTGGACAGTTCAGTGGCCCTCGCTATTTAGAGGCATTTCTCTTGGGTTAGATTTGTTTCTCCCAACAGTCTGTTGTGTAAGCTGGAATCACGTGTCACAAATGATCTTGTATCTGTCTTAAGGAATTTTTAATGTCTCCAAATTTATATGTGGATGCCAGTGTTCTCAGCTTTGTAACATAAATATCTATTCCCTCTTCTGTTTCTTGGTTTTGGGTAAAAAAAACCAGTGTCTTTCTACAGTCTTACTCTATCTGGGGTCACAGTACTGATAAGAGGTTTTATCAGCTGTTCCAGTGTTTCCGGCATTATTTCTTGCATCTGTGTCTCTTTCACTTCATGTCCTTTCCCCCGCCCAGAGAGATATTAAAAAAGCTTTACCTTCATTTTCTCATCTTTATCCCCCAGGGCCAGCTGTGAATACAGGCTCAACTTTTGTTTTCATATTTGTGCAAGGGTTTTTTTAATCCAGCATTCCAGGTGGTCAGAGACCTGCTATGCTGTCTGTTTGCTCAGTTTCTATGTGCTGCTTCCTTTTGCCTATTAATCACACCCTTCCTTGATTCGGTTCTCATTAGACTGATCTGCCCTCATGTTTCATGAACAACAGGCTTGTTAATTACATGACAAGACTTCATGATTGTAAACTAAATTTTATTAATAGAACTATTTACTGAGATGCTGAAACTGCTGCTGGCATTCTAGCCATTTGCTTACAGACTGCGTTCCTGAGTGTGCCTCCTACAAATTTTTCCCTGCTGCATCCGCAGCCTGCACTCTTCCCTCCAAGAACCATGCAGGTTGCTACACAATGGATTTGCGGTATTGGCAAATCCACAAATAAAACTTCTACATATGGACCAGAGTTCTAGAAAACTCTGCATGTCTGTGAGTGTCTAGAAAGTTGGCCAGTTCTGCACAATCTCCATTTTCTTTTTATCAGTGGAAACTCCCCTTTTATTGATTATGTGTCTGGGTAAATTACCTATTTTTTTAAAAGGATGTTTCTTTGGGTTCAGTTAGAGATTGGCAACCTTAAGTTTATCACAGATCATAATGCATACTAAAACCTTGGAACAGGAAATCATCTGGGTATAGGAAACAGCCTGAGAGAGGCATGCCTTGCAATACCCTCTTCGTTAGTGTCTCAAATATGGCAAGTGCATCGTACTGACTGAAAGTTAGCACTTTAAATTGCCACAGGCCTTGTCCTGATGTGAAAGCAGTCTTTTCATTGTCCTTTGGACCCCTTGCCATTACCCACTTTTAAGATCCCATGGAGAAAACCAGACTGAACCTGCTACAGCATCCAGGATATTATCTAATTGTGGTAGTGGATAATAATCCTTTAAAGTGGCTTTATTTAATTTTCTGTAGTCCACACAGAACCAGGTGCTGCCACCTTTTTTCTTAACCAGAGCTATGGGTGAGATCTAAGGACTGAATGATGGCTCAATTATGCCGTCTTCATACAGGCGATTGAGGAAGTATAATGGTGAGGTGTTATTTAATGGGCTGGGCTTAATCTTTTGCTGGACCAGTGCAGTTGTTGGATTGAGAAAACAACCCCTGATTCCTAACCTGAAAGTTTCTTAGACGGCTCTGCTGTCCCTCATTTCAGTGTATAGCACTGTGCTGGTACAAGTCCAACAGAAACTCCGGTAGTACATTTCACTCCTTTCCCCCTTGTTTTCTTCTATACCAGCGTTTAATAGATCTATTCATTCACACTTTGCAACTGTCTTTCGTTTTTTTAAGACTTGCTGCTTGTCAGAAACATTCAGCAACTGAATAGGAATCCTTTCTGGTTTCAGATTCACAAGATCTTTGGTAGCTAAAATTCCCCTCACATCCTGGGTGTCTCAAAGCAGGTCTCAACAACATTGCGTTTATCCTTTTGCTGGAAAACTACCACAGCAGGTAACTGTTGTTAGGATTTCTTCCCTGGATACAGGAAAACTTGTCCACTGCAAACGAATTGCCTACAAATCATTTGCTTCAACTGGACTATATCTTTAAAGGGAATTTCCACAGTTTGAATTTGTAGGACAACTTTTCTGCCACTTATTACACAGTTATTAGCCATAATGAAATCCAGACTGATTATTAGCTGGTCCACTATCTCAGCTACCCAAACGTCTTATTTGAATTCCAGAGGTCCAATTTTCAAAACCAGTTTTCCCCATTTTTGAACAAGTGCACATTCCCTAGTCCTGTCTCCATTGGAGATTAATTTTGGATTTCCTATATTCTCTAGCTTTCTTAGCATATCTAGTCAAACACTATTTTTTATAGCCAGTGTCTACTATTTCCCTGAAGAAAAGCCCTGAATAGACTATGCGTGTGGTTAATTCTAATATAACACTTTTATCAGTTCTCAGAGTGCTTCACAAAGGAGGTATCATCATTCCCATTTTACAGATGAGGCAATCAAGGCATCAGAGGTGAAGGGACTTGCCCAAGGTCACCCAGTAGGTCAATGGTAGAGCCAGGAATAGAGCCCATGTCTTTGGAGTCCCCACTCAGTGGTGCACTGTCTTCTCAGCTACACTGCTTCTTGGGCTTAGGGAGGCAGGCCTGCAGCCTACAGGCATTTACTTCTTCCATTCAGGCTAAATAAGTGAAGGTGCCTATCACACCCAACAGCTTCAATGAGGTGCTGTGATTGCCCAGCCCCCAGCATAACAATACAGGATGTATATCTCAACTGTATAAACCACTGATGGTTTTTAAATGATCTGTTGTGTTGTCAGAGAAGACCAAAATCTCCATTACAATACATGGGTTTTGGTACCTGCACTGCAGAACAGCACAGCAGCACATGCAAACCTTTGCTCCTGTGAGTGAGGAATAGGATTCCTCACTTTCATGGTTCATAGAACTGGGCTCTTAAGAAGCTACACTGTATACACAGACAAAGAATTGTGTTTTATTGCCACTTCCAAAGAATAATATCCCAGCTTTTTACAGATGTTTTGAATTTTATTAGCTAGAACGTCTAGTTTTATAATATCACTACTGTGGTAATCCTTCAGACAACATGGAACAGACATCTGTTTTATTCACTTTCTGCAATTCCTGTAAATCATTCAGGAATGCTGGGAGGCTCCACGATGTCATGAGGGTGAGAGCAGCAGTATCAACAACTGAAATACAGATTAAAATTTTGGTGTTGAGGAATTTCTAGTACAGAGAATGTTAGATTAACACACACCAACTCCTTACGTGAGTGAAAAACATCAAGGACACTCATGTGAGAAGACACAGTCAGAAAAAGACCATTTAAATGTTTCTCTTAAGGTAAAGCTCTTCAAACTGCCAAACTAGTGATTGATTTTAACTTTCTAGTTCTCAGAACTGTAAACCACCAAACTAGGGATCTAAGTCATACTTGCTTTACTTGGACCTTCCACCTCCAGCAGTTCTGGCAAACCTGTTTTGGATGCACAGAAGTCTCTAGAAGAGGTAGAAACAACGAGAGTCCTGTAGCACTTTGGCAATTCCTAATCTGACTGACTTCTCACTAGTGATTATTGCCTTTTCTCCTTACTTCATGCTTGACTTGACTTCCCTGCTTGATGAGTATTTGCTGTGGTCAGAGTACAAGGTGCTCCTGCAAACATCCCTCCCTCTCCTAAGATAAGATCTCTTACTGCAGCAAAGAAGACCTCCATTGTTACCTCCCTGCCCAAGGTCAGACCTGTGTCGATAACTCATGCTGCTTCTTCTGATAAGGCCAGCCATAACCTTTTGGATGAGTTCGGTGATGAGCCAGTTGTCACCTAGGAGGGTTTCTTTGCCAGATCCTTACTTTCTTTTCCCTCCTCTTACACCCCACTATTGACTGCAACATTGATATGTCTGTGACTGAGTTTGCCTTTTCTGTGCAAGCATATCACTAAATTGTACAGAATTAACTCACTACCCTCAGCCATTAATTTGGGGAGCTCCTACTGTGAGCAGTGGCAGGAAAAGCTGAAAACTCTATAAACCTTCACCAATCAGATAATGTTCTCCTTAGGAACATGTGGTTGGCCCCAGATATTAAGTTTGCCATTCCTGCTAAACACCACAAGCTTCCTGCTGATAAAGCAAAACTATGGCCTCTAGCTATCAAAGTAGATCCTGCTGTAGCCTCCTGTTGCAATAAAACTCCCCCTAGAAGACATCACCTTTTGGAGGCATCCCTTAGAGAACAAAGTACTGCAAATGGGGATCTGAAAAGATGCTGTGGCCTCTTTAAAAGGGAGGCAGCATGATCCAGGGGGCTGGAAGTAATGAGAGTTAGGTTCTGGTCTTGGCTTTGTTACTGACTCACTATGATATCTTGGGTAAATCATGTAAGACATGGCAATTTAAAATTTGGGACTTGAAGCTATATTTAAGCATCTAAATAGACTTGGGAATGGTAATGATACTTTACTCTCCTTAATCCTTGGAGATCTAGGAATGGAAAGTGTATTGGATATTAAGATTTTGCTATTTGTTTCACTGTGCAACTGGTGGAAAATCTTTGGAGATGTGTTGCTGGGCTTTCCCTTTCCCCTACATCATCTGGAGCCTGTCTTTATGGGGCTACCTACATGGTGGCATGCAAAGGATGGTGTGAGCAGGGCAGGGTGAGTTGGTGGGAGGGGGAAGGAGTGAGTTCAAGAATCAGTCACTGCATAGTAACTCTGCTCATCCACAGCAGGGGTACCTGTGTGACATGGAGAGCTGAACTACCCTTGATGGAGTAACTCCACAGCCGCTCTGGGGATTGTGTGGACCATTCCTGTCTCTTCACTTTTATCCCACTTTGTATCTGCTTAGTGCCCTGCCCAGCTATTCAGGCTGGGCATTACAGTAGCAGCTTGGCCCTTTATGCACTTTGTAGCTTAGTTCAGTAGTTAGGAACACCATCTTCTGCCAAGATAATCTCTAGGTCATCCCATACACTGCTGACACTGTGACCTAAAGAGTTCTGTCTAGGCAATTATATGGCCCCCGTCATCTTCATAGTTGAGTGCCTCCCAACCATTCTCCCTGCACTACTAAACTGAGGCACACTGAGACTAAGTGGCTTGCCCAATGTCACAAAGGAAACCTGTGGCAGAGCTAGACTCAATCACAGCCTTAACCACAAGACCATCCCTCTTCCAGTAATATAGGTGTGACCTGTTCATGCTTTGGGTAGCCACCTGAAAATGAAAAGGGCGGGGCAGGCTGTAAAAGGAGAGCAGATTCTCCCAGCACTGGTGGGTGACATTGAAGTCAGACTTCCCAACCAGCCACAAACTGCACTTCTGAATCCCCACACTGGTTGTCAAGAAGCCAAAACAAAAATATACACAGCCCCCTTTACTGCAGTTCAGTCTCCGGCTCCCAATCGGCCACTAGGTCCAGTAAAGAGACCAGTTATTTAAAACAGCCAATCCTTTAGTAACGAAAACTAAAGATTCATTATAAAAGAAAGAAGCAAACTATAAAAGAAATGTTAAAGGATTAAAGCAATCAGATACATACAAATGATTTGAAAGTCCATATATATCAGGTTTCTAGAAGAATTGTGGAGTTTGCAGGCTTGTATAGTTCCTCTGGTATACATTCAGTACCTGGATGGGTCTCAGTCCTTTGTTTCACAGCTTCAGGTCAGTTGTAGATGAGTTGATCCAGAGGTAGGCTGGAGACTGAAGACAACTTAACTGGTGATTGAAGACATAATGGATGTGGTGCAGCTGCCTTTTTATGTCCTTTAGCCTTTGCCATGCTGCTTGTGGAAATTTTACAGAAATAAAATGGAGTCCAGGATCACATGAGTGGTCAGGTATATCCCTGGCTTCTCCCCCTGGGCCCATTGTACCTGTGAATTCCCTTAATGGGCCATTAAGCAGGCTGGTGCTGCAGCCATCCTGTCTGAGGTGTCACCCAGAAACACAGTACAATATGAAATACAGATAAAATACAGATATCCATACCTTCCATTACACCCATAACACATGAACATAAACATTATCCTCTTACTTAGCACATTATAGCCTTTCTAACTGTTCCTGACATGGCGTATCTCACATGAATTATTATGATTCTGACGTATTGATGTTAAAAAATATAATAAATGCCCGCCCTCCCCCTCCCCAGTCCAGCCACTGTGACAATAGGTAGCCTACAGAACTGTTTGGATACTGTACTGGATCACTGGTGAACTCTTCATTAGATTTAGATGTCTGGCTTTCCTAAGTCTGACTCTGTGAACCAAATTCGTCGCTGTAACTCCACTGACTTAAATGAGATGATTTTTTTCTTTTTGAGGAAATGCCATTGCTCTGTTAATAGTTAATTGAAAGCCCTCTGATGGGGTAGGAGTGCACAAGCCACATGTAATAAGAAATCAATGTCCAAGTGAGTTAAAAGAAAGAGGATTAACAACCTGGACTTCACACATGACCAACATTCTGCTGTATTCCTGAAGAAATCCAAGTCCAAAAGGAGCTTGCAATAGGGGTGGAAGAGTTGCTCGAAACAGACGAGAACACTCGGCCGTGCACCAGACCTAAAAATCTTATGGTTTCAGACTTTGGATAAATCTTTCAAAATAACCTGAGTGACGTAGGTTCCTAAGGTCCTATGCCCCATTGAAAAATCAGTGGAACTCAGGGTCCTAAATGACCAAGTCACTTCGGAAAATAAGTCTTAAACTCTTATGTCATTTTGATGCTTTTGAAAATTTTACCCTCAATTTCGATTTAGGTTTCACGTAGGCCCATCAGTATCTTGTTTTATTTGTATTGTGGTAGCACCCAGGAGCCAAAGTCATGCAGCAGGACCCTGTTGTGGTAGGAGCTGTAAAAACAAGAGAACAAAAAGGCCATCTCTACCCCAAAGAGCTTACAATCTATGTAATCTTCCCTTCCTGTTGCCATTACTTAAAGCACAATCTCTGATTCTAATTATATTTTAGTTGATTAAATATGCAGAGGCAATATTCGCATGGGAAAGGGAGAGCAACTCTCCAGCCTCCAGACTTGTGTTTGTCCCTCTTCCTAGCCAAAGCTGAAATAAGTCAAAGCAAATATATCTTCCATAGAGGAAGCTACATTTGTTTGATGCTTCCTGATGGCCCCGCAACTGTATTGTTCCCAGTGTTCTTGAGCCTGTTTGTTTTACCAAGTGCTGCCTGCACGCTCCTCATAGAATCATAGAAGTGGAGGGCTGGAACGTATCTCAAAAGGTCATCTAGTCCATCCCCCTGCTCTGAGGTGGGACCATGTATACCTAGACCATCCCTGACAGGTGTTTGTCTAACTTGTTCTTAAAAACCTTCAGTGATGAGGATTCCACAGCCTCCTTTGGAAGCCTATTCCAGAGCTTAACTATCCTTATAGTTACAAAGTTCCTACTATCTAACCTAAATCTCCCTTGCTGCATGTTAAGCCCATTCTTGTCCTACCTTCAGTGGACATGGAGGACATCTGATCACCATCCTGTTTATAACAGCCCTTTACATAGCTGAAAACTGTTATCAGGTCCCTCCTCAGTCTTTTTTCTCAAGGATAAACATGCTCAATTCTTTCAACTTTTCCTCATAGGTCAAGTTTTCTAAACCTTTTATCATTTTTGTTGCTGTCCTCTGGACTCTCTCCAATTTGTGCATGTCTTTCTTAAAGTGGGGCACCCAAAACTGGACATGGTACTCCAGCTGAGGCCTCACCACTGCCAAGTAGAATGGAACAATTATTTCTCGAGTCTGACATACAACAATCCTGTTAATATACTCCAGAATTATACTAGCTTTTTTCACAACTGCATCACATTTGACTCATATTCAATTTGTGATACACTAGTGTAATCCCCAGATCTTTTTCAGCAGTACTCCCACCTAGCCGGTTATTCCCCATTCTGTAGTTGTGCATCTGATTTTTTTTTCTTCCTAAGTTTAGTACTTTGCACTTGTCTTTATTGAATTTCATCTTGTTGATTCAGACCAATTTTCCAATTTGTTAAGGTTATTTTGAAATCTAATCCTGCCTTCCAAAATACTAGCAACCCCACCAAGGTTGGTGTCATCTGAAAAATTTATGAACATACTCTCCATTCCATTGCCCAAGTCATTAATGAAAATATGCTGGACCCAAGATAGACCCCTGCAGGATTCCACTACATATGTGCAGTTGGTTTGACAGCAAACTATTGATAACTATTCTTTGAGTGAGGTCTTTCAACCAGTTGTGCACCCACCTTGCAGTAATTTAATCTAGACCACAAATTCCTAGTTTACTAATGAGAATGTCATGAGGGACTATGTGAAAAGCATTAAAATCAAGACATAGCCATGTCTACAGCTTCACCCCATCCACTCAACCGTAACCCTGTCAAAGAAGGAAATTAGAAGTTTGTCATGGTTTGCTCTTGACACATTCATGCTGGCTATTGCTTATAACTGCATTATCCTCTAGGTGCTTACAAATTGACTAATAATTTGTCCAGGATATTTCAAGGTATCGATGTTAGGCTGACTGTGGTCCAGAATTCCCTGGATCTTCCTTGTTCTTTTTTAAAAGATAGGTACTAGATGTGCCCTTTCTCCATTTCTCTGGGACCTCACCCATTCTCCATGAGTTCTCAAAGATAATTACTAAAGGTTCTGAGATGCTTCAGCTAGTTCCTTAAGTACCTCAGGCTGCATTTAATCAGACTCTGCTGACTTGAATACATCTAAATATTCTTTCCCTTGTTTGGTTTATGTTCCTTCACCCTTGTTATTAATTCTGTAGAGTAGCAGGTCATTATTAACCTTTTAAGTGAAGACTGAAACAAAATAAGCATTAAACACTTCAGCCTTCTTGATATCATCCATTAGCTGTCCTTCCCTGCTAACTAGAGGACTTAAGCCTTCCTTCATCTTTTTCTTGCTCCTAATATATTTATAGGACATCTTTTTATTGCCTTTTATGTTTCTTGCTAGGTATAACTTATTTTGTGCCTTAGCCTTTCTTTGTCCCTGCATACTTGTGCTATTCTTTTGTACTCATCCTTAGCAATTTGTCCATGTTTCCACTTTTTGTAGGATTCCTTTTTGATTTTCAGGTCACCAGAGAGCTTCTATTGGAGCCATATTGTCCTCTTCTTATTCTTCCTATCTGTCTTTTGCATTGGGATAGCTTGCTGTTGCACCTTTAGTATTGTTGCCCCTTTTGACCTGAGCAGTTAAGCAAAGTTTGGAGCCCTGGGGGTGTTCTAAGTAGAAATTGATGATAGTCACGTATTTTTGATGCAATTTTGTTTAGTTACAAAGAATGTACAAAGTGCTGTGTCTCTGAATGTGAATGCAGAAGGAACAAAGGAGCAGTTTGTTAGCTTTTTCCAGGTTCATACTGTGCTTACAAGATCCTGTTTGGCTTTTCTTGCCTCTTTTCCTTTGCCTCCCTTTCTCCCTGTTTTTGTCTGTGTGTTCTCTCTCACACACCCACCCACACCTACCCAAAACAATACTCAGCCTAAAAATTCCTGGGCTGGTTCCTACACACCTTTTGTCTTAGGTAAGTTCTATGTTTACCATAACAAGGCTTCACTCATCCAGATCATAACAATATTATCTGTCTGAAAAACTGCCAGCTCTCCTGAACTCCTTTTTCCCTTAGATCAGGTCCCCTGGGAAGAAAATCTATCAGTTCTCTGAGTTTGATAAAGTCTGCCTTTTGAAATTCATTTGAAACTCTTATTCTGCTGCTGTCAATCCTTCCTTTCCTTGGAATCACAAAATCATCATTTCATGATCACTTTCACCCACATTGTTGTTACCCCTCAGATTCATAACCTCCCTGCTAGTCATAATTGAGTCTAAAACGGCTGTCAGAAACAAGATAGAAAAACACAGAGAGAGACTGGTGGAGAGGGTACAGAAGAAAAGAAAAATGAAATAAAACACAGAAAATCAAGATCCAGAATAAAAAAAAAGATAATTGAGAAGATGGAAAAAAAGAACCCTGAGAAATATACATACAGGAACAAAAGGGAAAAAATGAAACAAAGAGCAAAAGCGATGCAGGGAGCATTAAATAGAGGAAAGGGAGATGTGGGAAAGAAGCAAAAGTGCAAGAGGAATGTTTGAAATGGGGAGTAGCAAAGGAAAGGCCTGACCCTGACCTCCTTAGTGAGCCAATTTACCGACTTTCCTTCATTGGAGTAAGGTCCTGACCCTGACCCCTTTCTGGAGGGAAAATTTATGAACATCACTTAGGATCAAGCCCTTCTATTGTGGAGTGCAAATGGGAGACAGAAACGTGATCAATCTTTTGGGAAAATGCTTATTAAATTAGCATTATTAGCAGGGAAGTGTGTGTAATGTATACACACAAAGAACTGCATTAAAAGAACATTAAGTTTGCAAAGTCAAGCACTCAAAAGTTAGGAAATGCCAGAATTAAGGTTGCCTCTGCAGCCTTAATTCAGTCCTTTTTGTGCATGTGTATTATGATACAGTTTTAACCACGTGATCACATACTATTTTTTTCCATAGGTCTCCTGCATTATTCAGTGCACGGGATAGACGATGCTCACTTAATGAGCAGGCTATTCAATATCTGGTTTTCTCCTTATTGTTCAGTGTGTGGCCCCAGGCCTTATTTATGGCACAATATTTAGACCCTGTTCTGAAGACAGAATTATTCATTTCCTTATCACCTTTTCTATAACACTCATCACTATAGTGTCTGAGCACTTCACAAAAATTAATACATTTATCTTCACCACACCCCTTTGACGGGATGGGTTGGTATTATCCCCATTTCACAGATGGGGAACTGAGGCATAGAGAGGTTAAGGTCAAGTTTCCACTAATTTTGGGTGTCCAATTTGGGATGCCTATGATCTGACTTTTCAGAGTACTTGGCATTATATAACACTTCATCTATTCAAGCACAGCTTCCACTGACTTCAGTTGCATCTGTGAGTGCTCAGCACTTCTTCAGATCAGATCCGACAGTCTCAAGTTGAGCACAAAGAAAATGAGGAGCTCACAATTAGTGACCACTTGTGAAACTCTGTGGCAGAGGCAAGGATAGGATTCAGGGCATGATACCATGAGACCATCCCTTCTCTTCCTGCAATCCTCTACCTCCATTACACATCTCCTAACTTCCGCAACAAATGAGTCAGGCATCCTACAGACAACAGCTTCTTTCACTTTACAGCCCTGATTATACTCAGATTGGGCCCTATCCTGTGCACTGAATGAGGCAGGGGTCATGTGGAAAGTGTAGTCTGTGATCATGTAATTTAAGACTGTATCATAATGCATGCTCCAGTGGGCTGAATTAAGGATGTACTGACATTATCCCAAGATCCTCATGCAATTTCTGTCTCACGCCCTTCCTGGCTCCTTATCCCAATGTCTTTGCCCAGCCTGTCCCTGTTCTACTCCAGCACCTAGTCAGATCTGTCTCCCCTTCCCTCTGGCCCTGTTTCCCCCTCCTCCTCTGGTTCTTAGTCCCAGTCTCCTAAGCCAGTCAAGCCCAATCACCCCTCAACTCCTCACCTAATCTTAATGTTTCCCCATCCAGGCAACTGGCTCACAGTACCCACTGCCCATACTTTCCCTCACCAACTCTCAGTTCCAGTCTCCCAGTCCCAGCTCCCAGTCTTAAGTCTGCTTGCCCAACCAGTCCCAGCCTCTCCTCCCTTCCTCACCTCCACGTCCCAGTCTCACTCTCTTTGCCCTGCAATGTCAGTTCCTCTCCCCCACCTCCAGTCCCAATCTACTTCTTTCCCTTCCCCTGGTCTGTCTTTTATGCCCTCTTCATTTGAATCAGACAAGAGCTTCCATGCTGGCTGGGTGCCAGCAGTGGGCATCTTTGACAGCCCAGGAGAGACAGGCTCCCAGCTCTCAGTTCCAGTGTCCTGCCCCCACCTGCTCCTCTGGGAGCAACTGGGAGTAGCCATTACAGAGAGAATCTAATTTCACCATCGCCCTGGGCTAGAGCTTGCTCAGTTAAGTTGCTCTGTGGGGATGGCTCATGTGAAGTTCAGTCACATATAGGAGCTGTGAGGGGATAGAGCAAGCTTACTGAGGGTGGAACTGAATCATCACAGATTTTAGCTATTAAATTCTAGCAAGTGTCTACTGAGTTTATGTGAACTACAATTTTTCAAAGGCTTATCACTTTGCAAAATTTAGGCAGATTTTCAAAAGGCATACATCCCTGACATAAAGAGCACCCCCCCTGTCAAATTTCAGGTCCCAGTTCCAAAGCACGGGCTGCTAAAGATTTTTAAAGAAAAGGTCATTACTTTTTTTAAATGAGAAGAACATATATCTTTTGCGGTGTCTCATTCTTGGAAATGGCTAAACAATTTTGGCAGAAAATAAAAAACCAAACAAGCCACCTAACTCAGCCCCCCCAAGAATGGAAAATTTCAGCCCAGTTAAAGTTATAAACAACTGAAAACAGGGTATTATAATGGGAAGTGTTGGGCAACCTTAAAAATAGGTGGTGCTACCAGTTCTGCCACCTCTAATATATATGATAGAATTTATTAAAACTTTGTAGTGTCGCATAGAATGGCAACTTGATGGGATAGTTTCTAGCCCTCTAAATTGTTTTCCATGTACTATGGGTGAAATCTTGCCCCATTAAAGTCAATAGCTTGACTCCATTAAAGTAAATGGGAGTTTTGGTTTCATCCTATATGTTTTATTTTTCCTGCTTTATTGCCTAAGATTCAGATTCTCCCAGCTTTAGTCAGGGACACTTTTATAAACAAAGTTCAAGATCTTTTGAGATTCTCTCACCCAGGTGTAGAGTCGGGGGGGAGGGTGGGCGGAGGGAAAGTACCCATTTAAAAGGGAGGGGGAAAGGAGGTTCTCTGAAGGAGAGCTACAACTACTTTGCTGCCATTTGGCTAAATCCAGAAGTATTGTGTTAAAACTGCAGTTAACACTGCTTCTGACTTTCTGTAAGTTTTAACATGTCTGATTATTCTATCAATACACTACACAAGAGTATTTACTATTAGAACTTGTATGCCACATTTATATACCTCCATATGTAGTGCCATTAGTCCACAAGGAAATTGGTGTTTTTCACTATATAGTATAGTATAGTGTCTACGTGGTAGGAAATACTATGCAGTAGTTAAGGTTGTTAAATAGTTTCAGTTATATCCCCTTGCTTTCATTTAGTCAGAACTTTCTAAAAGAATTCTCCTTTTGGACTTAATTTCCATACTTGATCTTTTCTCAAAGATAATTGCTATAAGAAAGATTGGGGGAAAGCCATCCAGCCATTACTGAGTTCTATATGGCTGAAAACCATACACATTTCACACAGTAATAAATTGTCACACCTTGTACCACTTGGCACGATCCTGAGCAAAGGGTTATGTGTAAGCTTCACCACCCCACCATTAGCCTTGTGAGACAATGTGCCTGAGAGACTTTCTGAGGCATGATTCTATCCCTGCTTCCCCCTTGCTCTGAGGAGGTGATGCTCATAGTGGCAGCTGGGCTATATCAGTGGCAATTTATGACACCATTCAAAGATGGCTCAGCTATGTTGGCCAACATATGAGATGAGGGGAGGTGGGAGTGCCAAGGGTTCCACCCATTCATTGCTGAGGTGTACATCTATGACTATGTTGAAAAATAAAATGGTTGGAAAATGCTAAAGTTATTAACAACTGAAAAATCACTTCTGCGCATACCCAGGAGTTACCTGCTAAGATGCTTTCTTCCTTTTGAAGAAACTTAGCACCTTTGATACATTATCACCCACCATGACAGGCACATGGGCTGCTGCTTTCAGGGCATGTCTGGGAAATTTGACATGGAAGATATTACGTGTCCCATTGAAAACCACAGCATGATGCTGCAAAAAGACACTACCTTCCCATCAGGAACAGAACAGAAACAGGGCCATGAAAAAATTGCTGAGTCTAGGATTCATAGCTCCTCCACAATTTGCATTCTGCAATATTCTGCACTATATTGAGAATTCAGATATTTCTAAATTCACTTCTACAGAGAAATAAGTAAGGCTACCTTTGAAAATATTAACTTTGTATCTTTGTCAGTTGTCAGGATATAGCCATGACAATGTTAGCAAATGTCTTAATGCTGTGTTCAACCCAGCCTTGTAGAAAATTGTCTTCAGACAAAACACAGCTGTCATAAATGGGTGAACTCATTTTTCCCTCTACTGCATTCACCTCAATAAAGTGTGAGCTTCAAAAACTAGTTGAGATCATATAATTGTATTGCTAACATTACTAAGCATTGATAAATTATCCTTTCTTCCCACTTTTTCTAATAAAAAACATAAAGAATCTGTATAGAAAATACTTCAAGAAAATTTAGGCCTTTATTGAGCAAAGCACTCTGGTAGCACAAAGGGGATGGAAAGCAGTCAGATTTCCCTAGCTGGGGATTCCCTTGGCATTGGGGAGTCATCTGTTGTGTAGAGCTGCTGAAATACAAGCTTCTGGTGTAGGGTAATTGTCAGGCATGTTCAGAGGCAAGAGTGAAAGTGGCTGGAGTGCTGCATTAAATCTAGTGATCCCCAGCTGCTAGACTGTCTCTTGAGGGCTGCAGAACTACCCCAGAATCAGAGATCTGCAACCAGTTTTCTTGTAGCTTCCCGACTCAGTAGCTCATGTTGGATGCAATTGAAAATCGGGCATTATAAATCTGATCTCTTGAATGAGATAATCTGATGAATGCTGGAATACAAAGGAACAGCTGGAATGTGTCTCATATTTAGTTACCCCTGTGTGCCACTATTTTCTCTTACAGTAAGATAGTTTTTTTTTTTGGAGACAAAGTGGGTGAGGTAATATCTTTTGTTGGACCAACAGAGAGACAAGCTTTCAAGTTTACACAGAGCTCTTCAGGGCAGGGAAATGCACTCTGTGTAAGCTTGAAAGCTTATCAACAGAAGTTGGTCCAGTAAATGACATTACCTCTCGCATCTTGTCTCTCTGATATCCTGGGATCAACTTGGCTACAATAACACTGCATATTTACTTTGGGGCATACGTTATAGCATACATTCCACCTATTAACATCAGTTGAGCCCTGCCATTAAAGCAAGGGGTTTCTCTTGTACTTTTATTTGATTTTTGTGCATATCACTACATACAAACCATTATTTTTATTGTAATTTATTAATTCAGAGCACCTCAGGAGAAGCATCTGATATTCTCTGAGGTCCAGTTTGTATCCAATTTCCAGATTAGTTTACTGAGTAACAACAGGCAGGTCAAGTGACTTCCCCAAGGTTACACCATAAATGACTCAGATGGGATTAGAACCCCATATAGTCCTCACTCCTAATCCTTTGCTCTATTAGAGGCTGCTGGTTCCTTCTACATACATAACAAGTTCATGTATGTAAAATCAAAACAAAAAATCAAATCCAACTTGACTCTTGCATAGCTGTTCCACAAGAAGGGGTGTTGTGAAATGGCAATAGGAAAGCTGATTTGTAGCTGAAGACAAAAACAATTAGTTTTGCGAAAATGTGGAGTCTTCATATTAATGACAATGTGGTGGCTCACTGGGGTGTCAATTCTTATATTTCCTTAGTATTATGTACATCTTTGGCATCCCCCAAATGCATGCGCTGTTGTGTGAGAAGCTTGTTATTTTTGGAACTATTTGTTTTTTTTCATGAATTTATTCTTTCAACAGAATTGGCTGGCTGACTATATATAGATGAATATTAATAAGGTGGCTGTCATCTGACAATTAATTCTTTATGTAAAAATCTCTTTGATATAAATCCAGCAGTGCTGTCTGTAATCGTTACTAAGTAGTAGTTTTTACTGATCTCTTTTATGTGATTGGGTCTTTCATCTTTAAGAGAAAAATCAGCTGCAGAGTTTTTAGTTATACAAAGAAATTCCCGTTCCCTCTTGCTCCATATCTTTCAGACTGAAAACTATGCTCAATATTACTGAGTACATACAGCGTATAATACCAGTTGATATTTGTTATAGGATTATTTTTCCCCACACAAATTTACTTCACTACAAAACAGCAAACAAGCCAATATCCTATTCAACTAAGTTTTTTTTAAACAGGCAGTGATACATGCATGTCTGGAATACTGCATAGGAAGCCTCCTAGGGCACAGAAGTAAAATAATAGCCTACATATCTCAGATTAATTAAAGAACTTGGAAAACAAAAATATCATTATTCAGTCTGTTTTCAAATAATATTAACACAGAGTAACTGATCTGCTGTCATTAGGCAGTGAATTCTAAAGCCTAGGGGCACAATTAACAGGCAACCTGGCACCTGATATCTCAGTTGTATCTTATGAAATAACTAGTAGGGGGACAATGAGCCTCATCGAGGGATTGGTAATGGGATATAGAGGTTTTCCCCCTCTAGATTCCTAGTTCAAATTTAGCCCAGTTTGATAGTGACCAGAAATTATAACCAATTTATGACTATATGAAAAGTATTTAATCTCAGTCTAGTTCCTTGAGGACAAAATGTCCCCATCATCACAAAAAACACTATCACGATCAATACTAGTAGTTTCAAGCAGAGATGCCAAGCAGTGAATGGGCATGGAAATGGACATTGCCTTGATGAGTGGTTACTCTAAATCAAGGACAAAGGTACATTGCACGATGGTGTGGGAAAGCTCGAATTGTGCTGTTGCCTCTGCCAAACCCATTCTGTAGCGAGAACTTAGTTAAATACTAAATCAAGGATTCAAGGTGTGAGATGACACAAAAGAGTGAGAAAGATCCAATGACAGTATAGGAGCAATAGTATGTTAAACACTCTTGTCGACTGAGAATACCATTTTAAAAATCCATTTGAAATCTTATTAGAAAGCAGTGCAATAAATAACAAATGGATGAAATAAGAAAGCAAAGTTTTGTGCTATGATTAGCTTTATGATGAACAAGGTTTTTCAGGATATGTTGTGGGAGACTTAACTAAAATTAAGTATGTGATGCAACTAAAGTCTGGAGAAACACAGAGGTGTATGAGGGGAAAGAAAATGTATTAGTCAATCTACATTCTCCTGATAGTGAAAATACATTTTCAACATTAGATTCAAGTGTCATTCAAAGGATGGAAGGGGAATCAAGATTACTATGAGTAGTGACCAGAATATAGGTGATTAGTGTTAAAAGGACAGAAAATAAGACAGAGGAAACAAGTAGTGCCAAATTCTGCACATAGATGTGCACATCCAATTTCCACTGAAGTCAACAGGAATTGTTCATTCATT
The DNA here is from genome assembly GCF_026122565.2 of Emydura macquarii macquarii. NCBI lineage: Eukaryota > Metazoa > Chordata > Testudines > Chelidae > Emydura > Emydura macquarii. Next base: position 23,484,151 of record NW_027131527.1, read on the forward strand.
CCTGAAGGCAAAAATCTATCCCTTATGTCCATTGCTATATGATTTTTCTGTTCTTCTAATCACTGTCATCTACTTGGTTTTTGAAGTTGCATGTATGTATTTGAGGGTAAAATGTGGTCAGTTATGTCTAATGCTCACATTGAATCATCAGTCTTTGGGTCTGTATATATAGTACCTTTCATTGAAGGATCTCAAAGTACTTTACAGCTACTAAAGTCTTACAACACTTCTGTGAGGTGCAATTGCATTAAGTTTTACAGCTGGGTAAACTGAAGCACAGAGAGGTTAAACAACTTGCCCAAAGACAAGCAGGTGTCTTCATTATTCAAATGAACACTTAGATGGCAATGACTTATGACAGTACTCAAAGATTAATGTTCAAGTTGGTACAGCAGAGAGGAGTTATAGAGGTGAAAACTAGAATGCAGCCATTAGCTAAACCAGAAACAATGTCAGCAGGCTCAAATTATACATGCTGCAGTGACAAAAGCTGCATGCAGTTTTATAATTTCATCAGTTTTAGTTTAAAATAACCTGCTGATTTTAGTTGTTCCTGTTTGTATTTCTATAATTCTACTCCTGTAAGTTCTAGTGGGGAGAATTAATGCCAGTCTTGCTAAAGAAAATTAGACCAGTACTCAGGATGTATTTTGAAATGTTGCATCAGGAAGATATGTGTCAATAGTATGTGGTTTCTTGCTCTTTAGTCTACTAAGGATAAAATTATCTTCTCAGGCTTGCAGATCTTCCAATAGTTTAAGGATCTCTGTGCACAAGCAGACCAGTGGAATTCATTTCAAACCTTTCCTGGCTGCCCCTGAAATCTGGGTTTAAAAGACTATTCTGATTATTATTATTGATAGCATTTATAGAATACCCATCACTGTGGCAAATCTGTTGGGGGTGGAAAGGTTTGGAGACCAAGATTTGACCTGCAGATAGTCAGTGTTCAAATGGAATACAGCTATCCATTTGGTCTTGGTTCAAGAGGCCTTCTCCCTGGCTGCCACAAGCACATGAAGTTGGTACGTGCACCCTTCTGCTGAATATACTGTATAAAGAATATCATCCTGAGACAAACACATTGTGAAACACACATTTTCATGGACAAGGCATACATGGGACTCCCCAAAGTTAGGCTTCTCAGCTAGCCCATTGAAGTCAATGTGATTTTTGGGCACTGACTCCAATGGGGCCAGGGATTTCACCTTAGGAAGTATTTGCAAATCCCCATTTAACACATTGAAGCATTTGAAGGGACATTTCTGCTATAGATTTCATGGAGGATTTTGCTCCAAATACTGCTTCTCTATACTTCTGACAATATAAACACATATGCTAGCTCTTTAGTATCTGGGAGGTGCTCAGATTATATGGTGATGAAGGCTATATATAGAGCATTTGATGGGTGTGTCCAACATGCCTGAAATACTTACAATACATAAGAACATGGAAGATATATAGCACACACTGTGAACATATTTACATATTTGGTCCTCAGTTATATCCATGCTACCTATTAGCTTTCAGGAGGTTGTGAAAGCAGAATGTGGCTCACTTGCTTCAGTGAAAAGGGTCTTGTATTTAGCCGTGACACTGAATATGTTTCCCAGGCATGAAGAAGAGCTCTGTGTAAACTCAAAAACCTGTCTGTCTCACCAACAGAAGTTGATCTAATAAAAGATATTATCTCACCCACCTTGTCTCTTTAGTATAATCAAAACAGCTCAAAAAAGCATTTATATTTCCAGAAGGAAACAGACAGGGTGCTCTTAAAAAAATTATATATGCACACACACTCAAAGGTGAGGAACATGGAATCCACGTCAAGTAGTCAAACTGTTTTTTGGCTGGTTTCAATTGTTTTAAAATTACTTTTTAAATAAAGAGTATAACATTATAGGTATACAATGCAATGTAGGTGCAGAGTTCAAAGAAAATACACATTTGAGTCATCATTCTCCTCTATGTAGTCACCTTACAAGGTCATACCTTAGAAGATGTTCACTTGTCTTCCTCATAGTAAACAGTGTTGTGTTATCATGTCCTTTATTTATGATATATTAATTATTTTTATATTTAATATTTAAAACCTTTCGGTAGGGTCTGCTGAATACTAACACATTAATTTCACATGTGGTTTCTTTACAGAAAGCCCCAATTTATGCTTATAATTAAAACAAACAAACAAAAAAGATGAACTACTCAGAGATCAGTTTCTTTATGAAGTACAGTGTACTTTTAACAACTGCACTTTTGTGGATGAACTGTTTTGTGATTATCAGGAACACCCAATAAATAATTTCTCTAAGACAAACAGAATCCAGGAGACCAAAATGGTGTAGTGAAGAAACCAGGTTATTCATAAAAGTAAGAAAACTGCCTCTTGATGAATAAACTGTTTTCTGATTGGCTGAAGTAGCCTGTATTTGTTGACTCAGTCACTTGGAATGCACAGTGATACAGTGAGCAACTGTCACTGATATAAAAATAAACATCTTGCTTTCCCCTGTATTTATTTATGATAAAAGTCTCAACAGTTAAAGAGACCATAATCAATTAGCAATGCTGTTCTACTCCACTGATTTGTTATTTCTTAAATATTCCAGCATTAATGCCTGCACCCAATGATTTCTTTGTTAATATCAGGATGTCATTGAATTCTCAGAGTGGCCTTATCCGCACTGCTCATACAATGATAGTGTAATAATAAAAGTGGTTATTTTAACTTTCCTTGTAGTTTTCATGGTGCCAGTCAACATTAGACCCATCTAAGGCAACTCCTTTAATGTTGCAGGAATATGGGCAATAGGTTTGAAGCACTACAGAGGATAACCACAATAGTCTCCAAGTCTAAGAACAGCAGTGGATCTAAAGAGCTTTTGTGACCCATTTGTTTGGGCCTGATCCTGGAGAAACCTACACATTGAAGAACCTTTTTACCTGTGTGAGTAGTCCCTTTACTTTTCCATGTCAATGATAGTACCCACATGAGTAGCCTTTTATATGTATATTTACCGGATCAGGTTCTCTAAAAAAATCTAACAAAATCCTCTACCATTTCAAATCTCAGTGTTGGATCTATTCTCAGCTAACATGATACCATAGATCAACTCCAGATATAGTGTCCATGACGAAATACAACATACCCTAAATTATCTATAAATTTAGCTATGAGATGATGGCACAACAGAAGACACATGAAATAATGCTATCAGTTTTAGCTAGACATTTTCAATTTATTAGTTCAAGTATGGAGCACACTATCAATAACAATAATGCATTTCTTCCTGGATTCCTCAAAAATAAGCTGTTTCAGAATTATGGAAGTGTGTGTCAGGCAGATACCCAGGCAATTTGATTGATTGGAAGAAGTGGCTTTCTTATGAAAATGTGGAGTCCCTCAATGTGATTCATGTTGAACTGTTACTCCAAAATGGACCTTTTAACTGAATGTTCTCTTTTCAGAGTTTCTGAGAAAATCCTTAAACCAGTCACTTTTTAGCTGTACACCACATTTTGCATTATCTGAAAACAGGGACAATCTGTATCACTAATATATACAAGTGCTACTTGTCTAACAGATTATTTATTAATCTAATCCCAAACATTTCATAAATACAAATAAGATAAAATATCAAGTTCCATTGAACTCAATGGGATAGCACCCATGTATCTGAGGACTACAGTGAGTCTCAAATTAAAAAAAAATAAAAATAAAAATTCAGATTATAATGTTGCAATAGCTATAACAGCCACATTAGAAAGGGTTAACCCTTTAAATGGTCACATTAAACAACACACAAAATTAATGAGATTTTTAATTGGAAATTATATATGATTATAACAGGCAATACTAAGTCCTCAGTAAGCAAGGGGTTAACTCTCTGAGATGGCATGGTTCCTAACCATTTTCTGAGGACTGAATTGAACCCTAGCCTGTGTGATTTTTTTCATTAGGTTTGTTTTTGCTGATGACAACTTTTTTTGATGTATCATTACAAAGATTTGTGGCTGCCAAAAACCATGCAGCTTACTACTGCCATATCGGTCTATCAGCTTACAATGATATAAAAAATGTTATATGTTTGTAATATGAAATCTTGCTTGATTATTTGCTATTTAAAATACAACGCATAACATAATAAAATGTTTTATTTACCTTTATTCTAAATCACTGTACAAGCAATAAATGTGCCACACCACACAAATGTAGCCACTTTTGCAGAAGAATATGACAACCAGCCAGTCCACAAAACACTGCACAGCATTGGAAGAAGGGAAATATTGGCCAATGGGACTGGGGCAAGTTTTTTCTTATGAATAATGCTATGGGATCTTTCATGTCTACATACAGCACCTTGGATTTTAACATCTCATATGAAAGATCCCATACAGTAAAGTGGATCAAATTCAACGTATCTGTTGGAGCAGAATGAAGAACTAAGCTGGCTCTGCCTGGATTTAACCTGCGGTCCTAGGAATCTAGGCATTTTCAGTGTGACGTTTAAATCTCTAGATCCCCTAGCTATATTATATGTGTTGTCACTCCTCGGCAGGGGAACACTAAAAGGTTCTGGTTCAGAAACAGCATTCACCAAACCCTAAACAAAGCATAGTGATGTTGATGCCACATCAGAACCATCATATTGTGATGTTATCATCAATATACATGGGAACTATGTATTATTTCTGGCTGTGTGCATTCAGCCAAGTACACTCAGGATATTGGTTAGTGCAAAGGTTGTAGTGAGACATTGGACTCATCTGTAGTCCTTGAAGTTCCTTGATACCTTTCAGTTTAGTTTCAAATCTGGTTTGTGTACCTGTGTTGATTGCATTGGTTGATGATCTCCAAGTGATGGGCAGTGATCAGGTGTCCATTCTAATTCAATTAGTTTTTTAGGCAGCCTTTGATATCATTGTTCTGAGGTGTTTTTGACCTAGAGGGAGTAGATAGTATTACTTGGTAAATCTCAGAGAGTGCTTTTGGGTAATGACTCAAATATCCTAAAGACTCTTAAGGTATGTCCACACAGCAAATAAAAACCCACAGCTAGCTTGGCCAGCCAATGTGGCCTCGCAGGGCCCGGGCTGAGGAGCTGTTTCATTGCTGTGTAGACTTCCGGGCTCAGGCTGGAGCACAGGCTCTAGGACCCTGCAGGGTGGGAGGATACCAGAGCTTGGGCTCCAGTTAGGGTTGCCAACCCTCCAGCGTTGCCCTGGAGTATCCAGGAATTAAAGATTAATCTTTAATTGAAGATTATGTCAAGTGATGAAACCTCCAGGTATATGTCCAATCCAAAATGGAAACCCTAGCTCCACCCCAAGCCCAGAAGTCTACACAGCAATGAAACAGTCCTGCAGCCCAAGCCCCGTGAGCCCGAGTGGTCTGGCATAGGCCAGCCACAGGTTTTTCTTTGCTGTGTAGACAGACCCTTACGTAATTATTTTTGGTAGGAACAGTTATAAAATAATTACAACCTTTTAAATAGGAACTTTAGTGTTAAATGTAATAAAATATCTTTCTTTATATATACATTCTTACATGAATCTTGACTCCATTGTAAAGTCACTGTTATTAGTATATTCCTATGCAATATGTCTCAGTAATGGTCTTGGTTTTTCTTTGCCATTATACTGAATCTCCAGCATATATAGATATATATATATATAAATCATCATGAAAGGATTATCTATGCATATCAGAGTTCAGTTCACATCTACAATGCTATGTCACATTTGTGTTTGTACTTTTTTTGTGTGCTAATTTGGGCATGAAAATATAAACTGATTGTCAAATATGTTCCCATGCAGAGTCTACAAAATATTAACATTTAAGTTTTATATATATATAACTTAAATGTTAATATTTTGTAGAATATATATATAAATATTAACAAATTATATTAACATTTAATATAATGATAATATTTATAAAACTTAAATGTCAATGAAGCAGTCAATTGAGCAATGCAAAGGAACACCAGTATACCTCAAAAGACTGTTATTTACTATTAATGAAACAAAATGTCAGTGAGAATTTTGATTGAATAAGGACTGTAGTAATGTATAGAAACCCTTTTCTTAACCTGTGTATTAGATAACTTTAACATCAGCATTAATACATTTTTTTAACTTTGAAGTTTAAATATTTTGTAAACCATATCTGAAAAATACACAGTACAAATCAGCAGACTGTTCCTCACACTATAAGTGTACAAAATACTTCATATATTCTAATGGTTTGCAATTGTAAAGCACCATCCATCTGAGAATCTAAAGCACTTCACAAGCTTTAGTAAAGTAAGGCTCATAATAGCTATTTGAGGTATGGAAGTACAGCGTCATTATCACTGTTGTACAAATGAGGAAGCTGAAGTTGTTTTTATGTCCTCCTAAATTTGGATTTGTGCATGAAAACTGAATAATGTGCAAATGCAAAACTGAGTGTATACGTTTTTGTGTGTATGTGTGCGTGCGTGTGTGTATAAATACTACCACATAAAAGTAAAAGCCCTCGTCTTTCACAAATGGTAAATAGCTAACATGGAATCATAGAATTGTAGAACAGGAAGGGACATCACCAGATCATCTAATCCAGTCCCCTGAACTTATGGAAGGACCAAGCATTACCTAGATCATCCTCGACTGGTGTTTGTCTAACCTGCTCTTAAAAATCTCTAATGATGGAAATTCCACAGCCTCTTTAGGCAATTTATTCCAATGCTTAACTACCCTGACAGTTAGGAAGTTTTTCCTAATATCCAAACTAAACTGCCCTTGCTGCAATTTAAGCCCATTGTTTCTTGTCATATCCTCAGAGGTTAAGGAGAAAAATGTTTCTCCCTCCTTCTTGTAACAACCTTTTATGTACTTGAAAACTGTTATCATGTCCCCCCTCAGTCATCTCTTCTCCAGACTAAATATACCCAGTTTTTCAATCTTCTCTCGTAAGTCATGTTTTCTAGACCTTTAATCATTTTGGTGCTCTTCTCTGGACTTTCTCCAATTTGTTCACATCTTTAGTGAGATATGGTACCCAGAACTAGACACAATAATCCAGTTGAGGCCTAATCAGCATGGAGTAGAGTGGAAGAATTACTTCTCGTGTCTTGCTTACAACACTTCTGCTAATGCATCCCAGAATATTTACTTTTTTTTTGCAAGACTGTTACACTGTTGACTCATATTTAGTTTGATTCACTATGACCCTCAGATCCCTTTTTGCAGTACTTTTTACTAGAGGCTCATTTCCCATTTTGTAGCAATTGATTGTTCCTTCCTAAGTGGAGTACTTTGCATTTGTCCTTATTGAATTTCATCCTATTTACTTCAGACCATTTCTCCAGTTTGTCCAGATCATTTTGAATTTTAATCCTATCCTCCAAAGCATTTGCATCCCCATCCCATTGATCTTCCAATGTAAAGTGAAAGAAAATCTCCCTTTTTGGTTTCTAATTGATTGTGTTAGTATACATTTTGATACACATTTTTGTGGAAATTCATGGTTGTAATGTCCTAACTGCATAATGTGTTCTTGATGTTCCACATTTAACTCAGGCATAAAAACACGTAACAGTGTATAAGAACAAGATGGCACCAGAGATAAATGGACCTACTTCTTATTTTACATGACTACAGTTAATATAGCATATGTGAAAGATTTTGCATCTGACGGTTTGTAGTAGGGATGTAAATTTCGTTTAAAAAAGGTAACAGTTTAAACTATTAAAATTATATGGTTAACTGATATAATTTTCTGTCCCCCCCACTCCTCAACCACCAGTGAGCACCCCCAGCCTGGCTGCGTGGGAGACCCCTCCCCCTATTTCGAATCCATGTTCCACAGTGGGGTGCTTCCACAGTGCCAGCATCAGGGCCTTGGCCTCCCCAGGCAGCAGCAGCAGTGCAGCTGCCTCTGCCATGGCCCAACACTGTCACCATGGAGACCAAGAGCCTGTACCACCGGTTAACCAATAAATATTAGTCTTAACAGTAAGACTAATACTTATTGGTTAACCATTTAACCATTTAATATTTTATATCCCTAATTTGTAGGAATATGCACCATTTTACATGTTAAATTGGGAAAAAACAAATTTGAAATGGCTTCCTCTCATTCTCATTTAAAATCAGAAATGCAAGGGCAATAACTCAAGCTGTGATGACAAAGTGAATGAGGGAGATATAAAAAAAGTTATGGAAATTTGTAATGTCTCTTTGTTACACATGAACCACACATAATATAATTTTTCATCTCTAAAGGGAGAAATTTTAGACATTGACTTAAGTTCAATCCTCAGAGGAAGTCTTCCTCCTGATTAGTGAGACTTAACAGATATGGAGAACTTAGGCCTGGTCTACACTTAAATATTAGATCAACCTAGCTACTTTATTCAGGGCTGTGAAAATTTTGCTCCCTGAGCACTGTAATTAACCCCGTGGTAGATGTGGTTAGATTGATGGAAGAATTCTTTTGTTGACCTTCCTACTGCCTCTTGGAGAGGTGGATTACCTACATAGATGGAAAAACCTTCCAACACTGTAGGAAGCATCTACACTACTGTGCTACAGTGGCAGAGCAGCAGTGCCATAGCTGTACCACTGTACCAGCTGTCATGTAGACATATTCTTAGTTAAACTGCTCCCTTTGGGCTCAATCCTCACTGGAAACATGATCAGTCCTTTTGACTCCTTCCTCTTGCCTTTGCACCTTCTTTTATGGCCCCCGTTACGTTTGGAACGGCATTCCTTTTCCCATGCCCTTTCTTCCTTCAAATCTCACTTCTGCTAATCCTTCCTATGTTGATCTTGTCATTGACCACATCTCTTTGTCATCTAACATTTGAATTTATTGTACTGTAGGTATCTGAGATTGTAAATACTTCAGGCAGGGACCTTGCCTTTTGATATGTCTTGTAAAGCACCACAAACACAACACTCTACTAACAATAATTGTTATGAAAAAGGCAGCTGTACTTTATCCCTTATGTGTGGAACAGTCTCTCTCTTCTAGTGAAGTAAACTTCTCTCTGAAGACACATTTCTTCCACAGACCTTTTCAGCTTTAGTTGCTACATTACCTTGAGTATGTAAAATAATTCTTATCTATGCCTGGCATTTCTAATGTGCTCATCCTTGCAATAGGTGTGAGCTGCAAAGTCTCCAGCTGCACTGGACTCCTTAAGGCAAGAACTGTATCTTCTTCTACAGCTGTATGATGATGAGTATCCTGTTACTATTATTCAATGAATCTAAATGCAATGGGGGTGCATGTGTGTTGGTGTAAAGGAATTATAAATTTGCTAGATAGCAGTATTTGGTGAGAAAATATAGATACAACTTTCTATGCCATTTGAAGAACATTGGCCACAGAAAAGGTTTGTTTGGGGGAATGGCAAACTGTCGCAAAAAAACAGAATTGGTTGGCATGTATTGTGGGGAAGGAAGGGGGTGACCTTAGTTAGGATAAGCAAGGTGCTTGGGGATTAGCACACCTATACTCCATCCGGGCCAGGCTTTGTTTTCAAATGGTTACAATCCAAGACTCTGGAGAGGTTATGCGTGTTGGGGTGAGAGGTATGTACCTGTCAGAGGAAAGGGTGTGGGAGGTTGGTGCTCTGCAGTTGCCGGTTGTGTATTGTGTTCCTGTGTGCCCCCGCCAGTCACAGACAAGAAGATTATAGAATTACCAGATGGCCCCTTTTAGGGGCTTTGTCTTCTTTAGGCAACTATTCCCCCACCCCCTTGAAAAAAAAGCCTAGGTTTTTCAGACTTGCTTTCTGGTCACCCTAAAAGGAGGAGAGAGGGTGTGTGAGTCTGTCAGTGTTGCTGCCTCATATGTAGCAGGAGCCCAGGCTTGCAGCTGCTGCAGCCAGTATAGAGCCGTCAGCACAGCAGCCACCTAGGGCGCCGGGCATTTGCCCCAGGGGCCTGGAGGGTCACCGGAACGCACTCCCCTCCTTGGGCCTCGTCGGCCCCCGTCTCTCCGTCCCAGGTGAAGCGCGTATCCCTCCGCCGCTGCCGTCCCCACCCCCCATTGCTGGGCTGGGCTCAGCTCGGCAGCTCCAGTCCCCGGATGGAAACTGTTATGGCCGCCAATTGTGAGTCGGCGGGCTATGGAGACTGGCAGGGTAAGGGGGCGCTGGGCACGGTCCCCAGCGGGCAGATGGGTCCCCACGCGGCCCGGAGAGAAGGGGTGCGACCCCGCGCGCGGGAGGGGGCCGCGGAAAGCAGGGGCGACTCTCGTTGGCGGGGCAGGAAGCTGCCCTGCTGTAGGGCTGAGCCGTTAAATAGTTCCGGGCGCCTCCCGCCATGAAAGTTTGTGGGGCGGCCCCTGGCTCCGGGTGGGTAGCGGGAGGCGAGGGGGGGACAAGAGGGGAAGCGGGTGAGCCTCTCCCTCCGCGGGCACCGAGCGTCTCGCCCTCCGCGTGGCAGGGGCACAGCGCTACCGTTTACCCCTGTATCCTTCCGCCTGGCTGAGGGGGCAGGCGAGTCCCCGCGGCCGCTCTGCCTGACCTGTGGGCAGCAGCAAAAGTTCAGCGTCCTCAAGAACCCCCCTTCCCGAGGCCCTGAAGCGGGGCAGCCAAGTCGGGTTGGGGGGACTGCTCAGCCCTACCTGCCCTGAAGGAGGTTAGACTGGCCCAGCCTGGGGAGGGGTAACTGTGGCTAGTGGGGCCACTCGCTGCCCATCAGGTGTCCTGTGCCTTTTACTCCTGGAGTTGCATGAAAAGTTTGAGTTAATCTACAAGGAGGGATTCTCTCCTCAGTGCCCCAGCAAAGTGGGACTTCCCCCAATCCCACTTCTACCTGCAGAGTCTTGTAGCACACCCTGTAGTTTTAAATGTACTTCAGTAATGTTTATAAAGCACAGATAGCTTGAGCACACCGCACCACTTCACGTCTTGGCTTTCGTATTTCAGCACTGCTTGTCCACCATAATATTTTTTTTCCTGAGAGTTTATACCCTAGACTAGAAAACCCTTGACTGCGATTTTATATCTTTCCATGAGTAGAGTAATGAGCTGGGAGCCTTTAGAAACAGCCACTTAATTGTGGTGCTTAGAGTGTCTAAAATGTGTACACTGTGTTGAGCTAATGTTATTATATTTAATGGAGACTATTACAAATGTAGTTGAAGCAAGTAATTGCAGGTATGTTTATGATGATTGCATAGCACTGTATTTGTAGCATAAGACACTTTCATAAACAGTAAACCTTTCTCAGTTGATGTCCATCTTAATTTAATCTCAAATTTGTTATTTATATTTAACAAATTTCACTTCATTTTCATAAAATAAAGATATGAGAGTTCAAATATACTTGGGCATCAGAGCCCATTTCTGTAAGCCCTAAGTGCACATTCCTGTTGAAGTCAAAGAGCTACTTAAATGAGTGAAAATTATTTTTTTAAACTAGAAAAGTTTAAGTAAGTGGAAACAAATTTTACACAAAACTTGATGCTATTAAGCTGGACCTGTACTATATTTCAAAGTAAGTATTTTCCCTTAGCTACTTGATGAAAATTTACAAAATATATAATAGTTTATATGAGTTAAATTTGTGTACAAAGAGCTAATGTTGGTTGTTTTCTATGTTAAAAATAAGAATACTTAATTATCCTAACCAGATTAAACAGGGCTATTTTGTCTATGTATTCAATGGCTTGCTTTTGTTTTCACCTATATTGTGTGTTAACAACATATAGACAAACTTTCAAAACAAGATTGGGGCCTAGAAAATATAGAAACTGCTTACTCGTCTGAGTAAAGTTAAGCATATGCATAAGTGTTTTCAAGATTGGATCCTTACCCATGATATCAAAAATAAAATACGCAAAACCAATATTATTTTCAAATGGTGGTGAGTAGACTAGTTCCCTTTCCCCTCATGTCCACCCCTTTTCTTTTTTAAAAAGCATTTTTCAAAATCCTTGTGGGAAATAGTTCTGTGGTTTCTCCAAAGTTAAACTTTGTGTTCTTTGGAAAACCCACACTTCTGAGTGATGCAGTTGTACTGACTGAACTCCTGGTGTAGACAGTGCTGTGTGTATAGGAGCTTCTCCTGTTGGCATAGCTACCACCTCTCAGGGAGGTGGTATATCTATGCCAGACAGGAGAAGCTCTCCTCTCAGTGTGGTGGCATCTTCACTAAGCACTACAGCAGTGCAGCTGCAGCACTGTAAGTGTAGACAAGCTCTGCGGCACCAAATAGTGTTTTCTTTCGGTTTCTGTGGTTTAACAACTGTCATGTCTAGCTACCATATTTGTCATATAAGGCTTGTGTCCTATTTCATTTGGTTAGAAACATGCAAAATGTCAGATTGTGAAGAATCTACGCTTATTTTTCCCCCCAGAAATTCTTATATTTACAGCTTTTTAAATCTCTATCCTTTTATTTCCAGATCCTTCTCTTAAGTATTTCTCCTGATTGTGGCCTTTTCTGATCGTTGTATTTTTATGCCTTTCATTCTTGTGGAAGAAAAATGTTGAAAAGGCAAATGAAGAATTGAAATCTAATCTTTCCCTACCAAGTAAGTTCAATGAATGCCTACCTAAAAGACAAAAATTTCACTGGGCATCTTAACTAGTAAACTTACAAATTAGAATTTTTTTTTTTGTATGGGTGAGATACAGTTAGAAAAAGTTTTTGCTATACAGTGTGAGGCAGTTTTATATTATCATAAGAATGTTAACTTATAACTTATGTGGTTAATTAGTTTAAATAGAATTTAACTTGGTTGGATATATGTGGCAAACACTTCGTCAAGGGCATCTATATTTTATCCAGTTAATGAAAGGTTGCCCAACTGAGGACCACATTTGTGCCTTGGTCGGAACATGAAGTTCACCTTTGCATAAAATACAGCAGACTGTAGCTGCCTTAATTTTTAGTGCAAAGGTGCAGTCTGTGGTTATTATGGTGTCAGTATTCAGTATAGGCTCCATCCTCATCTGAGCAGCTGGTAGCATCAGACCGAAGTATTGCATGCTAGGACATATAATTTGAATGAGTTGCATCTTGTCTATTAATAATATCCAGCCATACTGAAGAATTTTCTGTGGCATACCTTGTCACCCATGCTTTATTTGGGAGCTGGATTATTTTCTATATTTATAGATCAGTATATCAGTGGATCTTAGTGTTGACAAGAGGATACATTAGTATATTTTTCTTTTAGTAACAATAAAGTGTTGTGTATATGCAGTGCATCTCTGATGGCACAAAATAGGGTAATGTCAGATGGACTAATCTCACACTTGTGAGTATAAACAGGAAATGTACAGTATCTTATCTAAAGGTAAAACGTCCTCTTTTCTGTATGCCAAGTCTTTGGTCTTAATTTCCAAAGACTCCTAAATGTGTGTGAGTTTTTTTTTTTTTAATTTGTTCTTAAGAACACCAAATGTGTAATTTAAAACTTTGCAAATCACTTCACTGAGGAACACTGTTAATTGAATTTTAATTCAGTCCAAAATATTACTATTACTATATTATAATAGTAACATGTAATATATTACTATTGAAAAGCTGTATAAAATGCTGGAAAGTGTTTTGCTCTTTATCATTTGGAAGACTTGTTTAGGAATCCTAATACTCTTATTTTTTTAAAGGTGTGCAATAAAGAATATGTATACAATTTTTGTTTGCCTTTCTTGCTCCTCCGATATGTAAATATAGCCTTGGAATTTTTTTTCAGCTTCCACCATCTTTTTGCTTGATTTTAACATGTTTAATACTTGCTAGAGGACTGAGATAAAATATTTGGAGAAACTCAACTGTGATGTCATAGGAGAGTGTTATCTAAACTGCAGCTTTTGCACACCCCTAACCAAGAGGGGATGAAAAACTCATTCTTACTGTTTGAGTGCTAGCCTGAATCTTAGCTCATTTTATTGGTTATGTCTACACTACAGCCTGTGTTGGCAAAATATGTCGCTTAAGGTATGAATAGTCCACCCTCCTGAGCGACATAAGTTACATGGGCAGAAGAGGGAGAGTTTCTCCTGCCAACATAGCTTATGGTGTTCGCGGAAGTGGTTTTTTGTACAACTGTGCTGCTGCAGTGCTGTATGTATAGACATGGCCTCAGTGTCCACGTCACTTTATGGGGGTAGAGAGGTATGTGGTGGATTGCAGCTCAAGTTACAGTATGTTGTGACTCTACTACTCAACATTCCAAAAATTTTGCTAAAGCCTTCCAGAAAAGAGGAAAGTGAAGATATCATTTTTTTCTGACGTAAAAAACCCCAAAAAACCTCCTCACAAAAGAGAACTTCATAAATTATGAAGAAGCAGGAAAGAGCAAACCCATATCATAGTAAAATTAATGATTTTTATATGGATGGAATCCAGGTTTTATCTGTTCCTGAGTAAGAAAGAACATCTGACTTAATAAAGAGGCACTCAAAAGTTCTGATGCTGACACAATATCAACATATATTTAAGACTTCTGTTTACAAAAAGGTGTATTGTGAGGAAAACAAAAAACATAAAGCTGTAGCTATGAGCTGGTAAAATATATATTTCTCTTGTCAGTAGGTATGGCACATACAATTTTTAAAATCATGTTTGTATATATTTATGGAAATCTAATGCCCAAATTATCAAAAAAAGTTTAATAAAAATATAATTGTTGCTTTTTGTTCTTTAGATTGATGCAGTTTTTCATGGGTAACACAGGAATACAGATAAATAAAAGTAATAATTAAAATACATTTAAAATGCTGGCTCATAAACTACACTTTAAATAATTTGGTAAGGAGTATGTTACAGTTGAATCTGCTTTTAAAAAGTAACATTCACTGCGCTATTTTTAATTTCAGGGAAATTAAAATGGGGGAAGTCCTGGAACTCTGAAGATATTTCAGCACAACAGGCATGTCTGCTGCACAAATTACAAAAACCCTCAAGATCTCCCTAAAACAAAATAAGGAATATTTAAAAACTATGCCATCTGAAAAGGAACAAACTTTTTGTGATAAAAAGCCAACTCCTTTATTAAAAGATCATGCTGCAAAGAAACTTTGTGTTTGTATTCCAGATAATGCTATGGAAAAAGCATTGGTGAATGATACGAGAAGTGTAATGCCTCCACCAGCAATTTTAAATGTTAGTCTTTCTTATGGACTGAGAAATGTGAAAATTGATTTGCCCAAAGTGAACATTCCAAATGAAGTGATATTGAAACATGAAGTTGATAGATACAGAAAATTATTCCAGTGTAAACAGCAAACTGCAAGAAAATCTTTAAGTCAAGAGAAAGTAAATGGAAGTCATTGTTCAGAGAGCTATAATTTTCAAAGTAAACCAGAAGTGCAGTTTGAAGAAGAGGGCTTGAAAACTACAGCAAAGATATTGAATTTCACCTGTACGAAATGTAGAGACAAAATTAGATACAGCCCAAATGATCTACAGAAACATTTTCAACTGTTACACTGTGGAGAGTTGCCTTCATATCCTTGTGAAATGTGTAATTTTTCAGCCAATGACTTCCAGTTGTTTAAACAACATCGGCGCATCCATCGCAGCACTTTAGTAAAATGTGAAATTTGCAATGATGAACATATGTATACCCTGTTGGACCTGACAAAACACTTCACATCAAAGCATTGTATAAATGGTCACTTTCAATGTGAAAAGTGTGGGTTTTCTACCCGAGATGTAGGCACATTTGTTCAGCACATTCATAGACACAATGAAACTCAATATAAATGTGGTAAATGCCATTATGTCAGCTTTACAAAAGGGGAATTTCAGAAGCATCTTCTTGTTCACACTGGTTCATTTCCTTTCAGTTGTCAGTATTGCAATTATAGTGCACCACGGAAGGATTACCTTTTAAAGCATGTAATAGCTTTGCATAGAGATCACTTATATGCAAAAGATAAACTGGAGAAGGATAAATGTGAAAAAAGAATAGTAAAGACTCCAGCGGGACTCAAGCTTATTTTGAGAAGGTACAAAACAGGAGCATCAAGGAAAGCACTTTGGAGACGGAAAAAAATTAATAATGGAAATGACAAAACTGAAGAGCAAAATGCACAAGTGCTTAGAAATTTGAATAAAATTCAACCCAAATCTGAAGAGCAAAATCAGCCTGTAAAGGAGCTGCATGTGAATGAAGAAAAGGATCAAATTGTACACAATGAAAAGCATAATCTCCAAGGTGGAACACTGTCACCTGCCACCATGCAATACAATAAAACAGAAGATGGGTCAAGTTTTGGTTTGGGATTATTCAAAAATGCTGTTCATGGACCTACAGTTCTGATGGTGAAAAATAATAAAATATCTGTTCCAGCAAACTACAGTGCTAAATTTATGGGATTTAAGATGGTGGATGGAAAACAACATATTGTAATAAAATTGTTGCCTACAAATAAACAGAACTTGTATTTATCAGGACAAAAATCTGATGGCATTAAAGATGCCTCAACTGATTCTTTGCTACAAACTGCTGATATCTTTGGCTTGTCTTCAAGTGCTACATCACATGTAACTAATCAGCAAACTCTGAAGAATAATTCTCTTCACGTATTAACCTCCACTTCATTTTCTGCTCCTTCAGGAAAAGGAAAAGCAGAAAAACAAAATAACGCTTTATCACATGGTAGGAATATTTCTCAGACTGTAGAATCTCCCACTGTAATTGTAGGAAAAAATGCAGCTCATTTGTCAATGAAGCCAGGATCATCTGCCGCTCCATGTGACTTGGTAACAAAGGTTGGAACTAGCAGTAATGTTCTGTCATGGGAAAGTTGTATTGCTCACAATCGTCCTCAGGTATTATCTCCCACAGTTACAGATACACTTCATTATGACCCCATGAAAATGCCTTTCCCTACTGAATTTAAAATACAAAATGGTGGTGTGAGCAATAACAGTGGACCTAATCATCTCTACTATCCATCAGTTGATTCATCTAACCAGGGACTACCACCTTTTCATAATTACTCCAAAATAGATACTTCAGATAATCCACGTAGCATTTGGATACCAACAGATGACAAACCTAAAGACTTTATGTCCAACAAAATGTTTCCTCTTCAAAACAACTTGAGAAGTGACTCTGCATCCTCATTTTCACAGTCAGTGAGAGGCCTAAATCCAGAAAAATGTGTATCATCTCAGTTAAATAATACAGTTTATGGACATTTAAACACTAAGAATAATTCTTTGTCTTCAAGAAACCAATCTAAATGTGTTATTGACAGACAGTGTTTTATGGGAAAAGGGCATGGTGGTGGCAAACAGTATTTGGACACTAATATAAACCAAATGTTTGAAAATGTAGCAGAGAAATCTAAAGCAGACAATGTTTCAGATTGTGTTAATTCATCCCTTATGCCTAAAATCACATCAGTTTTCTCATTACATAGTAAACAGGCATCTAATTATTTGTCACCTGAAGTAAACCAATTACTTCAAGATGTGCTAAAAGTAAAATCGAGTGCTCAGCAAGAATCTCACAATAAGTTAAATAAATGCACAAAACTTCATTGTGACCAGTCATTTTCATGTCATCAGGCAGACAATAAATCTTTTACACGCTTAAAAGACTTAACTGAATGCAGTTTATCCAGTTCTGCTAATGTAGGCGTTTGTATGTCTAAGAGAGAGTTGAACATGAAATGTAGCACAGCAAGTGAAGATACATGTTTTGGAAAAGAAAGACATGCACCAGTGACATCACTTGATGTAGAAGAAATGGATAAGTTATCTAGAACTGTGGGTGTTGGTACATTGCTTAAAACTCATACAGATGCAATCATAACACAGCAATTGGTAAAAGATAGGATGCGAACTACAACCCATAATCCTAGCAGCTTTACGCCAGTTCTTCCAGAACAGAAGAAAACACTTTTAGTTCAGTCACCTCCACCAGGATTTCTTGTACCTTTGCATCGTGCTAACCAACCAAGCATACAAGTTGTTTCAGGAAAATCTCTTCCATCAACGAATTCATCAGATGTTCATTTGACTAAAAGCATACCTACATCCTTTGTTTTAAATAAAGGACCTGGAATGATATTGACATTAAGTAGTGGGACACTTGGCACAGTTGCAAATGTCACTGGTGATAACTCTCAGATTTTAGGGAGAGTTGCATCTAAAGAGTATGGTAAAATAACAGTACCGACGTCAAAGACAGAATTGAAAAATGACAGTTTTAGAAATTTAAGTTGTTCCTCTGGTGTTAGCACTGCATCTGATGGAGCAGTCAATGATTCTTCAAATAGCATGCCATTCAAAGCACCTCTCACAATAAGAAATTCAGCTGATTCTTCCATGAAAGGAGTTTCCTCTGAAAAAATGTTACCAGAACGTCCTGGCACTGTGTTTGGTTCCTTGGAGTCAGTAAAACAACAGGAGATTCCACAGAAGCAGCCTGTTTATGCGCTTTTGCCTGATGGACGACAAGCCGTTTTTCTGAAATGTATGACACCAAACAAGCCTGTAGTACAGAAACACAATGTTTTTCAAGATAATGCTTATTATCAACCAAAGAAAACTGGAGCCATGCAACAAACACTTTTGCTGAAAATTAAGACCTCTACTTCTGATGCAACTACTGATCTAAATCAATCAGTTAACAACTCAGTGCCCCCATTACAATTGAATAAAATGCAGTCCTTTAAAAGTCCTGCACTAGAGCAGAAACAGACTATTTTTACTTCTAGTGATGCCTTATTCTTACCAGGTAGATTGATGCCAGCAAATGCCTCTTTGGCAAGCTCTAATTCAGCACATTGTGTACTTCCTGTAGAACCGATACATTCCACCAAGCCTATAGGTGCATGGTCGCAAAGGTGTTCAATTAATTCTACACAAGCAGTAATTGCTAACAGAGGGAATAGTTATAATAGCCAAAAGTCCACGTGGAGCTCCAGAAACAAAATTTCAAAAGTCAAACCTCGCTTAAAACAGACTGGTCCTAAAAGTTCTGAAGCTGTGGTTTCACAAAGAAACAAGAATTCCAAACGAAAAGCTAAGGCTGATTTCCAAGACCCCCCTAGAAAGAAAATAATGTTGCACAGGAAGTGTAAAGAAAAGAATCAAACTGAAGTTGTTAGCAAATCAGGTGGCCCTTACAGACCAAGGGCATCAAAGGAAACTGTGAGGACTTTAAAACTACTTCCTTTTAATTCTAAACAACTTGTAAAATGTCCTCGGAGAAATCAGCCAGTTGTAGTACTGAACCATCCTGATGCAGATGTTCCAGAAGTTGTAAATGTAATGAAAACTATTGCTAAATTTAAAGGACATGTTCTTAAGGTCTCATTGTCAAAAAGAACTATTGATGCTCTTTTGGAACCGGCATACTGCAGTACTTTGGACGTTGCTACTGAGGATCTCTCTCGAAGGAGACACAGGATGATAAAACCTATTAGCCCTGTAAAAGAAAGATTTGTTTTAAAATTAACACTGAAAAAGACAAGCAAAAACAATTATCAGATTGTGAAAACTACCTCTGATGATACCCTGAAAGCTAACTTTAGCTGCTGGTTTTGTGGTAGGATATTTGACAATCAAGATAATTGGGTAGGGCATGGACAGAGACATCTAATGGAAGCTACTCGAGACTGGAATTCATTAGTATAATCTTGATTAGCGGGAAAAAAAGCAAAAATTAAATACCTTCTAGTACTCCTTTAAAAAGAGCCAAGTTGAATTATGATACACAGGTTATTTAGATATGGTATATAAATACAAAACAAAAATGAAAAATAATGCAGAATGATAGCATCACGCTTGGGGATACAACAAAGAACTTTGTGAATTAGATATTGTATAACTAATTGCAATTACAGTACCATAAAACTGCATATATTTTTTGTTACTACTATCATGTCCTATATTTTTATTATTCTATAGAATGAGTTCCCAGGGTTTTTGTTCTGTACATATTTAAGAAACCTAAACATGTAAATATTTTTGTATTGCTCAGTTACTTGCTATAAATCTTGCACAGAATTTTTTCCCTTTTCAGTTCTGTGCATGCACTACTAAAACTGATTTTAAAGTTTTTCAACTACACACAGCTATTATCCATGGGTTTTTGTTGGTTTTTAATTTGAATTATTTTTGCTTTTTCAGGGATTGAACACTATTGTTAGCAAGTGCCTAAAAGATGTGAAACAGTTTACATTATGTCAACTGTATAACCATAGGTCCAAATAGGACCATTTCCCTAATAGTTTCATTTAAACAAAGCCATATGTGAATGCTTTAAGCTATATTGCTATGCACATGACACTTGTACTATTTCTGTGCAGTTTGTCTACTTTCTTAGTGAAGTATTTTTCATATAAATTAATAAAACATGTTACAATTGTGTTTAATACATTGAGCCTGAGAATGGAATCAGTTGGAAATATACAGTATATATTCATAATGTACATGGTGTTTAAGAATGGTGAACATTCCTAATCTGTATTGAGACTCATCAATATTAAATTTGATATAACTTTGTTTACAGGATATGGTTGGGAGAATTCATAACATTTCTGTTTCTAGCCCCAATATACTACCCCATCACAAACCCCAATTAAATGGCAACATGTAGTTGCACTATTCTAGGACCAGAAATTGGAGCAGACCAGAAATTTGTTTTCCCTGGAGCAAAGTATAATTCAGTCTGTTCCTATAGCTAAAGCAAATTACATCCCCTCTCTGCTTCTTCAACTGCACTGCCTGATATTTTGGGCGGGGGGCCCAAGGCATTACCCACTCCTCACCCATCAGTATTAGAAGGGGAGTAGCAGCCCTGCAGAGGCTGCTCTCTCTCCTATTGCAGCTGGTGAATAAAGGTAGCCCATGCAGGAGAATAAGATTTTATGCTCCCTTACTTTCCTGTGTGGACACAACCAGGATCATAATCTGACCCATAGAGATTAGTATATTAAGGGCTGTATCCTGCAGCCCTTAGTGAATCAATGGGAGTCTTGCTTAAGGACTGCAGGATTGTACCCTGAATGTCTGACTCAACTTTTGGAACATTGCTGGAAATCTCATATAGGTGAAGTTCAATTCTGTGCTCTCAGCATAGGGTCTATGCATTTAAAACATTGTGAGGTCTTGGGTTCTCTGTAGAAGGGTGAATGTCGCCCCAATATGAATATGGAGCCTGATCCTGTGTGCAGTGAACATAGTGGTAAACCTCTCATTGAGGAGCAACATTAGACTCATGATTAAACTTTTAATAAGGTGTAATGAGCGTTAGTATACTTTCTCTTTTAAAATTTCTCAATTGAATTGTTTTAATTTGTAAATAGGGATTGATATAAAGTATCAGGAAAATTATGTGCTTTTAGAATTTAAACAGTTAGAAATGTCCTCTTAAACTCTCCCTGAAAAAAGTTTAGCATTGACAAATTACTAGATGCAGATTGTTTTATAACTGTCTTAACTTATATTTTTGGTCAAGATTCTTAAAAAATTAGTGCCTAAAGTTAAGCTCCAAACTTGTATTTAGGTACCAAAATAAATTACCCGTGTTTTTTTGTTTTTCCTCCAAAAAGTGCTGAGCACATAGTGGCTCCTAGTGACTGCTAAAACATTTGTTCATCTTGACTTTTTGGCTTATTTGTTTTTTGTGTACAGTGTAGGTGTTTTTCACTGCATGAATAATACTGACACCTACATTGGTGGGGGGAGAGCAGAAGTATGAAAAAATGTGTTTTGAAGTTGCTTAAGAGTGTGTTGCTTTGTTATGTAGAAGCAAAGAAGGAGTCTACTGGAAATGAAAATAAGCAATTTGATGGTAGAAAATTTTTGTAATTAATGACATGTCATTCCGAAGGTGTTTTTACTTCAGCTGTTTAACAGACTGAGGACTCTCATAAATGGATACAGAAATGGATTTAGGTTGAAACATGTATATTTGTGTATACATATGGCGCAGCATTCCAGATCAAATATTTCATATTTAAATATTTTCCTTTCATGATGAGACTTAAGTCTCATAATAAATATGTCAAACGGTTTGTTAATTTTGCAAAGCTTTTAATATAGTGGGGAGAAAAGGAAAATCTTGCCTGATTTTTTAACACTAATTTATGAAGAATCTACCACTTGGGCTACTTCTGTGCAGCTTGTGCTGCAGTGCAGCCAGGCAAAAGCATGCGTAGTAATTGTGATTTCAGTCCCCTGCTGCAACAAAGCAACTCTTAAGCAGCCTTAGTGGGTTTCTGTATGTTTATTGTAAATCTAAAATTCTGTTGCTTTTGAAATTCATTCTTGTAATATTGACATTAAATTTTGATCCTTTATAAAACTCGGTATGATTTATCAATTTTATATCTCCAACTAGTAATAAGCCAATTACAAAAGACTCTTGAGGATTTAATTCTTCTACAGCATCCAGAATTTTATGGATGCAATGATTGACTGTTGTAACATTGTATCAGTCTTAATATTTTTGGGGGGACCATACACACACACACATACTATCTGTATACATTTTTCATAAGCATTATGTGGCTGATAGTTTGGAAAATGTCAGCTTCTTGAGAGTTAAGGCATTCAGAAAGCATCTTTGTATTACAGCTGAAGAATTCTGTTAAGAGGTACTTCACTAGTACATAAAATGCATTTGTAAATATTGTTCTGGAAACTAACTACTGATAAAGTGTGCAGTTACAAAGTTACCAGATTTCATTGATTAAGAAAATGTTGGTTTATGTAGAAACATTTTAGAATTGGTTATTGTTAACATCAAAGTAAAGATCACATAAATAGACTGGACACAAGAATCTTTTTATTAATATTTTATATGTTAGATGCAACTAGTAGTGCCACCTGCTATTAAGGTTGCCTGACATTTCCCATTATAAGACCCTATCTTCAGTTGCTTATTATTTTGCCAAACTTTTAACTGTTTGGGATGAAATTTTCCATGTTGGGTTTTTGCTTCAGCCTATCCTTGAAAGTTCCAGCAAAAATGGTTCAGCCAATTTCAAGAACAAGATTTGGGGAAAATAGTTGTACTCTGGCACCTCTATGCATGGGAGCAGGGATCTGTAATTTGGCAGAGTCATGGCCTTTGTTTCAGAGATATATGCCCTTTTCTCTTCCTGTGAAAAAACAAATTTGGCCAAATATCTCCGTTCATGCTTAAGATACTTGGAGTTGAGCAACAAAATTCTTGGAGGATGTTTGACTGCACTGAGCCTGTTTTCAGTTGAGGCCCAGGGGCTGAGCAGGAGTTTCCATGCAGGTTGCTGCGGATAGTTCTAGTACTAGGCACGGAACTGAGAGCTGGGAGATTCTCCCGGTGTTCTAAATAAGAACATAATATAAGAATGGCCATACTGGGTCAGAGCAATGGTCTGTCTAGCCCACAGTCCTGTCTTCAGACAGTGGCAGTTCCAGATCCTTCAGAGGGAATGAACAGAACAGCGGAATTTGAGTGATCCATCTCCTGTTGTCCAGTGCCAGCACTCCTGCTCTTGTCTAGGAAATGTGGAGGAGCAACAGTCTGAGGTGATTGCAGAGGAGACAAGAGCCAAGCTGGCAGCAACTGAGTAGAATGTGGCAAGGACCATGGAAGGGGAAATGAGGACAATGGAGAAAGAACCAGCGGAGGAGGAAGACTTGAGATTAGATGAAGGCCTGGAGGCTGGGACTGGCAGTGTGAGGAAATGGGTGGGGATACTGGGTGTGGGAGCTGGGGTGGAAGGAAAATTGGTACTTAGGGAGCCTGTAGGAGAAGACTGACTGGGATGAGGAGGCTGGCTGGGAAGAGGTGGGACTGGGAGAGGAGCAGAAGGGGTCAAGAGTATTTTTTGGGGTGGTGGAGGAAGGAACAGGTTGCCTAATAGAGTGCACTCCCTTCCGAGATTCCATCATTCCTAGCTGTCAGCAAAAATCTGAGTGCCTAACTTGATAACCTGGAGTTTGAGTTACAGAAGTTCTGAGCACTCACAGGGGGAACTATAGTCAATGGGAGCTGTGCTTTGAACATATGAAGTGCTATATAATGTTAAGTATTTTCAAAAATCGGGTCCTAGAGTATTGCACATTGGACTCCCAAAATTAGTGGATGCTTTTGACCTTAATCTCTCTGTTCCCCATCTGTAAAATGGGGATAATACCACTGCTCACTTTGTGGGTGTTGTGAAAATAAATTAATACGTGAGAAGCAATCCAATGCTATAGTGATGAATGATAGAAAAGCCCATGAGGAAATAATTCTCTCTTCAGAGCAGGTTTGAGTATTGTGGGGTCATATATTGTACAACGAAAACAAAATATTGAGTAGGGGCTCATTAAGTGAGCACCCACCATTCTGTGCACTGCATGAAGCGGGGGTTGCGTGGAAAAATAATAGGTGATTGAAATTAAATACTGTGTCATAATGTATATGCACAAGGAGGCCAAATTAAAGTAGCACAGGCAGCCTTAATGTTGGCATTTCCTAACTTTTGAGTGCTTAGTAACTTTAACATTCTTTTAATGTCATTTGTACATAGTGTGTGTATGTATATAGAAGAACAGACCTTAAAGTCTTAGCACACTTATTGGGAATGGATAGTAGCTGATTACAGGTATGGGGCTAGCTGCTTCCTCCCCTCCTATTAGGAAAATTTTAGGAATGACTAAAAGCTTTGGGCTCAAATTTTAATATGCCATTCCAGATGTGCAAAGTAACCTTAGTTGGCCTAGAAATTGGTCCATTGTGTATTCTTTGTTATTATAGTAACACACAATTTCTACAGTAACTTCAAAATATAACAAACAACTTTTGTAACAAGTTTTAATATTTGTTTGTTCCAGAGCTGTTGTGACATCAGCATCAGTTGTCTTTTTACAGCTTGCCGACTAGGAATGGTTTTAGGGCGACAAAGGAATGTAGTTTTTTCTCAGCTTTTGAATTTTAGGAATGTGAGCTCCCATGTCTTTCAAAGAACAGTACTGATAGGAATAAATTATACTACTTGGTCATTATGCTGCAATTTTAGTATCGGAGAGATATCATGTACTCTAACTCTTGCATGTTAATATGAGCAAATAAGTGAGATGGTTCCCAACCTCCCTGAGCTCTGGAACTAAAAGCAGGCTGAGTATTACATTTGAGTTCCTTAAAATTAAGCCTTACTTTTAGCTCTACAATTACTGTTAGCTGATTTTAACATTTAATTATTAATTATTTATTAATTATTAATTATGCATTAATTATTCTTAAAGCCAACTGGAGTACTTATTTGTATTGCATTGTAACATGGAAGAAATCTGAACAAATAATTGCTGTGTCAGACTAAAAACAACTTGAAATATATTTAGAACCCATTAGACTTGGTATCTGATGAAAACAGTTGACATATCGACTAGTCATGTCATCAGTTGGGAGCTTGAATTCATAAATTTGGCTAGATTCT
This sequence comes from Emydura macquarii macquarii, assembly GCF_026122565.2. Classification (NCBI taxonomy): domain Eukaryota; kingdom Metazoa; phylum Chordata; order Testudines; family Chelidae; genus Emydura; species Emydura macquarii. Next base: position 23,509,536 of record NW_027131527.1, read on the forward strand.
AAAAATCATGGACTCAACAGACTCATTACAAGAATCTGTAACCCACTGACCCTCCTTTGTCCTATGACTGCAGAAGTGTTAATTGCCCACTTCATCTTAAAGGGTCCCCTGCTACAGCTGTTTATCCCTTATGCTAAAATATCTGTCCCCCCTTGTATTTAGCTGGGACACTGATTACCTTTTCCAGACTGAAGAAGTGCTCTGTGTAGCTCAAAAGCTTGTTCCTTTCATCAAAAGTTGGTCCAATAAAAGGAATTAGCTCACCCACCTTGTCTCTTGTGTCTACTAAAGGCAGATGTTGGGATTGAACACTGTTGTAGGTTGTGGTCCTGGAACATGCCACTCTACAGCATGGCACTATAATCATCCTGCCTCAGTTTCCCTCTTGGTTACCCAAGAATGTAGTGTTTAAATAATGTTTAGCAATGAAGGAATCTGGTATTGATGAAGCTTTAAGTCCTACAGGTAACAGTTTGCAGAGAGGCATTTGAGAAAACTGTCAGTCCAAAAATATACATGGGAGGAAAAAACAAAACAAAACAGGCCCATGTGCAAACTGTACATTGATATTTGTTGTAACAATAGAATGTGTTAAGCAGCTCATACAAAGATAATATTCACACTAAAATAAGCATGAGCTACAATAAAGTACTCTGACAGCAGTTGGAAGCACAACAGCAAATGTCAACCAGTAATATTACTTACTGTCCATTATTAATTTTATAGTACTATATTTTATTTGCACTTTAAAAATACAACCAAAAAACTCATGTCAGGCAGTGGGAATAGAGCTTCAGGCAGTGCTAATCCAGACATATCTCAAAATCCCAGACATGGAGCAAAATACTATCCTCAGCTAGTTGCACACAATGGTCCATCTCTTAGTTATGGTCATTCTATTTTCGAGAGCTCTGGATTTTGCGAAGGAATTACTTTATTGAAAACAATGATCTGTAGTAGATATAGTTCTTTGAACATATTGAATAGGCATATTTCAATAGTGGGTATTTATTTCCTTCACTTCTGAGTTGAGAATGTCCTACAGAAAATGCATCTTTAAAATAGGGAACAGATAGATGAGAGAGCTGTGGGGTACCGCTTTTATTGGCATGAATTTCTGGAATTACAACATTATGATTGGTGAAGCCACAAACAAATGAACAGCTTCTGTCTGACTTGGGTAACAGCATTAAAAATAACTCCTTCAGTTTTTCTGATAAAATAGCACTGACTTGGAGTTCTTCTGATCTGCATTTCTTATTGTTAGATGGAAGATTTCAAATAATCTTCTAGTAAGAGTATCCTTAGGGTTAATTTTTTTTTTTTTAAATACGTGATCCAGAAACTTTGGGAAGTTATAAAAAAAAAAAAAAATACATATATAAATCATGATCTTGTTATAGTTCAATGTAATTATGAAACTCTAACAATATGTTTCAGTTTGGTAGAATCTTTCGTGTTGTTTTGGCTGTCGATTAAAACCAGGGATGTATGTTGATGATTCTCTATTATTTCAGCAACACTTGCGAAGCGCTGGATTGAGAAAAGAGAAATCAGTTAGAAGTCTTATCGACTACTTGGCTAACAAAATGGAAATGACAAGAATCACTACCTCATCTTCTCTTACTCTCTGCCACTGTCTAATTTGGAACTACAGGATCTTCTGAGACCACGGTATCAAATAGATGTGTCTCCCTTCCCCTGTGTCTAAATATGTTGCCTTTATTGTGTACTTTGTCTCCTCTGTCAGTAGAAGGAGGCAGTAGAATAGAGAAATTAGAACAAAATACGTGGTATTGATGTTTAGGTTTTGGTGAGATATTTGCAACAATCATGACATTGCTTGGTTCTATAGCTAATTTTAGGAAGATGGTTTTGAGATGGGCTACTAAGGCTGAGATGTTCAAAGTTGATGATTGAGGTGGGAAGCTGGTGGGAGGGGGCAACTCACTAGCCAGTGCGTCAAATAAAGTTCCAAACAATAGCAGAATTTTATTTCCTTTCTTTGGTTTATTTCTCAAGATCCAAAACAGTCTGACATAAATCAAATAAATAATAAGCTTTTGCTGCCTGGCCCCTTTCCCCCGCCTTAGGGTCTCCCCCAAGTCTCCCTGACTGCCTTCCTGGCCTTTTATCTGAAGAACAGGTGACCTGCAGGCTATTACCTCATCTCTGGCTTGAAACCCATCACCTAGGAGGCAGATAATGAGGCTCAGGTGGGACTCAGCCCAGTTCCCTCGAAAGGCCATCCTGCCCAGTGATAAAGTCCAATTGCCAATGGTATTTTAGCCTCCAAATTTCCATACTGCATTGGAGATATGCTATTTTGGTAATCAGGCTAACGTTACAGTCCAGAAGAGTTTTAACTTATGCAAATGCAACCCAAAATATAAACTCTCTCCTTCTGGTAGGTGATGGGGAGGCAGAGGGAGCAGTTCTGATTAATTTTCTCCCTAAGTATTTAAGTATAACTGCTCTTTGTTCAAAGATCCCATTGAGTTCATTGGGAGCTATTGCATGAAGGATAGTTAGAAGATTGGTTTTCAAGAAAGGATGGAGAATTTACACTTAGTAACTGAAGTGCTGATTCTGATGACTGTCCAAAGTGATAAAATATATTTTAAACCAACTTGTGACTTTAATTGAAGTCCCAATTTGCAATAACCTAAGTTGCCCTTCTGAGTTGGATTTAAAGTAGTTTATTTTATATTTGTTTCACTGGATTTTTCAGTCTGAAGGATAAATCAATTATTTTATGAGGTATATTTTTATTTTGGTGCATGAAGATTTACACCCTAACAATGTTATTAAAATAGACCCCTTTACTTTTACTTATTAGCACATAAAACTAAAAAGGGAAAAATCACTCACCTCTTCACCAGATTTTTCTCTGCCCAGTGCATATTGTTTGGTTGATTCAATAAATCGTACAGGGATATTATAAACTTTTTTGTTATAAAACACAACTAGTGTGTATGGTTGCTTTGAATCCTGACCAGAACTCTTCCTTATCAGAAAAGATCCATCCTATGTCAAGGAAAGGAAATGCAATACTATTTTATTACTTTATGTTGTTGCTTTCATTGATGATGTAACAATATTAACATCACATCCCCTCCTCCTTTAAATTAATGATTGATGGAAAAAATTCACTGGGAGAAATGGGAGAGCTTTCCCCCCAACATTAGCTTATATGGGGTCATTTAGAAGCACTGCTGTCCTGAGCCCCAGTGGCTGCTGCTGCTGCTGCATGTTCCCTCCCAGCTAGAGAAAGAAGAGGAAGAAATAAGCATGCAGCAGAAGCTTCTTGGGGATTACAGGACATTAGGAAGTGAAGACTATGCAAACTATCACTAGTGGCAGTGGGTAGGAAAGGAAGGGGAGAGAACGTGAGCAGATGAAATGCTCTCAACAGCTTTGCACATGCAGCAAACAAGTGCTGAGAGCCACTGTTAGGGTTATCCTAATGCTTCCTAGCCAGCGATATCCTACCCTAAAGATTATCCCATTATTTTGTCCCTCTATCCCACATGGTGAAGCCATAAAAAAGAAATGTTTGTTGGGGGGGAGGAAAGCCCTCTTAAAGACAGTGACTTTGCCTGGCACTTAGGGTGCTGCCCTAAGTGTGATGCTCCCTGTGGCATTATAGCTTTGTGCAGGCTGATATAGTCTCTGTCAGGAAGTTTAGACAAAGTCTAAAATCCAGATCTGTGTGTGTTTCAAAAAGATAATAAAGTGACAGGACCAATTTTTACAGAGATCAGCATTTGAATAGGAGATAGTGATGGGCAACCTTTCAACCTGTCTGTAGCCTGTTACTTGCCCTTGTAAGGGATGTACATGAGCTATTAGATCTTTTCTATCTCTAGCTGCTATAATACTATCACCATCAGTGTGTTCTGAGTTATATAGGTGCAACTTTAATTGGCTTTAGAGATCACCATTTCAATCAAATCTGAATTATGTAGAGACATGTCAGCCAACACTAATCCAACTTGTTTAAGAGGTGGCGGGTGGGGGACAAACTTTCTGGGAACAATTCAAGTTGTATTCCACATTTCTAAAATGCTCTTAATAGAGGCATACTGTAGATGTTAACTTCCTGCTTTACCTTATTTGATTTGTATAAAGCATCTTCTGCAGTTTTTCGATCACAAGAAGCTGCATACCATGCTTTATTATGAACACCAGCATCCTGTGAAAGAGAGATGGAGACCTTTTGTTAATGCAGTGGAAAAGCCCTGGTTTTCCTCTATAACTTACAGCAAAATATGACCGTTCCATCACTGGATATTGTTGTACTACAAAGCTATAAGATAGGAGTAATAAAAGATAAACACCTACTGTAGTGTATCCATTGCCAAATGATGATGATGATAGAGAACATTAGGTGTGCAGAACACTTTAGAAAACACCTAGTTAAGACAGGCCTCTGTCAAGAGCTCACAGTCTCAACTGGACAGATGCAGTCCAAATGGAGGATGAGTTGAAACTGATCAGTGAATGAAAAGAGAAGAGATCTTAAGGAGAGGTTTCCAGGTGGAGATGGAGGATACTTGGTATTTGTAAAGCAGAAGGCTGTTCTAGTTGAAAGAGAAGGAGGGATGAAGCAAGAGAACTTGTCATTTTCACTATTAATAATTAAACGTCACTTTCTGGTGATATTTACATACCAATTTAGCATATACTTTTGTGTGTTGCAGTGGGTATTGGCCACAGGATGCCAGGTTTCTTTTACACCATCCAAGTCAAGCAAGTTATATAAGATGGTGACTCTGCCCTACCTCAGGCTGTTCTTAGTACTGAATATATTATTATGGGTTGGATTAAACCTCATTTAAATTGTAATGACCTCCACTGCTCATTTAAGATAGGCAGCCCCACGAGGCCTGATCTAGACTACAAAGTTAGGTTGATGCAAGGCAGTTTATGTTGACCTAACTATGTAAGTGACTACACTAAAATTTCGCTCCCACCAACATGACTACCTCACTATGTCAACTTAATAACGCCACTTCCATAGGAGGTGTAGAGTTAATATCAATGCAGTTACGTTCACGCAGTGTCAGAGTAGACACTGAATTGCTTATATCAACTGTTACTGTTCCACAATGCCAGACGCTGATGGTACAAGCGAACCTGGTGAGGACATGCATTGCTGACACAAGAAGCAAAGTGTAGACACATACAAGTGATGTAATTACTGTGGCAGCTATATCTGACTTAAGTGAGGTTGACTTAATTTTGTAGTATAGGCATGCCCTAAGACCAAAGGGTATATGAACCCACCCAGTAATTTTTGATTGTGTGTGTAGAAGGCTCCATAGAGTATTGTCTTTGAGTATGGGTGTGCATGTGGCTATCTCTCACTATGAGCTGGAGGTGTAATTCCCAACTCATGTAACATGTTCATGCTAACTCAGTGAGACTGAGCATGAGTATAAATGGTGGCATAGCGTAGCCATGCCAAGTACATACCCATGGGGTTCAGGCAGGTTTGTACTTGGTATGTATTATTGCAGATACACCCCCATTTATATATGTGTTAGCTTGATGAGTATGTGTATGCAAGCTGGGAATCCTACCTTAGGCTTGAATTGTAGACGTAGCCTGGGGGAGAGGGGAGAGAGAGAAAGTGTGTGAGTGAGTAAAGAAGCAGGACAGAGAGTGAGTGAGACAGCCTGAACAAGAAGCTGTGAGCACTACTGTAAGGAGCGGAAGAATTTTGTGACGCAGGGGGCAGCATAAGTGGCAACGGCTAGGCCCAAGTTAGCATAAGTAAAAATAGCTAGGCCCTATGGGTAATACTAAGCCATTTGAGCAAAAGCTAGGTATCTCCTAATTTGGGCATAAACTCGGGCCAATATGTAAAGGTAGGTTAATTGCAAAAAAACTAGGTCAATTGTAGGAAATTAGGCTCACCACAAAACCAGTTCAAGCCAATTAAAGGTCAGTGGAAGTTGTAAACAAGTAACTGCAGCTTGTAGTGGATTGGTCCTTAGCTAACTGCCAATAGCAGAGAAAATGACAAGTGTTAGGACCCAATCCCCAAGTGGATTAAGATATAACCAATGAGCTTATTGCTAGAAGTGGGGGGAAGAGTATATCGGGACTCCCTCGGGTGCCGCCCTGCCCCGAAGCTCTCTGCAGATGTATAAAGAATCCAGCGGGTGCTGCGTGGCAGGTTTGCTCCCGGGTTGCAGTCCGCTTACAGGGGGTTAATGGGCTTCCCCTCCTTTATTGTGGTAAGCACCTAATTTATATCCCCAGCAGCTAAGTGTTGTAATAATAGCCTAAAATTTGTAACTTTCACAGTTTAAGTGCTGCTTAAATAAACTAACAATGTAAGGTACTTCCTCGTCCGGCTGCTCTTCCCTCGCTACCGGAATATCAAACCACGGACCCTCTGTCTCAGCGAACCACAACTACTCTGTGGAAAGCCTATAGAGAAAGTTTCTGGTGCTGCGAGTGAGGATACTGTCTCCCATTATGGGGTTCCTCCCATGTTTGGGGAAACAGGATTTTGTACGTTCTCCATAAGTGAAGACTGCATCAAAGGTACCACGCTCCAACTTCAGTTTTTCCTCCCAACTGAAACAATTTGCAGGGTTCCATATTTTGACCAGATGCTCAATCAAAAAGGGGTAACAATAATTTTAGCTTGTATGGGTGGAAACTTCATTCTCATCTACCATTTGCTCTATGAATTTCCCATGTTCCTCAAAGCAGCAACCATTAATTCCATTCATCCCACATCTGAGGATGGACATTCCCCTTGGAATTGACCATATTTTCAAAACCAGTTATAAAAGCATCCTGCAAACTACACTGTTCCCGTTTCTTTTTTCCAGTTGAGTTGGATACTCCTAAGTGCTAGAAGTGATGGCTGCTTTTATATCTCCAAACATTTCTCACCCACCAGGACTGTGTACCTTCACCAATGAGTGCTGACAGGTTTTGATTATTTATTGAAAGGATCCTTCAGCAGGAATCACAGTTCCTGGGGTGAGGTCCTGGATCTGCTGTTGACCTGCCAAGTAATCTTAGGCAAGTTATTAAACCTCTTTGGTGCTTTAGTTCTCCCACTTATAAATGGGTACAATACTTTTCTAATTTCTAGAGTGTTGTGAGGCTTACTTAATTAACATGTGAAATGCTTTGAAACCTCAGATGAAAGACAGTTTATAAGGGCAAAGTGTTATCGTTAAAAGTTGGGATCTTCTGTACAGAAAAACAGTAAGGGTAAAATTTTCAAAATCACCTAATTCCCATTTTCAAAAATTACTTGGTCACTTAGGAGCCTTAAGTCCCATCAACTGTCAATGAGTCTTAGGTTCTTAAGTCACTCAGGTGCTTTTGAAAAAATTACTCTAATTGCATATCTGGAAGCAAGGTTTTATCTCAGATTTATTTCCCTGTAACTTAGAGAGAAATTACATTTATTCTTGCAGTTAAGGAACAGCAGTACGTATTGTGCAGGAAAGGAAATTGTTGTTATATAAGGTTTTAAAAATGTGCTTTATTTTATGCTGATATGCCGTACTTAACATACACACACAGCTAGACTAGTATGCAGGGGCCTATCAGACCAGCTGACCCTTCACTAGAAACATGCATTTTATTAAACGAAGGAGTACTGTCCCAGGGAATAGTCATCAGTGGGGGAAATAACCAGGATTTCAGGAACCCTAGACTGAAGGGATCTGAATAGCATTGGTGTTCAAATGGTTTCAACCATTTAATTAAAACCAGGTAAAAAGTAAAACAATAAAACTAGGCCCTTTTAAAAGATCTGAAACCTTGAAGGGAGTCTCTGTCTGTAAAGGCCTGTATCAGGGTACTGAAGTGTAGCACCAAAGACATCAGGAATAAAACAGGGTCTTTCTAGATAGTGAGATCTTACTGTACAAAATATGGTTGAAGTGAGCTAAAGTTTGTTACAGAGCTAGTACGTAGGCTGAAAGAGAGAGCTTAGCATATACTTGACTCTCAGCACTCCTCTGCTATCTTTGACCTTCCCCCACATGTCCCTGGAAGAAAAGAAAGAAAGGGCTGGCCTAAATAGTACAGTCAAAATACTTTCTCCCTAACTGCTCCAGATTTTGGGGAAGTGAATCTTTATTCTCTCCCCTTTTTTTATTTAGGAGAGATTGTTACTCAATTTTTGTGGTAGGGTGTTTCCAGAGAAATGAGTAATTATTTTTAAGGATTGCTTGTACTAACTATTGGCTGGGAATTTCTGCTTCCAAATATGTTGTTTAAAATAGTCATTTATCTCTCCCCTGGAAATAATAATTATTCTTGGCTGCCTTTCACTCTCTATAGATGATAGGTGTAATCCACCTAACTTCTTAAAAGGCATCCATCACTTTGATATAAGTGCCATTACCATGTGGGTTAAAAGCCTGTGTGTTAAAGCCTCTCCCATTTCCCTATAAGAGAGATTAATGCAAGTATATTTGGAAGACAGTTGTATTTGTGTGAGCAGAATCAAAAGTGAATTATGGGATAGTAGAGTCTGGATATAAGTTTGTAATGACTTACTGAACTCCAGATTGCTAGTGGCTCTGAAAGCATTCAATGGTTAGTCATATGGAGTTGTTCAGACTGAAGCAGGGGAAGGTACGCATAAACCTAGCAAATCTTAACATTTTCACTATACATCCTGTAGGCCCCCCCCGCCCCCCATCACATGATCCTGAGAGGGTTTTTTTATTCCTTCATATTGGATTTTCATAAAAAGAATAAAGTGCGAGAGTGACCTGGGGCTTTTTTTTCCCTTCAAGGGATGCCAGGGGTGTAGCCAGACATGATCTTCTGGCAGAGTCACAGGCTGGCATGGGCGGGCTGGCTGAAAAATCTGAATTTCCTACTTCCGGTCATGTAGCCGGAAGTTTGGGAAGCCAACATCCAAGAAAGCTCCAGTTGTGCAGATAGTTTAAGCAGAGCTTGGGTGGGTCTGCTTTCAAAGTGGGTGGGCCCTTGCCCACCCAGGCCTATCCATAGCTAAGGTGTAATGCAGACATATGCAGACTTGTGAGTTTATAGTTTGTATGTCAAGCGGCTGCTAAGCAAGCAATTATTACTGCAAATAGCTGGAATTGTCCTAGTAAATGATCATTGTATAATTAGTGCTGTTCTACAAGTGTGATTCATACAGCCTCCTCTTAAAACTATTATCTATTTTATGGAATTTGCTAGAATATACCGTCTTCATTTTAAATTTAACCATCATTTCTGTATTCCATGAGTGTACATATGATGTCATGCTAATAAAGATAATGGATTTCAAGAAGGCAGACTTTAGCAAACTTGGGGAGTTGCTAGATAAGATCCCATGGGAATCAAGTCTAAGGGGAAAAACAATTCAAGAGAGTTGGCAGTTTTTCAAAGAGACATTAAGGGCACAAGAGCAGACTGTCCCACTGCTTAGGAAAGATAGGAAGTATGGCAAGAGACCATCCTCACTTAACCAGGAGATCTTCAATGTTCTGAAACTCAAAAACGAGTCCTACAAAAAGTGGAAACTAGGTCAAATTACAAAAGATGAATATAAACAAATACCCCAAGTATGTAGGGACAAAATTAGAGAGGACAAGGCACAAAATGAGATTAAATTGGATAGAGACATAAAGGGTAACAAGAAAACTTTCTACAAATACATTAGAAGCAAGAGGAAGACCAAAGACTGGGTAGGCCTGTTACTCAATGAGGAGGGAAAAACAATAACAGAAAATGTGGAAATGACAGCAGTACCAAATGACTCTCTTGTTTGAGTTTTCACCAAAAAGTTTAGTAGTGATTGGACATCTAACTTAATGAATGACAGTGAAATTGAAGTAGGATCAGAGGCTAAAATAGGGAAAGAACAAGTTAAAAATTACTTAGACAAGTTAAATGTCTTCAAGTCACCAGGGCCTGATGAAGTGCATCCTAGAATACTCAAGGAGCTGACTGAGCAGATATCTGAGCCATTAGTGATTTTCTTTGAAGAGTCAAGGCAGACAGGAGAGATTCCAGAGGACTGGAAAAAGGCAAATATAGTGCCCATCTATAAAAAGGGAAATAAAGACAACCTGGGGCATTACAGACCAATCAGCTTAACTTCAATATGTGGAAAGATAAGGAAGAAATAATTAAGCAATCAATTTGCAAACCCCTAGAAGATAATAAGGTGATAAGTAACTGTCAGCAAGGATTTGTCAAGAATAAATCGCGTCAACCAACTTAACAGCTTTCTTTGACAGGGTAACAAGCCTTGTGGATGGGGGGGAAGCAGTAGATGTGGTATATCTTGACTTTACTAAGGCTTTGGATATTCTCTCACATGATTGTTTCATAAACAAACTAGGGAAATACAACTTAGAGGGAGCTACTAGAAGGTGGGTGTATAATTGGCTGGAAAACCATTCCCAGAGAGTAGTTATCAGTGGTTCACAACCAAGCTGGAAGGGCATATCGAGTGGGGTCCCACATTTCAGGAAAGATGTGGACAAACTGGAGAAAGTTCAGAGAAGAGCAACAAAAATGATTAAAGGTCTAGAAAATATGATCCATGAGGGAAGAGTGAAAAAAACTGGATTTGTTTAGTATGGAGAAGAGAAAACTGAGGGGGCACTTGATAACAGTTTTCAAGTGCATAAAAGGTTGTTACAAGGAGGAGGGAGAAAGTGTTTTCATTAACCTCTGACAATATGATAAGATGTAATGGGCTTACACGTCAGCAAGGGTGGTTTAGGTTGGACATTTTGAAAAACTTCCTAATTGTTAGGGTAGTTAACCTCCCTAGGTAATTTATTCCAGTGCTTGTGGAATCTTTGTCATTGGAGATTTTTAAGAGTAGGTTGGACAGACACCTGTGAGGGATGGTCTAGATAATGCTTGGTCCTGCCTTGAGTGCAGGGGACTGGACTAGAAGACCTCTCGAAGTCTCTTCCAGTCCTACGATTCTATGTTTTTTGTAAGGGAAGGAGTATGTCATATTATATTCATACATCATCATAACTACATTACAATAAAGTTGTTGCTTTTACAGGAAGCTTTAAAACAACCCACCCCTCTCCTCTTTGTAGTGGGGTCCAAGAGTCCTTCAAACAGAATAATGCAGTCTGACTGGAACTGTTATATTAACTGTAATGGAGCAGGGGGAACAATGTGAACTCTGGAAGGCACTCATACTGTGATGATTAGCGCTGTATAAGAACCTACGTAGAACAGACAAATTCCCATGTGATCAGCTTCCCCCTCAAACCTTCCTTCTTCCTGTCACATAAATTGTTGGGAATAACCTAGAGGAATAGAGAGCTGTGTGGTGAAACCCAACCAATTAATGAAGGTGTTGCCTTCATGAACCAAACAAGTCAAAGAGCACCTGTGCTGTGCAGTTTGCTGCAGTAAATGGATAATAGCAGTGTCCATCATAATTTTGGGGGAAATATCATTAACTTCATCAGCAATGCTTCAGTTTTTCTGGTGAAATGGACCTTTTAGTAGTCAATCTTCTGGTTGTGCCCATAGCTGCTATAATAAAAGCTTCAAATATAATTGTTACAAGCTGTTTGCTTTCGTGTCTGCTGGATTGTTCTTATGAAAAAAGATGTTTATAATAAATATCCACTATGACAGACTGTTAAAATTGTTCCACAATTGCAAGTTCTTTGTGTTCCTCACTGCGGTATTATCTTTGTTCTATCGGTCTTTAGAACATTTAGTGTTACTTGCTCTGCAATAATAGAGCCTTTGTTAGGCACTCAGCAGAACTATTTCTACCTTGTTTGTGACTCCCAAACAGGACTGCTTCCTGCCTTTTGTGTTCTGCCATCTTCCAAAGGGGGACAGAAAAGGACAGACTGAAATAAAAGTAGCCAATATTTGCTTAGATTTTTTTCAAACCCGTAATGTTGAAATACAAAATAGAAAAAGGTTTCCAATTAATTAATTAAAAGGGGCTTATAGTGAAAGGAAGATTGTTTGTTTTATGGAGCAGCAGGGCATAAGGCTGATGGGGGGGCGGGGACTAAGATTGTTTGTCAGGTGGAAGGATCCTAGTTTTCACAGAGGTGGGTGTGGGCCACCAGTGACTTCTGACTTAGGGCTAGTCTACACTTAAAAATTACAGCAGTGCAGCTGTATCAGTACAGCTGTGCCGCTGTAAGTGCGCCTGTGTAGCCGCATTATGTCAATGGGAGAGAGCTCTCCCGCCGACATGATAAAACCACCCATAGCGGTGTAGCTATGTCAGCGGGAGAGCGTTTTGCCAGCATAAGTGTTAGTGTAGACAAGGCCTTAGTCTCCTAGATCCCATCTCTGCTGATGAACCAAACTGTATTAAACAGTGCAATGTTTTAAACATGACTGTCTTGTGCATTCCTGTGCTTCTGTGTTGTACTATCTCTGGCAGCCTCATGCTCCAGCAAGGTTGGAGTACCTCTACCTAGCATGGCTCACAAGTATGTGTGTTCCTACTAGTGTATACGGAGATCTCTCAGTATCCATCCACTGATGCAACAGCTGCAGATGGTTTGCACTGCTTTGCACTAAGCATGCAGATACATACTTTCAGAAAGGCCAGTGAGCAGTAGAGTTCAGCTATGAAATACAAAAAGGAAAAGGGTAATTAAGTGCACTCTATATCTATCTGCACCCAGGACTGGCCTAAATACACCAATAAGGCATTTTCTGTTTGCTCACTATGGGATTATTTGATACAAAGTGAAGATCTGAAACACAGTTTGACTATGTTGCTTTTCAGTTCCTGTTTACATTGAGCAAGAAAACTGTGCTAGCCTAGGTTTGATATAACAATATCTAATCATAATTATACAGTTTATCATGGCTTTAACACACAGTCCCTGTGTGTTCTACCGATTTGGGGCTGGAACTGGACAACTAGATGACTTATACCATGACAAAAGATTTCACTCTAGAAAGGGCCAAAGTCGTTATCATAAGGGAGGAAATGGACCACAAGCACCTCAGCACAGGATTATGCTTTCTTGGAGAGTGGGTGGCGTGAAGTATAGGATCAGACAGCCAGGGGTCTTTCTGTAAGATTCCTCTTACAATAGAGCCTGATGACACATGCTTCCTCATGTCTCTTTATACCCTTAGCTAATTTCATACCTGGTCTGTAGTATCCAAACGAGCTGAAATGCTGTTGCGTGGAAGAGTACCCAATGAGCGGTTTGCAGTGTCTAGTGATTTTGGGAAGAACAAGGCATAATATGTGTAAGTGTCCAAGATAACTATTCCTATTATTATTTTATTGAGGGCAGAGGTAGGAGGAAACAATAACGCTGTAGACTGTCAGAACTCTGTTGGCTAAGGGAATAAGGAGAAACATTCATCCACCTTTAAGAGAGTGACCAATATCTTCATAAAAGTAAATTCTGCAGGTCATTAAAATTCTATGTATAGTTTATAACAATATAATGGAAATGCTGAAATCTTTCTGGTATAGATCATCATTTTATCTAATTTACATTTTTATCTGTGAAACAGAATGAACTGAAATTCTTGCCCTAAAGAACTCCAGTTCCAGTTGCCCTAAAGACTTCCAGTTCCAATAATGAACTGGAATTCTTGCCTAAATCTGAAACTGTAAATTGAAATATTTCCAACTATAAAAGTATTATTTAAAGCAGAATTAAAGCCTTAGTCATAATGAAAGTATTACATTTTTTTCTGTAGTATAAGAACAAATGGCTGGATGCAGACTGAACTAGCCCAGAAAAATGTTGTATTTGGAGTCTTGTGTCGCATGGAAGCCAGATGGAATTTTATAGAATTCAGCCCCCAAACTGGCTTAAGTTTTGATTTTCAGAGGCACAAAGGGAAGTTAGGTGCCCAACTCCCATTACTTTCCTATTAAGTCTCCCTGGTTGCTTAATTGTACTAATTAAGATAATACCATATAACCGGCTGGGTATTTTAATCTCATTCTTGTATGTGTTACATATTCAGAATCCAATGAATCTATATGTGACAATTGAAATAAGATTTACTCTAAAAGATAAATTGTACTTACTTGGGAGGGCTGGTGGCTTTTGAAGTAATGTTCTGAAATAAATATTTAGAGATTACCAAAAGGTATGAGGATGTCTACCTAATGTCTATATTTGAAACACTGAGCATGTATGTATATGGAAGAAAGCAATAACAGAATGTGCAGTGATGTATATGTTCCCTCATGAGGTTGAGGACTGAGTATCTCCAGCAACTGAATGGGTCATATATCCTTTTTTGGTTCCTTTGTTTTGCATTTTTGTGGGTACATTTACCATTCTTTACTTTTGCTATAGTGAAGACTAAAGGTCTCAGGAAATAGAAATTTAAAAGGGAAGTAAAAGCTGCAGAGAGAAGAGTGCTTCCCTCTGAATCTCTCACATCATTTTGTTCAAACTTAATAGTGAGTCTAGTGTCTATAGCTATAAGAAAGAAATGAAAGTAGCTTTTACTTTTGGCCTGCAGTTGGTAGAGGTGGAAGTGGAAGCTCTAGATTGGAAACTCGTCGCCGTTCAGCTGCTGTAGGTTTCTCTGTAATATGGAAAAAGTTGTAGTCAGGATTAGCTTTAAAAATAATCACTCCAAGTGAGAGATGACAACTTTAATTCATTCTTATTTGTACAGTAAACATTATTTTTACTGTATCTTTTCCCTAACTCTCACACTAAGTGAAATGCTCACACATACTGCATCATATTGTACCACAGATTTTCAGGCACAGCCACCTATTTATTTAAATGGGGACTTCTTACAAATGAGTGGTGAGATACTGCTCATAAAGCTAGTGAGTTAAAGCACAGGATGGTTAACTAATAACGAGAGCACTCTCTTTGGGTGGAATTCACCTCTGCACCAGATCCCAGTTAAGCTCTCCCAATGGCTCTCTGTGGCATGAATTGCACCCTTTGAGTAGTCTATTACTTTGCCACAGCCCCACTGATTTCAGTGGGACTGCTTGCAGAGAAAAATGCTACTCAGTGCAAGTAACGGGGGCTGATACATGTTCTAAAACACTAAAAAACAAAAGTTAAATTCTGGTGAATGTGAACCTTTTTCAGAGTACCAGTGATAATTTACCTTCAGTAACACTTAAATTCTCTTTGTGTGGTAAACTTGGTTTCTGCAATAAAACAAAGGACAATCAAAATGTTTTTGTACTTAAATGACATCCAGTTAATATTTTGTAACATTGCTATAGAGAATCTTGGTTTCATCGTTATACAAAACTCCCCACTAGTGCATGTAGTGGAGAACAATTACATGTTTTGAGCTCTAGAACATACATGTACAAACCCTAAACAATCATTATGAAATAATAGTGTACAAAAGTTAGACTAAGAGGTGGTTGATTTTCTGTTTGCATCCCAAACATGCAACACAATGTATGCTTAGTGCTCTACCATGCTAAAGGGATGCGATCTACTCAACTTTGGACCAAAATTTAGATTTTTGTTAAGAGGGTTTTCTACAAGTTTAAGCCCAGTAGAAATGTTTCCATTACATTTTAATTTAAAAAATAGTTTTCTCATTTTAAAACGAATCAGTGCTACTGTGTAATATTTGCAGCATTCATTGTCCAAGCTGGAAGAAGTCATGCAAAGCAATATGACATGTTGGCAAAAGGGGTGTGTGTGTGTGTGTGTGTGTGTGTGTGTGTGTGTGTGTGTGTGTGTGTGTGTGTGTGTGTGTGTGTGTGTGTGTGTGTGTGTGTGTGTGTGTGGTTTGAAGAAATCAAAAGATTTTTCCACTTGTTATTTAGATGTGAGATAGACAGGGATGTTATGGTTGGGGAGATAAGGGCATTGCCTTCTCATAAAAAGGAATCCGGTTGGATGATTGTGCAACTATGATCAGGTGGATTTTGCAACATGAATTTGTAGAGACTCCAACCCTCTTTATGTGAGCAAGACAGACCAAGGTAAAAGCCCATTTATACCGTGAGATATCATTCTTGTCCTAGGGTGATATTTTATTCTCATTCCATACAGGACACTCCTACAGACATGAGTGGGAATTTTTGGACAAAATCTGAGGCCAGAACATGATTCCAAGTAATTCTCATTTGTTTTCTTGAGTTCCACTAATGTGGATTCTACCACTATCTCCTGGGGAAGAGAATTCATATGCTGATAATTCTCTGGAGGAAAAGACTATCCCAGGTGTATTTAATCTAAACTAGCTGTCAGGAATGTCCATTTGCTTTTCCCTTTGCTGGTTAATTCATATACATTCCATAGCCAAGTCTTTGTGACTTCCCTTAATTACACATACACTATTATGATGATTCCCACCCCCTCACCCCCACACATGCTTCATATATTTCAAGCCTTCATGATGGCGTGGCCCCAAAACATTTTTCAGTTAGAATAGTCTCTGTGGCAGGCCAGAGGATTTCTACCATTCTTGTGGTAACAAACTCTTGAGTGTATCTTCCTCTGTCCAATTCTGTATGTAACTTCTATTAATGTGAATTAATCACTTATAAAACTGAACTTGGTCATAAATACAGTCTCCTTCTTAATGGGAAGTAAGGAAAGAATTAAGAGTATTTTTGCCCCTTGATTAAGAATCACAGGTGGGACACTGTATCATTATGAAAATACAGAATCTACTTACTGGTGGTTTTACTGGATTAGATGTCTTCTTTCTGACATGGAAAAAGTAAATGGTTATTTAAAAAGCACATGCAATGTATTGAACAATTAAGTATACAGTTAATTGTTTCCCATATTATTGGCAGTGGTGAGATTTTGGGTTGAATTTTGCCCTTCCTTGGGCTGATGTAATAGAGAAAAAAGGGCAGAGGCAGTGTTGCATTTAATATGGATTCCTAAGGGAGTGGTGGGGAACCATAGCATGGTGTGTGAGAAAGCTATGTTCTCCAAAAGCACCGGGCACACAGCATGGCTGGTCAGAGGGTGGTTTGTACGAAAAGGAGCATATATGCACAGGTATTTCTGAAGATCTCATCATTGCAGTGTTTGATTGTCTCAAGCAGGCCAGTAGGTTTTCTGTCATCAACAGCATGCAGTAACTGGCAACAATTCCAGCATGCAAACTGGCCCTACTTGGAGAAATAGTAATGAGTGGCAGGATGCCTCTTGCGCTAGGCTCATGGACAGACAACTCTTGCTTTGATGGCTGCCTTTGGTAAGGACAGGATTTAGTTCATAATAAATCTAGCAACTAACAATGAAAGAGAAGCAGTGATATTTTGTTACTCACATTGCCCTTGGTAATGGTGATGGCATTACACCAGAGGGAAACTTGGATTCCTGAGCTCCACTGCTGCTGTGATCTAAATACCCACACAACATATTTAATATATAGTATTTAATATATCTGAGCATTTTTTAATGTTCATACTGAAATGTTCTCAGGTGGCACTCGTAGTCCCTGAAGAAAAGATTATGCACCACTCTATTTTCATACTCTGGGTGGAGAGATGTTCCCTCAGCCCCTTCTTGTTGGTGAGTGCTTCCACTACATTCCTGCCATCAAGGGTCGTGAAAACGGAACACTGAGTATCAGTGGCTGTGGAGGGGAATTCATGATTAAGGGCTTTCTAGATCTGGTGTAACTACATCAGTGCAAACCTCTAATGCAATGCAGCACAGGGTGTCAGTGTGTTTTAACTCTGTAACTCTCCAGGGTAAGTCACACTGGTGAAAGCCCTACCTGCACCTGTCCAGGGCATCTCTGCTGGGGGCTTGAAGCAATTTACACAAGTACAAAAATGACAAAACTCAAGCCTAAAGTAAGTTGTTTCCTGACTTGTTTTCACACTGGCTAAGCTATTTAACAGTTCATTAAACTCGCTTTCTTAACATTGATGATTGCAGTTAAAACTTAAAGAAAGGTACCACTGCATTTGAAGTCGCCAATAATATATTGACCAAAAAATCTTTCTAGCAATCACCATATCTCCAGTGCAAAATACTTACTTTCATCATTATCATGTGCTTTGTTCCTATCATGCTCCTGAAATTGAAATATACAGTATTTGTCAGCTCACACTTACAATGCAGCAATTGTAAAAATGATAAATATGTATGTAGCATCTCAGGAATGGACTAAGATGTTCTGGTATGGACCACATAGAATTGCACCAACTTCTAAACATGTTAGTTTAGTCTGTATATTATATTAAGCCTTGCTAGTGCATTTCATCCATTTATTTGAAATCACTTCACAAACTATTAATTAACTGTGAACACCCCAGCATATAAACTGGAGATAAATTCAGCATCAAGACCCCTCTGGTTCACATAGCACTCCAGAGCAGGGAACAAAAAATTCACTAATACAATCAGTAGAGCATCAACTGTGTTTTTTACTCTGCCCCCAAATTTTTAGTGTGCTATAGTAATTTTTTAAAAATTGAAAACACTACATTTTAGAAGCATTTAGCGGCTTTGACATCTGGGGAGAGGACAGTTGGGGCACTTGACACCTAGGAAGTGTATTGGGTTTCTATCTCTCAAACATGGTTGAGGTCTTTGGCACTGGGAAGGGGATTCATTTAATCTTTCCTTTCATCTTGTAGACAGAGGTGACTTTAGGGGGTCTTGAAAACTCAATTCCCTCCTCCACAGCAACTCTTGGGAGCAACCAACTCCAAGATATGCCATGAATCCAACAGTGATGTATAGGCTATCGTTTGGCTGCTTTTACTGAAGCGATCAGCATGTATGAATGTTGATATTTTGATTGGTGTCATTATGATTCATGGTTAACACCTCCCTGAGTTGAATTGGTTCAATTCACTTGTCTCAGCTAGAGTTTCAGGCTGCCTGTCTGGAGATTCTGGTGGTGGCGGGGGGCATAGCGCAGCATTGGGTAAATTTCATTCACATTTTCAAAATTTTCTTCAGAACCATAAGGGTGAGACAACACTTATTTTTAAAACAAAAGGTTGGAGTTTGCTGCACCATTCCTTCCCAAAATGAAGTGTACAGGTGGGATGTAGTGTGGGAGTTCTGATCTTGGCTCTGCTAATAGTTTGCTTTGGGCAAATCATTTAATCTCTGTCAGATTCTATATCTGCCTAATTGTGATAATTCCCATCTCAGGGACCTGTTGTGAGAATGAATTAATGCTTGTGCAGAACTGTGATGATATAAAGTGCTATGCAGTGTAATGGTTTTCATTATAGTTGGTCTCAAAACAGAACTTCTGTTCTACAGCAAATTCAGACATTTCTAATTTTTTCCTCCAGAATCTGTACAAAAAGTTGAAATATTTTGTAGAGTGGTAATTCCAAAATGTTTGTATCTGAAATAACCATATTGAAATGTTTTGTTTCAATTATATTTAACTTTAAAATATGTTAATATAATGTAAATAATTATATATTATATTTATTAACATGATAAAATTAAGAGCTAAATAAGTTTTTTAAAAATTAAAAGTTAAAACAGTCAAAACAAAGTATTCTATTTTTATTTTGAATCTTTTGAAACTTTTCTGTCAAATTTCATCAATCAACAAATTCCCATGAAACTTCTTGATTTTAATGAAACAGCATTTTCTGATGGGAAAAGTGCTCCACTGAAAAATTTTCAACTATGTGAGTTGTTATATCATCATCTCTGGGGCACAGAATCATTAGTAGAGGTGGGAACTGAAGAGTTCTGATCTGCTCTAATCATTAGGCCAAACACAAATTATGACTCTTATGATAGCAAAAGGCATAACTAAGTTTAAATTGGGACCTTGATTATAATCCTAATTTCTCACATGCTCACATCTGTGAGACAATCTTCTTTGGCGCTTAACCTTTTCATGCTTGATGGTGAATTTTTCGGAATTTCAGAATTAGAAAATAAAAAAAACCAACCCATAACTTTTCACTATTTGAAGAGGTTTTTTTGCTCACCAAGAACTCAAAACCAGCTAGAAAAGAAAACCTTCAAACTCTGCATGTAAAGGTTACATAGGGATTTTCAGTGGAAGTTAAGAGGGCTAAGCACCATGCAGGAAGTGCTCAGCATTTTGTAGGATCAGAATCTAAATTATATAAGGTGGATCCAATTTACAGCCTTCAGGACAGGGGAAGGGGAAAGTAAATGCAGTTCCTATTCAGACTGCAGACTGACCTGTTCTCTCATATTTAGAGATTTGAAAATTGCGGAAATGTTGAGCACACATCAAATTACAATCTCTGAAAATAAAACTGAGCCTAAATTTTCAAAAAGAGACTAGTGATTTTGATTGCTAAATTTGAGCACCTCAAAAGAGTCCTGATTTTTAGAAAGCACTAATTATATACCCCTCTGAAAATCAGGATTCTTGAAGATGCTTCAAGGTGGGCACCCAATATCACTAGTCACGTTTGAAAATTAAGGTCATGGGTCCTGGCACTGGAATTTTTCTGTTGAAGAGGCTTTATTTGTAGACTGGGGTTTTAATGGGGATTATGAATGTATTCTCCATCAATGCATGGTAGATATTAGACTCCCAAGGGTGGAAAATACAGATATAGGGTTCATTTTCTCTCTGATGCAAATACATTTACTCAGTTCAATAGGGTTACACAGGGCTTATTCATGGATGTAAGAGCTTCAGCATCATGGTTGTATATGTCAGCTATTCCTTTCATGCTGTCATGACTTGTAAGAAACAAATTATGTTAATATTTTGAGTAAAAAGGATGCATTTGGCGTTTTAATTTCACAGTTACAATATTATGACACGAGTCTGTATTATGACGTGATACTTTGGATCTGTTTACGTTCTGAGTGATCTATGATTCTATAGTCTTTCTATCTGTAATACAGATAATAACAAATAGCAATATACAATGAAGATACCAGCACTACCCTTCACCATTTAAATGCATTCTTTTCTAATGGCATTTAGCTACTCACTGCTTTTTCCTGAGGATGGCTTCTGGGAAGAGGCAAAATATTTCTGGAAAACACACAAAATTATTAAAAGGTAACTATTTTTTCTGATTTCATTTAAAATTGCTTAGCCCAAAGGTGTAAGTTTTCTTTAGTTTCAAGATACATAGAATTCCTTAGTAAACAGGTTGTTAGTCAACTATGTACCGATGCAATTTGCTTTGCATGAGCTTGTGCCTTAGCACACAGCCCTGAGTTGGAGGCTGGGTGGAGCTGTGCTATTCCAGGGGGAGGCCAGGTGCAGCCCTGCTTTTTCCTGGTTCACCTGGTTTACTCTGTGGGAATGAGATCCCAACCCTGACTCCTTCCAGCTCCTCCCCACTCCCTTTGGAGCACTGTATGTTCCTGGGGACACATGGAAGGAGCAGTTCATAGGCAAGAGCTAGCTTTACTCCTGTGTACCTGATCCAGGGGTGAGGGAAGAATGGACAACATGTAGTCATGGGTCCACCAGCCCTGCACTACTCCTCAATCAGTCCCCAACCTAAAAACTCCATGTTTGCTGGGGCACAGGGACTGGCTCTGGCATGCAGGGGGTTCTCAATCCCATCATTGGGTCACAGAATTGTGCCCCCATTCCACTTGGTGGAATTCCACTGGTTCCACCACTGTCCTGAACCTCCATGAATTGGCTGCTCCTATATCTTGCTCTAACACTTTTCAGAATGGGTATGTGGGTTTGGTTTTGATAAGTGTCCTAATCTTGCCTACTTCTTAAATCATTTGCGTTGGCAGGGATCAGCTACTACAGTCTCCTGCTTCATGTCACGTTAAACAGCAAAAAATACATTGAAGAAGTATTACACATCTGGCAAACTCACTAAAACAGGGATGCTGAGAGTTAATTGAGAAATTTCATTCTTAAGTGACCCTCTCGTACCTAGGTAGTTTGCACATATGGCCTATCAATCATTCATTGTCTGAAGGCCATGCAATAACTAGGCACACTGTGGTGAGGTGTGTTTGCTTGGCAGTTGACGTGACATAAGTTGCTTTCAACTAACCTGGAAGTATCTGGTCTAAGGGACTCTTTGGCTGTGCTGCACATGTGGGAATGTCCTCCTATACTCTGAATAGGCTTTGGAGGAAGAGATTTAGTGATCCTAATAAGACAACACAAGTGAAGTTAGAAACATTATACAAAAAATACTGAATAAAAGCAAAGGCCTCTGTAATCCTAGAAAACACTTAATATTTCTGAGTATATGTATTGTGTGTTCTCATTCTCAAATTTAATCAAGAAATGCATGCCTTACAATATTTTATGAAATTGGTATCTCTTCTATTGAGATACATAGGTATTAAATATATAGATATTTAGACAATGATCACATGTTATCAAAGTATAGTTCTTGACACGGTCTAAGTAACTTTAAACAATGTACAGCATTTCATAGCAATGAATTACCTGTTCGTTGGTGGTGATGGTTTTTCCTTTAGGAGAAAATGCACTGTTAGTAATTGGGTCATATCTGCATTTAATAAAATGCATTTGTGCTAATATAACATTTTAAGTTGCCTTTGTGATCTCTTACTTATTTATTGGAGCATATATCTCCAGAAAAACATTGCCTGTTGGGAATATGCATGAAGATGGGGTAGCCAGAAAATAACCACTACTATATCTGTGAAGCACCAAACATGCTACTAGGCTATGTGTCATGTGCAGCTCTGGCTATATTACAGCTTAAGTCGACATAAGTTATGTTGCTCAGGGATGTGAATTAGCCACCCCCGAGCAACATAATTTATGATGACCTAAGCGCTGGTGTGGACAGCTTCTCCTGCCAACATAGCTGCTGCCACTTGTCGGGGATGTATTAATTAAGTCAATGGGAGAGCTCTCTTCTGTTGGCTTAGAATGGCTACAAGGTGAAGCTGCTCTGCTGCAAGCTCTCTAATGTAACCATAAAGGAAATTATCATGTCAGAACAGTCCATGTTTCCTTTAGTGGGGAAACACTTCTAGAAAATGTTCCTTTAGGCCTATGCTTGTAAGACTGGACACATTAAGCAGAGCTGGAAGCCTCACCCCACTTAGCAACCTTGGTAGATAGAACAAATTTTCACTGCCATTTGATGGAGGGAGACCGAGTTATGAAATTACCAGGGGAATGGGGCAGCATTTTCAATGGCATAGGTTTGTTCCAATTTCCTCTCTATTAAAGAGTTGACACAATAGTTTACTTTCACATGTATTCTGAACTATTTTGCACCAGAGGATACAATGCTTTCAAGCTGCAGCATGCATGTTCTCATCAGGTTCTTCATGTTTAGACTGCAAGAAGTATGACCCATAACATGTACATAAGGCCTTACCTCCTCTTCGGGAACCTCATAGACATCTGGAGGAAAAAAGAATATTCTGTAGTTACAAAAGAGGATCACAAGTCTCTTTTCACAGAAGTAAACTGTTTAATTTACATCAAAGTTAGTTTTGCTTTTAAAGAGAAAATAAGATTCTTCTGGGGAAAAGATAGTTTTAGGAGATGTGATTGTTCTCACTTAGGGACTGATTCTTCTTCTCTTATTCATAATAAGCTGTGCCTTACTCCTCAAGTAGTCACTCTGGGATTCTTTTTAACTGTAAATTGATGATGAAAAGCACACAAATCCATATTTACAATCAGCAATTACAGGCACTGCATTGCACCCAAATAATCTTTATTCCCCCCCAACTCCCAATTCTTAGTGCAAAAGGCAAGAAAAGTGCCTGAACTGGGAACAATTTTTAATGGATCATATTTAGATGACCTTTAAACTTTCCTCTAATGTTGGTGAAGAAGGGACCTAATGAATCATAAACCCTTAGTTTTCAGTGAGAATCTGCTGGTCTGATTCCTTTGTATTGCCACACTGTTATCCCTGAGCTCCTGCTCACTACTGCAGGGTTTTTACTTGCTCAGAAAAATCCCAACATATTATAAATCATGAATATTAAAATACACACATTAAAATAATTAATGCCATAATCTAAATCCAGCTTCGCTGATAGTAGTTAAACTAGGTAGTATTATATTTTAACTTTAGCAAAGAACTGTAATCGGGCAAGTGCTCTTATATCCACTAGAGGGAGTTGTTTTATTTGTTTAAAATCCCATCAAGAGAATTGTTGCTTAGGAACAGACTAGAAAGGTGTTGAAAGATGTCTGAAATGTATGTGATGAAACTGCAAATCACTGAGAGAACTTTTATAGCTATGGCTTGGAAGTTAAACAAATTACTAATGAAAATGAACATGCATAATATTTGGTAAGAATTGTGAAACTAGTTTGTAAAGGTTCTCTTCTGGGCAATTAATGTCATGACTAGGAAATAATTCAGGATAGGAGTGGCATTACTCAACTACAGAGGATTAAACACGTATGTTTGCAATTACAGAAGAAAATATCATCCCACTCTTTCAATTGCTTTTTGCCTTCATTTTCTCTTTCCAAATAAACTTCCTTTTACTGTACCTGACAGCAAGAGAAGTATATACAAAACTATCAGAATCCACATAATCTCAGTAAGATTGAGTCTTGATTCTGTATTTTAAAAACTCATTTTGGTATCCTATGTTGAAATGAGATCATGGATCAATGATTTATTGGTTCCTCTAAGTGTTTTTAGTCATACTGATCCATCTGAATTCTGACTTTTACTTGTGCAAACTAATAAAACGCAGAAATGAATACAAGACAAGTGGATTATTCCAGTTTTATCCATTCTTAAAACAGATTTATAGTGCAAAGATCTATTCCAAACACAATATGGCAAAACAGCTGTTATAAACCAGAAATTCCTGAAGGGGAACTTGCTTTTATTTTACAGACGTGTTATAAATTTATGTTTTGAACACATCAAGTATAATTTAATATCTTGCAATAGAAGAGATGAGCAGATGGATCTTTGAAATAAAACACCCAGTAAATGGCTTGGGGCTAATGCTAGGTTTTTAACAGGATTTGGAGAATACATAAAAAAGTTTATAGAATAGTACTTTTATTTATAGCAATGAGGTTTAGGTCAGAATCATCAGATTCAATGTGGAGAGAGGGGGAAGGAGTAAGGGAGATGGTGTGTATGTGTGTATTATACAATTTACCTGAAGTTCTTTAGGTTGCCCATTAGCTTTGTGACCTATCCTCACTACATAATTACCTTGCCATCAAAAGAGCTATATTTCTCCCTGCATGTGCTTATTATCCCTTGTGATAGGTCTCCTTTCTATTCATCATCAAGTCCTATTTAGCATTTCCTCTCCTGATCAAGTGTTGTGCTAACTCATCATCAAGTGGGTTATGGGACAACCTCTTCAACAGCTCTGGAGCAACATGATCCAGCAAGCCCTACATTGGGATGATTTAATCTCTTTGGTTTAAATTTAGAAACAAACCAACCAACCCAAACACAAAACCACTCGAGTTTATATTCCAGAATGCCCCATAGTATTGGAAAAGCCCTGAGCATGTAAGATGGGTGGTGCTTGTGGGAATGCAGGGACAGATCTTGAATGTTCCAGAATTTCCTTTTAAATTACTAAGCAACACAATCAGTGGCAATAGCCAGGTAGGAAGGATTACTGGGTCTCATTCCAACTCAGCAGAACGCTATCTATCTGTTCTCTGAGGATGAAAGTGAGGCATGAGGATAAACCGGGGGTAAGTGGGCCACACTCTGAAGAATATGCCACTGAAAGGAGTAGTAGGCTTTCAGACTTCCTATTATTATAGATAGGGAGCAAGATTATCCACCTGCCCCCCACAAGTTGCCACTGGAAGAAATAAATTGCAAGCAGTTGGTTGTTTCCAGGGATGAGCAAAGGTCATGCGCTGGTTCAGTCATCCCTAATTATGTGCAATATATTAATACTTTTTCCACCCAGCCAAATAGAACATATGCTATTGCATTTCCAAACACCCTTAGCAAAACAGGGTGTCTGCAAGATGCTCCTCTTACACCAATATAAACTCTGCATACCTAGCATGGAAGGAGACACAGGAACGGGAGAAGACCTGGCAGAGCTAGGAAGAACTGGCTTTGTTGGCTTGGTAGATCTGTTCACAGGAGCTTTAAAAAAAAAAAAAAAAGAGACAAACATACCAATGTCATGTCTATAACATCAGAACAAGTACAAAGAAGGTCTGAGGTATAATGAAGAGACCTTGAGAAATTCAATTGTGGCAGAAAAAGAACCTTTGACTCAGGTGAGTAGCCTTATTCACAGTGCTTTCACCTTGTCATAAATGTCCAAGACTGTCGACTGAGTGAAAGAGCAGAGTTACATACTCTGTTCAAGTCATTTTTCCCATTAGCACTGTACGTTTAAATTCCAGCTAAGTAAACGTCAGGTGCAATTGAGGTAAAAAATGAATCCCTACGTTTGTTTGCTAAAAATCTGCCTGGACACCCCAGCATGTGAAGAATTTTAATGAAGCAGTACTCTTGGGTGAGAAGAAAGGCATGCCACACCAAGCTAAGATTCTCAGTTGTCGGGGTGCAAGACTGTGAAAGGTCATGGAGACAGAGGTGCAAGCCAAACATGGCAGTCGGAAAAGACAACCATAACTTTTGCCCTTGGACTGCCCTGGTTAGGGGATCCATGTTGCCCCTCACTTGACTGCACTCTCTTTAGCCTTTGCCCCATTTCTCTATGAACCCTAGCAACAGCCAGCCAGTGGCACTATATTTACTCTCATCAGGTAGTAGAAAATTATCATGTGCTTAAAAGATTAAAACTCACGTTTTGGAAATTGTGAAGTACTGCCTTCTGTAGGTTCAATGTAGTTATCTTCATCATCTACAGGCACAATATAATCATCCTGAGAGAAATGCAGAGAAAAACTGCAAGTTAAGCATGCATTATATCAAATATACCTTACAGAACAATCCTGCCTTGGCAGGGATGGACAAGATGCACTAACACCAATGGCTTTCTCAGGCATCTATGCTCCCTCTGTGGCTGGATAAAGCTGGGCTTTTCCAGGGACATTCCTTCTTCACCAAACAACTCCATCTGTGGCACAGCTGATCAACCATCTGCTGTCCTGCTACTCTGTATCCACCCCAGTGCTCAACTCTTCTGGTCCTTCCCCACCTGGCTGCAGTCTGTCTCTAGTGAACAGAGAATGCTAAGTGGGCTAAATAGCTCCACAGATTTATGATGTGGGTAAATGTTCACTAGAAACTAATCTGAGACTATACAATTAGTTTTATGACCTACCTAATGATTTGAACCACAGCAGTCAAATGTGAAAGGCTAGCATATTAAAAACCTATAGCAAGTAGCTTATGATACTTATGGGGCCATCATTCATCTGTACTGTAAAGACTTGTGTATCTGTGAACATTACCTCATCCTCATTGCACACTTTTGACTTAGCTGGCACTTTCAGTTTCAGAGCAGCAGACGATGATGGCAGAGATGGTTTCTTGGATTTAGCTAAAGACTGACTTGGCTTGCTTGGGAGTGGCTCCTGGTGGGTAGTGCGATTATCTTTAATAACGAGGGGGGAAATAACAAATTTAGTGCATAGTTACTCACTAGCTTCAAACAATTGTTTTAATATCTATGAAAACTGAGCATCTTTACTATGGCTATAGCATAGGCTATGACTGGAGGTGAAGAGAACCTATTATGTTCTATAGTCCTTAAGTACTGTAGCATATAATTTCCCATGCAGCAAGGTGGGTGAGACTGAAATAAATGATATGGCCAACTTCTCTGGGGTACCGCCAAAATACCTACAAGGAACTGGGTAATATAATTCCTCATTATTTGAAGAGTGTACAAATAATGTTTATCACATATCCATCTATATGTATGACACTGTAATAGTTCAGTGCCTGTTATATGTCCAGTACCAGAGCCTAATATAATGCAACTGAAAGAGACAAGGGTGGGGAGGTGGTAAAGGGATGTTTATGTTGATACTCCTTTTCCCAGTGGCCTAAATCTTGGTCCAGCTGAAGTTAATATCAAAACTTCCACTGGCTTCAAATGGGAACAATGTTTGGTTCAAACTAATGTTGAAGGGAAGAGAAGGCCTGTTTGTTAGAGTGATGTAAGTAGGGTCATCTCTTTCCAGTCCTGTCTGCTCCCAATTGTCAAGGGCAGTATAGGCTCAGATCTTTGGGAATGTTATGACCCCTGTTTTACACTTGTCGGGCTAACAAATTAGGGCATAAACAAGATAGAAAAATAGGGCTCCTTTAATTTTTTTGTCCTTCCTTTTTGTCCTTAAGTCAGCTAGGGAAGAACCAATCCCCATATTAGGCTAATCGGGTGACTCCTGGGGTGTGCTCAGTGAAATGTATCCCCAACATTCCCATGCACATTATGTTATTACTTAGTTTATAAGCTTCGAGGCCTTTTACAAAATATACAAAGAAAAACTTGGGAGACAGCAGCGATACTGAGGGAGGTCTCACCCACCAGCAAATCCATGAATCCTTCCAGAAAGTAGGCACACTGATAATCAGTGTTGGGAACAAAGAGGCCTTCCTCCTTTCAGGCTAACTCCTGAGAAAAGGATGGGCTTTACATCACATTGAGACCTTTTGAAATTCTTTCCTTGTTTTTCAATTTGTTAATGGTCATGCCACTGGTATTGAGACCTGAGAGACTGACCGGCTTGTGTAACCAAAGATGTCATAGGTACCTGCGTATTCTCCCCTTGAAAATGAGAATGATGAAGGAATCTTCTTTTTCTCTTGCTCAGTTGGAGGGGGCTCATAACTGTCATCACAGTTCTCTTCACTGGGGACCACATACATCTCTGAATCAGAGTGGGCATCTGGATTTTCATAATCGCTGTCCTAGAAACATACCACTTCCCATTTCTTACTTTGTAAAACACTTGTGGCTTCATATGTGGAAGTAACATTCAAATATCCCACTAGTTTCATTATTTGCTAACTTACAAAAACACTTTCTGGTCATATGACCGTTACGAACAAGGTTCACTTCATTAGTATTACTCTATTGCATCACAAAATGTATTTTAAAATATTTTTACTCTGGAGAGAAAGCATTTAACTCCTAAACAAAGGGCTAGCACCCTAATTTTCAGTACAACCGTGCCTCCCTCTCTTCCCTACTGGAACACCACTTTCTATTTCTGCCTTCTGCCTCCCATCTCCACAGGCCTCTGCTAAACTGGGAATGCATTCCCCGACATCTGTGACCTAACAGCCTCATGCTTCTCCATCAGCCCACTCTTCTGGGAGCTGTTCCTTCCCAGTCTCAACCTCAGCTGATGAGGTGACACCTCTTTCCCCTTTCTGGTTCCTGGGTTTCAGGGAGAGGTCAGGAACTAGCATCAGGAGGAAACACGCTGCTTTGAGGAAGAAGGCTGTAGAGTGAGGGGATGTCTACACTGCGCTTTGTGGCGATTGATGCAGTGGGATTGATTGAGTGGGTCATAATCAATGGGACTTTTGCCATTATTTTCAATGGGGCAGGATTTCACTCTGTGTTTTTTCAAGTGTTTGAAAAGTTCCTAACACGCTGTGGGTGCTACCACTGTCTAACTATGAGATACCAAAAATAAGTCACTAACCACAAATTTGACAACACTGATAAATAAGTGAAACCTAAAAGTATCTGTAAATCTTCTAATTAAGAACAGGCCAGTGTTTTTCCAAAAGTGGACACTAACTTTGGGTGCCCTCTTTTTTGGGTGTCCAAGTTGAGACACCATAACCCTGCATCTCCGAAGCGCTGATCATCTACAACTACCATTAACAGTGCTTCTGAACGTTGAACCCTCTCTAAGCTAGGTAGCCATAAATCGAGACACCTAAATCAGTGGCCGCTTTTCAAAATTTTCAGCCTAGTGAATATGGTATGATTTTAATAGCAGAAATGTAAATTTGACTGAAAGTATCTGATTCAGAATTAAACTTTCATCATCTTCTCTTGTGTGGACCTAGTTGAAAGAGTATGACCGCCCAGGAAAATATACTTACAAAATCATCTGACCATTGTTCATCTTCATCATCTGGATGTTCTAAACCAAACATTTGAGTTATTTAAGGGAATGGTGTAGTGATCACAAAAATTCATCTTAACCACCGACTGAATGGCTCTATTGCATTCTAATCACACACAAACAAAAAAAGTGCAATATTCCTGGAAGTTTGAGCTAAACATACTTAGCTTTGGCTGAATAGTGCTGGTAATTTGAATTCTGCTCCTGTTGCTTATTTGGTTTTAGAAATTAATTTAGAGTGCTCATGAAAGAGTCCCAGATAGATGTGCTGGACAATGCAGTCCTCTACTTACCTCCAGTCTAAGTAATAACAATGCAAGCTTCCCCACACTGCCCTGCCAGTGTCTCCCCTTTTTAAAGGAAACATTCAGCCCTCTTGACAATTCAGCGCTTGGCCTCTCTGTTGAAATTCCAAGTTGGCTGCCAATTAACTATGATAGTTTTAGGGTTGTGGACGTCTGTCCGCTAGGAACTGGTTATATGGGTCAGTGAACGATTATTAGATGACAGCTTCCAGCCACTCCCCACTTTGTTCTGCTGCTGTTTTACTTTATTTTCTCTTAACAAAACCATTCTTAACACTTCAAAACAAAGGTAAAACAAAATTGCAGGCAGCGAAGCTGTAAGATAAGCAAATATAGCACTACTCACACTTGAAGATAATGTTTGATGCCATCATTATATTAGCACCAACATCAGATTCCATTATTGTGTGAAGGAGACCTATTACCCCTATTTCTTTCTTTATTTTTACTTCACAAGCCTCATAAGCCCTGAACTGGGTTGGCTCTCCATCTGGCAGAGCATGGCTGGATATGGTGCCTTCTTCCCCTTGAGAATGGTCTAGATATGGATCCCTGGAGTGGGTGAAAGCTGCCTATTAGAGTCAGCTAGCAGGGGCACTTACTATCAACTACTTCTTACTAGTTGTTCTTCACATTGGGGCAGCTTTCCATAGTTTGCTGTCCATAATTTTGCCAGAGAGAATTGCACTCTAAGTTATGGGTAATGGTTTAGGATTCATCGGGCCGAGAAGACAAATGTGAGCAAATATGCAGTTGTAACACTCTTAGAAAAAATATACAGTTTAAAGTTCCATTAAGCCATCCTTACCTGAAGCATAATCCCTTTGTGGTACACTTGGTGGGGGTTTATTTTTTAGCCTGTAAACAATAATTATTAAATTTATGATCCAATAAGTAATAGTTGCAGGAAGGCAAGCATTAGCCAGACACATAAAAAAAGCTGATGACAAAAGATATCTGCAACTGAAGACACAGGTCATTGTCACAGACACTTAGTAAATAGCTGCAGGCAAATGCTCTGAAAAGAGAGTATATTTTGGAAACAGCTAAGAATATAGAATGCAATCTGAGTTTTTTGCTAAGAACTTTTTTGAAAGAAACACATGCAGAGGAGCAAAAGATATAAGCAGCAGTATACATTATAGATACGTGCACATCTGTTTGAAGAAGTAAAGCTGATTGAGGTCCGCAAAAATCCTAGTAAGAGTTTTATATATGGGATGATAAAAGAGGACAGTGCTCTCTGGTTCTAATTTACAATTTTAGATTTGAATGAGCTCTAAATTCTGATTGAGGCTTAAAAGTTTTCCCAGGCTGTCTCTTGGTCAGATTCTGATCCCACTTACAATGATTTTGTACATGTGTAGCTCCTACAGTCAATGGAGTTATGTTGGTATCAGATCAGAACTGGGCCTTCAGCCTTTGCATCTATAACATGCATGAGGTATTGCATGTTTGGTATAATAGTGGAAGTCCTAACGCAGAAGGTCTCACACACCAGTTATTTTCATAGGGGAATATAATTGGAATAGCTTTGGTTCTGTAGTATTGAGAGAGCCAAAAGACTATTTATAGAAAGACTGAAACATTCTTCAGAGGCTTCTATTCATTTCCACCTCTACTATGCTATACCTAGAATTTAAAATTATGCACATTCCTGTTTGCTTAATTGTAAGCTCTGGGAGAGCACCCTCAGGAGCTTATGATCTATTTATTATTCATTAATGATCTGACATTACCTCATAAGAAGAGAGACAAATTTCTGTTAAGTTATTCACGTCAGATCCAATGGTGCAGCTGGGATATTACATGCATGAATGGAAGCATCTGAAGATAGTAATGTTTTCCTTTCTGTATTTACCTAAAGCATTAATATAATTTGCATTAAAATGCCCTTTTAGAATAATTCTTACTATACAATCCAACAATTTTCCTTAGCACTAATGAGACCACACCAAATGCTTGATCCAATGCCCAAGTCAATGGAGCGACTCCTACTGACTCCAGTGTACTTTCAATTAGGTCCCAAAAGAAGTGCTTCTTGGGATGTTATTTGCTTGCAGAGCTGAGTGACTAATTCACCGGGAATAATGTCCACAATGACTGTAACTTTTTCTTGTGCGCTTGAAGGTCTCTGAGCCATTGTGGTTTCCTTCAATTTATTCTTTCGATTTTTTTCCAGTTTTTTTAACAGTTTGCTGAAAGAATTTGACACTCAATATTCAAGACTTGAGCATGCTGCTGACTTGTGACTATTCACGTAAGTCCCACATCTAAGTGTTGTTTCTGTTCCCTGAATGGCTGAGTGCATCTGAGTGGATACCCAGATGTGCAAATTTTAAGATTTGGTTTCTGTGAATGATTTCTGCCACAGTTCGTGCTAGTGAAGTTCTATTGCTCATATAGTCGCACAAAGTGAACATACACGTATGCATGATGCAGGCATGGCCAAAATGAATTCATTACCAAGCTCAAGAAAAGATCCAAGGAACGTTTTTCACAGTGTTTGCCCACCTCTCTTGATTAGTGGTGCCACAGAAAAAGTATAGGTAGTTCTTCCTTGCTGAATGATTGCTAGTTCCCGACAACATGAGTATAACTTGTCCTGCAGGCAGTATTTTATTAAGCATTCTTTACAGTATTATTCCTACATCTCATCCAGGTTAGCACAGGCATGTTAGACAGAAGAAACCAGGGCCATTGCCAGGAGAAATGGCTGGTGCTTTGTCCCAGGTCTAGGTTTGATGAAGAGGGTGACCCCAAATCCAGCAGGCTGTTCTGCACTAGATTTGTGCTGAGGTGCAGGGATACCAGAGACAAAGAAAAATGGTGGAGAGGGAGCCAATAACGGCTCTTTTGAGTGACGGGGTGGGATGGATGGCCTGGGTGGGGTGGGATGGATGGCCCCATATGCTTGGGGAGGCTTTGTTTCAATATTTTGTTCAAGGCATCCTGGCTGTGGCCCTGGCAGAATATGTAAATATGTTACGACAAAAGCATATGAAGCACAGAAGAGCTCTATATCTAAGCCATCTATCATGCCTTGTGTGGTTCTGAAATAGCATACCGATCCCAAGTATTTTTCCCAGTTTTGCAAATTAAGGCCACTTGTTCATTTTGGAACCTAAGTAGCAATAGAAAAGAAATTATGTTTCTGTCACTGAAATGAAACAATTTATGGCCACATCTGTATTTGCTTCAAATATGTTAGTTGTTCGAAAATTCAAACACAAACCCACAGAAAAGATACTGCACCATATTAATATTATTTAGTGGGTGACAACACTGTGGAATCCTGGTCCCATTAAAGTCAGTGGGAATTTTGCCATTGACTGGAATGGGGCCATGATTTCATCCAATATGCAAACATGAAAGACATGATCCCTGCTTCCAGGAGCTTACTGTCTAGTTACTGTACATGTTAAGGTAATAATACATATGTATATTTACAACACTTTTACTCTTTGCTTTTGGTAAGCAAAGGCAATGGGCTTGATCCTGTTCCTGTTAAAGTTAATAGCAAAACTCCAAATGACTCCAGTAGAAGAGGATCAATTCTTATCTTAATGCATGTTATTCAAGGGAAAAATTATAGTCGTTCATTATATCTTTTATTTGCATCAAATTACTGCAAAAGTGGTTCCAAAAGAAATCACTGCGGTAAATAATTTCACCAACTTTGAAAGTGCCCTAAATATACTTTGTTCTGTATTGAAGTTAAATGTGACAGAATAGTGAGTTAACCCTTCTGGAAAAGTCCTATAGACCTGATTTATAGAAATTACTCAACTCTAAAATCTATAGGCTGAAATCCTGGCCTCACTGAAGTCAGTGGCAAAGCTCCCATTGACTTCAGTGGGGCCAGGCTTTCACCCATAGTTTAATAGAGAATGCTGTATCCTTTGTAGAAGTTTTTGAAATGTCCTGCAGAATTCTATAGCAGGGATATAATTTTCAATTCAACAAGACTCATCCAAAAGACAAATAAATCCAAACAGGTTTTTGAGAACATGTTAGAGTTGCTCAAAAATAACATAACCCGTCTTTCTGCATTATTAGCTTCAATAAATTATCAGCTGGTATTTGAGGCATTTCATTTAATATGTAACCAGCATTGCTCAGTGACCTTGCACAAAAACAAAATACAGCATATAGTAACTAGCCAGCAGTTAAGTGAATGAATTACTTCCATTTTAAGAGGTACCGTGGTCTTAATCTTCCTCTGTGCAATGTGCTGAGCACTCTGAGCCAGAGGCAGCAAAGCTCTTTGGCATGTGCTTAACTTGAAGCAGAAGAGTACTCCCACTGAAGTCAGAGGTACTACTCAGTTACTTGAACTTGAAGATGTGTGTAGGTGCTTTGTGGGATTGTGGACAGGGTGTTTAGTGAACCACAGGACTGAACCCTGAGCCTTGTCTGACACCATCTGTGTTCCTAGAATACTTGTTTTTAGGGATTCCACCACTTGCGCTGGAGATTGGCATTTGCTCCTCTATATCCTGCATTTCAGCCCACCTGCCTAGCTTTTAAGAGAGAGCTTAAACATTTGTTTTTTAAAATGTTCTTTAATTTTACTATTGTTGGCCCTTTCATACAGGATGTGTCCTTTACATCTCACCCATTTTTGCTTAGCAGGTGATTTTTAAAAGTATATTACTTTCTTTATTTAATTTTATGTTTTTACTGTATTGATTGTTGTGCAGTGCCTGGGCTGCACTACATCAGTACAATTATTATTAAAAAATAACTTCACTGAACCTGTCAAAACTTTTTCAGAACTCTGAAGTAATGCAGTTAAATTGATTGATAACAAACTGATCCCAAATTGGAAGAGCATGATAGACTAGAATGCTTTGCTGCTGCTTTGGAAGTATCTGGTGATAAAGAAACTCTTTAAAATATTTATGAAGCTGCCTACGAGTGTTATTAATGTTCTTAATATAGTTTTACATATTTTCTTTGCACCAAACTGTGGTAGTGTAATATTTCTGGCTACATGATATAATACTTTTGACTTTAATGGACTGTCCCTTTCAGGGGCGTGCATGAAGGGGGACAAGCAGGGGCCCGGGTCCCCTCCAATAATTGTCAGGGGCACAGAACTCCTGTGGCCCCGGGGCTGTGGTGGCAGGGGTGAGGAGGAGGGAGAGTGAGCTCCTCCCAGAGTTTGTCAGTGAAGTATCACTGATGTCCCCAAGAAACTTTGGAAAACTTTTTTTATGTAGAGTCAGTTCACATGAGGCTTGATCCCGCAATGTGCTGAGTGTTCTGATTTCCTACACCTTGACTCAGCAAGGTACTTAAGCATGTGCAAAACTTTAAGGGTGAAATGTTGACTTTGTTAAAGTCAATGGGAGTTTTGCTATTGAATCCCATGGGGCCAGGATTTATTCTATAGTATGCAACAAGTCCCACTGGGGCTTAAAGTTCCGTATGTGCCTAAGTATCTTGCTGAATCAAAGTCAGTTGAATACAGTGGGAGTTGAGGGCACTCAGCACCCTATAGCATAAAGCCCGTAACTTGTTTTTTATTTCCCTGTTTTGCATTACCATGGACATGGAAACAGGCTTTCTGTTACTTACAAATCCTACTGAACTCCTTGGTTATTCTATAACTGAATTTATAATCCTCTCTGAAATCACGATCTGCACAGCAACTAAGGCTCGCAGCCTGTAACCAATTATGCACATGATTAAAGGTAAACATTGGCATGTTAGCAGGATCTGGGCCAATTTTTTGGTTTCACAGATGGGACAATTGTGACCTCAGGTAGGGAATAAACATCAGGAGCAGATGAGTTTTTAAGAAACGAAGAGTCTGGTCCCAATTCTTTTCTCTGTAGTTACTTATATTCATACAACTGTTAAAGAACTTAAAAACATACACACACAAGGAAAAAAATAAAATATATTCTGATTTTCTTTCAATAAAATAATTTTAAGTAGCCTAGAATGTGAGCTCTCTGAGGCAGGAACTGTCTATTTTTTTTTTACTTATCTATAAAGCGCCCAGCCCAATGGGACCCCACTTCTGATTGGGGTCATTTGTCAGTTTTAATACAGATTAATAATACATAGAATGTATTCTAGGAGAGCTCAATCAGTTTATAAGCTTCAGCAATAAAGGCTTGCAGTACATATGTTTTATGAATAGTACATGGGATAAATTCAGACCTAGTGTAAGCAGGTGCACTTATATTGACTTCAGTGAAGTTGCACCCCATTTGTACTTGACCTGCATTTAAGCCAATACGTTTTGCATTTTTCATTGTAAAGAAAGATGTCCACACAAAAAGATACTACAGAAAACAAATTCAGTTTTTTCCCTATAATGTATCCATGTCTTTGAAAGCCTAAATTTCCACCAAACCTTGACATTTCTAGAAGCCATAAGGTAGCTGAGATGAACTGGCGGTTACCTTTATGCAGAGAGAGCAGCCAGAGTCCACAAAAAGAATAATCGACTTATAGGGTTAGGAGGGACCACAAGGGTTACCTAGTTAAAACATTAACTCATACACACTAGGTTCTGTCTCTGAACTTTGAATCTTCTATTCCTACTATTACCAACTCTTGCAATTTTATTATCTCATGATATTTGGTGTTTTTCTTGAAGTCCTAGCACCATATGAATGTGAGAATCTCAGCTTTCTTTTTTTTTAAAAAGTAAGTTTCTAGCCTTCAGGGTTTCAGAGAAAAGCATGAAAATGTGACTCCAATGCACCGTAAAGGCGCAATTAAAAAAAATCTTATTTTAAAATCAATCATATGATTGTTGGAAGGTAGACTTGTGATTTTTGAATGCTTGTTGCTGGCAATAATTCCCTTCTCCCTAGAGAAATAGAAATTCACCTGTGCTCTGTGCTGGGTTCACCCTTTAATAGAATCCTTTCCCAGCCTGCTCTTCTGGTAGCTGGCTCTTTAAATCTGGAAGCATTGAACAGCTGCAGCCCTATAATGGCCATTTTGTAGCTGACTGATGTAGTCTGCATCTCCCACCCTTCCAGCTACATTTAGCGCCTATTATTTTCCCATCTTCTGGTTTTTAAGGAGGGCGCAGCACATCTTCAAAGCCACGCTGTTTAAAACCAGATTTCATTTCCAGGTGGAAGCAACCACATAAAATGAGTTGTCTCTGTAAATTATAACTCTGAGATCTTTCTCTCATTTTTATTGTGTGCTTTCATTTTGAGGCAGTTGCTGCTGACCTCTTGTGATGTCATAAAGTTTAACTGCTCTAAAGCTGCTACTGTGACATTGTTCTTTATAAAGGCTAAGGTTTTGATTCTATTCCAGGTGGGCATGTCCTCCATTATATCAACTGAGCTTCAGGCAGATCCAGAGCTCTACAGTTTGTACATACACCATGTTAAAACCCCCTGCAAAGTCAAAGTATGTTTGAGTTACCATGAGGCTCTACCAAACTGACAAAAGAAGTGCCATTCAAAGGTAAGACTGATATTTAGCCCTTCACTTGCGCTGTTGTGCCTGCGTGTAGGCAAAGATGTGGTACAGATTCTATGTAACATCTGCATGTGAGATTTTTTGCAAGCTGCAGCAATACTTAATTACAACTGGATGAGTGAAGGAAAAAGGGTAATCTTTCGTTTTGAATTTCCCTGCTTCATCCTCAGTGTATCCCCACATCACACTGAGGGAGAGCTCTATCACACAACTGGGTCCATTTCTCCCACAAGGAGAGGACACTCCCTACTTAGCAGATACTAAAATAATACTTTCCAAACTTAATTTTATCCATTGTTGCTGTTACTTAAACACAGTGTTCTGTGTGTCTGTACATTTCCATTGCGTATGAGGGTTCCATCGACAGATGATATTGAGTTCTTCTGTGTGTTGTGTCCTATCATTGCAAATGGTTCATGAAAACCTGGTAAATAACATTTTTTAAAGTTCATTAATATATTTTGTGTACATCTTTCTTAGTCAATGGATCATTGACTATAGGTATCAATGAGATTACCGCATGCATCTGTTAATCTCACATGAAAGATATGTTGCATTAAAAAATTAGTGTGCATGCTTAATAGCTATTGTGCTAAAGATGTGTCTGACTTGGGAAATAAAGGATGGCTTATTAATATAATCAAGGATGAAAAGACACTAGGATTTATCTACACATACATTGTGATTATTTTATGACAATCATTCTGCAATTTACCACTGGACTAAGGATTTTAGGCTAGGGTTTTAGTTTTTCTGAGTTTCTTTTAAAACTTCTTACTATGTATGTAATATAATTGTACTGAGATAACTGAATTCTGAGCACTGAGTTTTGAATATTATGGCTGATTAGTTGCATGAATGTAAAAGTTCAATTTAAAATTAAATTGTAGGGGGTAGCCTGAACATAGGCTTAACGAGAAAGGGGACACATAAGCATTGCCTGGAAGAATTGACCCCAATGAATATATTATATGTAGATAATTGTTTAAACTGACCCACCACCAGTTTATAGAATAATTTTGGGCCTGATTCTGCAGCCATGCCCATTGATATCAATGACAACTCTGCATGTGGAGCAGTTCTGGAATAAAGCTGTTATTAGTATATATCTTTCCAGAAACACATACTCCTACCCTCAAAATGGTCATACAATGTGCTAGATATTCTGAACTTTAAACAAGATAGTTATATCAACATCTATAACTTACTTTTTGAACTTGCTCATTATTCCACTTTCATTTTTCTTGATATCATGTACCATCTTTTGAAGCTGCCTATAAGAAATTGAACAAAACATAATGAAAATCATATAGTGTGGCTGATAAGGCTATTAAAAAAAAAGAATTAGAATTATTCTCCTTGCAGTAATTGACCCATCAAAAAGTATTTGTTCACTATTATTTCACTTGCTACAATCACTTGTACATGTGCAATATTTTTCCATCTTTCAACAGAACCCTTTGGCATGCTATGCATTTGGCAAAAGAAAGATTATCTTTCAAGAGCCTGTAATTTGTTGTAGTTTAAACAGCCTTCTAAGTCCAAGCAAATGGCTGAAGCTGCAAAACAATCAGGATGCATCACTGCCTAGATTACAGTGAAAAACGTGAATCTGTTGGGCAGTTTTTTCAGAAACCGGATTAACATTCAGTTTTCTACATGTGTGGTGGGAATGCTCTCTGGTTTCTAATCTATATGAATAATCTAGATCAATGCATCTCAATCTCCTTCATACCATGCTCCCCATGTTACAACAGAAAAAAAGTGTTTTTTGGGTTTTTTTTTAAACCCAGCCTCTGATCAAATCTTACAGTCCCCTGGCATAGTCATGACTAGAGCTGGATGAATAATTAAATTGTTTCCCCTGTTTGCAAGCAGTCTTTCCTCCCCACCCCCATTTTTTTTATTTGACCCAAACTGAATCAGAAAATTCCTGACAAATTTTGGCAAATCAAAGTCCAGTTCAGGTTAAAAAAATTATTTAATCTGAAACATTTTGTTTCTGAGCATTTTGCCAGGGCAAGTCACAAAATGGTTGGAGGAGTAGGCGGGGGGGGTGTTCCCCCTTATTTGCCCTGTGGTTAAGGCACTCATCCAGGATGTGGGACACCCAGTTTCAATTCCCCTTCCGCGCCTGATGGGGAACAGGAGTCTGAACTTGTCTTCCACCTCCAAATAAAGTACACTAAACACTGGGCTATAGGATTTTCTTTTGAATCTGTTCCACTTCGTATAAAATACTTGAATAGCCATTGGAGCAGGGACTTTAACTTGGATCACTCCCACTCCTGGAAAAGTTCCATAACCCCCAGCCAATACAGCCATTTTCACTCTCTCTGTCTGTCTGTCTGACCCAAGTTCAAATCCCTGCTCCACATCAGGCAGAGGGAAGAACTCAATCTGAATCCCCATATG
The DNA here is from genome assembly GCF_026122565.2 of Emydura macquarii macquarii. Taxonomy (NCBI): domain Eukaryota; kingdom Metazoa; phylum Chordata; order Testudines; family Chelidae; genus Emydura; species Emydura macquarii. The sequence goes on from NW_027131527.1 coordinate 23,549,603, forward strand.
CTGGTTGAGTGTCCAACTAAAAGTTATAAATAGGGACCACCATCAATTCTTTCTGCTCCAGCTGTTTTGTGAATGGTGCCAAAGTCAAGAAAAAAAATTGCCAAAACTATTTGTCAGATTCATGTAAAACACTTCGGTTTGGCCAAAACTGCATTTTTTGAGAATAAACTATTCAACCAAAAACCTTCACCCATCTCTAGTCATGACTGCTAGGCTGAAAACCCATGATCTAGATTATGGTTACATGATCTGATATCTAGGGCCAAAACCTATTTATGTGAATGTCAATTACTGCCACTGACTTCAATAGGAATACTCCTGTGAATAAGGTAATTTGAGTATCACTTAAGAACTCAGCTTTATTTCATTTAACAAAAAAAGAAAATGATTTAGGTACCTAACATGACTCCAAGTACACAAAGCCACCTCTTTTGTAAACATACTCATTTTATAAGGAACAATGAATTAGAATTTGAATAGGGAGAGCACAGCCAAAATAAACTTTTATAGAAAAACTATTGTATTTACTTTTTCTCCTCAGGATACATTGCTAAATGAAAGATTGAATTATACTAGATTTGATCTGAAAATTTTATCATGATCAACAGGAAGAATAAAAGTGATTTTAAAAACTGGGCTTTTTGAAAGCCTGTCTACAATCTTCATTAGAAATTATCTCATTCCACATTTTACTTTCACTTTCTGTTTTATTTCTAAAGGAAGATAAATCCATTAGGAAGTTGTTGTAGGCTTTGTTTACATAGACCGATAAAATCCTGAAACTGTGTATTTTTAGACGTTTAGTAATCTGAAAGTCTTAATCTGCACAGATATATTGAAAGGGCAGAGATAGGTGAGGCTTGCCAAAACTAAACTTAACTTCCAGCTTCACTATACTCAATTTTGGCTGTCTCTTTAAACTAACTTAAATTATTTTCAAAGGAACTTGGAATTAGTTGAGAATCAATAAAACCAAATGGGAAAATATTATTTGCCTGGCAGGTGTGTAATTGTGTATATGTGGGCCTGAAATCAGTGAATCAGGGGTCCTGAGTTTGTGTGTGTAATTAGCATGTGCATCATGAAGTGGTTAGAGCACAGAACTTAGACTCAGATTTATTGAGGGTATGTACACACTGATGGCAGCAAATTTGCCACCGTCAGATCAATCTATCTGGATTGATTGAATGGAAGTGAAGACCCAGTCAATTGATTCGGAAGTTGATTCAATTAAACCACCTCCCAAAAAGTGTAGCGCTGCGTCGACAGGTATGCTTTTCTCGTTGGCGCAGCACAGTGGAGACGGTGTGCTAAAGGAAAGTTATGAAGTTGACGGGAGTTAGGCAAGCTATTCTGCATAGCTTGTGTAACTCCTGTTGACTACCGCCGAATTTCGCCGTCAGTGTAGACCAGGCCTGAGTTTCATCACACTTCTGAGACATGCCCCAGTCTCTTACTAATCACAAATCACTGGTTGCTTTCTTTGAGATACTGAATATGCCTTTTAATACCTACTGGATATGTCAGAATATCTAATGTTCTACGGGACAGTGATCAAAATAATGTCAACTATACATTGCACTGCAATTAGCCAAAGTTTCATTAAAAAGCCAGATGAGGCACCGTGTTCTAAAGAATTCTGAGCAAAGCAGAGGAAGAGACCAGCTAGTGGGTGTGAAATTGAGTTGAGTAACAGGTTTGCTGCACTGGAGAATGAGGAGAAATGGGCAAGAGATGAAGTGGTGAAGAAGAAAAGAAGGGAAACCAGTCCCTGCAGAAGAGAACAAGAAATGATGGAGATAGCCAGGGACTAGAGCCTAGGGAAAGATAAAGATGATGTACAAGCGACTGAGAGAGACAACAAAAGATGGATTCATATCAACACCAGGAAGAGACTGGTCTATGTGATCAGGGACTCCATACTCAGAAGACTCAACAAACCTATCATGAGACCAGATCCAGAAAACAGAAGAGTGTGCTGTTTGCCAGGAGCAAGGATGTGGATGTGAAGTTGAAAAGGATCCTGATGGGATTGGGGAAAAATACACTGATTGTGCTGCATGATGGGATGAATGACACTGCTAGATTCCCATTGGAATGGATCAAGGATGATTATGCGTGGCTGGGTAAAAAGCTTAAAGAAGTGGAAGCTCAGGTGATCTTTAGAGGAATACTTCCAGTCCCTAGAGACGGAGAGTGAAGACATGATGAGATAATAAAGATCAGCAGATCATTTTAAGGATTGGTGTCCTGAGGAAGGTTTTGGGATGATCAATCATTGGGAGGGGCTCACAGAAAAAAGACTCTTCCTGACTGATGGACTCCACTTAAGCCCCTGGGATTACCGTCTGACACCAAGGCTGGCATGCATAGGCAGTGCGTGAGTCTTCCCATTGGGGAGGCTTCGGAGTGCCAGAAACTCCCTAGAAGTGTATGTGTGTGGGGTGGGGGGCACTGGTGCCCGGACCATGGCCCTGCCCCCCCACCAAGCTTCTTCCCCCGAAGTCCCGCTTCCACTCTGCTGCCTGGCCCTAGCCTTACCCTCTGCTGTGGGGCACCACAGCCCCCTCCTGGGCTCCTTATTGCCCCTTCCCATCCATACCGGGCTCTTTACTGCCCTAACCCCCTCTCCCCTGGACTTTTTATTGCCTTAACACCCCCCACCCGCCCCGGGCTAATTGCTGCCCCACCATGCCCCCCAGGGCTCAGTCCCATCCTTTGTCCCTGCTCACATCCCATGAGGACCTGGGAGGAGAAGGAGAGAGGCCCGGGCTGCATCTGGAGAAGGCAGAGTGGCTTGGGGGTGTGCCCAGGAAGCTTGGGTTAAGCTGGAGCTGGCCTTTCGGAGGGAGGAACTCCGTGGCTTCCGCTGCTTCCTCTTGCAGCACAGAGGTCAGTGTGGCTCATTTGGTTCCCACCACTGAGGGATGCCAGGCTCCAACAGAGCCAGGGAAACGCTGCCTTCCCAGGTCAGCACTGAGGGGAGATGGACATGGGCCCTTGGGCTGCACTGGCAGCCGCGCTGACACTGCCCTGCTGGTGTCCTGTCCTGGGCTTCCCACCTGGCCGAGTGCAGCGACAGACAACCCAGAGACAGAGCACCACAGCAGGGGGGAAGAAGCAAAGTGGGGACAGGGCCTCGGGGGAAGAGTCTGAGCAGGGGTGGGACCTCGGGGTGGAGTGCAGGTGGGGCCACAGTCCAGGAGCCAGTGGCCCAACCCCTCCACTTCTAGGAGCTTCCAGCATTCCTGGCTGGTGCAAAGGTGGTGGACGGCATTCCTCCAAAGGGAGATGGCCCATGCCACATCCAGCATTTACCCCCTACATGGCCAGCCTGTTTTATTTTGGGGAGGCTTGGCTTCCCCAAGTCTCTCATACATGCTGCCCATCGTGGAATGACTGATAAGAAGGGCTTAAACTAGGATATGAGGGGAGAAGGCTGGAAGAGACTTGTGTCATCTCCACACTTGGCTTCAATACATTTAGCTGAGGAAAATCAGCTAAGTGAAGGTATAGGAAGGGATAAAGAAACACCCGAAGGTCAGAGTATGGACAACAAGGAGAAAGAAAGTACAAATATTGACTAGAATAGTAATCAAGTAGGTGATAAAGTTAATTAAAGGACTATAACTTATCCAACTAGAAATCTGGGCGAAGTCTAAGGGGGGAAAGACTGAGATGCTTGTACATGAATGCAAGGACTCTGGGCAATAAAATGGAGGCAGTGGAATTGCTGGTGCAGGAGGTTAAACTGGATATTACAGGGCAGTGGTTTTCAATCCGTGGTCTGTGGACCCCTGAGGGACCGCAGACTATGGCTTGGTCTACACTTACCTCGTGATTCAGTGGCAATTGATGGGAGTTACGTAAAGTATGCAAAGAACTTGCATAACTCCCATCGACTTCTGTGCTTCCCTTCTGCGCGCCATCTTCACTACACTGCACCGACAGGAACCGCGTTCCCATTGACGTAGTTCTATGCCACTCGAGGAGGTGGTTTTAGTATGTCGACTTCTGGATCGACTGAGCGGGTCTTCACTTACTGCTCAGTCAATCCAGATAAGTCGATCTGACGGCGGCGACTTTGCCGCTGGCAGTGTAGACATAGCCTATGTCTAAGATTTGCCAAGGGGTTCACACCTCCATTTGAAATATTTTAGGGGTTTGCAAATGAAAAAAGGTTGAAACCCACAGTGCCACTATTACAGGGTTTTCAGAAAATGGAATATAAGTATTGAAGGATATGTGCTGTTTGGGAAAGAGAAAGAAATAAAGGTTGTGGGTTAGCATTGTACATCAATGACATGGTAAACTGTAAAGAAATAAGTGTTTTTTCCATACTATCAATCACATTGGGGAAGGACTGTAAGATCAGTTTTACTGGGATATTGTTAGGGGTCTCTATAGAACCCCAAGGTCTGACTCTAATATGGATGGAGATCTTTTTGCTATTCTTAGAGAGAGAAAAACTACTGGGAAATGTGTCATAATGGAAGAATTTAACTGCTCAGATACATATTGGAGAATAAATGCTATAAATAATGGAAGGGCACCATTATTCCTGGATGTGATAGATGACAGTTTTCTTTATCAAATAATCTCTGAACCAACAAGAGGTGATGCAATTTTAGACTTGTTTTTTGTAAGTAGTGAGGACATCAAGGAAGAGCAGGTCATAGGAAATCACTTTGGATCGAGTGATCATGAGTTGGTCCAGTTTAAATTAAATGGAAGGATAATGGAAACCAGGGCATCAGCTATGGTGTTTTATTTCAAAACTGGCTGAATTTGGGAAATTGAAGGAAATTAGAGAAGTCAACTGGACTGAAGAGCTCAAGGACTTAAATGTGGAGGAGGCTCAGAATTTCTTTAAATCAACTATACAAAAATTGCTACAATTTGCATCCAAACAAGGGGGAAAAACTTGTAGGGAAAGGTTCCTGGTGCAGATGAATGAATAATCACCCCCAAAAAGTTTATTAGGAGTAAGTAGAGAAATTACAAGTAATAGAAAAACAGAATCCTCAGCAAAGAAAGCTACAATTTAGAGGTAGAAAAAGTAGGAATAATGAGAATTGTTAAGTCAACTGAATTAATATTTTTTCTAAGGAAATTAAAATAAGAGGTTTTTAATTATATAAATAAAAAGAGAATAAGGAAGGATGAGGTTAGGCCACTATACAGTGTGGATAGAGAGATTAAAAATAATCTTGTTATGACCCCAAAATTAAATGTGTACTTTGTCTTGGTTTTCAATAAGGATGATGTTATAGAACATGGGCTGGAAGTCAGGATGGCTGATGGAAATGAGTGTACAGAAATGGAAATTACCATATCTGAAGTAGAAGAAAAATTTAGAGATTAATGCAGTTAAATGAGGGGAAAAGGAAAATTTCCATCACAGAATATTCAAAGAACTGGCACGTGAGATTGCTAGTCCAGTAGCAAGGATTTTTAATAAATCTATCTAGTTAGGGGTGGTATCATGTGACTGGAGAATAGCTAATTTTGTCACTATATTTAAGAAAGGGGCGGAAAAAAGTAATGCAGGCAATTGCATGTCTGTTAATCTGACCTCAAAAGTTTGCAAGATTTTTGGAACAAACTATGAAGGAAAGAATAAGTAAAATCATGGATGAAAGGGGAATGTAATGCAACACGGGTTTAGCAAAGACAGATCATTCCAGTCTAACCTGATATCCTTCTTTGAGAAGATAACTGATCTTTCAGATAAGGGAAATGCAGTAGGTCTAGTCTACTTTGACTTCAGAAAAGCATTTAACACAATGCCACATGGAATATTATTTGTTAAATTAGAGAAGATGGGGATTAGTACAAGAATTCTAAAATAGGTAAGGAACTGGCTAAAAGGGAGAAGGCAATGGGTTGTGCTATGTGTAATTATTCAAGGGTCAGTCTTGGGACCAATTTTAGTCAATAATTTTATTAATGAATTTGGCACAAGAAGTAGGAGTCTGCTAATGAAATTCGCTGATGATGCAAAATTGGGAGGCATTGTCAATACAGAGAAGGATCGGAATATTATACAGGAAGATATGGATGACCTTGAACACTGGAGTGTCAGAAAGGGATGAAATTAATTAGTACAAAATACAAGATCATGCACTTAGGTCTAATAATAAGAATTTCTCCTACAGGCTGAGGTCTCATTAGTTGGAAGTGACAGAGGAGGGAGAGTGACCTGGGTCTGTGGGTTGATCACAGGTCAACTATGAGCCACCAATGTGATGAGACTGTGAAAAAGACATCCGTGGTTCAGAGTTGCACTGGGCAAGGCATTTCCCGTGACGAGAGAGATAGAGAAGTATTAATGCCATTGTACAAGGCACTGGTAAGATCTCCTTTGGAATACTGTGTACAATTCTGGTCATGGATGTTCAAGAAAGATGAATTCAAACTGGAACAGGTGTTGAGAAGAGCTACTAGGTAAGATGATCAGGGGAATGGATGGCCTATCTCATCAGAGGAGACTTTAAGAGTTTTGTTTTCTTTAGCCTAGCAAAAAGAAGGCGGAAAGGGGATATGGTTGCTTTCTCTTAATACATCAGGTGGGTAAACACCAGGGAGGGTGAAGAGTTACAGTATTTAAACTAAAATACAATGTTGATGCCAGAAAAATGGGTATAAACTGGCCATGAACAAATTCAGGTTGGAAATTAGAAGGTTTCTAGCCATCAGAGGAGTGAGTTTCTGAAACAGCTTCCCAATAGGAGTTGTGGGGGCAAACAACTTAATTGGTTTTAGGGAAGAGCTGGATAAACTTGTGAGTTCAACTATATGATGGAGTTGCTTCTGATGATAGGGGGTAAGACTCAGCAGCCCTGAGGCTCACTTCTGGTTTCTGTCTGATGTTTCCAAAAGCACATGCTTCAGGGCTTCAGTCGGTCACCTGGTGGGGTCAGGAAGCCATGCTTTCTCTCCCCCTTCCCCCCCAAAGTATTCTGATGTGGTGTGAGAATGTGTGTTTTGTTTCTTCTTTTGACGTATGAGAGATGGCCATGACTGGAGATGGGAGACTGGACAGGGTGAGTCAGGGCTCTGAGATGGCACTGAACAGTCTGTCTCTCAGGTGCTTGGCTGGCTGGTTCTTGCTCACATGCTCAGGATCCAACTGATCACTGTATGTGGGGTTGGGAAGGAATTCTCCCCCAGGTCAGGTTGGCAGTGACCTTGGGTTTTTCTTGCCTTTCTCTGAATCATATGGGAGCAGGTCACTTGCCAGGATTATTTGGATATATCTCACTTAATAATTTCCCTGCTGTTGCTGGAGGTCTCAAGCACTAGTGCATCTTGATCCCTCCCATTTTTTACCAATGGTACATAACAGTCTAGTGTCCTCTGGGCTGTAATAATTGGGTCTAATGTCAGGTGCTGGGTTGGTGTGCAGGTGCTGGGTGGTGTTGGTGGCCTGTGATATACAGATTAGATGATCTGGTGGTCCCTTCATGTCTTAAGCTATATGTCTCTTGATGAACACTGAATCCCTTTGTTCAATTCTCATTGGAGCTATGTTATTTAGAACCAACTTACAAATAAAGGGGACCAGTGGCAGGGCTTCTGTGTATGTCACTGTAACTCTTTACATCTGGACATATTTGTGAGAAATATGTAGCTGATTTAGGATTTGATCCAAAGTCCACTGACTTCAGTACACATTGGATCAGGTCTTTGGAATATGGTGATACTTCATCTATGAGCTTCTTTTGCCAAGCTTTGGAATTCTGTCAAAGAGATGTTTTACATTCCACAAGCTGGAGGGGGTGTGTGTGTGGGGGCGGGGGGAGGGGAGGGAGAGGGGAAGGTTTACTCCTCAAAGACTCTTCACGGACTCTTCATCTCCATTCCCCATTTTGTGTCTTATTTCACAATGCTCTATGTGCTTGGGGTAGTTATCCAGTTAATCCACCCAAAGGATGGCCCAGATCACAAACCCTGGCATAGTGGCAGGACTGACTCTCTGCTCCCTACAACCTTCCTTATAAATGGATATCGAGTCTCATTCTTGAGTAGCTCTAGCTGGAACTATCCTGCATCTTTAGATTATAGGCATCTTGAAGGCAGAGGCTTTGTATCTCTGTTGTTCAATACAGTACCAAGATCTCTGCTGGTGCTCAACAAGTAAAGAATCAATAATATTAATTCAGTTGCAGTCTCTCCTCACTATACCGCAATGTTTCTCAATTGGTGTTCCGCGGAACCCTGGGGTTCCGTGGGAACACTGTTAGGGTTCCATAATCAGCTGTTCTCCGCGCTGCTGAAAAAGGGAAGATGTCCCGGATTTTTCGGCAGAGGGTATCGAGTGTAAGTGTAATTTAATTTATATTTAATTGAGAAACGCTGACCTAGTTGTTTGTATATAATTTGCTTATTTCGACATTTTTTTTGGCCCCATATGTAAAAATACTGTTAAGAGTTTGGGGGGTTCCGCAATTATTTATCGAGTTCAAAAGGGTTCCGTGGCCAAATTTAATTGAGAAACACTGTTATACCGGTATAGCTATCCCAGCAGACCATATGTAGGGTGGACAAGCCTGTAGTCAAGTAGACCAGGCTGCTTTCATGAAATCATATCCTACCTAATAAAAGTAATGGAAGTGCTAAAGGAGAAGGGGAGAGGTCTGAGTTTGAGATGGGAGGCAGAAGGAACTTGCCTGTGCTGAGTTAGCTACATTTACGGGAATCAGAAGGTGTGGGAAGCTTAGCCTCTTGCTTCTCTTGCTTTTCTTGAACAGGTCCTATAGGAAGGTGCTCCCCACCCAACCCTCACCTCTGCCCCTTCGGAACTCGTCATTGTGTCCCCATCTGTGAGCCTCTCCAGCTGCCCCTGACAGGCCACCTGAGTCGGCTGCATGGCATCCAGCTAGTCTATCTTTGAACTACGCCCAGAAAACATCTGCACATACTTGTGCTTGACACCATCCACTTCCTTGCCCTCATGTCCCACCCTGACACCAAGTGGAGGGCACCTGCTACCTGTGGAGGGCAAGGAAGCCCAGTGGGCCAGTCTGTACTCCACTCTGGTTCGATGGTTGCTGGAGATATCAGTGAGTGACTCCTCCATGGAGCCATAAGCACAGGTGTGTACCTGGCATGGTTCACAAACTCCCCTGACACCAGTTCTTTCTGTGGTGAGAGGCAAACCCTGGTGCATGTCTATGTAGGGTGCCTAAGGTTACAGTCCCTCTTCCAGCTCCTCCAGAATGTCTTACTGAGGTTCCGACTACACTTCTCCCTGCATCTCTTAATTCATGAACACCTCACCTATGGTCCCACAAAGTCACAAGACCTTCTTAACTACCTCCTGGGGCTGGTCAAGAGGCCATCTTTCACACCAGGAAGAGGAAATTGGATTTGGATGGGGGGGGGAGGGGAGGAGAAGAAGGTCTTCTGTGACTGTGGGGCCTATTCCCGGTCCTTTGTCTAATCACGCCTCCCAGCAGAGTTCCTCTGGCTAGCATCCAATGACTCTTTGGATACGAGAAGGAGGAGCGGTGGGTGCTGTCGGGTTCTTTGCAGGATGTCCCCTCTGGATCCCTGCTTTTTTTTTTTTTTAACCTTCATTCCTGTCCCCCCCCTCTTTTTTTTTTTCATTTGTTGTCTCCAGTACTCACTAGCAGACTGGGTCTAATGACTCTTCCCCCTCAGTGGAGGGGGTGGGTCTCTAGCTTTGTGCGGGCCTAGATCCACTTGTCCCATGACTTGCAAATAATACACTTACAGGAAAAATAGGTCTAAGAAATGATTATAGGAAGGGAGGCATTTTCCTTTAATATTTGAGCTAGGACTAGATGCACAGAAAAATAATTTTGAAAACCAGTTCCTTTAATGTCCTACAAACTTTCCTGTATATTTGTTTCTAAAATAAATTATAAGTAACCCAATTTCCATATCCTCTCTCAGCACAGCAGGGTAGTTCTTTCAAAGTGGTTGGTGAGAGGAAAACTAGGATGTATATGATGCAGATTGGAAATGCTGATCATTGCAAATGCAGTAGATGAAGAAAGAGGGACTTGTCTGTGCTCTGTAAATGTCTAACTTGTGCCTAAGGACCAGCGGGAAAGGGAATGATTTATCTTGTGCACATCAAAATTCTTTCCTGTGACACTTATCCACTCAAAGAGCATGTTTACTGATCTTTAAACAACTTTGTCATGTATAGCTTCTTGCATACAAACTGTCCCACAAATGCTTTCCAAAGTTAAAATAAAAAAGGAGGGAGAAAGAGATGAAGAACAAAGTGTGTTTATATGCTTTCAACTAAGGCCATATCTACACTTACAAGCTTACAGTGGCACAGCTGTACTGATATAGTTGTGCTGCTGTAAGAGTGCTCTTGTAGCCATGTTATGTCGACGGGAGAGAGCTCTCCCATTGATATAATAAAACCAGCTCAACGAGTAGCACTGTACACATGAGTACTTAAGCCAGAAAAATTTATGTTGCTCTAGGATGTGTTATTTTCACACCTCAGAATGACAAAAGTTTTGCTGACATAAGTGCTAGTGTAGACATGGCCTTAGATTTTCAATTACACCAGGTTGAGAGATAGGGAAGAGTCTATTTTATTTTCAATGAGATCTATGTAATAAGAAGATTCTCCCTCTAGATGCTTGAAAGAGTGATCCTGTATCTACCAGTATTATACATTTGTGAGAACATTATGATTAGAGAGAATGGGGTTGGGGTGTGCTTCTGGGCAGTTGTTCTTTAAGAAATCCTCTAGCTGTGTGCAGAATTTTAGTAGTGTTGTACGAGAACCCTCTCTCTGAACAGACAATGGGTGAAGTCAGAACAGGGTGTAGTGAATGTGGTGCTGATAAAGTAAACAGTTTTAGGAGCAATGCCAACAGCAAAGACTGTGAGGGAAGTGGCAATGAAACTAAAAAAAGCACCAGAAATTGGAAATGAACTGCTAACACAGGAAGTTGTATAGACCTCATTACAGGCATACCGCTTTCTATCTATTTTATTGGGGGAATTCCAAGAATAAGGGATATCTGCACCCTAAAACTTCTGCCATCTGTAGTTCTTGCTGAATTATCTTTTGTACCTCTGGAAAGACTTCCAGCTCTAAACTAGGCAAAAGGAGAAACACCAAGTTAAATTTGTCCTAGAGGCCCAAATTTTCCAGTTATCAAGGATTCCAGAACCAGAGAGGTTTTGCTCTGGCAGCAGGATTAGGAACCTGTTCCGGGCAAAAAGGGAATCTATGGAGTGAGGTGGGTTTAAATCTATAAACTATCAAGAGACCTACATATTCAATCTCTTAAATTCTGTCATGCCCTTAATTTAACAGCAACTACTTTAACTGATTCAAAATAACACCACGAATAAAATATGTTTACAACAAAACAAGTTAGCAAAGTGAGTGGGTCCCTTAATTACAAATTAGCACATCTTCATTCTTGGGTTCAGTTGCCATCACATCTCCATCTGTAACTGCTTCTAGCTGATAAGGCTCCTCCGAATTCTGTATCTAGAATGTTCCGTATCTGAAGCGTACAGTAACCACCCACAGTCACTTCAAAATGCCATACCCCACACAAGAGGTCAGGCCCTCATTTGGGTTCTCAGAGTGACCACTTATTTTCTCAAATAGAAAACCAATAATTATATGGGGGGGGAAGAGGGAAATCCAATAGTTTTGGAACATGAGGTAAGGTGCCCAGAAATCTTGTACGCTACTTATTCAGATGTAATATTTAGGCACAGGCAGTCATTATGGTCGCTCAGAGGGACACTGCACTACCGGGAGCTCTGCAAGTAATTCTGAGGCAAGGAAGCAGAATTCTTCCCAGAGCTCTGTGGCACATGGGAAGTGTGTCTGTGAGACACCCTTCAGGGAGTGCAGCATAGCCTACTCATGCACAAGATCATTCTGTGAGCTGCTATGGAGCGTGCTGGGTTTTGCATTAGAGCAATGAGAATTTGTATTTGACAATTACAGTAGACGCTTGTTTGCAGCAACACCTTGTAAGACCAACCGCTGCTTATGAGCAACATTTCCCCTGGGAATGCTTTCCCTGCTGTGAATTGCCCACTTGGTAACAATAACAGCCACCCATAAGAGCCACATTTGTGACATTGTGACATCACATCCGGAGCAGAGATTGGGGCGCAAATAAGGGCATTGCCCCCCCAAACTGCATCTTTTCACTCCCCTCCCAACCCTGGCCCTTCAGTGCAACTCCAGAGCAACTCCCTGTCCACTTGCCTTGCCTGACAGAGCATGCATGGAGAGCATGTGTAGGAGGGAATTGAGGAGAGTGTCTGGAAGACACTGATTTTTTTAGGGAGAAGAAGACTGGGGTTGGGGGTGCAGCTGGAAGATTTCCTCCTTGCTTCCTCAGCGTCTGGCTTGCAGGGGCTGGGGGTTGCTATTTTGCAGTGGGGAGTATTGGGGACTCCTCCGGGCACTCACCTGTCCCCTCCATCTCTGTTGCCAGTGGTGGGATGTAGGTGTGCTGTTTGAAGTGTGTGTGGGGGGGAGGGAGGGGTCGGGAGATCTCTTACCCCAGAGCACTGACCTGTTCCCAACCCCCTTCTGTCTCCGCTGTCTGTGCTAGGAGCCACTCTCCTACCCATTGCAGGCTGCACAAGGTGCCCTCCCCAGCCATCCATCCCTCGCCAGGGTGGAACGTGAACCTGCCAGCAGCAGCCTCCTCAGCCTGTCCGCGGCTGGGCTCACTCAACCGTTTTGCCAACTGGGAGCTCCCCTGCCAAACTCAGGGCTCACCTGCCCCATTCCCCCCAAAACTGGAGTTCCCCTACTCCACCCGCCCCCAACACCCTTCCCCCACAATGTGGCTATCCCACCCCTTCCGAAACACTCTAATTTTTCATGTGCCTTTGGTCAGATGACACTTTCCATAACAGCAACAGCCACTTAAGAGCAACATAGCAAAAGGGGACCCATATGTTGCTACTAATGAGTGTCTACTGTATATATTTTATTCAAACATTACATAACACAAAAATCAGAGCTGCTGCTGGCCACTGACTGATCTCCCCACTGAAGTCCAGAATCCTGCATTCCAAAATGGATGATGGCCTCTGGTCTCTAGCCATGCCCTGCATCTGTACACAACAATGGCAGCTGCTCTAAGCATGGACAGGGTGATGCCAAAGTCCTGGCATGCCCTTTTCGGGGTGATACCCATGGAAAGAGCAGTGCCTTCATTCCCCCTTGTGCAAGTGCTGTACTGCAACAGGATGTGCAAAGGAGGAAGCCTCTTACATGCTCCCTCAACTCTCCATAAGAGTCCATCACAATCTTGTTCTGTGATAGCAAATGCTTCCTCTGATAGTGGGTCCAGTGGGAACTTTCAGTAAGAAGGGATATTTAATAAATTCAAATTGGGAATTACAGCTTTACAGTCTCATAAGGCATAATGGCACTATAGAAAATGTTAAATGGAAAACAGGAAAGAAGGGAAAATATAAAGGAAGCAGAAAGAAAAACAACTTATGTTACAGGATCATTTTAAAGAAATCAAACAGACAGCGGTACTGTAGCCAGGGAAACTTAAATACAGAGACTGAAATGTGAAATAATGCAAAGGAAAAAACATGTCCATCTCCCCTCCTATTGTTTCTCGTGGTGACTCTCTCTCTCTCTCATTCCAAAAATAGTCTCCCCCACCTGGTATTTATCTGTTTATTTTGATTGGTTTCTCTATTAGCTTTGCAATTTATATAAACAAGTCTGCAAGTGAGAACTTAAGAAAGAGGTTTATTGTTTCTGGACAAAGGTCCAGAGCAAAGAAAGATAATGGAGAAATAACAAAGCAATCAATTTGCAAACACCCTAGAAGATAATAAGGTGATAAGTAACAGTCAGCATGGATTTGTCAAGAACAAATCATGTCAGACCACCCTAATAGCTTTCTTTTACAGGGTAACAAGCCTTATGGATGGGGGCAGGGAAGCACAGATATGATTTATCTTGATTTTAATAAGGCTTTTGATACTGTCTCACATGACCTCTTAAACGAACTAGGGAAATACAACCTAGATGGAACTACTATAAGGTAGGTGCCTAACTGGTTGGAAAACCATTCAGAGAGAGTAGCTATCAGTGGTTCACAGTCAAGCTGGAAGGGCATATCAAGTGGGGTCCTGCAAGGATCATTTCTGAGTCTGGTTCTGTTCAATATCTTCATCAATGATTTAGATAATGACATGGAGAGTACACTTATAAAGTTTATGGATGATACAAAACTGGGAGAGTTTGCAAGTGCATTGGAGGATGGGATTAAAATTTAAAATGATCTAAACAAACTAGAGAAATGATCTGAAGTAAATAGGATGAAATTCAATAAGAACAAATGCAAAGTACTCCATTTAGGAAGGAACAATGAGATCTGGTTTACACTGCCAGTGAAATTTGGTGGCAGTCGTCAGGAGTTATGCAAGCTACGCAGAGCAGCTTGCATAACTCCCATCAACTTCATAACTTCTGTTTAGTGCACTGTCCCCACTTCGCTGCACCGATGAGAAATCACATCGACGCAGCGCTATGCTTTCTGGGGAGGTGGCTTTATTAAATAGATTTCCAGATCGATTGAGCGTGACTTCACTGCTGCTCAATTGAACTGGAAAAATCGATCTGACGGTGTCGAATTTGCCACGTCAGTGTAGACATAGCCTGAGTTGCACACATACGAAATGGGAAATGACTGCTTTGGAAGGAGTTCTGCAGAAAGGGATCTGGGATCATAGTGAGTCACAAGCTAAATATGAGTCAACAGTGTAATGCTGTTGCAAAAAAAGCAAACATCATTCTTGGATGTATTAGCAGGAGTGTTGTAAGTAAGACTCGAGGCGAGAAGTAATTCTTCCGCTCTACCCTGTGCTGATTAGGCCTCAGCTGGAGTATTGTGTCCAGTTCTGGGCATCATATTTCAGGAAAGATGTGGACAAATTGGAGAAAGTCTAGAGAAGAGCAACAAAAATGATTAAAGGTCTAGAAAACATGACCTATGAGGGAAGATTGAAAAAATTGGGTTTGTTTAGTCTGGAGAAGAGAAGACTGAAGGGGGACATGGTAACAGTTTTCAAGTCCATAAAAGGCTGTTACAAGGAGGAAGGAGAAAAACATGTTCTCTTTAACCTCGGAGGATAGAACAAGAAGCAATGAGCTTACATTTCAGTAAGGGCAGTTTAGAATGGACGTTAGGAAAAACTTTCTAACTGTCAGGGTGCTTAAGCAGAGGAATAAATTGCCTAGGGAGGTGGGAATCTCCATCACTGGAGATTTTGAAGAGCAGGTTAGACAAACACCTGTCAGGGATGGTCTAGAAGATAATACTTAGTCCTGCCATGAGTGCAGGGGACTGGACTAGATGACCTCTTGAGATCCCTTCCAGTCCTATGATTCTATGAATGAAGCTCGCAAATTCTGAAGAGGGTTTGTACATGTGCTTCGTGAGGCTTAGAAAAGTTTAAAATCTCTCCTCTTAAATAATAGATTAATAATTAATAATAGATTAATTATTTACCATCTTTGACTGAGTATGTGCAATTCAAACTAATGTCATAACAAGCTCTCTCTGTAAATGTTCTGTTTATAATGTAATATTTCTGTAATATTTCATGTATCTTTCTTTTAAAAAAGGAGGCAAGCCCTTATTTCTTGCCTGTTTTCAGTTTCTAAAACAATCCCATTTTAAAAGGACAGAAAAGTGTAAATTAATCATCAAACACAATTCCCCTCTGCCCCATTCCTGTAATTCAATATCAGCCAAGTTAAACTTTCCAAATTTGTCTGACACCTAGTTTCTCTCTGCTTTACTTCAAATGTACCAAGTCTCTCCATGAATGGAATTTTTTGGAAGTTATGAGCCTCTGAAAATTTCTTCCTCCAATTTTGATACAACAGTGCATCTACTTTAACATATCCCATAGCATCCAAAACAGGAAATATGAACTGTAGTTTGCAAAGAAATTCGCCTCATTTTGCCTTGGTTGCTGTTCTCCTGCTATTCCACTGTGATCCCTGTATGAGACTGTCAAAAAACACCAAAAGGTTGGCATATAGATCAAGTGTGCATATGAAACTGGTTTCATATTTTATAAGTTTCATGTTATTCCTTTGAAGACATCTGAAAGCTGTGAATAAAGAAAATAGTGAGACTTTTGGTTGACTTGTAGGGAAAAATCAATTACAAGCACCTAGCACGTTCTCGAGCTTTAATAGAGGGCAGGCAGATCTAACCATATTTCTCTTCTCCACTTCTCTAAAGGGATGAGCCAAAGGAAGTGGAAGGGACAAATATCCTTTTTTCCTCACAATCTGTTTTATTTTTTTTTAAATGTTAATCCATGATACAATCTTATTTTGTTCATTTTTCAACAATTCACTGCTCCACCTGAAAACTAAAAGCAGAATTAGAATTAGAGCAGGTGTATGTTTATACAGTATACACAATGGCTCAGAAAGGCTAAATATTTATTATATTTTCCAGCTTAGTGTGTCCTCTAAGTACCCTTGACAAACAAGATACCATTTCTCTTCTTTTTGTGAGAAAGGGTTTACTTTGCATAAGTAGTAGTCTAGGCAGAGTGAATTAAAATCTGTGGCAGAGTCAAGGGCAGTATAAATTACACATTTGCTGTAAATTAGTCCAAAAATGGAATTAAGTGTTGAGAGGAAACTAACTTGTGGTGATATGGAATTCTATAGTGGGAATGGTGCAAATTAAGAGAACCATTTTCCCTGGTTTTAATAGATCAATATATTATATGTACAAACAGTATATTATACCTATAATAACTTTGTGTTTATCTCATGTTATATTTTATGCAATAGAATGTTCTGCCTCTCCGATCTGGGAAGGGTCGATAGGCCTGCTTTCTGTTATCCGTGTTTGTAGTCTTCGGTCCTCTGATCGCTCTTCTGGATGTCCAAAGAGCAGTGGTGAGCAAGCAAACTTTTTAAAATCTTTTTTGCTTGGCAAGCAGTATACAAGCTTTCCTTTTAGATGTGGACTCCTCACTCAGCCTGCTCTCATCCTGCATGTAAGGAGCTTGTAATGAACTGCCCCCACATAATATTTGAACATGCACACTGTATTCAGAACTGCATGGATTCTGCTACCAGAGGACCTCCTGCAACTATGGAGGAAGGGGATGCATTTTCTCCCAAATATGGTCAGTAGCTAATGGTGTCGTGCTGCTAAACTGACACTAAAATGTCATTTTCAAACAGGAAACATTGATCCTGTGCCAATGTTATATTACAATGCCATGAATAAGAACAAGCTATTATTTTTATTTTTATTATGTGCACCAAGTAACAGATGCAGTTACAATCATATCATCTGTGGATTCAATATGTTGAGATACTTGTTGTCCTGATCCTGATTTCCTATGTTCTGATTTGGCAGACAGACCTTTTCTATGTCAGTCAGCTGGGAAACAGTTGATCCATAACTCAGTTTTTTTTTTTTTTATGAAGTCTACTCTATTCTTCTGAAATAGCATCAGAATGAAAAACTAAAGGCATTAACAGTCACCCTAAAACAAATACTATACACACTCAAACTCACTGAGCTCCAGACCTACACAAATTACAAACACACTACAATCGTGAAGGGGATGGCAGAGCAGGGATAGTGGGTTCCAAAGAGTTTTTATTGCTCTTCAAGAAAAAGGAAGTACAAAGTCATTGGAGAGAAACCAATAAGGAAAATGCATAGTGAAGCACCAGGGAATTATAACCTGTTGAGTCTGACATCAGTGTTAATCAAGATGCAAGAGGAATTTTTGAAAGATGAGAGAACATTCCTACAGGCACCTGGGCTGAAAATACTAACTCGAGAGTGCTATGAAGATATTAAAGATGATGCAAAGAGCAAACAGACAGAGGGAAATAATCTGTATTTTGTATATTTTATGTGTCAGTTGGATATACGAAAATGAAGGTCTGATATGATTGGCTTGAGATTAGCATAGCATGGGCAATTACATGGCAAGTTCATTTGTGTAGATTTTCCACTGCACCTCAGCTCTGACTTGTTTTTTCTATTGCTTGGGCATCTGTTGAGCAGTATCTAAAAATCTATCTTGAATTGTATGATGGTCTTTGCCCTGATTCAGCAAGAGTCCTATGCATATGTAAGAAACAAATACTTAGATGGAGTTTAGGCATTGTTTTAATTGTCTTTTATGGTCTGCTTCCTTTCAACCTCTCTGATGGACTCTTCAATCTTATTCTTCAAAGCAGCATTTCCTGTCACACTGCTTGAACTGGGAGTAGATTAGCTCTCTGTTACAGTGGTTTTGTTCTTTCTACACTGGCACTTAAACTATTTTCAGCTCCAAATCAGGGGGATGATTGCAATGGTATGACGATGGTTGGCAATGGACCAATTCTCGAGTGTAGGTGGGACTATACTATACTAAAAAGAAACAAATTTTGCTGGAATACCTATTTCACAGAGTTCAAAGTCAGAAGGGACCATTAAATCATCTGACCTGCATGCACAGGCCATAGAATCTGACCCAGTTACATTTTTTGGGTTCAATACAACAGTATCTGGGGGGGGGGGGGTGTCTTGTAATTTCTGCCTCAGGATGGATCATCTGAATTATTTCAGGAATGTTTAATGTAAAATTTTTGTTGAGATCACAGATTTGCAGCATTTCACATAAAGCTTCATTTCTAAGTAATCTGAAAAATAAGTTTGAAAGTGATGGTATCTTTTATTTTTATAGATATAGATGTGGGTTTTTTTTGTTAATGTGGGGGTTTTTTGTTAATAGATTAGGGATAAATAGCTTAGCAGAACTTGCAGATTTCTATTTGTCATTCAGTAAGTCTAAAATGCAAAATGTAAAGCTTTTTTCACCGTATTTGAGGTCCTCTCATAATCGGCCAAAATATAGGAAAGCTCCCAACAACTAAATGAGAAAATTCTGTCATTTTCAACCATTTTTTTTTCTGGAGTTTTCTACTTTCCTGGTCTATTGGTGAGCACATACTAGCTGTCATATTTGCCCTCTAAATAAATGTATTAACAGTATCTAGCTCATCATAATATGCTTTAGGGTAACTAGACTATGAAAAATGCTGACTAAAACTAAATTCTGTCCTATTCTTAAAATGCTCATTGTAGGCCCACATAACATGTCTAAAGAAAAACTATGAAGTGTGTGCACATATTCCTGCTTTTACTAGTGATTGGGCCCTTATCATCCATCTACACAAATGAAGAGAGGTAAAAAAATATTTTTAATGGACTCATGCTTTCAGGCTGTGCCTACAGCATCAGTGGTTGTGAAGCACTATTGATAACATAGAGCTAGTTGGGAATTTCCCAAACTATAGCTCCCAGGAGGCAATGCAACTCAAATAAAAAATGCCGTTTAATGTTGAACTGACTTAAAACGAAGCATTTCAACAAACTGAAACGAAACATTTGATTTCAGGAATTGTAAAAAAAATGTTTCATTTTGATCAGAAATGTTGAAGTAAAATTCAGAATTCAAATTTTGCAGAATTTCTGTTCTGCAGGAGAAAAAAAATGTGAAATTTCAACTTTGTCCTGATCTGAACAAAAACAAAAGTTGGAACTTCCCATAGGATGGAAATTCTGAATTTTGTTCAGCTCTAATATAAAGGGTAGAAACAATGGAGTTTTTATGGTGACAAAAATAAGAAGGGCACACAAATTTTCTGTCTACATTAGGAAAATAAGTTATACTTGTTTGAAATGTTTTTTCAAGTACATTTTAATCAAGGTTTGTGCTGTTTTCTATAAACTAAACTTGAATATGGTTAGCCAGCATTTGTTGATTGGACCAAATGGTTTTCCAATCCCTAATTCAGAAAGTAGAGATGAAACCTAGTTCTGTTAGCTCTGGTTAACTTTCTGAACTGGCTGCTGACTTGTTTGGCCCAGATTACATAGATGTTCATATAGTCATGGAAGAGGAGGTCATGTATGAAATCTGCTTTCAAACATGGGTCACTTATCTAGTACAGAGAAGACGACCCAAAAAGACATTTTCCAAGATGGATGAGAAAAACCATTAGAAACTATATTCATAAAGCCAGAAAGCAACAGCCCCAATTTCTTTCATTTTGAGAACTCTTAGGTGTTCCATACTGTGATATTGTCCATAACAATCTTACTTTTACAACCTTTTTTGATTGTGTGAGGAAGCACATTCCAAGGGCCGATACAATGTTGTACTGTGGAGCAATTTAATATACAGCCTGGGTACTCTAGCTCAGTGGGTCTCAAGCTTTCCAGACTACGGTACCCCTTTCAGGGGTTTGATTTTGTCTAGTGTACCCTAAATTTCACCTCATTTAAAAACTACTTACAGTAAAACCTCAGAGTTAGGAACACCAGAGTTATGAACTGACCGGTCAACCACCCATCTCATTTGAAAACGGAAGTATGCAATCAGGCAGCAGCAGAGACCCAAAAAAAGGCAAACACAGTACAGTACTAAAAAAAGGGGAAAGTTTAAAAAAAGATTTGACAAAGTAAGGAAACTTTCTGTGCTTGCTTCATTTCAATTAAGATGATTAAAAGCACCATTTTTCTTCTGCAAAGTAAAGTTTCAAAGCTGTATTAAGTCAATGTTCAGTTGTAAACTTTTGAAAGGACAACCATAACGTTTTGTTCAAATTTACAAACATTTCAGTGTTAAGAACAGCCTCCATTCCTGAGGTGTTCATAACTCTGAGGTTCTACTGTACTTAAAAAATCAGGCAAAGATACCAAAGTGGCACAGCACACTGTCACTGAAAAATTGCTTACTTTCTCATTTTGTCTGTATTCAATTTTAGTTTGTACTAATATGCTAGTGGTTTTTATGTAGCCTGTTGCAAGACTAGGCAAATATATAGATGAGTTGATGTGTACTCCTTCGAAAATCTCTGTGTTGAGAACCACTACTCTAGCTTGTACCGGCAAATACTAGCAAGCACACTGTAATGCTGATAGTGTTCATTATGAAGATATGCATTAGAATTTCTGACTGGATAATTGGAAGTATTTGTTCAATCATTCTACAAGAAAAATAGAGCAACACAACTATTCTTATTTTTCTTGTAATTTCTATTCTTTGCCAGACTGGAATAAACTAAAATCCTAAATTATTTTAAACTAAGATGTTTCAGCATCTGAATGAATTTGATGAGGTTAATTAGATATAGTTGCACTTTCAACCTGTGACAGACCTGAACAATAGGATTAGATAGAACACAACTGTTAAATGGTTTAATGAAAAGATATTTATATATCCTTTATCTTACCAATAACATAGCTAAAGGCTTATGCATTGATCATCAGCAGTGTGTTTGGCACGCTGTACAATACATAGAGGAAGTCATGGTCCTAGGACTGGTGTACAAATAGCGTTTTACCAGCCTAACTATTTCAGATAGTGGTGGGATTCTTTTTATCAAAATAGTTTATAGCAATAAAAAGAGATGTTGACTGGACTGCAGGAGATGCAACATGGTGCCCAGAAGGGGGTGGATGCAAGAATAAATTCTTGGCAAGATAGGGGATGAGCCCTCCTCCTCATCAGAAGTGGGTGGTCAGGTCAGCAAGTGGATTGCAACTGACTGTGAAGATGAAGCCATCTGCCTATGATGTAATGCAGAAGTCGCATGTTGTGGGATTAGTTTATTCCTATTTTGCATTCATTGATGGCCAACCTACAGCCATCTGATGTCTTGTCCTTGGTGAAAATGACTTTGAGGTTTGTACTGGATTAATTTTAAGAATTAGGATTTGCTGGGATGCATGGGAACTGAGAAATTGCCAGGATAAATTTGGTGGCAGGTGGTTCCGTGATAACACGCAGGAGTCCAACACATTGGACTTGAGCTTTTTCAGGGATGATGAAGTCCATCTGTCAGATTTGTCCATCTTTGGCTCCATGACCCTAAGAAGTGGATTGGGCAGAAAATAGCTACCAGGCAATGTGGGTAGTGGGTGTGACCAAGCTAATTGCTGGTGTGTCCAGTGCTGCTAAAGGCTAAAAGAACCCTGCTCCCAGAGATAAATGAGACCCAGGATTTCAAGGGTGAACTTTATGCCTATGGGAGACGGAAGTCATTAAGTTTTTCTGGACTGAGATTTCGTGTCCCCCCTGTACCTGTCTCCAATCTGGAAGGAGGGGGAGAGAGAGAGAGAGGCTTCAGAAGTGAGTTGTGTTTTAGGGGTAGGCTAAGGAGAGTTTACTCCAAATTACCAGCTATATGATGGGAGCCCTGTAACCCCACACTGGTATGTGAGAGCAGGAGGTGACAGCATAGCATCTCTCCTCAGTATTCAGGTAATGAAGTTGCAGCCTGCCACTTAAATGCATCCTTGTGTCTGTTATTCATTCACCTGTGTGTCCTGATTAAATTCCTAGTGTAGACACAGTTATACTGGTTATAAAGGTGACTTAAACCAGCATAGTTATTCTCCTTTCAATACGGGGATAACTCTACTGGTATATAGCATCTTTCTACTGATATAACTGCATGCATAATAGGGGTGTTGTAGTGCTTAAACTACACCAGTATAGCTAACGGGAAGCAGTTTTCTTGTGAAGACAGGGCCTAACTCAGAGGGTTTATAATATAATCTAAATGACAATAAATCCCATCTACACAGGTATAAAAACAACGACATTTAAACAGTTGTGAGAAATGGTTATGGCCCAAGTTTGTTAGAATAGTGATCTGGTGTTTTTTAATTCTCAGTGCACAGGGAAGAAAAAAATCTGGCTTATTAGAAAACTGTGTTTTAACATGATTGATAAATGGTTCCTTAGCAAGGGTATTCATATTACCGAGAGGGTTTTTTTCTTTTTTTGGATGATTGCTGGTCCCTCTAAACTGAACTTCACTTGCTAAACAGGGCGTAAGGATGCCAAATCCTAATGAAGATGGAGTGGGTGGGGACAGGTGTTCCTACTGGTGGTGTGGATTCTGCCCAAAGAGTCCTAGACACCATTTGACTTTGTCCCTCTCCAATGTTTAATGACAGAGCTGATTAGACTCAACTGAGAGTCCTTGTTTCCGGCTGGTTATTCCTAGAGCTGATATCACTGCTGAGCTGTCTTAGGAGCTAAGCTTCAGACCTGGACAGTGAAAGACAACACAGAGACTGCACTGGCTGTGAGGTTCCTCACTACCTGCTGAAATCACTAAAAGCTGGGTTAAGTGGTGGAACCTCAGAATGTGGCGGCAGAAAAGCAGCGGCAGCAGTGGCGAGTGATGGCAAAGTAGCAGTGGCAGCAGTGGCAGAGAAGCAGTAGGAGCCGTGAGACAGTTGCAGAGGCAGCAGTGGAGGCATTGTTCAATCTCCCACCCCTTACACTGGGGTGGGAGGTGAACACTGTGAATGTACCTCTCAACTCTGGGTATTTGCTAACCAAGGACAATCAACTGTGAATGGGGTGAAGTGGAAGGAGAGAGGAGTGATGTATTAAAGGGACCTTCTTTCACTGGACTTTCCCAGTGCAAGGTGGGACACTGAAGCAAAAGACACTGCCCAATCCACTTTGAGGCTGGATTTGCTTATGGTCATCACATGCTTTTGAATGTGGTTGGGCGAGGTGGTTCCCTTTCACTTTTAATAGAAGTTCTTTTTAGTTATACTCAGACACGGTGCTTGTGTGTGGAGAAGTTTGCCTCTTAGAGGCGCCAAGTGGTGGTGTCAGATTTTCCCAGACCACTGGATGGGGGCTTGAGCTGGCTCTGTTTTGTATTTTTAAGAGGAACCCCTAGATACTGAACATGGCCCTTGTTACTCTCAACTCCATCTGGCAGAAGGGTTACATATGGAAGTCACACAGTCCTTGTAGTTGGAGAGAAAAGTGATTTTTACAACAGTATTGTGGAGAGGCTGCAGTGGGTGAGATAAGAAGCATTGAGGCCGAAGAGGAGGAAGTTTCAGTAGCTGACTAGAAATGACAGAAAGCTGCAGGAAACAGAAGTTAAATAATCAGTTCTGTATATATACTCTGTGGCAAACTGGACTTACATCATGTGAACAAGACCTCTAGTTTCTGCAGTGAGGCAGACTGGGAATTACGTGTAAGCATCACGTGGATTAAAAAAACAAAAGTTTTCTATGGCAATATATAAAAAAACCCAAACAATACAATCAGCTCTGTCCCCATGTGATTTATTTTAATATTAGAGTCAGTTTATATTTTCAACAGGCCACAGCCTTTTTTTGTATTGACAACATGTAAATGCCTGGTGGAAACAGCTGGGGAAAAGCAGGAATGGGAGGGGGTGCTGTGGTTTTTGGCACCATGGAAGGCATAGAGTCAGTTTGGGAACTCAAGAGGCAATTGAGGCTTTTGGCAATGGAGGAGGTGAGATGTGTGCTGGGGAAATGCATCTCTTTTTTTCTTTCATCATGGTGGTAAGGGGCAGAAAAGACTTGACACTTTTTTGTGTGCAGTGTGGGGAAAGATTGAACTAATTTTCCTGTCCCAGCAACCCTTGATAGCAACCAGCTGCATCACTGCTCTAATGTCAGCTGATGCACGTGATAACACAATAGCACAATTGCTTGATGTTTCTCCTGATATGATCAGCAATGAAATAATGAATGCTGACAAAGCTAGCATTAGGTTTCAGAGTTATTACGCATTTTGGACGGATGATGCAACTCATGTTTCTTTTAGAGCTGATGTTTTAGGCTTTCTGCAAACTCAGGCATCAAACATTGACTGCATTTGTAATTTTGGCTTTGCGTCCATAATAGCTAGAAATGAGATGAGTGGAGGCTTAAAATCTGCTGCTGAAATGTCTGTTAGTGTGTATTTTGTAGCACATTCTGAATCTGTGGACTACATAGGACCATGTACATAATAAGCAGCTTAGCAGATCAACAGTTCTATCCCTGTTTGTGACCTTTCCAGGTTTTTTTTTCTGAATATGAAATGTTGTGTGTCAAAGTTTGATTACAAAAATTGATTAAATAACTATTTTTAATATTAACAAGAATTTAAGTAGTAAAATTTCCATCACTTTTTCAAACTGCATCACTGTAAAATCTCTAATATAGTTGCTCTAAACTCTCCTATCAGCTTAACCACTCCAGCCCCTGCAAGTGATTTCTCCCGCTGACATAGTGCTGTCCAAATCGGTGCTTATGTCGGTGTAACTTATGTCGCTCAAGAAGGTGGACGGTGGTTTATTCAACTCCCCCTTTCCCACCAAGAGACACAAATTATGACAACATAAGCTGTAGTGTATACATAGCCTAATGCTCCCAACTGATTTTCTCAAAAAGAGAACTGCTCCCTGTAATAAAGTATCCTGTAGATGATAACATAGTACATGCCAATTTATAATAAAACGTCACTTCATTCCCAGATGAGTACATTTTCTGTTCTGCATGTTCAAGAGGAATAGTGCAGGAGAAGAGGGAAAATGAAAAATACTTTATTGAAATACTCTAAGCCACTTCCAAGACCTCTAGGTCAGTAAGAAACTGGTGAGGACCACAAATACTTTTAAACTTGATAGGCCATTAACAGCAGACACTTGAGCTCTTAGGAGGCATAGACAAAGGATCCAATACTCATTGACTTCAATAGGGTGAGAATTTCATCTCTTGTGTTTAAGTGGGAATGCTAAATCCAAAAGGGTTATCTTTTGTATTGCAAAGCAACTGTAAACATGTTTGCCCAACCCCAGAACAAAGTGAAATACTTTTCAGGGTGGTTTCAAATAATACTTGAGGAGCAGTGGTTGGAGGTGGTGATTTTAAGTTACGTTGCAAGGCAATTGGAGGAGCAAAAAAAGCAGGGAAAGATGAAGGCCACAGTAGAGACGGCGTGCTAAAGGGAAGTTGCATAGCTTGCGTAACTCCCGTTGACTGCTGCCGAATTTTGCCAGCAGTGTAGACCTGCTTGGAGAGGCAGTAGCTAGCTCTGCATCTACAATGGGGAGGTTACATTGCACAGGGTGCAAAATTTTCGCAATCCTGAGTGACATAGCCAGATAGATCTAATTGTTACGTTTAGACCGGGCCTAAATGTCAAGGGGCCAATATTAAGTGGTGTGCTCATAATGAAGAATGTAATAAATTTTATGAGTTAGTACACAGTCATACAGCAATTAGAAATAGTTTGTAGGAGCAGAAGTTGCAGGATCACAATCTGTCTAAAGAACTTGAATCACAAAACTATTGGTGGGGTCAGAAACAACCTGTGCCTGCTGACAGTGAGGGGACAGAGTGAGGGCAGCCAGCTTCAGCAGTGTTACTGAGCATGCTCAATTGGTGTGAGCCAAGCCAAGCAGCAAATCTGGGGGGGGGACATGACCCCACATGCCTCCCTCATGCATCGCCTGTGGCTGGGGTTCTGAAAGTTTGGTGCTACATCTTTGAGTTGCTAACTGCACTGATGTTTTGCTGACTATTCTTCATGTTTACTAATATATCTACTTATGAACCAATTTGACTCTAGCAATCCCTTAACTTTTGAAAGCTGAGTCCAGATCACTACCCACCATGTTAGAAGGGCAGCATGCGGACATGTGTACTGATGCTGTTCCATGTCCCTCCAGCTGGTCTTTTGTGCCCCACATTTTGGGAAAGGCTGCTGTAAAGAGTATTGGATCCTTTGTCTATGCCATATAATTTATTCTCTCCTGACAAGGAGTCTTTCTCTGGAGTCCAATGTTTCCTGGCAACTCAAAAGCAATGATAATACAAACAAACAGTTCATCAAACTGTGGTATAATGTCATGCATCACATTCTACTTAATAAAAATAATAAAGGTAGAATTCTACAAAGTGTCTGCATTCAGACCTCAGTGATATGAATCTCATAAATGCAAGCACGATGGTCAAGTCTACAACATGCTGGGTGGAGAGGCATATAGTGACTCTCCCTTAGTTCCCATATTATTAAGATAAGTGAAGGAGATGAGTGAGTTAAAAATACAGACCAAGAAAGGCTGATGCAATGATGTCCACAAAGATATACATCTGGTAAAATAAAAAACACACCACTAGAGAGAAGCTGAGAAATAACACGTGGTTATCAAAACCAGTTCACAAAATGGAGCCTTTCAAAATTGCATGCATAAGCTTGAAGCTTTATTCACAAACAAATGCTGATACAGCACTAACACCACTTTGATTTTTTAAACTATTGAATGAACTCTTAAGAAAGCTGCCTTAAAGAAAATGGACTATAATTACACAAGTGGTACGTTGTTTCAGTTGGATTTTTTATCTCTGTAATCAGTGGCACATGAGGAAAGTCAGACTTCAAATGCAATTATCTCCTCTGTGTAACATTCAGTGCAAACACTGGGGCAAATATGTTTTGTAAAGGGGAAACAAAGAGTGATCCTACTATGTGATCAACTGCATTGCCAACACGCCAGGGACAATGTAGTATGAGCTGGTGACAAAATAGGTAAATGGGTGATTATGCAAGGGATGAGACAAAGGTTGCAGCTCCATTATGATCATCCTTTGCTGTGCTTGTGCATCTCTCTTAAATCTGCACACGTTTCTCTCTAAGCAGGAAATGCAGTTATAGCAACCATTGCTTAAAAAATTATCTGAACCCCTATCCAACAAGGTACTTAATTAAGCATGTGCATTGTGAGCAATGGGATTACTCACATGCTTAAAGGTAGATATGTGCTTAAGTTCCTTGATGAGCTAGGGTTTTGGTCAGACATGTACTGGCCATAAGGAGAAGGGGAGAAGAAGTCACCTTACTACTGTGAGGTATGAGAAGGGAGCAGAGTCACTAGGACATCACTAGAACTAGATAAAAGGGAGAAGCAGAGTCAGCCAGGCTGAAGATACAGTAGGAAGGAAATGGAATCTCTTCCTGACATATGGGCTTTGAATAAGTACATAAACAATTAATCTGCCATCATGCCCAGATTAGCATGGCAGCTGGTATCTCCTCTTAGTGCTTTAATTCTGCTTTAATCTTATGTAATTGTGTATCTCTATGACTATGCTTTTACTGCAAAAAATTGGTTTTTAAATTGAGATAGCTAATTAGCTGTGAAATCCTTGTGGCAACAAAGCACAGCTAATTTTTACTTCAGCATAGCTAGTTGAGATCAATGCAGTATCCCTTACCTGCAGATGACCTCAGCTAACTACACGGAAGTAAAAACTCTTGTGCCTGTCTCCACCAGGATTTTACAATGTGATAACTATCTCAAGCTGGCTATCTCCATGTAAAACACTTCTTTTTTGGCAGTGAAGGTATAGCCTGTGTCCTCTTCTGTTAGGCTCACCAGCTCTTCCACCAACAGAATGGGGAGCAGGAGCTAGCCACATGAGCTGTATTCAAACAGCTGATCTAGAAGCTTAAGACTCCATTGTAGCTCATTAGGAATTTTTTTGACATAACGCTTTTTTGTCTGAAAATACCTGTTAGTTAAAACCAAAAGTTTTCACAGAAACATATGAGTTTCAACAAAAGCTTCTCATGAAAGAGAGACACAGACATCCCCAGGATAGCCAATAGCTGGTTAGGACTGCTCATTCAGAGCAGGGACTTAAACTTGGGTCTCTCTCACCAAGCTATTGGCGGGTGAGGGGCTCTCTCAATGTCTCTTCTTGGAACTGTTCCACTTTGTTTCATGGGTCAGAGAGAGGCTAACTCTAGCTTGGTGCTAGGGCACGCATGTGAGCTGTGGGACACACAGGCGCTCCCAGATGAGTAAGAGATGAGTGCCCTAACCATCAGGCTGTGGCTATTCTGAGGTCTCTTATTCTCTCTTCCCCATTTTTCATGAAAAATCTCAAAAGGTTTTGATAGTGTCCTGATGGAGAACAGGAAAATGGTTTGAAATCTCAAAAATGTTCATAGGATGGGAAAACTATTTCCTGCCTATCTCTAGACTCCATACCCAGTATACAAATCCATTACCTTGTAATTGTGTAGTCCTACCTCTTCCCCCACATGTTGTATTTAAAAGAGTGCTATTTTCAGAATGTTTTGTTTCCTGTTTATCTACATGACACTATTCCTCTCGAAGATTTGGAGATACGAAAGAAGTTAAATGGGAGAGCCTTCTTAATACAAAATCTACTATGCATAAGCAAATTCCTGATTAAATGTTACTAATGTGCTAGGCTTATGGTGAATTAATGATTTTTAATAAATCCTTTAAAACAAAAATATATTGAGCAGTTTGCTTTTTCACAGAAAATCAAAGTAGCACGGACAGTCTGTGGTGAAAGCTGCTGAGTTGTATCTCAGTGTTATCCACATGATTGTTTTGTGTTTATTGTGATTCTTTTTGCAGCTATGTATACAGGTAACTATCCTCTTTCATACTCAATATTTTGCTGAATATTGTGGCTGCAGAATCCTGAAATAACTTTTAATTTTACTGAGGAAGAAAGTGCTTGTATTTTATATCTAAACTTCCTTTCATACAAGTTATCTATTGTTCTTGTTTTCAGTTGTTAGCATTTTAGCTGCACTGGTACAAAACTAATGTCAGGTGCTTTCCACACAACAGGTATTTTTAGAATTGCATAGCCCTGAATTAAAAACAGTCTGCATTTCCCATTTCTAAATCCAATCTGTCCTCTGACTTGGCTTATTTAGTCGTACATGGCACAGCACTAAAAGAACACAGTGAGTCACAACAAACAAAATGTAAAAGGAAAAAAAAAAAAAAAAAAACCAAACCCATACCTTAGCTTCTGCCCCGCTGGCTCAGTGATCTTATTGAGCTTGTCCATGTTCAGCGCTGACAGTATCAGGTAATCTAGTGACCATTTAATGAGACCGTGCTGTTTCCTATGATCGTAAAAAGGAGTGATATACCGAGCAGTTGACCTGAGATAAAATCCCACGGGCTATCTCTGCCTGGTTTCTACGTTGAGAAGGAGAATGCTAATTCATTACCAGACCTAAAACTTGCCTGAGCACATAGCTGAGTTTCATGTTTCTAGTTCATCATGTGACACACACCCAGCCAGCCAGACGGCTTGCTTTGACCCTGAACGCTAGGCAAACTCTAGGACCGACACCTATTGGGCTTGCAAATTCCCCTGAATGTCTCTCAAAGTCACCATTACTTCCTCTTTGTGCCTTACGTGCAGCTGGTGTTTTAATCAGATGGCATGACTGGAAAATATAAAACACACACCGGACACCACCCGCCTGCTCTGGGCCGCACGCTGTCCACTTCCTGCTAGCAGAAGTGCAGGAAAGCTCTCGGAATGATCCTCGTCAGTGCTCAGCTTGTCTGTCCTGCCCAGTTATCCCGTGCTGCTGCTGCTGCTTCCATTTAGCACCACTGTACTTCCTCTAGCGACTCTGACCGAAACAGCCCAGCCCTATAGAGAGCAATGTCTGCAAATATTTCCCTCCCTTTCAGGTTAAGCTGGGGATGTGCTGTGATGTGTCCAGAGTAGCCTGCAGCTGCTAACTGCTAAACTGGTGTTTCACAACTTCATTCCATTCCAAAACAATGCTGAATGCCAGCCTCGCCACAGACAAACCCTGGAATTCAGAGCTGGGGCTGCCCTGGGAAGAGTGATTGCAGGAAGGGAGCTGTTAAACACTCAGCGCCCTGGGGATGATCTTCCTATGGGGTATAATGGGAAGGAAAGTCTTGTCTACCCTGGAAGACTGCCAGGTGACTGGAAGACTAGAAACAAGAGACTAGAAATTAATCAGTGAAGTTTGGGGAAAGAAATGTTAGGGTCTGTCTACACTACAAGTGCTACAATGGCACAACTGTGGTGCTAAAGCTAAGCTGCTGTAGTGTGGACACTTGCTACTGCAACAGGAGGAGTTGTTCCGTTACTGTAGTAAATCCATCCCCTTGACAGCTAGGTCCATGAAAGAATTCTTCCATTAACTTAGCAGTGTCTATATCAGGGTTAGGTTGGTTTAATTATATCTCTCAGGGTTGTGAATTTTTCACACTCCCGAGTCACGTAGCTAGGTGGACTTGTCTAGGTCTTGTCTACACTACAGAGTTTTGTTGACACAAGTTATGCCGGCGTTGCATCCACGGCTGTAATTGAACTGCTGGTGCATATCCTCCCTATAGTAAGCTTCTTGTGTCAATGGAGTGCATTCATGCTACCAGCTCTTGCATCGACACAGGGAGCTGTGCACTTTGGGTGGTCATCTCACTGGGAAACTGCATGCTTTGGGAAGGATTTGCAACGCCTCATGGGGCAAGCACAATATCACATGATGGTTTCTGAATCCCATCTTTCATGGGCATGCTACTATGTTGACAGACACTTTTCAACTGCCATGTTCAGTGTGTGTGACAGGGAGGGAGGAAGGAAGGGAGTGTGTGTGTGTGTGTGTGTGTGTATGTATGAGAGAGTGTGTGGACAGTGTGTTGAGGGAAAGTGAGCGTGTCTGCACACTGTCTCTTTAAGTTCTGACAGCAGTAGGAAGCAACCAATCCTGAGGCAGAAGCAGGTGCACAGACAGCTGGCCTCCCCCTGTCCTCCCAACCGAGGGTGACCAGATGTCCCGATTTTATAGGGACAGTCCTGATATTCAGGGCTTTATCTTATATAGGTACCTATTACTCCACCGCACCCCCTGTCCTGACTTTTTGCACTTTATCTAGTCACCAACAGCACATCAGGAGTCTCTCCCCACTCCCCCCCAGCAGCAGCCTGTGCTGCCTCCCTGCTTGCCATAGGAGAGCAGGATTGAGTCCCTCGGAGTTCTCCCACAGCCTTGTCTCCCCACAGACCCAGGAGAATGATCCACCCCCCGGGCAGGATTGCATTTGCTGCCTGGAGCCAGCATGCTTAGCTGGCCAGTAGCTTTGTGAGCTCTCCACACTGAGCAATTTCAAAACTTCCTGGAGCTTTGAAAGGGGAGAGGCATGTGCCCATGTAGCTGGCTGGAGTGCAGGGCAGGGCAGAGTTCAAAACAGTGAGCAGAGTGGTCAGGGTGGGCATTGTGGGATAGATCCTGGAGCCAAGTTATGCACACAGTGTCTACACTGATGCTTTGTTGCTCTAACTTTGCCACAAGAAGCTCTACACCTCTCATCAGTTTTCTTTTGTCTCCAAAGCAGGGGAGTTTTGTTGGCGGGGAGAGCACCACCACTGTTTTGTCGCTTTCTGAAATTGTCCCTATTGAAGAACCACATGTATATATATTACTGTTCTGGATTTTATTCTGCTTGCTCATTATAAGATGGTCAAGTCATGACCACTTGTATCTAAACAATAATTAATTTTTAGTTCTGTGATCAGTTCCTCTTTATCTGTTCAGACAAGGCCTAATAAAGAATTCCTCTGTGTTAGCAGCATTTTTTGAGGTAGGAAATTGTCATCTACAATGTATAGAAATTTTGAGGATGTTATATGCTGGAAGTCTCATGCTGCCACTACTGAGTCACTCTCAATGATGATATCCTGTACACTGACCTCACTTCCCATAGTTCCAGCATTCTCCAAGGGCAAACCAATCAGGTCTTAGTTGTTAGACTTTGCCCTGCAATGTTTGTTAATGGATTCTTTGCAGTCTTTGTGCTTTGTGGGCTTGGTCTATGCTGTCAATTTCCTTTTGTATTTTTTGTCTCGCAATGGCTGCTCTGGATAAGAAGTCCACTAGATATAACTCTTCTCATAGGTGCACATCTACCATAGCTGTGAGAGCTCTCCACACTGGTGGAGTCAATCTCACCATGAACTGAAGGTTTTTAGTGCTGACAACTGTAACTTCTTAAAAAGACACTCCAACAATTTATGCTTGATTTCCACTTGGATGTTTTCTCTTCTTTGAATGTGCTGATTGGCTTTTTCTTGTGAAAATGCAGTTGCAAGTCATGGTTTCCCAATTGGTGCAAATCTCATTCTATTGGAGAGATTAGCAGCATACCACAAGATCTCCCTTGTTGGTAGGACTGCTCCAATGCCTGGCATCACTTTGTATCAGATCTGGCACAGTGGAAATCAGTGAGAATGGAGAGCATGCAGCACCTCTCAGGAGAGGGCTGATGATGAACCAGCTGAACTGTCTTGTCTGTTCCTAGGCTTCACAGCTCTTCAGAAACATCATTATAGTTGTCTAGTATACTACTCTCTGGGATGCTTCTTTGCATTATATGTTCTTATGAACCAGTTTCCTTTGTATGTGGGTTTTCTGTGTCACTGTTATACTGGAAATCAAGGCCCGTTTACATGACTCTGACAGTGTAAAGAGGCCTTAGAGTGGATGCAAATTAATTAAATGTACAACCACTTGATGGTCCCATTATACTGCCAGAAGGTGTATAGGGGCCATAGAGAATCAGGCTGTAGTGTCACTAAGTTCATGTAGTCACTTGTGTTCTACAACAGAAGTGGCTCCTGTCCTCCATGATCTGCACAGAAATGTTAATCTGTTTGGTTTTCTTTGGTGTCAGCCTGTAACTTGCATTATGTGTGAGGATAGTGTCATTGTATAGTTTGTTCTTAGATTTGTGTGGTTGTGATTTTACTTCTCTGTATTGCACGGTGAAGAGGAAATTTTTGCAACCAAATGCACTTACTGATGCTCATCTATTTGGCATTAAGGCCCTGTCACACTTAAAATTTAGATTGACATAGCTATATTGCCATGTCACATGCCTGAGTGCCATACGCACATAACTCCTGGTGTAAATATGGCTAGGTCAACAGAGGAATGCTTCTGTTGACGTAGCTACCACCACTTGGGGAGGAGAATTACCAACAACAGAAAATCCCCTTCTATCACTGTAGGTAGTGCCTATGCTATGGCACTACCGTGGCATAGCTACTGTGCTGTAGACATGGCCTCAGTCTCTTGCCAAAATTGCTGTGTTTTGTTACATTAGTGGTAATAGAAGAAACAAAACATTGCTCCTCCATTGCATCTGCTTTGCATTGATATAATAGACATCGAAGAGGCAAAGCTTAGCGTAGTGATTTGTCAGAGTTTCTGCGTATAGCTTCATATGATGGGCATTTGCCATTGTCATGACTCATTTCACAAACCCTGTAGGTTTTGCTTTGTGTTTTGTTTGCAGTGTCCTCAATGCACTTGGATGGATGCTTGTGCTTTTTTTCTTTTTAAGTTATATTTTTGAGATTGCTTTACCCTTTTTGATCAATTGTCTTTGTCGACTCTACTTTCTTGCTTTGTATCTGTGCTTTTTTGCACGTCTACGAACCTTTACGGTATTCACGTGGTTCTTAGAACATTCTCATTCAAGCACGATCACTACCCAGTATTTTATTAGATCATCTTTTGAGTCCATGCTCATCTGGAATCTGCCCCAGATAAATTTCAGATGTTGATTAGCATCAGGTACAATAGGATGAATTAAGATTTAAGAATTTCCTTGATTTTTATGTTTTTATCTGACTGTCTACACTGGATGTGTATTGTATTTCCTTTGATTTCTATTGAAGATAATAATATCTTACAATGCATAGTTCATAAATAAGGTTTGTTACTCAGTAATACATTTTGCTGCTTTGTCAATACATTGTATAATAAAACTCCCTAACTTAACTGATACCTTGGTTTTGTATGTTAGGACCTTCACTACAGATTCATGAGTAGCTCTGGAGTGATGCACAATACTATAAATTATTGTTGTGATGGAGATCATTATAAACAGAACTGTTGCTAACTCCCATGAGTCTCGCAGTATTTGGTGATTTTCTTAAAGCTCTGACTCCTGGAGTAATGTTACAAGGTGAGAGTCTCTATTTTCATTGGAAAGTGTGAACCAAGCATACCTTAAATGTTTAGAAACTAGAAGATAAATACAAAGAACCCCAAATGTATTACTTTTAGAAATCTCATGATTTTTAAGCCAAGATTGTGATTTCTGAATGCTTGGGGTTGACAATACTGCCACAAAGAATCCCAAGCAATCACACACTGTTCCAATTCAGGAAGAAACTAATTTACACATTGCATTAATGCTCTTATTTACTATCTAGTGTCGCTTTACAGATTCAACAGAGTTTCAACTGAGAATCTTGGTTTGGAATAGGTGATCAGAATGCTATTCAGATTTCAATTATATTCATAGTTGGAACCTGGAATTCTCTTTCTTGGCCATGCTAGAAACCCCGTTTTTAAAATGGTTTCAGTTAGTGCAGTTTTACCCCAGCATGAACAGAGCATATTGTGGCTAAAACTGTTTTCAGAAATATTAAAGAATCAGGTTTTGCTAGTTGTGAAAATAATTTTCAAAAAATGTGTTAGCCACACTATGCCCTTGCCACACTAAAGATGTAACTGTACTACCTGAGTAAGTTTTTAAAAATGGATTTCATGCACAGTCTGTTTATGGTATAGATGGAGCTTTTGCCTTTTAGTCAGCTTCCCTACTCCTGTGCCAAAACACAAGATGATGAAGATTTTACTTTTAAGGAGCGCTGCATGAATTTTTTGCTTGGGAAGGAATTTTTTGTTTGGCTTGTCTTCCAGGAAACACTGACAGGTGGAGAGCAACAAAGCTCTTCCAGCCAACATACAAAAGGATTGTTTATAGGTGACATGACTTAGTCTGAGTCCATTAGTGTTGTGTATTTTGTGTCTTGCCTTATTGCCTAGGTTGCCGTAGGAACAGAGCTTAGCTTGTTGCCATAGCAATAGTTAGACTATTAGGGGATAGCTCAGCCAGTCCTGGCTGGTTCTAGTTTAGTTCAATAAAGACTTTTGATGGGTTTGCATCTCTCTGTGTTCCGTGCTGATTTCTCTCTGAATACAAGTATTTTCCAAGGATTTATCAATTAGCATGTTTTCTGAGAGACCTCACTCTTTCCTGGAGTGCAGCTTAGACTTTTACTATGCTGTAGCAGTATCCACATGGCAAGTTAGTGTGCAGCAAGCTGGTGTGCTGTAAATTCACACCCTGGCTTTCCACACACTAACTCACCACATATACAAGCCCTAAGGGGCATATTGTGAACTGGAAAATACTAGCTTCTAGCATAGAAAGAAATATAAGTTGGAAGTACAGAGACTTCTCAATCATCAGCCCTGGAGAAGATAGGTCTTTTTCATTTGCATCACATCTTTCTGTGCCTAATAAATTAAGTGAATGCTTTAAGTGTATTCTCTTTCACACAATGCATCTCATCTCTGTGGGTTAAATTACTCTATGACACAGTACTGCAACCCTACATTAACTTTGGAAGAATCTTGGAAACTGGCATTTACTGTTGTTAAAGCCTAAACTGGTTACCACTTTGGATGGTGAATATCTCACTCAAAGTGTGGTAGGTAGCAGGCAAATAGCAAGACTGGGGGGAATATAGATCTATTTTTAATATTTAATATCCAAAATAAAATCTGATCTGAACTGGGATACATCTCTCGCTTCAATTCAGAAAGAACAAGTCTTCTGTATTTATCATTCCAACACTAACCTGCATGATGGACAAAGATGTGAAAGCAGCAAATGCAGTGTGTTTCTCTCATACAGGAACAAACTCATTTTAACACCTGCAGAGGCAATGTGTTTTATTTCCCCTGAGAACAAAACCCACTGTCTAAGTTATACTTCTCCTTTTTAGTTTTACTATCATCGGTTCGTCACCAAAAAAAAAAAAAAAAAAAAGCTTGATTAAAATTTTGCTGTATGATCAAATGCTGAACTCTAAACGTTTGGGGTCAAACTGGTCCATGTGGGGGCCATGTGGAATGACTCTTTCCAGATGGAGTTTTCAGATGCCATTGTGCCAAAAAGAGGCACCCATCCACCTGGAACACGGTTGAGAAGAGTGCTTGACGGAGGGTGCAGTTTGCTCCTCTTCTCTCTGCAGCAAGGCAGCATTGCTTGGGCCCTGCCTCCTTCTAAGTTAGTGCACCAGGGGGACTTGGCCAAATGCAGAGGGAGTGATTGTGACTGAGCCTAGTGCAGGACATAGAGAGGGGTATGGATGGGGAAGGCTCCTTACAACTTTCCTTCTTGTGTGCCCAACCAAGAGTCAGTCACAGGTCAGCCCTAAACCTTTTCATTATTTGACTAGGTTTGTAACTATGCTGACACTGCCAGAAAAAGAAGTCAAACTAGACATTAGTTCTGCAGGTTTCTGAAAGGAAGGGGTAACCTAAGATGATAAATATTTTGCATGGCACTAATGTTGTTCACATACATAATGGACTAGATTCTGTTCTCTCTTCTTTGAATCGAGCAGGGCAAAGCAGGTGGAAAGCCAATGACTCCTACACTCTCTCCTCTGCACCCTAGTCTCTGGGCTCATCCACATGGAGTCTTATGATATGTCTACACTGGAGCCAGAGGTATAATTTACAGATTAGAAGAACAGAAGTGTAGCTGTGGCAGCATACGCAATGGGGGAAGGGCTAGCTGTTCGAGGTATGATGCTTTCTGAGACTAGGTATGAACTTGGGCAGCTAGCCCATCCTGTGCCCATGCCACTATACCCACACTTTTATTTTTAGCACACTAGCTCGGTAAATGAGTATGTTTACTCAAACTGGAAATTAAACCTTCCCCAGCTCCAGATATAGCTTTACTGCATGGCAAGCTGGGATGCAAATCTACAGTGTACTAGCCTACTGCACACTAACTGGCCATGCTCTGAAAGGTCATAGTACACTTTGATGTAGTGCAAACAGCAGTAGATCAAAGAGCATTACAGACTTTTTAGCTTGTGTTAGTAGGGCCCACATAGTGACTTGGTCACAGCAGGCTAGTGCATTGTAGATTTACACTCCGGCTTGCCGCACTCTACGGCTCTGTGTGGACAAGCTCTCTGGTATGGCCAGAGAGAGTATGAGTGGCTGGAACATTGCTTTGTCCTGTTATATGTCCTGATACCTCCCACCAGCTGCAATGACTCTTGCAGGCCATTAGCAGCCAGGCAAAGTAAAGCAGCCCAGACCATCTCAGTGTTAGGAATAGGCAATTACTATTTGTCTGAAGCCTGTCTCACTTCCTATCTCTTGCTTTCTCATCCTGCTCCTTTCCTGCCCCTCAGTTATATGAAGTGGCCTAACTGTGTGATTTAGGCCATGTCTACATGAACAGCATTGCAGTGATGCAGCTGTACCAATACAGCTGCGCTGTTGCAGCGTGTCTGGTGAAGACGCTCTATGTTGACTGGAGAGACTCTCCTGTCAGCATAACCCCCACCACACGCTCTGACTACAAGCGGCATCAGCTCTGTCAACAGGAGAAACTCTCCCGCCAACATAGCGCTGTGAGCACTAGCACTTATGTCAGCATAATTTATGTCACTCGGGGAGGTGGAATATTCACACCCCTGAGTGACAAAGTTTTGCCAACATAAGAGGTACTGTAGACATAGTCAAAGTAGCAGCATTAGGAAATGGCAAGGGAAGAACAACAGCTCAGAATTATAACTACGGCCATGACAGTTACCTAAGATTGCAGATTTTGTGAATTGTTGCAGATACTATGAATGTTTACATAGTTGGTAACTTTAATTGTGTTAAAACCACAAAACCATAGCAATTGAATAGGCATAGAACACTATATCAGAGTGGGTTATTATTTTTTATGTTTCCTCCTATGCAGCATTTATTGTTGAAGTACAGCATTTGAAACTCTTATTTGGTATGTTTGAGGACGTAAAAGCTTGTAACTTTATACTCCAGGGGGACAGTAGGAGGAGAACAAATGTACATTTAATAGTAAAGACTCTTTTTAAAAATAGCTTCCTCTCCCTGTGGATTTAAAATAAAAAGGCAGCCTGGTGGGGCTGGGGAGAAGTTGAGGAAGAAGCAGTTTATAAAAGCCTACAATTTAAAGGAACACTATCCAGACTGACAGGTTCCCAAATATTTTTAAACTGAAAATTTTGTGAGTAAATTTGATTATTTATTGACTTACTATTTCTATTATATTGTCATAGCATCTAGGAGCCCCAGCCATGGACCAGAACTCCATTGTTCTAAGCACCATGAAAAAACAGGGAACAAAAACTTTTGTCCAAAGAGTTTAGAATCTAAGTAAGTTTTAGAGCTAAGGAGAGTTTTGGATTGTCAGCCCTAGCGATTACTATCTGTTTATATATTTCTAAAATGGCTGTCATAGTGGTATCTGGGCACCATATGATTTATCCACAGACAGCTACAGCACAGACACTGACAATTAAAAGTTCCACCTATTATTCCATGTTGTGGAGATCTGATAGGAATTTTAGGATGTAATAATTTCTGAGCTACCCTATTTCTTACTGCCACAATCTTAACAGTAGAGTGGGTTCCATTGCCAGGCAGAAGTTGTGTACTGAACAGTTATTTTTGTATTACTAATAATAACTGTAGAATATTTGTGTATTTCTGATATAACCGCTTTTAGCTCTAAAATGTTCACATTATTTAACAAGTAATAAAACAAGCATGGGAGTAGTTTTAAAGAACACATTACAGGAAAATTACAGTTTTTAAAGTGCTTTTTCCCCCGGGGCTGTGGGTGCCAAAACATTTCCTTCCAACTTTAGCCCCACAGTAGGTCTGCTAGTTTACTTTCGGTACTGTATTCACAGGTATATTTCCCTTTTTATGCTCTGAAAGAAACTCACAACATCATGAGCTTCTGAAGAAATGTTGGTCTGCAGAAACTCTTTGTATTAGATACAGGCCCATAAGACCAAATCTTTTCCATGAATATTTGTTTGAAGTGCAAATGAATTCACTTGGCAGTGTCCAGCAGGGTGTGGCATACCAATTCAGCTAGGGACTGTTCACTTGAGTTTGGTTTCTGCAAATATTTATGTGGATGGGCTTGCTGGCCGGGAAGCTCCTTGAATTGTAAGTGAATATTGTAGAATGTTATGGTAAAACTGAATGTCAAATTCATAACTAATTTTAAGACAGATCCCCGTCCATCTAAGGAACAAAATTATGGTTAAGGATAAGATTTTGTCAGTTATTTTTAATAAAAGTCACGAACAGCTCACGGGCAATAAACAAAAATTAAAGTGACCTATCTATGACTTTACTAAAAATAATGGGTGCCAGGGTTAGTGGGGAGGAATGACAGCCCATGGGGGCTGACTCCCAAACAGCTGATGGGGGCCCAGCCCAGCCCAGGCCAGGCCACCTTCAAACAGCTGATCGGCAGCTGCCAGGCTGCTGGCAAACAATTATTTGGCGACCTGGGGCAGCCGCAACTCTGGCAGTCCCGGGGCTGACAGCTGCTTCAGCCCTGCTCCAGAAAAAGTTCCGGAGGTCCTGGAAAGTCACGGAATCCGTGACCTCCATGACAGAATTGTATCCTTATGTATGATCTATGTGTTCAAATGTTCTCTGGTATTGCTCATGAAGGGCAACATCTTAAATCTATTCAAAGATGGGATTGCCTACTTGGTGAGCTGGGGTTCTGTACTGAGCACACAACAGCTGTGCTACACAACACCTTGTAGAATTTGGATAGATTTAGAGGTGTTGGTTTTGACTCGAAGAGGTCTAAATGGCCTGGAACGAGCCTATCTGAAAGACCATCTGTTTCCCACTATTCACTTCCACACTTGCAATTAACTGAGGCACTGATGTTACATCTCCCTGGCTATAATAGAGATAAGGTTGCTGGCAGGACATTTTCAGTAAGTGTCCTCGAGTTCTGGAATGCCCTCTTGCCCCTGGTCTGAAATAGGCTGGATTTGTTGATGTTCAGGGCATGCTGCAGAGCCAATTTATTTCACCTGACCCTTGAAAATTAGAAGCCAGTGAAGCACTGGCTGATGTATTGGTGCATTATCAGACAAACTTAGATATTCTGTTTAGTAGAATAGATGAGTGGAGGGAAATTTCAATTGGATCTGTAATTTTAAATAATTGGCAAGGGCACTCAAAGCTTATGTGTTTGTGCTTTTTATAGTTCTAAACTGAGAAAATAAATATAGACCAATATTTAGTTGCAGAAACTAATTTCAAATAGTTAATGCATTTGAGAAAATTGCAATCTGTTTGTGGGTAACATGTGAATAGAAAAAGAGGCGATATTCAATTAATAAATTATTACTTGTGGATTGTTTTCCCAGTTCTACTTTGCACCAATATTTAAAAAGCAACTTACATAATCATTAATGTGGATATTTCAGAAAATACAAATAATACTGGTAGTTCTATGGTCCTGAAGAGCATCATCTATTCACTAAAACAAGTTTATGGATATGTCAGAGATCCTAATGTTTCCCCAGATATTACTGTTTGAAATCAGATGGGTCAGATATGGATGAGAATTGATACATTTAGCAAATTATACCTGATACATCTGAGTTGATATCCGATTGATATCGAAGCTACCTTAACACCTTAATATGGGAAGATATTTTTAGACTATTGCCAGTGTTCTGAGTCAGCTTAAAGAAATAATAAAAAGCTATGAAACTGGATATTAAGGAACTAAACAGGAGAAATGATCAAGATTGTGGTAACAGGTGCCCTAAAGAAATGAGGCATTAGAAACGTAAAGGGAAAACTAAGAGACTGCTAAAGGGTTGGCAAAAAAAGAAAAAAAAGAACAGGGAGAACAGAAAATAGTAAGACTATGAGGGGTGGATGGGGGCTGTAAAAATACATGAAATCTCACTCCCAGAACTTCTTACTAATGGAAACAAACAAAAAAGGTTAGCAGGGCTGAAGAGATCAAACTTGGGGGTTTTGGAACCAAAAGTTCCAATTTTTCAAGCCAGCTTCAAGAAAAACTATTCAACTTGCACTTCTAATGACAGCTTCCACAAAGACCAAGGATTGATCAGGCAGAGAGAATGAATTGCCTTTTCACTCTGACAGTTGAGTCCACCAGGTCCAAGTTATACCATACTGTGGGGAAGAGTGCATTGCCTTAGCCATATCTAGTCTGCAGAAATACAGAGGACATCAATACCCAGCAATTGAAAACCAACACTTATCCTAAGCACTACATTTATTTAAAAAGCGATTTAAAATGAAAGTAGGATCATGTTCTGGCCATACATTATCATAACATTTCAAGAGTTCTCAACATATAAGAATCTTATATCAAAAAAATGTTAAAGGAACATTAAGGTTGCCAAGTCAGGCACTCAAAAGTTAGGAAATGCCAGAATTGAGTCTGTCTGTGCAACCTTAATCCAGCTCCCTTATACTTATGCATTACAATACAGTCTGTATTTACATGATAACATACTATTTTTTTTCTCACAGGACCTCAGAGATACCCCTCTGACTCAAATGTATATCGCCCCACCTGTGCACATGTACAGGTACCAGGATAGCAACACAAGTGTTGGTACCATGGTGGTTTCTTGTCTCTTCACATTTGAGTTGCTCCTAGAAAGGAGGAATTATGAATTGGTGCCTTGGTCACTTACTGGGACGGTGCTATTAGGTGATGCTTATTTGCATGGGGGGATGTGAATTCTATCCCTAGCTGGGATAAAACTCCTAAATATATACATGTATTTTTGGTATGTTTAATGATTTTAGGTGTTGTAGCTGTCTGGACCGTTCATTTTAGCTCTCTAATTCTAACATACCATTAAAATTAAAATGGCATGTCAGGGACAGGTAGGGATGTCAGAGGGCTGCTGTCCTGAGCTGATTCTGCTGCTATTGCCCCAGGTGATGAATGTTACACTTAGTTGCTGTCTGGCAGCAACTGCTGCTAGGTCCCTCCCCAGTCACTTTGCTCCTTCTCCTCTCCAGCCATGCTTCGCTTCACCTCCAACAACTCCCATGCATTGCTCATCCCTCCAGCTCCACCCACAACTATTCCATTCCCTTTATGGCCTAATATTTCTCATTCTTCCCCCCAGATGCTTCATCACCCACCATTATTTATCTCGAGGCGTTGTCTTCGTCCTCCTCTCATTCCTGACCTTAAAAAGTCAGAAATGAAGAGGTTAATTATTTTCTTCCCTGCCTTAAAATGACCACTGAATATACCTCTCCCTCCCCACCTGACAAACAAGCAAAATTGTAAATTAAGTATTGTACTGTTATTCAAAAGCAGAAGATTGCTATTTTTACTATTTATCATAGTGGTCATCCTAAAGAAGAGGAGGATGGCATACCCTCCTGCATTGTTGATAAGTATGTGGTGATAACATACTGTAAATAAATAATGTATTTCTGTATTTAAAAAAAAAAGAAAAAAGGGAGAGCTCTAGTCTGGAGGCTTGGAGTGAAAGGAGCTAAGACATCTGTTCTGTTTCCTGTGCAGTGTGTGCTTGAGCCCCTGCACATGTGAAAATCAGATGAAATGAGATTATAGATTAACAATTCTTCACACATTAATGCTTGAGTGAACCTGAAGCTATTTTCTTCTTAGTTCTGAGTGCCAGGTGCAGCGCGTTCTGGTTTACCAAATATAACTTTTTAAAAGGGAAGAAAGACCATTGATTTGAAACCACAACATCCTGCTTTCTGTTGTCTAAATGTCATTTTACAATGGAGGAAAGCAAAGCAAATCAATTGACGGCATGGGGAAAAGATCCTGAGGAGACAAAGGACTTTTGGGGAAGCTACGGGTCTGTGAGTTAGGAAATTTAGGTACTATCCCTGGCTCTGGTGTGAACTCACTGTGTGAATATGACCAAGTCATTTGGGCCTACACTTTTAAAAATGGCCTCTACTTTTGTTTGTTTCAGTTTTTGAAAGCCCAGCCTGAGTCATCTTGGTGTTATTTCTACCAGCTGCATCTTAGGAAGTGGGCTGAAGCCCACTAAAGCTTATGCCTGTTGAAATTAAATTCGTTAGTCTTTAAAGTGCTACAGAACTCTCGTTGTTTTTTTTAGAGGTGATTGAGCATCTCTAACTCCAAATGAAATGAATGAAAACTGTGGGTGCTCAGTGTCTCTAGAATCAGGCCCATAGCATCTCATGTTGGGCATATCTGGCCTTTATCTCTCTGTGCTTCAGTTTCCCCCAGCTATGGAGTTTCCCTCAACCATCTCATATGGATATTTGTAAGGCAGTATTCACTAATGTTTGCAAAAAGCTTCAAAATCCTTGGGGAGAAGATGCCATCTAAGTACAAATTATTAACAACAAGAGATGGAGACAGTCCTCATTAAAATAAGCAAAAGGTCCCGCCCTCTGCATATTGGGACTGGGTAGAACAACATACACAGTTTCACTGTTTGGGATGGAACAGAGTGCTAAACCAAACACTCATTGTTATGAGGCAGCTGGAAATGTTAACATTATACCACAACATCCCAAACTGCCTGCTTAAGGATCAAGGCCAGAGGTCTTCAAA
The DNA here is from genome assembly GCF_026122565.2 of Emydura macquarii macquarii. Classification (NCBI taxonomy): domain Eukaryota; kingdom Metazoa; phylum Chordata; order Testudines; family Chelidae; genus Emydura; species Emydura macquarii. The sequence goes on from NW_027131527.1 coordinate 23,593,794, forward strand.
CTGTGGGGTGCACCCCAACATTTGGGGGGGCATGGCAGGGCCTGGGGCAGACCCCATGGAGGGTGGGGAGGGAGCACCACACTGCCCTGCTCTGCCCCGAGTTCTGCTCCAGCTCTGCTCCCCAACCATGGCTCTGGCCTTGGCTCCCGACCCCACCCTCCTGCCCCTGGAGCCCAGCTGGAACCTCAGCTCCTGCAGCCGCTGTTCTCCGCTCAGCCCACGGCCCCATTCCCAGCCACAGACCCCAGTCCCAAATGTGGCCCCACTCCCAGCCCCATTGGGGGAAAGGGGAAGAGTTGTGGACAGAGATTAGGGGGGTGCGTGACCTAAAAAGTTTGGGGACCACTGGTCTAGGTAGTGGTGTTGTAGCCTTGTTTGTCCCAGGATATTAGAGAGACAAGGTGGGTGAGGTAATATCTTTTATTGGACCAACCTCTGTTGGTGAGGGACACGAGCTTTCTAGCTTATACAGACCGAGCTGTGTATAAGCTCAAAAGCTTGTCTTTCTCACCAACTGAAGTTAGTCCAGTAAAAGATATTACCTCACCCACCTTGTCTCTGCTTAAGGATCTGTGAGACTTAGAGCAATAAGGGTCTGCAATTCACGCTCTTGGCTATCCCTGCTGGTGATTTATTCCCTGGGGAATAAACAGACCCTCCTGAAATAGATGCATCTTGATAACAAGCCCAAAAGGATAAACAGTATAGTCAAGGAAGATTATTATGGGAGGAACTGTTAGAGCCTGGGCAACCTCAATTCTAGATTTTCCTAATGTGAGTTTGCATTCTTATTGTTTTTTTAACATAGTGTTTTGCTAGGATTTATTTACACTATGGACAAAGACATACACCATAGCGGAAACCTGCTGTGTGGATTTCCCAGGGAATGCATTGCTGACAATTAGCTAAAAGATTTTGGGAATTGTGATAAAAGGAAAGAGGCAAAGGTCCATGTGTGACATTTCTTGCTGTTTCGCTTCCTTTTCCCAAGCAGGGGCAGCTGGTGTGGGTGGGAGAGGAAGGCGAGAACAGATTCCTCAGTCGCTGTAGGCAAGAGAGGAAGACAGTAGTTTGGGGAGGAGCGTGGGAGATTGTAGAGGAGAAGGCTTAAGAGAGTGGCCTTGTTGGGGAGACAAGGGCATAAGGGAAGATCAGTGGCAGAAAAAGGAATTTGTGGAAAGCTTTGGGCCAGCACCCCCACACCCCTTGTATACTGACCAATGCCAGCTTCCACTGGCACCTTCTTCCACTTTCAACTCTCTCTATTCTCCGCTGCTGCTTCTTCCTCGGCAGACTTGGCAGGGCGAGTTGTGCTAGTGAGGAAAGATGATCGGGTAGTCTCTGACTTATTACTACAGTAGTCACCTGTGGGTGGCTGCAAAGGAAGAACTGCAGCCCAGCTGGATGGGGTGTGAGAATCCAACAGGACTGCTTGGTTGCATGACACAGCTGCCATATGTGCAAAGGGCATGTAAAATGCTAGATCAAGGGTGGGCGCTAATTTTCACAGAGGGGGCACTGCACAAATTTGGCAAGTCATCGCGGGCCTGGGCCGCTTCTGGTCACGTGACTGGAAACAGGAAGTTCAGGAAGTGACCGGCCGAGAAACTAAGCTGCCCGACGCTCCAGTGATACCTTGGCAACTGGAGCGTCGGGCAGCTTAGTGATTCTCGGCCGGTCGCTTCCCGAACTTCCTGCTTCCGGCCACGTGACTGGAAGCTGGAAGTTCAGGTAGTGACCAGCTGAAGGCTGACTGACGCTCCAGGGTGGCTTAACCAGAGCATCGGCAGCAGAAGCAACGGATTGGGTGGGCCGGACAGAAATGTTAGACGGGCTGGATTTGGCTCGCGGGCCATATTTTCCCAACCCTGTGCTAGATACTTGGCAGCCCTGGAGAGGTAAAAGATATTTAGAGCTAATTTCTTTGAGATCTCCTCTGTACTCTTGTGACTCAGAAGGCCATGCAGCTATAGGTGGAGAGAGCAGGATTGCAAGCAAGGAAGCATATACACACAAGGCTTTTTCTGTTTAAGTTCGCTGATACCCTAAATCCCCCTCAGTTCTCTCTGGTAGCTCCAGTTAAGTCAGATGATATCAGTCAGACTTCCCCTGTTAAAATAGTTTAATTTAATTGGCTGAAAAATAAGTTGTTTTCAGAGAAAAATTTGGAAAGAAAGTAAACAATTTTTCTCTTACTGGGCATTTTTCACAGAATTTTCCATCCAATTGAAAAATTTCAACTTGATTTTAAACAACGTTTTCTCTCCTTTTCCCCCCACAGTAAAAGGAGACTATGACCAATATATCTTTACTCGTACAGCATTCCTTCGTAGTGCAGTGGTGGCAATCCTGTGACAAAGCTATGCACACTGAAAGGTCCTCATGTGGGACTTGAAGTCCTACCTTTCTGGCCTAGAGGAAAGGGTATGCTCAACTGAACAGTGAGAAGCCACACAATGAAAATACTACCCATACAATAATGCATTTCCACTTTAAACTTCCTGCTACAACATTCATGAATCTCATAACTGTCTGTAATATTTTTATTTGCTTGCATTGGTAATGTGAAAAGTAATAGCTCTGTAACTAAGGATTCAGTCACAGTGACCTGGACAGAAAATACAAACTTTATATGTGTCTTCTCAGCTTTTAGAAAGAGAACTGAATCACACCTAACAATTCACATTTCTCAAAAATCTAACTACTAAGTCATTTACAAACAAAGCTTGTAAAGCTATGTGCAATAGCCTCCCCTGGAGACCTCCAACAATCAATATCCATTGTCATCTATTTTTTCTCTGCACACTCTTCCAACTGTAATAGTTATAGACTAGCATCTTTAGTTTTGTTGAGAAAGAAAGGCAAATACATACTTGTTTCCACAGTTTTTATGTCCACTTTTAGTGTGTCTGTACATTTGTAGTTTACATTAATATGTAGCCATCTTGGAGAGACCATTTTAGTGAGAGTTTATCAGACTTTTTGAAAGGCTGAGGGCACCATTCACTAATACTTAAAGAATAGCATAAGAAGAAAGTGTTAAAACCACTTTAAAAAAATGAACAGGAGACTGACCTGAGTTATTTCTTATAAACAGGCAATGATTGCTCCTATGAATATTCTGCCCTGCCATTGATGGGTGAGATACTTCTGTCAAAGACTTAAATTTTGCTCTCCCTTGCCAAAAAACAAATGAATAAATACTTTAAAATATTGTTTTTTCACGTTTAATGTGGTTAAAGCCTTTTCTCTGAAGTGTCTATATTGCTGTACATTTCAGCCCAGCAGCTGAAAAGGTGCCCTGTGAAATAATTACATGATACTAACGTGATAGGGGGACAGAAGCCTCTTTCAGTACATGTTTAGATGACATTTTACTGTTTGGGGGGGTATTGTATTAAGAGATAAAAACCAAAACCTTCAACACAGTTCATCATGATACTGTCCATTTTCAGCCTAGAAATAATTAAAGATTTAAAAAGAATCATTTAAAGTATACCAGGAAATTAAGAAAAAGCTAGAGAACAAAATCTCTGAATATTTAAAGCCATGTGCCTGAGTCAGTACTGATGTCAGGATATGACAAGGTAATTTAATATCCCGAACAACATACACACTAATGAGAGGGGTAACCTTTGCCTAGTTACTAATTATCAGGATAGAAAGCACCACCTACAGAACTTTATTCAGCTTGGAAACCTTTACTGGGGTGAAAATGCAAATGCAGAAAGCCACAAGCTTTCAAGACTGTAGCACCTTACTTAAAGAGGCAGTAATCAAAAGTTCAGATATTTAAAACAATTTTTCAAATTAGACTATTTGTTAAGGGCTTGATCCTGTGCCCATTGAAGTCCATGGTAAACATTCTGTTGTCTTCAGTGGTGCAGCACCGTCCCTAACCCTAATATTAAGACAAAATTAGGCTACAGCAATCAAGCACACACTCAAGAATTATAAAAGGTAAGTTTCCTAGTGCAGCCTTAACTGAATCACGTTGCACATGCTGTATACTTTGTTATACATTTAATAACTATGAATAACTCCTATATGTAAAGAAAACAGGATTAGAAAATGCTATGTGCAAATTGGCAGAAGTAACACTTTGCTGGAAACCTAATGTTTTATATTTCCTGACTTTTCCACACTAGATTCCCCAGCCTTGATGTTTCATTAACGTTTTTTAATTTAATTTTCATGTTTTTTAAAAGAAAACAAAAATAACTTACAAAAGCAAAGCAAAGGAAAAACAAATAAAAACAAATGGATCCTTGACTGTTCAACATTTTTAATTGGTCTGGGTAAAAGCATTGTCACAGGGTGTCATGGTTTGGGAGTGCAAATCCACAACACTGAGGGGCTGTGTCATTACTTGCCCTGTAACCTGAGGTGCCTTTGCTTTGCTGTTGTAGCTCCCAACCTACCAGCGTGCAGGTCCCATCCTGAATGTCTATGTCCTAGGCAGCACTCTAGGAGAAAAAGAGACCTTCTCTTGCCCCTGGTTTGGAGCAGGTGCCCCATCCTGCCTCCTGGCATATGTATTCAGCATGGTCATTAGCTCCAACGGTTAATCAACTACTGGGCGCTGGCAAATCTCACAGCGCATAGATTTTCTAACTGCTTCTTGGCGAGCTTAGTATCTGCTTCTTTGCTCCTCCTGACTTTTCTGCTTCTAACTCATCATTACACTTTCCTTCCATTTCCATTGCTCAAAATAAACAAACAGGAAATAATAAAACTGTAACCTTTCTTTGACTGTTTCCAGCCTTTTCACTTGAGAAGCACTTCAAATTACTTCAGCAGTGCTTAAAGTGTAAACCTCAGTTAAATACGCAAGCTGGATGTAAATCTTCTTTTGACTACGCCACTGTCACAAGGCTGTCTTGCACACAGACACTCAGGGTGTGATCTACATGCTATTAGACTGGTTGTGAGTGGCCCAGGTTGGGATCTACAACAGCAAAGCATTGTCAGGCATCCAAGGTTATAGGACAAGTGGTGATACAACCCCTCAGTGGTCTGGATTGCACCCCCGAACAGTGACACCTTTACGGCTAAATATCCTTTGATGTGTTTGGTGCAGTGAGTTTGTCAGGTCTGAGGTGAGAGACATTTGCAAAGAACAGGGGAGCCTTTGCCAAGGAGTCTCTGTATCACTGGGGATATTTCTCATTATTGCATAACCACTGGTGGGAGTGCTAGTGTAGACAGGTTATTGGTGATTTTACTTCTGTATCCACTAACTGTGCTTAGGTCTAGATGCCATGATTGTAAGTTCTGGTGTACACAGTTCTACACCAGCACTGCCAATGCTGTTAATGTTAGTGGAACTCCACTAGTGGAATACACATTGGGAAGTTTCCCAGAATTTAATGTAGACAAGGTATGTTTCAGTGTCAGCTAGAAGCAGAATGGCTACAATCAGTCTTTCCCACAGCATAAAGTTAGTCATTTTTGCTTTACCTTTTCCTATTGGGGTGTAGATTCAGTACTAACTGGGAGGGAAGGAGTGTCTTCTACTGAATCACCAACTCTACTTACTGAAGCAGCCCAGGTATTACTTGGACTCCCACCAGTACATTGATGCAGCCTGCCCTTGGTTAATTTGTGAGATCTTGCAGGATCACAATATAACATAGAATGGATGTACGTTTTAGCTCTCAGATTGCCCTTGCTTCCTAGCGTCAGCATAGTTCCAGTTTTACGGTTAACTAGAGTTATATATAGAGCTACAGTGAAAAAGATTTTAAAAATAAACAAAGAGAAGGCCAAGAGTTTGCAAGGAGTGTGCTTCAGGCCATAAACCAACCTCTAACTAATGGAGGTTAGGAAGAAACTTTTTATCTGTGCATGTTATTCTATAGATGCCTGGTGCAGGGTTTTTTGCACCTTCCACTGAGGCATCTGGTATTGGCCAGAGAGAGAATATAGGACTAGCTGGACTACTGGTCTGACCTTGCATGGTAATTTCTGTGTTTCTATATTCTACTTTTAAGAATAAATCAGTAGTGGATTATCTGCTGTGACTGCAGACTTTATTAGAAAAGCTCATATAGACTTTGGGGTTAGGTGAGCCAGTTTAGGCCTTGTACAGTCAAGACCTGCAGTACTACATGAGTACTGAAAACTAGGACTCAGTAATGAAATGGGGCCACCATAGTTCTCCTCACCTTTCAACCACTGCCTGGAATATTGTTCACAGAGCATTAGCTTGTTATGTTACCTTCATTAAAGTTGCACATTTTTGGCCAACTTTCTATGTAAAAACCATTTGTTCTCTTTTGCTTCTCCCCTCAGCAAATTTCCAGGGGTGTCTCCCTTTCATTTTAAAGTGCTAAAAAAAGCAAAGAATAACATTTTGGTTTTAAGATCTCATACTTAAAAACAAACATTCTTCATGCATTTCATGTGTTTTTAAAGAAGCCATTTTATGTGAAAACCCAGAAAACCTGAAAAAAACCCTTACATATCTTTTACCATCCATTTTGTTTGCTTTTTCTTCATGTTAAACTTTTTCATAAAAAATTGGGCTCAACTTTTGAGTTTGTGTTCAGACTTGACAACAGTGTTTATATTACAGAAGAGATTGGTTTACTCCTATTTACAGTTTAATACACAGAGCCTTATAAAATGCCCATGTCAATGGGAGTCAGTGTCTGATCCCAAATCAATGGGATTCTATTGATTTCAATTGCATATTGGATCAGGACCAAAAGTATCACAGAAACAAAGGTCACAGTTTCAGTCAACTTTATATTATTAATGTTCTCTACTTTTCCTATTGAAATGACATCCCATTAGATTTAATTACTTTGCACAAAGGTCCTCCTGACATTTCCTTATTCATCTAGTTAATTATTAAAACAAGCCCAGGAGAATATTAGCTTTCTCTGTCATCAAAGTCTTATCAATAGGAATGCAGGTATGATGGGGAAAAACAAGCTTCTTATTGACAGAGAGAGAGAGAGAGACTTTGGAAGACAGTTCTGTTTTTAAAGCAGATATAGGGTTTTATCAGAGATAGGAAAAAAGATGTAACACTAGATTAAAAAGCCAGGCGCTAAAATATATGCTTCATCATACTGACGGTGTACATTTTGTCAGCTAGCATGCATGACTTCCTGCTTTCATTGTTTCATAGAGAAAACACCCCGATTTTTCTAGCTGTCCAAGAGACATAATATCCCAAAATATTAAAAATATATCACTGTAAAAGGATTTGATTGGCTATAAATTGTGTGTAAGCATTTCATAACCCTTAGAATCAAAATGGCTTGTTTCATAATTTTACAATACTATCAGTATTCTAATGGATATTTAAATATAAAATATTACCATAGGGCATTGCCTATAAATGTTGTACCAAATGATATGTGTATGCCATTCATTCATTAGGAGCAAGATGGAGATCACCCACACATTTGTTTCACGTAGGCCATTGAATAGTAATAACTTCTGGTCATTTGCAGCTTGTGCTAGATATGACTGTGTGACCTAGCTTCTCTAAGCTCATTACCAACCCTCTGAGCTATCTAGTACCAAAGGAAGGTAGATTTTCAATTGACTGCAAAACAGAGATCACTAAAAAGAAAACTTCAGTGGTTTGGATTTGGACCTGATTTTGTCTAAACACCTGGTGAAAGTGTTTGGGTAAATAGTTCTTTTTTGGGCTCTGTTCTGTATAATATACAGCAATAGATAATGTGGTTTCCATGCTATCACCATCACCTCACTGAACTGATTCTTTACCTGCAGTCTACGCACACTGTGGATTATCATAGCAATCTAGCTCTCGCAAAGTATGCATGATTTTCAGAAGATCTCCACCCAAATTTTCAAAAGTACTCTGCTCTTATTCATGTACTTAAGTAAGGGACACATTTTCAAAAAGGCTCCTCATCCAGCAGCAATCACCGATACACAAAATTTTCAAATCATCATGTTATTTGCTGAACTCCATTGAAAATCTGGCCACTTACTATGGTGCCTAACCGGGAGATGAGCTCAACTGAAAATCAGTGCAAAATGAAACTTGTTTTCTGTATCAGAAAAGCTGAATGTTAAAGTTGAACTTTGTACTTTTCTTACTGTTGTGGTTCTCTCTCACTCTTGCTGTTCTCCCTGATAGCATTCGTTTGCACAAGAATAACTGCTGCTGCAACGGAAAAGACTATTTTGTCAGCTGATCTGGGTTACAATTCTTACAAATATTTTATTACCTTTCTCTTGAGAAAGTTCAACCCAAATGACTTAGTTTTTACTATGCAGTGAACAGGAGCTTACAATTCTCCATGTCAATTTATTTATCAACAAAAAGAGTGACAATATGCAAAGGAAAAATGTCTATATAATAGGGAAGCAGAAAGAAACAAGAAACTTACGGCTGGTGCATTATATTGAATTTGTTCAGCTCATAGTCTGATATATTCTGAAAAAAGAAAAAAAGGATTTATCAAGAAAATAGTTTTTAAAAAAATTAAAGGGTTAATCTAAATTGAAACCAGTGTATTGTCTGAAGCACTGAATTTATAGTACTGAATTATGCAATTATTTCTTTTAAATTTGCCCTTAGTTTATGAAGTCATGCGGCTATCTAGCCTGAGTTAAAGCTTAACATTTTTACTAGTATTTGGTGTAACATTTCTGGAGGGCAGCTCACACATACCATGCAATTATGAATTTAACCTGGAATGTCACAGATTAACAAGCACTGGCTAATGGATTATTAAAGAACCCCCAAGAGATAAGTCACCTTGCATGGTGTATTTCCTGTCTTTTTCTATCACAGACTTTCCAGCTATATTTTCCTTTCTTCAGGAGCTTTCACTGAAATCAGTGGGAGTTTTGGGTAAAAACTGGTGAGAAGTACTAACACATGTTGAAGTTTGGTCTGTTACATGACTGGGTTTTGTATCGCTCTTCACCTGCAATTTTAGGAAATGGACAGGAGAACTATATGACAAACATCTTCAGCCTGGCTCTGGTTTTTGTTGTAGATATTTTAAGGGTTTTTTTGAATGCAAAGTTGCAGGCATAATCTTTGCACTTGCTATTATTTGCACCAAGGCCTACACATGTAAGTGACCTAAAGGGTGAGGGAAAAATGACGCCCACAATTATAAGTAATAGCTACAGTGGAAGCCATTAGCTGGAAAATTTAGATATATACGTTATGCATGATTTGGAAGAAGAAAGCTAAAAGATAGTTAGTTTATATATTTAAAAAAAATTTGCTTGTTGAAAACCAGTTAAAGTATACATCTATGTATGGAAGAGAATTAGACTCGATACAAATGCACTCTGAAACATCTTTTAAAAATTGATAGTTGCTAATGATATTTCTGAGCCCCATGTTGGATGTGGCCATATTGTGGTAAAATAGTCATTTGTGGTAACGACAACTGCACTCTGCCTTTGAACTCTTGTGGAGTGGGAGGGAAGTGCATCCCCATTGATTTCAACAGAAGGGTTAGGACCAAAGTGTGACCCTTATAATGGAAGGGACTGTAGCCCAATTTCTATTTCCAAATTGCATGGAATGGATTGGTTTCCTTCTTGTTGCTTGAGGTTCCCTAAGCACAGGAGTGGTGGCTGTGAAGTCTTTGAAGTCGATGCTTCGGTATAAGCTGGTGCTCTCCAGTGACTTCAGTAATACTGACTTCATTGTAACACAATTGACTTGCTTACATCAATTTCAATGTGCCCATTTGACTTAAAAAACCAAAACAAAAACCAAGCTGTCCCATTTGCCCTCCTCACTCATTATTCTCTTGGCATTACAGACTAATTGATGCTGAGCACATACAATTAAAATGAGAAACTAGAGTAACAACAATCAAATGAATTGAACAGTTAAGTGGTGCACATGGAAGATCTCAGCCAAAGCATCTGTCTTCAGCCTATATTTAAATTCAAGGATATCTCTGCATTTAATTGTTATTTGATATTTGTTGGGAAATATGTCATTTCAGTCACTAGAAAACCCTTCATATTTAATACTTATCCTATAATTATACTGTAACGCAAAGAAGCTGCTGAACTGCACATAGTGTGTACAATAATTAATGGATGATTTGCCAGGTCTGGAAATCAGCAAATTCCTTTGGAGATTTTAAGTGTATATCTAGCTATTTCATTTGACATTTGGCACATCTGTGTGTTTTTAAGTACAGTCAGCAAGCACCCAAATCCCTATTGTAAAAAAGTGACAATGGTGTATTAATGCCATTCATTTTAGTCCTGAGGAGACAGAACACCACACATCTTATTAAATGCCATTAGTTTTTGATCACTCCACTTTCACTATAAAACTAGCAGGTCATTTTCATTTCTTTACTAGCAGTTTTGGTAATCATCTCACTTAACTTCAGCATAAATGTATATTAAAAGTTCTAAGGCAAAACCGTCCTGTGAATTGCAACTAATATTCTTTCTTTTCTACAGCAACAGTCTCCAGATGGATTATTTAATCTGGAATCATATTAATGCCACAAAAGGCTGCATGAAGCCAGGATGGAATCTAACCCCATCTACACTGATGACAACTGGTAGTACAGCTGACGTACTGGCTCAGTGAAGTAATCATGTGAGAGCTCTCTCACTCTGGCTCTAAAGCTGTCTCTTTCATGTGTGTGCACACGTGCACACACACACACACAAACAAATAAGACATTTTTCTAGCAATATTAGGTTCACATTTGGATCCCCTTTCCCTACATTGGGGAATGTTTGGATTCAGCATTCTAGTTTTGGCTCCTTTATTAGAGCTAGCCCTGAGTTGTGACGTTAAAAGCTGAACTTCCCCAAAGTTTGAGGAGATTGGAATCCATGGTTTTAGGTGAGGCCTATCTCTTCTCAGCTTCTTTAACATATTCACTTTTCCAACAAATTGTATCCTCCAATCATAGCTGTGTGGCAAGAAAAAGAATGACTTAAAACAAAGTACAAAGATACCATGCAAACTCAGCATTTTCATGATGGTTTATGGGAGATGACTCATTCTCCTAAATTTTCATTACTCACTATTTCTATTGTTGCCCATTTTAGAAGTTGTAATATGTGTTGCAAGTGACTTGTACTGGCAAGACTTGGAATATGTTGCATATGAACGTAAATAACAAAGATGTTAAAATGATTTCTTTCCTGGAGGGCATTCAGCTACAAAACACATAATAAACAACTAGAAGAAGACAAGAGACTTTCGGTTGTCTAGGGCTTCATGATAAAGTGTATGAGAACCTAATAGGCATGTATGCAGTACATTAAAGATAAATACACATCATATTGTCCTTTAAATATACTTTAAAAGACATTGAAATAAATCGGAACTGATGAGATTGGTGTCCAGTTTTTAAATTTTCACAACGGGACCTCAGTGGTTTTTGTTTTGTTTCAGAGCTAGAGCAATGTATTGTTTAGTAACTTTGGTACTGTAGGAACAATTCACTTTAATTTTCAGCAAATAAGGCACACCATAATATGCTTTGCCATCTCCTTACTATCTGTATCATGGCTTCTTTCCACTTATTGTGTATCTCCCTCTAAGAGTAATTAACAAGCCATAGTGGCTGTGGATAAATTCTTAATAATATTGTTTTAACTAAAAACTAACAACTACTTTCCTATCTGCTCCTTGATTCTTCAGTCCCCTGACTTCTAGTTTCCCACCAATGAGGTAGGAGGGAAGGTTACAATAACTAATTTAATTGACTAAAACAAAAACAAAGACCATTCAAGGAATATAAGCTTCCTCTAGCTGCTTGGAGCAGCATCACATTTTTTCCCCTGGGTAGAAGGTTCAAAAGTTCCTTTACAAGAATCTGGCGTGTGTTAGCCTAAATATTTGGTTCAGAGTTTCTGCTAAGGATTTAGGAATTCCTAGCTGAGGTTGTATTAATGGAAGTTGATAGAAGAGCCTTCCCTATGTCCCTGAAGAGGGATTGTTTTGGTGTTGATTCCTCTCATGATTCTGACCCATTTTTTTCCACTATGGTTTAAAGCGGGTGGCTATGAAGTATGGTTCGTTATCAGTATAAAAAGCATCCCTAGGGGTAAGTGGCTCCCCAAGTGTACATGCAACATTGACGTGACAGCAGGTGGAACTGGCATCTTGGATAATTTAAAGGAAGACTCCTAGAAGACCACTGGAAATCTGTAAAGGCCAAACTTTAGCTTGAATGGACTGTTTGCTTTGCACACATGATTTGAGGACTTCAGTAACTCAGCCAGAGGTTATGTGTCTATTACAGGAGTGGGTGGGCAAGGTTCTGTGCCGTGCAATTTGCAGATAGATGATCATGATGGTCCCTTCTGACCTTTGAGTCTGAGTCTCTGCCATATTGCTTGATAAGGTTCTCAGTATGTGACCACAAGATGAAGTATTTATACTGTTGACCTTGTCATCACCTCACAATAATGGGGATTCTCTGGACTCTTTGCTTTGCAGGCATACCTTATTGCTTGAAAAGGTTCTCAGTATCTGACCATAAAGTGATGTATTTATACTGCTGACCTTTTCATCACCTGACAATACTGTGAGTATCTCTAAATGACTATCGTAAGCTAATCCTAAGGCTTCATTGATCTGGTGTGTCCAGATATAGGGAGGCAAACTATGGGTTTTGGTGGGATGTCTGACCTAACTGGACAGCTCCAGGCCAAAGTTTTATGGGACCACATAGGAACTTCAGAATATCTGCCTTCAAAACTGCATTTACCATGCTGACGGGATCCAAAGGGACTACCAAATGTTAAGAGAGAAAGCTAGTCATGCGATGTTCTTCCCTGGTGTAAACTGGGAATTAAATGGCTCAAAAGCTCAGCCCAACATAATATTCTCAAGGGCTAGTGTTCAGAAGGATTGATAAAACTAGATAGAGTGGAAAGTAAATGGTCTACTGCACACATAGATGTGCTGTTTCTCAGGTGTCCACATACATGTCAGTCTCTAATTCTCTGACTGAATATTGTTGCTTAGGAGATGTCAAGTCTCCACATGTCAAAGCACCTGGTCTCTGTACTTCTTCTACAGAATGAGGTGTCACAGTACAGTAGTAGCTATTGCTGATGCATGGCTCACCTGTAATGCTGGAAAGGAAAAATGGTCAATACTGGAACAGATGTAAGAACCGTTTTGAGGGAGTGGATCAATCTTCACCCTGGATATCTAGATCCAAGCCACTTGATACTTCTAAAGTGCCCACAGAGGGATGTTGATGCTATTACATATAAGGATAAAAAGGAGGTAAGAGTTACCATGTCCATGACAGGGGTTCTTACAGGAATGGTGGACCAATGGTTAGGGCATTAGTCTGGGACTCTGGAGACCTCAGTTTTAGTCCCAGGTCTACCTCAGCTTTTCTGTAGGACTGTGACAGGGTGCATCGTTCCACTCCTGGTTTCTTTTATAAATAGCTCTGACACTTACACTGTGTACTTTATTTTTGTTTTTTCCCAACCACTACTTTCTTACTGTCCGGTGCACCAATTCCTATTTATAGTGTCATACAATCATAAGTGGGGGAAGAGATCATACCATGCAGAGATTTCCCTTTATTCTGGCTCTGCTCTCCTCCCCCTCTTTCTCCTCCTCCTGCATTTTCTTCCAGTGTTCCTTTTCCATGCTTGCAGTTGACAGGCTAATTAGCTTCTTAGCTCTCCTCAGACCAGGCTGATCTAGTAATTAGCCATTTCTTCTCTCAATCAGGCCCTCTCTGAGAAAATTAATTGGATTTACGGTGACCAGTGTGCTGGGTCAGCTGCTGGTTTCAGCACTCTGACACAAGGACTTTGGGTAAGCCACTTAGTCTCTTTGAGCTTCAATTTCTCATCTGTAAAATGGGGATAATGGAACTTTCCTACTTTACAATGGTGTTACGAGGACTGAAGATTGTGGGGCATTCAGATATTATGGTATTAGGACCATATAAAAAGACCTTAATTAGATAGATAAAAGTTGTGAAGTACTCTGTGTTATGAGAGAAATGAGGATTCTCTGCACATTACATTCTAGAGACCAGTTACTTTGAAGCTGGTAAACTCAACTAGTTTCTCTGATTTATCATGTGGATATCTTCAGTTTAGAGCTGGGTGGCAAATTCTGCCAAATTGCGCTTGTGAAGGATCTTTCTTACTCTGAACAGCTTCAGCCACATTCCCTTTTGATTTGCTATTTACAAACAGTCGTCACACACACAAATTTCTGCTGGCCCAAATGTTTGGGGAATGGGCTGTACTTTGTACGAATGCCTGTCTTCACAAACAAACAAGGTTTGTGTGTGAACAAGAGTAATTCTCAGACAACCCACTGTCTGTAATTTGTTTTCATAAATGGTTAGTTGAGCAATTATGAACAATGATACAAGCTGTAAAAATCAAAGTGTTTGCTGATAATTTGCAAACAGAAAAAGGGGATAAATTCAACAGAGAAATGATTCACAATAAAATATGAAAAGTTCCAGAGTCATAAAATATGACACGCTGTAGTTCAGGATATTTCAGCGATGAAAGTATTGCAGGATGTGGTATAAATGTTAGTCTTATATACTGAGGAAGCGAGGAGTCTTCATAGCCCAAATGCCAGATGCACACCAAGGGCTTGTCTTCACATATAGCACTACAGTGGGGCAACTGCAAAGCTGCTGTAAAGTGCTGCTGTAGCGCTTTAGTGAAGATGATACTATGTTGACAGGAGAACTTCTCCGAGACCTGGTAGCTATCGATGGGAGAAGCTCTCCTATTAACATAGCGCTGTCTACTAGAGGGGGTTACTTTAGTATAGCTGTGTCACCCAGGGGTGTGGATTTTTCACACCCCTGAGCGATATAGTTATACTGATATAGATTTGTAGTGTAGTCTTGGTCCAATACTTCTGGATGTCTGCCCAGCTTAAAGCTAAAGGGGAAGTGAAACTAGAGGGCAGACTGAAGGGCAAATATTTATAGCTAAAAAGATCACTGGAACATATTCAGTAAGGAATTGACATGTTTTGTTAGAGGTATTCTGAGGTAGACTCATAGAATTTAAGGCCAGAAGGGACCATCATGATCATGGGCAGTGGGTATCATAGGCCAGGGAGGCTAAGCTTCCCCATACGGCCAGGCATGGCCCTGACCATGCTCCACCATGAGACTCCACATCCTTCTGCTGCGTCCTGCTCTTCCCCTGTGGCCCCAGCCCAGGCAGGCGCTGCTCACTCTTCCTGCCCTTGATCAGCCTCTCTCCCGAAGCGGGCAGGGGCTGGGGCTAGGGTGAGCCAGTCAGTGCTCCAGAACTTGGGGCAACTGGGGCTCCATCATGGCCACATCACACTGGTAACTCATAGTCATGTTGTGATTAACTAATGCGCCCATGTCTTTCTCCTCCTCTGTCTCTTCCAACTGATATGCTTGGGCCGCACGGCACAGGGGCCACCTGGCTGGCACTCTGGGGATGGGCTTCCCAGCCAGTGTGCTGGGGCTGGGGCTGCCCAGCGCTTGGTCAGGCTGACTCTCTAATAGCTTTCTTCCCCAAAGTGGTTTTCACCGAAACAGACTATTATCCATTCCATCAGTTCTAATTTCTTTACAGTCTACTTCATCATTAATGTACAAAGCTACTCTACCACCTTTACCTTTATATCTGTCTTTTCTGAACAGCACATGCCCTTCAATACCTACACTCCAGTCATGACTACTATTCCATCATGTTTCTGTTATTCGTATAATATCTGATTTCACTTCTTGCACCAGTAGGTCTAGTTCCTTCATTTTGTTACCCAGACTCCTTGCACTGATGTACAAACATCTTAGTTGTTTCTGCTTGGATTCACCCAGATTCTTCACCTGATTGGGTACAATCATTCATTGGTATCATCACTGTCTTTCCTCTTAATGTCCATTCTCCTACCCACTGCGGTTCGTTTCTCCATTGCTGTGTCCTTTCTTACTTGGTTTTCCTCCTGCTTGATGGAGATTACAGGAGCATCTCCCAACCATTTCCCCCAAGTTACTAGTTTAAAGCTCTTTTAATCAGTTGTGCCAGCCTCCATCCCACAAGTCTGTTTCCCTCCCTACTCAGGTGGAGTGCATCCTATATAAACAGTCCTCTGTCCATGAATGCCTCCTATCATAATCTTGTTTTGCCTTCATTCTCCTCCTCTAGGGACAGGTAGAATCCCACTGAAGATCACCTGAGTCTCCATTTCCTTAAGCACCTTTCCCAGCCTGGCATAGTCTCCCTTGATATGTTCCAGCGAGAATCTAGCTGTATCATTTGTTCTCATGTGAAAGACAATCAGTGGATTTTTTCCTGCTCCCATTGTGATCCTCTTCAACCTCAGGTCCATATCCCATATCTTAGCTTGGCAGACAGAACACCCTTCTGTTTTCCAGATCAGCTCTGATGACAGGCCTGTCTGTTCTGCTTAGTAGGGAGTCACCAATCATGTAGATCTGCCTTTTTTCCTGGTAATGGTGTGATTCTCTGACCTTCCTCCTGTTCTTTCTGGCTACAAGTCCTCGTCTTTTATTCTCCCTTGCAATCTTCTCTGAGTCATCCTGTATCCTCCCAGGGCTCTGAACTTTGGGTATCTCTATTGATTCTATCCCTCTTTTTACAGGACTAGCCACTCTTCTCCTCTTCATTGCCCTCTCACCTTCAGTTACTGCCTGCTGTGCCCCTTCTTCATTTTCCAACTCAGTAAACCTGTTCCTGAGCTCTATTTCTCCTTCACTAGCTGGTCTTTTCCTCTGCCTGGTTCTCATAGTCACATGCTTCCACTGGCCATTTTCCTCACCCAGCAGTCTCTCCTCAGAGTTCTTCAGTCCAGTTTGCATATGCGAGTCTTGACTTTTCCCTTCAGCCTTCTCTCACGTTCCCTCCATCATCTGTTCAAATCCACTTCAAAACTCAACCATAATTTCCATTTTCAACTCCAAACCTCGGATCGTCTCTTCCATCAGAAGAGAAGTGGCACTTCATACAAATGAAGTTCTTTCATGTACATCCCACACTTTCTGTATCTGGAACAGGATTGTGGGTTGGATATAAACCGTCAAGGGAGACATGGCCTTTTTTAGTGCAAAATGGCCTCATTGAGTGAGATCTCTGTATTCTCCACCAGGAATAGATACAAGGCAATAGTGATTTGGCAGTGGTTTGGGTGAATGAAGATATCAATGTGTCTTATCTTGCGTGATCTACAGAATAAAATTTACAGTGGAAACTTCTTGGTATCTTCCTCAGATAAAGGTAAAATGGTGCAATACAAGGAAAATGGCAGACCAGAGGAAGAAAAATAAAAACCTGGCAACCTTGGACTTATAAGTACACTTATATTCAAGTGCTCAACATTTTTGTTAGCAAAGATGGGAAATCAAAGCAATATATCTGTGCTATAAAAGTGGGGGAATTTTTAAAAATGTAATCATCCATTTTAAAGTAAAAATCTGACATCTAGTGGAGTAATGGGACATGTACTTGAAAGGTAGCTCTGTTGCACTCCCAGTTTGCAAAGCCGATTTATTGTCTGTTACTGTACTACAGGAAATCATAACTCCAGTCTGGCCCCTTTCAGACTTTGATATCACATATGGACTAAGGAAATCTGTACTTGTATTACAGAGCCTTTTACCTTCAGTTCAGCAAATCTGATATAAAAAAGGATATACAACATGCAACTAATAGGTGATTTTCAACACCTTCCCTTCTATTAGGCTATCTAGTTTCTCTTCCAGATAGTAAGTTGTAGGACACCAGCAATAGAGAAGGATGGGTGAAAGAAGTGATGAATTTGAAAGAGGAAGAAAAGGAAAATTACTCCCTTGGAGATGCAGTTGGAAGTGGGCCGTAATAATAAAGCAGAATTTCATAGCTTAATTTTCAAGATTGGAACTTGGTTGCAAAAAGCATTATAATGTATTTATTGGGATTTATATTTTGAAAACTTTATTGAAAAGGTCCAGTCAACTCATTCACTCCATAACAATCATTTTTGAAAGTGGAATATTTTTAAAGGAAACAAAAAATGTGTGGCATAGTTTTGGTTAAATATTTCAATTCAGTGTAGATCCTGGTCATCTTGAAGGATAACATAAGACTGAATGGTTAAGTATGTATCAGTGTTTGTGTAACTCTAGCTGTTTGTTATGTTTCCAGTGCTGCAAACTCAGCTTTGACACACAAATTTTAACCTCACACAGGATGAAACCAATATAAAAATATACTGGTTACAGAAGGAATTTCTGGTTGCTTTGCAAGAAAGGAATATCTGTGCTGAAGAGCAGCCCTGTCCATGCTACTGTTAGAACATACAACTACTTGCGAACAACAATCCTGTTTGTTGCAGAGTTTCTCTGTCCAGTACGGACAGAGATTATGTCGTTAATAAACTCCACCATAGACTCACTCTGTTTTCCTTTACCCTAATAGTCTAACACTGTTTCTCAGTTTTAAACATTTCAAACTTGGATGCAAAACATGTTCCAATAGTATGAGGCCTGTAGCCATTTTTAAGAATTATTTCAAACATGATCACCAGCCATACTGGCCTTGTCTGCAGCTGTTCAGTGTAGACATTCTCCCACAGTTGGTCTAGCACTGATCTATTGGTAGTCTTGCATATTTCTCATTTTCCCCATTGGGACACAAGATCTTTCTGAATGACTGACTTTATTTTTACACAGGTAAATCCGTGTGTTTTTAATAGATTTTGTGCCACTATACTGTTGTTTATCAGAATCCTATATTGTTCCTTAAAGTGAAGAAACACTAATGCATTACATTTCTTGCTGATAGGATTCTGGTGGAGTGACAGGAAATAGCTTTTTTTCAAGAGAAAGTTACTCATAGTATCTCTAATTAATACCCTTGTGGTGTATGTTATTTAGAGGTAAATTCCCTCTGCCGTGCCTCTGAAGTCTAGTCCAGAATCCTCAACTCTTAAATTGTGTGTTTTAATTTATCATTTGGACTTTGAGTGAGCGCCTCCAGATAGCAAACCTAGCGGTGAAACAAATGTAACCCTTCTGCCAGACCGCATCGGCAGCAGCAAGGGCCGGGTTCTATATCTAGGGGTCCCTCTCAATGATACAACACTAAACTGGCTCGAGTCCCCACCCAGTCACCTGGGAAATTACACACTATTCCCTGGTCGCCCCCCAAAGGGCAATACTTCCCCTCTCGCAAGCACAGAGTCTGAGTGTAGAAAGAAACCATTTAATAGCAAAAGAGAGGTAACACAGCACTGGTTTGGGAAACAGTGCAGAGTTCATGAACTCAATGAACCAAACCCCTCCCAGAGTATAGGGCGTGTCCTTCGCCTCTCCTTTCCTTCTTCCCCCTGTACTGACCAGCGTGGTCGCAATGTCCACCTCTTGGGTGTGGCACCACCCCCTATGCCGCTCCTGTCTGACACAGGCTTGACCAGGCCCCCTCTGCTGCTGTCTCCTGATCGCTGAGTCCCTGACCGCTGGCAGTGACCACGCCTGTTTCCCACTGACTCCGACCACACCTGGCTCCCGCTCACTGCACCAAGCTGGCACCAACTGTGCCGGCCCCTCTGCCAACCACTGATCGGGCTGGCACCAACTGTGCCAGCCTCTCCGCTGACCGCACCAGCACCAACTGTGCCGGCCTCTCTGCCAACAGCTGACCACACCAGGCTGGCACCAACAGTCCCAGCCTCTCACCAGAGTTGCCTGGTGCTCACTCAGCTCTGTTAGTTGTCCGGCAAGGTTTCCCAGATTGTCTCCTGGTTCAGCTCTTAGTGATTTCAGCTCTTAGTGATGTCAGCTCATGGGTAAACCTTCTGCTGACATACAGGCAATGTCCCTGCTTTCAAGAAACAAAAGACTCCAAGATGAGTCATTAATTCTACCTTTTAACAATGGGGAGAGAGAATCACTCCATGCCTGGGGTCAGCCCTTGGCCAGGGCCGGTGCAATCCCAATAAGAGACTGCTCCACCTCTCCCCTGTTTCCAGGCTGAAACATCTGTCTGCCACCCTTGTGGAGCTCTGTTTAGTTTAGGGTGCAGATTCTATCATAACAGACTAAGCACAGTTTTGCTGACATCTGTTCAGACAATTGAAGGACAACATTTCATTACCCCAGTAGTTAACACAAAAGTGGTTTGTAGCCCAAAACCAGCCCTGCTAACCATTTCCAATTATGCTCAGCACCTAGGTAAGTTATCCTAAATACTTAATTGTACTCATGAAGATACAAAGCCCATGCAAATAAAGTGCCCCCCTTTCAGCTGCTGAGCAGAGAGAGTGCCACTGAGACACTCAGACCTGGCTTACACAAAGATTGAACTAATTCAAGCCCCGTCCTCTTCTCTCATATGCCACTATTGGGTAGTGATTTATTCATTTGTGAGCAGATGTCCAAAGCCAGGGTTCCACTTTCCTGTATCACAGAAGCTGTCAGCACACATTCAGCAATTATAGACTGTCTTTCTGGTGTCTTTGCTATCCAATTCCACAAACTACAGCTCAGTGCCCCTCCAAGTTGGACAACAAGAACAAATTGGCCTAAAAGGAGACAGAAGATTAATCTGCTGCATTAATATTTCTCTTGAGAGCGTGAAATGAGGATGAGGCTTGTTCATACTTTATCTGGACATCTGGTGCCTCTGTTACTCATTTAGCTGCACTCCAGATAGAGGAGTAAGAAAGGAATTCTAATGATGCTTCAAACTCATTATCTTCACACCTGACAATGTGGTGTTTTGTGGGCTGATGCCTGTTTGCATGCTCTTACTGGAAGGATGCTGCTTTGGAACAAATGTTGTACCACAAAACTCAGAAAAGGAAGTTCCAAGTTGTTCATACTAACATATTACTTTGTCTAAGCAAATTGGAACACTTTTTGGTATTTGAAAAAGGAAACAAGTAACCAAGTACAGAAATAGCAACTGTGACTGACAGAATTAAAACATAAGCAAAAGATCAGCACAGCCTGCTGCTGTGGAAAGAAAGATTATGCAGGCTTTTCAAAAAATAGGGAAGCTAGCAGAGTTGGTTGAAAATATTCTGACAGAACAGTTTTCTATCTGAAACTGCTGATGCAGCAAAATCAAAACATTTTGAGGGAATGTATTTATTTTGTTGAAGTTTTTGACGAAAGGTTACCAAAATGCTCTGTTTCAAAACAAGGTTGAAGTGCTTCATTTTCACTTTTATATTATATTAGCATGTAATATAATATAAGAATCTTAAAGTAGTCTTTTGATTATTCCAAAATTAATATTTTTTTTAATTTCCATTTTGGGGGAGGGAAGGAAGGGGCAATGGGGTGGAAGTGTCAACTTTTTGTTCCAATGTGGGACAACAGGACATTTCTGAATGTGGGAATTTCCTATAGAACTTAAATTCAAAGTTTCAACCAGCTCTAGAAATCAGTGCTCAGGAGAAATCCTGTTGTTTTTACAGTGTGCAGCCATAAACACATGGAGCTATGATCGCCTGAACTATAGTGGTGTCCTCTGGGTCTCCAGCACGCAGGGGCGGTAGTGCCCCGTGGGGAGGGAGGGATCTGTGGGCCCGTTTCCCACTCCCCCCCCCCCCCACTGTGGGGGTAATGGGTGCAGCTGGGATTAGGAGTGACGGGGCAGATGCCCCAGGGCCGCCCATCAGTTGGGGGAGGGGGTGGTGTGATGGGTTTTGCCCTGTAGCCCTGCTGTGGTGTTGGCTGCCTGGCCCCTGCGTGGCCAGGTTCCCCACGTCCTTAAACTTCCAAAGCTGGGCTGTTTGTGAGGATAATCATCCCCTGAATGTGCCTGGGGCAGCAGTCCCCTCCTCTGCCTGAGCAGACCTGTGTCTACTGGCGTCACAAGGAGCTTGCTCCTGCCTTTTTAACATCTGAAGGTGAGGGACAGATCATGATGAAATCTGCAACATCTTCAGACTAAGCAAAGCAGAGAGCAGCTGAGACCTTGCTTCCTCCCAGCTGAGCGTGCTTGTTTCAAGATTGAAAACCTGTTGCAGAGGCTCCCAGCCCTGCGATTGGCTCTGTCACACCTCTGCGTGAGCAAAGACAAGGCTAGTGAGGAGAGATGGGAAGAGGAGCAAGCAAGGTCATTGCATTGCTCTGAGTCCTGGCCCTGAGGGAAGGAGAGGGGGGAGGAGGAGCCGAGCAAGCAATGTTACTCCCAGCTGTTAACAAAAATCAGGGTGAGGCAAAAGCCCCCCCCCCCACCTAAATGGCACCCCTGGTTGTGCCCAGCTTGCTCCCCCATAGAGGGAACCCTGGGCTGCCAGCAGGTCTGAGCTGGAGTCCATGTGCTGGGATGTCAAACCCCGGTGGTCCCTGGCTGCCTGTGACAGTGGGGGGCAGCTCCTCTGAGAAGGGCCGGGTCGGCACGCCCCCTAGGCCAGCATCTGGAGGCATAGCCCCCTCCCCCATCGGTATGCCACTGCTCAGCTAAGCAGTATTTGACTCTCTCAGTACTTGACTAAAAGGAACCCTAGGTTCTGCAGGAATTGGTGATGGTGCTTTTAGTAGCCCAGTATGGCATCAGGGGGCACTGAGATGCTTTAAGTATTGCGCCCACATTGGAGACCCCTAACATGGTGTATATTCTGTTGGAGCCTCTTACACAGACTCTGTAAAAGGACCTTACCTGATCTGTGTCAAATTCTCTCAATGCCTGTTTCCCCTTCTTGGTTTTCCCAATAACTACACCCAGATTCTTGGTCGGTTTTATTAAAACTTCACAGTTCAAATGTCAACTTAAAATCAAAACAAGTCTTTCTTGGAATTCACAGTTTCTTCAGCCCCTGCTGGGATCAACAGCTCCTTCCCAAAATGCATGTCTTGCTGCATGGCATTTCCTCAAACCTCTTCATCTTACGGTGTCTGTTCCTGCGCCCCTCACTGCCAGGTTTTTCTATCTAGCTGCCTCAGTCCTCTCTGACTATGCACCCCTACAAAAGTCTTCCTGTAACACTCTCCTCTCTGCTAAGCTGAGCAGGCTCCCTTTTATCTGCTTGCAAGCTCATCATCTAGAAAGGCCAACTCCCGTAAAGGGAAGGGCCAGCCCACCTGTGACACCCTCATCTACCACAAACACTTGCTGTACCCATTTGCAGTAGAGTGTGATGGGGAACTGACTCCCCCCACCACAAGTGTTGAAATGCCTGAGAGGCTAATTAACACATGTTTGTATCCAGAGGTGGGCCAGGCCCAATTAATGATGAGTTCCAGCCGGGGGAAGAGCTGGGTGGTTTCTATAAAGGAGGAAACCCAGAGTAGAAGGGGGTTAGAGGGCGAGAAGAAAAGGACTCTCTCTAGTTTCTTTCTGGATAATAGAGAGCGCAAAGGAACTTCAGGAGGTAGTTTATATCCTGGTCCTGACTTAAGATGGTAGGAGGAGACTCCTGAAGTGGGCCTGAGAGAAGGCTATCTGACAGGCTGAAGGCCTTGGGGTAGAGGGGAGTTGAGGATCCAGACTAGGGGCAAGACTTCTGAGAGGTAACACCTGAGAATTAGGCTACAGCTACATTGACAGTGGCAAAGTCGCTGCCATCAGATCGATATATCTGGATTGACTGAGTGGTCGGTGCAGACCCACTCAGTCGATCCAGAAATCGACGTACTAAGACCACCTTTGCAAATGGCGCAGTGCTGCGTCGATGGGAATGCGGTTCCCGTTGGCACAGTGCAGTGAAGACGGCACGCAGAAGAGGAGCCCAGAAGTCAATGAGAGTTACGCAAGTTTTTTGCATAGCTTGCGTAACTCCCGTGGACTGCTGCTGAATCCCGGAGGTAAGTGTAGACAGGGTCCTAGTGTTCTGCAGAAGAATGGAGAGACAGGGAGGACTCAGGATGGACTAAAAGCCCAAGCCTGAGTAAAGGACAACAGTTGTTTTTGTTGTGTTTAATTTTGCTTTTGAGTTTGGTTAAATGACTCCAGAAAGAAGCCCTAGGGTCACTATTCTGAGAGGAGGGTAGAACAAAAGAGGAGCCCTGGAGGGGCAGAAGACATCCTATTGATGACCAATATCAAGTGGGACATGGTCTGTGTGGGACACTGTTACCCTGAAAGGGGAGAGACTTTAAAGTGACCTGGCTGGAGGGCTGAGTCACACAAAGAGAGACCACCACAGGGCTGGAGCAGCTGTTAGTAGGGGAAAAGATGAGGTAGGAAATGCTATGTCATGCCAAGCCATGAGGGGGTGTGCCTGAGGTGAGTCACTCACATGGAGTCTAAACTGGTCTAACTTGCATGCTGAGGAAATCAAAAGTGGGATTTAATTATTGGTAACAACTGACCCCGCTCTCACTGGCTCAGTATTGATACTGAAGGAAGAGAGCCACCTCGGAGAGATCACCATTGTGAACTTCTGTGTCTCATTTTAAGAAGCTGTATGCACTGCTCTGTAGCCAAGTGTTTCTCTGTATTCCCTGGGCACTAATGTTTTGCATTTTGCTTTCATGAGGGAGGCTGAAATGATAACAGGATATAGAACAGTATGAATCAATTCTCAAGTCAATGATTGATGAGAGACTGATGCCTGGTACTTGCGGGAAACTATCATGGCCCTCCTCAAATACTGTTACATAAGGCAAACAGTTTAATACAGAGGTCCTGCAATGATCCCAGTCCAGTAAGAGCAATGTGATCAACCTCATAACATCCTAGATTAGAAAATGAGGATTTCAGTTAGCCTTTGCTGGCCAAGGGCCTGGGAACTGTACAGAAGTACTCCCTGCTGACGCTGCTTGCAAAAACAGCTGCTTTATGCTATCCTGCATCTGGATGAAAATAATAAGAAATCCATGCTGGGAAATAGCTAGGCAGGAAAAAATTGTGTATATGGGTGTGAGAACTGTCTCATCTCCCAAACCAAACATGCCATAAATTGCTAGCTGTCTTAAAAATACAACAAAAGTCTTACATCCAAAGACCATATGTTATAGTGCGCTTAATCTTTATGGCTCCAGTTCTGCAAGTTTCTTAAGCATGTGCATAGTTACACAAATATATGAGTAATCCCAGTTTTAAGCAGTGAGACAACAAGTGCTTAAAGTTAAGCATGTGCCACAGTGCCTTTGTTGAATCAGAGCTTAAAATGGTGGCTATCTAGATACCTGACAGTGCCAGTCATTCTGATGGTCTGTCTTCTTTTTGTTGTGAGATATTCACAATCCTTAAATTAGACTAACAACTTTATTTACAAAACCCCCCTCAAATCCACTGAGTTAGGTAAGTTTGAAAAGGACAGTTTCAGTTTGTAAGATAAAGTTGTCATGCCTCCTTTAATAGAATATTCATATGTTCCCAATCCAGCACTTTATCTGTATCATTTAATTTTAGTAACACTACGTTATGGTTCCTGGTTATGGTGAAATATCTCTCACATCCACCTCAATCTTTCAGCAGTGCTGTCTACAACGCCATCTTAAGTAATACAATCATAAAAATGTTGTGTGTGTCTGTCTCTAGGTTTACTACTTACTTATTTCCTTTCCTTGGTTCGTACTGCATTTGCCAAATAGTATGCAACATGACCTAGTGTTAGGTGACCACTGTGACCCTATTACCCAGACAGAAGTCTTCCGGGTGCTCACAAACTCAGCAGGATCAGGTCATGTTAGCGGTTGCATGAGTGATGATGACCAAGATAAAAGTAGGTTGTTACACATGTATATTTGTTTTTTAAACACTAGTGGATAGAGAGAATATAGATATTATAACTCATCTTTCCCTATATGTGTGTGCACACATTTATTTATTTGGATTTCATTCTAAAAGAAACTCCACAGCAAACAGCACCCATCTAAAGCTCTAGGATGCCCTCAACTTATATTTAAAAACAATAATACTATTGGAGTCTGCAAAACATTAACATGTACATTTATGTTAGACGTGGGTCCAAGTAACGAAGTTCAAGTCTAGAGCTGTGTTGCCCAAAGTGCTGAGGTGTTGAGACCTGCATTTTGGTTTGAACCTATCTCTGGTACAATATATATGCATATTCATATGCATATAGTATGTGGAGGTGGAGACTTTTGTTGGCACTTGTTTGAAACAGTCTATGTTATTTGCCGGTAACATAGCTATGAGTGAGTTGTATAGGTTATCCCAAGTTCCAGTAAAACTTTAGTACTGCAGTATATCAATATATATCACCCTATTTTAGAGCTGTTACTTCCCCCAGTTTTTATTGTTTTTTTAATATCCTTCTGCCTTTGTGGTCAGATTGTATCAATTGCCAAGTACAGGCTGTAGAGGAAAAGAAATAGTAGAATAAAATTTTAAATGATCTAAAAAACTTTCTATATAGCAGTCATAAAGTCTGATATCTTGCCAAACATCAGGGCTAGAAACAAACATTGTATAAAGAATCCCACCTCTCCAGTGAGAAACAGCTGAGGTTTCTAGCCTTGGCAGTTCATGGGCATTGAAATTTAAATCTGCTTAATTCTGGACTGAACAGTGTCAGCCATGGACCTTGGAACAGTATAATTCTAAATCTGTTTTTGTACGTTCTGTTTGATGAGGGGCCATGGGGAAGGCATGTTCTTTTCATGGCTCTTGCTCACTGTTGGAAAGCTGGTCAAAATTTTGAAATGTTACAAGATGACCCAGTTGAGATGTATTAATAAGCAAAGTGCAGGAGAAGAGGTCAAAGTTGCATAAGTAAATGTTGTTTCACACACTAGTAGTTTCAGGGATTCACATAGCTGCAAATATAAAGCAACATATTCCATGTGTACAATGTACATAGCACAAAAGAGGCTATTTGCATGCTTGTCTTAAATTATTTTCACAGTCTCAGCTGATCTGTGCTTGGGAGTAAGGCTACTTGTCTTCTCTAGGAAAAATAATCAACATTCTGGTGATTTTCAGAACAGTAAATACCATGCAATATAATGCACAGTGAATATCTAAAGTTCTGTTATGTGTACAGTGGTTGCTATTAAAATCCTGGTTTTTTCCAGGCAATTAAAAGTACAGCGTGAATGCCACAGTAGCATTACCTACTTGCAAAGGCAAAGCAAAGATTTTAATGATGACCATGGCATGCTAATATAACATATACACTACTCATTCCAAATGACTTGGTGTATTCAATAAAACAAATAGGCAATAATAGAAAACATTAGATCATATTCTTTGTAATATTTATGCTGAAAGACAGGATAAGCATATTTATAAAACAAAGAGAGGCTAGAAAGAAAATCATGTTACAGACCTTGATAAGGGTGAACTAATCAAATGTTGATAAATATTGATTGTATGTGCGTAGGCATGTGCATGTGCCGGTTGTGTTAAAAAGCCTAGGTAAGGATTTTCATAACCATACCCATCAACATGAATTCAGTCTTCTCTAAGCATTATAAGGAAAACAAAATGTGTTAATTGGAGGATTCTAGTCAATTTTAATTAGAGCCATTTCCCTACTGACCTAGTTAATAACTTAGTAATATTTAATAAGTACTACTCACTCAAATACTTTCCCCCTTATTTGTGGCTTCTAGCCACTAGCAATCTCATCATTTACCTATAGGGTTTCAGTCCTTCAGAGCTTAATTATAAATGCCGGCTTTTCTTGTGGTATTGTTCTAAAGAGTAATAAAAAGATGTATATCTTCCACTATCCAAATTGGGAATTAAAACCAATCTCTTAAAGAACTGTGTTGACAGCTACAGAAAAAGACACTAATTGTTAAATTACATTTTTTTTAAATCTTCATTCACTTTTCAAAAAAATTTTCTAAAGAAAAAGTACAGCCATTTTCTTCCTACATACAGACATTTGCAAACTCCTCCTTATAAATGACTAAAAGAACCCATAGTGGTGTGGCCATGGTATATAAAACTAAACAAAACAAATAAGACTCTACTAAAAAAACCCATGTTCACGTATAACTTTTATTAACCAAAAATCAGTGTTCAAGGTTCCTATGTCAACATTAAGTCTTGCATGTATGTTAGAAAAGGACATTAATCCCATGATCACACAACATACACAAAGTAATGCTGAATGATATATCTGTAAATCTGAAGTAATAACTGTGATTCTCTGTACCTCAACATACACCCTGGACCCCCATATTCACCACTGTGATCTGATTATATGTTTTGTAAAAAGTATGCCTTTTGAGGGATCATTCAACAGATCAAGATTGTTAAAACATTAATATCCTGTTGAATTATATGTAATATCATTGTATGTGAAGTTATGAAGTATTACTGTGTGTGTGTTACTGAAATATGTTGTAAGGTTGGGAGATGCCCACAACCAGCCTTTCTGTGGCTCTAGTAAGACAGATTTACATCAGGACCAGCCAGACATGTGTTGATGAGTTATTAAGGGGAAACCACTCTCCCAATGTCCATCCCAGAGACTCCTCAGTGAGAGTTACCTAAACCCCATCTCACAGCAAGGATCTTTCTAGCAGCCTGAAGAAGACATGAAAGAGAGACAGTGACATCATCACTTGCCATCTGTCCTCCCTTATCTCAACACCTGGAAGATAGTCTCTTTGAACTGGGGAGATTGGTCCCAGGCTGAAAGGGAGTACAGCCTGTGAGCTGCCTGTAACGTATATTAGGGTGAAAAACTGCTTGATTCAAATGTTACTTAGTCTGTAGAATTTAGACTGCGAATCTGTTTTTATTTCTTGTGTAACCAATTTTGAGATCTCTATGCCTACTACTTATAATCATTTAAAATCTATCTTTCTGTAGTTAAAAAATCTGTGTTATATTTTACCTAAAACAGTGTGTTTTTGGTTGAAGTGCTTGGGGAATCTCAACTCAAGTTACCAAAGGCTATTGCATCTCCACTACCCTTTGTTGGAGTGGCGAACTAATTAATGAGCTTGCACGGGTCAAGGGAGTCTTGAGCAGTATAAGACAATATATTTCTGGGGTGCAAGTCTGGGAGCTGGGATGGTTTGCTGGTGCGTCTCTCAGTATAATTCTTGAGTGGCTTAGAGAGCCTTCATGCCATTTAGCTGGTTGTGGGTCTCCACATGCTGATGGTGGAGTGATCACAGCACCTGGAGGGGTTGGTTGCTTGTCACTGGTATAGCTTTGTGAGAGACAGCCCAGGCTGGAGAGGTAAGGGGGCACAACGGTCCCCCAGTTCCAGGTTGTACCCCAGGAATCCCATCACAATAACAAGGTGTAATTTATTTTCCTTATATTTTCCTGTATGATGTTATTTGCCAAATAGTGTGTCATGACCCTGTTATAACTGCAGTACACACACACAGAATACTGTGGTTGTTTTGTTAACCTCCTCATTTATAATAGGCCAAATTCTGTCAGGTTTACCCACAATAATAGCACATCCCAGAGGGACTGTGAGCAAGAAGGTACCACTTCCTTGAGTACAGGGGGTGTTTGGCTCTGATTACTTCTCAATTTTAATATTGTGTAAATATAATTGCTTAAAATTTGATATAGATTTTCCTTTTGTTAATTTACAATCTGATTTTGGCCTCAAAGATGTTTAACTTTTTATTGTGGAAAGCTATTTATGGTTGCTTGCAAATCTCAATCAAATTTTGATTCAGTCACCTAGTTTGTCTGTGCCGTCTGTGTGGTTCCCTCCCCACCATTTTGAATCATTGGATTGGTTTGTATTATGCTAAAGATTACAAGAAAACTCCAGAAGTCCTCCATGATCTGTTTGCTGAGGTTCTCTATTCCTGATGATTCTGAATTTATTTGAGGATGGTCAAATTCTTCACAATATACAATATCTAGCATTACATTGTATTGTTCAAAAGTTACTTAATTGGGGAGGGAAAAGAATGAAATCATGATGTCATTAATAATGCATGATAAAGTTCTTTAAGTAAAATACTGAAAGTTTGCCGTAGAGGACTTTCTGCCAATAAAATCCATCTGCCAGCATCAAGGCTCCGTATAATTCAAATGATCTGGATAATGTACTTTCAAATTTGGGGATACTCTCTTACTCAAACTTTGCTATTTGCCTCTCTTTCTTATTACCTGCTTAAACACTCAGGATTGTCTGCATCAATAAGTTACAGGTAGTCTGTTTAGTACCTAGATCAAAATTCCTGTCATGAATGAGAAAGAGGTGGGTTTTTTTAATTTCAGTAGTGTCTCCTCACAAGATGCCAGTGCATTTGCATACTTTTTATTTGATTTCCCCACTTTACACACATAGGGGGATCCTGAGAGCCTAATATGCACATGAATTGTGGCAACAGATAAACACACTTCCCCTTTTTACTTGTAGAGGGAGCTGGGAAGTTTCTATACTTAGCAAGTCCCCTACTCCTACAGCTAACATCAGCTTTTCCCTCAGATAATGTAGAGCAGGTAAAGCTAGTTGTTGGCTAAAGATTTTCTTAATCTACCATTTGCATTTCTTTATTTAGCTCTTTGTTTCTGTATTTGCATATTATGACGTTTGATGACATATGTGTATTTACTGTAGATTGCACAGTGATTACTTCCATTATGGTGATCAGACCCTGTTTTTGTATAAGGGGCTTTTAAGTAAGCCATGTTGGAATGTTAAGATTTTACTTTAGCAGTAGGACAGTGCTAACATAAGTCTGTTTTTTATAGCCCTGGGTCCTGTACTTTTCAAACTA
This sequence comes from Emydura macquarii macquarii, assembly GCF_026122565.2. Classification (NCBI taxonomy): domain Eukaryota; kingdom Metazoa; phylum Chordata; order Testudines; family Chelidae; genus Emydura; species Emydura macquarii. The sequence goes on from NW_027131527.1 coordinate 23,624,360, forward strand.
TCCTTGTTACTCCTGGGGGGAAAAGGACATGGATTATGACCTATTGCATATATTGATGGGTCTTGAGCAAACTTCCAAAGGGACATGAGTTTTTTAAATGTCAAGAAAAAATAACTGATAGAAACCCTTGAAAAACTAGAAAGAAAAGCTTAAGAAAGTGTTCCCTCAGTGTAACTCCCATAGAAAGTAATAGACACTTCTCTCAAATGTCTTTAGTGGAAGTTTTGTGGCTATTGAATTTAACATGCAAATCCAGACACTGCAGGTTATGTTACCTATACAAAATTCATGCTTCCTACATGTAGAAGCCACAGCAATGGGAATTTTGCTCAGCTCTTGCAAGAGGCCTAAAGTGAATGAAATGTTTCAAATCCTTATTCTTCTAAGTACTGGTTTTGTGAACACACACGGAATTCTTTCCTACATGCCTCTTTCCAAACTTTGCTAACATGTGATGTGGTTTATTAGCAATGCAATCAGATCTTGAAGCCAGATTCCTCAATATTAAATTCTGAGCATATGAACAGGACAGACCTTTGGAAAATTCACTAATCACTAATGGAACATCTTGGCTGTTGCTTTTGTATGTGGTTACAGTTATAATGTGGGCAAATTCCTTAGGTTTTTACATATGGAAAGATTGATCGATATTTTAATGAGCTCCTCGCAGCCATTCTAGGGATGACTGAAAGTTTGTGATGTTCTGCGCAATCTGTTGACGACTGACTGACTACAAAAGTCATATTTTTCCCCACAAAGATTTTAAATTAAAGACAATGGTAGATGGTGTCATTTAAGAGAACAAAAAGATGTCTTCATTTTACTAGGGGAAAATCCCTATTGCTTAGTAACTTGGGTGGGTGTGTGTGTGCGCGCGCACGTGTGTGCGTGCGTGCATAAAATTTGCATTGCAGACTTTGTGGATTTTTCATTTCAGCCATGCTAAACTTTTTAAGATAAACAGAAAGGCCTAGTCAACATGAATGAAGTATGCTAGGTCACTGTGGACCACACTCAAATCTTAGGCTATGGATTGGTCCCAAGGGGGAAATTTACTGGCTTTATTATGCTGATATAATTATACTACTACAGCTATACTGGTCTAATTCCCCCTGTGGACACTCTTAGTCAGAATAACAGTGGCCTTTTTTTGGCTAAGCTTATATTGCTTTGTAGTTTGTAACTTTGTACTAGCTTCAAAATCTGCCCAGAAACTCTGTGGCTGCTCCCCCTAATAAATATTTTATCTCTGACCACAAGTCCTTTCTGGGGAGTCCTTTTTCCATATATGTTGCCTTAATTCCTTTTAAGAAGTCTTCAACTCTTGTTTTAGGTCTTAGCCAAAAGGAATTAAAATATCTTTGAGTTCTGCAAGCATCTCCATTATTTGTTCCATTGTGTTCCAACACAAATACCAGCTTAAAATGTATCTTCTTGGAAACTCTATCCTAGTGTTTACACCAGTATTGCCCTGTGATGTGGTATATACACTCTAATTAGGTTGAGGCTCAGTTAGGCAACTGAGTTGCATTTGGAGGGATTGGCATAATTCTGTGATTAAACACAGCTGACAAAGGTTTGAACATTCTTACAAGAAAGAGCACAGGGCAATGGGAAGGAAGGCAGGGAGCGGACACAGGACAGTCTGGAAGTTTTCTTTCTTGGGCTAAAGGCAGAGTGAAGCCTGGGCCTAAGGAATGTTTGGGACTGAGGTTTGAGGGGAAGCTGTAGCAGAGGCTACAGGAAGCTCCTGCAGGGACTACAGGAAGCAGGTGAGGCTCCCATGGGTGTGCCTGAGGTAGGGTCTGTAAGAAGCAGGGAAAGGCCAAACTCAGTATCTAGGGGAGATCCTGGAAGAGGAAAGCAGGGGTAGAACTCACAGGTGGAGGACCTGGGGCGTGGAACAGTGCAGAGAACTTGCTCGCAGATCCCTTGACATGAGGTTGCAATTGTCAGGGAGGAGTCCCAGGAAGGCAGCAACAAGGAGTATAGTGGAGCAGACCATAGCTGTTCGTTATAGGGTCCCTTGACTGGAATTTAGTTTAGGTGGGGAGGGTCTGGGTTCTCCTCCTGGCCACTGGGGAAGGTGTTGTGAATTGCCTGAGAAAAGGGACGTGAAGAGCATGGGGCCTAGAGTTGGGGCCAAAGACCTCCTGTAAAGATATTGGAACTATTATTTGTTGGACTCTTTGATAATCAGGAAGGGGTGGGAGTCGGCCCTTCAGCCATGTCACCTTCTAGTCCCAAGTCATGAGAAGAAGCAGACCACCATGGGATCGAGTGAATCAGCTGGTGGAACTAGAGAGGAAAGAGCAGCTATATCCCATGCCCAGTCATGACAGGACATGCCTGTGGTGAGTTGATCATTTTACATGTCCATTGGCCTGAGAGCCAACATTTGGGACCTTGCAGGATTGTTTCTGTTAGAAAAAATTGATGCTAGAGTCAGATATTTCTTTGGTGCAATCCTGTTATTTACAAAGAATGTAAAAAATCCTGTTTCCCTGAACACAGTAGGTATCAAACAGCACCAGCAGTTTTCTTGCTCACAATTTCCAAGTCTGCTTCTCCAGTTAGTTCTGTGCTCAAAAGGCAATGTCTCTGCTCCCTCTCAGGGCCTTGCTCATGACCGCTTCTCTCCTTGTCTGCCAATTTTCTCCTCACACACATCACACAGCTTGCCAAAGAAACCTCTAACCCTGCATTTGCTGCTAGTTCTAAGGAAACGCCTCAGACCACATGGCTTAGCCCTGCTCAGGACACTAATGCCTTGATAGCTGGAAACAACAGTAGGCTATCACTGCATAAAAAGACATTTGATTGTTCCTTCCATTTAGTGTGAAAGAAGGGTGTTTAGCACACCTATTAGCTTCCGATAGGTCTGTAATTATCTATAGATCAACTATCATCTTGATGGCAGCCATTAAATCCTTCCATTATAATAATACTTTCATAGTGTGACCCTGAAATCTGTCATATCTCCTGAGCCATGCTCCAGGGTACTATGTTTATTCTCTGTGAGCTGAAGTAATTTAGTTCTGCTGGAGGAAGTGGTTAATTAAATTCATCTTCCTCTCCCTGATATATATATATAAAATATGAATAGAGTGCTGAAGTTAGGAGTGGAAGATACCCATTTTATTTGCAGCCATTTTATTTGTTCTCTTTTTAATTGAGTCTAGTTCAACACAGCTTTAAGGCAATAAGCTATAGTCCTGAATGAAGTCTTCGCATAGCTCCTGTGACTACCCAGTGCTGGATGGTACTTAGTTCACTTCATATTATGGGGTAGCCATTTCATAGTGCTTTTACACACCCCATGATGTTGGGATGAGGGTTAGGCAGAAACTCTCTGCCATGCAGCATGGGCTTGTTGAGAGCCAGCTCAGTCTTCCAGAAAACAGTCCTGCATATTACACTGTGGTGGTCTCTACAGACCCACCTGCAAGACAGTTACACTAATGATGGCTGCATTATTTCTGGGAGCTCTGCTAAGAATTTGATGAGCCTAGGGATTCTTGGCTTCGGGTATACCACTGGACTTCTCTCAATTTGTTCTGATGCTAATTGACCACAATATTTTTCTGGCTGACTAAACTAGTATCTTGTCAGTTAGGTCTGTATTCGTTTAACTTGTATGCTCACATTGCTATCCTTACAAGCCGTGTTAATTAGATCCTTTGACTCCCCCCCCTTCTGGTTCTCAAAATGTGCCATCTAGTGGAAATCCATAAGGTTAAGGCACTTTCTGCTTTGCTGTTTGTTTCTACAGCATTTTTTGTGTGGGCCAGAGAGCCACAAAACTAAGCGTGCTCAAGCCCTGTCACCACCTCTCTGTGCACACACCTGTTTACTACTGATTCATTTTTAGCTTCTGTCTCAGCTCTACTGCTGCAGGAACTGGTATATACATCCTTTGGCACAGCCTTTGGAAGATATACACGGTCAACAAAATGGTAGAACTGATTACCACTAAGTGCTGTGGAATATACGAAGTAAACAAACTGAAAGAGATTTCCTTTAGTTATGGTCATTTTGGGAGTTACAACGTTTTAAAATAAAAATGTAATTTTAATGTTGATTGTATCACTTAAATTTAGTTCTGTTCTCACTCATCTGCTTATAAAAACCCAAACTGTTCCTGCAGTTTAATAAGTTCCTAATGCAAACATGCCATTATTATCTAGAATTTGAAGGAAATATTTCACAAGGTAATTGTGAATTAAGATAATCCTGTCGAAGTAAATTGGGATCTGGATTCCTGAACATTTGCTTTATCCACTCATCTAGCAGGTGGGTGGCATGGCCATTTCATAAATGTCATCATCCAAATGTAAATATTTGGCAAATTCTTCCATGTCACTCCAGTTTTTCCTTCATTAGTCAAAAAGCATGAAATGTAACTTCCTTAAATGCTTCTGAAAAAGTCACTGTTGGCCAGACAGTCTAGTACATTCCGGATGTTTTTTCTCTCTTGTGATGCAAAGGAATCATAAACCTGGCTTAAGTGCCAATTTTAGTTGAATTTGTGTTGCCGGAACAGCACAAAGCAACCAGAATGTACCAGGGAATCTGGTCCACTATTCTTATAGGAAAGAAGGTGATAGGCAGCTTCTTTTCTGCCCTTCTCAAACTGCTCTGTGATTGGGTGAGAATGTAGAGGAATATTATATTCTGACCTTCCAAAGAACTTGCCCCATAGGACTGAAAACTTCCCCATCAGTTCCTCAAATGCCTATCAGGCTATGTAACTCATTGTGTGACATGACCTTCTTTTCCATCATTTGTGATATTTAAGATACTAGAATATTGCATAGACCAGCGGTTCCCAACCTTTTCGAGTGTGCGGACTCCTTTCAACCTCCAAATATTTCGCGGACTACCACATGCTACTAGTTGTAAAATAAATTACAGTAATAGGTTTTTAGAAACTCTTTGAAATTACTTTTTATTTGAAATTGTACATTTCCCTGGTGAGTATATTATTTTTCTTTTCCGCAGACCCCCTGTAATAGCCTCGCAGACTACCAGGGTTCCACAGACCCCAGGTTGGGAACCGCTGGCATAGACAATTTTTCATTTCCCATTTACTTTGTTTATCTTTAATTCTTAAAAGACTTCCAGTATCGGTTTCCTGTATTACTCTGCCTCTTCAAGCACAAAGAAAGAACAGACAATTAGAAATATATAGCCTTGTGTTGGAAGAAGCTTAGATTAATTTGGATGGCTGAAATTATGATATTATAGGGATTCATGGAGATTTCTGAAATGGGTAGCAACTGGGGCGTGACAATAGGAGAGTGATTAAAGTTTCTGGATGAGGTTTTCAAAAGTGACTAGTGATTTTTGGACAAAGTTTTTGAGTGCCCAAACTGAGATCTTAATGTAGCCTGATTTTCAGAAAGGGATGAGCATCCAAGTGCCAGAAACAGAGGTGTCCCAAATAAAAAGTCACTCTTGAAACCTTTGGCATCTTCCTTTAACAGGTTGTGAGATGGTGCATTCATATGACTAATGTATCGTATTGTTAACCAGGCAAGAATGTCTGTGTAAAGCAATAAGCAGGAGTTGGTTAAAAATTGGAAATACTGAGAATGTGTGGGGCTTTTCCATTGTGGAGTTCAATTCTCATAAAATTAAGGTTGAAAACTGTGACACCATGATTTTTAAAATTCCCACCACTCCTCACAGTTCCTTGCACATGCACTGAATTTGACACATCCCTAAAACTAGAAGGACTTTTAAAATATTTTAATTTTCAACATGATCTAAAAAAGTATCTGTAAACTTTAAAGAACAAAGGATTCAGCATCAAAGGATAGATAGTTCTTTAATCTATATTTAATGTAATTATGAATGATTTGACGGTTAGAATTTGCTTGGATTATTTTGTGTCAGAGATTTCAAGGACTGGAATGTAGACAAGCACATCCCATAATTCACAGTCACTGCATAAGAACAAACAAAATTAATGTTTAACCATTTCTGGTAGCAATATTTAGAATAATAGCAGAAGTTTGTTGCTGTCACAGTAAAAATTAAGGTCCCAGTTTTTCAATGGATATTTTAGCATTCTTTCAGGAGTTGTTGTGATGGATTGCATTGCAAGATCAGGGCATTAGATAATGCACTAAATAGCTACTTGGGATATTTGAAAATATCCAGCAGGAAAATAAATCAAAATAACTTGATATAATTTCAATCTCTAATCAAATCTTCATGGGTTTTTGGCACTAATAATGCTTGACTTTGTATGTTAACCTACTATTTTATTGACAGTCTTAAGAATTGTTATATTTCTGCCATCGTTTTATTATTGTATTTTTGAATGGCACAGTTAAATGGTGTGTGACTTCCTAGTATTGTAGACTTCAGCAAGTAACTTATCTTCTATTTATGCCTTTTGGAAAAGTATAAAGATAAATATGCAGTTTGCTCTTACTCTTGTACATATTCTTTGTTGAAGAAATATGAATGTATTGGCCTTTCACCCTCTTATTTAATTGAAGATGATTGATGGTAGCAAATGCATTCAGCTTATAAAATGTTTTCCTTTTAACTGGGGCCTAAAACCACTTTAAACATCATTCTCCGTGCTTCAGTTACAATATAGTACAACAACTATTTACTGATTATGTTCCCCAGTTATCTTTCTCTTTCTGAACTGATCATGAGAACACGTTACTGCTTTCAGAATTGGGTTCATATTTGGCTGGAAACAGTAAAAATGTCTCACTTAATGAGAAAACTTGTAAAATAGATAAACAAAGATGCCAATCCTCAATGGAATATAGGTCTAGATTTAAACATTAAGCCCTTTTACATCCTCGTCTGGTGTAAATCTGCGTAGATTTTCTGAGGATCAGGATCATAATTTCCTTTACCTCCAACACTTGCCAGAGATAGTCCAGAGATCTGCCTTCCCTATGTTACAGTTGTCCTTAGTAACTCTATTGAACATGAAGAATGCAGCACTCTGCTCTGTTAGGTATCTCTCATGTTGGCCATTTTTACACACTGACACTGGAGCCTGAAAGATTTAATAAATCATTCAGTTAATGGCTAACAATTGTGCAGGATTATTGTCATGACTTATTTTCACTTGTGTTGTCTATTTTTAACCTTTCCCTTTGTCTTTACTCTCTTTAACTTTGTACATTTGTTGCCAATGTAAAGTTGAGTTAAAATTTGAAACAAGTTGCCCTCAGACTGGAGCCATCAATGGGATAAGCCACCAGCAGCAGAGGCTGGCCTGGGGCGGGTGGGGGGCAGGGATGGGAGGGAGGGGAGAGAAGGAGATGACTGGGCAGAAAGCCCAAGGAAAGAAGAGCACTGGGTGTCTGGGCAGCATTTCCGAGAAGCGTGTGTAAGTTGGAGGAAGCAGGGAGAGGACCAAGCAACGGGGAAGCATGTGCAGGGGCTGTGGTCTAGGTGGCAATGAACTGTGTATGGAAGCTGAGAGAGAGTAACAGAACTGATGTAAAGTGGCAGTGAAATGAACAAAATGAGACGGTCTAATTAACTTCTAATGGAATTTCCTCCATCACATTACGCAGCTAAAGATAGATAAATGCTTCTTTTAATGATATTTTCCCATGCAAACAATTGCTGCAGTTGCCACAGGGAAACTGTGTAATTGCAAAAGGGAGAGCAGATGAGTCCATAAGACCATCTCTATTAAGATATGATCCATGTTATAGGAAAAGCCTGAATACCCTTGAAATGTAGTAATGAAGTTTTTTGTGGTTGTCTTATGCACTAGTAGATAATACTGGCTGCAAAATGTGGTTTGCAACATTTTAAGTACTTGACAAGGTAGTCTGAGAAAACAGCTCACTAGTAAAAACTGGAAGTAGCTGTGGGTTATTGTGGAGTGTTAATAACCACATTATCTTTATTCCTTCTTTGCTGGCTTGTGCTGCAGCCTTCTTTCAGTGGTAACATTTGGCAGTATTCTTCAATGTATTTGATACCTGGGGAAGCACTGGAAGAGTGTTTTTTTCCTAATGTAGCAAGGGTATTCGGTCATAACTGAGTGGTTAGCTTGCCTCTTGCTCTTTTGTTAAGATAGCATCCTCTGTATAATTGTTTCCTCAAGCTCAGATCAGGCATTCAAGATCTAGATTCTATTTCCTATACTGAACAATCAGGACCAAATTTTCAGATCTGGCTGAAGTATGCTTGACACACAAGTTGAGTGTGGGTATGTTCCTCCAACTCCATAACCCTTCCCCTGCCATAACTTATAGCAGCCTCAGGGCCACAGTAATTTACATCCAGCTGTCCATGGCTCCAAAGTGCTATTCCAGCAGTTGGGGATCACTCACTTTACCGGGAACTGAGGGGAGGGGGTGGGACATAGAGCTAGAATGGTTCTATGGCTATGGAATCTTGGGATTCCACTTATGCAAAGGAAATCAGCAGAGAGCTGAATTCACCAGCTTTCCAGATACTCTATGCTGCCAGAGAAGCACAAAGGAGCCATAATGGGGCCAAGGATCTATCCTTTAAAGTTTACTTTTCAAAAAGCAAATGCGGATTGTATAATTAAAGCGAAAGTACTCAATGTCCCAGAAAACTCAAGTTCTAAATACCCAATCGAAAACAGCCTTGAAAGAGAAACAAATGTGAAAAATGTCCAGAATCAACATAACCCTTTGTCACTTTTATATTTTGTAGCCTCTCTCTAGTAAATATCTAATTTTTTGTGACAAGAGTAGCATCTTAAATCAACCTATTTTAGAATTCAGTTGTTAAACTCAATCCTCAATTCTGAGATCTCTACATCATCTTCAACCTCTCAGTTGAAAATCAACATTAAATTAGAAAGCAGCACCAAAGAGGCGAAGAGTTCTAAGAGAATTGAAAAGCAAAGCAGCAAACACTCAGCCATTAGATAGCAATGAGAGAGAAAATATAATGCACCCTGTTCAGTTCAGCTGTGGCTAAATGCTGATCTACACATTAGCCCCAGATTAGTATCATTTGGATGTGACCTGCATGTGGAATAATAATAGCAAATATGCCAGTGGTAATAATGGAAAAGAACTGGCTCTGTGGATGTGGGGAAAGCAGTAGATGTGATATACCTTGACTTTAGCAAAGCTTTTGATACGGTCTCCCACAGTATTCTTATCAGCAAGTTAAAGTAGTAAGGGTTGGATGAATGGACTATAAGAGGGATAAAAAGCTGGCTAGATCATCAGGCTCAATAAGCAGTGATCAATGACTCGATGCCTAATTGGCAGCTAGTAACAAGCAAAGTGCCCCAGGGGTCAGTGCTGGGGCCAGTTTTGTTCAACATCTTCATTAATGATCTGGATGATGGGGTAGATTGCACCCTCAGCAAGTCTGCAGATGACACTAAACTAGGGGGAGTGAAAGATACGCTGGAGGGTAGGGATAGAATACAGAGTGACCTAGACAAATTAGAGGATTGGGCCAAAAGAAATCTGATGGGGTTCAACAAGGACAAGTACAGAATCCTACACTTGGGATGGAAGAATTCCATGCACAGCTACAGACTGGGGACCAACTGGTAGGGGGACCGGGCTGCATTAGTAGGAGCATTGCCAGCAGATCGAGGGAAGTGATTATTCCCATCTATTCGGCACTGATGAGGCCTCATTTGGAGTATTGTGTCCAGTTTTGGGCCTCCCATTACAAAATGGATCTGGACAAATTGGAGATTCCAGAAGAGGGTAACAAAAATGAATAGGGAGTTGGAGCACATGACTTATGAGGAGAGGCTGAGGGAACTAGGCTTGTTTAGTCTGCAAAAGAGAAGAATGAGGGGGGATTTGATAGAAGCCTTTAGCTACCTGAAAGGGGGTTCCAGGGAGGATAGAGCTAGGCTGTTCTCAGTGTTAGTAGATGACAGAACAAGGAGCAATGATCTCAAGGTGCAGTGGGGGAGACCTAGGTTGGATATCAGGAAAAAGTTTTTCCCTAGGAGGATGGTAAAGCACTGGAATGCATTACCTAGGCAGATGGTGGAATCTCCATCTTTATAGGTTTTTAAGGTGTGGCTTGACAAAGCCCTGGCTGGAATGATTTAGTTGGTTTGGTCCTGTTTTGAGCAGGGGGTTGGACTAGATGACCTCCTGAGGTCCCTTCCAACCCTAGTCTTCTATGATTCTATGAAACTGCATGGCATTCTTTCATTCTAATTAGCCATGTGTTGATGCATTGCAATATCACAGAAGTATAAGGACTTATTTATTTCTAAATTCCTTTAAAATTCATTTAATATTGTTTTCTATAAAAGAGCAATCTGAAACAGTGTGTATTTATAGAATAGAAATTAGTTTTACTATAAAAATGATTGCCTTATTACAACTTAAAACCAAGATAGGTGAAAAATATTCAAGGAAGCAAACATATCTGCTGAATCTGAATGTTATTTACACTACTAAATTCCCAGTCTGAAATCAGAAAAAATCGATTTAATGTGGTATGGCCACTTTATAGAATGTTACGTGATTATACTGCAGTTTTAGCCAGACTTGCAGCATTCTAAACTTCAAACAGCCCTGAATATTGCCAACTTCATTCAGCTAATTTTCAATTAAAATGCGATATTTGACATATTACCTGAAACACACACATGCTTTGTTTGTTTTGTTACTGAGTAGTTTATGAGCTATATAATAATTTCCTGTAGCACTTCCCAAACTTTTGAAGCTAAGCTCCTCTTCAGAAAAATTAAACCAATCACACTTCCTCTGAAACCCAGCCACATTTGTTAAAGGCCTTCACATCTTAATGAATACATCTTTCCGTCCTTTGATGTAGATTTCTGTAGTATGTTATTACTGCTCCATTCTTACATGTGAAATAGTTAACATTGACAGTTTGGCATCTCAGTCGGCACCCATTGAAATAAATGGAGCATTTCTGACATAAGAGCCATTGTTTTAGGCCTTTGCAAATTCAGGGAGACATCGTGGCATTGGTTACACACTGGTTAATTTTTTAAATGAAATCGGACTCTCTGGAGAACTAGGAAGTCTCACTATGCCCCTTTGTCTAGTCCATTATGGCCCCCTTCCCTCCGAGGAGGTACGCCATACACCTTGGAAAATGTTGCGTCACTGTAAATTAGTAAGTCACCTTTTGCAATAACTAAGGGCTGGTTCACACTTACCACGCGATTCGGCAGCAGTCGACGGGAGTTACACAAACTACGCATAGTAGTTTGCGTAACTGACGTTGACTGCTCTGCTTCCCTTCTGCGTGCTGTTCACACTGCGCTGAGCTGTTCCCATCGACGCAGCGCTACGCTACTTGAGGGGGTGGACTTACTCAGTTGACTTCCTGATTGATTGAGCAGGTCTCACTGATCGCTCAATCGATCCAGAAAGATTGATCTGGTGGCGGTGATTTTGCCGCCGTCAGTATAAACTTAGCCTAGGTGCTGTATCTTCATGGAGATGTGTTAATTTTGATAATTGGATTCATGAGTCGTGATATTAAACAAGAGCTGAACAAAGAATCATGACCGGCTACTTGTGGGCAGGTTGGCTTGCTTTATTTATTGGCAGGCAAGATTCCCCTGGTAGATTTTGTCTTGTCTGTATTGCCTGCCTGACAACTCTCATAGACAGGTATGCAAACAAATAGGGGCTGCTAATCTAGCCTCCTTCCTTCAGGCTCGATTTGCAGTTTCACAGACGATACTCTGCATGCTACAGTGCAAACCATACAACTGAGGCTAGAGAGGTGGCATACCTCCTGGTTCTAAAGACTGGATAGCAAGCAGTGCCTAGCCTGATGGATAAAAGAAAAACATATATTGAAGTCACAGCGAAGGCATCAAGTAAGGGTTGCCATCCTCCTCCTATGTCCTCTGTCTTTAGATGTAGTGTGATGTCCAGAGATCCCTGATATAGCTAATAGCAAAAATGAAAATTAAGGTCTGAATACTGTTGACACATGGTCCCATGCAGTGCAATAAATCTCAGAAAAATGTATATCTGTGTTCATGCACATGGGTGTAGTAGTTGAGTGTAATTGATCTTCTTGTGTGTGTGCCCCACTGTTACCTGCTAGGTGGAATCAGACCTGCCTGAGTGCTTTATTTTCTTGCTCTCTAGCCACCGGAGGCCTGTGTTTCTATAGTGTCTTTCAGTTGAGGAGCTTGAAACAGTTTAAACATTCATTAAGGCTTCACAGTTTTCTGTGTGGTAGGCAATATCTTTATTTTACAGACTGATAAATTGAAGCACAAAGGTAGTGCCAAAGTTCACAAAGGAAGTCGGTGACAGATCCAGGACCTAACGATTTTGATTTCTAGTCACACATACTAACCACTAGATCAATAGCTGCTGTTACTATTAACAAGCTATTGTAATTTATTGTACTTCACTTCATTTTTTGCAACTTTGGCATAACCCATTCTGTTTCAGACATAATTTATTACGGGTTTGCTATCATGTTGACAATGCGGTGGAACAATTCAATTAAAGAGCACATGAAAGCACTAAGAATCTTCTGTTGTGTGAGAGATCTGCCACTCTTTTTTTGTATAACATTAGAAATGCATGTCGCTGGTGGCACTCCACAGGACATTTCACATATTGCTGTTTTCTACAATGCAGAATAAGGTAATCTTAAAACAGGGGAACTAGTAAAATAAATGTTCAAGAGAATACATAATTTGCATAGCATACTATCAGATGTTCACTTGCATTCCTTTCACTTTTGTTTTACTCTTGCTCATGGATGATTTTGCAGAACTCACCCATGGTTCCTTTTTTTTTTTTTTTTTTTTGTCACTTATGTCCTATTAATTTACCATTAAGTTCTGAAAAGATTTCTCATGTCCCATTCCACCATTACTATGCAATGTGCATATTTCTTTTTCTTGCTATGGGTAAAGTTAATTCAGGTGCAAAGAACCAACTCAAGGCTTATGCATCACTTAGATTCCACCCAACACTCTTACTCATCCAGCAATAAATACCGCAAACAGAACACGTTTAACAATTTTCTTATGATGCACAAGCTAGACAAAACTCAGTCTTTCTTTCCCACAGCTCTGATAGTCCTGCCGTGTTAATAGAAACAGGTAATAACGTCTTAGGCCTTGATCCTGCAACCAGAGATGTGCTAGTGGATCTTTTATGTTCACATGGAGTTAGTTCCAGTCCCACTGGAGTCAATGGCACTCTACTGGGGTGCAGTGGTCCACTTATGCAGATGATCACATTACAGGATCAAGGCCTTAGTCAGGAGAGTGAACAGCTATAATTCCTAAGACACCCAGGACCAGGTTTCTTGAGTAAGATGGGGCCATAAAGACAGTTTCTTTGCAGAGTAGAAATACACTTTAAATATTTTACTTTAGCTTTCTCTCCATTCTCCTTCACAAAAAGGTCTCATTTTTGTGTTCCAAGAAGATAGAATGGGAGTTTGAGGCCTCTACCTCAATAGCTTCAGGGATGGAAGGAGCAGTACCTCTAGTAGTGGTTCTTTCCCCCTGATGTTTACCTTCCTTCAGAGGCCTGACCATAATCTGATGGGAAAATAGAGCTCAACAGAGGTGAAATGAGCCTATAGAATTCTGTAATCGATATACGTTTGCATTTAATTCTATAGGATGTTAAAAACCCTATAGAAAATGTCCTATAGAATTTAAAGGAATGTGATTCTTTTCACAGGGGCCTTTCCTCCAACACCCAGCTGCTTGAATGAGAATCTAGGCTTTTGTTGCACCTATGCTAGATTGTGTAGCAGCGCTGAGCTTTCCTTGTTCACAGTAGTATGCCTTGAAAATGTCTCAAAGGTCAGGATCAAAACAAATGACTAACTTGCCATTATTTTACAAATGATTAAAGAAGCCAGCATAGACGCTGCTGTTGTGAATACAAGTTACACATAGACACTTCTAGTGAAAGATTTTCTAACAGAGAAAATATTTTAATTACTTACCAGAAATTGAGCTCCATTAATGTCCAATTTTTTCACTACCACAGCAGAGTCAGGCATTTGAAACTGAAAGGGGGGAGAGAGAGGGGAAGAGGATTATGAAAAGAAATTGAAAACCATACAGGCTAGTCTAAATCATAGACAAGTTTATAGATAGAAATATTTCTATGTTGAAATTCAACTGTATGTGGTAGTTTCAGACAGCTATATATTTGATTTGAAGTGGATAACTAGGAAAAGAATATTGCAAAGAGTGACTGGCAGGCATTCCTAGAGAGTAGGGCTCAGAGAACATCGACTTTCAAAATCAATCTTGGAGGACAGATCCTGATACCTTTTTTTCTTAATATATCAGAAAGTCAGGTGTAAAGCAAAATGAAATACAAACCTGCAGCCCCCCAAGAAGCTCTCTTCCTTGACAAAAGGAAGTTAAATATTTGCTTAGAAAGGGAGCAGACTCAATAGGTTTTCATTATAAAGTAGCAAGGAATACAGCTATGTTGGTAAAGGCCCTAAGAGTATTTTGGACTGCTGCGCTTTAGTGCTTTGGCATGGCTTTTCAAAAGAACTGCTTTGTTATGTACAAAACCGAGGGTTTAGGAATTTCAGGAGGAAAAACTACTAAACGTTCTTCATTAAAAAATATACAGAACGTTAAGTGAATTCTAGGAGTTACAATATTTAGTTTAACCATCAAATCTGTCTTCTGTGTTATAATAGTGTGAATTTTAAACCAGAGTCTTATAAATTCACTTCATTAGCTTAGATGTGAGCCATTGAACTCAGGAAAATTGTTAAATGTATAGTCTCGATGCTCAGAAAGAAGGCAAATTTTGGCTTCCAATAGATGTGTAAGAATTGCCTGCAGTTATAGAGTTCATGGGAATTGAAGGTACACAGCAGTCTGCAGTAGGTGCTCAGCACTTTCCACAGTAGCTTCCTTAATGGTTTAAGCATTTGACAGTGCTAAGAAAGTAAACTTGAAATTTGAAAAACATTTGTATGGCAGAGACTGTGAACTCTAAGGTAGGTTTGTCATATATTTGTTTAGTGCTTGCTGATTGTCCTTTATATGGCAGCTGTAAAAATTTGTTTGGAAGATTAATCAGAAAAAAGCATATTAGGCTTTATTTCTATAACACTTTTCTCTCAATAGTGCCCACCATCAGAAGTATTCAGTCTAAGTAAAGTGTGTGTGTGTGTATTTTCTTTGTTTTTTCCTAAAATATTTATGTTGGAAAACCTTGATGAAGAAGGTAAATAAAAGTCTGGCTGGTTTTTAACATTAGGCAGATCAGATCAGTATCTAAACCAGTATTTCTCAGTTAGATTTAGTAAACTGCTGTCATAATTTGGAAAGAAATAATTAGTTCTTTCCAAAACAGAAAGATTGTGACTTCATGAGCACCCAGAATAAAAGGCAGACAGTGTGTAGCAACACTGTTGCTGGAGCATGCCAGGGAACCCCGTGTTTCTGAGGGGAAGTAATTTGCCCTTGATATAGCTGTGGTGTGGTTGGAGAGAGAGACCACCCATTCTGCCTCCTTGCTTCCCTACTCCCCCCACCTGCACAGGATTAGGAGTACTGACTCTGCAGGGCTATTCCCTCCTGAAGTTCCCTGTACCCCCTTACTTTCCTGTGAGGTGTGTCAGGCAAGCGGCAGTCTTAGTGTTATGTGCACTACATTTCCAGTATAGTAATACTACAGCTTTAAAGTTAAAACTGAGGAAAGGTATGTGGACTCATTTGTAAATGTCAGGGAAAGGAAGAGGGAAGAAAAAATTGAGCAGAGGAATGTAACATTTCTGTATTGTCTAAATATGCATGCAAGAGAATAGGGGAATTGGTACATGCACATAGCTAGAGGTTTTGTTATGGGTTTCATTCAGTCATGGGGGAGAAAGCAAAATCTACATGGTTAATTATTTTTTATTACTATATTTATTAGTTTGTCATTCTGCAGAGTGTTGTAAGGCATTATATAAAAACTAATAGCCTCTGCACGTATCTCACACAACGAAGTTGATGTTCAAAGAACATTACTAAGGTTGTCATGTCGAGCATTTAAAAGTTCGGTAATATCAGAATTAAGGTTGCCAATGCCAACCTTGTGTCTATGCATTATGATAGACTTTTTTGCATGATCATATACTGTTTTTTACATAGGACCTCGGCCTCATTCAGTGCACAGAATGATGGTTCTCACTTATTGAGCAGATATTCAATATTCTGTTTTCTCCTCTTTGATCAATTTCTGGCCTTAGAATACAGGATTCAAACCCTGCCCTAAAGACAGAATTATTAATTTCCTCATGGGATTTTCTGTGATGCTCACCACTGTGTGCTTTATGGACATTAATGAATTTATTTTCACAACACCCCTGTGAGGGGATGGAGTGGTGGTATCCCCATTTTACAGAGGGGGAACTGAGGCACAAAGATTGTGCTCAAAAATATTCACTAATTTTTGGATGCTCAAATTGAGATGTCTATGGTCTGATTTCTTTCAGAGAATTTAGCATTACGTAGCACTTCATATTTTCAAAGCACAGTTCCCATTGACTTCAGTTGCAGCTGTGAGTGCTTGGCACTTCTGTAAATCAGACCCCAGGATTTCAAGTCAGGCACCCAGACAATAAGGAACACACTAGTAGTGACCACCTGTGAAAAGTTTGGTTTAAGTGAGTTGCCCAGCATCACAGAGGAACTCTGTGGCAGAGGCAGGGATAGACTCAGATTCTTCAGGTCAGCATTAAACTGCTTTAAGCATGAGTCCTTTCTCTTCCAGCAGTCCCTGGCTTCATTTGCTATACACCTTCCAACTTCTGCAATAAACAAAGCAGGAGCTTTACAAACAACACTATTCTTCACTACACAACCCGGATTCATCTCCAGAGCGGGTCCAGAATGTGCACTGAATGAGGCAGGGGTCCTGTGGAAAATGTGCCCATGTAATTCCTGTATGCACAAGGAATCTGAATTAAGGTGGCATTGGCAACTTTATTTGCGGTATTTCCTAAGTTTTGAGTGCTTGACTTTGCAACCTTAAGAACATTCCTTTGGCATAGTTTTTTGTATGTAATTACCTAGACTTTAAAAAAAAAAAAGAAAAAAAAAAAAAAAAGAGGCAAACTAAAACAACGCAACTTCCATCATGGAGTATCATATTGAAACCCACATCATCAGGATTGGAACCTTTAGCTCCACCACACAGCTAACGTAACATATATTACAGCCAAGCTAGGGAAGATCTTTATGCTTCAAGAGAATATGCTGGAAATGCTTTATTAGAGACAGAAAAGAGAAATCCCGCTGACTGGATTAAGAATAGTAGATTAGTTGAAAGATTTTAAAGATGTAATTAAAATAGAAATGTGCAAATCTATATAGATTTTAGAAAGACTTTGATACAGCACCACACAAGATATCTAGAAATCAATGGAAAGTGATCAGGAGCTGAGCTACTTCCCACTTTGGAATGTTGGGCAGCGACTAGTCGAATACCAAAAAAGATGAGCTGTAGAACCACTTTTGTTTAGTTTACATGTCAACTTGCAACTATATAAACTCATGATGTGAATGTAAGAGTAAATATTGCCATTCAGCACCTTGATTGGATCCACAAGGCACCAGCCAGCTTTGGAATAAAAGGGGAGGGGGGCATCCTCCCCTGGACGCTCCACTGCCCAATGATCCATTGGCTAGTCAGAGAGATGCGAGCCAGTTGGCTCTTGTGTCCCGCTATCTTTAATATTAAACTCCATGCCTGGGTTTCTTGAGCCTCTTGCCCCATTTTAGTTGAACCCACCCCGCCTCCCCTAGTTATATTTAGTATAGGAACTCTGGTTTTTAGGTTGTTGTAGGTCTGATCTGTTTTAAGGGTCAGGAAGAAATTTTTCCCCTTTGGGGCCAAAGGCTGAGGCCTGGTAGATTTTTTTTTTTTTTTCTTTTTCACATTCCTCATAGCACCATGGAGACACAGTACAGTTATATAGGAATAGGATTTAGAAATGTAATACTATGTATATTATATTATAAATGTATAAATGTTTAGTTAATTGCACCTTGTGTCCAGTGCAGATAAAAGCCATAAGGGTCTGTGCCCAGAAATAAGAGACCTGAGATTTCAGTGGTGAACCCCAGGACTATGGGAAAAGGGGAGACCCGAAGTCCTTGCAGACTGGGACCCTCTTTGGTACCATCTGTTCCTTTTGCAGGAAGGAGGATGAAAGGACTCAGTGGAGCAAGTGGAATTATAAGGGTAGGCAGAAGAGAGTCTACCCTGAGATATGGGCTATATTATAACCCTATAAACCTTGCACTGGACCCACCTAAATGCTGGATATAGGGAGATAGCGTCCACTCTGACTCTGAGGTTAAATTTAATAAAGTTGTAGCCTGCTGCTTAAAATCCATCCCTTTGGCTGTTGTCATTGGTTTGTATGTCCTAGTCAATAAAGCTTGTATGCAAGTGTGTGTAAATTTGTTAACCCCACTTTCCTGGTCAAATGCAAACATCGTGGCCACCTAAATTTTCCTGTAGTTTCTGTGTGGTTTTGCTGTACTAAATTCTTGTGTAGGGTTAGTGAATATTGTTAAACAGTTGGTGTGTTTCATATCCGTAGTGGGGAAAGTAATCTCTGTTAATAGTACGTGTTTATTTTAAAGCATTCTGATATCAATTGAGATGAAAGACTTTATAAATCAGGTTTTGAACTCCTTACTCACATGAGAAAGTTTTCACCAATGGGAGTAAAGGATTCATAACCTGACACTTTCAGATAAATTATTGTTACAGTACTAATTAATGTCATAGAACAGGCAATTATAGAAATGTAGGGCTGGAAGGGACCTCAAGATTTTAGTCTAGACCCCTAGGCAGGACCAGGTAATACAGTAATTCTCACGATTAAGACAAATCTAGGAGAATAATCAATATGAAGGATGGTGACGCTGGCTATAATATTTAGAATATGGATAGGTTATAAGCAGGGCCGATAAGGGCCATATGTAGAACAACAAAGAAATACACATTTGGGGGACAAAAAGAGAATATGCTTCAATATAGTCAAATGCTGTGAAGCAATGAAATTCAAATGTCTAGATAAATAGCTGGTGATCCTTTAAAACATGAGCCACAAATATTCAACAGTTGCAAGGAAAAAATGTCTGGCATGTGTAAAAAGAAGCACTTGAATATATCTTAGAGGAAACTATTCAAGTAGAGAAGGGATTACTGAGGACAAGTTTAGAATATTGAATATACTTCAGGTTACATGATTATAATAAAAAGGAAATAGGAAAGGTGCAACAGAATGATAAAGAACTCAAGGATTTTAAAGTACTCAACTTTAAGTGGGAGCATTTAGAAATTACAGTAGGTCTATATTCATTGGAAAGAAAAGGTGATGAGCAAATTCTTATTGAAATCTTGAAAATCTTAGTGATGTGCAAAGTGATGTTCTCTCTCTAAAATAATACACATACACCTCCAATAAAATTGTTATTTAGTGCCAGAAAGAAATAAAAAGTGGCATGAATTTTTTGTGTAAATATTTCTCAATATATCCCTGTGTGCACATATTGTCGTTCTTTGCCTTGTGCAGGATACTTTTATATTAACAAGCAACATCTGTCATGGATTGAATTTCACTAAAAACAGAGTACAGAGAAATTTACAGAGCATTAATATGCATTGGTAGTCAAAATTGCTGACTAAACAGCTTCCAACACATTTTATCATCTGCGTCTGTATCCAGAAGGGAGAAATCATATATTACAAAGAATAAATGATAAACCAGGTGAGGTAATATCTTGTATGGCTAGTATCCTGAAACTGACACTGCTACAACAACACTGCATACCAAGAGTAGATTATTAGTCCGGCAGCCAATTTTGCTAGCTGAACTCAGTGAGTATGATATACTGTACTGTCTGCAGCCTGAGCCCTATGTTCAATACCTGTCTCAGGAGATCTGCAACTTGAAGAGTTGTCCAATTCTCACATTCCTCTCGAAGGGGTAGTTTTGTGGCCATTTTGCTATCCAGAGAGGAAGATTGATCTGTTAGTAAACTCTTTGCTTCACTGAACTTCTCCAAGCTGCTGTGGAAATTGAAAGAGGAAGTCCCTTTTGCAACTTTTTCCTGTTTGATTGGTTAGAGTACACGCCTTTTCCAGTTATTTGAAAACTACTGGTACACTCATTATTTCAGAACAATGATTTTGAATATAAGATGGTACTCATCAATAGTGTCTTATCATATCATCCATATATAGGCAGAAATCCCCACTGAAGTGAACTGAGATCAGGATACTTTTGCTTGATAATCAATGACCGTGTGGCCACATTTATAGGCATTATGGTGGCATCTGCTTCATTTTTCAGAAGCTGTTAAAATAAATTAGTGTTAGTGACAACTGCCTCTTGCAACCTTTAACTCCTTTTCATTCTGATCAGCCCTTAGACTGTGTTTGATACACTTCTGTGTTTTTAACACTCTGTGATGCTGTGAATACACATAGAGAGAGAAAGCAGAGCTCAGATGCAGGTTTTATATTTCCAAATTGTCAAATTATTTAACCTGACTCTCTGTTTAAGGTGTGGGCACAGTACTCTCAGGATTAAATCCTGTATGCATGATGAGAGTTTGAAAGAAAAAAGTTTTGGCTATCAAATTCTTAATGCTGTTAAAGAACAAATTATCTACAAATATAGTCTGATCTTTATTTAATACATTTAATTAAAAAAAAAGACTAATAGATAATAACATTTTATATGTTGGGAAATAAAATTGCAATGATGCACTTCCAATAAAACCAGTTTATTGTGCACATCAGCTCTCAGTTACTGCAACAGAAGTAATGTGAAGGTTTCCATAAAAGGCTGGGAGAGCAAAGAATGTTCTGCTTTCTCATTGTGCTTCCTGTTTTATTTCCCAGTGCAAACCATTTTTGGGAACATTTTTAAGGATTTGAACTGAATCTAAGTAAGTTTAAAATGTTTTATCTGTTACCCTTTTTCAAATTCTGCTATATGTTGTAGCTGTTACAAAGTAACTGAAAGGTTTATTAACAACCAGCATATTAATGAAAACCGGATGACTCTAAAACTTTAGCAAGTTACTCCATACAAGTGTATATACAAAGTTTGGAAAGTGCCAACTCCATTTTTACATGGAATTCCTTGGAGTTCCATCTAGTAAACATTCAATTTGCAATTAGAAATCATTGCATTAAGCAAAACAGATTTATCTCGGAGAATGCTGGTAATCTTTCTTGCTAAAATACTTTATATTATGCATGTAATCATTTAACATAGGAAATTTATTGCAAACTTTAAAATCAAACTCATCTTTACAAATGCAGCAACTACATCTTCTGTTTCCTGTACTAAGATTAATAGAGAAACATGATTTTCATTAAGAATGTAAATGTTAACATCTTAGATCTTTAAGGTATCACTTTAATACAAAATATAAACACTTAGCACGGATGATTTTGTGTCCAGTACATACAAAAACAGTAAAAAGAACATGGCTTACCAAACAGATAATTTTTTCTCCAGACATACACATTGGAGCTGATTCCAAGTAAACTAAAGTAAGAGCAGTTTACTGGATCTGCTATAGCTCTGCAAACACTCCCATGTGTTTACTGTTGTTGTTAGAGTGATTGACAGGCTTGCCATGCCTGGGTGAGAAGGAGAAAAGGATCCTTAAAGTCAAAACCTAGTATTTAGTATAAATAAATAGACAGAGTTGAAAAGGGAAAGGGAACATACAATTCTTTCTAAAAGTTTGATGAAACTTTGCCAGTTCACTCTTCAGCTGATAACAGTGTATAAAAAAATAATACTTCAAGGACAAAGTTATATTATTTTTGGAGCACTAAATTCACCAAGATGATCTATCACTCTGCAAATTTTTTTTCCTTGTGGATTTTCTTCTAAAGATGTTCTTGGTAGAGCTGCTAAAAAGCAGTTGGGCTAGTATTTGAAATCAAGTTAACAAACCCTTGTACATTCACTCTAAAAATCTGGGTTTCTCTCCAACTGTTAGACTTAGGTTGGTTTGAAATGAACTAGGAGACAATGGGAAACAAATGAGTAACACATGGCTGTATCTTTTTTTCTCTTTCAAAATGTGTTTTTAATATTTAAATCACATCTTTTATGGACAAAGAAAACATGGGCCTCAGTACAAAGAGGAACCGAATACACTGTGAATCAGTTTTAAATACAATACCTCAGTAGGAAATAACACAAATGAGTAAGTTACAGTCTTGTATGGGGATGATGAGGAAAAGTAGAAAAGGGATATTTTTCTCTGGAACAGCTCGGGAGTCTAGGCTTGATCCAAAGGCCATTGAAATTACTGGAAAGTTTTCTAATGACTTCAATGTGCTTGGGATCAGGCAGTAAGTGAGGAGAATGACCCGCTCCAGAGGGTAGCCCTGGGTGAGTGAGTTTCACATGTTTGTTTTTGCAAAAACATCATTGCATAACTGAAATAGATAAGCTACAATCACACTTTGCAAATTTGATTTGCCTTCATTTTCCAGACACATGATGTTTTTTGTAATACCTTGCTAAATTTCCAGTATTTATTCAATAAGATTAAAACTGCTTATTTTGCATAAGGAGAACATGTGCAATGCAGCACTGCTTAAAAGTGACTTCTGTTCTTAATGTAAAAAATAAATCCCAATTTCAGTTGTGCTAAGAAATTCTGAAGAGCTTTAGTAGCTGGCAGGATATATGCCCCCCAAAATGACTCAAAGCTGCAGTGTGGTCTTGCAAAGCACTGGACTGGAAATCAAGAGCTCTGGATTCTGTTCCTGACTTTGTTCAAACTTCTTGTGCGACTGAGGAACAGAATATTTTTTACCTATAATTTCCTTTCTGCGAGCAGCATCTCCCACAATTCTGGACATCTGAGCTGCTCTCCTCTCTTGCTCACGGAGGCAGATCAGTGTTTTGCGGCTGCATGGTCTGGCCACGCTCCCTCTGCTCCTGCTTGATGCCAGATGAATTATTCCCGAACTGTAAAACTCGCATAATATCATCATTAAGAAATATTCCAGTGATAACGAAATAACCGTTTACATGAGACCAAGGAAGATGGTCATACGGTAATGATTCCACTTAATATCTATGACTAATGAGCTATTCAGGATGGGTAGAATTATGGAAAATGCTAGTAGCGGAAAGGAAACGATCGGTAAGAAATTTTCCATTCTTCAGCACAGTGTGTCCCACAATTCAGGATGTTGGGAAGTAGCAAGCAGTGAACAGAAATAGGGAGAGTTATGAAACTAAAGTTTGGTAGGAAAGAAATACCTACTTTTTTTGTGAGCTTGCTCAAAAGTTTGTATTATTTCTAGGCCACCGCCTGCTGCACTTCCTGACAAGACAGGCTTCTGCAGAAGATAGAAAGTCAACCTAGTAGTGTTTAATGAAGGTGTTAGCTGTGGACCGCTTTGCAAATTTCTGAAATGGAGACACTTGCTCATTCCAGGAGGTTGCTAAGGATCTCTTGGAGTGTGCCTTGATGCCTTTTGGGACCAAAGCCTCTGATTTGCAGGTTTCCACAGTGATAATCTAATCTAACTAGTGATGGAGTCCCTGGCATTTTGGGTGAAAGGACACGAATAGGGAGCCCGATCTTCTCTCTCAATGTACAGATTTTCAATCCTCTTCTGACCTCTAAGATGTGTAAAAAGGGAATACTCCCCACCAGTGCCACCTAGGTGTCAGACAGTGGTGCAGCAGATGATTGCCCCTTTTCAGTTATAGTCCTGTCCTTCGACTTCCCCAAGGGCTTCAGGGCTTTCACTTAGTGTGGGGACTTTGGGGGTCTGGGACCTCGAACACTTGGGATCTTGCCCTGCTGGACTCTCTACTGAGGTAAAGGCTTCTGTTGATGCCCTGTCTTTTGGGCGTGGGTAAGGAAGTCCAGGCCTACCCTCTCCATTGGGTTTTGAGCAATGGCCCAATGATGAGCCCTGGACGTGGCATGGAGCTGTCCCCTGGAGCACTCCCTACCCAAGTTTCCCTTTTTCCCATGAAGTAAATTATAGAATTGCAAATAAAGTTTCTGTCCTTCCCAATCAATCAACAATCTCTCTATTGTAGGTACTTATCAGGTCGGTTTTTCTAGGTCTCGGGCCATGGGAGTTCCTCAGAAGTACTTCCCAAGAGATCAGATCAGAGCAGAGCAAAGGTCTGCTCACTTCCACTTTCTGCCTTCTTCCGAGTTGCTCTGCTTCCGCTTTTAAGTCTTTTCTCCAGCTTGTGCAGGCTTTACAGGTGTGGCCGGGTGGAGCTGCCTAGGCCCAGAGCTGCTCCCTAATTGTTTGTTCTTTCGTGTGGGGCTTGTACAGCCCATCACGCACCCTTCAAAACAGGACTTGGGGTTTGCCACCTTGTTCTTTGTACTCAGGTGTCCATCCTCTTGGGAAAAGAAGGCTGCGTTCTGGTGGGCCTATCCAGATTGGTGAAGTACCTAAAAATGATATGATTGTAAAGCCATGTATCACTGTATAATTCTGCGATTAGTGTCCTTCATGGTGTTCAAGCAGCGAAGGGAGCCTGGTCTGTTACGAGTGAGATCTTACAGGAATGTTGGATATATTTCTCTGTTCATGTAAAGCTAAATTGAGCAAACTTTTTGTGATGGAAAAGTGAAGTGGAATTGTTTAACCGCTCTAATTAACTGTGTCTTTAGCTCATTCTAAGTAGTAGAGAGCCATTCCATAGTCCTTATTCAGGCAAATCTCTCATTTCATCGTTGAAAATTTTCTATAAGGACTTTGGCTCTCAGTTCATAATTGCAAAAATAAGTGTAGCTATTGATTATAAAAACTGAAAAAAATCTGTATTTTTGCTGTTTGGTTGGTGGTTAAAGTAATTCAATTTAAATCAAGAGTCAACCTGCTTAGCTCCAAATATAGCTCCAAAATGTATTTTCCTCAGAAAAAAGTAATGCCATTACATCCAACATTGCATAAGGATGTCTTAATTACATAAAATCTTCCCTTAATCATAATCATGTCCTGGAGAATTTAAAATCTGCACTTCATAAGTGGATCGTCTCTCCATCCCAAACACACAGTTTGTGTCCCAGTGACCCAAACAAGGGGTGACATCCTGGCTCTGTTGAAATCGATGGTGAAACTCCTATTGATTTCAATAGGGCTAGGATTTCACCCTTGTTTTTTCCAGTGCATATGTACCCACAAAGCAGCAGGACATGTCTTGCCCCCTAATATGGTCCCTGGTTCCAACTATAAGAAAACTAGATC
The DNA here is from genome assembly GCF_026122565.2 of Emydura macquarii macquarii. Classification (NCBI taxonomy): domain Eukaryota; kingdom Metazoa; phylum Chordata; order Testudines; family Chelidae; genus Emydura; species Emydura macquarii. Next base: position 23,649,592 of record NW_027131527.1, read on the forward strand.
TGGCCACATTTTTTTGATACTGTGGACAACAAATTACTTTTAGTTTTCCAACAAACTCTAAGGGTAACCAAGTCTGAAGAGCAGAACAAGGGCAAAAGTTTCCAGCTGAGATAGGTCCCAGCTCAGTTCCCAGCTGAGCCTCAAAGTTTTGTATATGAATCTCAAATATTTGTATCTGAACTTACACAGAGTTTGGTTCTGGGGCATTGGCTCAGCCTCATCACTTGCTCTTTCTGGCAAAGGTGGAGAACATTTCCTAGGCTTCTGTGCAGCCATAAGTACAGACTGTCCTTTTCTTTCATCATGTCTAGGTAATTTCCACTTTAGCTACGTCACTGCCTCCAATGTATCCTCTACCTTCTTCGTCTCATTTGCTCTTCTCTGTTCCTGTGAAAATGTACATCTTCCCTTTCTTCACTTTTCAGTTAAATTTTAGTCTGTCCCTTGGTTGACTGCTTGTTTTTTCTGTTCTATATGCCACAGTTGGTTGATACAAATTCTCATGAGGACTTATTCTTAATATTATTGTTTAATCTTACAAGGTCACCTCGCCCTCTAGCTGCCATCACCTTATCTTCCCGGTTGGCAATAGATTTAATCAATTGTCCTAGATAGACATATCTTACAGGCTTATAATGCTTTCTTACCCACTCTAATTTTTCCTTTTTTTGCACTGAAAATGACTTTGCTCTTCTGTATATCTGTTTGGAATCTACATTTAGTACTTAGTTTTCTTCATCCTGTCAGAAATCCCTGTTCTTAACTGGTACAGTAAAGAAGATAAAAAATTACTGCTACACTTGTGACATCCATTCATCTGAAATTCTCTTTGGTCTTTGAAGGCTACAATTGATGATGACATGCTTGGTTGTGGTATCTTTTTTGTGTGTTTCAATATTCTTTGCAATTTAATTGAACCACTTTTTTTGAATTATATTTGTTTGAACAGTTTGGCAGAACTTGCAGTCAGAGCTATTGAGCTGCAATTATACGTTAGACTTTTACAGTCTTACTTTGCACATGCAGCTTATGCTATTTCTTTGTAGAAAAACATAACCACTCAAAATGCATGTTCAAATTCTGAGAAAAAATATACAAAACTGATTTGCCAACTTAGAACTCTATACAATTGCTTTAATATTTTACTTTTTGGGGGCATAAAAATCTGCATGGGTTATTCAGAAAATATATGAACAATATTAACTACATTTGTATATGATGTATAGTATTATATCTATATAATTGAATGATGTCTCTTGCTTTATCATTTAAATCAAATCTCTGTTATGTACATTTGAAAATCAGCAACTGTGGTTCATTAATTCCCTTTTAAATAAAGATTTTGTTTGTGTGCACATATTTTTTGACAGTCTTGGTTAAACCCTATTGACTTCCTAGGAACTTGAGCATTCAATAAGAACAAATGCAAAGTACTTCACTTAGGAAGAAAAAATCAGTCGCACACATACAAAATGGGAAATGACTGCCTTGGAAGGAGTACTAAGGGAAGAGATCTGGGGATCATAGTGAATCACAAGCTAAATGAGTTCTGGGATGTATTAGCAGGAGTGTTGTAAGCAAGACTTGAGAAGTAATTCTTCTGCTTTACTCCAGGCTGATTACTCAACTGGAGTATTGCATCCAGTTCTAGGCACCACATTTCAGGAAAGATGTGGACAAACAGGAGAAAGTCTAGAGAAGAGCAACAAAAATGATGAAAGGTCTAGAAAACATGACCTATGAAGGAAGATTGAAAAAATTGGGTTTGGTTAGTCTGGAGAAAAGAAGAATGAAGGGGGACATAACAGTTACAAGGAGGAAGGAGAAAAACTCGTTCTTTTTAACCTCGGAGGCTAAAACAAGAAGCAATGGACTTACACTGCAGTAAAGGGCAGTTTAGGTTGGACATTAGGAAAAACTTCGTAACTGTCAGGGTGCTTAAGCACTGGAATAAATTGCCTAGGGAGGTTGTGGAATCTCCTTCACTGGAGATTTTTAAGAGCAAGGTAGACAAACACCTGTAAGGGGTGGCCTAGATAATACTTAGTCCTGCCTTGAGTGCAGAGAATTGGACTAGAAGACCTCTTGAGGTCCTTTCCAGTCCTATGATTAATATTTACATAAAGTGTCTCAAGTCACATGACTCCTAATTTGATATAATTGGAAGAACATCAAATTGCTACCCAAAGTCTCAGTGACTGTAATAACATATCAGTGCATATTATTTTGCAGTGCAAGACCACAACAAAAGGCTGACATTTTAAGTGTTCAGGGCCATTCTGATATTACTGCAAGAACTGCAATGAGTCACTTATGTTTCATCAAGACAGAATTCCTGGATATAATGAGACAAATTGGCAGCTTGCAGTCAGGCAAAATTTCTATTCTCTGGGATGTTTGCCCCATTATGGACTGCAGTGTTTGATCTATTACTAATAATGGATGAACATGAAAGAAGCTCAGGGGTTCATTTTAGATAAAGAGATAAAAGCATGGAATATCTGTTCAGAGTTTATCCAAAAGTATCGTAATCTCTTTGGGTAGGGAAACAGCTGAGATCTCACAAGCACAAAACTTCTCAAGAGATTTCCCTCACTTCCTTGTTTTGGCCTATAGTAGTTGGAAGTACCAAGAGTATGGTGTAAATTGTCATAGCTCTATTGTATTTCAATTGTAAATAACACGGAGATTTTATCTTGACTTACAGTAGTTGAATATCTGGCCTTAAGAGAATAATACTTTTGAGGGTATTTCAATATTTCTGCATCTAGTCTTAAATGAAGCCAGCATGTGCAGTGGATGGTGAAAATTATATGCAAACATAAATGAATTTTTGAATTCCCCACAAAAATTTGGTTTTCTGGAAGTGATATTAAATAGTGAATATAAATATATTTGTGGAAGTGGGGAGAAACTGTGACAGGTATGACTGGGGAGAGTGGGTAACGCAGAGATGACAGGTAGTGGATTCTGATTGGGTAATGAGCCCAGATTCAACAAAGGGATTTAGATTTAGGGGGACTTCATTGGCTCTAGGTTTCCTGCTCAGAGATTCTGTACCCTGTATAGCGCTGTCCTATAGTGGAGCTCACTTTGTGGAACTGGACCCGACCGAGGTGGAGTTGATTTAATTTGACTGGGTCAAGCAGCAGCCAAACTAGTAGAGCTGTCTTTGTGGGGCAGGACTGAGTATATGCAGATCAAAGTGGGACGGATGGTGAGGCCTTCTCCAGACTGCAGCAGACAGGCTGAGTAGAGCCACCTGACACCTATAGGATCACTTCAGAGTTAGGTTTGGGTGGTTGGGGATTGTTTGGTGAATAAGAATTCTGGGCCTCAACAATTAAAATCTGGGTTTCTGGAGTCAGCCATACCGCCCATACAATGCTTGGGTTTTGCTCATTTACTTTTATGTACATTTGTGGCTTATTGTTTCCCCGCCCCCCAAATAAAAGGTATTTGTGGTTTCATAATCCTGAGGATTCCTGTGTGCCTATGAGGGGGAAGAAACACCTGTAGAGGGGACCAGGAAATTTAAATTTTAAGTTCCATAAACCAGGCAGAGGATAAAGTTTCAAGTGAGGGCTCAAACCAGTCATTTTATTTTAATGGGACTTCTTGGTGTCATTGGATCTGAACCTTCCAACAGCTAATGATACCTAACAGGGTTACATTAAGATTGCATTGCTTATTTTTAGTTTTAAAAATTCTAATGTCAAAAGTTTTAAACTAAGGGTTAGTACAGATTCTAAGTAGAAATTAAATAGGATACATCCACTGGTGACCTATTTTGAAGCATTAACTCATAAACCAAGGTGATTTTTTTTGTGCTGTATCTGTTTGCTTATTCCTCTTTTGCATAAAAATAAACTTCAAGATTTGGGTGTGTGTAATATATAAAGTACCTGACAGTTAAGTAGAAGTGATTCAAATACAAGTAGGAGACACTGTCAGAGACAATGAAAGAAAAGAGCAGAGGCTGCAGCTTGGGTGGAATGACAAAACCCCATCTAAGTGTTTTATTTGTGACAGTTGTATTCGTAGGATTGATTCATTGAGAATAGCATGAAGAATGTGCCTGCTGGGTTTTACATATGTAAGCAGTCAGGTAAAGATGAGACTAGGAAAATAAAACAGCACTGCACTTAAAAAATAATGTGTGTTTTTAAGGGTGAGGAAGGCTATTTTATTTTATTTGTCATATTGCAAACAAGGGAGAGAGAAGGAACCTAACAAGAAAATTAAAACATCAGGTAGAAATTAGAACTGATTTATTTTCAGATATGTGTCTTTTCTTATTTATTACATATGGTGAGAAAGGGTGAATGAACCTGCCAGCCAGGAACCTTAGAGAGAGAGATATCAAAATAATACTGCACCACACTCATTGTTTGGTGTTATTTCTATATCTAAGCTTCTGATAGGGCTTTTCATTCAAACATATATTAGCAATGGACTGCAGTGATACCAGTAGGTCACAACCTTATCTAATGCACATATTTAGAATTGAGCAAACCATGAAGGGAGAATTGGGAGAAGCAAAGACTCAGAAATCAGAGTGGGGAGAACAGTGCATTGCAAAAGTCTATGCAGCCTCTCTTCAAGCACAGAAAGAACTGGGAAAGAGGGCAGAAACTGAGGTGGATGTTTGTAGCATGTGAGTGAGTGGGTGGTTTGCCCTCTAGTGTACTATGTACCAAAATCAGTATCATTCCTCCCGCTTTCAGGATCATAGAAATGGAATAGAGGGGAGGGCGTAAGGAGAGAACAAAGCTCAGTAGAGGCTTGTGAAGAGGAGGAGGAGGGGGGAAAAAGACTAAAGGCCCTGAGTAAAGAGGGAAGGAAGGAAAGAACTAGAGAGGCCTCTGAGAAGAAGGATGGAAACAGTCTTTGAATAGGGTCAGAGAGGGGGAAAGAGTTGTATGCACAAAAGAAAAGATAAGAAGGCCCTGGTGGAGAAGAAGGGAGAGGGTCAGGCAGAGGAACAGAATGGGAAGGAGGGAAAGAATAAACAGAACCAAAAGCTAAGTGAAGAAAGTAAAACTGATCAGCCGGGGCCTTGCTTGTAAGCCTTTCTCCCATATCTTTAGCTGTCCCATTGAATTGCAAGCTGATACTCTCTGCTGTCTTCCACGCCTTTTTTCTAAAGACTCTCCTAAAGAGGAAATCTAGGAACTTGGTTCTAGAAGCTTGGAGTAATTTTGGAAGACCTTTTCTAGTCTCATTTCCTTCCCCCACAGGATAACAGCCATAGGATTTTATAAACAAGGCTCAGTTGAAAGTCAAAGGCAATGAAATGATAAAATCTCAGTGAATCAATTAGCATTACAGCTTCTTTCAGTCCCCTTTGCACAAGCTGTTGTGATTCAACCAAATGTCAGTTCAAGAGACGTTATGTTAGTAATACACTTTCTTTTGCTGCTATTATGTTCTGAATCATGGAGGATGGATCCAGAAAAAGACATGACCTAGAAAGCAGTGTATTGTCAGGCTGAAATTCAGCAAGCACAAGAATAATCAGACCTTTGAATAGCACCACCAGCCATTATAACTACAATAATTGAGTACCCCTTTATTCTCTCCTCTTTATTAACACATTGTTGTTATGTATCCTTGTGATAGCGACTATAGGCCTCAGCCAGATTGGTCCTAAATAAAAATGGTCTCTGGCCCAAGGATTTTAAAATCAACATAAAAGAACAGAAAGGATAAATATAGTCTATAATGATCAGTTGTGGAAACAGAGAGAGAAACTCTCAGATAGGTTCGGTTTGGGATACGGGGGGTCGGCGAGACAGTGATGATTCTAGTGGTTTGCTTAATCAATAAACTTTTTATTTTATAATAAACAATTCTACTCCTATAGTAAACAGTTCTACTTCTATAATAAACAGTTCCACAGCAAGCAATTGCACAGCAAACAGTGATAGCAAAGGGCAGGGGAACTCCAAGCGCGAAAGGACAAAGTGCACCACCCAAGACTTCTGTGTTCGTGATCTCTATGGATCAATGCATAGCTGCCAGCATGTGACACTAGGGTGCCCGGTTTTGGAGTTCCCCGAAGGTGTTACAAGACAAACACAACAGGGAACAGTTAATCCATACTCACAAACACCATGTACAAATATACCATGTTGGCCAAATTCAGTTGCCATTTGCTTTAAATCCTGCAGACAGGAGAGAGCCGCTCCGAGTGATCAGTTCGCAGCGAAGCGGGCTGGGGAAGATGCGTCAGTCCACTGAACCGACGCGACCAGGAGATACGTGGGGTGCCAGGTAGATCCAATTCCTCTCTGCTCTCTGCTACCTGAGTTTGAACTTTTATAGTTTCCCGCGGTCAGCAGAGGCTAAGCCCTATTGGTTGCTATTTGCTGCATGACCTTTTAAGGTCATGGCTTGGCGTTTAGCCAACCAGGTGCTCATGATTTTCCCGGGCAGGTACTGACCAGCCAACCAGGTGCTTACAATTTTCCCGGGCAGTTGCTGACCACGCACCAGCAGGTGAGGTCGCTTCATCCCCTTATAAGGTGACAGGTACGTGTGGGTCGTGCGGTTCGTGCCGCTGAGTCAACCCTCCCTAAGCTGCTTCTTTATCCGTGTGGGGGGTGGGTGCGCTGCGGACGCCACTATGCAATTTTGTCTCCACAACAGTGAGAATCAGAGAAGCATGTCTATTATGCTATTAGTACTTCTGAGTTTTTGTAAAGTACAGATTATTTCCAACTCCCATCCTCCTCCTGATCAACTAACTCTTTCCCTTGCCAGACCTTCTCCATAGTGTCAGCATTTTCTGCCTGTTTGCTATAGAGATATCAAAGGAAAACATTGCGAATATGCCCGCAGCTATTATCTATGCACAGGGTGAGTGACTCCTCTTATGGTGTGAATTGAGTACACTACAGAATTGTTTCAATTCATTCCCTTTCCCGCTCTTCTAGATGAGGGCAGTAGCTCCACTAATCAATTGTTTTTCTTAGTGCTTTGACAGGAAACTGCTTGTTTCATGCTGAAAATAATGCCAGGGCTTCAATGCATATTCATCTAGGAGAGGAGTAAAATTATATTTCAGAAAATAGCTTTGTCTTATCAGTTCAGTTGTATGGAACTAGGGGTGATGAGGTGTCTATCTGACTGCTGCAACCTAACATTAGTATTGGTCAATTATTAGATAGAAATGGTAATAATAATAATAATAATGCAGAAGAGTTCCATAAATATTTCTGTTCTGCCTGATTATATCTTAGGCCCAATGAATATTTAATAAGTTCCTACTCTGCCTGATTCAGAGCAGGGACTTGAACCTGGTTCTCCCATGGTACAGATGAGTTCTCACCTACTGGGCTCTCTGACCAGACATTTCATCCTGGACTTGATAAAAAATGTAGTCAGGAAGGTTTCTCAATACCAATAATTTTCCACAAAAAGTTTGTTTTGTCGAATTGGCATTTTCTAATGAAAAATTGTTTAATTAAAAAAAAAATCCAACCAGCTCTACTTCCATCCATCTGAAGTTCTGGGTAACTAGCTTATGCAAATGAAGTAGCTTGATGGGCATTTCCCTCTCTGTTTACCACAAATAGGAGCAGTGAGTTCCTTTTCCTCTAGAGCTTCAGTCTACTTACAGAAAGAAAACAAAATTAGAAATCACAGAATTTCCCACAATATGAAAGTTCTGGTTTCTACACAGCATCAAAGTTGTGTGTAAATTATTGTTGAGCATATAACAGCTAGTTCGTTTGCCTACACAATTAGTGTGAAATGCTTTGGGATGTTATGAATCAATAAGGTGCCAGGCAAAACCCCATAATGCTGTAAGGATTAGGAAAAGGAAATATTTAAAGAATGAGAAATTATAATAGATCTCACTAATACTTTTAAAATTCCATTAGTGAATGTTATTAAACTAATTTTACCAATTCTATCAGCAGACACAGGAATAGACTCTCAGACATTCACATAAAGACAGAGTCATACTTTATTATTTAAATTATTGTAGTGCCTAGAGGCTCCAACTGAGATCAGGGCTATCTTGTGCTAGGCACTGTACAGTTGTACAACAAGGGTCTCCACCTCAAAGAGCTTCCAATTTAAATAGACAACACTGATAAATGGCAGGAAGAGAAACAGGCACAGTCAAAGTGACTTGACCAAGGTCACACAGCAAGCGCCTAGCAGAATCAGGACCAAAACCCACGTGTCCTGCCTGCCAGTCCCGTGCCTTACCACTTGGCCACACTGCCTCTCTAACTTTAAAACTGTTTAATCCACTAACCCAGTTAGCTTGCCAGCAAAAATAGGTGCTAAGAATGCTGTCTTATATAAAGAAATATATTTACAATTATTAGCTTTATCTGTGATCTCAACAACCATAGGTATGGAAACTTTTAAAACATGTTTTTTACAACATAATGTACTGGAATTCCAAGGGCAGTCTTATTATAACAATACCTAGGTGATGTTTTCTTGCATCTGGAAGATCACAGAAGAAAAATATCTCACTTATCTAATGTTTTCAGTGAAGTTTGATAGAGCATAACAGAATATTTTAAAGATGCATGATCTATTTCATGGAAATTCAGACCTATAAAATGGGGAAAACACTGAAAGGAATAACCTTTGTTATAGAAGCTGACACCTTTCTTTGTCTCTCAAGAAGAATTATTAATAAATTTGATCCTGAGAATAAAATTGCTTTGCAAATATGTCATAAAATCATAGAATATTAGAGATGGAAGGGACCTCAGGAGGCCATCTAGTCCAACCCTCTGCTCAAAGCAGGACTAACCTCAGCTAAATCATCCCAGCCAGGGCTTTGTCAAGCCACACCTTAAAAACCTATAAAGATGGAGATTCCACCACCTTCCCCCCAGGTAACCCATTCCAGTGCTTCACCACCCTCCTAGGGAAAAACTTTTTCCTAACATCCAACCTAGATCTCCCCCACTGCGACTTGAAACCATTGCACCTTATTCTGTCATCTACTAACACTGAGAACAGCCTAGCTCCATCCTCCCTGGAACCCCCTTTCAGGTAGTTAAAGGCTACTATCAAATCCCCCCTCATTTTTCTCTTTTGCAGACTAAACAACCTAGTTCCCTCAGTCTCTCCTCATAAATCTTGTGCTCCAGCCCCCTAATCATTTTTGTTGCCCTCTGTTGGACTCTCTCCAACTTGTCCAGATCCTTTTTGTAGTGGGGGGCCCCAAACTGGACACTGCTCCTACTAATGCAGCCCAGTATGCTATTAGCCTTCTTGGCAACCAGGGCACACTGCTGGCTCATATCCAGCTTCTTGTCCACTGTAACCCACAGGTCCTTTTCTGCTGAACTGCTGCCTAGCTTCTCAGTCCCCAGTCTGTAGCTGTGCATGGGATTCTTCCGTCCTAAGTGGAGGACTCTGCACTTGTCCTTCTTGAACCTCATCAGATTTCTTTTGGCCCAGTCCTCCAATTTGTTTAGGTCCCTCTGTACCCTATCCCTACCTTCCAGAGTATCTACCACTCCCCCTAGCTCAGAGTCATCTGCAAACTTGCTGAGGGTGCAATCTACCCCATCCTCCAGATCATTAATGAAGATGTTGAACAAAACCAGTCCCAGGACTGACCCCTGGGGAACGCTGCTTGTTACCGGCTGCCAGCTAGACATGAAGCTATTGATCACTACCCGTTGAGCCCGATGATCTAGCTACTCTCTATCCCTCTTATAGTCCATTCATCCAACCCATACTGCTTTAACTTGCTGATAAGAATACTGTGAGAGACCGTATCAAAAGCTTTGCTAAAATCAAGGTATATCATGTCCACCGCTTTTCCCACATCCACAGAGCCAGTCATCTCTTCATAGAAGGCAATCAGGTTGGTCAGGCATGACTTGCCCTTGGTGAATCCATGTTGACTGTTCCTGATCACTTTCCTCTCTTCCAAGTGCCTTCAAATGGATTCATTGAGGACCTGCTCCATGTTTTTTCCAGGGATTGAGGTGAGGCTGACCGGTTTATAGTTCCCTGGATCCTTTTTCTTCCCTTTCTTGAAGATGTGCACTATATTTGCCTTTTTCCAATCAGCAGGGACCTCCCCCAATTGCCATGAGCTTTCAAACATAATAGCCAATGGCTCTGAAATCACATCAGCCAACTCCCTCAGCACCCTCGGGTGCATTGCATCTGGCCCCGTGGACTTGTGTATGTCCAATCTTTCTAAATAGTCTTGGACCTGTTCCTTCAGCACTGCGGGATGTTCACCTCCTCCCCATTCTGTGGTGCCCAGTGCAGTAGTCAGGGAGCTGACCTTGTCTGTGAAGACGGGGCAAAAAAGACATGGAGTACCTCAGCTTTCTCCACATCCTCTGTCACTAGGTTGCCTCCCCCATTCTGTAAGGGGCCCACACTTTCCCTAATCTTCCTCTTGTTGGTAACATACCTATAGAAACCCTTCTTGTTCCCTTTCACATCCCTTGCTAGTTGCAACTCCATTGTGCTTTGGCCTTCCTGATTTCATTCCTGCATGTTCGAGCAGTATTTTTATAATTCTCCCTAGTCATCTGACCAAGCATCCACTTGTAAGCTTCTTTTTTGATTTAAGCTCCCCAAAGACTTCTTTGTTAAGCCAAGCTGGGCGCCTACCATATTTGCTCTTCTTTCTGCACATTGGGTGGTTTGTTCCTGCGCCTTCAGTAAGGTTTCTTTAAAATACAGTCAGCTCTCTTGGATTCCTTTCCCCCTCATATTAGCCTCCCAGGGGATCCTGCCCATCAGCTTCCTGAAGGAGACAAAGTCTGCTTTTCTGAAGTCCATGGTCTGTATCCTGCTGTCCTCCTTTCTTCCTTTTGTCTGGATCCTGAACTCCACCATCTCATGGGCATTGTTGCCTAGGTTGCCACCCACTTCTACTTCCCCTACCAAATCTTCCCTGTTTGTGAGCAGCAGGTCAAGAGGAGCACGGCCCCTAGTTGGTGGCTCCAGCACTTGCACCAGAAAGTTGTCCACAACACTCTTCAAAAACTTTCTGGATTGTCTGTGCTCTGCTGTATTACTCTTCCAGCAGATCAGGGTGATTGAAGTCCCCCATGAGAACCAGGTTCTGAGAACTGGAAACTTTCCCTAGTTGACTGAAGAAAGCCTCATCTATCTCGTCCTCCTGGTCTGGTGGTCTATAACAGACACCCATCATGACATCACCCTTATTGTTCTTGCTTCTAAGCTTAACCCAGAGACTCTCAACTGGCTTATCTCCAGTTTCATACTGGAGCTCAGTGTAATCATACAGTGCAACTCCTCCACCCTTTCACCCCTGCCTGTCCTTCCTGAACAGTTTATACCCATCCATGACAGTGCTCCAGTCGTGTGAGTTACCCCACTAAGTCTCGGTTATTCCGACCATATCATAGTTCCTTGACTGTGCCAGAACTTCCAGTTCCTCTTGCTTGTTTCCCCCACCACCTGCATAACCATGCATTTACTTCCACATTTATGTCCTTGATTTGGAAACTCAGATAACAGACTCAAGACAGCTTTCTGAATGGAGGTGACCCACTAAATGTTAGAAAGAGACCATGCTTGAAATCATTAGCAGATTCTTCCTTTAAAATCCATTTACAGGATGCCTTATGTTCTGAAAAAAAGATTTAAAGTAGTCTTAGGGATCATTTGTCAAAATTGTTTATAAGGAGTTCCCAAACTGAGATGTAATTTTTGGTGAGCTTTGCTGAATTTCCCTAAGGGTAATCTTCATAGGTCTGCTTGCCCCCTTTGAACCTCAGAACAGGATTAAAAATTATTCCTGAATAATTCCTGAATTCCTGTCAGAAAACAGAAGATCCTGACATTTATTTTCAGTATGTTCCAGTACCCCAATAGTTTATTTTGTCTCTGCAGAAAATCCTTTTATGGATGGGTCTACTTATTTCTTGAAGCTGTGCCTAAGCAAAGATAAAAGCACCATCAACAAAGGGGGCTGTTGTTCCTAGTGGAAAAAATGTTGTATTGACGTTATCCCAGCATTATCCAGTTTGAGTTCAAGAAGAAGAATGTGGGTCAAAGAAAGTGATATTTGCTGCTGGAGAGGACCTGGGAGTGGCTACTTGTGTCTAATGCCCCTCAGTTGACATGACATGATCTTTGCAGGGAAGTTGCTGAGGATTGCCCTAATTTCATCTATGCCCAAACTCTCCAGGATTAGCCTGGGGCACTTTGCTGAATTAACACAGAAGAAACGTGGTGATAATTGTATCACTGTTATTTATTCCTCAATGCACTTTTCAAGAAGTAAAGGAACTGATGGAGACTGTGGGGAGTGTGGGGTTTCCATGACACTAACTGCACATTGCTTAGTTTTTACTTGTATTTTGGGGGTAAAGATGCCTAGGCATTTCCTCCTCATCTTCTGATGGATGAAAGATCATGATGATGTGACATAACCATTCAAAATGCCTCATTCTAACTTTAATTAGGATTAGGGTGCTCACATCGTGTTTCAACACTTGACTATATTGCATTATAAGACATTGCTATGACGAAGATGGGAACTGCAGAACATTCTCTGTAACTTGAAAGATGTAGCAACTTTTAATCCAATCTAACTGATTTCACATAACTCCTAACCAATGAACGCTCTTTCAAAATAGCCCTGTTGAAGTTGAAAGTTTCATATGTGTACATAATTTGATATTACAAACACTAGTATTTGAGAATAGACTAATTAGTGTGGGATGAGGGTGGTGGCATATAGAATTCTTGAGGCACCCTTTTAATATACTGAATGATTATATAACTGTTTACAAATAATTTAATTTTTCCCCTCAGCACTAGAGGCATACTCTGATGTAACAAATACATAGCAGACACCCAGTATATGCTTATAGTCACTTTGTGCAGCTGTCTGAACAACATTTCTCAGAAACACATTTAGTGGCATTTCATTTCACTACACTCTTTGCTTACAGGCATTGCCTAAGTCACATTTGCGATAATTCACCTTAGCTGTGAAGTTCTTATTAATAATTTCATGAGGGTCTGAAAGCAACCCCCCTCCAACCAACCCTCTTTAATTATTTTAGCTATTTTTCTAGATATGAATACTGTATTAATAAGATACTAATATTAATATCTTATTACAACATATTATTTGCCTTGCATATCACTGGTAGATGAACACTATAGAAAATTATATAAATAATCATAATAATTTAATATCAATATCTTGCTCTTTCATCCATAGATCTCAAAGCAAGCCAGTAAGTAATCATCTTACAATTGCAAATGTCTCATGACAAATATACACTGCAGACCAATTCTAATCTTGTTTATAATAGCTAAACTAGAGTAACTTCAACGAAGAATGTGTGTGTATAGTACATACAGAATATGCCACAGTTTAATCATAAATCAGACACAATATTATAATGCCATATTGTAACACACCAGTAGGGGGAGAACTTTACTTTATTAAATTGTTAAACCTTGACTATAAAGACACTAAACAGCTTTTGCACAGACCTAGTGCACTTTAGAACATAACTTCTTTCTTTGTTTCATATTGCTAATGCAAGCATAAGATTTCTTAAGATATTTAGGCACAGAGCATTGAAATCCCATTGAAGACACAATTAAGCACATGCCTAAGGCCACATGCCTTGCCTTAGGAATTAAACTTCGTTTTGAGGAAGAGTATGGAGTTCTGTTCGCTTACAAAAAAGTTTGATTACTGTTTTAGTAACTTGACTAGAGAATTAATAAGGAATTAACTTTAACCTTATGGAGGTACAACTGTGAATTTCTACACACTGAATACAGATTCTGTCTGGAATTTTACCCCAGGTAAGTAGGTGTGATATGCACGTTTAAAAAATAGGCACTCAGTTAAGGTTTTCCTCTCACAATATCAGGTATTATCTTCATGCTAACTGGGACTTGTCTATAAAAAAGCCCTGGTTTTAAGATGGTTTACCAGAATGTATTGAGAGTTATTTCATCTTTAATGGAAGAGAATACTAAAATTATAATTATATTACTATCATCTTACAATGTATATCCTTTGCCTTTTATCTGAATAGCTCCAAGTTCTTCACAATTTCCACAAACTCACTGAGGCAGGTAATAATTACTGTGCTCATTTTACAGATGTTATACTAAGGCATGCAGGGCTTGTGACTTTCCAAAGGCTCCCTGACTAATCAGTGGTAGAACTAGGAATACAACCCAGGTCTCCAGGTTCTCCGATGCTCACTGTAACAGAAACCTCTGGGTTTAGATAAGCAAAATACTGTAACTGTTCTACCAGGTTCTTGTGATATTTGTTCTTTGTTATTTCCTTGATACGAAAGGAAAATGCAATAGTTAAAAAGCTCATATTTTGCATTTTGATTCCTCTGCCAGGATTGAAATTCACAATAAACATACATAATCTTTTAAATGGAAACCACGCTATAATATGCCAAATTTTGGGTTAGATACTCTTTCTGATGGATCAGATGCACTCCATGTACTGACGACGCTGATTCAGAAGGATGTTCAAGATGAAATGAGCTTTCAGATTGACTTTATTTGAAAACAACATATAGCCATTGATTATAAACCTAATGGAATCTAACTGTGTTTTTATTGATTAAACTGTAATTTTGAGCTAGGGAATTGGGAATAAATGGGCCCTGAACATGGTCAGTCCCGTACATTTTCATTCTTCAGCAACTCGGGTTCAAAAAGCTGTGTCAACTGTATGCTAGAAATAATACCTGAATTCCCATCAAACTATTTATGAAAATGGTGAAAACCTTAAGTGATTTCTTTGTACTGACCAATAGCCTAAGGACGACTGTAACTGTATTTCCTTTCTTTCGAGTCCAATTGCTAGATTTGTTACCTCATGTGAAATGCACTAGACAATAATCAGTGAATAACTAGTGAGAAAACACTTACAAATATTGATTCTAGTTTTCTGGGGGGAAATCAATAATAGCAAAATGGATCCCTATTTATTCTTATCTGTTTAATTGTTGTCAGTTTTCAATGGTTGAGAGATTTACATTTCTAATGGTTATAGTATCCCAAAGTTCAACATGTAGAACCGAATGCAAAATTGCTATGATTGCTATATATGGTGTGGGACTGGGCTGGAGAGGTAACATTTCATAAATAGCTCCCACAGCTAAGGCTACGTCTACACTGCTGGCAGCAAAGTCGCCGCCGTCAGATGGACTTATCTGGATTGACTGAGCGGTCAGTGAAGACCCTCTCAGTCGATACAGAAGTCGACGTACTGAAGCCACATCCTCAAGTAGCGTAGTGCTGCGTCGATGGGAACATGGTTCCCGTCGGCACAGTGCAGTGAAGATGGTGCACAGAAGAGAAGCACAGAAGTTGACAGGAGTTACGTAAGTTCTTTGCGTACTTTGCATAACTCCCGTCGACTGCTGCCGAATCGCCGAGGTAAGTGTAGAGTAAGCCTTTGTGTGAGATGATGGCAATAGATGTGCAGCCTTTTCCAAGACAGGGCAATGCTAGCTGTCTATATCTGATGGGTTTTGCATTCAGGATATGATACTCCATTGACACTCACCTTTTCTAAAACAGTGCTGCTGGGTATTTATCATCATCATCTGAAAAAAAAAAAAAAGTTTCTAAATGTCAGTGATATTGGATGGTATCTAGACCAGCTCATACATGCCTATCTGTCCTTGAGAGTAAACTGGAGATCTGCAGTTTCCCTTTTGGTACTGATATTACCATCTCACTTATTGCCACATCAACTTCTTTCTGCAGCGTTGCTAGCTCTCCAGCTAGTTCTGTACATCAGCCCTTCTTAATATGACTCTTCAATAGGCCATTTATCTTTAAATGTATTGAACAATCTGGAGGATATTCTGGGCACAAGACTTGAAGATAGTTAATGATATGGATTTCTAGGGTCTTTGCTATGCCCTGGCCTTTAAAAAGATTCCTTGGACTAACTCCTTTAGTGTGCCAGGCCCCACAGGTCTACCCTTTTCTGCAAGGGCAGGCCATGTGGCCTCAATGTCTTCTAGATGGAACCTTTGGGCTCCAGCATCTCCTGTTTCTCAGCATGGATATCAACAGTGAGTCCAACTGAGATCAGACTCCTGAGAGAGACTTTAGCTTCTGAATGAGCAATGCAACTAGCATGATATTTGCTGTGTGGCAGGGCAACCTTTTGGAAGCAACATAGTGATGTGGGATAAAGCATGAGAAAATCCTTAGGTTAGCATGGGAAAGCCAGGCTTAAGTCAGTGTTCACATTGATAGAAGCAATGGCTGCACATTGCTATGATTTCCTGCGGTCCGTTTTTGCTTTCTCTGTCCCTGACTGTCCTTTGTGTGTCTCTCTCCAGACTCCTAACACCTTCCCCCTTTGTTCCTCACTTCAACCGTGCTGTCTTCACATGTTCAGCCTGCTTTGACTTCCCAGTCTTTTAGCGCTAATGTTTGGTCAAGGGGACTCCCATTGTCTTTTCCTGATTCTCTATTCATGTGTTGGTTCTGTTCAGTCCTTGATGGCACATTCATACCAACTGAGACAAGCTATGTGACATTCTGCCTGTCCTCATTTCCTTCTATATTCAAAGTATGGCCGTGCATAGCTAAACTGAGGCAAATGCATGGATCATAAAAATATCACCAAAATTCTCATATTCATCACTGGTAGCTTAAGTCTGTGAATATATCCACCATTCAGTCAAAGCAACCAACAACTATGGGTAGTACAGGGTAATTGAAGCATAGCACAACATACTATAGCTTCATCCTACATATGATAACTCCAATATCAATTTAACAAGATCAAACCAAATGTTTCTGTGATCCTCTGTGCTCTTCCACTTGCTTGCCTGTAAGTTTTGAGCAAGCCATTTATAAGGGTACAGTCTCACTTAGGGATAGGCAATTAGTGTCTGATCCAATGTCCACTGAAATCAGTGTGTCTTTCCATTGACGTCAGTAGGTTTTGGATCGGGCCCTTAATGAATAAGTCTTATACCAGGTTTCTGTTTGTGCCATACTATTTAGTCATTAGAAGTCACCAGGGTAAATACATAGATTTTAATGTTATAAAATACAAACTTAAAAATCATAGCTATGGAATGAGAAATTTGTCAAACTTGTACTGCCCTATTTATTAGGAATACTCTGGCTCTTCCTCCAAGCTGCTGAATCCTGTTAATCTATTAAATCTTTCCAGAACACATTTAAATTCTTCACTTTACTGTGGTTGTCATGAAAAAATCAATGTTTACCCACAGTCATGCCTTTCCCTGGGGCACATCCACTTCCAACTTGGTCAAGTGGTCTGATGGCAGCTTTTATGGTCCCAGTTCAGCAGAGTATCTAAATGTGTGCTTAACTTTAAATGCATGAGGAGCAGTCCCAATGATTTTAATAGGGCTGCTTATGGGAAACCATTGGGACTACTTGTGCTTAAAGAAAACCATGTGCTTAAGTATCCTGCTGAATTTGGGCCTATGAGTTGAAATGTGTTTTCTCTTATGTCTGCTAATAATCCAGACTTTTGCCTTTTACAAACTGAGGTGACTTTCATGGCTAGGTACATCATGTAGCTTAAAAGAAAAGAATATTTTGGTGTAACGTTTTCAAAAGTGCCTAAGTGTCTTAAGAGCCCAAGTTTCATTTTTCAAAAGAGACGTTGCCATTTAGGAGCCTTAAATAGCGTGGAATTTAGGGTTCTCAGTGCCTAAGGGTATGTCTACACTGCTGGGGCTGCGTCGGGCTCCACGGATCGATGCAGCAGGATCAACTGAGCAGACAGTGGAGACCCGCACAGTCGATCCCAGAAGTGCTCTCTGGCTGACACAGTAAATCCACCCCTCCCCCTGAAAAGAGTCATGCTGTGTCGACCGGAGGGCGTTTCCTGTTGATGCAACGCAGTGGAGACACTGCTGTAAGGGAATGTTAGTAAGTCAACGGGAGATACACAAGCTATGTACTAACATTTGCGTATCTCCCATCGGTGTCACTGGCAGGGTAGACCAGGCCTCAGTGTCTCTTCAAAATTGAATTTAAGCTCCTAAATCAATTAGGTGCTTTTCAAAATGTGACCCTTGATCTTTAAACTTGATCTTTTGGTATTACTTCCTGTTGAGTTTGGCTTTTAGGAGAACAAGGACTGTCCATCCAACTAAAGGGACATTAATAGGTGCTATTAGTTTAGATGAATTATTTCTGCAGTAGCTATTCCCCTCCCTGCCCCCAAATAGGTAGTTGCTAAAAAGTAGAAAGATAACTGGACTGTCCTTAGCAATGAATTGTCCATATTTTCTTACCCAGTACTTCATGTTGAAATAATCCATCTGAATCATACACTAAACAATTCTGTCTGTTTCAGTTCGTTGTTTCAAAGTCTTTCTGGATAAAACATTGCTAAAATTTACACTAAAATATTATAAGTCCTTTGCCTGATTCTACACATCTTATGGACAAAAATCATTAGGCATATAGGACCTCCAATTAATGGTATGAAATTGGCTCAAAAAGAATTCACATGTAAAGCAAATTTGTTGAAGTAAGAAATCAAACATATGTCTGAATAATACCAAATTATTCTCAACTGTGATGGAAATAATGAACAATATAACAATTAGGCTGGATTTATCCTTGAAATAAGAAACATTACAGTTACTTTAAGAGCCTTCACTGGAATAAATCTATCTGCCATGAAAGATATTATGGTAATGAGGGCAGGATAAGTACTTGGATTGAAAGCAGCATGTGCTCCAAATTAACATAGTGCTGTGGTTTCAGTGCCCTGCAGAACATGGTGGCTAAGCCAAGAAAATGTAGCTATATATCAAGGCTGCCTTTCTGGCTTTCTAGGATGCAGAATTAGCTGAACCCTAAGCATTTAAACTACCCAGAACAGTCAAGGTGGTGTGCTTTTTATAATATAACCATATTGTCTGATAGGAATAATGCAAAGTGCATGCACACAATATAAACCTTTCTGTGCAACTTTCTTAGTGGAAGAGCAGAGTATTTATTACTTGGTTATATATTTATTTAGAGTTATACAAAACATAAAAGCCCCTATCCAGTGTTCTAGGCACCTTTTGCCATATATATCAAAAATACAGTCATGTTGATAGAAACAGAAATAAATGCAGCAGCCTCCTTAAAACCAGGAAGGAAGAGAGGAAATCACTCCAGTACAGAAATCCCAGCATTCAGGTTATCCTTTACTTCCCCAAAGCCTAAGAAAAGAGACTAATAGATTCTTAGGCCAGAAGAGATCATTGTGATCATCTACTGTGACCTTCTGCATAACATATATCAGAAAACTTTCCTGAATTCTTGCTTCAAATTCAGTAGCAGAGGTTGCACTAGAGCATATCCCTTAGGGGAAAAAAAGGAAATCCAATCTTGATTTAAAATTTCTAGTGATAAACAACCCACCATAACCCTTGCTAAATTGTTTCAAAGGTTAATTGCCATGTTAAAAATTTGCATCTTTTTTTCAGTTTGGATTTGACAAACGTCCACTTTCAGCCATTGGATCGTGTTGTACCTTTGTCTGATAGATTAATGTTCCTCTATTATCAAATTTCTGTTCCCCATGTAGGTGTTAACAGACTGATCAAATCACCCCCTAAGCTTCTCTTTGAGAAGCTAAATAGATTGAGCTCCTTGAGTCTCGATATAATGCATGTTTTTCAATCTTTTTTGTCATTCTTGTGGCTCTTCTCTGAATCCTCTTCAGTTTTTCGACATCCTTCTTAATTGTGGACATCAGAACTGGACACAGAATTCTAATAGTGGTTATACAAGAGCCAGATACAGAGACTATAACCTCTCTACTCCTTTTTGAAGTTTCCCTGTTTGTACCTTCAAGAATTGCATTAGTTTTGGACACTATCACAATGGGAGCTCATATTCAGCTCATTATTCATCATGACCCTCTATCCCTTTTCAAAGTCAGTACTTCCCAGGATAATGTCCTCCATCCTTTAAGTACGGCCTATGATAGCTACTACTATGACCTTAAATTTGACTGTATCAAGTCCAGTTTGTAAGTGATCTAGATCCCTCTGTACCAGACACCTTTCCTCTTCATTATTTACCGCTCCTCCAATATTTGTGTCATCTGCAAACTTTTGCTGTGTTCTTCCCGCTCACTGATAGGAAATATTAAATACTGCACCTGGCACAGTGTTCAAGAAGAGTTAAAGTGTGGCCCATTTCAAAGTGCACTGCAATAGTCTAATCTTGATGTGACAAATTTGTGAGGCCCAGTAGCAAGGTTCACACCTAAAATAAATTGTTACAACTTCCTAACTGAGAACAGATGGGAAAAAATCCATCCTGGTCACTGCTCTGTTCATCTAACAGCAGCTGGAAATTCAACCGTGCCCCCGATTGCAAGCTCAATTTACAAATGGTGCACAATCACCCTCAATTAAAGGGACAGATATATTGCTCACTATGACTCCTGGTCACATCCCCATCCTACTTCTATCTTATTAGCCACTTTGCGTCTCAGTCTACTTGCTCACAAAAATGGCTCAAACTTTACCAAAGTCTGGGAAGCCATTGTACAACACTAGTAGTATCAAATGAAATAAAGATATGGGGCCACATTATCTCTTGCGTTTGAGCTACTTTGCACTTCTCTAGCAGTGCAACATGTCCCTAAATCCAGCCTAGCCAGTCCTGAGAGGGTTTCCTTAGTGGGAGTCTTTGGATGACATAGAATCTCTCAATTGCTCCTATGCCACACATGTGCCACCCTGAAGCTGATGCAAAAGGCACACCTGGAAAAAAGGATAGTAGCTAGGTCTCTCTCTTACTCTCAACTAATAACAACCCTTTGAGGAAACTGAAGCTTGTGCAAATTAGACACAAACAGATTCAGCCCCAGGCTTCCACCTTTTGTGTTCTAGCCACTTTCCCTCCAGATTCATTTGACTCAGGTCATCTGTGAAAGAGGTTTCCTAGAAGTATGCATACTTGATCTCTATAGTGGGTTCATATAAGAATGATAAAGTTTGGTTTAAGGGGAATGAGCATGGTATGGGAGCTAGGAAGGTCTGAACCCAGTTCTGAAAACTGACATGCTGTGTAACCTTGGCCATTTTACTTATGTGAATCTCTCTCTGTCAGTTTGAGATCGGTGACATAGTGATTTGCCTACTTTGCAAGCATGTTAAATATAATTGTTTTGAAAAGTGCTTTAAAATGGAAACGTGGCATGTAAATAATGTGTCACCATTATAATATATATGAGCTCAAAGTATCAAAGCAAGGCCCTAAATGAATACAATTGGGATGTTCTAGACCTGGGTGATCTTTTCAGTCTTTAGGGAGGATATTTTCTATCTCATTGATTTAATGCTGCTCTGTGGTGAAACAGTGGTGTCAGCTTTGAACAGCACACAGCTCAGAATTCTCATATATTATGAAGGCACTAAATGGCTCAGAGCTGCATGGAGGTAGGTATGTACGCTATATAGCTAGAACAGTTATGGCAGAAAAATCAGAAAATGTCTCAAAAGTCGAAGCCCTAAAATTAAGCAGATCTGATAGCATTTGTAATGAGATGGGTTCTTAGGAGACAAAATAAAAGGACAAGGAAATAACTCTGTCATCAATCTAAAGAGAAAAGATTCTCAAATATCAATGAGTTAAGAAAATCTGGGAAGTTATTCTTTTATTATGTTGTTGAATTATCCCTTCCCTGCTCTGGGGTTGACTTAGTAGGCTGCATATAATTGTTTTAAAGTAAGTCATAAAGCAATCGGCTCTATCATTGTATGGAAAAAATGTTTTCTCAGCTGATTCTTCTGACTACTCCCAGATCACTCAAGCTTTGCAAGTCCAGCAGGCTTGGCAGGTTTTCCCCACTGGTTCAGTGAGCCTGGGGCCGTGGCGAGTTCCCTTTGGCTCACAGTTTACCGAGAGAGGCTGAGCCGCAATTATGCATTCAAGACAGTACGAGCTCTGTCAGATGTACAGCATAAAATTGCAGTGTGCTTGACAAGACTGTAACAAATTGTTTGTAACTGAGTCTCATACGCATACATAGCACAGTCTTAGGAGTTCAATTTTAATAACGCTGTGTATTTTCATAAGCGCTGTTACATAATGCATATGTTGTTCAGTAACATTACCCAGCAATGTAAAATAAATGGAGAACATTTGATCAACCAAAATACATTTAACCCCGTTGAATATATTTAAAGGAATTATGTTAACTACTTTTTCACACCTGTCATGCTGTTTGGAGCGGCTCATGACTGTGACAGCCTACCTTAGGGCAGGATGTCAAAAACAGGGCAGACACCCTAAACTGGTGGTGTGTTCTATAATTAGATTTCACCAAGCCAGTAACAAATGTGAACTCCAGGATCACGGTAAGTCTTACCATGGAGTCACAGACAGTCTCCTTACACTCTCCAATCTCTGTTGCCACTTAGGGTATGTCTATTCTGATTCCACTGCATCGGGCTCCACAGACCACTGCAGCAGGATCGATTGAGCGGCCAGTGGAGACCCACTTCTGATCCTGGAAGTGCTCTCCATTCGACACAGTACTTCAGCCCCGGAAAAGAGTAATGCTGTGTCAATTGGAGGGCATTTCCTGTCGGCACAGCACAGTGAAGATGCCGCGGTAAGGGGGCGTAAGTAAGTCGACGGGAAATATGTATTCTACAGTATGTAGCTTGTGTATCTCCCATCGACCCAGCGCGGCAGTGTAGACCAGGCCCCAGACAAACTGGACATAGTGATAAATGGTCACTTACACCAAAAATCATACCACATTCAGGTTGTTTCCAGTCCCAAAAGACCAGTCACTTAGCCCAGAGCAACTGATACCCTAGATCCTATACCAAAGATGCTGCCTGTAGCCAATCCTGTAATAAACTATCCAAAGATTTATTAACTAGGAAACAGGAATAAGAGAATAATTTACAGGTTAAAGCAAGCAAACGTATACACACAAATGAGTTACCATCTAAATCCTAAGAATGACAGGGTTGTAGTGATCTGTCAATTCAAAGTGTCTTTCAAGGAAAACCCATATTGTCCTGTGGCTTTGTTTTGTTCCTTTCATTCAGCTTCTAAGCCCACAGGACAAGTTTCATTGCATGTAGCATTTCTCAAGTCTGATAGTGCCATTAACCAATCCTTTTTATGGTGATGATCCCAGATGACCCATCTGATTTTCATGGCCCTTCTGGATGGGGATGGGGAGGGATGGACAATTCCCATGCCTTACTTCACAAGTTCAGAGCAAACGTTTTCAAAATTATAAAGCAAAATGTACATATTTCTTATAGCATGGAACACAGACATTACAGGTGAGATTAATGCATGCATACATTTACAAGCATTTCATAGAGCTGAAATATTAAATACATTCTTATAAGACTAATTCCTATTTTGAGCAAAATTAACATACAGGTGTTGTCAGTTCGCAGCTAATGCCCACAGTTTGGGCAAGAGCTGGCATCTGGCCTGCCAGCATCACAACACCCTGTGTGATGTTAGCCTCCTCTTTTAAAATTAATCTTTCATTTCCAGCTCCCACACCGTTCTATGTTTCACTGCCTTTTGTTTCCCTTTCTGACTGTTCATTAGTATTTCAATGGATGGCATAGTTCTAGAAATACAGTCTAATGCTGGTTTCCAGCAGGGGGAACTCACACACTATGTCCCACCAAAATGGTAGCTATACTTGACAGACCAGGGTGCAAGAAAGAATGAATGAAATAAGTCTGTTTAAAAGTCAGAGTACATCCCCCCACCAGTTAACACCTACAAAGGTTTAAATTATAAATGATTTTATAAAATCCTGATGAACAGTAAATTAAATTATTCTTTTTAAATGAGTCCTGATTGTATACCCAACTGAGATCAGAATAACATGTACACATATAAATATACAGTTATCTGCAGCATGTTCTAATGATATTTTTGGTACTATTCAACTAGTTGATAATGACTGGACGAGCTGTTTAAGGTGCTTCTTTAGTTGCCTGTGTTAAATGGTGAAACTATTTTTGCCTTTGAAGAAATGTCTGTAGACTCCTTACCCTCAGACATGCAAATCCTTTCCCCTCTGAGATCCCTTCCATAGACATGCCCTTCTCCCTCAAACAAACACACCCCCGCCACCTCAACTTTTGATTTACACACCTGTTTTTCCTCACACACCCGTTTTCCCTTAAACGTGTACCAGCTCTTTATTTCCCTCTCAAAAACACCAGAAGAAAAGACTCTCAGAAACCGATTTAGAAAGTTTCTTTACCCACCTTCTACAAATATTAATTTGTTAATAGATACTTTTTCTCCAGCTTTTTCATTTAGAGCACTGCATTCAGCTTACCCAAGAGAGGTCACTATAATATTGGTCTGCAGCGTTCTTCTCCAGTCCTGTGAACTGACAGCAATGCCCCCACACATTTCTAGTGATGCTTTATAACCTGGAGGGTTGAGGAGTAAAAAATCAAGGAGGCATTTTGACTCTGATAACCCACGTGGCAGATTACTGGTAAGTCACCAGGTCTGCATAGAGGCATATGCATGTCATAAACATTACTTGTGGCAGAGAATTTTTAGCTTTACTTTTAATGATGATGAAAATATGCCATAGGAGAATTAATATTCTCACTGTCCCTCCTCTGCAGAGATGCAACTGATTCGCTTAAGTGTCTTATTAAGACATCTATACAATCTAATAGACTGATGAGTTATTTCAAATTTTCCATTAGTCAGCGAATCATATTTTTCCAGATTATAATATAATTAAAATTGATTACATAGTATAGTAATTATAACATATATTAATAGTATTAATTATTTAGTCAAATGGATTTCCTAGGATAGGTTGTTTAGGTTGTATGTGTTTTCTGTTTCACTTCCCATTCCATAAACTGGTTCTGAACAGTGATATTGGAGTTTTGTTTGTTTTTTGTTTTGTTTTTGAGAATTTTTTACATTTCCAAGTTAAGAATTATTATAATTGCCTATTTGTTCAAGATATTAATACAAACGAAGAAAGTTCAAATACCAGCCCCCCCTCCAAAACAAAAACAAAAAAACCACTCCCAAAAGTATTGAAGAAAAAAGTATAGGAAAAGTAATACTAACCCTTTAGGAATAGTCCAGTAGCATGTAATAGGGATGAAACCATGAGGGTTGTATAGAGAAGACTCTACAAACCTGTACTTAATAGAGAATATCTATCTTCTAGGTTATAAGCTTTCCTAAAGAATTGATTGGAGAGTTATGTCTGGGATTTTCAAGGGCGCCTAAGGGAGCTGAGCATCTTTGAAAATCCCAGACTGTATCTCTGCTATTAGACTTGTCTAGATTAGTTTAAACATTCTGTAGAAAGCGTATTATTTTATATTGTTAAATTCTATGGGCCATTTTCCGACATATCACATTTATGAAACCACAGCAGCACTGGGCCAACAATCCCCATGGGAATAAACTTAGTTTAAAATCAATTTGTCAAACACCCTATATAGTTATACATTTGAGCAAAGGCATATTCCAAAAGCAATTTTCTCATTCAAGGAGGTATTCAGCATTTCATTAAACCAATCCTTTTAAGAAAGGGGAGCATCTATTTTCTATTGTCTGAAAATAACCAGTGTAGCTACCAGAACTAATAACAGAAATCAGCTTGATGAAAGGAAGTATGATTTTTCAAAAGACCATGTAAGCATATCTATCTTAGTCCACAACTCAATAGTCAAACTTTCAGGCTTTCTTACTGTTAACAAAAGAACTAAAAATTCACCCCTGAAAAACTGTTGTCTGAAATACACTCTGCTTTTACTTTGTTGCATAGTATTCTCTGTGGGTGAGTTCAGAACTGGTCTTGTATTTATATATGAACTAAAACCTTATTGGCTAATGTTTAATTTAATCTGTTTGAGCCATGCATTTTTATTACATTAACAGGATTTTTCTGACCAGAACCTAGGAGCCATGGGTGATGCTTAAGCTCTTCTCCTCCTCCTCCCATTGCCTGTCTGTCTCAATGGCTAAACTACTAATTCAATCTCCTCCTCCTCGTTCTTCTTAGCACTCATTTTTGTCCCTCTCCATGTCATCCTCACATTCTCTGAAGCCCATCACTTCATTACCCTCTATCTTAGGTTCAAACTTCTTAACTAATAAAGGGCTGTGCAATAGATCTCCACATGACAGGTTGACTGATTAATGGTAGATTATAACGGAGAAATGCTACTATTTTCACATCTTCCCCAATGGCTTGAGGAGTAAATTAATGGCAGAGAGTACAATCTCAATGGGCAGTTCTACATGTCCAGCAAAATTCGGTGGCAGTTGACGGGAGTTAAGCAAGCTATGTAGAGTAGCTTGCATAACTCCTGTTGACTACATAACTTTCCTTTAGCACGCCATCGCCACTGTGCTACACCGATGGGAAATGTGTTCCCGTTGACGCAGCATTATGTTTTTTGGGGAGGTGGTTTTATTAGGTCGACTTCTGAATCGACTGAGCATGTCTTCACTGATGCTCAATCAAACTGGAAAAATCGATCTGATGGTGTCAAATTTGCTGCTGTCAGTGTGTACATGGCCAGTCTTTGGATAATTACCAAGAAACAGATGCCAGCACTGAATCTGAAGGAGAATTTACCTGAAATCCCCCACCTTTTTCTGTTATGGCAGGTGAATTGTGTTGGACAGTGAAAGTTGGGTGTAATCATTTCTGGTATACTTGCTCAAAAAACAGAAAGGGCCATCTTAGTGATTGGAAATGAGTTGACTAGAGTTAAGTCTACACTGCAATAGGCGGTGTGACTGCAGCAAGTGTAGATATATACCCAAGTTAGCTTTGATCTAGTTAGCTGGAATAATAGTGGTGAAGATGCAGCAGCACAAGTGGCTGGAGGGGTTAGCCGCTCGATTACATGCCCAGGGTCAGAAGCAGAATTATACAGCTGCTGTGGCTCTACTGCTACTATTATTGAAGTTAGCTAGTTCAAAGCTAGCTCAGGTATGTCTACATGTGTTGCGATCTCACCTCTGATTGCAGTGTAGGCATATCCTGAAACTAGAAAATATATATGAAAACAAAATTTCTTCTACATAGGAACTCTCAGCTTTTGTGTTCAATGGCACTCCCACTCCACAACCATTATTACAGTCTCAGGGACATAATTATCTTCTAACTTAGCCTGATTTTACACTAATGTAATGCCATAGATTTAAACAGTTATTCATGATTGACACCACTGATATATTTCTGCACATAGAGCTCCTCTTAATGTCAGTTGGGAATTCCAGTATATTGTATGCCTCATAATATTTCAACCAGCAGCAAAGGAAAATCACTTTACTGAATTATGAGTGTAACACCATGAAAAACATGTTGTACACAATGTCTAAATCAAAATGTCTCTAAATAATCAGCAGCAAGTACTTGAATGAATTATTTGAGTTCCAACAGATGGATTTGCCAGTTTCAAATCACTTGTGCGCTCACAGTCTTTGAAAGATGTTAACAATCGTTGTAACCAGGGATATGGAAAACTTTAATGCAAGGAGAAAAGACAGTAAATCAAATTCTTCAGTTGAGCATGGCCTCCAGGACTCTTACTGATTCTTGACCATTGAATAGAAACCATCTCTTCAATAGCCACATAACAATGCATATAAACTGAATTATGACATAGTACAAAATTAGTTTTCTGTTTCTAAACTTGAAAAACTACACAGCACACAGTGGATTTCATTATATGGATTTACATTGTTCCCCAGAATTGTATAATAAACTCCTGGAACCTGCTATGGAGTTCCCTTTGGGAATGAAGGAGTGTATGTGTCATAAGATTAATAAAGGCACATGACCTCCATCCGAGGACTCAAATCTGTGATGCGGGGAATAGAAGGGATGAATGTGAAGGATGCTTTCTGGAAAAGACTTACAGAACATGAATGAACTGAATAGATGTCTCAATACCAGCAGATATTTTATTATATTAAATAAATAATTCTACATCGTAAAGCTATGGCCCAGGTTACCTTTAATGGTATTTGCCATGGAGGGAATGAAAATGCAGTGTAAAGTTACCCCTCAAAGTCCCCACAAAAGTTGGTTGCCTTAAAATAGAAGTGGTCTTCTAATAGAGATGAAACAGATATGTGTGCTGGTAGTGATTGGATGTATCAATCCCAATAGGGGGCCAGGCTATGAAGGAGCTAATATAGACTTATATTTCCTGGAGATAGGGACTTAAAATCCCCACTTGATACTTCTTATAAATGTTGCAGGACAATGCTGATGTAAATTCCTATCTCTGGCAAATAGAGTATATAGGTTAAAGTTTGGAATGTTAGCTCATGTTCTACATTTCAGACAGGAATCTTCAAAACAAATGAAGGAAGAAATACTATTTATAATTCTGAACTGACTTAATACTCAACTTGGGGTAAAATGAAACGGTGAAACAAATTTTGAGTTAGCATGGAAGAGGGATTTCCAGTGGCTTTGGGAAATAAATTGATATTTAATGGACAATTTAAAAAAAAAAGAGTTTTCAGTGTAGCAAAATGTAGACTGAAGAAAGCTGCATGGCAAAATAAATGATTTAAAAATATTTCATAAAGCCGTAGGCAGTTACAAAATAAAGGTGCAGTTGGATAGAAACCAGAAAGGAATGGCTCTTTGGAGATTGCGTGCTCTGTGGCTATAAGGTAGGAATGGCTTTGGGTTCAAAAATATCCAGTTGAATAAATCAAATACTTTCTCGCTCTGGATACTTGCACAGCTATGTTTCTTTTACTTGACAGTTAGTTCTGAAGCAACTGAATTCAGTACATTGCTAAATCAAAGGACTGAGAATTGTAATCCATGGTAGTTCAATAAGACATAGAAATTAGGACTGTGACCTTACATAATAGCTCATTTTCTGAGAATTCTTTTGGAAGGTTGTTTGGTTTTGTCCTACACTATGTTTTCTGACTTCCTTTTGTTTATTATATTTACAGAATGAAAAAGGCATCTAATTGATTTTCTCATCCACCTGGAAACCTCACATTGCATTGTTCTGATGAACAGCTGTTATGTTTTCTCACCAGAGGTAGTGAGAAGATATTTAATCATCATTTACAGAAGTTCTTTCAACTTCTTTGTTGCTAGTTTCAGTCTTTCTGCTGCTTGTATTAATGGAAAGTGCGGAACAAGCATCATCCCTCAAAACTCATAGTGGTGTTAACAATAAACTGTCACTTTTGCTTAGTAGCCAGAAAGATAAAATGTATAATCTCTGTGTAACTGGCATAAATTGCTAGGGGAAAAAAAGAATAAGCAAGTGTCTTGCTTCTTATTCATTAGTTTAATATTCTAGGGAAAATACAATACTACAATATTCATAAGCTTCTCTTCCCCTTTCAGCTAGGGACTTGGCTACTTGGCAGTTTAGTTCACAATGAGTTGACATGCACTAGTTTATGTGCAATACCTAAGTCTCACTAACAGTGTGCATATTGAACAGTTGGGCTTCTTTCAATTCACATAGTTGTGTAATTGCAGCAGGAGCTTAGTATACACTAAGGGCATGGCATTCTGGAGGGTATTCTACAGTCCTTTGCTTTGCTGCTGCTCTGTGTGCATTCTGGGATTTCTCTTGCTGTGGCTTGTGAGATGCATAGTGAAAGCCAGATGAATTCTGGGACTTGGGGTCAAACTCAAAAAATCCCACAATTCTATTCTTACTATCACATGCTTCCTCTCTCTGAGTGGGCTAGTGCCATTTTTTAAATTGATGTCAGCCAGCATGGACCTAGCAATGTTCTGCACTGCTATGCTGGCAACTGCGAATATGAAGAGGCTGTTTGAGTTTTTCTGAGCTCTCATAGAATCACAGAAGATTGGAAGGGACCTCAGGAGGTCATCTAGTCCAACTCCCTGCTCAAAGCAGGACCAACTCCTACTAAAACATCCCAGCCAGGACTTTGTCAACCTGTACCTTAAAAACCTCTAAGGATGGAGACTTCACCACCTCCCTCATGAACCCTATTCCAATGCTTCACCGTCCTCCTAGTGAAAAGGTTTTTCCTAATATTCAACCTAGATCTCCTCCACTGCAATGTGAGACCATTGCTTCTTGTTCTGTCATCTACTAACACTGAGAACAGCCTAGCTCCATCCTCCCTGGAACCCCCTTTTCAGGTAGTTAAAGGCTGCTATCAAATCCCCCCTTATTCTTCTCTTCTGCAGACTAAATAAGCCTAGTTCCCTCAGTCTCTCCTCATACGTCATGTGCTCCAGCCTCTAATAATTTTTGTTGCCCTCTGCTGGACTCTTTCCAATTTGTCCACATCCCTTCTGTAGTGGGGGGCCCAAAACTGGACACAATACTCCAAATGAGGCCTCACCAGTGCCGAATAGATAGGAATAATCACTTCCCTCGATCTGCTGGCAATGCTCCTACTAATGCAGACCGGTATGCCATTAGCCTTCTTGGCAGTAATGGCACATTGTTGACTTATGTCCAGCTTCTTGTCCATTGTAACCCCCAGGTCCTTTTCTGCAGAACTGCTGCCTACACAGTTGGTCCCCAGTCTGTAGTAGTGCATAGGATTCTCTCTTTGAATAACTTCCTGTCTGACCTCCAAAAAAAACCAAAAATGGGGAACTGGAGAGCTTTTTAAGAGTCTGCAAACATCTCATTCCAAGTTCTCAGTCTCTTCCCCCTCAGGTAAACCAGCTACTCAGTCTTTAGTAAAGGCCCTGTCTTTGAGGGTCTGGCCACTGCAGTGCCATGGCTGGGGAATATGGGAAAAAACCCAAAGCAATTATTGTTCATATTCTCAGGAGGCTGCAATAGCATTTTTAATACATTTCTGATTTGCCTTCCCTGAGGTGGTTCCCAGTCTTAGGGAGACCTCGGAAATGGTAAATGGTGTGTGCATGGGGAGTAGTGGTGTATGCTTGGGATTTGGGATGCGCATGTATGATACCCTGCACCCCCCTGGTCACCCTTATAGTGTAATTGAGTATTGTTTAATGCAAGTTATATCATGTAAGATGTTTTTGGAATACTCATGATGCAACAAGCATTATTATTATAGGAATATGTTTGTTGCAATGTCATGTGTATGGTTTATGAAGCTCTGCTATGTAATATTCCCAAAGATGTGTCCTCACAGCTTAAAACATATCCAGGCAAAACTCTCTAAGAGCAGAGGGGCTGCTCGCACTTCATTTAGGTGTGCCAAGAACAAACCCAGCTCAGCATTCTACGAACAAAAGACTGACCAGGGTATCCACTGGAGTTCATCTCAAGGGAGTCACCTGCTCACCTCCCTTCCCTGGGCAACTTGGAATCATGGGGAGGTGATGTTCACTAACTCAGAACATGGATGAAACCATACAAGGACATTGTTTGTTTGCCACCTGACCCTGAATGGTGGGGGAGTGGGGGAGAACAAAGCCCCAGAGGGGAGAAGGAACATTTTAAAAAGTGAAGATATTTACAGTGCTCGCTCTCTTCCACCTCCCTCTACAAACACCACCAAGTAACTGAAGTGCTGACCAAAGGGGAGAGCCTGGCTGAAGGGAAACCAGCCAGCCTGTGGTGAGAAACACCAAAGTTTTTAAGGTTTCTGAAAGCGTTAAGCTTAATTTAGAATGTGTTTTGCCTTTTGTTTTCTCTTGATCAAATCTGACTCATTACCCTTTGATTTATAATCACTTAAAATCCTTCTGCAGTTAATACATTTGTTTGTTTGTTTGACCTAAACAGTGCATTTGGTTTGAAGTGTGTTGAAGACCTCACTGGGAGCAACAAGCCTGGTGCATATCAATTTCTTTGTTAAATTGATGAACTATTATGAGCTTGCATTGTTCAGTGGGCAGCACTGAACATTGTAAGATGGCAGTTCCTAGGGTTGCATCTGGGGTTGGGGGTATGCCTTGGGTCATTCTGTTGTATAATCCAAAGAGTGGCTGGCTAGAAGCACTGACTCACCTTGTTGGGGTGACACAGTAATACACCAGTCCAGCTTGCACTAGGGGAACGTCACAGCAGGATTTGCTGTTGGGGTTTGCAGCTGTGCCTTGGAGGTGCTTATCTGAGGTAAGAGGAGTTAGGAGAGGTCATCTGGGGGTGAGCTGGATTGTAATTCTCTCTGCATCCCCTTTAGGCTGTCCTGACTCTAGATGACTACACTCAGACGGGTGACTAGGAGGCAGAGGATGGCCTTATTCAAAAAGTCAAAGGGCAGACCAGTGAGATACACTGTGAAGTTATTCATCAAGATGGTCCCCCACTGAAGTGCTACAGGAGTGGAAATGAGTTGCAAGCTATACTGCAGCAGCTAGCCCTCTGAAATACAGCTGAGCAATTTCTCAGTCTTAGATTCTGCTTTATCTCCCCTGCAGACTGCTGAAAGTGCAGAGAAAAATAGTCTGGGTTCTGCACAGATTTTTTGAAGCCTTAACTGCTCCAAATCTTTCTGTACATAAGCCTGTGAAAAGCCATTAAGAGCTATACAGATATGCTATCCCTGAAACAAACTTATTTTCCTGTACAAATGTGTGTTACAGGACATATATACCTCAGCAAGGAGCTGTAGTCTTACTACCTTAATGGGCATGCAGTGCCCATGTCTACCTCCTTTAAAATGAGAATACTAACTAAACCATTTTCCCGTAGCCACTGTTTCAACAAACTGTTGAATTTCACACAATTGAATGTTTTCAGTATTCAAATATACTATGGGAGGGAAGGTGGTTGCAGTTGTGAGGTTGCAGTTGTGCAGTGCTGCTGTCCACCATTTTGTGCAGCCATGGAGGTTTTTTGGGGAGGAAGCATTGTTCGGCAGGACAGATGCAGGGAAGGGAAAAGGAAAATAGATAGATGGGTATGGGTCCGCCACAGTATGGGCTTGTAAAGCGTCAGTGGTCGGGCATTTTAGCATGAGACAAAAGCCAGTAGTTCAGCTGCCATTTTGAAACGTGCATGTGGGGGGAGTGAGAGGGATGGAATGAATGAAAGGGCATAGTGTTGGATTAGGAATGGAGGGTGGTGGGGAGCTAGAGACTCTGAAAGAATCCTAGCTTACATCTGCAGCATCTGTGGGGCACCCAGAACAGAAGCTGGCACAGCAATATAATAAAATAATAAATTCTAGAGATACTTATATGCCAAGATTTCCTTGATAGGATCTGCCTCCTGAGTCCTGGACTGAGTTTCGTGCTGGGAACTGGGCTAGCTTCCTACATGGACGCCTTTAGGATACTGAGTCCTGAAGAGATCCTGGGAGAGCTCTTCATTGCCCTCTTTGTGTTCCTCCTCTAAAGACTCGTGCTGCTTGTTCTTGGGTGGTAGTGCGGAGGAGATGCGGATGCAGTGTCCACCATCTCATTGGGTTCAGAAGTGGTGTGGCTGCATAATATCTTGTCCAGCTCCCCAAAAAATTAACAAGTTATATGTCCACAACTGGCATTCCTGGTTTTAATGTAAATTCTCCCAAGCTCTTTGTTCTTTATCCACCACCGGTCAGTGTCCTACTTGTGATCCCTTTCGGACATCTGACTCATAGTGTTCACAAACACATCTTTATCCTGATGGCTAGCCCCAAGAGCTTGCTGCACCAATGCTTCTCCTCAGAGAGTGAGGAGAGCGAGTGCCTCAGCATGGCCAAGTGGCCACTCAAGGCATGTTGTAAAGGCTGCTGGAGTTATATCACAACAATGCTGATATATTTGAATCCAGGAGCAAATGGGCTGATGCTCCATGCTAGTCTTTAAATGTGGGAGGGACAATCTGGTCAACTTGACCCCAGAGCAGTAGAGGGTACACAGGTAAATAGACAGATTGGTCATGGGTGCCCACAAAGCGCTGTGGGTTAGCCGTTGGAGGACTGTCAAAGTAGTGTGCAGAAGCATTGGGTGCACACAAAAAATAGACTGCACTAGCTCAATTCACATCAAACTCAATACGCTTTGAATGGGACTCCAGAGTCCAAGATAAACGTGGACTTATTGTGCTCTAATGAATTGCCTGTGTATGCAGACATCTTTCACAACAGACTAATCCGAGTTAGTGTGGACTAACCTCCCTATGTAGACAATCTCTGTATTAACTATAGTAATTACTATACTATATTATATTATGGGAAGGCTTTATTTTAAATGCAATCCTGTTTTCCTTCTGTATGAATTTCACATATTTCCCCAGTTAAGCTGAATATGGAAATGCTAGCCTGTTTTTGTTTGTCACTGTTTTTGGATAATTAATTTGCATGTATTTTTATTAAATGAAGCATGCTTTTGCCACCTACCATATAGAATGTATTAATCATACATCATTTTGGTTTGCAAATCTTTTTAATGAGTAGCTGTAGAACTACATTATTTTCAGCATTACTGTAATGTGCAGACTGTACTGTACCAGCTATATAATATTTCTAAGTAGCAGGGCTTAATAATTAGCAAAGCACTTCTCACAATCTTCAGAGATAGTGCTAGTGAACGGCTTGTTTGGAGATTGATTTGGGGCCTGAGGAAGAGGGAGACAATATTCATCACTGCTTCTACTAGCCATTCAAACAGAGGAGGAGTTTCGTGGTGCACTGGGGGCTAAATCCTGAAGTACTCACTCGGGCAAAACTTACATTTATCCCTACAGAAATTTTGTTTGAGTAAGGACTATAGGGTTTTGGTCCACTGTGAAGTATTCTGTCTTGTTAGCTTAAAGATACTGAGCCTGATTAACCTCATATGCACAGGATGCAAGCAGCAGGTTACAAGTAGGTGGACTCAGTCTAGTTGTCTCCATTAGTAGCTGCTAATATAAAAGAGAGGGAGGGGAGGAAATAAGGAGCCTTGCTCAGAGAATGGAGCCAACAGCAGAAGTATTTAACATCAGGCACTAGTTTCTCATATTTTTCCATGTAAGAAGCTGCTATAACGCCCACAAAGATGTTATGTGATTGTCATTTACACAGGGAAATGGTCCATGAGACAATCTCTCCATTAAGGTGTGGGCCATGCTGTGACCCCTTTGTGTAGCCTCACTCCCCCCGAGAGACCTTTGGATGTTAATAGATTAACAAGTTGGCACTAGTGTTGGTTGGTATTCAGGGTATTTATATTTGTGTCCTAGCCAGTGTCCAGATAAGTCCATATTGAATATCCTGGGACCACTGATTCTGTTTTCTTGAGAGGTGCTCACACACAAAGCCCATTGAGCCATACTTTTTCACAGAGTGTTAATTCTCTGTTCAGTTTAACATTATATCTCTGGCAACAGGTAAAGTTGTCCAAACAAATTTTTCTTGGTGCTTATCCAGGTCGATTGCAGAGACACCTGAAGCCTCCAGGGCTGGGCCTGATCCTGCCATTGATTACAGCGGACTCTGGGCCAAGCCCATGTGCAAGTGGCCAGGTACTCTTTTCTTATTACTTAATTATTTAATTATTACCAGAATTTGTTCATTTATATCAAGAACATGGAAGTCCTTTCTGTGTAACTATTAGATTCCAGTCTACTTGTTGCAATAACTTACACAAATTGCACGATGGTTTTTAGTTTAATAAGCTTTTATTAATTCTCTAATAAATTACTCAGGTGTTTAATTACTTGTCTTAAGTATATTGATGTTAACTTTTCTCAGAAGAGCCTTTTGCATGTTCAGCAACATTTAGCAAACTGCATCTAAGGGTATGTCTACACTGCAGTTAGATATCTGCAGCTGGCCCGTGCCAGCTGACTCAGGCTTGATGGGCTCAGGCTGCAGGGCTGTTTAATTGTGATGTAGACATTTGGGCTCAGGCTGCAGCCTGAGCTCTGGGACCCCTCCCCCCACCCACCATGCAGGGTCCCAAAGCCCTGGCTACGACCTGAGCCCAAATGTCTATACTGCAATTAAACAGTCCCTTGGCCTGAGCCCTCCGAGTCAGCTGGCATGGGCCAGCCACAGATTTTTAATTGCCATGTAGACATACACTGAAAGTCTGGTTCAGCTTTCAAGGAGTCCACGGAAATTGTGCTGGGAGTAGGAGTGGGTCCACTGTAATGTCTTTCTGACTTGTGCAAATGTAAAATAACCAAAATCATTGAAGCAGCAGCACAGCAGTCAAAAATCAGTCCAATAATATATTAGAACTAGAGTTGGGTAAAAAGTTTTGTGTGTGATTTATTTGCCCCAAAATGCAGTTTTGGTTGACCTGGAACTATTTGTGAATTTGAACAGATAGTTTGGCTTGGGGAAAAGTTTTTCAGGTTCAGCAACCTGTCTCTGTGTACGCATGTCCTTTGGCACAGTGGTTATTTTCACTCTGTCTGAATCAGACAAAGGATTTGAATCCACATGTCCTATCTCCCAAGTGAGTGCCTTAATTACTAGGTTACAGAGCCCACCTCACTCTATCTCTTTGAAATAATGAATATTTTATTATTTATTCTAAATGGAACAGCTTTAGCAGGAGAGACTGAGAATAACTCACCCCTGAATAGCTAATAGTCTGGTGGTTAGAGCATTCACATGTTTGAAGATCTGAATTCAAGTCACTGCTCCATAGGAGGAATTCAAACCTGGGTCTCCCAGGAAAGTGCCCTAAGCACTGGGCTAAAGGGGCATGCACACACGAGTCACTCACCTGAAAAGAACATTTCCAATTTGCTGACAAATTTGGAACACTTTTGGAAATGAACCAAAAATTTCCCCTGACTTCTTGGTTTGCTGACTGAACTGAAAAGTCCATTATACTGATCGCAACAAGAAGCAGCAGAGCAATCATTTGCAATATGGTAGAGTTACTGTGTATGTGAAAACAAACTCTGGAGCACAATTATAATCTTCATTATGTGCCCGTACAGGGGAGTGCATAGTAGGGGTTGGGGCATCTCCATGGGGTACTGCTGAGTCAGCATGGAAGGGAAAGTAATCTTTTTCAATTATAGGACTGGTGCTGATTAATTTCCCCCTGGAGCAAGTGGAGAACCAGTACATATTGGCATGTTCTCTGAATCACCATATAGTCCCAATTTTTGTTGTTAAAGTCCTTGCGATTGGATTTAAGAAGAGGGTTTTTCTAAACTATGAAGAAAGCAGTCTGTGTCAAATCCTCAAAGTGGATTGGATTTTTCCAATTGCTGGTATGATTCTTGTGTTTTTTGAGCATCAGAGATGTGAGGTTGATGAATTCATTCTCCTTGTGCAGTTTTCTGTCTCAGTTTTTCCTGTGTTAGCATTCTTATGAACAACTCTTCCTACTCATATACCACAAAAGTTTTAGGCACTTAATGACAGCAACTATAAGATTTTGTCTCCTTTGTAAGCCTTCCTTATTTTACAGTTCAAATACCTGATATAGCTAAGTAAGCACAGTCTAGGCACCGTATCACAGTGTCATCAGTTTCTTCATAAATTGTAATCTTGCTTTCCAAAATTGTTGATCTTCTGAATATCTAGGTTACATGATAAAGTCTCACATTTCTCATGTGAAAACTTGAGCTTGCACACTTCAAAGTTGCTTTCCACAAACAAATAAATAAGTAAATTCAGTTGCTGGTGCATCCACGGAAAGTGAACACTAAAGGGACGTGAATATTGCTGACAGTGAATTGATTTATAAATATGCACCAGTAATCCGGGAATGTATTTTGCAGGATTTGCCCATCTCTAATACTATCCCATTTATTCTAAACCCTGGTCTCTACTATGATAGCATGAGTGACTGCTTCTCTATTTGCAGACAGGTTGAATTATTTTACTGTATAAATTTTGTCAGACTTATAGTAGAAAATGGAGAAAGACATTGACTTCAGAAATAGCTTCACATGAAGTACATTTAAACAATGGCTGCTGATTCAGCTACTACTGACCCATAGTACCTCTCATCAGCACTCTAGCTCATGACTTGGTCATAGAGTTTAAGGCCAGAAGGGAGCACCAGAACATCTAGTCTGACCACCTGTATATCACAGGCCACCAACACCACTCAGCACCTGCACACTAAACCCAACATTGAAAATTAGACCAAAGAATTACAGCCCACATGACTAGACTTATGTGCCAAAGGCAGCGAATAGCAGGAACTGAAGTGCACCAATGTCTGAGGCCATTGCAATGGTATGTAAATGATGAAGTGAGATATGTACCTACCGATGCTTTACGCTTTGGTTCTAATTCAATGGAACTATTTTGCTGCAGTCTAGAGCTGCTACTTAATAATGACACCAACTACAACTAATTAACAACCTACTTACATAGGGCTGGATTAAGAACAGAAGTGTGAAGCTATAATGAATGATGTATTGTCCCCAATGGCAATGAAAGCAGATGACTGAAGTGTAGTAAAATAAACAAATAATTTTTTTAAAATGCTGCTTTGGTTGTTTTATCTTATTAATAGCAAAACAAGGGAAAATGAAACTTTTCAAAGTATATCTTATTTAAGTCTTACGTTTTGGATAATATATGTGCCCTTTTATGCTTTTGTACTATGCAATGTAAAACCAAACAAAAAAGATCCATAGCACAAATGTGTTTAAAAATGTGTTTGGCTTTTAAATCTATTCCATGGAAACGTTACTAGAAGGAGAAGAAGGAAAACCGTTTTATATTATTTCTAAAGCATCTAGACCTATTATTTCTAGACATCTAGAACCTGCACTGACAAAAGATAGAATACTCAGCAGCAAATAAGCACCAGACAAACAAGAAGTCATAGCAGACTCTTAAGAAAAATAAAGACCAGAAAGACTTAAAAAAAAATAAAATAAAAAAGACAAAGGTAGTACCAGGACTGGAAAATGCTGAATTTCTATCAAGTTCCATCATCTGGCAAAGCTAACAAATTTTAAACACTTACTTATGCCACTTTTGGAAGAATCTATGCAAAACAAATTCTTGGGTTTTGTACCTACCTGCGTTGGAAAGGTCATTGTATATATTGCAACTGGGAGGAAAAAAGGAATAAAAATCACTCTACAGATTTTTGTTGATAATAGTTAAAAGGTGCTGCCCATTTGCATTTCTTCCCTCTGTGCTTTGAAGACTAATGTACTGCAATTATTCACTAAAATCATCTCACAGCATTTTCTTGGCTTTAGACAAGAAAGCTAGATGAAAGGTACCAAAAACATTTTATAAAATATTTTAAAATCTAGTTTATGTGCAAGCAAACTGGTGAAAATACCAGGAAAGAGACAATGAAAACATACATTAAAACAGAGATAAGGTGGAACTGAACAAGCACTTCTATGTTTTACAGAAGCCGGCTGCTCCAGCAGTCCTTCTCCAGGTCTAACTCCCATTGAAGTCATAACTGCATAAGAAGTGCATGATCACGCCCATACTGGTTACTGCTTGCAGACTATTTCTGTTACTGTGATTGACACACACACTACAACACACTGACAATTGTAGGATAATCATTTAAATCCTCAACAATGTTTGTGAATGTCTCGTTCATCCTCTGTGGCTTTGATCATCCTTTTCTACAGGAACAGCATCAAAAGGGGGAAGTTTTATTCTAAAAATCTGCCAATTGTGTTTCTGTAGCCAACTTGCTGCACAGTTCCCTCAGGTGAAGTGAAGTATGCCATGCTCTTGGGGAATTGTAGATAAAGAGGAATTGCACTTAGTTGAAAACAGTGCTGTGGTCTGTGTGGTTTTTATGCCATTAACCATGGGTGGTGAAGAGTAAGCAGTTACATATGGTATCATGACTCAGATAACGGGACACCCTTCTTCTGAAACAACGACTACTGTAATCCAATATAAGTCACTAGAAAGATGCTTTACTGCCACAGTAACAGTCATGTGGCAATTGTCCATTGTTCTGGTGAAGAATAAAACGTGACAAACAAATATTTGTGTGGACTTTTCATAAAGTGAATGCAGTGGTGAATCTGGCCACGCATTCTTTTTATTGAACATATAGTTAATTAGTTACAGTCTGATTTGTGATTATGCCTTATGGATTGTCAGTGAACCAGCGACTTTCCAAAATATCATGAATCAAGTGTGAGAAGTGCGAAAGATTGAATGGTTTCTTTAGACAGCATGTTCATGTGTCATGTTCACCAGAGCAACATAGTAAGTTACCCCTTTCCCTAAATTGGATTCAGCATGCTGACTTGAAACTGGGCTTTCAGTAATGTGAAATGCCAAAACTGCTATTTATTTTCAGGGACATATTATATTTGCAACAGGAATCAGTTTAGACCTGATTCAATTTTTTGCCAATACTCAAATTTTTCAGTGGAAAATTTAGACAAAAATGATTTTATATTATATTAAATTTGTTTTCATTAAAATTTTCCATGGGAGAAAGGTAGAGAAAATGGAGGGCATTTTCTGACCATCTCTAGCTTAGATTCTGAAAAGATCAGGAATTCTTCAGCTGCACTTAAGTGTCCAAGATTTGGACATTTCCCTGTTTGACATCTTTATTACCAAAGCTTTACCTGTCACTTCATGTGAATTGTTAGTTCACTGCACATAATATGAAAGAATCCTGTTGAATCTGAGGCCTGGTCCACTCTAGAAAATTAGGTTGGTATAATGATGTCGCTCGGGGGGGGGGGTGTGAGAAAATTCCCCCCCCCCTTCCTTAGCGACCCAGTTAAACCATTCTGACCCCCCAGTGTAGACAGAATTTTCCTGTCTCTGGCTACCACCTGTCAGGGAGGTGGAGTACCTACGCTGATGGGAGAAGCCCTCCTATCAGCGTAGATAGTGTCTACACTGAAGTGCTACAGTGGCATAGTTGCAGTGTTTTAAGTGTAGTGGATATTGGTCAATGGATGCATCTGGTTATTTCAATCCTTGAAATGGCTAGAACTGTAGTGCATTTACCCTGGGCTTATTACTCTATCTTGTGGGCTAGGGTAGTGGCTACAGGCCCTCTGTGTCCATAGCATAGTTTGTTGAGGCTATTGGGATCCAGTAGCCCCATCCCGACATATGGTTGACAGGAAGTGCAGAGACAGTTCTGCACCCCAGGGTAGCACCCTGGTATAAATAGTGTACAGTCTTGCACTGGCAATTTATTGGAACATTTAAAGTGTCTATATAAAACCACTCTCTAATGTTTTGCTATTCATTTCCTTTAAATTAAATAACCAAGGGATTAATCTTATTGTGATATTATTTCAAAATGCTTTTTTGTTTGCTTTATTTAAAAAAAAAATTCATTTTATGTCAAAGTTTTATGAAATTAAAAACAAAACCCCAGGAAACAACTGTGCAAAAATACATAAACCAAAACAAGCCCCAAAGCTACTTGAATAGAAATAACAAGCGCACCAGCCAATATAAGCCATAATCATGAGATATTAGTTAAATCTTTCCTTAGAAACAGATTCTAAGCCCTGGTCTACACTTACCTGGTGATTCGACGGCAGTCAATGGGAATTACGCAAACTATTTTCCCGTCAACTGCTGTGCTTCTCTTCTGCGCGGTGTCTTTGCTGCACTGCACCGAAGGGAACCGCATTCCTGTCAACACAGCGCTACGCCACTTGAAGGGGTGGTTTACCAGCATAGACTTCTGGATCAATTGAGCGGGTCTTCACTCACTGCTCAATCGATCCAGAAAGGTCGATCTGATGGCGGCAACTTTTACATACCCTCAGTAAGAACAAGTGTATGATTATTTTAAATTTTCTTTTCAAGTTAGAGAAAATTTATGTGACCACAAAATGGAGAAATTGGGGGGGGGGAAAAAAAAAAAAGGTAAAATGAAAGTCAGTGGAGCGACGCCAGATTCCACAAGCTGATGATCTGGCGTAATATATTTAAATAATTTGCTATGAACAATATTACCTGCATTGAGTATTTAGAGGCAGTGGCCACATTCAATACCAGTGAATTTCAATACATATGCACCTGTCTGGAGTAGTTAAAATTCTTCCCACATGTAAGTTCAAAGAAGTGTTCATAGTCAGTGCAAAGCAACTAATGTTTCTGTTTGTGTAGCTTTGGTTTCTGATTTCAGAAGAGAAACAAGAAAATGACATCAATGGGTGGTGCTATCAAATACAGCTGTTGGCTGGCAGTGTGAATGTAAACTCACATTTAGATAGTCAAGTTGAAAAAATACTAACTTGAATCATGGATAAGATCAGAACTCCAAGTCTGTTCCCCCAGAGGAAAAAGCAAAAAGGGAAGCATCCTTCAATTTCTCTCAGCAGTTTTGATGTAAAGTTCAGTGAATTAGTCATTTTTATTATGGAGAGGAAAATGGGGGTGACAAGAAGGACATTCCTGATGGAGCTGGCAAGAAGAAAAGGTTTCAGGGTAGAAAATGAGTTAAGGTAGGAAAATCTTTATGTAAGCAGAAATCATATGCAGTGATGATGCTTAAAACTTGCTGATTACCTAAGATAACTAAATAAGATATGCTGACTGCTAACCTTAGTATGTGCAGTATTCAAGGAATTTTCTATAATAAAGCTTATGGAGGTACATGGGAATACTGCAGTTCTGAGGTAAATAGGTAAAATCATCATGTTTTTCAGTAATGTCTCTAGCTACACAACAAAGATATTGATAAATGCATTTGTTTAAGTGACTGTGATTAACATTTGATATATATATTTCGTGTATAATCTTTATTTTTTCTCACAAGTGATTATTCTGTATTTAGTTGTACATATATTAAAATGAAGATAAAGTCATGTTACCTTGTGGAAAGAAAATCCTAAGAGACAGCAGGCAGCACACAGGCATAAGCAAATATTTATTTTTTGACCTCTAAGACCCATGGTTCAAATTTGTCTTAGTTCCTTAAATGTAATGAGTTTGGACTTCTCAATGAACCACCTCTCCTATGGAAAATCAAACGCATTTAGGGTTTGATCCTGCAAATGTCACTCACACGATTTATTTTTTACTCATTTATATAGCCTCATTGGAATGAATGAACCAAATATTCAGTGGGTGCCATTGGCAAAGTTCCATTGAAGCCAACTGAGCTAGGCCGATTTACACCAACCAATGATCTGTTGGAATGTTTTGGCCCATTGATGTCCAGTTATCATTGGAATGAATCTAAATATAGTGACCTATTCCTGAAAAGAAAAGGAAAAAGTTGAATACGTCTCTATAGAAGGGTTGATAGGGAAATATTTCTCTCCATTATATCTGATATTGCTGGCACATGCTTTGGGACTATCTGTCATCTCTATGTAGAAAAGGCCCAGTACTGGAATATCAGGGATGTTGCATCTGAGGATTAAGGTGTACTGTCATTGGTAAATTTATGTAGGGGTACTCACACAGCATCTTTTCTACATGCACTATATCTGTTTTTAATTAG
Source organism: Emydura macquarii macquarii (assembly GCF_026122565.2). Taxonomy (NCBI): domain Eukaryota; kingdom Metazoa; phylum Chordata; order Testudines; family Chelidae; genus Emydura; species Emydura macquarii. The sequence continues at coordinate 23,692,868 of NW_027131527.1, forward strand.
TGCAATTAACCTCTCCATTCATGAACATTAAAGTTAAAGAAAATCAATTTTTTGTTCATGTCTGTATAAAATGCCTGCTAAATACAGTATGTAGATGGAAACAGTTTATAAAACAAAATACAGGCAGGTATGGCATGGAAATAGGCAGTTAATGATCCAAAACCCACTGAAGTCAGTAGAAAAACTTCCATCGACTTAAAAGGGCTTTGGATCAGGACTCTGTTGAGGTGTATCTTAAGAGTTTTGGGTCTATTTGGGTTGCTGAGACAGAGATTTCTTGCCAAAATTTCAAACTTTCTGAGAGGACACAAATGATACAACTTTTGTTTGTCAGGAGGTGGCCAGTATGTTTAAATTCAGTCTAGCTGCAACTGGATAAAACAGAACTATAACTGTTGATTTTTGTTGTTGTCAAGAATGCTAGAGGAAACTATATTTGTTACATTTTCTGCCAAGAATCAAGCACAGCTGTAGAAGTACCAGAGGAAACTGGTGCACAGCAACTAAACTGCTGCTGTGAGTATAATGATGGCAGAGTTCCCAGATCTGCAGCTTGGTATAAATACATTAAATATGAATATTTTATATAAAGTGAAATAAACCACAGGAAGCAGAAGTTCTATGTCTCTAACTGAATTTTTGTAGAAAAGTAAAAACATGACAGTGTTAGGTTCTATTTTAATTAACAGGGTTAAATAATAAAAATAATATTGCCCACTCAGTGAACTCACATGATTTGTTATCCTTTAGAACAAATTGAAATAGGCAACTTTTCTGATGCTCTTCTCTACAAGTTGTGTGATATGAGAAAAGGGATTTTCATCCACAGTGGGGTTTTTTAATTTACCTTTTCAAAATATAGCACACCGTACATGTAGTACATAGGAAGATCACAAAATAACAATATTCTGGGAGGTGGAACTGCAGGTCTTATGCGCAGGGCTAGCTGGACTTAGGCTATGTCTACACTAGAGACCTTACAATGGCATGGATATACCGCTGCAGCTGCACCACTGTAAGGTCTCCCATGTAGCTGCTGTATGCCGATGGGAGAGAGCTCTCCCGCCAGCATAATTAAACCACCTTCAATGAGCTGTGGTAGCTATGTTGGTGGAAGACCATCTCCCACCAACATAGCACTGTCCACACTGGTGCTTTTGCCAGTGAAACTTATGTGGGACAGAGACGTGTGTTTTCACAACCCATGACTGACAAAAGTTCTGCTGACAAAATGCTAGTGTAGACAAAGCCTTAGTGAAGTCAATGGGTTATTGATGTGAACAAGGGCCACAGGACTTGAACCATACTTAGGGATGTGGCATGCTAATCTCTTAAAAATCTGTTATGGAATCTTGCTTTCTACTGAAACATACAAAGTCTTGAGCTGGAAGTATGTACTCTATACGCTTCCTGGAGAGTTAAGTAGAGTTCGTACTAGTGTAAAGGTGCTTGCCTGAACTGGAGAGAGTCATGTTCTATTTTTCTGTCGTCTTAGAGGTTTCAGGTTGCAGTCTCCACCACACTGATGTGCAGTGTACTAACCTGGCAGCTGCTACACCCCACTCCAGTGTATTTCAGTGGAGCTTTAGAGTGGTTACACTTACAATTTCCTGTTAGTTTGGTAGATATTTTCTCTACTTAATAGAGAATCCCAGCAGGCCTGGTAGAGACTTTAGACTGCTGGCAGCTTATGTACTCAGGTTATGAATAGTTTGTAAAGCATTATTTTTTTCAAACAACTAGATATCATATTTGGGCCCTCCTCAAGGCATTGCTGAATCTTCCCCATATCTCAAGAGGAACAATTCATCCCAGCAAAACCAAGCTGTCTCACTTTATCTGATGAAAGCCCCTTTTATAATATCCTCCTTCTTGAATTAGAGTGCTTGTGTGTCTTGTGTCTTTGGGGCAATTTGCTTTGTCCTTTGCCTTTTTATTATTAGTACCCATTATTACTGTCTCCCAGTAAAACAGAATATACTTTTATTGCTGTTTGTGAGAGATGGGAACTTCAATAAAAGAGGAAATAACAGGAAATGGCTGGGGACTTTGGGAGGGGAAAAAGAGAGAGAGAGAGAGATTTAAGCAAAAACCAGAGAACTGGCAAGACAAATGCCTAACTTAATCTTTCAATTTCTTGTTGTTCCCCTTGCCGCCCCTTTAGCTTGTTGTTCATTTAGATTGTGAGTTTTTCAGGGTTGGTCATGAAGTAACTGTGTTTAAAGTGCTTAGCATGCTGCTGCTGCTGCTATACAAATAATCATCGTTGGCCATCAGCTTAGATATTCAGGGGATCAGAAAAGAACTAGGCGGCAGAGAGTGACTTCTTCTATGCTCTGACCCTATTCACCTCCAGCAGTGGCATGCTATGGCATTTTTAGTATGGCATGCAACAAAGACAAAAAGATTGTATGCAGTTTTGTTATAGCCGTGTTGGTCCCAGGATATTAGAGAGACAAGGTGGATGGGGTAATATATTTTATTGGACCACCACCTGTTGATGAGAGCGACAAGCTTTAGGGCTATATAGAATTTTTCTTCAAGTTTGGAAAATGTACTCAGAGTGTCACAGCTAAAGGAACTGCTTATGTATCTTTATATATGTTGTTGTACAAGCAAAGGAGAAACACAAACAGAAAATCATCAAGCATGGTCAGTGTGACATAGTGGGGCACAATCCAGACTATTGGGGGGCTGTGTCACCCCTGCCTTGAAACCTTGTGTGCCTTACAATCCTTGCGTAGTAGCTTCCACATGGGCCACTCACAAAGAGCCTTCCAGCATGCAAGCCATGCCCTGAATGTCTATGTGTAACTTCAGCCTGCTAGCTACACCCTGACTCTCACCAGCCTTGGTTATACTGCAGGGTGACCCCCAACATATCCCCAATCCCGGATCTTCCCCCAGAAATGTATGTCTCCTGGACAGTACAAATATATTAAGTCCATTATTCCTTTAAGGGAATAATATGTCAATTTATTACCTTAAATAATTATCCAGACACCTCAACTGAAACAGACCGGATTAGATAAAACAGTAAAACAAGTTTAATAACTGCAAAGAGATAGCTTTTAAGTGAGTATAAGGCATAAAAGTCAGAAATTGTTACAAGAAAAATAAAGATTAAAATGCTTACCAGTGTCTAATTTAAATAACTTAGTTGCAAAGCAAACTTTCTCACCTCATGCCATCAGATTACTGATCATACTTTTCAGGTCAGGACCCCTACCCCAGCGTTCAATGGCTGTTTCCTTTTGTCTTTTCAGGTGTAGAAAATGAGGTAGGCAGAGAGAGTGAGAGGGGTGTCTTGGGGTGTTTGCCCCTGCTTTTTTATAATTTCAGTCCCCCTCTTGAAAAACATTTCCAGCAGAGAACCAAAGGTCAGAGTCTGTGTGGAAAGATGTTCCTTGCTGGTTTTTTCTCACCTGTTTGATCTTCCTTTGATTCCCTTCCTGCTTGATGACTGTTTACTGCTTAAAAGCAAATTAAGGCAAGCACACCTTCCTTTGTTTAGGACAGACCTGCTTGCTGACTTCTCTTTGGGCAGGGCTGTGGCATTTGGAACGTGAGTTAATAACATCATACATGGAAATCTTATGTCACATCCAGTATTCTCTCATATTTTATCAGGACAATACTGACCTGCAAATTATGAGTTTTCAAAAGACAAGTTACAAGACATACCTTGTAAAAGATTATTACAGTAGTGTGTAGGTATGAATATAGGGGTGTATTCTGTCACAGTCAGAAAATCTTTGGCTGAGGAAAATGCTGCTAGATTTTGCACCATATTTTTGAAGAGTTCAGACAGAGCTTCTTCGCTCTGCTTAACAGGTTGTACACGCCTCAGTGAAAATTCCATCTAATGGTACGAACAGAAGGCAGTCTCTATTTAACTTTATTTTGGAGACGTTCAGCCTGTTTTGAAATGGGACAGAAAAATGCAGATATTTCTTCAAAAATTTAGAAGGAAATCTGATATTCTCTGTTACTGTTTTCTGGAAAACTGAAGCCAAGATTTAAAACATGAATGTAGCAATGAATAGAAAATGCACAGGGGAATTTCACAAACACATTTCCAAAGCCCACTCATGTCGTCCGCCATAACCATCATATGTCTGATCTACCAACTTGTCTCCAAATTTAAATGTCTTCCACACTGTCTCAACCTTCTGCCAAAGGCCTGCTGCAGTTTGATTATTACTAACATCAGTAAAACCACCCAAGCATTCTACATCACCACCATTCTTGGTCACATCATGCAATACAATCGAAAGCTGAAACTTATTGGCAATATCTGAGGTTTCATCTAGTAAACTAGGAAGAAACGTTTGTGCTGCTAACTCTGTTCTATCATGGATGATTCAGTTGTACACTTGCATGTCTTAGCTACTTTTTGCAATGCACAGCCAGTTAGGAAGTCAGCTGCCTGAAGATTTATGTTGCCTAGGCAACATGATGCAACTTGGAGCCATGCATGCCTTGCCAGCAAAACAAAAAGACAGCCAATATGAACAGACTGATTATGTGCAGAGCTTTCATATGCTGGTTGCATAAAACATTTTTTGTTGTGAATTTTGGAGCATGCAATACATGCATAGCATACATAGATGGCATTCCATTGACCACTGGGCCTTGATGTCTAAATCCTGTGGAGCTCTGTCAGTGTCATCTTCTGATGGAGAAATCTTCTCCTGGGCTGGAGGAAGAATGAGAAAATTCCAAATTTTCACATCTGTAGGGAAGAGCCACTTATCTGGGTTCCCTCCACTCATGGAAGCAGAAGGGACAATTGAGGACTTTGTTAGCATCTACACACTATATTTTGATGAGTAATATTTGGTGCAAAATGTGATATCTCTCTCACATGCTTGGAACCATACTCAGAAATACAGTTGGCTAAACCCTGTTAAATTTTCAGAAATCAATCGTGAGGTGGGTTTTTTTGTTCTTTTTGTTGCCTCCTATGCAGGAAAAACCTATTTGTGTAAGGACGGAATGACTGAATAGAACACACAGTCTCTAGAAGCTGAGCATTCTTCATACTAATTTAAGAATTCTTTATTGTGTACTTCAGATACAACAAGCAAAATTTTATTCTAATGACTTTTTTGCTCCCACATTTCTATGACAATCTAAAAATAGCTATCGTGTGGCATATTAGATAGTGACTTACATTATATGATGTGCAGTGTTGTTGTAGCCGTGTTGGTCCCAGGATATTACAGAGACAAGGTAAGAGAGGTAATATCTTTTACTGGACCAACTTCAAGTGTAGCTCGAAAGCTTGTCTCTCTCACCAACAGAAGTTGGTCCAATAAAAGATATTATTTCACCCACCTTGTCTCGCTCACATTACACTGTCAGTTTTAAGCTAAACTAAACCTTGACATCAATTTTGCAAGAAACTAGACTATTAAAAGCCAGAAGGTGGTCTTCAGACATGATTTATAGTTCATAAGGTTTCTATCATGTGCATGCTTGCGATGCCCTTTAAGTACTGAACTTAATTTAAGTACAGAATATTTAAGTTTATCAAAAATATTTGAAACTATGGAACTTAAAAGGATTCTGTTAAATAGATTTTTAAGTATTATGAAGCTCTCATTCATTGACCAGGAATTTTATTTTTCTCAATGCTGTGAGGTAATGTAAAACAGCCTCTTCATTACAATATTGCTTGTGTAAGCCAAACATCTTCTAAGTTGCAAAAAGAAGTATAAGAAAACAGTGTCTTACAGAAGTTAAATGATGCTAAAAGGATGAAAATGATGCACTTATAAAAGATGTTATGCTACAAAACTTTTTTTAAATGAGATTCACAGAATGGAAAAGATATGTTGTGATATGAAAACATGACGTGCTTCCTGCATCCTGACATATAACATATAAGATACTTTTCAGGAAGTGCATGGTATATCAATATTGAAATAGCAGCGTTACAACTATTTATGACTGGGTTCAGAAAAAAGAAAACCTCATCTTAATTTTTCCCTTTATAGTGATTCTGTCACTCACATTGTGGCAGAGAACAATTCTTGCGCTGAGGTTCTGGAATGGCTGAGAGGACACAAGGTGAGGGACAGTTCAAGGTTCAAACTCCTTGATATCTCTTGGTTCACGGCTTGCATGGCAGCTGGAAAACCAGTGGATTCAGAGAAAAAACATCAGCTCATCGTAAGTCTGATATTTCAGTGTGAATATAGCTTGTTTCACAATAAACTTAAAAGTTAGACTAATCAGGCAACCCTCCCTTTGCTTCAGTGTATAACTTGCTGTTGTAGAGCGTTTGCATTTAAATACATGTACATTTTTATTTTAAATGCTTGCTTGTAAAATTCATATTGTTTTCATAAATTAAAAAGAAAATCTTTTTAGAGATAGTTGTATGTTACCATGACCGGATGTATTAGTACTGAAATAATGCTATTCATGATTCATCTAAATTGGGTGTCATTAAAGGAATAAGTTACCTCACTCAGGTATTTACCTTTGCTTTGGTATTTGTAGTATTCCCACAAATGCTTAAAATGGTAAATACCTCAGAAAGCATGGCAAATATAACTGTGCCAGGTGGTACGTATCCCTTTTTAATGACTCCCACAGTAGGATTTTGCATTTTCAAAACAATGTACAAATGTTAAAATTTGTCCTGTTTAGGTTTTATCTATAGGCCCCTGAAGAATCTATGGAAGGACTGGTGATGTAATCTGTGTGTAAAGGGGTAGTTGTTGAACTTTACTGTTATTACAGACTTGGTATTAGTGAGGAAAAATATGGTAGGGAATGCAGATGATGTTATATTGTATTGTGTCACAACAGGATCTGTACTGAAGAGGCCACAGTATTTTCCCTCCCATTCTGTGAATAGTACAGGACACCTCAGGTGATGGATAGTGACATGGTAAACCACTCTTGGCACTCCACTGTAGCTGATCAGGTAATACTGCAGTCTGTAGTCCATTTAGTATTCTGTAGTATCATGGCAGGCTGCACACTCTGTAGAATGCTCTACAGTGACAATATCCCTGACAATATCCCTACACACTGTGTACTCTAGATGGTGACTTAGTAACACTGGATGATTTACAGCAGTGATACTCAGACCTCAATGGTTCAGGAGCCAAATTAGCAATCAGCATTACCCAAAAGAGCCACAGTAGTGTGAATGCGTTGTTTTATTTACTATGGTACTATATATTCATATTTAAACAGTATGACAGCTGAAATATTTAGAGTGAGTGTGTGTGTGTGTATTCTCACAGCAAAATGACTGACCAAGAATTATTATTTTATGAACTACAATTGGTTAATAACATAGTAAAAGCAACCTGATTGGTTAATAACTTAGATTGGTAATAATTAAATCACACTACTTTAATATCATGTGCTGCAAAGAGCTGCAGTTAAAGACACGTTAAAGAGTCACATGCAGCTCGTGAGTCTGAGTATCACTGATCTATAGTGATAATGATGTAATGCCACTGTAGACCCTGTACTGTAGATAGTAATAAACTTCCATGTTCTGCATGGGGTTGACTGTCACAATGATAATGTGGCCTGGTGAGGAAAGGGGTCTGTATGTTGGCAGATAGGGGCCTGATCCAAAGCCCTTTGAAATCAATGAGAAGTTGTCTATTGACTTCAAAGGGCTTGGATTAGGTAGCTCTGCTGTGGTACTACAGTTATCTTGTAGAAAGTGATGGACAATAGGACCACTACAGGTTTTTCAGTGTATAGCTTAGTATTGTGTACAGTATGTAAAAATGAATAAGCAATGCCATTCTTTTCTTTTCTTTTCTTTTCTTTTCTTTTCTTTTCTTTTCTTTTCTTTTCTTTTTATTCCTCCTATTCTTGATTATTAAAGTATGAAGAATAATTTATCTATAAAATACCCCTGAAATAGTGTGGTTCCTGAGTCATTTTCCAGTGCCAGAAACCAAAATATGATACAAAACCTAGTCTCTGAGATTTTGGACGGGAGAGTACCTGTTTAGCAAAATTAAAAAAACATGAGTACACCAGATGGCACTATTGCTCTCAGGCTCAGAATAATACTGTAACAGAGCATGTGCACATATTTTCAACATTCATTTTCCACTGAGCCTGCTGAAGGGAGAATGTTCTAAATAAATTCATGAAAATCAGAAATAAAAGCAAATACCATATAATTATCACATTATGTAATTTCTCAGAAAGGCAGGTCAGAAGGTATGAATTTTGGATTACTTTCAAACTTAACTGACTGAAATTTTTCAATAAACCCCAAACCTTTAAACTGTGTTGAGAATTTAACTTCAAGATGCAGACTTAAACCAAATGCCCCATTATTCACTTTCAGTTTAATTTCGGCATGTCTGAATCCCCACAGCTTCAGATTTCCCAGAAAATATGCTTATACGGGCTATGATTTTGGGGTTTTGTTTTTGTTTTTAAGGGAGGGATTGCAAATAAACCTTGGTGACATTTAATTTCTTATCCAGATATCAAAAAAAGCCCTAGTGAAAAGTAATCTGCATAAATTTTCTTGCATGTATAGTAAGAGGTTCTATCTAGATTTCTGGAAGCGCTAGACTGACTGAAAAAGCAAGTATTGCTGTAGTGTGATCATTATGTAATCGTGAGACCACTTCAGCAAGTGAGCTCTTCCACTTATATCTGGGCATAATATTTCATACAAATAAATGCAGAGCCTAATGAACACAGTACTAGATAGTTATAAATGAATGTATAAACAAGGTGCCTGTTATATAGTTAACTTAAAATGTGTAGCATTAAGACAGATCTCAAAGTAATAACTAGTTTTGTACAATAAAATATTTTAAATACAGGAAAGAAAAGAAAATGTAGAAGTTCAGCAAATTTAAAACAGTCTGATCATGGTTGTGTTACCAGGATAGGCTCTGCACAGGATTTCGTCTGCCTCAAGGAATGAGAGAGGCTTGAAATCAAGGTTAATTGTTTGTTAAAATACTAGGCCAAATTCATGTCTCATGTAATTGGGGTTACACCACACACAAATCTGGCCCATTATGATAGTCTTGTTAAATGTAATATGAATGTGAATTTGAAACTCTATGCTCAGGCTGTATCATGAACAGTTTCTTTCTAAAAAGAATGGATGGCAGTGGGTAAAGACTTTGGGTGAAATCCTGGTCCCATTGAAGTCAGTGACAAAATTTCCATTTACTTCATAGTGTCAAGATTTCACACTTCAGCTTTTATTCGTGTATTTGAGATGCTGGGGTTCCTCCAGGACCTTTGTTTTAATGCAGTACTGAAAGGAAATGACCAGGCCAGTGCATAACAAGGGGGGGGGGGGGGGGAACAGGCTTACAACCATTAGGTAACTAATTAATTAATGAAAAACTCTTTAAAATACAGTTTTTTATGCTGGTGAACATCTTGTGAGATATTCTGATACTAAAGTGAGGGACACAATATAAAAACCTGGATGGCCAGATCTAAGCTGATAAGGAGTTTTTAGCTGTCCATACAGTAAAAATTAGCCTTTGTGGCTTCCAGCTGCTGTTACATTTCTTAGGCTTTTCAGCTGTGGGGGCTAAGCCTCGTCTTTAAAGGAAAATCAAAATATGTCTCTGTTCTACAAACTGCCTATTAGGCCTGCCCCACCTACAGCAAAGAATCCCTCAATTCACCTAGCCTGATCATCATATTTCAATCAGTTTTGTTGACAATGACAACCATGATCTGGTCAGACAGCCTTCTCAGATGTTGTAATGCAATGGGGGTCCTCAAATGTTGGGATGCAGTGATGTTTCCTGGCTAATGTCAATAAAACATATGAGACAATGAGGAAACTTTAAAAATAAAGGGGAGAATAAGAAAAGACTAAGTCATGAGGCACAGGGAATGAATGGAATAAATATTTCATGCGGTGTTGTCAGGTAGGATCCCCAAGAAACAAAATGAAAACTGAAAACTAGCCTGATGAGTCAATCCCAGTCCCCCCTGCTTCCCCCCAACTCGTAAAGTTCTGGAAGTGAGCAGAGCTGGTTAGTATGAGTTTTTCATCTTCTTGATCTCTGCAGCCTGGATCCACGTAGCTAATAAAAATGCGTCAGGCTGACCTTGCTGCTGAATGAATTGGCCTACCATAGGGTCAATAGTATCTATAACTGCTGATTATTTTGGGGGAATTTAGTACTTAGCTGGCAAGGGGTTAGGTTTCAGCACTTGGAGTATCATTCTTATTTGCAGTAATTAAATTGGAAAGATATAACTTGGACTGTGGTAGATGTTATGGTGGATTCTGGTCCTGTAAAGATGGAAAGTAGTAAAGTGGTCATCAAGGAGTTAATTGGGTTACTCAGAATATTATGGATTGGAGCCAGGCTCCACTTCTCCCTTACCCTCTGTTTAGTTAATGTCTGTTTTCACCCTCTCTGTTGCCATGTAGTTGAATAAAACAGAAGATTCCTGGGCTGCCATCCTGGGCAGAGTGTGTTATGCACTGAGCAGTCCCTTTACAAAAGAAAGATAGTAGCATACCCTCACGAATAACACAGAAGTACCATGGTTAAGCTATCTCACAATAGTCTTGGACACTATTCACAAATGAGGGTAAAATTAGAGACAGGATTTAATCTTTAAGTGCTTCCACACCTTTTACCGCACACTGTAAATTATGGCTTTACCTAGCACTTTTACTCATGGTGCGGGTTCTTTTATCTCTCCCCTTTTTGAGCCATTATGTATGATCTCTAGCATAGCACTAAATTAGGAAAAATGTTTTGACAGATGAAAAATAAACATTGTGTTGAATTTGAGGAGGTCAGCCAGAGGAAACTGGGGATTTTCAAAATCACCTATGGGATTTGGATGCCCTAATCTCATTAAAATGGTTGAGTGTCTAAATCCTTTGGGTGGATCTGGAAAATTTCAGCCATCCTATGCATATTGTATGCAATAGCTAGGCATTGGTACATGTCAGTGACTGACTGAAAAATATCCAGACTTCAGATAACCCAGGATTTGAAGGTAGAAGATAGAAAGTGAAGGGAGTAATGGAATGCATCCAAGTGAGAGTGGTCACTCCTCAGTTTAAATACACAGACCAATAGAGCTTGCGGCTGTTGTAGTGTCTAGTGAGACAGCCTATCTTCACTTGAAAATGACTGAAACAAAAACATTCATGGGTAATACATACAAAAACCACTCTTTTATTAAATCAGTGAACAAGTTACATTCATTCTATTAATACATTAATTGTGGTTTATCTGTGAATGTATTTCCACTCTCCTGAGCTCTCTTGCTCCTTCTGTGATGCAGCTTGGCTTGTCTTCACACTATACACTGTGTTTAAAAATGCTAAATCCTTCTTTCATTCTCTCTTTAATATTCTGCTTTTCTTTGTTCCTCTCAGGCATGTCCCTTTGTGTCTGCACTGATTAAAGAAATTAAAATAGAGCAAAGTAGGCCTTTACATGGTTAGCTATGAATTTAGGACTCTCTCACTCTGTAACCAATTGCAGTGAGACCAAGCTGTTCTCTGGCATACTGAAAATATCATTGTAAAAGGAGCGACAATGAGCTTCTCTGTTCAGAATACTGCCATCCTAAAGGTTCACTTCTACTACGTGGGCTTGTAGGGTCAAGTTTGGCTGAATTTATCTCAGATTCAGAAAAAAAAAAAGAGGTGGAAAATGAGAACAGCATTAAGTTGCACCTATTTTGGGGAAAACCCAGACACTCAATTTGGGCTTATCCAACTAGATATTTTATATTTCTAGCATTAAATAATCAGGAGACCAGTATCCATACTTCCATAAAAGAGAAAAGGAAATGGTAGCATGACTGAGGTAGGCCGGCATTCTTCCCATACACAAAAGTAACAAGCACTGTATCAGGGAAATTTATACAGAGAAACAGAGCTGTCAAAAGGTTTAAAACTCTTTTCTCACATGCACCCTTATGGAAAATATTTGTAGGTGTTCTGTAGCACTTGCATAAATAGTATGAGCTACTTATGAAAACAACTAGGACACTTACATATCAGGACATTTTCAGATTGCTTTGGCCCATATTTAATTGACCATAATCTGCATTTTATATGCAAGAGAGATCTAGAGTTACAGAAGAGAGAGATTAATTGATACTTTTCACTCCTATTAGTAGGTGTTTCTTCACAATACAGTAAATTAGCTGGCAGTGGCAAGGCAAAGTGTGTGTGGTTGGGGTTGGGGAGCTGCAGTGTAATTGTTGCTGGACGGAGATATTCGGATTTATACAAACGATAATCTCCCATCTGTTCTCCCCACTAAAATGCAAAATAAATCCTGCTCTTATGTTTTGTTGATGATAGAAAGAGACAATTTCTTTAGAGTTCATGCTGGCACCTTAATGGGCCCTACAAATCAGACTACAGTAATTATAGTTTGCACACTTTTTCTATTGATTTCTGTCCCAGGTTTGTTCTGTTAATTATATAACCAGGTCTTGTTAATTAAAAACATAACCTTTGTGGATACTAATGGGGGGAAAGCTCAAATAATTTTCCAAAGGCAGTAACAGGATGCTTATATGCCATCTTACCAGTCTCTTGGACACACAGGGTTTCTGCTTTATTATTGATCTTGTTATGTGCTGAGCCTACCTGCCTGATGCCTTGATTCTATTCCACCATGGATTATTCTTCTCAGAATTCCAGTTCTTGGATAGCTGCCTTTACAGCCCAATGAAAATAATGTCTTACCATATGTTCCATTCAGCAACATTCTTTTTGTTCACCATCTTCTCAGTGGCATGGTATTGCAGGTAGTACGTTAGCTATAATCAATCATAAGTGCTTATGATTTCAAATCAGTTTAAAAGTGTCATTCATGAAAGTATACAAGAATGGCAGACCCTCATACTGCTGACCCTCTCCGAAATCCCTTTTGGCTATTCACTAGGACAGCCTTAGACAGATAGACAATAATATCCTTGCTTTCCAAATAGACTGAAAATTGTCAGTAAGTTCTCTTTTCCTTCAGCAATATAAAAATTACCTTGAGTTTCTTTGAGTGCCATTACATAACTGGATGAATTCTTATATTCTCCACTGGCTCAAATCTAATGGCAGCTTTTACGCAAAATAATATGTACATAATAACTTATTTAGTATAGTCCTTGCCCATACATATTATAAAGAAAGTGGTCATCTTTCCATTGTTGAGGTGGAAGCAAGCTTCCCATTATAAGCCTGATTTTTGTCTTCCTCTCTCACTTCACCCAGGGATGCTAGAACTAAGGGTACTGGCATGTGGCAGCCCTCCTGGCTTGAAGTGGTGTTCAAAATATACAGGCTTTATAGTTTTGTTCAGCACCTGCACTATAAAAATTGTTACAATGCTGCTGACTTCACCAATATTATACCAGTTCAACTGGACTGTGTGGAATGATTATTTATGTTTTTTCAACCTTAACTATTTTTTAAAATGTTCTGGTTTGTGACTCTTGTGTCACTAACAAAGGAAGCAGTGCTGTTCAGGTTATGGCTACACTACTGTTGTTATAGCAGCACAACTGCAGCACTGCTGCTATAGTACCATAGTATAGATGCTTCCTACCTCAATGGAACGGGCTTCTCCATCCCTGTGGATAACCTGCCTCCCTGAGTGTGATAGCTAGTCAAAGAATTCTTTCATTTAAACTTGCTGCACCTACTCTGGGGGTTAGATAGGCATAACTACAGTGCACAGGGGTGTGAATTTTTCATACCCTTCAGAAACGTAGGTAGGTTAATCTAAATTTTAAGCATAAACCAGGCCTTCATGTTTACAGTGCATGGGTATATTCTATTCCAGCTCTGTCACTGACTTGCTGTGTAACCTTGTTAAAGTTGCTTAACTTTTCTCTGTCTCATTTTCCCTTTGGGAAACTAGGGATAATAATATTTACTTACCCTTGTTAATATTTTAATGGGGGGTAGAGAGACCTATGCAGGTATTTTATACCTCACTTCTGTTGGGGGTGAAAAAGTGGAGAAAAGGTTTGTGGGATGGAGGGAGAACCATCACATTTTTCCTGTTCAAGCATTGACTTTTGTGTTAATTGTTTTGAGATCCTTGGACATAAATCATAGGTAAGTGTAAAGTAATAATAATAAAACATATATGTAAGGCAGCAACTAGAATATCAGCAAATGTTTGATTTAAGCAGTTACTTAATGGCTTATTATTAATTGTCTTCTCTACAATGTCCTTGTAATCCAGCATTGGTTGACTTGAATGATCCACAGTTTTTTCAAGTAATCACTACAGCCAATAGAAATCTACGTGCATGGTGTTTCTGCAGAAATTGAGCACTCTCAGTAATTGCCACAAAAATCACTTTTCTCAGTTATTCTCAGTGGATTGTAGGAAAATTATTTGTTTTCCCAGGAAAATGTTAAGTTAAGGCATTTCACATGAAATTAATGGATGATTTCACTGTTCTGGGAGCATATTTTTGATGTTTTGGACTATTTGACAAACTCAATATTTTTTTTACCCTTCTCTGTTCAGGTGCAAGAAGCTTATTTTGCTACTTCAGATACACCTGAATCAGAAGCGTCGTCATTTGTTGCAGGCACAGTCTCCCAGTATGCATGTCGAAGGAGGACCACCTTAAATAATTACAACAAAAAGTTCACGGTAATAGATTTTCCATGAAACACCTCCAGCTGAGGAGAGTAAACTAACTAATATAATACTTCTATCAATATCTCCCATATTACATTGGCAAAGTGAATGGCATATTACATTCACAAGTGAAATGTGAGACATGAGGAGTGGAATTTATATATATAAAAAATTATAAACTTGGCAAGTCTAAAGTTAAATTGATCTTAATTGTTTATTTGTGTATTTTAAGTGTTGCTATTGAAAACTTAAGTTGGTTGATCTATCAATGCCATACTAATAGCTTGTAACTGCCAGTAATAAACATATTACTTTCAATATACTGTTCTTACAATATATTTTAAAATATCTTTTGCCCTTTCATTATAATATCACATGATAGAATGAGGGCCCAGCTATACAATGTGTGTTGTTAGAACATTTTAACTAAAATGGATTGGTCTTAGCCAATCAGAATGAAGGTACTGTACTATTGTTGTATTTTTCCCTTTATGCAATTCCATGCACTCTGATGGGTTGCAGAGCTCTTATTTTCATAATAATTTTAGATATGAATAATCATTCGAACAGTTTAATTTATTTAAGTATTTTAGGGCAAAAAGAAAAAGCTAATTACCTTCTAGTTAAATAGGCATCTCAAAAACTGTGACATATGCTGTAGTTATCTTCTTAATATTATAGACCTGTATACCCTTCCTGTGTATGTGATTCATTTACATATGTGTAACTATAAATCACATCTCTAACTGGAGTTCTGTTTATTAATAGTCATACTTGACATTTACATATATATGTATATGCGCTACAGTGTATTTTTAATAAAAAAGTTGCTGGGACTCACACAAATAGGTGCCAGGGTTCAAGCAATTTTTTAAATTTCATAACTGAGGTGGCAAGCCCTGGCACAAATTAAACATTGCTAGTGCTGCACTTTAATGATGCCATGAGAGGAAAAAATGGAAAAAATCTAATGTGTCCTTAAAATCAGTTCAATCTCATCTAGGACCACAAACACCATTATGCACTAATCATAAGCACATGGTTATTGCACAGCATCAATACAGGAAGGAAATAAGGTTGTTAGGGTGTCTTCACTGCATCTCTAGATCTTAAAATATTTGGATTTTTTTCAAATGTAACATTCGTTCTGAATTTTCAGGGTTAATAATACTTGGTTTGGGATTAAGTACAAAATCACTATTGTGTTTTTACTCTCAAATAATAGGTATGTAGTCTCAACCTTAGTTCCATTTTAACATGTTTATCTGGATCTTATAAATAAAATAATAATAAAATATATATAAGATCCAGATAAAAATATGTTAGCACTAGCGGTGCTCAATTTGTGTCAGGGGTTAGCCCCGACACCTCTAGGTGTGGCAGTTCATAGCCCTGGCAGCTTGTCGCCTCAGTTATGAAAGTAAAAAAATTACTTGACTCTTGGCACCTCTTTCATTACAAATTAAGCACTGGGCTTCAGGATTCATGGTCTTTGTTGTTGTTGTTCTTCATAAATGAAAGATTCTTCTTGTGCAGGAACTGATGAACAAAACTAGTTGGGAGTCTGTGTGGTAAATAGTCACCCTTGTCCCGATTAAACTATTTATTTTTTTATCCTCTTGACTTTCAGACAAACTAGTTTGTTGTGAACTTGTTGATGGTGACATCTAATTAGTTGACAGTGCTTATGAGTCCATCTCAAAGCTACAATACAGACCTTCTCATTAGGGCTGCTTTCTCGTCACACCCAAAAATTGCAGTGAAGTCAGTTGGGGACCTTGGAGTGCAAGGAATGCAGGAGTAGATTCCCTTGTTTGGAGGAAATGTGCCTAATGTCACAGGAGTTTGATCTTCAGTTTTGCTTTTGTCTTGTGGGTCTTCTACTAAAACCATAACTCATGTACTTGAATAAAAGTGTTCAACCAGTTTTTTCAGTGCAAGTACTTAACGACAATGAAACATCAATATAATTCACTTGTGCAATCTGTGGGCTTCCAATCATTAAATGACTGACTGTCGCTGGCTCACTATGTTGAATTATGTGTGGGTGATAGTATCTTCTGAGAGACAAAGATGTTGTCTTTGCTCTCATATTTTAAGTTTCCATTAGGCAATCCGTAATAGCTTTTCTTGGTACTACTGACTTTTGGCTTTTCCTACTACTAGATGGGCATAGGATGTATGAATTATATTTGCTTATGCCTTTTTGAATGATCTCAGGAATCTTCCTTTACCACTGGATCTTGAGGCCCTGGCATCCCAGTTCATATCTCTATTTTGGAAAAGTGATTGCTGAGTAGAGGCAATTAAATGTGCCATCTCCTATACTACCTATCAGAGCAAGAAAGCTCCATGGCTTTCCCTTTTATTTAGGATTTTCTGGATGCCTGGGATTAGTGACATACAGCAGAATCATAGGGATTGTATTTGATTTACTACTGCTGCAACAGGCAAGATCTTCACATATTCTAGAAGTAATTTGGTGACTCCTTTCTCGGTGACTATCACTCAATACAATGGCTTTGTGCGTAGTTATCAACCACCCCGATCAACCCATTTGGGCCAGATTCTACCACTCTTATACATATTAGGCTTGATTCTTTGCTGCCTCCTAGAGAGGGGAGGCTGTCAGGGAGCTGGCTGCAACACAATGATTTTCAGCTGCCCACCCTCAGCACAAGTTACAGCTGTAGGGTAGCAGTTCTAATTTATGCCACTGATGTAAGATCCTTCAAATCCTACCTCACAATGCCTCCTCCCCTCTCTGGGGATTAAGAGGGATTAGGAGCGCCCCTTAGACCCCTGCACAGACTACCCAGATCTTGGGGCCAGGTGTACAGGTATAAGCACTTACTCTGTCCTATTACCCTTCCATCCAAGTAGGTGGGTGGAAGGGGAAGAAAGGTGAGAAGTAGGGTATGATGCGTTTAGCACTACCATACCCGAGCCTGGTGAGGGCTACTGTTTTTTTGCTATTGATTTATGCTAGCAGCAAATACTATTTCCTCAGGAGCCGGGGCAAGCAGGGAAGGAATTGTGACTCCAAGTGGTGTGTGAGGCAAAATGCCTCCTAGAACTACCCCTTTGCATTTTAATTGCCATCATTGCTGAAAACTGTGCCTAAGGACACATTCTATTCCACATATGTAGCAGGCAGAATACATGAAAGTTTCTTAAAACAGAGAAGAAAAGAAGTAGGTTTTTAAAGCACATTCCCCACCCCCTATTGAATCAATGAAATTAAGTGATAAACATAGACAATCATGGGAGCTGAGATGGAGTTATAACAGCTGCATATGTACCATAGTTTAGTAGAGAGCACCATGATTTCCTTTACTTATTCAGACAATTAAAGACTTGATCCTGTAATCCTGACTCCATCAGCAGTCCTGTTGTCTAAATGTCTGAATATGGAAAATTCAGATGAGCAAGGTTGCAGGATCACAGGACAATGACCAGAGGTTGCTGTTTAATATGTTTTCTTTATTTCTGTCTTAAACATTAATATTATGACAGAATATAATTGCAAAGTGTTGTTTTAAAATTAATATATGAATAGCTAGTTACCTTCCTCTCCCCTCAAAAAGCACACACGGGAGACTGCATCATGTTTTCATGTGGTAAAATAAACGCTGTCATTCTGCTTTGCCTAATAGGGAGTGTTGATTTGAATATTAATACTGGGCTGCAATAAAACTCAAGACAGACATTTTTCTTAGAGAAGAATACAATTTAATTCTTACAGAAGAAGCTAATTAAGTCAGAGGCAAATAGTTCTGTGCTTCTGAGGCTTATTACCAATGTTACCGAATGTTATTCTACTCTGGCTGTTACTCACGGTAATAAAAATGTGAATACTTAGCCTGGGGAAGACTCAGAGATTTTAAGGCCTGAAGGGACTACTGTGATCATCTAGTCTGACCTCCTGTACATCTCAGGCCACTGAACCTTACCCACCCAAAGACACCTTACTGTCTGTCTTTCCATCCTGTTAGTGGGGGAACAAATGGTTGTTTCATTTTCTTTTCTGTTCCTTTTGCATGTGATTATTGTACCTAAAGGAATATGTTACAAAAGTCAGCTGTCTCAGTGACTCTAGTAAGTTAATAAATTTATTTTTATTATATTTTAAATCAGACTAACAAGGCCCTAGCTTTAATTTTACCATCAACTTTGGGTTCTTGTAGGTCGAAATACACGAAAGTAGAATATGCCCCCAAAACATCTCCTGGATCCTGAAGACATAACATTTTTTAGAAGAAAATATGCAGCCGATGTGTCAAAATAGCAACATAAATTATGCCCTATGTCTACCTAACCAAAAGGAGTAGATGGCTTGCTCAGAAGAGGAAATATCTCCTGTTCATTTATTAAAATAATTTGAAGGAGAATCCTATCTAGAATACAGCTAGGATATAAAATACTTGTAGATGCTTCAGCAATCACAATTCACAGCCTGCCTCTGAAATTATACTACTTCCTCTGGCAATGTACTTAGTTCATGTGATTTCCTTTCAGCATTTTGTATTTTATGTTATACTGTGTGCTTCAACTGCACAGTCAATAACCAGAGTCAATACAACAGACCAGAATTAATACAACAGTGCTGATGCTCTTACTGCATTGTCATGCCCTATCAATGGTGCCAACCTTAAGTGTCCATTTGTCCTCTTCTTTCCCAACCTGCCTTCACACGTCCTTCCATATTATTTGGAACTCTGTGAGGCCACTGTTCTTTCCTCCTTCCAAGTTTCCTCAAGATCCACTTCTACTGTTATGTCCACAGGAAAGCAAGTATCTCTACTTTTGATTTGTTTGAGGGCAGTTGGTGTTAGCTGATATTTATTTATAATAAAAAATATATATAAATGATTCAGCTCCAACTGGTTGTACACATGATCTTATTACTGCTACCCTCATCATCTTCCCCTGCCCTCCTTCCCTTATTGTGCTAACATTAGGCTGTAAGGTCTTTGGAGCTCTTCTAGGTGTTTGTACAATGCCTGGTACAATGAGGACCTATTCATTATTGAGGCTTTTGAGTTCTACCATGATACAAATAAATACAATAATAGTAATAATAATCCTGGTTTGCTTACTGTGAATATCAATGAATTATTCTTGAACAATTAGAATCATGGGGCATGATAAATAAGTATTTTCCAATATGATTATTTAGTAAAATTCAAAGTGACTTGTTAGGATTTATATATAGTATATATTTTCTCTGATGCATGTGTGGGGGGTGGGGGGCGGGAGGAATTGGAAGCGGGAGCAGCTGCTCCTCAGCCTTTTGTGCCCATCATAAAGGGTCGATCCGGTGCCCCCCCTCCTCCCCAGGCTAGGGGATGTGGCTGCCTCATTCGAGCTGGTGCCGGGCTGTGGGGCTGCAGTGGCAGGTAAGTGCGGGGGGATCGGGCCACACTGGGCCAGCCCTTCATGATGGATGGAGGGTACAGGAGGCTGAGGGCCAGTTGCTCCTGCTTCCGCTTCTGTGCCCCTACCCATGTGTCATGTAGGACTGGCCCGGTCTCTCCCAGCTGCCCACCATCCGAGCCGGCACTGGGCTGGACTGGCGGGTAAGTGTGGGGAGGGCGGAGGAGGCTCTGAGGGGTGCCCCTAAGTGTCTCCCCCTGTGCATTGTGAAGGGCCAGCCCAGGCCCCCTCCCCAGGCCGGGGGGGAGGGGGTGAGGCCGCCCCATCCAAGCTGGCGTCAAGCTGCAGTGGGAGAGGCGAGCGCTGCGTGCTGCGTAAGTGCAGGAAGGGTGGGGGCGGTGGAAGCAAGCCTGTATTTGTATCCGTCCAGCAGGTACAGACCCCCGCTCCCCGGGGCGGGGCTGGGACCCGTCCTGCCCTGCACGTGGGGGGGCATGAGGCCTGGGGGGCCCAAATATAGGCTTGGCCCACGGGTGCCAGAGACCCTCCATATGCCACAGGAAAGTTTAGGGACATCTGGAGCATGGGATACTTAATAGATCCATATGCAAAAATATCTCAGGGGTCTCTCCACAAGGTATCAAGTCATAGCAGATGTGGCTAATGTGGTATTTATTTATCCCCGTTAAGTAATAATGACTCTTCATAATATCTGACTCATAAGAATAGTCAAATGATTGTCGTGCTGCTGCCATTTAGGGCAGTCTTTCAAAAGATGTTGCTCCTTCAGCTGAAATAATGACCTCTTAATCATACGATATAGCCATGACTTGATGGTCCATATTTGTTCAGTGCTCATATTTGAGGTTCCATGCATTAAGCTTATTAAGATGATTTTGTAAAGCACGAAGGAGTCTTTCTCCAAGAATCAGGCAGCACAGACAATACTGAAGAAGTTTATCCACGATACCGGGAAGTCTGATAAATCAGCATCAACTTCATGGTGTTACAGTGGTCAATTATATACACTTTCTTATCAATTACATAGTACGTTTAAATTCTTTATCTATTCACTTACAAATACAGACATTGTACCATCCGGCGAGAACAACAGTGATAATGGTTGTTACATACATACAGGGACACTTTAATCACTCTACTTACATTAAGGATCCTAGGGCTACACTCGGGACGGGGTATTATGGAGGAAGAAGGAGGGTCCTTACAGATAGGCGGAAGATGAGACAGAAATTCTAAAAGAAAATGTGCTGTTCTCATTGGAATTAGAATCACTAAGAGGACATCTGGCTTCTTGAGCCATCCGATGTTTACACCAACCATTCTCCTTGAGGCTCAGGTATGCTTGTTAGCCGTTTAAATAAGTTTCGGCCTCCAACTTGTTAGCTGAAAACAGCCTCAAATCTTACAATCTATTACCATGGTTCATGAGAAACAAAGTTTTCTTTGATCTAAGACCATGTAGGTATATCGATAGCATCACTGTAGTTGGTGGTGTGAATTTCTGTTCTGTTTAGTTCCTGGACCTTGGTTTTAATTTAATCTAATTTGGTGTATTGAGAGGAAGAGGGAGGTGAGGGCTAATGTGAAGACTTCACATAGCTCATGTTCCTCAGGCAAGGGAAAAGTAGGAGATCCCATGCCTTCTCATGGAATTTCAATGTTTTGGTTTTGACTGAAGAATAGAATGTGTTAGAAACAGCTCACTCTAAGGGAAACTATTATGTGTATTGCTAAAAGAAGAGACTGGCCTTGAAGAAAAGTGAATCTCTGATTTAAGGCCAGCATAATGAGTCTGTGATAGAAGCAAACAGATAAACTCTAATGACTGATGATTGCCAAGAGAACCAGATGGTGGATAGGCCATTCCAATACACTCATTGTCACCTGTAGAAGACTGAAAATTCAGGCAGCAAGTAATGCTAGAATTTAAAAATCTAGAGTAAATCAGATGGCAATATAAAAGCCAAGAAAGGTGACAGAAGGAGCTATTTCCAAAAGACTCGAGAAAATATTTATTTAAATTGGAATTACAGAGCTACTAAGTGGCTACAAATACCATTCAGTTGTTCTTGTGGGTAACATTTGATCTGTCTGTTTGGAGTGGTAGGTACGTAGTTGGGGATTTAAAAACTGAACACTCTAGGACAGGAGATAAGAGTGAATCTACTGTCTGTCTTAGAAGTGCTGCAGAATGTTTGGCATGCTAAAATGAGCTCCATCCTGACTGCTAAGTCTCTTCTTCAAGTGGGGCAGCCACCAAGAGTGAAACAAGGATCTCAGGCCAGCCTGTGCCTTGTCAGTGAAATAGGTGATATCTCATTTCTGTATTAGAGGTTTGAGAAGAATCCAGTTCCATCCTGGCAAAGGTTCATAGATCATACAGATTCAAAGTGTTCTAAGCACCAATGTAACTAAACTAATTTGTTGCTTACAGAGAGGTCATGCAAGAGCATCACACATATTTTACATATAATGCAAAGGAGAAACAACTTGAATTTTTTTTTTGTTTTATCTAGCTTCAAAGCTTCATCCCAATACACACATCCTCATCCTTACCTTTTCACTTAGTACAGTGACATTTGTGCACTTTTGCGTCAGAGCAGAGTTGGTCGTGAAAGTCGACAGGTGAAATCCACTTACAGCAACATTCTTTCACCATCTGAATTTTAGCCATGTTGTCAGCATGCGCTAGACAGAGGACTGGGCAAGGAAAGGAAATTTTGCAATGAAAGCATTTCACAAAGTGAAGAGCTGAAATTTTGCCCAGCTTTCTTTCACGTTTAATTAAAGCCTCCTCCCCTGGAGAATATCTTGGAGATGATGAAAGTTCTAAATCTGTTAGAGATCTCTAGAAATTTGGTTTTCCACTAACCTATTTTCATGTAAACAATCAAGCTGTATTGTTTTTCATCAGTAAGCAGGGTGGAATATATCAACCTTTTAATTTAAGAAGCCCTGAAGGTTTAGAATTGGTCAGTGGCCAGTAATATTTTCCTGATTATATCACTGCACACAGATTTCATCAGTGATATCCTACTAGGCTGAAAGCTTCTTCTGATTCAATTTTAAGAAAATTAAAAATTTGTTAATTCAGAACTGTCTCATGTACCTTCCCCGACCTCCCCAGAATATTATCCAATGCAGGCCTATGATATTGAACAGCTTGTTACTATACTTGGAAATAAATTGCTTTTTTAAGAAGTAGAACAGCTTTATAAAAAAAGTCAAAACTAGTTTAATGTAAAAAGACAGATCTATAATTAATTGCAGTATTTGCAGGCAATGTTTTGTACAGAGAATAATGCATATTCAACACTAGTTTAATTGTTTATTTAAAAGGACTTAATGAGCTCTGCAAAGGCAGGAAAACACTGAATAATGCAAACTAGATTGAAAAAAAGTGCTTTGATAATCTTTTCTCGTTGACTGTCAACAACCCCTGACTAAAATGCTACATCTGATTGTCTTCTTAAATAAAGGTAGTGACACAGCTTTTTCCAAGATCTGTCCACCCACCAGCAGAAAGCAGCAACTACCTACTTAAAATAGCAATGCTATTGTATTATATAGAGAAACATTTATCATGATAGCTGATGCCAGCTCAACTTGAACTTCTGTGGAAAATGCATCTATTTAAGTGTTCAGGTGAGAACTTCCTATTTGGAGTGAGAAGAAATATCTTTAGGCTTTGTTAGCTTGTAGGTCAGATGAGGAAGAAGACCCCTTTAGTCATTGTAATGTGGGCACTCACCTCTGAGTGCCTTTTGGTGGCGAGGTATGGTACTGCAGTTTTTCTGGTGCCCTCTGCGGGCTGCCAAAGAGAAGGGGTTCAGTGGAATGGAGCTCTGACATTCTTTGAGCCAGCTCAACATTTTTATCCAAATGTATCTAGAAATGGGGTCCCAAATTCCTTTAATTGCTATCTACACTGATAAGATATTCTTTCTTTGACTTCTAACTCAGACAAGTCTGAATACCACTGCTGTATTCTGGGCATAAGCATACTTTTCCATTTTCCATAAATCATGTGCTTGATGATCATTGCAGCCATCAAGAACCAAAGTCTTTGTGGTGGTGTTTAACAGGTAAATAACTTCCTAGTGTATAATTTTTGGCTACCATTTGGCTGCTGGAGCTGAGTGCTATTTTAACTCTTGTGTCTGCATCTTTCCACAGCTGCCTGACAGCACTGGACAGTCTCATTTTGGTAACCACTTCAAGGGTTCATCTGGAAGGTCTCACTACATCTGGAAGTAGTACTATCTATGTCACTTCCCAGTTACCTGCAATAAAGCACTAACCTTTGCTGAAACCACACTTGCCTCTGTGTTATCCTTGCCCCTGCCTGATTCCCAGCAAGACAATTCCAATGTAGCCAGTGCTTGTGATTTTATTTATGAGTTTCACGATACTTGTTGTTTTTCTTAAAGCTCTGGTCCTGCAGTTGATACTTTCAGCTTTCATTAAAATAGTAGGTTTCTAGTAGAGCTGCCTGGAGTTAAAGTTCTTTTATTAATGGAAAAATTTGACTTTTTGTCAAACAAGAAAACACTTTCCACAAAAATTTTCATTTTGTCAAAAACTCAATTTTCTTCTGAAAAAGTTTTGATGGGAAGTTTTCAACTAGCTCTAGTTTCTAGCCTCATGTTTGAGGAAAAAGACTGAAAATGTGAAATGAGTGTATCCAAAAGGGTTGGAAACCAGAGTGCAAATAAAAAGAAGCACAAATATATATTTTTAATCACATGGTTTTTAAGCCAAACTCATAAATTTTTGGGGCCTGACACAGAAGTTTTGAATGCTTGGGTGTGGCAATACTGTAATACCCAGCCTCCCAGTGACTAGTTTCCCAACTGGTGCTACCTTCAGCTTTAAGTTACAGTCTTGGCCAACTGCTGTATTTGTGGGGGAAAGGGCAAGATTCTTCTCTAGGTGACAGACAGAGACACTGCCTTAAATCTACCTTACTTTTTCCATCCCTCCCCCTTTCTTCATTTAATAGGTCATAATTCCACTATTGCATAGTGTTAATGCTGAGTTTAATGTTGATTTTTTTTAACTTAATTTACTGCTTTGTATTAGTTTAAACCAAGTAAGAGAAAATATTGGCAGAAACTCCTTTCAGCTCATTCACAACAGGCTCCCTGCCATAGAAACATCATCCGGAGAGAGGTAAAGTGGCACAGTACCCCCACATCATGGCCTTCTTCCACCCATGGGTCCGCAGTCAGCTAGCACAACTGTAGAATGGTTACGGCTGGCTGGAGAGAGGTTTAGCTAGGAATGTACTGATTCAGTGGCCTGTCATGGAGCTCCCAGTGGAGGTTAAAACTCTTTTCCCTGGTGTGAAACTAGAAATTAATGGTGGAAACTAGAGCAGGTTGGGAACTTTTAACAAAACTTTTTTATTTGGAACTGTTGATTCATCAAAACCAAAACGTTTAACGGAAATGTATTGGTTAAGATAGTTTTGCTGGGAAGGTTTCTCAGGTCCAGGATGCACTTTCTGCTTAGCAACCATGTCCCCAGAATAACCAATAGCCTAGTGGTTAGGAGACCCAGGTTCAAGGCCCTACTCTGCCTGATTTGTAGCAGAGAGTTGCATCTGGGTGTGTCACTTCCCAGACAAGTGTCCTAACCACTGGACTAACCTAGGTTGGGGTTCTCTCTGGTTTTGATCAGAAATTCCCTCCTGGACCTTAGAAAACTTCCCAATGAAAATTTTTTCAAAACTGATATAGGAGTTTTCAGAGGGGTGCTTTGCTTGATTTGGCCAGGGACCTGAACTGGGTTTACCACATTCCACATTAGTGCCTTAATCATCAGGCTATTAGCTAATTCTCTCTCTATCTCTCTCTCACTCATGTCAGAAAACCTCAACATTTTTCACAAAATAGAACTTTTGTTTTCCAGCCAGGTTAACGAAAACACCTCCTGCCCACCACACCATAATTTGGAATGAATCTCCCTCTGGCTGCCCTACTCCACTGTTGTGTGAAGGTGCTATATATGCCCTTCCCTCACCAGTAGCTGGGTGAATCTCTGTGGAGTGTGACCTCCCATCCTTTGGTGTGCAAAAATGACATATCCCCTTTTCTAAGTTCATTTTTTGTTGATGTCTATAATGTCCTTTAAAAATCATGTATACAATTTACATCCCTCCCCATTTCTGTTAAAAAACCAAGTTTAAAGAAATGAATAAATTAAGCAACTGAAGGTTTTTAAAAATGAAGCAAATGAATGAAAGTGTAATGAATGAAGCTAATTCTATAATTAGAAATTAATTTAACAGCTTTAGAGAAAGCTAATGAGAACCTACGATTTTGAGGATTACTTAAATAGATTGTCTTCTTGCCAAAAAAAATCTTCTCCCTTCCCTGTGAATTTTTATATGCACAGGTTAACTGAGTATAAATAGCTACAGAGGCTACCAAATCAAACATCTTCCTAAACAGCTCCATATCTCAAGAGGTCTTTCACGAGATGCTCTGAGAATGCAGCACTTATTAGTCTGGGTAGCGGGAGCTAATAAATAAATATATAGCTAGAAATAGGATTCCTCTGCTGAGATGGATTAAAGGTGACTAAGCTTTTGGGGGGAGCAAGGAATAAGGTTACCCTGCAGAAAAGATATATAGCAAACAAAATTATTTGTAACAAGATGATGCCCTGATGAGTTTGTGCTATAAGAAGCTTGGCTTGAAAACAATAGAGGAAACAATGAGAGATTCAAGAGGGAATTGGTTCTAGATCTATTGTGTGAGAATGCTATTAGCTATATAAATAAGACTGCAGGAAAGCAGGCAGAATGTTAACATTCAATTCAGCATATAAGATACACAAAAAAGGCTACAATATGCTTCATAGTTTTTAGTGGTGGAATCAGGAACATGTATCTATAACAAGGTTAAACATGGTCTCCTGATGGAACAAAAGGTCTAGGGTCCTGATCTTACATATAGATGAAATCTTTATGCCCATGCAGAATTCAGAACCCTGTTGACTTGAGTGGCCTCTGTATGAGTATGTAGTTCCAGCCATACACAACTGAACGCGTGACTGGGGCTCGGAAGGTAAATCAATTTGGTAGGGATCCTCTTGATTCCAGGAAAGGAAAAGAAGGCAGATCCTCTCCTGAATTTAATCATCATTTCATTTAGTGCAAGTGGAGGAGGCTGGACACTATACAAAACAGTTAATATCTTGAACATGGAGACTAATTTAGGGAAGTCCTATAGTCTTTATTGTACAGGAGGTCAGACTATATGATCATTATTATCTCTGAATCCATGATTGGGTCTAACTGGAGTGAAACCAATTCCTGATTAAATGGAAGACAGAAAGAACCAGAGATAGTAAAGCAAATAATCCTAAATCAGAATGTAGTCCTTGAGCAAGACATCTGTCACAATAGTTTTTGAGTTAGCAAAGGTGAACAGGTGTACAATGAACAGAGAGAAGTGGAGCATTTCAGGATGAGAATGTACAAAAAGCGAGGCAAAAGACAAACAAGCTTTTATTCAATAAAAGGTGCTTCTTTTAAAGTTTGTTTGTTAAAAATGAGGTTTCACACATTCTAAAGTCAATAGAAACGCTTCCATGATTTGTTTAAAAGTTATTATTCAATGAAAATAGTTATTTTCTTTCAGTTTAAACACATCCCTGCATTTTTGTAACCCGAACGCCATGGCACTTTAACGGGCTTACTCTCATTGTCCAAGCTGAATGAAATGTGATCAATATTCACTGTGAAAATTAAATTAAACTTGAATTTTTTTTTTCAGTTTTAATAATCTCAGGGAGTAGAGCCCAGCTAAGGACATTTTTTAAAAAAACTTTTACATTTTTTAATGGACTCTTCCCTTTCAATATACTGGGCCAAAATCTGTTCTCCTCTACACTGATGTAAATTAAGATGAACTCTACTGGATTTATTGTGGTGTAAATCAGTGGGGTTGGAACCAGGCACGGTATGCCGGGAAATATTAAGCAGGTAGCATTTAAAATGTACAAATCATTATGCCTTAACTTGATTTTTGTCTCTGTGTAGTAATTTAAAATATATCTAATATAAAATTAAAACTCAAAGCAAAAATCAAAAGTTGCTTTTTTAGACCTAATTAATCATAAATTAATTAAAAAATAAATTTAAATCTTAACCCTGAGACATAAACAACAAGCCCTCAAATACCAAAGGAGAAGAGAGAGACTCTGCTCCATCAGAACTGGGTAGTCTTGCTGTCTTCCCTCTTGGTAACATCAACTGCTGTATCTGCTCTGGTCCTTGGCTCGCTCTGCCTGTACTGTACATGCTCTATTCTCACCATACCTATTTATTAACAAGGTCCAGACTGACCCTTTATGATCAGTTCTGTATAAAGGGTAGCGTTCCACTGCCGGAGAAGTCCTGACTCACAATTCCTTTCCTGCTTCCCATCTGCCCCCTCACACCTCCTTAGTCCCAGGGAAATTAATTTATTTCAGCCCTTGCTGGGTGCAGTTTCCTTTTTTTTCATTTTGCCTTAGCTCTACTGGCTGCCAGGCTGTGGGGGCTGAAGCCAGGCTTTGCCCACACCTTGTTTCTCTCCAACCCCTTCCTGTTCAGCTGCTCAGTGGGGTAGGGAGTACTAGGTATCATGAGAGGTACACTAATATGCAGAGGGTGAGAGAAAATCTTACTCCTTCTTACTCCCAAGATGTCTCCTGCCCCTCTGAAGACCCTTTGGATTAGAGAGCAATAGGGTTTAATTGGCAGCCTCCTAAACCTACATGATGGCAGCCACCCCTTCATTGTTCCCTGAACTAAGTGGCTCATGGATCAAAGGAGGGAGCAGACGAGAAGAAGTTAGGTTACTGCTACCTGAAGACAAGAAAAATGAACAATAAGGTTGAAGGATCATGGGTTGTGCAATTAGCATTAACACAAACTACACAAATTCTTCCTCATCACACTAGAGTTCTTTGCAGTGTGTTCTCTTCAAACATTTTGCACAGTCCTGATCAAGTACGTGAAATCTCACAAGAAACCCATTTGCTTTTGTAGACGTGAGAGATTCTGTGATTTTGCTCAATAAGCACTCACATTTTTGGTTCCTAATCTGCATCAAGCCTTCAGAAATTCACGTGTCACTATTGTTAAGGTTGTTGGACTTCAGATACTCTTACAGAGCTTGTTTTCCTCTGAAACATAAAAGTTCTATGTTAGAAAAGATGACAAACAAACACCTGCTGAACCATCTTGGGATCTGGCCCCCTGCATTTCATTTTTCAAAGAATTTTCCTAGTTTTAAAGAATTAAAGATGATGATTGTTGTTTTTAGAAAGCTCTGCAAATGACATAAGGATAGTAAACACTGCCTTGTCAAGCAACTTTTGAGTGCAGGAGCTTCAATAAACCAAGCCAAAGATAAGTGAAGAGTCATCAAAGGATGTTTTTGTCCCTTTATGTTGGCTGAAGAGTTGAGGGGAGAGGCAAGTGCCCTTACTTGAACTCACTGACTAGAAACATAGCTGGAAGCAGAGAACAAACTCTGGGGCTGCTGGGCCTGCCACTGACTGTTTTCTTTGATTGTAACTGAGAAACAAAGATGTCACACACTGACATGCTGAATACAGTACATTTGGGCAGATTTCTAAAA
This sequence comes from Emydura macquarii macquarii, assembly GCF_026122565.2. Classification (NCBI taxonomy): domain Eukaryota; kingdom Metazoa; phylum Chordata; order Testudines; family Chelidae; genus Emydura; species Emydura macquarii. The sequence continues at coordinate 23,722,527 of NW_027131527.1, forward strand.
CTTGCAGAAGGTATTTCACCTTGTCAGGCTCTGGAGAGTTTTCTTAAATATATGGAGCTTGTTAAATTCTCTCTATAGCTCAAGCACCAGATGGCAGTTCACTGTCAGGTTGCTTATTAAGCACACACATGAAAATATGTGTGTGTAGGTTGTTCACTAGGGGTTAGAGTCATGTGGAGCACAGAAATTCCATTTAGTAAAAGATTTTGAAATTTGGCTTTGTTTTAGCTTTGATTTTAATGTTATAATATATAATATTATGCAAAATACAAATTTACACAGAAATGTCAAAATGGAACATTTTGTCATTGTCAGAACTTTCTTTTTACAAAATTGACACTTTCGTGAAGTGTTTTTGATTTTGACAGAACTGCATATTCCAACAGAAAATGTTTCTGTCAAAATGTTTCCAACCAGTTTTACTATTTGTATGTCATGGTGTAAAGAAATCATCTGTGAATCAGTTTGCAAACTCTACACTTTCTAAGGGGCACATTGAATATTTCAGCTTTTATTAACTTTGGTTGTTTTTTGTTTTTGCTTTTTACCCCAGGATGCTTTTGAGATACTGGCTGAAAATTATGAGTTCAGAGAAAATGAAGTACCTTGCCTTGCATTTATGAGAGCAGTCTCTGTGCTGAAATTCCTTCCATTTACTGTAGTCAGAATGAAAGATATAGAAGGACTGCCCTACATGGGAGACCAAATCAGAGATGTCGTAGAGGTAATGTTACAGTTAATTCCCTGCTGGATGTTTCTTTTACAGATCTATTTTTTTTAGGTGCCAAAGGGGCCCAAGATGTTTAAGAGTGGGGATAACTTTGTGCATTTCTTGTATTAGAGTTCTGTTATCCTCTACTATTACAGACTCAGTGACTGTGTATCTTTTATAATAATCTGACTTTTTGTGCATTCCTTAAAGCTACAATAAATATTACCTGTCACAGAAACATCCCTAATGAATTAAGGTAATTCAGGAATAAATAATGAGATACCATGTATCGTGTGTTGCTTTAAAAGACATTCTCTAATTTAAATGACTTAATCCCTCTTCATATGTGACTTGTGCTGCATAGTACTTGTCAACATCCTTCTGTTTAGTTTAATGCTTTATTGAAAATATTGTTTTGGAAAAACCTGTAAATATTTTAGTAATTTAGGGCCAGATTCACAAAGATATTTAGATACCTAAATCCCATTGATCCCTAAGTACCTTTGTGAATCTGGGCCTTTATATTATATTCTCCCTCTCTCCTATTTAAAAAAAGCCCTTCATCCAGGTGAGGGGGAAACTCCGTATTCCTGTTGGAGCCCTGAGAATCCCTACATTTTTCTTTGCTTTAATTCTCAGCTCTTTCAGGACTCCGTGTCTTGGCCACTATTATTTCAGGAGACAACAGATCAGAATGCCTTAGTTATCTGGAGAGGTCACTGCTGAATGTTGTGATTCACTCTGTTTCCCTTTCCTTCACTGGGTGAGAATATTGCCTCTGCAATGCTCTTAGCCTCTGCTGGCCTGGGGATTGGAAATTCAATTCTGATCTCTTGCATAATAGAATGGACATTATTTTTTTTTACATTGAGCAAAAATATATCTATTGCCACAGTGATTTCAGGTTTGTTTGTGTGAAATAAACTCAGTCAAATGCCAAAATATGATTTTCAGCACAGCTCAATAAAAAGCACGTGAAATAATTGCAATCTAATTGACAATTGGTGAATAAATCCATGCCCAGTTGCTGATAATGTGGAGTATTATCCATGGGCCAAATCTTTACTTCATTCTTGAGTTAATGGAAGTTTTGCTTAAGTAAGGATTGCAAGATTTGGTCCTCTAGGAATGAAACAAGGGTTCACTCTCTCTCTTTCTCTCTCTGCTGTTAAGAGTTCCAACTGGACTATTATATTACAGCTGAATTAATTTCAGAAGTAGGAAGTAACCTATTATTGTATGTACAGGAGATTATTGAAGAAGGGGAGAGTTCTAGAGCTAAGGACGTCTTAACTGATGAACGATACCAATCATTTAAAGTAAGTATATTCTAGTTTGACTTAGTTTTGTTGTAGTTGCTTAAAAGTGTGTGTGATCACTTTTTTTCATTAGATCTTGGGTTCTCACTAACCATGTCTATGTATTGTGATAGACTTTATAATAAAGGAGCATCACAAGTACTGAATTTTATTTAATTCAGAGAAAGAGCAACACTTAAAATATAGACTGTGATAGTCAGAGAAAATAATTTTGAATAAGTCACCCTTCATCTCATTAATTGATATGATGTAATTGCTGTTGAACTTCAATTCAATTAAAGGGTAGTTTTCTCCTGAAAATTGATGTAACATACACCCCTTGTTGCTTTAGGTTTAACCCAATATATTTTTGGTTCATTAGTCATGAGTATGGCACAGCACAGCCTTATTCTGATTTTATAAAAGTGTCAAGTTGATGATGATGACTAAGATCTATCTTTCATTCTGCTGAAACATGCTTCACAAGGAGAGGAGGCAGGGATGGAGGGATAGCTTTGTTGGTAGGCAGATTCTAGATTCAGAAGTACAATGAGAATTCAGCTTGAATAAAAATAGTCCAGAATCAGATGAGGTAGTAAAACAGTTCCCATTCAGTGAACTTCCAGAACATTCTCCACCAGCGAGGTCTCTCCTTCAATATTGTATCTCTGAGAACATTTTAATTTGGTGGGTGGGTCTTTCCGTGCCTAACAGCCTTTGGTATGACATAAATACAAACTAGGGAATAGAGTGTGTTTTGGGGTTTTTTGCCAACACCCACCTCAGCTTGTTGCCACAAACTTGATTTTAGTTAAGGTGATGATATAATGACCCAGGTGAAGAAGGTAAGCTGTACTTATGTGGCCAATACTGGTCACATAGGGTATGTCTGCACGGCAATTAGACACCCAAGACTGGCCCATGCCAGCTGACTCAGGATTGTGGGGCTCAGGCTGCGGGGCTGTTTATTGCAGTGTAGACATTCGCGCTCTGAGGCCCTCCCACCTCACAAGGTCCTTGAACCCGGGCTCCAGCACAAGGAAAAATGTCTACACTGCAGTTAAACAGCCCCTTAGCCTAAGCTCCCTGAGCCTGAGTCAGATGGCACGGGCCAGCCACAGTGTAGACATACCCTTAATGCATCTAATAAAGTTCTTATTACATGTACCTCAGTCCTGCCCTGTAACTCCACGGTGACAGTCTGTGGGCAAGAGAGGGCCAGCATTACAATCAATCATTCTGAATGATTCCAAGCTGCGTGATACACGCAAATGTACGTAGAATGAGACTACAAACTCCTGGATGAACTCTGATTCCAAATTTGTGTGACTGAAGCCTGAATTTTAAGCTAGATATGCAGAGGTGAAAACTGGTGCACACTAAGCCAACAGGCAACCTCTCATGCTATGGTTTTTTTATTACCAACTAACCAAGCTATATATAAATATGATTTTTTTAGTTACCAAATTGCAACATTATGTGGTTATTCTATGAGCCAAGTCAGACTGTGTAGCATGTGTTTAAGCTATACAGGATATGAATGACAATGCACTTTACTGAGGTGAATTCTTGTCAATACTGAAATGAACTGTGGTAGAGTGGGAGTCAATATACAATGACTTTTACCAACAGAAGCACAGTACTGATCACATATACAACAGTGAAAATGGAATATTTATAACCCAAAAGATCCTTAGGCAGTGAACTTCATGTATCTCTCTTTAGTGAATGCTAAAGAACTGTAGTTTGTAGAGAATAAAAAGATAATTTTGTTTTCCTTCACTGACAGTGGTATAGAGTGCATTTACTACTCATCTCTAATCATTACACAGCATTAATAAAGTTTCATGGAACCATTCTATAACCAGTAACAGATCCCTTTGAAAATGTAGCACTAGCAAAAACATTAAATGATAAGAATCTAAATGATTTTTTTAAATGAGATTAAAAAATGTAATCACATTCCCTCACAAACACCCATGTTCCAGACAAAGAATAGGTAATCTTACCAATTATATCCATGATGTAGGGTAATTCCTATTTAAAATTATCCATCCTTCCCTTTTCTTTATCTTAATTACTTCCAAAGAATTAATATCATTAGAAAAACACAAGATAAAATTAGCACAGTCTGAATTCAAAAGTTGTAGATTCAATGGAAAGGGACAATTGTGCAGCCACTCATCAAATCCATGAATGTGCAATAAAACCACTGAGAGATACAATATTGACAAAGTGAGTATAAAGAACATATGCTTTGGGAAAAGCATGGAAGTGTTCTTCTTTACTTTCATATCACAATCCATCTGAGAGATTGACCTACTGAATATTACTTATATCTTAGACATTTTGCTTTATATCCTTTTCGTGGAACAAAATTGATGTATAAAATTACTTATGGATGGAAGGGAAACATACTAAAATTCCATTGACTTGCATCATTTATAGATTTACAAGCCTCACTCAGGAATGACTGATACAATTCTTGATGATGTAAGTGGCACAACAAAGTCATAAAACAGGTTTCTCTTGTGCATCTTACACACTGTTGATATGTATAAATGTAGGTTTTTTTGAGCATCTTGAGATAACTGTCTGGTTTGTAGTTAGAGAGGATATTGGCTTAAACTGGGAGCAGAAAACATAGGGTAGAACTAGTGTAAACAGACAGATAAAGAACACTGATTCATGAAAGAAAATATTCAGCATGTATCTTGAAAAATCAGATGCTCCAGTTGGACTTGCAAGCTGGTCTAACTTGTTTTTATAGTTCTGTCTTGATGAGCTCGATTGACATTGACCACGCTGAGTAATATTTGTAATAGCCATAAAATGTTTGTATTTCATAGTACATTTAACATATTACATACATTTCTTTTGTGGGATTTTTTACATTGTGTTTTTACATACTGTGTTTTTAATCATATGGATTTAATGTTTCTGTAATAACATGGACCAGGGAATTCCCAAAAATGTACTTCACAAAATGGAGATAATTTCTAGCACAATGGCCGCAAATGAAGGAAGAGAATGAACATAGTCTTTGCACCAAAGTGTGACTGTAGCACTCAACTTGTTCCTGAACCACCCTTCATCCTGACTTGTCGATCCCAAACTCAAATCAGCCTCAGAAAGCATCCAGGTCTGGACAAATAGCTTGCACTAGGCCATCCTTTGCCCTTGTAGAAAGGGGTAGAGCCACCACTGAGACAGACTCCAGTCCATCATTTCTGGTTACTCTTTTGGTCCCAACTACATGCGAAATATCACCATTCTGGGAGATACATAAAAAACTCCTTATCTACCATATCAGCCCAAACCACCAAATATATTTCCTCTGCTGCAAAGATTGTGTCTGCCTCAAAAATTGTGACATGGCATAGTGAAATGTGGGGATCTGTGGATGCAATTCTGGTTTGACCTGAATGGAAAAAAAAATACAGTGGTTAAACAATGTAACAACAACATCATATGCTTAGCAATTATAGTATCTAAAGGTTAAAGATCATCCACTTGCCCTAACTTCTGCCTCCATCCCTGCTACATGAGGGTGGATGGGACGAAAGACCTTGCTGTAACAGCAGGAGAACCTCAATGACCCTTTGATCTTCCCTCAGCTCAGCTTAAACGGTTGGAGAGTCAATATCCTCCTTCCTGGCCAATAAGAGAGCAACTTAGAGCTGGAGGAGCAACCTATGGTAAAGCCTGACACAAAGCTGGGCTATGATTGTTCAGGAGGGGTAAGAGGTCCACGGCATCAATCTAAGGGGCGAACTCCATCAAGTCTTTCCCAGATGACCGCTGTCCTGTGTCTGTATGAAGGGTTAAGGGATGAAGGGGGTCCAGGGGCAGCTGAGATGAGTTAGATACAATATGAGATGCAATTTGACTTGGTAGACATCACATTCTGACATTTTTACTAGAAAAATTTTTCATGAAAAAGACAAAATATGCAGACAGAAAAGTTAACTGGTAATACAGCCTTGGTGAAACTAACTTTTTAAGTTGACTTTTTAAACCTTTAAGTGGGGTTATGGCAAACAATAGATAAACTTTCAAATGCGGCTCAATTAAACAAATATAAGATCTGCAGCCTTTATTCATGTGAAATCTATATTCCAAATGAGGCTGGTCAGTGCTGGGATGACTCATGTGAGGACTGCAGGACTGGCACTATATTTACAATGGGCAAAGCAAAAATAAATGTGCCTCTCTATTTTTGTTTGAGTCCCTTCTTAGGAAGAATTCAGCATCAAGTGCAACTTCTTATGTTTTTGTAGGACACCTTTTCAGATATAGATAACTGCTTTATATACTTACCATCTGTATCCACAGTACTGTCTTGTGGGCATCAAGATCAATTTCTATCAACATAGTCCTTAAAAAGGACTAAAATGTTGTCACTGACCTCATTTCCTGGGAATGCAGTGGCACCAACATCAGGGGATGTGCACAAATAGCTTGTAGTTCAGAAACAGTAAATTCAGGATGTCACTAATGGTAAACAAACAATGTGGAGGCAGTTCTTCTCCTTTATGCTTGGAATGGAAGCCAATGTAATGCATCTTGGAAAAGATTTTTTTTAATTGATATATAAGGTTACTGTTTGTATTACTTAAGCAGTTACTTTAAATGGTGAAAAAGAGTAAGTATAGTTGCTTAGTGCTACCAAGATGCTGAAATGCTGCTGTATTTTTTTAAATTTCATGTTAATGAGAACTCTTCAGGTATCATAACCATTTGGCTGCGTAAGGTAATTGTGCAAAAAAGGGATGCTACACCCATACAACAAATTTGATGAGGATGAATTTTGCCCTATGTTTTAATTATACAAACAAACCCGTTTGTCTTTTACTTTGTAAATCCATTGTTCCCTTAGAAAGCAGCACAGTGTTGTCTCAGAAGATGTCTGCAGTTACACTGAAATGTGTATTGTTCTGTTTACTTTAGCAATTTATTTCTGTCTTTGGAGTGGGATTGAAGACATCAGAAAAATGGTACAGAATGGGTTTTCGAACGCTGGAAGAAGTAAAAGCTGACAAGACCCTGAAGCTTTCAAGAATGCAGAAAGCAGGTAAAAAACCCCACTAAAAGGTCTGTGTTTCAGTGATTTAATGCCTTTAAAACAGCATTAATTAGAGTAGGCGACAGCATACATTGAAACATTCCGCTAGGGCCTATTACATTTTCTTTCTTAAATATCTTTTGAATACTCAATGATTATAGTAAAAAGAAGAATTCTTGGGATATCGGACACTTGCAGTAAAAGCTGTTTCTTTTTACACTATATGGCAATGCTTGTCCTTGTTTTAATTCTTTAAATTAGATATGCAGTACAATTTAAACAAAATCTTATTTCATGTTACACACACACACATACACACACACAAAATATGTTAAAAGAACATTATGAAGGTTGCAAAGTCAAACACTCAAAGGTTAGACAATGCCAGAATTTAGGTTGCCTGTGCAACCTTTATTTAGCTTTCTTGTGTATATTCATTATGATACAGTCTTTAATTACATGATCACATGCTTTATTCCAGAGGACCCCTACCTCACTCATTGCACAATATGGATGGGCTCTAGGAGTGAATCAGGGTTGTAATTAAAAGAGACATGTCTTTGATATCTGCTTAAATCTGACATTTCCTAACTTTTGAGATCTTGACTTTATAATCTTAATAATGGTCTTCTAACATAGTTTTGTGTGTGTGATTTTCTAGGTTTCTTTTTTAAAAGCAAATTGAAAAAACAGAAATTCCATTATGTGGCACCATATTGACACCCACCTGGGTCATCAGCAGGGTTGGAACCTTTTGATCCACAACTCAGACCCCTGCTACTTGAGCTGCTGGTGTAACTGATGGTAACAGCAGGCTGTCATCCTCTATTTGGACCAGCACTAGAGGGAAGGGGACACTTTGCCATTGGGTTTCGCAGATATTTGCTGACAACAGAAGAATGATGAGACTCGGGAATCCTGGATTCTGTTCCAGACTCTGGAGGGGAGTGTGCTCTAGTGAGCACATACCCCTTTGCCCATTCCCCCTAAATGTGACCCTTTCTTCCCTATCCCCTTCATCCTGTCCTCGTCTTAGGTCTCTTCCTTACTCCTGGCTCTTCATCCCAGTCCAGTTCTTCTCACCTAACCAGTCCCAGTCTCCACTTCTCAGGCTTCTTTACCCAGTTCCAGTCTTCTTGCCCAGCCAATTCCAGTCCCCCCACTCCTGGCTCTTCATCTGAGTTGTCTCTCTCCCCCATGCTAGCTCATAGTTGCCCCTTATTCCACTCCCACATTCCCTGTCCTGACTGGCAGTTAGTCCCAATGTCTTACATGGGGCCTCATGACCAATCTCAGAGGATGTGTCCTATCCCCCTGGCGCCTTATCCCAATCTCTGCCCAGCCAGTGCCAGTTCTCCCCAACTCCTTGTCAGATCTATCTCACCTCTCAACCACATTCTTCCCCCCACCGGGCTAGGTTCTCACTCCCAATCTCCTTGTTCATTTTTCCTCTCACCACAACTTGTGTCACCTGTACAGCCTCCAGTCCCAATCTCCCCCCACCTAGGCTCCTTGCCTCAATCTATGCTCCCCTGCTCTCCCACAGTCCAGCTTTTGTCCATTCTGTGTTCAGGTCGGTAGCTTCCTCTTTCTTGTGGCCTGGGCTCAGCAACTGGGGCATTAAGAGCACAGGAGAGACAATCTTCCCATTCTCAGTTCAGGTGCCTGGACCTGACATGGCCCTCAGCAGCCCAGAGCTGCAGTAGCAGGGAAAGCCTTGCTAAGGCCTGGGCTGGAGTATGCCCGCTGTGAATGGAATCTTTAGGGAATTTAGCTGCTAAAATCTACACATTTTCAAAGGTTTATAATTTGGCAAAATTTTGGTGGATTTTTTGGGGGATGGCAAAGGCACAGACCTGAAACAAAGGCCACCTCTCTGCCAAATTTCAAGATCCTGCTCCAATGCATGGGGGCACCAGGGTTGTTCAAAGAAAGAGCTATCCAAATTTCTTTTTAATGGCAAAACACTAAATTTTTCTCTAGCCTTATTCACAAAAATGTCTGAACTGTTCTGGCTGAAGTTTTGCAGATAAATTCAGGCTGAGACAGACACCTGGCATATAAGACTTCAGCCCAAATTTTTAAAGTTTGGCAAAGTTAAAAACAACTGAAAATGGGGTCTTATACTGGAAAGTATTGGGTAACCTTAATAATAGGTTGTGCTATCAGCTCTGCCTATAATGAACGTAGTTTCAGATATACTCAATAAACTGATCCTTATAGCTGCAGCTGAGAGTCCTCCTATACTTTATGCTGTAAGTAATCTACAGGCATACTACAGGTCACCCAATAGGCTCTCTCTTCATAGCAAATATCAGTGTGACCCTTATTCTTGGGCTGTAGCGCAAATTGAAAAAACAACAGGAAAACGCAGGCCATCAAGCTAGCTGAAAAATCAAATGTTCCCACAATGGGTGCTCCAATGAAGCAGAAGCAACATCACTCACAGTGAAGCTGAGCTGAGTTTCATTGTAAACATTAGCGTGTGAAATATTCTCCAGGTTATTAAAGGACTATAGAGTAGCTAAGATTAAAGGGTCAGTAAGTAGTAAAACAGCAACACAAATATTACTCACATAGACAGAGTGTTTCATCATTTGTCTATTTATTGTCTGATTTCAAACTATAGATCTGATGCTGCAGCTATTCTATATTCAGTGAGACTCGAACTACACATACTAGTGAGCCGAATTCAGAAGTAAATTGAACCGAATCTAAGCAAGTCTGAAAGGAGTCTAAGTTAGTGTAATTTACACTTTCATTTGGCATCTTCACCTTACACCAGCTTAGCGTTCCTGGTACTGACATGCTTATCCTCACACTCATTTGCCAATGTGTAATTTATTGTATACCTCTCCCTTTTCACGTCATATCTGAATTTGTCCCACCGAGCTGTGAGCTCAAGTGACTTTGCACAGAGATATAGATAGTTGGGATAGTTTGAATATCAAAATCACACTCTGAGCTCCCAGACTCAGGTAGAAGCATACCATTCCACGAAGGGTCACCTCTGAAATTGTTACTCCTAGAAATGACTTAGCTGAAAACTGATAAACTACTAGACTGATTTACAGACATTCAGGCTATTGGTGAGGGAAGTTAAGTATTAGGGATACCCAAAATTTCATTCAGTCACAGATTAGAAACAGATCGGTTGGCCTGCAATGTACTGTCCCACCCTCTGGCAGAAGCTCCACATCAAAAAATGTTCAGAGAATCTGTCACACAGTGAACTCTCTTTAAGAGGATTGGGGCTCACTTGAACCCATGCCAGACCTAGCCTCCCCAGTTGGAAGAAAGGAGTAAAGTAATATGACAAAGGATTGGGTAACTAAGAGCCCGGTGTGGTGGAAGATAAAAAGATTCAATAGGAAGGGGAGAGCCAAGCAGAGAGAAGAACTCTGGGAAAGCCCAACTTGTTGATGCTCTATAAAAGCCTGCCAAAAGTGAAACACATCCCTAGGAAGGAGGGCTGTGCTCACCCTGTCCCAGGGCAGGAGCTTGAACCCAGGACTGAGGGCAAGGGAAGAGTCCTGACTGAAAAGGACTCAGAGAGCTCCAAGGTCTGCAGCAAGAAGAAGCTGAGTGCTAACGGAAGCTTGCTAGAATCAAAGCACAGCTCCAGAAAAGCTGGGCTGTGGCACCCTGCCCTAAAGGAAAAGAAGTTTGAGCCCATAATTGAGATTTGGGAAGATATGATGGGAAGGACTTTCTAGACAGGCCAGGCTGATACATAGGAAGAGGTTCTGGGAAGAAAGAGTGTTTGAATTATGATACAGATAGCCCAGTTGTTCAGGGTTCCCAGGGCTGGGAACCCTTAACTGTGAGTGCATGTGGGTTCTCTCCAGGTAACCAACCTAGTAGAGTGTAGTACAACCCCTGCTGTTAATGGGGAGGCTGACTGGAGCCCAGAGATTATTGGAAATTGATTCCAGGAAAAGAAGTGTCAAGACTTTGTGCAACAGGACAGATGCTTATAGACATTTTTTTGTAACTGGGGCAGGGTGCTGAATGTTTTCAGCATCCAATCTGTGCTGAAGGCTGAGAGAATCATCATGGATGAGGGGAAACAGAAGCAGGGTGACTGCAGTGCCCTGGCGCACCACAAGGGGGCATGCTCTGGGACTGCATTCTGCTACATGATACATACACCAAGCACCCCTTTTCTTTATACACACAGATGTGTAATTTTTCCCCCAGATTCTCTTAATCTGCCTCCTATTCACATTCTGCTTGTGGGGCTATGGTTTTGGACTCAGTACCCATTGCAGAACCTCCGACTCTGTGTTATTCAAATTTTATAACTAAAACAAAAATGTTTTTAGTATGTTTGCTCTCTGTAGACTGCAATTAAACTTTATGTAGATTGTGAGTTTGCTAAGTAACTTTTTTAATGGAAATTCCTCATTGGAAGGTTGTTGCAAACTCAGGCAAGCCAACTTTAACATGGTTTTTGTTCGTTTCTGTACAAAAGCTCCTCAATTTCTCTTGAAATGGAAAAATGTAGACCTAGCTGTGTTTATGCTAGAGGTGTAGCCTCTGGGATTTTAAAATAAATTTTGGTTTGGTTTTAGAATACACTGTATATCCCGGTCATCAACACCTCTGTAGCCAGCTCTCCTTTAGCTTGAGTGGCAGAAACTTGAGCATTTGTTGCTCTAGGTCCTGAGTTTGACTCTTCACCGATGATTGTGATGTTGGCCCCAGTTCATGATACATGGTAACAATTTTTGAGAAAGCTAAACTATGTTTTCCTTTAAAATTGGCTGTTGAGATGCTCTGCCTGGGGAATGCAGAATGCTTTAAAATTCTTCTTATAAGTGCAACAATTTTTTCCCCCCAACTGCCATAAATTTATTATTTATCTGGATATACAGTTTTTCAATTCCAGGTGAACTGAGGAGCTTTTTCTCCATACGCCCCCTTTTATCTCAAGTGGTAAAAGCCTCTGCTTTCACAAAGGTGCCGATTTTGGTCCCCTTCTGACTATGTGCATTAGGGAACTTTCAGTTTGTGCCAGTGGGGTCCGCACAGACAATTAGTGTACAACATGGTTTTGTGCACTAGAAGTTACATCCCAGCTGGTACTCCTTAATGCACCGTGTAGACAAACCCCCACATACACAATATGGTGAAACTCATATGCATGTACCCTGCATCGGGCACGCTTTTCCTATCATTCTTTAAAGCTTATCTGTGTTTTCAGAGACACTAATGCTATTAATTATTTATATGATTAAATGTCATTGTTAATATAATCATTATTACAATAAAGTCTGCATGGTTCAAAAGGTCTAATCCCCATCCATACTCTGTCCAGACATGAGTGGACTCCAGTCCAGGGCTCCAGTCTAGCCCTCTCCAATCCCAAGCCTCTAAAACACTAGGGGTGAAATTATTCAGTAGGAGTTCTCCCATTTTCTTCACTGGGACCAGGATTTCACCGAGGCTGCAGTAGCAAATCTGAACTTGCACTAACACCAGAGGCTTTGTAGCAGCTGATCAACTGTCAGCCCCTTATAATGCTGAAGGCCTTAGATCAGTCCAACTTACAGAACCTTTGAAGACACCTGATCCCTAATATCAACCATTCCTAACTACCACCTCTTTTGTGAACTAAAAAACAATGCAGCCTCTCCTCATGCCCCCATGACATTTTCTTCTAGCTCCTCAAGAAAGACCAGAACCTTTTGTGTTCTTGCTGGAATAGATCTCCTAACCACCCTGTGACAATCTTGAGGGTTCATTAAAGAACAAACTGTAGAATGCGTCAGGAATAGATCTTTAATAACACAGCTGGGAGTGATTCCGAGGAGTACAGGTGGGAGCAGCAATGTTAGATCTGATGTAGGGCATGTCTCTCAATTCAAAATAGTGTCCCATGGTAGGGAGTGTCTCTAAATCACAGTCTTCTACAAGCATATTTTTGCATACCCTTGCTAGTTTCCATCCACCTCCAAGTCCTCAGCAATGGAACTTTTTTGGTGAAGCTAGAGACTCATTCCCCGACAAGAACCCAGATCTTCTAAGGAAATTTGCTAGTGATGTTTATCCTTTGGGAAAAGTTAATAGGCTCAATAAATCTAACAGTAAGTTCTCCCTGGTTTGTTCTTGTGAAAAGTAGAAATTTCTTGAGCTGACATTGAGGAGATGGAGTCATATTTGGAAGTAACGTTAACGTAAAACAAGCTGGTCATAGATTTTAAGGCCAGAAGGCACCATTATGATTAGTCTGAATTCCTGTATAACACAGACCATGATATTTTACCCAGTAATTCCTACATCAAGCTCATAACTTCTGATTGAAGCAAAACATATCTTTTAGAAAGAAATCCAGTCTTAATTGGGGTCAAGTTAGCAATCCCATGCCCTTTATGTAACTTGAATGTTTTTGACTCCCTGGTGAACATCATCAGCCTTATCTTTAGTTTGCTTCATGCTATGTATATTTTGATATTTCATTCAGATCAAAGGTTTTATACTTATGTAAAATTGCTTTTAGGGTTTCTCCATCATGAAGACCTCGTTAGCTGTGTATCTAAGGCAGAAGCAGATGCAGTAAGCTTGATTGTTAAGGATACTGTACGGACATTTTTACCAGAAGCTTTAGTGACCTTAACTGGTGGTTTCAGAAGGTAAATGGAATAAATAATGAGTGATTACACTTCCCCCCCCACCCCCCCCCCGCATACATACACAAAATGCTAATTTCTGAGCTGTAGAGCAAGCAAAGAAACTAAATGGGAGAGTATTAAACTTTGTTTCTAATAATCAATACTGTACAAATCTACATGGACCAATCCTAGGAAGCAAGACTTTCTTTTTCTACCACATTTCCAAGGTTTTTAGATTCTGAAAAGTACAGATTATTGGTTTATCATTATAACATTATATAATCAATTAGCAGACAAACAAAACAAATACAAAACAAAATAAAGTAATAAATAAAATAAATAAATAAAAATAAAAAATAAAAGTAATAAATAAAAAATAAAGTAATAAATAAAAATCTCATCACCGCACAAAGTTAAAATTAGGTACCTAAATATTCTCTCTAACATCACAAACTTGGGTGAAATCCTAGCCTTACTGAAGTCAAACTCCCATTAGCTTCAGGGGAGCCAATATTTCATCCAAGTCTCTTTCCAGACACAATAATACTTAGTGCTTGATGTATGTAGAGCTACAAACTGCTAAACCAAACAAACAAACAACCTGCAAAAAAACCGAAAAATCCAAAACCCAAACAAAATCTTATCCTAGGCTTACATAATTAATCTGCACAACACTCTTTTAAGATAAGTGTATTCTCAATTTGCAGTGGTGGCAAATGGAAGAATAGATAAGTAAAGTGACTTCCTAAGGCCATGCAACAAGTTAGTGGCTATATTAGGATTATAATGCAGGAGTTCCTGGCACCCGGCCCCATGCTCTGTCCACTAATCGATGCTGTTCCTTACAATATTGTTATAAAACTAAGTTTAGTTCAAAAGTGAATATTCACTAATACTAGAAATTACTTAAATCTGCGGTTTAATTTGTCTGTTTTTCAAATCTTTCTTTCTTACTGACTAGCAATATAAGAATATCTGTCAAAAATGGTAAGTTAAGTGCTCTTCTGGGACATAAAACATGCTCTGCACTTCTCTCAATCTCTTTTCTATATAACTACAAGTAAAGCCGCCATGGGAGGAAAGAAGAGAAGAAAGAAAGAGAAATTAAATGTTACTAGTCATTAACAGCAGAATCCTGCAAGCATGTGGGTGGTCTCTTGCACCATACAGAGCATCTTATGAGTCATCATAGGGCACCACATGTCACCTGTGTGACTTCAGTTACAGGATCAAGGCCTGAAATAGCTTACAAGCTACTGGTATGCACCCGCTGGGTTTTACCTCTTTTGTTTAGTATGCACTTTGCATGTAACCTCTTCATGGGTGGGTGTGGGGAGCAATTGACAAAGTCTTCGTTCCACAATGGCTCATTTGGATTTAATAGTCCTTTCTGGTGGGCAGGAGATAACACCTTCTGTAGGAATCCAGCATTTTACATTAGGTGAAGCTTTTTCCGCCCTGTTTGGTGAGTTGCAGAGTTTCAGAACAAACATTTTACAGTTACAGAGCAAACATTTAAGTACTACCTTATATCGTGGGTTAAAATGTTATTAGTAGAAATAATACATGGAGCATCCTACAGACATTCCATAAAGTCTAAACACATTCTTATAACATGAATATCTATTTTAACCACTATACTAACCCACAGGTAAGCCAGACTGGTTTCCAGGTATGCATTTGTCAGCATTCAGCAAGGCCTGAAGCCTTGGCATGAGCTAGCACCTGGTCTACCAGGATAACACCAGGCCCCGAGGCAAAATGGCGTTCACTGTATGGTTCAGGGGGCTAGAAAGGATATAGGGAGTTGGGCCTCTGAGGAGCAGCAGAGACATTGTGAAAGTTGATTGGGGAGACTGAGAGGGAACAGGAGACAGATTTAGGAGTAGCAGAAGAATGGAGTACAGGTGATTTGGGGGGCAGGGAGTGGGTGGGTCTGGTCATCTGGAGCAGTGACAGGTGGGGGGGACGCAGTGCTGATCTGTCTCAGGAAGAGAAGGGAGGAGTGCAAAAGGCCAAACCAATCCCTGTTGTCCTTATCATTTATTTGAACATTTAAAGTTCTTTAGTATGTATATCTGTAACTCATCAACCGCAAAAAGTACTATAAATTCTATGGGCAAGTGTGAATCATGATGCATTAATTAGGCCAGTGATTCTCAAACTATTTACTATACAGCCCTTCTTTTATCAAAGGAAATTAACTAGGAGTGGAGAAAGTCACACAGTAATAGGAAAATGAACGGCAATTCCTGTAGCTTAGGGGCAAGGAGGGGGTATGTGGAACCTCTGAGGAGTCTGAGCAAGGTGTGCATTAAAGATCAACTTTTCCACCTGAAATTATCAAACACACATTGGCATAGGCGTAGAGAGGAGTTAAAACGTGAAAAGACAGACTACAAACATGAGTTGATGTTTTTACAGTCTCTTGATCTTGGGGGCTAATTTCATGTCTTTTTGGGCTCGAACTCATGATTTGTTATTTCTTGAGGTTCATGGTATTGTTGTACATTCTTTGTAAATAAACAGGATTGTATCAAAGAAATACCTGACTCATATAATCAGTTTCTCCTCCTAACAGCAACAATCCTGTGTGGTCCCAAATACTGGCTAACTGCTCAAGGCAAGGACATCTATATATATAAAATACCAACTTGATTGTTAAGAAGAGAGAATGTTAGAGATCTGCAGCTGCAAACCAACACGATTGTTTTAATCAGATAAAGGGTGCTGTTTGTATATGTTCCAGTCAGTTACATGAGGCAGTGATGTCAATTTTTATATGATGGCAACAAAAGTTTTGCCTGCTTAGGGCTGAAGGAATGAACCCAAGAGTGTTCTACTTGCAAATTGCACAATACTGGAGATTTCATTATTCACATATTTCTAATTCACAACAGTAGCAGCATAGGTTAGAACTCTTAGGCAGAAATAGAAAATAAATTCATTTGAAATGGTACTGTATCAGAATTGAATAAATTGGGGAAGTCGGTGTATTTATCCTTTGTTACTGTGTTGCAGAAGCATATATCTAAGTACATCTTAAACATCACTTTGATTTGAGAGTTTTAGATGTTGTTTCTGGTATGTCAGGTTGGGAGAAGTTAAAAATTCTTTTCTGCTATGACACTCTTATCTGGGTGAGTTTGGAACACAAATTGCAGTGCTGAAATGCAAGGGTAAATTTAGAAATGGAACAGCTGTACTTAAAGAATGAATAAATCATGTTTCTACCCACGCTGTCCATGGGAATGCATTTTGTTGTCTACCTAGTGAGTGCTGAGCAGCTCCATGCTGGACAGAGATGTGTTGAGGAAGCTGATAACACTGTATAAAGCACATCACAGAACGTGTTACAGGAAAGACCTGGGTCTGTGGTGCAACATACTTCAATTAGCATAACATTAAAACAATAGAACATGATGATTAATAATATAGTTCTGATTAAATGTGCTATACATGTATAAAACAATTTTCTTGCCCTATTATCTTAAAATGTAAGGGCCAAATCCTGAGGAGATCCAAGTACCCTCAGTTCTCATTCGTAACAGTGGGAGTTGAAACGTAGGGTTGCCAACACTGTATTTCAGAAACAATGAACTGTTTTCTTAGCAGTCCCACCCCATACCTCCTCCTCCGATTGTTGTTGTTGTCGTTATTATTATTATTATTATTATTTATTTATTATAATAAGCCGTACTCACCTATATTCGCCAGAGCTATTTCTTGCTGCTTTTTGCAGTACTCAGCAACTCTGGATCTTGTTGTACGGAGATGAAAAAATAAGAGATGTCCTTTGTAATAAGGGACTGTTGGCAACCAGAATTTGACTGTAAGTTAAAACATCATGTGATATGGGGTGGGGACAGGGAAGACAAGTTACAATAAAGTGATATTGTTAGATTGATTAATAATAATTAATAGTGTCTGTGTCTTGAGTACCTGCTAGGAGTAGGGCAGTATATAAGCTGGTTGGGTGTACATTGTCACTTATCTTTTAAGTGAGACCTACAACTGAGTTCCTCATAATTTCTGTGGTTGTTAAAAATCTCACTTCTCCTTATTAAGAGACTTTTTTTAGTAATAGTGTTATCTCTCATATAAAACAATTTAATATTTCCCAAGTAATACTACTGGAAGCATAGGTATTAGTGCTATTATTATCAGCTAATGCTATTATTAACACAACTATTAATAAGAAAAAAATAAGAATTTGAATGAACACAGGGAACTCGGGTTTAGGTCTCAAACAAAAATTTCAGCAGCACAGTGTCCCCTAAAACCGTGTTGGGACATTTGTTCAACAATGACTCAGAGAGAAAATTGTCACTTGGTGAATCACTAACATCACATATTGCAGCAACCTGTCTTTGATTTGGTTTCACTGATAAAATCTGATTCTTTCACAACCAAAGATTATTTAGCTTAAGGCTACCTATGAGCAAAAATACTGGGAGGAAATCCCAAAGGAAATTTCTAATAGGAGGTGGGAAAATATAAAATTTGTGTTGAAGCTTCGCTCTTTGGATAGATGATTCATAACTAAACACCCTGATATTTTTTTAACTGGAGTTATAATATTTGAATTAAGTGACTTAAAATTAGAGCTGGAAAATAAAATCATCCTGTTCATTTATCGTATCTGCCAGTGCAGTGTTGCTTCCCACTATATATTCTGAGTGCTTTGTCCAAACTAGCTATAAATGACTCAAGAGATGGGGCTTCAGTTGTTATTCATTCTGTGTGGTCTGCTTAGAGGGTGCGGTTATATGAGGGTAAGCTGTGTATATGGGCAAAGGGAGTTTTTGTGTTTTGTTTTGTAGGGGATTCAGTTCTGATGGCTGTTGAAGAAAAGGCAGTAAACTGCTGTTTAATTGTATTTTTGTTTAAATTGTCGGGGTAGTGCCTGGAGCTCTGGGGAGGCAGCCCTTTTAATTATTGTAGAAATCTAAAAAAGTCCAGGAAACAATAAATATGTAGGAAAAGTGAAATTTAAAAACACCTATTTTGCAATTGGATTCAGTCCAGTGTAAAGTCACATGCTGAACTTTAGGTCTAACTTTGTGTGTGTGTGTTTAAAGATCTGGCATCTGGGTTAAACAAGTGACTTTGTTATTGTATAATTCAGTTATAATGTTCTTGAATGAAGATGCTTTGGTTTCTGAACATTACTGCTCTTCACATAGTAGATGGGTGTTTTGTACATTGTTAACGCAGATGCGGTACAACATATCCATGGAATCAGAAGGATTTCCATACTACCAGCATGTACTTTTCTCACATTATCTCACAGTATGGAATTAGTTCTAGATATATATATCTAGATATCCTCTTAGACCTGGAGGAAGGCTCAAACAGAAGACAGCAAAAAAATTAGCCCAGAAAGAGAAGATATTAAGAATGAAATTTTAGAAAGCAAGACTCCACTAGCAAAGCTACAAGACACCTTTACTAGGTTAGCCAGTAGATGTCTCTGTTAGTCATTCCTGTCACTGAAAAAAGAAAAAAAAGGCATATACAGCTGAGAAGAATTCTGACTCACTTCCTCCCATTGTGATATAAGTGGTTGTGTCACTGTGTAAACATCATTCAGCTTGCTTCTAAAGGTTTGTACAAATGTTAAGATTCTGGTGTTTTGTTTTCAGACTGATATTTTAATGCCAGACTGTGTAGACATAAGCATAGCGTGCTTACTAATGGAATATTATCTTGTAATTTTTTGTAAAAAGTTCCTCCTCTTGACTCCTTCTCATTAAGGTCCACATCCTGAGTCCTTATTCTGTTTTTACTCAGACATTATTCAGTCAAATTTCTATTGACTGGAATTTGCCCAAATGTGAACTGAGTAAAAATGGATTAAAGATATCAGGAGTTGAACCAAAGTTTGATAAGGATGGTTCAGTGGTTAGGGGGCTAAACAGAAAGTTGGGAGACTTCCTTTTTCTGCTACAGATTTGGGTAAAGCATTTAGTCTTTCTCAGCCTCAATGCCCATGAGAATAACAGAACGTCTGTACTTCACAAGGGTGTTACTCTGATAAATACATTTAAGATTATGAGGTGCTCAGCTCTGTGCTAAAGGGACTCTCATAAGTACCTATGCTAGATGAGTGGGGGGAACCCAGACTTTAAAAAATTCAGAGAAGTAGTAGGTGAGGTCCTATGGGATGAAAATCTAAGGGATAAAGGAGTTCAGGGGTGCTGGAGTTTCTCAAGGAGACAACATTAAAGCCACAACTGCAAACTATCCCAATGAGACGGAAAGAGAGGAAGAATTGTAAGAGACCAATATGGCTTCCTCAGCAGCTCTTCAATGAGCTGAAAAAGAAAAAGGAATCCTATAAAAAATGGAAATGTGGATGAATTGCCAAGGAGGGGTACAAAAGAATAGCACAAGTATGTAGGGACAAAATCAGAAAGGCTAGGGCATAAAATAAGTTACAAGGGACATAAAAGGCAATAAGAAGAGGTTCTTTAAATACATTAGGAACAAGAGCAAGACAAAGGAAAGTTAGTTCCTCTACTTAACAGGGAAGGAGAGCTAATAACAAATGACATCAGGAAGGCTGACGTATTTACTGACTATTTTGCTTCAGTTTTTATTAAACAGATTAATTGTGACCCAGATAAGCAACACAATATTAACAACAAGGAGGAAGGAATGCAAGTCAAAATAGAGAGAGAACAGGTTAAAGAATATTTAGATAAGTTAGATGTATTCAAGTCTGCAGGGCCTGATGAAATTCCCCCTAAACTACTTAAGTTAACTAGCAGAAGCAATCTTGGAACCATTAGCAATTATCTTCAAGAATTCATTACAGATGGTGAAGTCTCAAAGGACTGGAGAAGGGCATACATAGTACCTATATTTAGAAAGGGGAACAAAATAGACCCAGAGAATTACAGAACAGTGAGCCTAATTTCAATACCTGGAAATATACTGGAACAAATTATTAAACAACTAATTTGTAAGCACCTAGAGCAGGGGTGGGGAATCTTTTTTATGTCAAGGGCCTGATGGTGGCCCTGGCGGCGGGGGAGAATTCGGCGGCAGGGGAGAATTCGGTGGCGGCGCGGTTTCACGGCGGCGGCGGGATTCCGTGGGGGGCGGGGTGCAGTGCCCGCCGCCGAAGTCCCCCCGCCGCCAAAAAGGGACAAACGGCGGTGGGGTTTTCGGCGGCAGGGTTTTGGCAGCGGGCACTGCCCCGCCCCCCCCCACCGCCACGGAAACCGTAAAACCGCGCCACCGCTGAATTCCCCCCCACCGCCAGGTCCAGAACAGACGTTCCCCACCCCTGACCTAGAGGATAATAGGGTTATAAGTAATAGCCAACATGGATTTGTCAAGAACAAATCATATCAAACCAACCTAATTTCCTTCTTCAGGATTACTGGCCTAGTGGATGGGGGGAAGCTGTAGACAAGATAGATCTTGATTTTAGTAAGGCTTTTGACACAGTCCCACAGATAATTCTCATAAGCAATCTAGAAATATGGGCTAGATGGAAGTACTAGTGTGGGTGCAAAACTGAAAGAAGATGCTCAAAGAGCAGTTATCAGTAGTTCACTGTCAAACTGGGAGGTTGCATCTAGTGGAGTCCTGCAGGGAGCTGTCCTGGGTCTGGCACTATTCACATTTTCATTAATGACTTGGATAATGGAGTGGAAAATAGGCTTATAAAAGCTGTGGATGACATCAAGCTGGAAGGGGTTGCAAGCACTTTGAAGGACGGGATTAGATTTCAAAACATCCTTGACAAATTAGAGAATTGGTTTAAAATCAACAAAATGAAATTCAGTAAAGACAAATGCAAAGTGCTACACCTAAGAAAGAAAAATCAAATGCCCAAATACAAAATGGGCATAATTGGATAGAGGATAATGCTGCTGAAAAGGATCTGGGGAATATAGAGGATCACAAATTGTATGAGTCAACAATGTGATGCAGTTGTGAAAAAGGCTAATATCATTCTGGGGTTTATTAAGAGGAGTGTCATGTATAAAAACACAGAAGGTAACTGTCCTGCTCTACTTGGCACCAGTGAGCCTTCAGCTGGAGTAATTTGTCCAGTTCTGCATGCCATACTTTAGGACGATGTGAATAAATTGGAGAGAATCCAGAGGAAGCAACAAAAATGATAAAAGGTTTAGAAAATCTGACCTATGAGGAAAGGTTAAAAAAATTGGTCATGGTTATTCATGAGAAAAATAAACTGAGGATAGAACTGATAACAGTCTTCAAATATGTTAAGGGCTGTTAAGAGGACTGTGATCAATTATTCTCCGTGTCTACTGAAGGTAGGACAAAAAGTAATGAGCTTAATCTGCAGCAAGGGAGATTTAGGTTAGATATTAGGAAAAACTTTCTAACTGTAAGGATAGTTAAGCACTGGAATAGGCTTCCAGGGGAGGTTGTGGAATCCCTATCATTGGAAGTTTTTAAAAACAGATTGGACAAACACCTGTCAGGGATTGGCTCAGTATACTTGGTCTTGCAGGTGCTGGACTTGATGACCACTCAAAGTCCCTTCCAGCTCTACATTTCTTTGATGCTGTGATGGTGTGTTTACTCCACACACCACTTGAAAGGGTTCAGGTAGCTGGGAGGTGTCTAATTAACTGAACAGGCTGCACTTGGGGAAGAAGTAGGTGGGCTAGGCAAGCCCTAATAGAAGATGATGCTCAGCTGAGTAAATGTAGGCTGGGCCAATACAAAGCCAGCAAGCTGAGAACAAAAGGGGGCTGCAACAGAAGTAGTCTGAATCACTCCCTGAGAGGAGGACTGGAAAATCTGGGGGGTTGAGGAAGTGACAGAAGATAGAGCAGAGAGGTAGGAAGAAGTCTAGGGAAATAGCAACAAGGTCTGGTAGCAAAGAGACCATAGTTGCTAGACAAAGGGTCCCTGGATTGGAACCTGGAATAGTGCATGGGTTCAAGTTCCTCTACCAGCTGCTGGGAAAGTGGCATAGGACCTGGCCTTGGATTGGAAGAATGTCTGGAGCAGTCTGGAGCAGGGGAAACACAGATAGTGATCTGATTGGAGGGCCAAATCATGAAGAGGGAGTGGGCAGAGTCCCAGAGAACGAGAGGGGCTGTGGTGAGAGCAAACAACAGAAGGGGGCATTAGACCTGGACAGAGCTAATCCTCGGAGCAGCCAGGAGGAGGTGCCCTAGCAGCGAGAGAAACCCATGACAGAAACCTTTCTATGAACTCTAAATTATGAAGCCGTTAACACCCCGGTTATCTTATTGAGACCTATATCAGCTCGGTGATATAGCTCCTGAAAAGGTATAATAAGGTATAAACCTAGTGCACAAATCTATTGATCTGTATTGTCTGGATTTAAGGGATTCTTCAGCTTCACTTAAGTTTTTGATGCATTTCAACAACCCTCCAAAAAGGATAATAGGCCTATATGGCCTGGGACTGTGATAGTATTTTCTGCATAAAAAGGAAATATTTTAAAGGCTTTTTTTTTTTAAGTCAGAGATTTCTGAATTTTTGGCCACAAATAAAATATAATAGTTGTGCCCAAAACCCCCACTTTCGTTAATGGTGTCATAGTATTGTATAACATGCTTGATATAGCTACTGTTATTGTGGTAATGTTGCCCAGGACCTTTTAGAAATGGAACTGTTAGGAGGGTCCTGTAATCACAGTATGTTTCATTGGTGGTGGTTTCTCATAAATGAAACCATGTATTTTCTAATTTATTCTGTACAAGAGATAGAATATATGAAATATACAAACACTTTCCAATCTACTTAAATATCTTCAAAATATTTGTGGTTGGCTGAACTGAACAACTCCTTGGAAGCTTTGTTTGATGCTCGGTGTAGTTGATGATAGCACTCTTTAGCGGAAATTGTAAGTGGTACATTGGATTAGTGCATGAGACTTTCTTCCCTGAATACATAGGTTTAAATCCTGGTTAAATCATTAATATAAAATGTGTGGTATCATTCTAATGGCTGTTTATGCACCATACAAATAATTTCCTTTCTGTTGTGGAGAGGTATAGGAATACAGTAATATTAGATATTGGACTGATACAACTAAGGAGGGAAATCTGTTTTCATTAAGTTTTCAGTCAAGATCGTTACCAGAGATTCCTTATTCTATCATATTTTAGCATTATAAAATTTCTTGGGAATTACACTGTACCTTAGATGTCCTCATATCTTATTCCTTTTCAGTCCAAAACATTAGGTATAAATCGGGAAGATGTAACCCGTACACAGATTCTTAAGTCCAATTACTTTAGTTTCTGCTGACCAAACTGTTTGCACATTCACTAGTTTAAACATATCCTAGATGAATTTGGCAGTTCTGCGAGCAACATATTGAAGGGAGCATTTGGACATCATCCACAAACTCAGGTTTGCCTCTGGTAAACTTTTTTCTGCTGTGGATGAAGCGTCTAACTAGAAGTGATCCGATCCACTCTGGCATACGTTCTAATGAAATATCTTTAGGTTACAGGATACTTTAAGAAGATGGTAGAGGTCACTTTCTTCTTCAAAAGGTTCTTTTAAATCATCAGTCAGGAAAGGAGAAAAGGCTAACTACATGATCAGCTGAATAAATTTAAAAGGCAATCTTGATGTCTCCATTGGTGTCATTCAGAAAGTGACCTCTGCCATCAGACCTTTGACAGTTTTTTCCCTCTCATGGCATCCATAACAAATCACCTGTAAGCCGTGATGAATGTGAGGGTGAGCTGAGGAAGAAAGTACTTGGGAGCCACAGTATCAATAGTTATGGACAAAATATTTTCTTAATATCCCATCAAACCATTCAGAGAGTGGTCAGATGGAATCACAGACCTCATTCCCTCAAAGCCTTCTGGAACCTATCCAGTTTCACCAGTATCCTAAGTAGACTATTAAAGAAGGTCCTTCACCCCAACTGCATGAGGGTGTCAAATCCTTAGACTGGAGCTTATCGGTCCATAATGCTGTTATGTAGTTATAATCTTCCTATTCTCCAAATTCTTTCAAACACTAGAGCCAGAGTGGTGACAGCAATGGGACCAGGATTTCACTCTTTATGTATAGAGCCAGAAATCACGTGAGATAGTTCTGTGGTTCTATTACATCCTTGACTTCCCCAGTCAGTCCAGAAGGAGCATTGGCATTCACCTTAAAGTCATTGACCACTATCACCACCACCACAGTGAGGAACATGAGAAAGTCAGCTAAAGGCTCTGTGGAGTAGCAGAGGAATTTATGTAGCAACATATTAAACCTTATGTTATGCTATTCCAGGATTTGTACATCAGCTAGACACCTTTTATACAATCATAGCAGCATCAATATTTAATTTTAATCCACCTGAAAAAATGATTATTCAACCCCAAAATTGGAACAGTCAGCCTTTCTTTTCAGACAATTCAGTATGAAGTCTTAGTTGTCCATTGACATGTAACCTGATGTATTCTCAGTTTCATCCTAGGTTACATTTTTGGAGTATATTATAAACACATGAAAAATACAGTGGACTAAAATCTTAACAAATGCCTCTGCATGTAACTGTTATAGTATTTGAAATATTCTCTAAATATTCCTAAAGTGAGTTCAGAGAATATTGCAGTAATGTTTTTCTTTACCTTTGATTTTTTTCTATGATTTGCCCCTTAAGGTTACGTTTTTAGTGGTGTTTGCTACATAAGGACCATCCACTTGACAAGTCTGGTTTTCTGAATATGGCTATGTTGTATTAATGGCTATATTTTTAGAATGCCTACCATTGCATAAAACTGAAGTATTAATGTCATTACTAAGTCAAATTAAATTTTAATGGCCTTGGTTTAATTTTTCCTCTAGCCTGTTCACATCCTTTAAATAGCATTATATGTGATTCAGTTGTCTTCTAATATCTCAGCTGACCTGAATAGCCTTTTCAATTAGCCTTTTAAGATAAAGCAAATCTGATACATTTTAAATAAATAAAGATTTTTTATTGGTTAAATGCTGATATTCACAGATCATTTAGTCCATTTATTGAGAAGCAATGTCAAAAGAACAACAGTTTCTTTGTGCAGCATTTTTGAAGGAAAGGATGCACAGAGGCAGGACAGAAATAATCATGGTTTCTCTGTCGCTTTACAAATGAATGGAATTTAAGAAGAAAGTCCAACTGTTCTATTTAAAATTCAAAAGAGACAGATACATTGTTAAGTAATATCAAAGGATAATGATTTGCTGAGAAATTATATAAATTAAAACCATTTTAAGAAGCTTTAAGTGGGGAAAAGTAGCAAGTTAACAATGCAGAGTTCTCATGAGTTTATTTTCATACCTTGCATATAATCTGATCTCAAAACAGTTTTAGAATGTCCCCTGTGGTCTTTAAATCCATTTATTCTAAGTTAATATAATTTGATTAAATTTAATCTTTTCATGGCCAATTTAAGTGCTCATAAAATTATATGCTTATTACTTATAAAAAGTAATAGAATTATTATTATTATAATTTTAGAGTACTGCTGTACCACTTTAGTGCATGCAAAAGCATCTTTGATGTGTCCATAATAATGTTGTTTGATGTTTATTTTAATTTTTCGATAAGCATTTCTCAGAACTGTCTCCGCAAATCATAGACCCCAGTGGAAAAAAATAACTTCCACCATACCTGGGGATGAATGTGGGAAAAATACTTTCTGAGCTGATTAATCAGCATGCGATTCAACCAGAGCCGTCAGTTTGTTTACCATGTAGGCATACTGGGAAGATGGGAAGAGTATTTAAAAAATTGGTATTGTCCTTATTAGTTAGAGATGTTTTCAATATTGAGACAGTTTTTCTGCCTTAGTTTCTTTAGTGGAGTGTCAGATTATAAGTGTGTTTACTTTAGAGGTATGTCCTATCTCTGAAACAGGTGCCCATAGTGATAAGATCACTAGAAATACCTACATAGAAAGACATTGTGGCAGCCACCATTTTGAATGGCATCATCCCATATTTGAAACTTCAGCTCTTTGTGCTGTAACACTCTTTTAAAAATGTATGGTTAGGATATTTTTAGCAATGGGAAAAATGTAGTTTTTCACTCATCTATTGCTCAAAATGTTAGAGGGGATTTTGTTTATTTTAAAGCAAAGACAAGGGCTAGAAAATGTAACCCAAATGTTAATGGTTCATCTAGATATAAAAACAGGGATTAGAATGAAAACTCTTCAGCAATGTCATAGGGTGGTTGCTTCCTTTATGGAGAGACAGACTCAGCCCCACCTGTGAAACAAATACCTCTCAGCTCCCCAGTGGTGAGAAGCAGTAAGGTCACATGATTTGCAGGGTATGTGGCTTAGGTAGGCCTCTTAGGTATGTCAACATTACAGCTTGGAGCAAGCCTCTTGGTCCTGGTAGGCAGACTTGTGTTAGCAGGGCTTGAGATAGTGTGCTAAAAATAACAGTGTGGACATTGTGAGACCAACAGAGCCTTGACTAGTCACCCAAGCTCAGACCTAAAAAGACGAATGGGCTTGAGAGTCCAAGATGCCGCCCAGACTGCCATGTCCACACTGTTATTTTTAGCATGCTAGCTTCAGCCTTCTAGTGCAAGTCTCTCTGCCCATGCTAGGAGGCTCACTTCTAGCTATAGTATAGACATACCTTTAGGAAAAAACAAGAGGACTTTAGGGAGAGGCAAAGGGTCTTTCTCTCCAGGGGAGAAAGTCCTCTCCAGGCAGGTGAGAAGGAAGATTCCTGGAAGAAAGTCCTGAGAGTTGTTGCTCAGTAAAAGAACATTAAGACAAACCAGACCCTCAGGACACAGGAGCTGGGCCCAGGTTGAGGCTGGGGTGTAAACTGTGGATTTTTTATGTTTGCCTTTTTGGATTGGTATACCCACGAAGGGGTGGGCTTTTGTTCAGTGATTTAGTCGGAGAGCCAAGTCACAGTCACACCAGACTCTGGTGACAGTGGTTTATTTTTTTTTGAGAAACCCTGAAAAGGGGACACTGAGGCAGGGAACCACGAGCAACCATTGGCCACGAAAGGGTGCTCAGGAGGTGGCATACCTTAACTGTATCGTGTGCAACCAGGGACCCATTTAGTAAGTAAGTTAATGAATTCATTACTATATTCTGCTAATCCTACTCTTGGTACAGTTGGACCTGAAAGATTTAGCAATTCCACTATGCTAGATTAATTCAGGTCTATGCCTTAGAACAACTAATTTATACTGTACAGCCTATATATTCATTCAGGTGTTTCCTTAAAGCATTCTGAGCATGAAACATAAAGCTTGATGGTGGTCCAGACTAAAGGGAGTGAGTGAAACTGTGACTCCTGTCAAACAATTCCAGGGTCATTCTACAGGAAGGAGGAGCCATCACTATTTGTTTATTCTTCTAGAAAAGTCTTTCTCAAAGAGTGAAATTCACCCTAGTGTAGAGGGGCAGCAGAAGGTTTGTACAGTGTACGTTCCACATGAGGCCGATTACATGGTGCATAGAGCATGTGCTGTCTCTCTGGACAGGGATGAATTTCATCTGAGGTTTTAATTTTTTCTACTCAGTGAAACCCAGTTGCCTTAGGCACTAGTAGAACACACAATATGTTGCACTATCAATCTAGGGATTTTGCAACCACAGTGCATACCAATAGTACTTAAATTGAGCTATCCTGATGATTTTATGAACTTGAAAATCTATTTCCTATAGTAGTGGTGATCCACTACTCTTTAAATGTTTGGTAATTTATGAGCATGTGACTGCATGACAGGTTATCACAAGAACATAAAAATCTTTGTTATTAAAAGGAAATTGTACAAGTAATTGGTGTCTGATGTTAACATGAAAGGATGTGTACACCAAAATCAAGTACATTTAAAAAATCTATAGAAAGAATGTCAAATAATTCTTTACAAGAAAACCTCAGGCAAGATCAATGATGATAACATTAGAATTGCTTTGTATCACAGTTGTGGCATGTGGTTTGCTGGTAATTGGAAGGGCATAAAGTAGTAGTGTCTGTTAGCCTATAGTTGTTTGTGGATACTTTCCTTTGCATACTGCTGGTATTTCATGTACTGTTTTATAGTACAAAGAAGGTATAGGAAGATATTTGGCTTCCCCAAATAAACATAGATATATCTGTTTAATTTTCACTGAGTGGCTTGGATTTTATCATATGTTTCACTATGTGAAAGAATGTTGAAAATCAAGAAGATTTTGGTTAATTGTATCTGGAATTTTTCTGATTATTGGCCTTTTTTGGATGATTGTCATGAATACTAGGGAAAAACAGCAGCTATAGATACCATTCTGTGGGAAGAGCATGATGGGGGAATTAAAATTACTGTGGAAAGAACAAAGTACCAGTAATAATAGTTTTCAATCCTGTTGCCTCTCCCCAATCCTATGACATAAGAGGAAAGAACAAATCAATCATAAGTGGTGTAATAAAGTTTTCATATAGAACAAGTAGGGAATAAAATAGGGAGTGAACAA
This sequence comes from Emydura macquarii macquarii, assembly GCF_026122565.2. Lineage (NCBI taxonomy): Eukaryota > Metazoa > Chordata > Testudines > Chelidae > Emydura > Emydura macquarii. Next base: position 23,751,671 of record NW_027131527.1, read on the forward strand.
ATAAGTGGGTCTGACTGAAAATCTTCTATAGAAATTGCTTTATTTCACTTCTTAAATCCTTTTTCCATTTCTCATTAAAACTGCTTATTGACAAAAAAAATTGAATTTTGACTAATTTTTTTTTTTTTTTACTAAAAGGGTCTGTTTTCCATGAAAAACTTCAAATTTCATTGAAAAACTGAACTGAAATTATTTAGATTCTGAAATGCCCCTAGGGTGCCTCATGGGAATTGTAGTTCAGGTGCCTTATGCTCCCATTCTACACTCTGGGTTGGGCTACCAGTATGAACTTCATTTCTTGTGATGCAAATATTCCATGCAGCTGCCATGATGCATCATCTCACCTCACCAAGAGAGGAGACCATGGTGATGTAGTTTGATGAGGGAGTACAGTCTATACAGAAGAAGGGGAGTGGGAGACATCTAAACTACAATTCTCCTTAGGCACCACAGTGGCATTTTCTGTGGAAAACATTTTAAAAAAAATTTTGTTGAAATTTTCTATGGAAATCTTCCTCCCATTTTCCGACCAGCTCCATTCATAACTTCATTGTGAGCAACACACCCAGTAGAATACGACTAGAGAGAGAAGTGAGACTGTAAACAATATTGACTACAATTGCCATTTAGGATTTGCAATAAATACTAGAGTTTAAAAATATATTTTCAAAAGTAACTAGTGATTTGGTGTGCTTGTGTGCTTGTGTATCCAGCTTGATATACCTTGCAGGAGCATGATTTTCAGTTAATGCTGAGCAACCACAAAATAAGCTCTTTCTTTCTCTGACACTCAGAAATTGAACCCCCCCAAATCATTAATTAATTTTGAAAATCTGGGTCACTCTATTTTAGCAGAACAGATTTTCGAAAAATACAAGGAGCACTGGGCTTCAGGGATGTGAAACGAGACTATGTATTTGGGGGGGGGGGGCGCGGGGGAGGGTTTAAAGGCACAGGGAGATAAATTGAAGTGTGTCCAAGGGATTATATGTGCCCTCTTGTATTAAATAGATGAAAAATTAAATATATCCAGGATGGTATGAAAAAAAGGTAAGTAAAAACCTTAAGCATGTTCTAAAACATTAGATAACCAGGAGAATTATAAAGATAACAGAATATAGGGTGGAAGTATAAAATAGATAATAGAAGAAAAATGAAGAATAGATGGAAGATTTCAGGTATGGTGAAAAGATACAAGAAGAATATAAGGAACAAGAGGTCAAATAAAGGAGACAGTGTAGCCTTCAAGAGATGGAAGGATAATTTATTACAGAGAGAAAATCCAAGGCAGCATTAAAGCCATAAAACAGCCTCCTCAGGGTTCACTAGCTGAAAATATGAATCTTAAAGTAACACAGCAACTCAAAGTAGGAACAGAATAGAAGAAAATTGTTGTTTAGAACAATTTAAATTCTCCCCTGCTATTTCAAAAGGCTATATGTAGTTCTAAAAATAGCATAGTAGGGGTGTCAGGGTGGAGGTGAAAGCTACAAAGTATACTTCCTTTGTGGAAACACATTTTAACTAACTGAGTGCCCTGTTTGAGAATAGCCATTTATCTTGCAGAGTTTTCTTTCCCCTTTTTCAAGGGGGGAAAAGATGTGTCTTTGATTTGGCCACTATGGAGAAACCAGGAGTTCCACCTCTTTGACCTATGGATGCGTCTTTTGTCCACTCTGCTATCCAGCCCCACCAGCTGTTGCCTATCCCTAGACAGCATGACTCCCTGTTGTGACCCTTCCTGGAAGCCATAGAGAGTACGTGTGTGTGTGTGTGTGCGTGCGTGCATCTCTCTCTCTCTTTCTCTCTCTCTCTCTCTCTAGTGAGGAGGTAAAAGCATCAGAAATGAATACAACCATGGACAGTATTAACTTTCACTGATTCCCTCTGTGAATTTTGGAAGAGTTTGTAAGAGACAAGTGTTTCCCCAGCCCATCCCTCTTTCACTCCCTCCAACTCTACAGAGCATGGGGCTCAAATGGGGTAGATTTGGTGGGGTTGTAGTGAAGCGTAATTCCACAGAATCCAGTTTTGTGGAGTTAAGTGATTTAGATAAAATTATAATATATTTTCTGCCTTCCCCTTGCCATATTTATTACTACTAGAAAATTGGGCTGAAAAAGGGTCTTTGTAGCATAGTTCACCTATCACTGCTATTTACTCCTCACTAGAAGTCACAGTTCAGTTTATTACCTGACAGTTAGTTGCTGTAAAGATGGTTTGATGTCCTATGCTGAGAATTATGATTGTGTGGCAGAACTAATCATGAGAAGAGAAACTTGTAAGCACCAATGATCTTGTGATCATGCTTAGTCCAGAGTAATGCACAGTTTGGTTCAGGATATGTGTTGTGGATCTTCATAAGTACATGACTGTAACATAATTAAGTTTGACATAATCAGCGTAATGACAAAGAAAACTTTGTGTGTGAAGGACAGGAACTGAGTGGTGACGAACCCTGAAGAGGTGGTAGAGGTATGGAAAAAATATTCCCAAAGGCTGTTAAATGAGATGAAAGAGTTGCAAGTGCAAGCACTGCTGACAGTTATGGGGAAGCTTCAAAAGGTATCACTCTCTCTAGAGGAGGTAAAAGAAGCCCCGAATAAGATGAAGAAAAGTAAAGTGGCTGATGAAGAAGAGAGGACTGCTGATATGTTCAAGGCAGTTGGAGCTATTGAAGTAAAGTTGCTTCATAGATTACTGTGTGTCTGCTGAAAGGGATACCAGATGACTGGAGAATGGAGATGATTATGCCTCTTTGGAAGGGTAAGGATGATCCAAACACCCTATTGGGGCATCACCTAGTTAAGTCAGTCTCTCAAAATCCTTGAGAGAGATTTGGTGGCAATGCTGAGGTACAAGATGGAAGAAAATATAGGAGAGGAGAAACATGGCCACAGGAAGGAATGGAGCAAAGAAAGCATGGGAGGAGGAGGAGAACAAGAAAGGATGTGGAAGACCAAGAAGACAATATAAAGACTGTATCAAGAGATTAAAAAGGACTGGAACTCCAAGACCTATGAAGCCCTGCCATGGACAGGAAGGAGTGGTGAAGAATCGTGGACACCTCCAACCCAATGTAAATGGGAAAAGGAGTTGAGAAGTGTAGACTCAGTCTACAGCCACCACCTTTTATAGGTCATTTACAATGTTCAGTAGAGCTGATTTGAAACAAAAGTAAAGCTTTTGAAACTATATAGATTACCACCTCTTATTGAGAAAGAGTTCTATCAATCTATCTGTATGGACTAAACTAGCTTCACTGCATATGCTGATAATAATTAAACTGTGTGAAATCCATTATTTATCTCCATACTAAGGTCATTTTGAAAATCTAATGTAGTGTCCTGGTCCAGTAAATGGAGCATAAAGTCTTGGTTATTTATTTCTACTGCAGAAGTTATGGTGTCCAGTTATACCCATTTTGTCTGTCTTGATTATTCTTTATTAGGGACTGGTGCTTGTGAAGTTTCCATTTGTTGATCTAAGGATCTGCATCTGTTGTTGTAGTACATTATATGCCATTACATTGCTAGCATTAGCAAAGGTAGGCTGAGTATCCTTAATGAAAGTTGACAGGAAAATTAAAGAAGATGCATTGATCAGTAGCTTACTGGTACTTTCTGTTTAACAGGCTTAAAGTCAGTGGGAGTCCTGATTCTGATTTTAGTAGGAGCATCACGAAGTAGAAGCGATATAATTCCCATCTGTATATGGAAGAATTTTCAGGTGCAACTTTTGGTGCTCCAGTTATACATATCTCCAAACGTTGGCCAAGAAAACCAACAGCAAGGCTAAAGCAAAAGAAATGAAGGCAGACTATAGGCCTCTTTAAATAAAATGCTCATAAAATTGGGGGGAAGAATTATTAGAAGCTACACAACAATGCAGAGTTATAAAGGCAGGTAATATTGGGGAAGAAGCCAAAACAAGACTTTACTGTTCAGAGAAATATGATCTGACTGGCTTTTTGAGAGATTCTCTGAAAATAAATAGTGAGAACTCTACGAAAAGAAAGAAAAAGGGAACACTGAAGAGTATAATTCTCAGTAGAATATCCCTTTGCCACACTTTGGGATTTAAGAAGTCAATTACTAACCTCAGAACTTTTCAATTTAGGATTAAATCAACTAAGTCTACCTGATGAGCTCCTTGGATAGACTGAAGATCATGTCTTGAAGCCACGCAAGGAAGATTTCATCAAAGCCAATCTGCTATTGGACCTCTCTGGAGGGATTTACTTAAGACCATGGGGTGGAAGATAGATTTAAGTACAATTTACAGTGCAATTCTTATCTGAAAAAGAACCGTAAAAATGGCATTTTGGGGTTCCATGTTTGTTGTCTCTCAGTAACTTCCATATCAAATATGCTCAGTTTAAAAGTAAAGGATGTTTCTGCTTAGTGACAGCCTCGACTTGCAAACATAACCTGGGTTCTGAGAGCTAAATTGGGTTCAGCTGTTATATAAATTTGCTAGATTCTACAGACCAAATTAGATCTTAAAAGATACAAAAATGTACAATAACTTCATTTTTTTCACTCTTGCTTCAGTGACACCTTTTCATACCCATTATTTTCTGTAGATGTACATAGGCATAGTTGATTAGAGCTGATTTGCATCAATCCTGTGAACTCACACGTCTGCTCAACTTCAAGCATGTGAGTAGAGCCACATGTAATGACATTAATACTAAGCAAGTATATGTGTTTGCATAACCGAAGACTTAATAAACTTAATTCTGAAGATGTACAAGAAGGAATAGACTCAAGCTCAGTACCCTAAAGTTGCATTGTCTCTGTAATGCTATCAGGAGCAAAACAATGGTAAAATCTTTAAATTAAGAAGATAAGGCTCTGAGACACACAGAGAAAAGTTGAGTAAGAAGATGCCATTTTTACATAATCACTTTTTGGAGTGAAACTCTAATTTAGGTGGTTGAATTTTCCCACAATCAGTAGAGACACACAAGAATAGATGGGTAAATGGCAACATCACACCTAAAAGATTTGCTGGGAATACAACTGTAGAAGAGTTCACTTCAAGTGCATGGAAAGTACTGGGGTACGCTACTGGCCATCCAAAACTGGGCTTTGATAGTCCCTGAATTCAAGCATCTATCAGTGTACAAGACTATCAGTCTAAGAAATAAGTATCTTAAAGTCACTTAAGACAGAAAGGTCTTTTTATCTCTCAATAAAAAAGGAGAGCTAATACGTCTCTTAACAAAAGTTCTGAAACAAATTAGAAAAACTTTAGACAGATTAGCTTTCCAAAACACATTCTTTTCATATCTTCCTGACTTCACCACACATACAAATAGCTGTCTGTTCCTCTCAGCTATACTGCACTAGCTCAAATGGAAGAGACTTGATACCATTTTATGCTAAAAGACTGTCCAACAGTTTTTTTTTTGTCTTCATTTGGTTGAATATAAGTAATCCATTTCTCAGTTCAAGGAATATTTATGGGAAGGCTGTCATGTTTATATAACTCCCTGTACAGCTGAGTAGGAAGCCAGCAGCAACCTTTCTTTTTGTGGTGGCTTGATTCTGCAGATTGCCCCATCGCTTCCTGAGTAAGTGAACTCTAGCCTGAACTTTTTGTACACTTTTGAAAAGTGCACGTTTTTTCTCCTACTAGTTATTGATACTGTCTTTTAAATTGTTCCAAGTGAATGTTTCGATTTTGGAAATGTCGAAATAGTCAAACATTGGAAAAGAACATTTTGTTGGACGTTTCAGTGCTAAGTATGACAAAGGAATAATACAATTAAAACCCTCAAAGGAGTTAGCTAGGGAGAATTAAAATGGGTTGCGATTAAATGCACATTTCAGCTGTGCCACCAGAAGGCTTTAACCCAACAAATGTGCTGCCATTAGTTAATTTTATTATAGCTTCAGTAAAGAAAAATATTGTCTTCTCCTTTCCTTCAAAATAAAATGTAATCTTTCAAACGTATTAGTTTATATATATTAATGAGATTCTGAGCAAGTAGAATAGAAATATAATTCGAAACCAAACAACCCTCTTTTGGATAATAAAAATCTAAACTAGTAAATGGAATTTGCCTGAGCTGCAAAATCTTTTTTTCCCAGTTAAAAATGTAAGTGCAACAAATAGCTTCATAAAGGCATTTTTTGAAATATAATGCTTTCATAATTAATAACCTAGACTGTTGTCTACTTATTTCAGTAAATAATTTGAATGCAGCTGACCTTTCTATTTTCCCCTGCTACATTATTAATGAAGCTGAAGAGATCACTGGGTTATTGTTCTAGCAAATATATCTAGCTTAGTTGCGGCTTGGGTTTTCCACTAATGCCTTTTTAAATGTGGCACCTGGATAGTTTATGTGCCAGCAGGGATGGAAGAAATAAACAGAAAAGTTTTTGACTCCACAATCTTGGAATGTCAAGACATTTCACAAGTTCAGCTCAGATCTCTGACATTTTGGACAAAAATATCTTTTGGAACTAGATGTTGATTTTCCGTATTTAAATTAAACAGATATTTAAAAATACATCTCAGGGGGTGAAATTTACCCCCTGAGCAGAGTACCAGCACAAGGCCTATATGCCCCACTTCAGTCTATTTAGTGTCAGATGAATGTTGATATAATCTCTTCACCAAACCTTGATGTCCTTACTCTCTTTTTATGCAGGCAAATCTCTATTGGATCCTTTCCTGAGAAATAGTGATCATCTACAACTCCCACTAAAGTCAGTCATTAGTTGTTAGTGCTCAGGCCACTCAGGACTGGGTCTAATGGGAGGTTTTCCTGGGTAAGGACTGATTTAAGATTTTTCAGGATTTCACCTACCTTTTCATAATCCTACCTCAGTTTCTTGTTGCAGAAAATATATAAAATACTTCGTTATCTTATTTATGACTCATTCAGGAATAATAAACTATAGGAATTCACGGAACGTTGTGAGATAATTTTGGGGCATGCTGGGTTCTTTGCCAGTACAAGTCATTGAAGAATTTTTCCACCTTTAACCTTAGTTAACATAATGCTATTAATATGAAAGTGACTTTGCTAATGCCTGCATTAGGCCTCTGATCTAGGTCAGCACAAACTACGCGTTTTGAGACACCTGAACAGACTTCGTCTCAGATTAGTGCTCTTGCAATTAATAAAAATCCTGTGCCTTCTCACCTGAAAAACCTGACTCTTGAGTGCTTACTAACTATTACAACATACTCCTTTTTTTTGCAAATATCAGTATATGTAAAACTTTATATTTCTGGATAACCATACCTATAGTCATGAAGAATATTTCTCAAGAGTGAGAAAGTTTGCTGCATGTTTTTTGTAAAATATGCTGACAGTCGAATTTGTGCAGGCAAAACCAGATAGATGTTTTAAGACTAAAGTACCATCATCTGCGTATTCTTATTTCAGCTGAGTACATCAGATCCCAAATCCACATCAATACTCATTGGAGTGCATATCTTTTTGAACAGCGTAGAAGGGTTTTTGCTTCAGCATTGATTGGCACTCAAGAAAATTTATGCATGCAGGAAGTTGCTATGATGTCATTTGAAATGCTTGATTGGAATGGAATGGAATTTACAAGATTTGCCAAGACAGCAAAAGGAAACCTTGAGCAATGTATTTTATGACTAAATAAAACTGTGACAGATTGGTATGGTACATTTCATAAGCTTTAAAAGCTTGAAATTATATGGACAGCTTCCAGGTAGAGTTGCATTATTTACATGAAATTGAGACGGAACTACCAATGATTCAAAGCTTAAGCATAGTTTTGTTTGGATGGTGAAGTAGTGGATTTATTTCAGACATGGAATTCACTGAGTCTAGAGCTATTAGTACTAGAAAATCATTTTGCACCAAAGCCAAGACAGGAGTAATCTTCAGCATCAGGATATAGTTAAAGACAGCTAAATACACATACCTGAAAACTAGAGGACAATACTTTACAGGCAATAGAACTATTACAGTACATACAGATGCCTATGGTTTTTTAACAGAAAAAGGAAAATGTTCCATAAAAATGTAATGATTATATGACCAGTCATTTTAACTACACTATATGAGTTAACTTCCTCCCCCCACACTTTGCAATAGCACAGGAGTTGGTTTACCAACACTTTTAAGTGTCTTTTCTACAGTACCATTAATTTAAAATGAATTCACAATAATTATTTCTTTCCATGGCCATTTTAATAAATTTGAATTTATGTGGGAATTTAACCCTTTTCCTTTTGCAAAAAAAACAAAACAAACCCCACTGTGAGATTAATCCATGTGTTTCTTTTTCACTAAGGTAAGTTACCTTTAGTGCTACTACAAATGTCTCATTACTACAGGTATTTCATGACAGGGATTGTTAATATTTCCTTTGGTAATACAAACTAATGCAGAATATAGTTCTGCAATACATTTGATAAAAACATAGATCGAATAAGACGTGCAGGAAATGAAGACTGATAATCTAATCTTCTGTTTAATACCACTGAATTTTTAAGCAAAGGTAGAGAAGAATTAACGTCAATATTTGCCTTGCATAAGGTCCTTCCCCTCAAAAAACCAAAACACAACCCCCAAAACTAACCCCCAAAACCAACAACTTCAAAACAAAAAGCCGCACAACAAACCACACAAAAACCCATCAGATGCTATTAAAATGTATGGACCATATTATATGGACCATCAAAGCTTTTGATAGAGTCTCCTACAGTATTCTTATCAGCAAGTTAAAGAAGTATGGGTTGGATGAATGGACTATAAAATGGATAGAGAGCTGGCTAGATCATCAGGCTCAACGGGTAGTGATCAATGGCTCCATGTCTAGCTGGCAGCCAGTAACAAGCAGAGTGCCCTAGTGGTTGGTCCTGGGGCCGGTTTTGTTCGACATCTTCATTAATGATTTAGAGGATGGGGTAGATTGCACCCTCAGCAAGTTTGCAGATGACACTAAGCTAGGGGGAGTGGTAGATACCCTGGAAGGTAGGGATAGGATACAGAGGGACCTAGACAAATTGGAGGATTGGGCCAAAAGAAGTCTGATGAGGTTCACCGAGGACAAGTGCAGAGACCTGCACTTAGGACGGAAGAATCCCATGTACAGCTACAGACTGGGAACCAATGGGCTAGGCAGCAGTTCTGCAGAAAAGGACCTGGGAGTTACAATGGATAAGAAGCTGGATATGAGTCAGCAGTGTGCCTTGGTTGCCAAGAAGGCTAATAGCATATTGGGCTGCATTAGTAGGAGCATTGCCAACAGATCGAGGGAAATGATTATTCCCCTGTATTTGGCATTGATGAGTCCGCATTTGGAGTATTGAGTCCAGTTTTGGGCCCTCCGCTACAAAAAGGATGTGGACAAGTTGGAGAGAGTCCAGCGGAGGCCAACAAAAATGATTAGGGGGCCGGAGCACAAGACTTATGAGGAGAGGCTGAGAGGGAACTGGGCTTGTTTAGTCTGCAGAAGAGAAGAATGAGGGGAGATTTGATAGCAGCCTTTAACTACCTGAATGGGGGTTCCAGGGAGGATGGAGCTAGGCTGTTCTCAGTGGTGGCAGATGACAGAACAAGGAGCAACGGTCTCAAATTGCAGTGGGGGTGGTCTAGGATGGATATTAGGAAAAAGTTTTTCACTAGGAGGGTGATGAAGCACTGGAATGGGTTACCTAGGGAGGTGGTGGAATCTCCATCTTTAGAGGTTTTTAGGCTGTGGCTTGACAAATCCCTGGCTGGGATGATTTAGCTGAGGTTAGTCCTCCTTTGAGCAGGGAGTTGCACTAGATGACCTCCTGAGGTCCCTTCCAATCCTAATCTTTTATGATTCTATGATTGGTAGAATGACTTTCTGTTTCCTGATTTAGGTGAGAAAAGTTCTCTGGCCACAGATCTTCTATTCTTGAATTCGGTTAAATTCCCCAGATTGTTGTGCACACAACAGCATGCTTTTTCACTATACCCATGTATAAAAGAGGCCTCACATTGATTTATGTTTTCAAGTCTTAACTGAGCATGCCCTGAAAAAAGAGTGATATGAACAAAAACTGACACACAAAGTCAGTGTGGACAAGAGACCTTAAAGATAAAATCACCACTTGTCAGTTCATTATTTCTGCAAAGAGCTATGTAAATAAGCATGTCAAGGGTCTACACTATAATATTTTCAAGCAGTTTCATAAATTTTTGTGCAGCCGATTTGACATGGGTTTTAGAGATGAATGGACAAGTTTACTTTCAATTCTTTGCTACTAGTGATTTCTGGTCCTCCATGAATAATAATTTCTTGACCTTTTCTTCTAATTACATGAAAGGCCTATTGATCTTAAGAAATATTAAAAATATTGTTAAAGCCAGGTTTCAAAGATTAAATGTTTGCAAAAGAGACATCATCAGGAATTAAAGAAGAGTAGTCAGGTGTCTAGTACTCTGGGGAAAGAGATTTGGATTCCATTTGTGTCTAGCATGTAAAAGACATAGACATACTGGCACAACATATACTTGATTCTGGAAAGTGCATGCAGTGAGTGACTAGGTGGATAATATGCATCACTGTACAATTTGAAGCTAGGTTAGTCAGTGACGGTGAAATTAGGATTTACATGGGAATGAAGTGGTGCTGCAGAGGTCTTGAGTAAATTTCATCCTGATAATATAATTCACATAAATAACCAGAAGGGTGAGCCTTTCTGCTATATCAGGTGGCACTTATTTATCCTAGTTTGACAGCAGGAAGACCATCTTTTAAATAATTACTCTGCATTCTAGTTTTCAAAAGCATTACTCTGTTTTTCTAAAATTCTCTTGGTCAGGAACTACCTATGCTCTGAAATGACTGATATCCTGCCCTGCTGGATGGGCATGACATACTCTACATGCTAGGTTTTGTGTATCTAGTATTGAAAGGCTGTATTCCCATATGAAGTATAAGTAAAGTTTCTGTTCCTAAGGCAAAAAGGATTTTCCATTGATACTCTAGTTGAGAGCTGGGATGAACTTCAAAAATAAAATAGCTTCCGCAGCCATGTAAAATGAATTCTACCTCTGGTGAATCAGAATTAGTGTTCCATTGGTTAAGAAGAGTAGCATTTTTATAAAGTCTTCACCCTCAAGTAGTGCTCTGGAGGAGACATCAGTGAATCTTAGTCAAAATACTTATGTGGCTCTGTTGAGTTTCTGTTGAATATCTTGGCAGGGTGAGGAAGCTGCTATTTGCTACCACTGAGGTCTAACTTAAAGTCACCCATGAGAATACTGGCTCATGTTTTTCTTTGTTTTCTTCTTGGATACATTCTAGTTTTTAAAAACTATTTTATAGTAAATTAGTGAAAATTAATGCTGCAGACAAATTTACACATATTCTGTATTTCAACCACAAGTTTCCCCAAAACGAGTTTGAATCCCTATGTAGGAAGATGCAGTGGCCTTCCTCCGAGCCGGGGCCCAAAGAAGGGCCACAACTGCGGGGTCAGACAGAAAAAGGGCCGGCCACCCAGTCTGCCCGGCAACCGGGAGGCCGGCTAGGGATAGGTCCTGCCAGCCGACCAATCCAGCACCAAAGGGGTGGAGCCTCAGCCAAGGCTGAGACCATAAGAAGCAGGCCCCACAGCTTAGAGAGGAGGAAGCTGCTGCCAGAGGCAGATGTGCAGCCCCGCTGGCTACAGCCAAGGCCTGAACCAGGCCGGGCTGCTGACACAGGCGAACACCTCCCAGCACAGAGGCCCCGGGAGTGAGCCCAGCGGCCCGCCTCTAAGGGCTGGATAGGCCTCCAGGCCTTCTAGACTGGCCTAGGCCTACCGGCCTGAAGGACTGGGCCAGACCTCGGGGCCCGAGCCCCCTGAGATGGAGGGCTGGGAGTTCCCCCCTGAGACCAGCCCCGACTTGGAAGAGCTGCCGGAAGCCGAGCCCCCAGAGGCAGGACCTGACCAGGAGCTGCCTGAGACTGAGCCCTACCTTGATCCCTGGGACCTGGAGGAGCTGCCCCTCGCTGAGGAGCTCCCCGCCTTGCCACCCGTGCATGAGGAGGAACTGGCTGGTTTGCCCTGGGCGGTGTACCCCAGCGACCCTGAGGAACCAGAGGACGCAGGTACCGGGGGATACGGGGAGGAAGTGGCCCAGGGACAGCCATAGGTGTGGCTGTACAAGGGGCAAGCCCCGTCGGCGTGTTGCGGCAGGAGCCCGGCCAACTTAGTGGCAACACCTTTGCCATTGCTAGGGCCCTGGGCTAGGACGCAGTGGAGTTGGGTGGGCCTGCGTCCTCCTTCCCTCCCCCTTATCCTTGCCACACAGAGAACGAATACCGTCCCCTGCCCTCCTGACTCAAGGACACTGCTTGCCTGCCCGCCCTGCCTGAGGGCCGGGGCGACAGACTCATAGCCACAGCTAACATTCCCTTTGTAGGAAGGTACTGTGGCCTTCCTCCAAGCCAGGGCCTGAAGAAGGGCCACAACTGCGGGGTCGGACCGGACCCCGTGCTACACCCTATCACAACTGTATGCTATCTGTCCAGTTAAATATATAACAAAGTCAATTTTAATTTTTATTTTCTTTGCCACTGGCAGAATGTATTCTAATTTGATTTGATTAGTGCCATTTCAGACATTCATTGGCATCCTATTAGAGCATTTCAGAAATAAAAAATTAAATCTCACAAAAGACTTGTGATGCACAGTTATGGAAGAATAATCCCCATTTTATAAATGACTACGCTGAAAATGTCAAAATGTGACCTCTGTTTTTGGGTCTAAAACTTCAGTCACTTTGGGTTTGGCTTTTCAGAAAGGTCCCACAGCTCCCATTGACTTCAGATGGGTGACTGATGCACATTTCTGAAAATCAAGCCCAAGCTGAAGAACTGAAATCTGAAGCACCCAAAATCCAAGGTCACTTTCAAAATTTTAGCCAAAGTATCATGCTCAAAATACCACTATCTCAGCAGATATTACATATGATATTATCATAACCCCCATTCTGGAGGGAGGGAGGTGACCAATCAGGGTGCCCAGCAGTGAATCAGCCAATCATGGCAGTTGGGACCCTAGTCCCCAAAGCAAAGTGTAGGGGCAGAAACTGGGCTGAAGAACTTTTCCCCACCTTGATAAGACAAAGTAGGTGTTATTCTTTTCCTCATTTCCCATGTCTGATTCCTGAAAATTAAGGACTAAGTACTGGGGAAATCGGTGGGGGTAAAAAGTTATTTGCTTGTTCTAAAGCAACAAATGCCACGTGCTTTAGCCAAACAGAAAATGTATGGTGAATAGGACTTTAAGCTTGAGGGGAGGCATATCTCTGGGCTAAATTATGCTCTTGCATATGCAAATGTAAGTTGAACTGAGTTACTTGTCTCTGGTGTGACTTCCTATTTACAGTTCCAATACTGCAGTGGAAATCTTCCCTGACTTAGGACTCCAGGATGGGTTCTATGTGATTATGGTAGCTACAGCACTTGAAATGTTTGTTTTACTACACCTTTGACAGGATGAACTCTCTAGATCTTTCTTCTGACCATATGACATGATGAATTGTAAAGGAAAGTCTTGCGCCTGGCTTCCTCATCAAGTTTGTATCTTTGTCCCTGTTGGCAGATGGACGGTGTATAGATTATACAGCTAGTGTGCATGTGAATTTGGTGCAAAGGTTATATGACTGAGCATCTGGGATTTCTTCTTGTTGAACACGCCCTCCTTTCACTTTCGCTTTAACAAAACAAAGAGAAGGTGTGCACCCTAAGTCAAATGTGAAAATGGTAACTTTTTGCATTCTGTTATTTCTGTGTTTTCCCTACATCAGTGTGTTTTGGGCCATTAACTTCAGTTCGCTTCAATAAACCTTTTTTCCCTACTACCTATTCTGTGTGTATGTGAACCAGTGTTGCATCGACACTTGAATCTACATACTGTTTTGAAAAATGCAGAGCTGACTTGAATATTAAGGGGAACTGCTGAACTAAAACTGACACTGATTTGAAGAATGGCTTCTGTGTGGTATCTAGGGTTTAGCTGGTCATTTGTGATAGCAATGTATTGGTATAATAATTATGCTGCCATTAAGGCTGTTAACATTTAGCATGGGGTTGATCAGATTATCCAATTTACATTTTTTTTGACAAAATGACCTTATCTGCCCACAATTTCAAAGAAGATAAGTATTTTATTATAATCTGCAAAATATTTATCTTACATTAATGCTAATTTTCTAATTTATTTGTGTATTTTCCAGTTTCTATCACTGTAAAAGCTGAGAAACACTCTTACTCCTTTCATTCAACAAAGCTCTTTGGCATAAAGCTTCCATCATGAATGCATCCTCACATTTTTGGCTCTGTCTGGAAAGCACCTGTTTCACTGTTGGCCCTGAACTAATTATAGCAAACATTGTGCCTATATTGCAAGGTCAGCATGCAGAGCAGAAACAGTCCGGGGTCTGCACTGTTCCTATAAGCCAAGGGTGCTGTTTCACCGCCTCCCACCCCACTGGGAAGGGGAAGCTATTTTCACCACTCCCCCTCAAACTCCCTGCTGATGCTGCTGGCTGCAAGGAACTGAAGGTTGCAGCCAAAGCCTGGCCTGGAGCTGGAGTGGGAGGAGTGCTCTGGAGGGGTTTTAAAGGGCCACAGCCTGTGCACTGATGTGGCCCAAGCTTTGCCTGTGGCTGCACTCCTGGATCTTGCCAGCACCTCTGGGATTGTAAGGGGCAAGGGAGGGAGGGGTGCTGGCAGCAACCCACTGCTATGTGCTGCCTCTGGAGTTTGGCACTGAGCAAGTCGAGCCTCAGGGGGAGGCAGCTGAGAGCTGGGGCTTGTAGTGCCAAGGATGGGGGCAGGCCCCTCCCCCAGTTCAGCCCAAAGGCAAGAAACAGGAATAGGGCAGGAAACTGCTTTCAAATCAGGCAGTGCTGCCACATGTCACCTTTCTCTCCCAGCCTCAGCTGGGAGACACTGACTGCAGGGTACTGTGCCATAATGTTTTGTTCAGAGTTACGAACAACCTCCATTCCCAAGGTGTTCATATCTTTGAGGTTCTACCGTACATTGGTTCCAGTGTATTCAGTGAGACAATACTTCAGTAGCAATTTCAGTTATGGGTTTCATTTACACTTTATCTGTTGGTATGTTATTTAGATGCTTATGTGGTGTGGACACATTCACTGAACTAGTATCTACTTAATTCAACTTAGTCTTATTGTTTTTAATTCAAGACGCTCCTGGTAATCTGTGGCAATACTGCAGTGAATGAGAAAAGTTCATGGGTAAAACCTGACCACATTGAATTCAATGGGAGTTTGCCATTAACTTCAGTGGGGCCAGGATTTCCCTCTGAGTTCTCTGCCTCCCACACTTCAGTACTAAATTCTAGGACCTTCTCTTCCTATAATTGGGCCTGTTAAATATGCAAAAGTTATAGTCCTAATTATCATAAAAATCCTTTCCAGACCTGGGTATGGCAGAGTGATCATTTCTAGAGCTAGACTCTCATGAGGCAGACCCTCCATTCCAAATTACCTGAAAGTGTTGGGATGATAGCAGTTGCCCCCACCAAGGCTCCTACATGCATTAGAAGCCAGGGTTGCTGGGCTCCTCTACTGGTGCTATTGGCATAAGGCCTGATACAACTCTCATTAGCTGCAATGGGAGTTGAACCATCCCCAGAAGAAATATTAAGGGGGCATTGAAGAAGGCTAATGGGAGGGGCTTTTAAAATGGTGTGAATGTGTATATATGAAATTATATGTGTACTCCTACCCATGCACATTGAAGATACTGCAATTTGAATATGTATGTCTAATTTAACAACAGTGACATGTATTGTATCTGTAAATGATTGTCGTATCTAAAATAACAATCCTCCTGCCTACAAAATCTCTGTTTGCCACTTAAACAAAAGGTGATTGTCCTGTACCTCAATTTGTTAGTTCCATTAACTTTGTGTACCAGTCTGCAACATTTAATCCCTTGTCTATTGTCAGATTTTCATCACTTTAGCAATTGTCTTTGGTCTTCATAGACTGTTATACATGTGGTTATCTATATTCAAGGGATTATTTAGGTAGCATCATATATTTTCATATCACTTGTGGATGTCTCTGCCTGCAAGCTCTTTTCCTTGCTTTTCCCAAAAGAAGTGTGCTGTGGGACATACATTTGATTTAACATGTAGTAAATTCCCATATTTCTTCCCACAATTAAAGGACTTACCATTTTCTTTTACACAGCTTCTAGCATCTCAGCTGGTGACCAGCTTACTCTACAAATGACTTTCAGCGGGATTCATTTTAATCTAAGTTCTTTGGGTTTTTTTTAATCTCACCTGATATTTTGTTCACACTTTCGATATGATATCCTAAACCCCTGCTCCATTCAATTCTGGACTGGGATTCTTCTTTACTAGTTATCCCAGCTTTCCCTATCAGAATGTGATTAAACAAGAAATGGACTGGAGACCTTAAGAGCTATGTGGTTTTTTTTTTTTTTTTTATATATATATAGTGCGTATTGGTTGTCCAACAATTCCTGATAGCCTGATTGTTTTGCTGTCTTTCCTGATAGTGATCATTCTTTGATGGCTATTTCACAGCTGCATTTTTTTCTTACTCAATGAAAAGGCAGGGAAATGATCTGGGTAAAAATATCCATTAGAATTATTAATACAGTTTGAATGTGTGAAATGGAGAATATATTGTAAATGTGAATCTACTATTTTGGTAGGTATAGCCCAGTTCCCTCACACTGTAAACTCAGAACATTATCTAAAATTCAGTGTTTATCAGTTCATATACTCTCCTACACACACTAAACTTTTCTCATAATTTTAGTTGAGAAAGAAAAGTCTAATGAAAAAGCGAGAAGCCTGACATTATACATTCTAAATAATTCTAAAGTCTATTTCTGTTTTCTATTATTCCTTCCTCTAAGACATTATTATGACATACAGTGTAGACAAGGTCTATCAGACATGTTAATGGTGTCTTATGTTACTGAATGAATTAGATATTTGATGCTTGATGATCTGTTATGTAATGGACTCTTAGTTCATACACTGAAATGTTGATCAGTTTATGACCGTTATCATGTAATGTTGTTTACCAGATATTGAAAATGGTCAACTGTTATTCTCTTAGGCTCTGATTCTGGAAGTTCTTACACACATGCTTAATTATATGCACATGAATAGTTCCTTTGAACTCAGTTGGAATATTCACATGTGTAAAGTTAAGCATAGGTGTAACTGTATGCAGGATCGGGCCCTGATATATCACATTCAGCATTTATAATGTTCCCATGTTGTCAATGACAATTTTGCCTGAGTAAGGAGTAGAGAAGGCTTGCTGAATAGACAGTGGCTTGGCTGATATGAATGGTACAAACGGAACAATTTTTAAAATGGAAATGTTCCATCTGTTTCTCTGAGAAACACAAATAGAAATTGGCTGGCTTGCCTTTAATCTAGGCACTGAGAATTTAGAGTCAGTGGGACAAATTCATCCCTGGTGATTTGTCTCAGTGACTACCTGAAAAACCTTTCGCCTTTTAAATATTGAGTGCCTTTTTTTCCCTAGTGAGAACGTTCTAGTGCCCTTCACAAGATGCATTTGAGGGCTGGTTAAATTACAGAATATGGCAGCTCTGAGGAAAGATTTCTTTGACTGGCCTGAAAGCACTATTAGTAAATCACATTCCTGCTCAAAAACTTCCAAAGAGCAGAACAATAGTCACTGGGTTTCTAATTATAAATCAACCAAACAATTTGCTCTTTAGTAGACGGGGCCAGGTCTGAGGTGAGTGATTCAACTCGTGTGCACTTTCTTCACACAAAAATAAAATCAAGCAGAGTCTTGCTTTAGAAGAATTTGTAAAAACTGTAATAATCCAATTATCAATTAAATATGAGCCTGTAAGATTATTTTAAAATGTTGGCTTTAAAGAAGAATTACCAAGTGCTGCTGCCACATAACTTAAATAAATTGAATGAATACCTATTGCTCACAGAATCATAGATTTTTTTAAAGCCAAAAGTGACCTTAATGATATTCTAGTTTGACTGCCTGCATAACAGAGGCCATAGAATTTCATAGAGTTGTACTTGCATCAAACTCATGACTTCTGGTTGAGTTAGAGAATAATTAAAAAAAAAAATAGAATTTTGATTTAAAGACTTCAGGTAATGGTGAATCCACATGTCCCTAGGTAAATTGTTCCAGGGTAAATTACCTTCACTTTAAAAAAAGAAAGAGAAAAGGCTTTATTTTTAGTCTGAATTGATTTAGCTTCAGCTTCCAGCTGTTTATTATGCCTTTGTCTACTAGATTAAATCACCTTCTATTATGAGAAATCTCACCTTCCATCCCCCATAGGCATTTACAGACTATGATCAAGTCTCCTTTTTGTAAAGCTAAATATATAGAAATACTTATTAATTCAGATATTCTTGGTGTGCCATAAGACTCATTTGGGTTTAAAGGAACTTTTAGTAGATAATCTGGTCTATTTTTCTGCTTCAGAGAAGGACTGATTTGGTTTCCTCTTTCCTAAATTATCTTTGACTCTTTAAGATAATTCCTAAGTGTGCTCTTTGAACATTATGGATAGTTCTTAAAAATCAAGTTGTGGTCTGGGCAGAAGTTTGTATATAGGCCCTGATCTGGTAAAGTTCTTCATGTTACTGGGTTTTCCATGATCGTCTCTTATCCAAGTCCTGACCAGTACTAACACTGCTTAGATTGCCAACATAGATCATTCAGGTTTATTTCACAGCATACAACAGATGTATTAACCAGGTAGGAAATCTTTATGGAGATCGGAACAAGCTTCTTGCAACATCAAAATAAACATGTACATTTTGAAAGATTGTCAGGGAACAGAAGGAGAGCTAGGACTAAGAAGAAATATACAAGTAGAAATGACACTATGGTGTTAATGAAAAACTTCAATGAAGAAAACTTCTATTTTTCCACCAAAAAAGTAATACATTCTAAACTCTTTGAATAACTCAGCAAAACAGAGTGGAATAGGAGCTTCACAGTAACAGAGCACAGAACAATTCAAAATAGAAAGCGATTAGTAGATAAAGTGTGGTGTAAAGAAGAAAAACACCGTATCTGATGTAATAATGCCTAATAGAAAAAAGGAAGGTGGATGAAGCCTGTAAGAGAGAGAAACATTAATGGGGCAAGGATAGGTGAAAATCATTGTGCTGTATTTATGAAAATCTGTAAGAGAATAATGAAAGAAAGACCTAGATGATATCAGAAAATGTCAACAAGAAACTTGATAACTAACAGGAGCAACAAGGAGGTGGTAGTGGGGGTGATGGAAGAATATATCACTTAGACAATAACCTTTTCAAGACCTTCCTTTTTTTGTGAACAGGGCCTCACCCATTGTGGGCTCAGTTGAGATTCAAACAATAAATAATAATTTTTAAGCACAACAAAAGATCACTTGTAAAGACTATGAATTGGTTCTAGTCTAAAGCATTTAAAACTTATCAGATTTATCTGAAGGTATTGTATTGTATTTGATTTTACTTTCCTGTTATATACTGGGATACTATAAGCAATTATTCTGACAAGCATAAGATGTTGCTGTTTGTTCTGCATTTCTTACACTTCAAGGGCATGGAAGGTTAAGGTTAAGATAAGCGTATATTTTACCTAAATGGGAGCATAGAAATGGAAATCCAGTATCTTCCTCTATATCCATTTGAACTTTATATAAGCATAAAGATTACTAAATGGTTTCCAGGGTTTTGACACTTTATTCTTCTCTGCAGAAAGGTTGTTCAAGTCATTCCATTAGTGAACCTTTTCTTTGTTAGCAAAATGCCACTTCATCTAACTTTAACAAAATTCAGTAGCAGACTGCTCCATTCTTTGAACTGAATTGAAAGCAACTAGCTGGCAGAATCAGTGTTGATGTGATATAGTCATTAAAGTGAAATAAAGACGTCCCAAAAATATACCCTACATTTTACAATGTAACCGAAAGTATTGCATGTGTTGTTCTCACGGAAAATTAACATCTGAATTGTCCATTACATTATCCTTTAACCAATATTATTCATGTTCCATAATCATACTATACCAGTGTACACTTTCCTCTGTGTTTGTGCATAATTTACAGGCCTTAAACATTTATTCATTTAAAACACACTGTGCAAAATTTGAGCCTACTAAATTATTTTCCTACAGTATTTTGAGGGGAGAACAACCAACAAGTGTAGAATACTGTAGAGTAAATACTGTAGAGGGAAGTTAGGCCGAGAGTCCCAGGAGTGATTTGATTATGTCAAAAAGAAGGTAAATCTAATGAGGGTTAATTTGATGGGGAATCTGGAGCACTGGCTGACCATAACTTGTAGCTTCCAAACAGAAGTTGGTCGAAAGAAAGATAATATATTTTATATCTTGTGTCTTTAATACCAAGCATATCTCTCTGTGCCTCACTTTCCACATATCTAAAATTGGGACAGTAATTCTCCCCTTTGAAAAGCATTTTGAGACATTTAAATGAGAAGTGCTATCTAAAAAGCTCTGTAGAATTATAGTTTGCAGTGGTGTTGAAACTATATTGGTCCCAGCATATGAGAGAGACAAGGGAGGTAATTTTTGGGCCAACTTCTGTTGGTGAAAGCGACAAGGCTTCGAGTTCCACAGAGTTGATGTGATCTGAAGATGAGGCTTGTGTAGCTTGAAAGCTGGTCTCTCTCACTAACAGAATATATAATAAAAGATATTATCTCACCCACCTTATCCATCTGATTAATTATAGTAATTTTAAAATATAATGGAACCCATCTTACAGCATAAGCTAAAATCTGTTGCCTGGAATATTTTGTAATTATTTTAACTTCTCAAGGTTTGAACTGCTATTCTGACACTGTGCCTAGGCTCACACTTTATCTTTTAAAATTTCCACCTGCTTAAGAGATTTTAACTTAGTTTGTGCAGTCACTGCACAATAGTTGCATTATTGTAAATTAGTCCACTTGTCAAATACAAAACTGATTCAGATTTCCTTATATCTCTCTGCTACATCTACTGTAGCATCTTGTCTGTCAATCATATGATTTTCCGTCATATGAATGCCAGTTGACATGCCTGTCAGCCATATCAATTCTTACAAATATTCCACGTTTCAGGAAATCTGATTCAGTGTTACAAAACACTGCAGGAGAAAGGAATATTTGGTTAAATCGTAATGCTAGCACCCACATATCTAAAATGGAAATCTTTTGTCTTGGATATTTCCAATTTTCAGAGCTATTGTGCAACAGTTATTTCACAATGTTTGTTTCCTAGAGCTCTGTCAACTTACTTTTGAAATGAATCATTTCTCCACAGTTTCATTGACGTGATTGACTTGAATTTTAAATGTGATCTAGGAGGAGAAATTCTCTTTACAGTGTGCCAGAGGAACTTGGACCCCAGCTGGGAATAGTGCAGAACTGAAACTCACACCTGAATTATATCATAATATGGGGAAATTCCATACTATACACTGTATGACATATAGAGTATTGACTGTGAATGCACCAAGAGTGTAATTCACTTATCTTGCATAATGTTTAAGTAATAAGGCTCTCTGTGGAAGAAATACTGGTAGACTGGGGAGGTAAAATCTACCACTCCAACACAGAGCCAGGATTCAGGGCTGCTGTATGTTGCACTCCACCCATAGCGGCTACTCCAGGCTATGAGCTGGAGCAGTGATTCTATCTCCCCTGTACTTACATGCACAGAGTTTGTGGGCCACTAGATCTATTGCCAGTACACGTCGCATGACTCCTGACCCTGTACCTGTCCAATCACAGACCTTTGATTTGATATAGGCAGGGACTATGCAGAAATACGCAGGCAACCCCTGTGGCAGTGCTTAAAGTGGGATGAATGCCTCATGCTGGTTCTACACTCCACAGGTGAACTTCACCCCAAAATAAGTCACTGCATTCTCAAATGCTTCAAAAATCTAAAGATGACCCCTATATATCTTGTCCTTTATCTTCTGACACCAGTAAAGCTCATTTACTTCAACAGAAACATAGGTGGGGGTACTTAGCACAAGTATAGTTCTTTTAATCTCCAAAACTCTCTATCAATATTAATTTGTTAATTCTCCCAAAAGTCCTTGGGAGAGGTGGCAGGTTCTAGTTCAGGATTATTACTCCCTGTTACATTGAGTTACTTTGATATGTTGGCATTTCACATTTACACCATAGTATGAACTTGTCAAAATGAATCAAACTTAAGAGGGTACAGGGCAAGCTGAACACTTGGATTTAAGTAAAGAGACAAGAGACCATAAGAAAAAAGTTCTTTTTTCTTAATGAACATTTCCAGTTAAACCCCATTAATAGAGGGTCTGATTAAAGAATCCTTATTCACCATCGTAAACAATTAATCATATGAGTAGTCCCATTAAAGTTAAACTATTGTATTAAAAGAAAACGAAAATAATTTTAAAATAGAAGAAATATCCTACATACAGATGTTTGATGTCTGTCATAATAGGGAAGAATAAAATTACCAGTAATCACACTTTTTGTTAATTCAAAATGTTCCATCAAAATCCAAAGACAGTCTACAGCAGTTAGACTGGTAAATTTATCAGCTGTTACTGCTCTGGATTCATCATATGTACTATTATATCCTGATTATGATTTCCTCCAAAGATGACTGAAACCTTCTTTCCTAGGATTTGATCAGAGAGATTTAATGTCTCAAGTTACCAAAAGGATCTGTATTATCTAGTTTGAACAACAGTAGAAATACATCAAATACTGTAAATTATTGCTTAACAAAGAATTGTGACAGTCCTGATAAAAGAAATAGAAGATTCCATTTTGATTATGTTTCAAGAAACATTGCTATCATTTTTATCCTGCAAACTCTCCTTATAATGCAGCAAAAATATTCTCTTTGAAAATAAGGTGGAAATTCAACAGGAATTTTACTATTTTATTCTTCTTCCTATTTATTATTGCTAGGGGTAAGAAGATTGGACATGATGTAGATTTTTTGATTACCAGTCCAGGACTAAGACAAGAGGAAGACGTTTTACATAAAGTGATTGACTTATGGAAAAAGCAGGTATGAAGCAAATAATATTTGGATACAAAAGAATTTCGGTAACAGCACTGGATTCAGGACTGTAAATTGATGTAGAGATAGGTGATGAGTGCTTTAGAAATGCTTATGATACTAATATTTAACTCTCTAGGAAGGATTTGAATATTAGATGGTGCAGGTACCTCAAATTGTTTTAGGTCAACAAATATGGCCCCTGGGAATAATCAATCTACTTCTCTTTACATTCAGTGCTAGTAAAAATATCTCTATAAATTTAATTTCTGTACTGTTCAAAGGGATTGATTACATGTCAAGCACATTCTTTGTTGTCTTTCATATGAAATGTAATATTATTTGTATCTGGAGGACATATTGCTTTCAGAGTCACTTTTCTTGGCATTAAATTGGAAATCATTTTGCTTCATGTAAAAGGGCAACTCTCTTCGGGAGGTGAGTTGTGAAAAGCCCAGAAGCTAAGCAAGACTGGCTTTTAGTTCAGTTGGTAGGGAAAGGATAATTTTTAATCAGTTCTGGATTTACATGTATTTTTCAATGTGTTAATGAGGAAAGACATCAAAAGTTTGAATGGTTTGGAAAAGCATCCAAACAGACAGATACCTATGAAGTTCCAGAGGGGTAGCCATGTTAGTCTGTATACAGCAAAAACAACGAGAGTCCTGTAGCACCTTAAAGACTAACAAATTCCTGCGCGCATAAGCTTTTGTGGGCTGCAACCCACTTCGTCAGATGCATGAAATGGAAATCACAGATAGGAGGTATATATATACATCCCAGGGTAAGAAACAACAATGGGGAGGGCAAGTGCTAACAAAGTCAATTCAGTTAGATTAGATGAGGCCTATTTACAACTGTTGATAAGAAGGTGAGAATGTGTGAACAGTGACAATTACTTCTTGTAATGAGATAACCATTCCAAGTCCACAAACAGTGCTTCTAATTCCCCACACTGGTTATTAAGAAGCCAAAACAAAAATATACACAGCCCCCTTAACTGCATTTCAGTCTCTGGCTCCCAATCAGCTACTAGGTCCTGTAAAGAGAATAGTTATTTAAAACTCTATGCTTTTTACCAGAAAGGTTTCTCCTGACCCCAAAGGGTCAGCCACAGTACCAGATCAATATAAGTTTGGCTCTTACCCAAAATACCATACTGCTAGCCAATCCTTTAGTAACTAAAACTAAAGGTTTATTATAACACTAACCCAGGAACCTATCCCTGCAACAAACTCCGTTGCCAACTCTGCCCGCACATCAACTCTAGTGACACCATCACAGGTCCTAACCACATCAGCCACCCCATCAGGAGCTCATTAGCCTGCACATCTACTAATGTAATATATGCCATCATCAGGAATCCAGGAGAGCTGGCTGTATTTTAAAGAAACATTATTGAGGGCACAGGAACAAACCATCCTGATGTGCAGAAAGAATAGCAAATACGGTAGGCATCCAGCTTGGCTTAACAAAGAAGTCTTTGGTGAACTTAAACACAAAAAAGAAGCTTACAAGAAGTGGAAGCTTGGTCAGATGACTAGGGAGGAGTATAAAAATGCTGCTCGAACATGCAGGAATGAAATCAGGAAGGCCAAATCACAAGTGGAGTTGCAGCTAGCAAGAGACATGAAGGAGAACAAGAAGGGTTTCTACAGGTATGTTACCAACAAGAGGAAGATTAAGGAAAGTGTGGGCCCCTTACAGAATGGGGGAGGCAACCTAGTGACAGAGGATGTGGAGAAAGCTGAGGTACTCAATGCCTTTTTTGCCTCTGTCTTCACAGACAAGGTCAGCTCCCAGACTACTGCACTGGGCGGCACAGAATGGGAAGGAGGTGAACATCCCGCAGCACTGAAGGAACAGGTCCAAGACTATTTAGAAATATTGGACATAAACAAGTCCATGGGGCCAGATGCAATGCACCCGAGGGTGCTGAGGGAGTTGGCTGATGTGATTTCAGAACCATTGGCTATTATCTTTGAAAGCTCGTGGCAATTGGGGGAGGTCCCTGATGACTGGAAAAAAGCAAATATAGTGCCCATCCTCAAGAAAGGTAGGAAAGAGGATCCAGGGAACTACAGATCGGTCAGCCTCACTTCGATCCCTGGAAAATTCATGGAGCAGGTCCTCAAGGAATCCATTTGAAGGCATTTGGAAGAGAGGAAGGTGATCAAGAACAGTCAACATGGATTCACCAAGGGCAAGTCATGCCTGACCAACCTGATTGCTTTCTATGAAGAAGTGACTGGCTCTGTGGATGTGGGGAAAGTGGTGGACGTGATATACCTTGACTTTAGCAAAGCTTTTGATATGGTCTCTCACAGTATTCTTATCAGCAAGTTAAAGAAGTATGGGTTGGATGAATGGACTATAAAATGGATAGAGAACTGGCTAGAGCATAGGGCACAACGAGTAGTGATCAATAGCTCCATATCTAACTGGCAGCCGGTCACAAGCGGAGTGCCCCAGGGGTCGGTGCTGGGGCTGGTTTTGTTCAACATCTTCATTAATGATCTAGAGGATGGGGTAGATTGTACCCTCAGCAAGTTTGCAGATGACATTAAGGTAGGGGGAGTGGTAGATACCCTGGAAGGTAGGGATAAGATACAGAAGGACCTAAACAAACTGGAGGACTGGGCCAAAAGAAATCTGATGAGGTTCAACAAGGACAAGTGCAGAGTCCTACACTTTGGATGGAAGAATCCCATGTACAGCTACAGACTGGGGACTGATGAGCTAGGCAGCAGTTCTGCAGAAAAGGACCTGTGGGTTACAGTGGATAAGAAGCTGGATATGAGTCAGCAGTGTGCCCCGGTTGCCAAGAAGGCTAATAGCATATTGGGCTGCATTAGTAGGAGCATTGCCAGCAGATCACGGGAAGTGATTATTCCCCACTATTTGGCATTGGTGAGGCCGCATTTGGAGTATTGTGTCCAGTTTTGGGCCCTCCGCTACAAAAAGGATGTGGACAAGTTGGAGAGAGTCCAGCGGAGGCCAACAAAAATGATTAGGGGGCCGGAGCACAAGACTTATGAGGAGAGGCTGAGAGGGAACTGGGCTTGTTTAGTCTGCAGAAGAGAAGAATGAGGGGAGATTTGATAGCAGCCTTTAACTACCTGAATGGGGGTTCCAGGGAGGATGGAGCTAGGTGTTCTCAGTGGTGGCAGATGACAGAACAAGGAGCAACGGTCTCAAATTGCAGTGGGGGAAATCTAGTTTGGACATCAGGAAAAAGTTTTTTACTAGGATGGTGGTGAAGCACTGGAATGGGTTACCTAGGGAGGTGGTGGAATCTCCATCTTTAGAGGTTTTTAGGCTGTGGCTTGACAAATCCCTGGCTGGGATGATTTAGCTGAGGTTAGTCCTCCTTTGAGCAGGGAGTTGCACTAGATGACCTCCTGAGGTCCCTTCCAACTCTATGATTCTATGTGCCAGCAATGCCCTTCTGCCATGTACATTGGCCAAACCAGACTGTCACTACGCAAAAGAATAAATGGACACAAATCAGACATAAAAAATGGTAACATCCATAAACCAGTAGGAGAGCACTTCAATCTCCCAGGACACTGTAACTGACTTGAAAGTTGCCATACTTCTACAAAAAAAACCTTGAAAAACAGACTTCAGCGAGAAACTGCAGAGCTGGAACTCATATGCAAACTTGACACCATCAGACTGGGTCTGAACAGGGACTTGGAATGGTTCTCTCATTACAAGAGTTAATTGTCACTGTTCACACATTCTCACCTTCTAATCAACGGTTGTGAATAGGCCTCATCTACTCTAACTGAATTGATGTTAGCACTTGCCCTCCCCATTGTTGTTTCTTACCCTGGGATGTATATATATACCTCCTATCTGTGATTTTCATTTCATGCATCTGACGAAGTGGGTTGCAGCCCAAGAAAGCTTATGCCCGCAGGAATTTGTTGGTCTTTAAGGTGCTACAGGAATCTCGTTGTTCATACCTATGAAGGAGGTTCAGAGCTTTTGAGCAGACCAAACGCTAACCTAGCAACTTCCTCTGTAGATCCTCGATCCTTCTCCATGGTGTCACAACACAGCCCCAGCTCCCTTCCTCCAGTCAACTTCTAGGCTCTGAAGAAATTCTAAGCCTCCCTTCGGAGTCCTGGGCTTCCACCTTAGTTATGCACAATATATTAATGGGGC
Organism: Emydura macquarii macquarii; assembly: GCF_026122565.2. Lineage (NCBI taxonomy): Eukaryota > Metazoa > Chordata > Testudines > Chelidae > Emydura > Emydura macquarii. Next base: position 23,778,906 of record NW_027131527.1, read on the forward strand.
AGCTCCTCAGTGGGTGTAAATTGCCTTAGCTCCACTGAAATCAATGGAGGATCTGTGAGAATCATCTGAGGATCTGTGCTATTATTACTGATTTATTTATTTAAAGCTTTTTTCATGGGACCCCACTCACTTTATACTGGGCAAAGCACACTGTCTTCAGTGCAGCTGTCTTTAGACTTTAAACAGGATCCGTGGGATGGCTCTCCAGGGCTATATAGCTAATGTCAGACTGAAAAATGTGCCATGCCTCCAGCTGGGGCAAGAGTCTGAATACCGGGAGTGCAGCCCTTCATCCCCCCACGAAACTCCCCACCGTACCCCTCTTAAACTAATGGGAGCAATGCTTATAATCAGTGGAATTAGTCAACCATGAAGTGGTCAGTGCAGTTCACCCTGTGTTGCTTTACTTAAACTGTGGGATAAGGAATTGAAAATAGAAAGCTGTATTTTTTTAAAAAAGAGATAAAACTAGGCAGATGAAAGAGCAGTGAGAGCAGGGAGAGGATGGTAAGTAAAGAAAGGATGAGGGGGTTGATAAATGGATCAGGTTTCAGTTGGGAGAAGCCAAGAGAGCAAAGAAATGGAGGAAATAGCAGATAGAGGTGGTGGTAGTGGCAAGGTGCAAGGTGGCGAAAAGATCCAAGCCTAAATAGACTGGGGATCAATTTAAGGTGATAGGCAGAGAGTCCTCTTCCCCGTCCCACCAAGGAATTCCTGTTTATAGTATATAAACCTGCTGCCGGCACCGCTGGTTATGCTGCTTGAACTCAGCGCTGTGTCACTTCTAATATGCATCCTCCTACTGTCAATGCTGGAGAAATTGGCTGCCAGCAAAATCAAAATGCAAAAACAAAGAGAGGAATTATACTCCTTCTGCTTTTTTTATTACCTTAGATTTATAAAAAAAAATTGTAAAGTGCTTTTATACCCTTTGACAGTAAACCTGTCTGCCTCCTCGCTGCTTTCCTACTTTTGTGCTACTGCTTCAAAGCTCAGATGCATCAAAGAACGTCACTAAGGTCATGATGTTGACTTTCTTTCAGCTGCTTTTAGTGAAGGATTCTGCAATGTTTAACTTGTAAACTATGAAAAATCTAATTTAAATAGTTTAGAAGGAGCTTTTCCTTCGTTGAAAAGTTTAGTGTTGCAGAATTCTTCTACTGAAAGCTGATGAAAAACTAAGTGGGTAAGTCAACACCATAGTGCTCTTTGATGCAGCAGCATCACGGATAAGTGGGTCTAGAAACAGAAGATACGTCTCCTCTGAGCTTCAAAGTGGAATGGTAAATGAAAAAGCGGCAGTGCGGGAGACAAGTTATCTTTTAATAGTTCAATAATGCTCTAAAAATGAAGTAAGTGTGCTTCAAAGGCCATGTAAAATGACTTCCCCTGTGGGTTGCAGTTTGAAAGTCTCTGGGCTAGTAGTTTCTTAGCCATATGTGCCAATATAACTTTTTAATGCATTTACTGTGTATAGTGTTTTCTATTTTTATTTTTTGACAACGGCGTAGCTAAATATATTTCTGTTCATGTTATCAAATATATACCTGTGACATGACAGAGATAACATTGCTGTGAGAATATTAACTTTTGCATTCTCTCACTTTGCATTTTTAACTGTACACTTAACACTGCATTAAAATAGCTTGGCATTAATTTCCTTGGTTTTTTTTGTTTTTGTTTTTTTGAGAAAGAGAAAAAATAATCTGCCTGTGCTTAATCATCTTAGCATTTGAATGGTCCAAATCAGACACTAACATTCACACCTTATTGATGGAATGGATAGGAAAGGTCTCATTGAAGTGAATGGCAGGGAGCTAAATGACAGGGCTAAATTCTGTATACCTTTGCTCACTACTGGAGACAGTTCTTCGGAGATCTGATTTAAAAGGGCAACAGCATATTTTTTACCCCACGGTGGCTCTATTTTGGCAATGGAAAAAAATAGTTTGGTTGAAATGAAAGCTCAGAATTTGCAGAATCAACTTGTAAATTTCCCATACCAATACTTTCCCCCTGTTCTTGAAGATAAGGCTGTGGTTTCTTGTTGTGTGTGTACACCTGAGACCGTTACAATCTCTCTCATGCAAATTGTCCTAACAGCAGACTAAGAACAGCAACACTTATGCCTTTCAGGCTAAAATGGGAGAATAGAATTATGCCAGTTTCCACCACCTGAGGATCATGTCTGATATGTGATGTCACAAACGGGTTGAACTTCATTAGGCTCTCCTTAAAATTAATCTAAGTGTCTACAGTGCATGCTCAGAAGTGATACATTTAATATTGTCCCAGACTTCCACCTCGTCCCCCCAATGTGATCGTGGATTTACTCCAAAATGAGCACTAATGTGAGGTGCCAAAATTCAACTCATTTAAAAATGTGTGGTAAATTTTTTTTTTATGTGGAAAAATTGTTCTACCCATCCTCCAACTACAACTTTCCATAAAATCCTTACTTGGTTTTTAAAGTGCTGCAAATCTGTGTGATAAAATGCCTATGTTAATCTTCATTTAAAAATCTAAACCTGTAAATAAGGACTAAAGAAATATACTGAATTTAGGTCAAAGAACTGGTGTTTGCAGAAAGCTGCAGATGCACTAATTTACACGGTGTAATGTAAATGTGCTGTTTTAAACCAGCAATATCCAGAGTTTTGCTAGAGCTTCATGGCTGACTGCACTCTTTAACAGTCTTTTTTTTTTTTTTGAACCTAGAGAAATGCTGTTTCAGCTGCATTTTATGGAGCAATGGCAATGTCCAGTGCCTAATCAAATTAAGTTAATCGGAAACATTATCCCAGTGGATGTGTCCTGGGCCTTGATTCCTGTTTAAAAGTGGCATTCTGGCTTTTAAATCAGATTTCAACTGCTTGCTGAGTCAGCACTTGTATAATTGTTGTCTAATTCCCTTTTTTTATGTTAAAGTAGCTATTTGCAGCGTGGGACATCTTAACATATTCTTCCTATTAACTTTTACAAATTGCTAAACCATTTAACTATGGAAAAGCAATAAATAATCTAGAGATGTGTAGTCCTGAAATAGCCTCTTGGTCACACTTGCTACCCAACACTATCTGGGGATACTTAATATATATTCAGTGTAGGACATAGCCCCGTCGGCAAGGGAAAAGAGTGCTCTATAGCAGAGCTCCAGCACTGTATTACAGCTCTACAATTGCCTGATGGAAACCAAAGTGAGCTAAGGAATGTTTTCTTGAAATGCCTAACAGGAGAATAGGGAGCAGAAGATCAGACAAGAAAGACCCCTCACTTAAATCCCAGGCAGTAGCTATACCCACAGGACATTTCCTGTCTTTTAAAACAGCTTGGGGAGCCTTTTATTAGAGAGCTACTTGAAGTTTTTCCCAAGAAAACCAATAGGATGCAGGCTAGAAATCACATTTCAGAACCTAGAAAGCAAGGCTGAAACCCTAGCAAATAATCTCAGTATGGTGGATAATAAACTGGGATGAATGGAAACTAAAACTAAATGAAAACATGTGGAGAAAGCCGAAAGAATATGGCAATGGAGGTCACTGATAGAAAGAAAATGATGACATGGGGGTATGGGCTGATGAGAAGGCAAAGTAACTTAAAAACCAAATTCGTGCCAAGAATGGGCATGCCATCTGAGTGTTTTCAGGTTGTGGAAGGTGTCTCAGAAAATGTTAAAGATGACCTACTGTATATAGTGCATTGCTATACTAGTATAGGTCTTACACCATCTCCTTTCTGAAAACCCTGACAGGTACTGCCACTGTCCATCTCCGAGGCTGACAGCTCTGTTTGGAAGCTGTCAGCCAGGACTATACCCTGGACAATGCAGACCTATTCAGTCTTCCCAGACGCATGACAACTGGGAATGCACCAATCCCCACCTAGGAGTGACTGCCTGACATCAACTCCAAAATGTTTGGGTTGGGAGAGTGGGCAGAGTAGCATACATTGCCTAGTGATCACAGGGCAGGATTTGACAGCCACTGAGTACCATCTTGGTCACCTCTAATGATCTCCCTCTCATGATCTGTTAAGATCTCCCCAACAGCTATGCAGCCCAGTCAATAACAGCTGATCTGTTGGGCTTCATGTTGTCAATATGCTGAGATTTGGCCTCTGGTGTACAGCACTGTGGCAGCTGTAACAACTACATAGGAGTTTTGTAAGACTACCTGGAAACTCTGAATTTCTAGCAAAATCAAAAGCAATAATTAACTTTAATTATTAACAGTGCTTTCTTTTTAGGGCTTGCTTTTGTACTATGATCTCATTGCATCAACATTTGAACAGGCAAAACTACCAAGCAGAAAAGTTGATGCTTTTGATCACTTCCAGAAATGCTTTGCAATTTTAAAATTACATCAGCAAAGAGTGGACACCAGCAGTTGTTCTACATCAAAAGAATCTGATAAGGCAGAAGTCAAAGACTGGAAGGCAATTCGTGTGGATCTGGTTGTAAGCCCCTTTGAACAATATGCCTATGCTCTGTTAGGTTGGACTGGCTCCAGGGTAAGTAATCTCATGACATTTTTTCTTTGAGCTACTAATCTATTTTTGTTGTTGTGAGACTTGTTCAGAGTTGGTGGACTTTTAAAAAAATTTCCTCTCTCCACATTTTTCTATGATCTTCTTAACCTATCATTAGTCCACTATCCTAGTTTATGATGACAGAGACATCACAGACATTTATATATTTGTCTACTAAAAGAGTTAACATCTCTTTTTCTTGAAGTTTAATTTCTAGGAACCATGAGCCAGATTTGTGGCATGTCTACAGCCCCTTTCTGCCACTCTAGCATTGTCAAGGATTTAACTGGCCATCTGGGCAAAGGGGAATTCCTCAGGTGGCAAAGACATTATCGTTTAATAATTCTTTTATAACTTTAAAATAAAATAATTTATTTTTGGTATTGGTAGTTGATCTTGTGATTAATAGTTACTTTGCTAATTGATAACTAGTACTGTAATTGGTGGTGCAATGAGTATAATATAAAATTTTAAAAAATACAAAAATAATGAAATAATAAAATATAAATTTCAAAATGAAAATGTCGTTTCAGAATTTTTACATTCTGAAAACATTTTCTTTCAATGTTTCAAAACATTTTTTAATGAAATTTTGCCAAAATCAGCATGGTCCAATAAGTCGTCATTTTCTGATGGAGAAGTTTCCCATTGGAAAGTATTTGACTAACTCTGCTTATACTAGGGCTTGTCTACACTTACCTCGGAGATTCGGCGACAGTCGACCGGAGTCATGCAAGCTACGCAAAAAACTTGCGTAACTCCCGTCGACTTCTCTGCTTCTGTTCTGCGCTCCGTCTTCACTGCACTGCGCCGACGGGAACCGCATTCTCGTCAACGCAGCGCTATGCCACGTGAGAAGGTGGTCTTACTATGTTGATTTCTGGATCGACTGAGCGGGTCTTCACTGACTGCTCAGTCGATCCAGAGAAGTCGATCTGATGGCGGCGACTTTGCTGCCGTCAGTGTAGACATAGCCCTAGTATAAAGAGCCCTTTTCACCATATGGGGTTGGGGAGACACAGCAGGGAGTTGCTTATAAAGCTGATTTGCAGGGCTGGCCTCAGCCTCCAAATGATTTAGAGCAGCTACTGGACTGCTCTAAATTGTGCCACCGATACAAAGTCCTTAATGGTCTTCAAACAATGCTCCACTGCTTCCCAACTCCTCCATATCTCTGACAAGCCCGCTGCCTCCTTCCCCTGACACACTCCTTACACCAGGCTGGTAGTAGGACGCACTGGTGCAGGAGCCAGCTGCAGTACACTTGTATCAGCAAGGAGTTCCCCTCTGACAGATGAAGTCTCTGCTGGGCTGTGTGTGTGTGTGTGTGTGTGTGTGTGTGTGTGTGTGTGTGTGTGTGTGTGTGTGTGTGTGTGTGTGTGTGTGTGTGTGTGTGTGTGTGTGTGTGTGTGTGTGTGTGTGTCCTTTATGGTTCCAGTGATGCCAGTGGTGAAAAGGGATTGTAATGCAGGACACAATCTGGCTCAATGTCCCCAGGGGATTCATGATTATATTATTTCAGTTTTACTTCCGTAGCTGTGTCCATGCTGTAAGTGCTAAGCAGGGCTAGGGGTGTTCAGGAATTCTGTAGTGAGATATGTGCTGTGCTAACTTACTTCTGTCTAGTAGAAGTTCAGCACAGAGATAACTTTACCATAGAAAATACCTACTTTTCCCCTTCCATGGTCTGCATTTTTCACTCAAAAGCCTCTTTTGCTCCTATGTAAAACATAAAAAGAAATTCAGTAGTTTATTAAAGAAAAATATGACTGACTGATGGATTCCTCTTCTATTAACCATTTTACAAACCTTTTCAGAAAAGGCATTTGAAACACCAAATTATTTCCTTTGCCCACTTGTAAATCCTAATTCTAATTTCCTAACCCTTTTTATCCAACCTTTGAGATCTTAAATTAACCTTCTGTTTTGGGTTTATAAATTGTATTTCATAGGTTCATAGATTCCAAGGACAGAAGGAACCATTATAATTATCTAGTCTGACCTCCAGTATAACACAGGCCATAGAACTTCCCCAAAATAATTCCTAGAGCAGGTCTTTAAAAAAAAACCAAAACCAAAACACTGCAAAAAACGCTTGATTTAAAAATGATCAATGTTGGAGAATCCACCATGACCCTTGGTAAATTGTTCCAGTAGTTAAGTACCCTCACTGTTAAAACTTTGTGTTATTTGTGTAGCTTCAACTTCCAGCCATTGGATCATGTTATATACCTTTCGCTACTAAACTGAAAAGCCCATTGTTAAATATTTGTTCCCCATTTAGATATTTACAGACTGCAATCAAGTCAGCCCTTAACCTTCTCTTTCTGAACTTGTCAGGTCCTGTAGACTCAGACTCCCTCATGCTCTGGGATTATTTGCCATCTGGGAAGGGCTCTTATAGATTCTAAGATCAGAAGGGACCAATATGATCATCTAGTCTGACCTCCTGCACAATGCAGGCCACAGAACCTCACCCACCCACTCCTGTAATAAGCCTCCAACCTATGACTGAGTTATTAAAGTCCCATGCTACGGAGGAAGGTGAAAACCCCCCAGAGCCTTTGCCAATCTGCCGTGGGGGAAAATTCCTTCCTGACCTCAAATATGGTGATCAGTTAAACCCTGAGCATGTGGGTATGACTCACCAGCCAGACACCCAAAAAAGAATTATCTGTAATAACTCAGAACCCGTCCCATCACAGGCCATTGGCATATTTACCACCAGTAGTCAAAGATCAGTCAATTGCAAAACTAGGCTGTCCCATCATACCATCCCCTCCATACATTTATCAAGCTCTATTTTGAAGCCAGTTAGACTTTTTGCCTCCACTGCTTCCCTTGGAAGGCTATTCCAGAACTTCAGTCCTCTGATGGTTAGAAACCTGCATCTAATTTCAAGTCTAAACTTCCTGATGGACTGTTTATATCCATTAGTTCTTGTGTTCACATTGGCACTGAACTCAAATAATTCCTCTCCCTCCCTGGTATTTATCCCTCTGGTGTATTTATAAAGAGCAATCGTATCTCCCCTCAACTTTCTTTTGGTTAGGTTAAACAAGGCAAGCTCTTTGAGTCTCCTCTCATAAGGCAGGTTTTCATCCTAGTAGCCCTTCTCTGCACCTGTTCCAGTTTGAATTCATCTTTCTTAAACATGGGGGACCAGAACTGCACAAAGTATTCCAGATGAGGTCTCACCAGCACCTTGTATAACGGTACTAACACCTCCCTATCTCTACTTGAAATACTTCCTCTGATGCATCCTAGGACTGCATTAGCTTTTTTCACAGCCACAATACATTGGTGGCTCATAGTCATCCTGTGATCAACCAATAAACCTAGGTCCTTCTCCTATTCTGTCACTTCAAACTGATGCGTCCCCAGCTTATAGCAGAAATTCTTGTTATTACTCCCTAAATGCATGACCTTGCACTTTCCACTATTAAATTTCATCCTATTTCTATTACTCCAGTTTACAAGGTCATCCAGATCTTCCTGTATGATATCCCGATCCTTCTCTGTATTGGCAATACCTCCCCATTTTTTGTCATCCACAAACTTTATTAGCACATTCCCACTTTTTGTGCCAAGGTCAGTAATAAAAAGGTTAAATAAGATTGGTCCCAAGACCGATCCCTGAGGAACTCCACTAGTGACCTCCCTCCAGCCTGACAGTTCACCTTTCAGTATGACCCGTTGTAGTCTCCCCTTTAACCAGTTCCTTATCCACCTTTCAATTTTCATATTAATACCCATCTTTTCCAATTTAACTAATAATTCCCCATGTGGAACTATATCAAATGCCTTACTGAAATCTAGGTAAATTAGATCCACTGCATTCCCTTTGTCTAAAAAGTCTATTATCTTCTCAAAAAAGGAGATCAGTTTGGTCTGGCATGATCTATCTTTTGTAAAGCCATGTTGTAATTTATCCCAATTACCGTTAACTTCGATGTTCTTAACTACTTTTCTCTTTCAAAATTTTTTCCAAGACCTTGCTTACTACTGTGGTCAAACTAACAGGCCTGTAGATACCCAGATCACTTTTTTCCCCTTTCTTAGCAATTCTCCAGTCATACGGTGCAGCCCTTGAGTTTACAGATTAATTAAAAATGCTTGCTAATGGGCTTGCAATTTCATGTGCTAGTTCCTTTTATATTCTTGGATGGAGATTATCCACCCCTCCCCGATTTAGTCCCATTAAACTGTTTGAGTTTGGCTTCTATCTCGGATTTGGTAATTTATACCTCCATATCCTCATTCCCATTAGCCACCCTACCACTATCCGCAAGTTCATCATTAGCCTCATTAAGAACTGCGGCAAAGTATTTGTTTAGATATTCAGCCATGCCTAGATTATCCTTAACCTGCACCCCATCCTCAGTGCTTAGCAGTCCCACTTCTTTCTTTCTTTGTTTTCTTCCTATTTATATGGCTATAGAACCTTTTTACTTTGGTTTTAATTCCCTTTGCAAAGTCCAGCTCTACTTGGCTTTTGGCTTTTCTCACTTTATCTTTACATGTTCTGACCTCCAAGAGTTAGCTTTCCTTGCTCATCTCTCCCATCTTCCAGGGATCATGCTCCTACGCCACATACATTGCACCAAACATGCCTTTGTCAATCACCATGAATCCCTTTAGGCAGATACTGAAGTGCTCTCTAAACTTCTCTACATCAGTGGAAAAGCTGAAAGAAAATATGCTTTTCTTGATTTAGAAAAATGGGGTGGTTTACAAGCAAACTGTAGGAGTCCAGTATGTGCTTAATTTGAAGTATTTCTTGTTGCAATGTTATACCAGTAATAAGGCCAGTAGTATCAGGCAAAGCTAATATGATGTAGTATTGTATGTAAAAATAATGTCCTTCTGAGTGTACTTTCGTTATCGGGCTACCAAAAGACTGAAGTTTAGATCCATTAAATGAAAGAGGTAATGTGCAAATGCCAGTTCATATTTCTGCATGTTACATGTACAATCATGTTGACCTAACAGACATCCTTGTAAATGGTGAGTTTGGCTTTTTCATAGACACACATTTTTTAAAGTAGTTTTAAATGGATCTAATTTACCTGGTACTTTAGTCGGTGAGAATATGAATCTTTGTGCTGCTTATTCAATTTTAAGTTAGACCACACAAGCCTCTGAAAACATTCATTTTATGTAGGTCCTCTTTAGCTGAATCTGTCCAGAATAGGTCTCTCAGCAGAAGATGGTTGTAAATCATGGCATTTTAAAATTCATTCATTTATCATTTGGATTGGTATTCTAACACTTAATGCATTAAGGAACAAAGTGAATATTCATTTTGGTGTGGTATAATTATGTAATTTGTTTTTTATTGTACAGCAGTTTGAACGTGACCTACGAAGATATGCCACTCATGAAAGGAAGATGATGTTGGACAACCATGCCTTATATGATAAGACAAAGGTACAGTTTGCTCTTTGAAATGAAGCTAGAGTGTTATAATTTATAAGGATGTATTTTCAGTTTGTTTCTGATAACCTAGTGCAGTACATTTCAGCTTGCAAATGCCCATTATTTGAAGAATAAAAAATCCCCTTTCCACAGAACCTTTTTTCATATTTATTGCCACTTAAACATAAAGGTTCCTTGGCTGTGGCCAAATTGTGCATGGCTCAGTTCAAGATTGTGGGCTACTCAAAGGTGGCACATGTGCATTTTTCTGATCCTGGGCCATTTCCTGTCACAAGTTAGAGCAGCCTGAAAGCTGCTTTAACTTGCACAGGCTTCACAAGACTTCCAAAAGCACATACACCAGCTAAGGATCACAGGGGAGGCACCAAGCCATACCTCCTTTTTTCCTGCTATGCCTCCTATATGGATCAAAGTGGATATGTGAGGTTAAAGTCACTATAGCAGCTCTACTCCGATAGAGGTGTTCTCAGGTTTAGTGCCACTTTCCAACAGGGCTGTGGCACAACAGACACAGCATAGACCAGAATCAGAATAATTTCTTCTGATCGTTCTGCATGTAGTGTGTGTGGGATGGAGGTGGGTGAGGGACATGCTGAGTCAAGCTAATTATGGATCTCTATATTTTTGATGAACACCAAACTGACAAAATCCCTTTCTTTGAAAACATTTGCCTGTGATCATTTTTTAAAAAACTCCTCTTACCATATTGCAAAATTTTAAGCTACCCTAAAGCAAATATACTGCGATTTGTAATAAAATACAAGACTGCTTAGGAGAGACTGAGACCATTTGAATAATTTTTGTTATAAAAGGCAATGCTTTCCCACTCTTTTCTGCATACTGTGTTAAATTGCTGTGTTTTATTCTTTTTTATATTAATATTCATGAACCCTTTGCACTGGAGGTTACATTGTGGCCCATTGCCTGAAATGTGATGCATGTCAGAGAATCCTATTTTCCAATATCAAGGGGTTATGTCAGGAGAGAACCCTGGATACTTTAATATATTTCCAAAGAGACTTTGACAGGAAAAGGCAGCATTAACACATCAGTTATGAATCAATTACATAGCTTTGCAGATGGGAACAAAAAGAACAGATATTTCCTCTGGGGACTCGTTACAAAGTTACACTGTGAAATTATTCCTCAGCCTTGATTTTTCAAGTGTATGCGTGTACATATTGTATGAATCGTTTTTGTATGCATATATCTATTGGGAGATATTGTACAATTATAAAATTACTGTATTTTTTGAGTTCTGCAAATTTTTGGTGTTGTTTCATGAATCTTTTGTGCGTGTGAGAAATTCCCAAACTGAAAAATGAGAATTTCTTACAACTTTACTGACAACCCTCCTCTGTAGAGTCGGGGGGAAAAAAGGCTATGGAAGGGAAGAGGATTTTAAAATGGTAGCCTAGAAAGAAGATGAATGAATATTCAAATCCCTTAAACCAGTTTTAGGGACAGGTCCTAAACAGAGGTAAATGGACTTAACTCCATTGCTTTCTATACTCCACTTTGATTTCTGGAGCTACAGCGATTTACACTAGCTGGAACCTCAGGCTCCTTCCCTGGAGCCCCCTCACAAGCTCCTGCAGCCCCTTGCTCAGGGACCTTCACAGAACCCTGCCAGCTCTCTATGGTTCCACTCTGAAACTGAGTTTTCTCAGCCCTTTTTACAGAAATCAACCAGCTGGTGGAGGAAGAGAAGTAGGTAATCTGACCCTCGTGTGGCTGTGCCCCCAACTACCCTTAATGGGGAAGCCAAAATGGGCTAGGGCAGCTAACCTGTTCTGCTGCCCGCCAAACTGTGGCTATAGTGCTATTTTTAGCATGTTAGTTCAAGTAGAGCTAGTTCAGGGATGTTTGTCTGACCTGGAAAGTACACCTGCAGCTCCACTGTACACATACCCTAAGAAATGCTTTACTTGGGCAAAAGGGCCATCATCAAGAGCAGCTCTATCATCTCTCTCTGCCGGAGTCATAACTCCATTTGCCTTCACTACATCTGATGTCTATAACTCTAGCATTATCTTTGACTGTAAATTCTTTCTTCTCCTCGTATCTCTCGTGTCTCCAAATCTGCTGCCTCCTTGTTTCTGTCATGTCTCTGTCATCTCAACAACACTGCTTTAGCTTTATCTCCATTGTTAATTCTCATCCATGCCTTCATTTCCCCTCACCTTGACTTCTGCATCTCCCAAAGGCTCAGTTCTGCTGACTCCAGAGTGAGAATAGTGCTGCTGTCCACCTTCTCATATATATTAATAATACCACGGCTGTCACTCAAAGTGAGTGTTTGTTGGCTGGAGTTTAGTGGGCCCAGGGTTCAGGAGCTCTAATGCTCACCTCAGCTTTGAAAGAATTGGTCTGGTCTGGGAGCTTAGTTTAGCTAGAGGACTGTTCCAGCTTTGGATGTCTTAATCAGTCTGGGATTAAAGTTAGCCTACAGACCTGGTCTAAGGTGAGGCCTATTCTATCCTTGAAAGACAGAGTTTTGCCTAGAAGCCTAGCAGAGAGCCACACCAGCCTAGAAGATTTTGTTTAATCTGGAAAAGTCTTTTTCTAACTCTGGGACCATTTACATTAGTTGGGAGCTACATTATCATGAAGTTGCTATAGGGAACTTTTTATAATTTATTTCACTTCCTTTAGGACCTAAAAGTAAAAGTACATTTTTCCTATATATTTAATGCTCCAGAGGTTTTTTTCCTGCCCCTTTCCCCCTTTATGGTAGCTGGGTTTAAAATTTACAATTCACAGTTCTCAGAATACTGTGTGATAAAATGCTACTCCACTAGCTCCCCATTCATTTTAAGATTCAATTTAAAGCCTCCTTACTTGTGTTTTAAAACAGTGCAAGGACTTTTCACCCTACTTCTGCTTCCTTCACTCTGTGTGCCACCTCATCATGTGATCATTGGTGGTCCATTGTTTCTATTCTTGGCTGACCTGTATGAGTGTTTGAGATGATGACACGTTTCTGTTATTAGTAGCTGATATATGTTTGTACTGGTGACTATGGCTATGTCCACAGTATGAGCTGCGGCATGATTCCCCTGCTCATGTACACGTACTTCCAATGGCTTGATGAGGTCTAGCATGAGTATAATTAGCAGTGGCAGCACTCGTAGCTGTAGTGGTGGCATGGCTAAGCCGTGCCAAGTGGAAACCCACCTAAAGCCAGTGGATATGTACTTGGTACGTCTCAGTCATGCCTCTGCTGCCCAAAACCCTTGTTACCATGGCTAAACTGCTATTTATACTCATGCTAACTCTCATCGAGCCACTGCAAGTATGTGTAGATGATCAGGGGAATCACACCCATTGCTTGTAGTGTGGACATATTCTGTGTGTGTATGTGGCCACAGATAGTTATTTTACCTGTAGGCAATCATGGCACATGTTTTCATTCCTATGTGAAGGAAATAAGATAATCTTAAATATTTACGGAAAAGCTCATGCATTTAGGCACAATGGATAAGGACATTTGTGCACAGGATGCCCTTCTGCTGGAAAAAAAGGATGTCATGTGTATTATCTTTTTGAACCCTAAATGCTGGGTCATACCCTATTTCTAAACTTTAGAAACTTCACCAAAATACACAGCAAAATAACTTAGAGCTCCATGTCCATATGTGGAAAGTTTTGCAGATAATGCTTCTTTACTGGTCAGCAAAGAAAAAAAAGAGAGAATAGCTGCTGACATGTGGGGAAGGCTTTCATATGCAGACTGGCTAAATCTCTGGAGATGATCAACTTCACTTGCTCCTGCTTCCATTCTGCACTAAATCTATCATTGCTCTGTACACATGTCTACGTCTGATCAATTTGTAAGCGGGCACAATGCCACATTGACAGACTGGCATGAGTAGGCAGCCAGAAGATCATGCATGTGCATCAAGTGTGTGGCATGGCAGGCGGCAATCCCAGGTGGGAACAGTGGAACAACTCTTAGAATTCATCTTAATTAACTGTAATTAATAGGATGCACCACTAGTCTTCCGATCAATCCCTAGATTGGATTAACTTTTAAAAAGAGCAACATACGGGTGAAAAAAGATACAGGATTTATATACTTGAAATGGAGTGAGAATTGCATGAAGTGAGGGTAGTATAAATTGTAGTAAGAAGGTTTGGAGAAGAAGGATGGTCCAGTGATTCGGGCAGTAGCCTGGGACTTGGGGACCTTTGCTCCACCTCAGACTTCATATGTGATCTCAGGCAAGTCGCGTAGTTTCTCTGTGCCTCAGACCCCCATCTGTAAAATGGGGATAGCAGTACTTCTCTACCTTCCAGAGGTGTTGTGAGGATAAGTGCTAGAGCTGTGTGGAGAATGGTCATTCATTTTCACAGTGGATTTTGACATTTCAAAATTTGGTTTAGTTCCCCTACCCCCAAGTTTTTTAAATTCTCCATGAAAGGGAAAGCGCTAGGTCCCCAACTCAGAGAATGTCCACATGGCAGGCTGCCCAAGAGCTGTGGACCTGGTGAGAAAACCTGGAGTCCCAACTCCAAACAGCCCATGTGGCTGGTGACCTGGAAGCCCAAGCTCCTAAGTGGCTCGCTGAGCTATCAGGAAATGAGGCCAATTTCAAAAGCTGCTTGGTGTCAAACTGTGTCTCTGTGGGATATTATGAGTTTGATAAATTGGCAAATTCTGACAGAAAACTTTTGTCAGAATTTTTCCAGCCAGCTCTAATATTTAATTTTAGTTAACATTTAAGATTGTGAGTTATTTTATTTTATTTAATATTTTATTTAACATCTAAGATTCTGAGTTACTCAGATTCTATGGTAATGGGAGCTATATAAATACCTAACATAGATTGTCCCCCAACATTTTCTTCATGCTGGGTGTAATGTGGAATTACATTCCAGTTATCTTTTCACTATAAAGTTCAGCTGATGGAAACCATGTTCCATGTCCTTCTATGGAGCCAGATACTAGGAACAAATTGTGCCCCAAAATCCACCTCTGCAGTGGGATCCTTAGAAGTGTAATTGGTGCCATTCCACTGCATAACAGGTGTAGGATTTGGGAGACAGGAGTAGTGCGTCCACTGTGCAGGGTAGAGGCCAGTTCCATAAAGGATACCTGTGTACTGTAGCAGTGCACAGGGCATGCACCAATTGTGCAGAATGAGACCTCGGGGAAAGGGCAAAAGGATTTCCTACTGCATGGATTCTCCCGCCCTTTCCTCACTGCCTCATGGAAAGCGCACATTATAGCTGGAGTAGCTTCCGTGAAGCAGCTCCACTGATGCATTTTGATTTGGTGAAGGGAGAAGAATTCCTCCCCTCCATCCACTCTGATCCTCAGCACCAGCAAAGATCCTCAAGTTGGATCCTAAGGACCGGATTCACCCTGAAGCATTTACCTATTTACATATATTTTCAAAATGACTTCTCTGAAAATCATCTATAAATCCATTCATTATTTTCTGCAATTAGAGAAAGTGGAATAAAATATTGTAAATAATCAGAATTGCTTTTTTTGTAAGAGAGCAGCTCGGGTTCCTAATGTGTAATGTATAATATACTGATTAAATTATTAACATATTAATGTTCCTGTAGCTAACACTGAAAGTGTTTTCCCACCCAAGCTCAGAGCTGTTTTTAAAAGTCACTGAAGTAGAAAGTAGTTATTAGTTTTATGTCCTGTGAAAATTTAAGATTGTGGAATAGCAGCCCTAATGATTTCTATTGTTAAAGAAATAGTGGGGGGTAGGGGAGGAGGGAGAAGGGGAGGGAAAATAACACTCCATGCAGAGTACCTGATATGATTGATTGCAGTTTTATATTTAAAAACTATTGTGTGATTTCTGAATTACATAAAATGTTGTTAGTTTCTGAATAACTAGGAGGAGGTTTACATAACTACCTTGAATAGCAAATTCATAAGATGTCCTGAGAACTCTTTAATGGCCCCAATCCAATGAGATGCTGAATGCTAAGCACCTTCACATTCCAGTGACAACTATTCACAGTAGGAATGATTTGCAGCTAAGGTTATAAAGAGAATACTCAGTTTTCTTTGGGGCAAACTCATATAAATATGAAAGAGGGGAATGTGCTCTTTTTTCTTCCAAATTGCAAAGATAGTGCATACAGTACCTGCTATGAATGTTGCACTTAACTTTATTCATGAAAACCCCAATTTAGGAATGCATCCCTACTCAGGAAAGTGCGTAATTGCTTTCTTGAATAGGGAACTAAACAATCTTTTTTCATTTTAGTCCTCTCCCTGAGAGTTTAAAGCTGATATAAACTTCAAGCAGTTATGTGGTTGGTATAATCTACCGAAATAAAATGAATCTAGTGTAAGATAGAAAGTAATGTTTCTCAACTAGAAAAAATTCTAAAAGAACACGAGCACCATATATGACCACTGCATTGTCAGATAGTACCTACTGTTGCGAATTACTGGCCTAATCCTACAAGTAAACTTTTCTTCTAGGACTTTTGAGGGTGACTCACAGACAATGTGTGATTGGAATTTGTGGAAAAGCTATTAAAATGAATATTTTCCCTTTAGAGAACTTAGAAAAAATACTTGTAATAGCAGTGCATGCTAAAATGTCTGCCTATGTAAATAGAAAGCGGTAACATTTCATCTAAAATTGTTGCAGATTCCCAAACTTTCCATAATTACGGTTAAGGAACAGAGGTCTAGGTACTGTTGGGTGCCTAGTGGGTAGGGTAATGATGCTGACTACAGAACTTTATTTAACTGAATTTTAAAAATGTTATACTTGAGTATTAAATCTTCATCTTTTTCAGTCTGCTTGTTGGAAGAGGTTTACGCCAAAGGCAAGAATGAACAATAGGACATAATAGGAAGTTAATAGTATGTTTTTGCCATGATATCTGAGGTTTGTCAACTTTTTTGCAGCTGGTGAACATGACAGAAATCTGTCAGGAGCACTTCTAGTTACTTTCTTTCTATTTTCTAAAGCCAAATTCCCAGTGCAAATATTTCCCTTTTTCTGCTTCCCTCCTCCTCATGTATTTATTGTTTCTTTGAATGTCATGTTTACTTGAGCCAAAGTGGGTGAAAATATATTTTCCCCTCAAGGTTTATATTCAGGGGTGAAATACTGTCCCATTTGAAGTCAATGGGTGTTTTGCTATTGTTTCAGTGGGACCAAGATTTCACCCCAAATCTCTTCTTCCCTTTTTCAAGATATCACTTACATTTGGGGAAAATTAAGGAGACGTTTTGAAAGCAGGCTTCCAAAGGAGGTGCCGTGTGTAAATGAGAGAACAGTATTAGGAAGAGAAATCCCAGTCTAATTATTTGGGAATATTGAGCAGGTTATATATATATATATATATATATATATATATATATATATATATATATATATTAAAAAGTAAATTGATGCTATAGTACCCTGTATTTCCGGAAAACAAAGAATGCATTAGCTATACTTGTTCTTTGGCAAGATACCAAGTAATCTTAATAACATGTATCATTGGAAAGAGCTCAGAAGAGAGATGTTTATGCTACTTACACTTATATACTTAAATATATACAGAATGCATACATTTGTGTTTAGCCATAATGTTAAACATTTTATTTTAGTAGTTTTAAAGTCAGTTTTCTTGGTGTAGCATCTGAGAATGTTTATATCATGCCATCTTTTATTTCAGGGAATGTCTGCAGTGGTTTACTTGCAGAGTTAAACAGATTTTTTTTTATGATTCTTTAAAAACTGGATGTTATAGTCTTATGTTGGCAGATGCTATGCTAAAATTATGAGGATATAAACAGTGAGACAGTCAGCCTTGAGAACATCTTGATGAATTAAACATGCTACAGCTGCAAAGTTTGCTTTAGATGTTTGCAATAATGACTGGATTAAAGATAAAGTAAACATAAAGATCCAGAGTTTATATTGATTTCCAATGTGATCAGTGTCGTTCACATAGTCATTGCTAATATTGAACGCTGAATCATTGTAAACAGATGCACATACTTTCATTTACTAAATGCTTCCAATTCTTTTATCTCTTTTGGCAAAGTAGCAATTACACATATGACTCCGGGGATTAGTTTTTCTTTGCACCTGGTCTTTTTTAGAAATTAAGAACTAAAATAATCTAATTTTTTCTTCCTGCCAGATTAAAAAAAAATCATGCATTTTCTTCCAGATAAGTGCCTTTTAAACAATGTTCTCTCGTTAGTTTAAATGTCTAGTAAATCACATGTGATGAGTCTCAATTACAAAGCCTATGTGTAAATCCACTTGCATACAAAACTAATCAAGTTATTGTGTAAACAGTATTTTAGGCATTTAGCCTTTTATAACAAAAAAGAGATTGCATGTCCAACACAAAAGACAAATGTGAGATGTAACCCGGTCTCCTTTAGTTGGTGTGTTTTCTGAGTAACACAATGAATCCTGGGTTAATACTGAAAGGAAATGGTTTTCAAGTTGTGCAAATATCTGTTCATCCTTAACATTTTGACTATGCTTTCCTTTACTAATGCTAATTTCTAGGGCAACATAGTGCTAATATTTTTGTGGTGCCTTAATTCAATTATTGCTTGATAATTTGTATGCTTAGTTAAATGTATAATAATATAAAGTGAACAGAGCTATACTGCATGAAATCCAGTTATCCATCTACGTACCTTTCTGTTGTTAGTCATTCAAGAACAAACAGAATAGGGCAGCTTAATGTTATTTGACAAAGCAGGGCTACTGTAAATATTATGTTCTTCAGGCAAAACAAAAATAAAGCTAAACTGAAAGACCAAGTAATGTCTAATAATAATTTTCAATGCCTTTATGATAGGAACTAGATTGTCAAAAAACTATATGGGGAAGTAACTGCACAGGTCCTGTTATTTTTAATGGAAATTGCATTCCTCCTGTAAAACAGTTCCCTATTCAACACGTTAAATCTTAGCCCTGGTTGTCAGCTGAGAATTTACAAGTTCCCCTTCTTCTCTTTTTATACCCACAAATAAAACTTTTAAAAGTTCTCCTCCTTCAGGTGCTAATTCAAAATTGGCTTCCTGCATTTGTCGTACAGTGTTTTTCATTGTGAAAGCACTAAAAGGTGGACATCAATTTTTGTTCCTTACATTAAAAATAGCCTTATATGTGGCATCAATATTTTGATTTTATGCAGGATTTTTTTTATTTAATACATAACACTTGATTGTTTTCAAACAAAATTTAATGCAAATGAAAAATATATCTGTCTTCAGATATGTCCATGGATAGTATTAATTTACTCTTGGTATATTATTTTTCAAAATGTTAAATGCCAAGAGTGTTGAAAAACTTTTTTAAACTGGTATTCAGTCTTTGTTTTTCCTTCACTACAAATATGTAGTATTATTTATAGACACAAATAATGTGTACTGTGTGTGCACACAAAGGGGAGGAGAGCTGATTCTTTAACAAAGATGTTTTGTTAATCTGGGATTTAAAATACAGTAACAAGATAAGTACCTGGTATGTTCCAATAGTAGCATGATTAATCTATTTTACACAGTGAATCTACTTCTTGTGATTATTCAGAGATTTAATACAATATCTGTTACTATAGCCATGAACAAAAACTTTCAGCTATAGTATTTCTGACTGAGAGTAGAGGGCATATCTTATGGTAAAATTAAATGAGAATTTATCATTCAGGTTTCTCTTAGTTTCAAAATTTATTCATGCCTAGAATTATGAGAATACTTCCACTGCACTATTTTGCTATTACGCATGATTTTGCTTCTGGGCATTGGTTCGATGGGTGATGCTTGCAATACTGCTTTTTTTTCAATCATGGTTTGCTATAATGCCATTTCAAAGAGTCATTTTTTCCCTCTGATTTATTTGTCATCTTATTTGTAGTTGGATTAGGAATAGATTAGTTCTTATTTTAAAGCAGGCACGGTGATGTGAATATTACTACAAAAATATCAGTTAAACATTAAATTTACATTCCTAGCATAATATAATGTCAAAGGCACTTCTAATGATTTGCCAGTGAAAGTTGTTATTCTGTGAGATATTACTACTGCACTTAATGAAATACTTCATATAACTAATACAATTAGTACTCTGATGGTGATAGTCTTTAATTATCATGGAATTATGTGTATTCATAATTATCTCATTTGTAAGATTCAGAATTAAAGAAATGAATATTTAATAATTGTTTAGGGCCTAGTCTTGGCACATTTTTCTCACTAACTACTATCTTACTATGAAGGTAGTCTCACTGGCTATTAGTGGAGTATAGTATTGTCCTATTCAGGATGAATAAGGGTGGCAAAATCAGAATTAATGTTTCACAAAAAATTTTGAGCTTTCAATATTTGTTTTCATTCCAGAGCAGAACAAAACTGACACCTCTTGAAATTTTTCATGAAAAAAATATGAGGGCAATAGAAATATTTCCGAACAGCCAATAGCCCATCAGTTAGAACACTCAAATAGAATGTGGGAAACCAGGTCCAAGCCCCTGCACTCTCTTATTCAAACCAAGAACTTGAAACTGTATTTCTCACAACCCAGGTGAGTGCCCTAACTACTGGGCTATTGTCTATTCTGTGGTTAGTCTCTGGTTTTGACCAGATATTCCATCTTGAATCTGTAAAACTTTCCAGACTAAATGTTTCTGTGAAAATATTTGGAGTTGAAGCAAATTGACATTTTTTTATACAAAAATGTTTTTTTTTTAAAGTTCCCAATCAACACTAGTCCCTAGAGAGGTCTGCTTTCCATTTTATTAATTCCAGTTTTTCTACCCTGAGAGATAATTGTTGAGTAAGGTTAATTGATTTTTACTATGAATGACAGAATTGTGTCTAGTTTTCACTGATAATTATTTTACTGAGCTTTATTTTTAATTCCTAATTTTTTCTGGTATTGCCAGCATATCCATGGTTTGATGAAAGAATGAGTCATTTAGTTTGCTGAAGAAGGTCTGATTGTGAAGATATTTGGTACAGTCACACCTGACAGGAGGATTTAGCCAGTTGTTACAAAGGTTTAATCACCATTTTATAAAAACAATAACAACTTCCAGAAAGTGCTGTTAAAACTTGCACTTCATGGAAAGTTGGAAGCCACTATTCTATAACTGCTTTACATAATTCTAATTCTAGTCATTTGCAACTAGAGTAAAACTGTGTAAATATCTGTTGAACTTAACTTTGTTGGAGCTCTGACTTGATTATTTTCCACCACAAAACTACAATATCTTAAAAGGAAAAGGAAAAATGGTAACTGGCTACACGTGTAGTGTTTCCAAAGTTCAACCTTCAACTCTGAGAATATTTGAACAATAGAGCTAGAGGAGATCTCACATCTGTCTTCTGAAGAAAATGGAGTCATAGACAGGAAGGGACTTCATAGGTCATCATGTCCAACCATATGTTTTTATGACCAAAACCTGCCATAGAAGTCAATGGGAATGTTATCTGATGGTAGGATTAGGCTCCTCTTTAGTATCTGTTATTATTTAAGGTCTGTACAGGTGCATGGCACCTAAACACCTGCCTCAAGGAGCATGATACTCTAAGGTCCAAATTATGCCTGATAGGTTCTGGTTTAAGTAGAAGGTAGCATGGAGCTGCATCTCCAGGAAAGCAGTGGAAAGAATGTGCTTCAGAGAGGGTTAGTTCCTCTCTAAGCTCTCCAGTTAGACCTGAGGGAGCCATAAACAAATGTTCATAATAATAATATCAGGAAATTTATCCTTATTCTTATCCAGATGTAGTGACCTTTGGATTAGGAAAATATAAACTTAGATATAAACTTGCTGAGACACATGTTTGATCAACAAAGTCTTCCCCCTTCCTCATATCATTTTACTTTCTAGTATTTTACCGTTTTCAAACACTGCTTTCATGTGGTTTCTTTAAGCTATGTACGTTATGCAGCTTCAGAGCTGTTTCACAGGTGCAGCTCATGGCTTAGTTAACAATTTACTGGCATCAGTGAAGGCACTGTTTGGACTGTAGAATTTACTGGTGATGACATGCAAGGAGCAAAACTCAGCTTGACTTTTGGATCGTAGAGTAATTTTGTAGGGATGTATGCAGTGTGTGGTCCTAGGATATTAGACAAGGTTGGTGAGGTAATGTCTTTTTTTGGACAACTTCTGTTGGAGATAGAGACAAGCTTTCAGTCTTACACAGAGCTCTTCTTCAGGTCTGTGAAGGAAGGGAAAAAGCAACTGGTAAAGTGATCATATTGGAGCTGGAAGAGATTGAGACAAAATAAGCCTAACAACCCCACAATGCTATTTTTACAGAGTCACTTTGCAGAGTAGAACCATGCATGCACACCTTTCTTCTAGGATCTAATGAACCCATTCAGATAGAATATGCAGCAGCCTGAATTTTCTGTCCAGTCTGTAACAGAACCCTTCATGAGATGTGTAGAAGTTTGGCTAAACTTTTCCCACTTCCCTCCCCATTATTTATTTTGTGCACCCCTTCATTTCTTGATTTCAGCTGTAAGCAGACGTAAACATGATGAAATGGTGTGAATGTCCAGCCTTACGAGATTCCAGCCTGATTTTATAGATAGTTGAGCCAAGGGGTTGGGAAACATCTGAACTGAACCTCTAAACCTTTTGAAGTTAGACTATCTTCTCTACTTCCTTTTTCTCCTCTTCCCAACTCATTATCTGTGTTTCACTTTGCCTGAATGCTCTCTGTATGAAAGATATACCAATAGAGGCCAGTATTTGTTCCCAATGTAGTAAAATCTGATGTATATAGAAGAATTACTACCTCTTTACTCTTGCTTCACCTGGCTGTGTTTATGGGGCAGTTACATGTAGTTTCCTTTTTTGCTACAGCTGTGCACTATGAGTTTATACCTAATCTGTCATTCAATATTGCCCTTCTCAGTCCAAATTTTTTCTTATTGTGTTCTCTTACTAACATTCTTCCTTTTTGAACTTTTCATCAGTATTGTTTGTTCTTATGTGCTTTTAGGTGGGGAGGAGGGATAGCCAAGTTCCCCAGGCTCCTGAGTCTAGGATAAGCTTAATTGAAATCAATAGTGAACAAGAAAATAATCATTTCAAAGTGCTATTTTGAAACTCATAAAACTTGAATGTCAATAAATGGAATGTCCAATTATTTGTGCAGTGGACTTGTTTGGTTAACATTTTATCACTCAGTCCACATAGCCTGTTGCCTCTGTTCCAAGTGATGCTTTTCTGGAAAGGGGAAGTGTAGCTGATATTGAACATATGTTCTCTCCATCCTTCCTTTCCTCTCTAAGGTACTCCTTCAGAGTCAATCTGTTTAACAGTGGTGCTTGCCTCCTCATATCTAAAATCTCATAGTCAGTTCTATGCATTGGTCTGGGTTGGAACATTACCTTTTATTTGAAGGAACACCATTCTTGCCAGAGGTTGACTTTTCTGTCACCTCAATGTTTAATGGTTTTCAGGCTTGCTCTTGGTTGTGACCCTAAAGGAGACTTGTGATGCAGAACAGGCCTCCCAGGTGAACAGCAGAAGTCAGCTTGCAGGCTTTCAGGAGGCTCATTTGCTAGGGTTCACCAAAAAGCCATGCAGTTAGTTCATTGCAGTCTAATGAAAACAGCTTTCATATTTTTCCCAGTTAATTCGCTTTTAATTATTTTGCAATGACAAAACACGGGTAGCAGTGTAATTTTTGGGCTTGCTTTTGACAAGTGTTTACAAGGAGTGCAGCCATCTGAGATCACATCATGTCATGTATTTTTAACAATTTAGTCTTATCTGCTGCATCTCTTCTGGGAATTTTTTCACTACTGGATACAATGGCCAGTAGTGATACCTTATCTCGTGGGTCATATTTTGCTGTAACTTTTTTGGCTGACCAAGTTTGTGTGAGTAGAAAAGCAGCCTGATTATATTTTCTTTAAAAAAAATTGGAATAGGAATTAAAAAACATCCATATAGAGTTTAAAGCAAGGACTATTGAAAATGTCATATTATTTATTCAGTTGCTCCAAGAGAGAGTCTACAGTAGGGATAGTCAATAGGCGGACTACAGGCCAAATCCGGACTGTCAGAAACCTTTGAATGTTTTTTTATTTAATTATAATTAATTATTCTTTTTATTTAATTATTAATTATTTCATTTATTTTATTTAATTATTTTGCCCTGAGTCTGGACCTTGACTATATCTTGACCAAGAAATCAGGACCTTGACAAAAAATAATTGACTATCCATGGTCTATAGTTTTGTAAAGCCAAATGCATGAACAAACTTTTCTCATTTTCTTGTCCGATCTCCCTTATTTACTCCATGCTACAGTCTCGTCCATGGGAGGCAAATGCATCATTATAACAGTTCCATTCTCACTCACCTTCTCGCTTACATCACAGAACTGACTACATGGCTGCATCACAGATATGGTTAACATGTACATAATGCACTAGGATAGGGCTATCTGAACCCTTTTTCAAATGGGGTGAGGAGAACATAACCTTTCTGGGCCCTTGGGAGTAATGAATTTTCAATGTTTTGCTTTCAAGAAAAAATTTTAAAACAAAAGACTTACATCTTGTTTTCTTTTTTTCTCCATCCTATTTAGAATATCAGAATCCTCTCTGACTAAACTTGAAAATATATTAACCTTATTTCACAATTGTGACTAACCTTGATCTTATACAATCAAGTATAATTTCTTAGGTATTTGTGTCCCTAAAAGTTAGCTCAAATCACTAGCTGATTGTTTGTTTGTACAAATCTGAAGAAAAACTATAAAATAAGTAACATCAGAAATATATTAGTGAGGGGTGAACATCAAGAGTTTTGATTTGGACAAGTATGCAAAATGTGGATACCTATTGGAGCTATATAGATTCTTGATTCTACAAAATGGGGATAATTCTTATAATAGTGATCTCCTTGCAAAATGGCCAGTGCTTCCTTCTTCCAATCACTCCAGAAATGTTCTCAGATCCACCTTTTTTATGACACTCTGGCATTTCCATTTCCAGGCCCTGCTGAAAGTCCAGAGGAAGTAAAATAATAAGAAAATGAGGAATAATTTTAAAAGTGAACCTACCTTGTTTTGAACCACAATAAAGATTTGGTTTGCTTCAAGTCTGAGTACACATGAGGAGGAAAGGGATTATTATTTTACCAGAAACTTTTCACTTGGTGTGGGTGCTGTCAGTTCCACAACCATAGTCTCAAAGCCATCCTTACTTGTGCTCCATTTGTGATTTTCACTCCAAAAAGAAAGTCACACAGAAATCAAGACATTTTTCCTTCCGCTACAAAAACATAACTTCTACATGAGCATTTTTCACTGCTCAGTGGCATATTGTTTTTACTGTACTCTTTTTCCTTGCCTAGTGAATTTGCATATTGTCAATCATGGGAACATTCATTTGGCTCTCAAAATATGAAATAACTGGAATTGCATTAGTGTAACTGGTGTGCATGCACACACACAGGCACACACCAGTTACACTAATGCAAATACCTATATGTTAGGTTTGTGCCCAAGAACTGTTTCTAATTTCTGGTGGGCGAAAATCCTCCCAGCAAAATGGAACCTTCAAATTATTTTTTTTCCACAAAGGGGGCCAAAAGGATGTTGGTTTAATTTTATATGTGAAACTTTTCACTCCATTTTGTTAACTGCTAAGATAATCAAAAAGTGTCTGTTTCTTGGTTTGTTATTATCTTTTGCCCTCCAGCAAATCTCATCTGTGTTTTTACAGAATTTGATATGTAAGCCCAATATTCTCTTTTCCATGAAAGCCTGATATATGAAAAAGAGACCAAGTTCAGGCGTTTGAGAGACTGTTGCTTTCTTTCTTTCTCAATCTTTTGTGAGTTAGAAGAAATTGCTTTAGGCTAATGTCACATATTACATTTAATAACAATATATCAAGCAAAAATGTTATGAACTACAGTTACCTTTTAGAAAAACTTTGACAATGCCTGTCTTCTCAGTTCTTTCAGATAAGTATATTGATAATGGTGACTCTTGCAACTGTTGAAATTTACTTTCCTATGTCCATTATTGACATATCTAAGATTTTTACAGATGTTAAGTGGGCTGAGGCAGCCACTTTGTTGTTGTCATAACCCTAATCTGAGCTTTGTAAAATGTAATTGCTGCAGCAAATCTTTAAAAATACTGGAAAAACTATAACAGAACATAGAGATGTCAATGTTCTTTTGTTGAAGGCAAGCTGTTTTCCAAATATTTTTCCTTTCCAAAAAATGGAATCTCTTTTTAGTCGAATACCTGAATTCATTTGAGGTGATACACAAGTGTGGGTGGGTGTGTATGATCTGAAAATAATTATATATATGTTTTTAAAAATCTCTATATCAAATAAAGAATTCATAGGTGCAGTTTGAGTCTTGTACA
Organism: Emydura macquarii macquarii; assembly: GCF_026122565.2. NCBI lineage: Eukaryota > Metazoa > Chordata > Testudines > Chelidae > Emydura > Emydura macquarii. The sequence goes on from NW_027131527.1 coordinate 23,805,234, forward strand.
CACTGTTCAAGTAAGAAGTTAATCTTTCATCAGGGGGATTTTTTTTTGTATAAGTGGGAGAAAAGAATATTTATCCTGTGCAAAATTCATCAGTCCTTGCACACTGTTCAGTGCTTTAGCTCATTGTTAGTGTATTGCCATAGATGAACACAACAGCAAGTGAAAGATCTTTTATTGGGAAGGTGGAGGACTCTTTCTGAGTCTACTAATACAAATATATCTAAGTACATTTTAGTTTGGAAATAAAACCAACTGCCAACACTGGAAGGGAGAGAGATATGGGAGCCTTGCAGAGGAGAAAGAGAAAAAGAGCTGTGGAAGAGCTGGAGAGATAGCAAGACAGAAATAATGGGAGCTAGCAAGTGAGAAATGAGAGACTCTCAGAAGGCAGGGGAGGGAAGGAGATACTAGGATGAGGGGGAAAAGGGCAGACAGAAACCAGCAGAAAATAGAGAGATGCAACAAGGGGAAAATTTGAGATGGAGTAATCTTCATCCTGGGTCCAGGATGATTTTAGGAAAATTCCATATTTTGGAGAAAAAGGGAAGCCTTTTGTAACAGACTGTTGTAGTTAAAAATAGCAGCTGTCTGAAGCACTTCAGAGTTCTAGAATGTTAGTGTAATCTTCATTCACCAGCGTGTTTCATCAGTAGCCTTGGTGAAGATGGTTTAGTTGGCAGAGACAACCGAAAGGTCAGTTAAACGTGATCTTTATAACTTAGATATCACCTCCATGGTGTTTATGTTTCTGACTTTACCACATTGTAACTTACAATGAACATTGTCGGGTCAGAAATGCCTGCCAGTCAGACATCATACAGTTTGACTGGGACTCCTCCAAAATCTATCTTTTTCCTGACTGGAAAGTTTGATCTTACATCCTAATGTGTTCCAGGAGTAGAAAAAGAACACTCAGATGAAAATAAACTAGTGCCCTAACAAGCTACTTATTTCACTGTGACCCTTTTTACAGCAAAATCATTTCACATTTGAATGCTTAATTTGGCAAGTCCTGAAATGAGCTAAGTATACAATTTTGCCTGTTAAACATGAATGTAGAAAACTCGCCATTTCACCTCTCTTGTTAGCCTTTGGTATTGTTTGCTGTTGGCAGTTACTTAAGTTCCCATTTACCTAGCATAGTAATAATGCTCCACTTGTTTTTCTGCATCCATAGTCATAAGAACATAAGAATGGCCATACTGGCTCAGACCAATGGTCCGTCTAGCCCAGTATCCTGTCTCATGATAATGTATAGTGACGGATGCTTCAGAGGGAATGAACAGAACAGCGCAATTATTGAGTGATCCATCCCCTGTTGTCCAGTCCCAGCTTCTGGCAATCAGAGGTTTAGGGACACCCAGAACATGGGGTTGCATCCCTGACCACAAGGGCTAACAGCCATTGATGGACCTATCCTTCATGAGCTTAGCTAATTTTTTTAACCGACTTATACTTTTTGCCTTCACAACATCCCATGGCAACAATTTCCATAGGTTGACTCTGCGTTATGTGAAGCAGTACTTCCTTATGTTTGTTTTAAACCTGTTGCCTATTCATTTTATTGGGTGACCCCTGGCTCATTTCTTATGTGAAGGGGGTAAATAACACTTCCTTGTTCACTTTCTTCACACCATTTATGATTTTATAGACCTCTATCATATCCACTATTAGTCATCTCTTTTCTAAGATGAACAGTCCCAGTCTTTTTAATCTCTTCTTCTATGGAAGCTGTTCCATACCCCTAATCATTTTTGTTGCCCTTTTCTGTATTTTTTCCAATTCTAATATATCTTTTTTGAGATGGGGTGAACAGAACTGCATGCAGTATTCAAAGTGTGGGCATACCATGGATTTATACAATGCATCATGATTAAAATTAAGATTTTGTCATGGTTATTTTTAGTAAAAGTCACGGACAGATCACAGGCAATAAACAAAAATTCTCTGAGCCCTGACCTGTTTTGTGACTTCACTAAAAATAATGGAGGCAGGGTTGGGGGGGAGGAATCACAGCTGGAGCCCCATGAGGAAGGAGGTGGAAGGCCCGCCTCCCATCAGCTGTTCCACAGTGGCTGGGGAGTGGGGGCTGGCTGCCACCATCAGCTGTTTGGTGGTGGCCTGCAGAGGGGGAACGGGCCACCACCAATCAACTGTTTGGCAGTGAAGAGGGAGCTGGCCCCTAAACAGCTGACGGGGGGACAGTCCAGGCTGCCACCAGACAGCTGATCAGGGGCCATCCCCAGGCCACTGAACAGGTGGGGCCAGCCCAGGCTGTTGCCCTGTTGCCCCCTCCTCATGTTGTCAAACACCTGTTCAGTGACCCGGGGCAGGTGCTGCTCTGGGAGCCCCAGGGTTGACAGCTGCTTCAGCCCTCCCCCAGAAAAAGCCACAGAGGTCCCAGAAAATCACGGAATCTCTGACCTCCACGACAGAATCGTATCTTTAAATATGATATTTTCTGTTTTATTATCTGTCCCTAATGGTTCCTAACATTCTGTTAGCTTTTTTGGTCTGCCACTGCACATTGAGCTGACGTTTTCAGACAACCATCTACAATGACTCCAATTCCCAGACTCCAGTTTTTATTAGGGCATCTTGATTGATTCCACCGGATGACTGTGCTTTGGTTCATGTAGCCCTACTATCTTCAAAGGAGAACTGTAGTGAATGAATAGATAATTTATAGATGTTTATATTTCTGTGGTGAGGATGCTATTTGGATAAGGGAGGGCAGAGAGAGAACAAGTAATCGAACAGCCTTGCACTTTTGCTCTAACCAATCAATCATGGACTAATATTTAAATTGTAGATCTTTGAAGATGTCAGTGTCTTACCCCTGTAACTTGCCATTTAATGCACTAGCCTTTAATGTCTGGATAAGTAGTTTCAAATCTAAAACACTTTAAGGTCTTTGCTTAGTTCTGAATAGTTATTGTAAAGGGTCCAAACTGAGTTAGTATCACAGAAGACACATCCAGCATTAGTAGTAAATTAGTGAGTAAATGACTGTGCAAGATACATTTGAGGTGCATTACAGTATCTCTCACTGTGCTTGGTTTTGCTAGTGCTGTTGTCACCTCATTTTCATCAGGGAAATTCACCTACAAAACTTGTTTGAAAATAGCTCATTTCCAGGCACACTGAGCAGAAGATTCCCAGGTTTATAAATGATGGTCCATCCACTTCTTTTCCTATATATTCATTTGTTATTGTCTTGCTTGCTACCACTGTGATGACTTGAGTAGTGCTGGAGCTTTTTGAGTACACAGTCTGCCTGGTATTTATCATCCAATATACTGAAAATATTTAAAAATAGTAATAATTATACTGCCAATTAAATTTAACTTTTTAATAATCGTAAAATGAATGGAAAATGTGTACTAATTAAGTTAATGTAGGTGGATGTCACACACCACACTCCACATAAAATTTACTGAGTGCAAATCAAGTTTAAATGAGAAAATCACTAAGAACGCTGTACGTGAGAGTTTCTCATTTCAAAATATGCAAGCATTTTGGGATACAAAGGGAAGATTAGAATGAGTTCATTCATGACATTCTCACATACACATCTAAAAGTCAGAGTTAGGCCAAACACTGCATATTCGCTTTGCAATTTATGTAAACAAAAATTTTTTGAGAATAGTCTGTTTTTCCTCCACAGTCTACTCAGTGGAAAAAAAAGTATGTGAGAGCCAGATCTTTTATTGGCCTCAAATCCTAGGGCCTCAAGAGGTCTTGAATCCCAGGTGGCATTCTGCCTCTACCTTCTCCATATTTTATAGATCCCATTGGATGAAACCCAATATTGTGCCCATTGCTTTTTTCCAGGACTAATAGCTTTAGCAGCTAAGCAGCCAATGCTACCATAATGGTAGGGAAATGAGGTATGGGACCAGATGCTCACTCTGAGAAAGATCTTGGCTATATCAGCCAGAGCAAGACAAAGTGTCAGCCTCCCAAATAATTTTGAAGGGTAGTGAGGAAGGGAAGTATATATAGTTTAAAATGAAAGCTGATAGCTTTTTGGTGGCCTATGTGATCCAATGATTTAGATAATGGGTACAGAAAAAAACAGCTGATCATTCCACCAGGTGACTTCTGTTAAGGATTGAGGAATGTAAGTGAGGAATGAATGACAGCTTATTTTGAGGAACTCATTTTCCTGTGCTGTTAGTCTGCCATCTTTTGCAAGCTCTAAATCCACTTTTATTAATTAGAGGATGTCTGTTGGGTGCTATGAAATTGTAAGTGCTAGGTGGTATTTTATGGGTTAAGTTTTGGCACACAAGTTCACCTCTGAACTGCAGAGGTGGGAAACAGTCTGAAGTAAAGGCCTATAGTGAGGGATGTTTAGCTTATGTAAAATTTTCTATTACCTCATTTCTCAGCTCAGTATTTTTACTTTAAAATACTTATAATAATAGTGATATATATACTGGAAGATTTGCATAAAACACATGTGAATTTGTGTCTATTTTGAAGGCTAGCTGAGTGAACACAGGTGACTGGTGAGGGTGTCTTTGCAATGACTACAACCTATTATATATAGAAGGCCAGGTAAAGAATCGTAATCTTATGCCTGGTATTCAAGGACAATACTATATGTTTGTGCCTTAGAAACTGGTATAAGTTACTTTTTAACAGCATAAGTTTGTAAAAGGGTTTAACTAGGTTAGGGAAACTGAAATAATGGGGTTTCTTATAAACTAGACCAATTGAACAGTATCTACGAACTGGTCTTAATTTGTGTAATTTAGAAAGGCCTTTGCTTTTTATTTGTAAAAAAAATATTTTCCACATGGTGTTCTTCACCAATCTGTTTTCTTTGGACTGTTTTACCCGTCTACATTTATTGTATTGGATGAATTGCCCATCGTGTGCTGAGGAACTAGCACGTCTGTATGTATTGGCCTAGTCAAGAGACTGGACAAAAAAGAAAGGTTAATGTTACACAAAAAGGTGCTCTATAAAATGGGAGAAGGAAACCTTTGAGCCATAGATCCTAAAAGATCCAGAATGCTTTATAACTCTTCATGTTATTTGAATGATACATATAACCCCTTCCAAAAATTGCCTCCTGCTTCCAAAAGCAGCATGCTGGGTTGGCCCACTATGATTTATTTAACTAATACTAATTAATGTTACTAATGTTTTTGTGTAACTGATTTCATAGAATTAAATATGAGTTTAAGCAAAGTAATAATAAAAATAGCATGACATCTGACTGAACTTTGGGAGTACTAATTAGGAAATTATCAAATAGTGCTAGCTGAGTTTGTTCCTCCTCTCTGCTTCACTTTTATTAAAGATCTTATTGATCATTAATGCCAAAATGAAAAATAAGAAGTAGCAATTCACAGCAGAAAACATTTGGAAGGCAGATGTTCTGCATTAAGTGTAGTTAATGGTCATGTTTGCAACCACAAATGTAATATTTTCATCCATTGGAATAAGAGAATTGATTAGATAGGAAAAGAGGCGAGAGATACCAGCTGTTTTTTGTAAGTTTAATAGATGATGATGGTTGGGACTGCATCTTGGTTCTGTTGAATATTGGTAGGAAGCTGCAAAAAATTCATAAGGAGGCAGGCAGTTCATTATTTACTTTTCCTCTTCAGCAAAAAGGAGTGGGGAAAAAAGAAAAACCCCAGGGGGAAAAAAGAAACCAAAAAGGAAAAGAACAGTGATGATTGCTGATTGTAATAATCAAATATGCGTCATTGTATTAGCTCAGTACAGACTGACAAAGAGGCAGCATGATAGGTTATGATTTACATTAACGCCACTCATATAACTAAAATAGTTGGCAGATACCAGCTAGAGATTCATTTAGAGACATTGGTTGTAGCTACTAAGAACAGTTGTCAGCATCAACTCCTTGTATTAGAAAATTCTTGTCAGGCAAATGAGATGAGTAGTACTCATAGAAATATCATGCCTATAGGTAGGGTGAAAGAACAAAAATAAAAAAGTGGGATTCTATTGTGCAACAGAAATGGTAAGTACTTTGGGGTCCAGAAGACACAAAGTGCTTCCATTAAAGAGCATCCCTCACAGATGGGCACACATTTAAGAATGCATTTTAGGTTTCTGCAATGATTCATGCATGTTTTGTTTTTTTTTAAATCATCCAAGTCCTGTCCTCCTGCATGGAGTGGGGGAATATAATTATCTTGCCTGCTTTTTGATTTTTTAATTGGACAATCTTAGCACAGTTTGTTAAACTGTGAAAAAATATTATTATACAATCAAAACACAGCTCACTCAGTGATTATGTAAAAATTAATGTTTGATCATCTTAATCTACTGTGAGACAGTGCTGCAGATATGCCATGATCCATTCATGTTTTCCTCCCTCCATTATCCACAAGTGAGTGAAAAAATCCTGCTCGCCTTTTAGAAATAACTCAATCAAGAAAGAGAGAGGAGAAAAGTAGACTGAGGAAAATATGGGTCCTTCCAATTACCACGGTGATCAGAATACTTAGTTGGTTACCTTCTCACATTCTGAATAGTAGTGGATGGTAGGTGCCACTAGGTGTTTGATGCTATTCCTAGAAGTACTGCAGCAGCCCAGAAAGCAGTGCTACCTGGAAATGTGTTGCAGTTTTGGAAGGCTGCACACCTGATGTTTTGTAACTCAGTTGCAGTATACCATTCTCTGGAGAAGAAATATCTGGGATGCCATTATAATACTGGGTGGAGATTTGAGGAATACTTGTGAGTATTCTCATTTTGCTCTCTTCTTACATTTTGTCTTTTCTGGCCTTTCTACAGTTCCCTCTATATGGGAAAGAATATCTTTTTCTAATGAGGCTTTTTTTTGTATCCCTCTCTTATTTCAGAACATGAGATTTAAACTAAATGTAAAAAGTAATGGAACATAATGGGCTTGTGTTTGAAAAGTAGCCTCTGTTATTGCAGATACAATTTTTAACTTACAACTAATATATGATAATTGCAGCTCATTCATACTGTAGTAGATAGATTTCCTACTCTAAATTACGGTAACACCATTGAAATCAATGGATCTCCATCTTTTACACCAGGGCCAGATGCAAAGCCAGTGGAAAGACTGACACTGTTTTCAACGGGCTTTGGATTGGGCCCATAGTGCAATGCAATTGGTACACAAAAGTCCCCAGCAGCAAACCTGTGGAATATGAATCCCAAATAATTGGATTGCATGACTTAACCAAGCAGCTCCCATGCCTAGTAGGACACCAGTGTAGGCAGGTTGCACCAGGGAAGTAGAGACAGACAAAGGTACATGGCTTTAAAGAGATATGGCTATAAAAATGTATTTATACAGTTTCTAAAAATATCTTTATATTCAAAATTATAATATAGTTAATACAGAATAAATACTAATGCTAATGAATGTTAAATAGAATTTATGCTTGCTTGCACAGTAAGATGAGTTTATGCCTCCAGTTCAGAAAAGTGTTATACTCTGTTACACAACAGAGCTGTAATTTGCTCAGAGAGAAAAGACTTAGGTACCTTGAGTGGGTTTGACTGCATAGTGGGGGAACTTTACACAAATAGCTCATTAGCAGGTTGATAATTTTGAAACAGTGAAATGGGAACCACATATCTTTTCCCCTGCTGCATTCACTGGAACTTTAAAGGCTTATAGGTTCATTCTGGCGTGTCTAACGTCTGCCACTTGATTGAGCTCTCATAACCTTTCTAGAACTGTTAAACTGGCTTTCACTCTGTTCTGTGGTCCAGCAAAATAGCTTTTCAGAAAATTGCCAGTTTTATTGATCTGGCTGGTGAAGCTGATCGGTGTCAATGAAATATGGGCCCAACCTGCAAGAATCGGATCCAGATCCTAATTTAAAATACCCCAACAATGGAAGTGTTTGCACTTAGACTTTGATTCAGTTGGCTCCATGGTGAAGGTAGGGCCTAACTGAAATATGGAACCACATTCAAGTTTGGGCGCTCAATTCTCCACTGTGCCTGGGCAAACCGTGGGCACTGGAAAGGGTGGGGCTGACAGGAACCCTCTTGCAGTTCCCTGATTCTGTTTTACCTGGCCCTGGCATGACTTAAAGTTGCAAGGTTTAAATTGTGCTGGTGGTGATAAACCTTCTATGAGCAAAGAACCCAGGTGTGAAGAAGCCTTGTTCTTCCACACTCTCAACCCTTCCCTTTCTTCCCCAGATCTGGTCCTAGTCTTCCCTCGGCCCCCCTGTAGCGCTTCCCTCTATTATGCTGGGGAGCACAGCTGCAGTGGAGGAGGAAATGGTGGTGGGGAGCTGGTTCAGGTACTGACATATTTGCCTCCCCTAGCTTTCCATTGACCAGAGATATGCCCACGTAGGGAAATTCTCCAGTGGGTTTCTCCAGTCAGTTTAAATTCATTTTGCCCTGCATGACCAGAGCAAAGTGAACTTAGTGGACCGGGCAGTCTAGCCCTGGATTTTTAATGGGCCCAAAGTTTGAGGTTGTTCCAATCTGGGGTTCTGGCTGAACCCTTGTCCTACTTCCAAATTCCTCCAAATGATGGGGTTCACACTACTGTATATTTTAATGCTCACTTGCATGGCAAGCTTTGTATCTTTAACTGATATTGCATCACTGTTATGAAAGTTATTTAGCTACTACAAGTGATTATACTTTACCATACCATTTAGCTGTCAGATTTTCTGGTTTTGTTTCTTTAAAGAGTAAATGCTTGCTCCTGTTTTCTGTGCTAGAATGTTATAATACAATATAAAATACCCATATGTAAAAGCAAATGTGAATATTACTGGAACAAGTTTACTGGGGAAAAATTCTAACTGTAGTTGCCTGGTCCCACAAAATTTCCAGCCCAGTTTTTCTGGTACATGGTTCTGATGTTTGGATGTTCTTTGTATAAGTAATGGAAATTAGGAGAACTCTGACCCTGCTGAGTTTTGCCCATAAATAATTAGTGTAACTGTGTGGAACTGGCCTGAACACATTTTTTGAGAATAGTGCTATATTCATATCCATATAACACTGATGAGCTTGTTAGGAGAGTCAAACCATGGAGGAAAACCTTAGCTCTCATTTAAAAAAATTAAGTCCTAATCCTTATGCACTTAGCCTTGAAAATGTAAATCAGTACACAAAGATGTAAACCAGTCACTGAGGTTGAAAGGAACAAGCAGTTTGGCTCCACTTCTGCAGCATAAGGAATCAGTCCGCTAATCCTATCCCACATTCTGAGGTCATCACTTGTGCATATTGATGTGGTAATGGAGAAAGGAGTTCCTTATGGGTGGGAGTGCGAGGGTGGAGGAGGCAAAAAATGAATAACCTAAGTTTCAAAAAGCAAGAGCATTAATTTAAATAATCTTTAACGCTCATATTACCCTTTTTCTCTCCCTTTACAGAGGATATTTCTCAAAGCCAAAAGCGAGGAAGAAATTTTTGCACATCTTGGCTTGGATTACCTTGAACCATGGGAAAGGAATGCGTAAAAAGATTTGCCAATCTATTTTCATCAGTACACAGCTTTGGTATATCTTAGAGTTTTTATTAGTGCCCATCATTCTGAATTTGATATCTGTTACAAGTGCAAATGTGTCTTTATTTATAAAGAAAATTACTGAATCAAATATTAGTTAGAATTCACTATAGATGTTGATGTATATGTGCTCCTAGAAAGAATATCTATTTCAGCCCCTAAAGCTTCTGCTCCTGAATTGCACATGCAGTAGGCAGAGCGTGAATCACTTAGGGTTACCATATTTCAGGGTTCCCCAAAAGTGGACCCTGCTGGGGGGAGGGGTAGCTGGAGAGGAGGAGGAAGAGCTAGAGGGAGAGCACAGTTGAGGGTGCTGGAAGGGATACCTGTGACGGACATACTCACTGGAGGTGGAAAGCAGTATCAATCCCTGTCATGGTGGTAGGCGCAAGCCCGGGACACGCCAACAGCCATCAGTAAACGCCTCCCTGCGTGACCCTCTCCCCAGAGTTGGGAGCTGGGGCCTAGGTGGGCAGGATTTGGCAGCTGTGGCTGCACGGGAATGGACCAATTGGGAAGCAGACCAATCGGCGCTCTTTCTGAGCTGCAATGTCTGCTCTGCAAAAATCCCAGACATTTCCTGTTGTTTGAAAAGTCTGCCTGGACAGAGGACAGAGCCTCAACAAAGAGGCAATGTCTGGGAAAACCTGGACGTATGGTAACCCTAAGTTACTCCAGTCTTATGTTGATAGATTTACACTAAACTCACTGGAATAAAACTATAATGTATTGCAGCAGTGAATCAGGATGAAAATCTATATATATGGCTCAGTTTGTGGCAGACTTGCACTCACCTCAACAACATTTCACTGTTAGTCTGTGACATGATATCTGTTGAATGCCAGATCTGCTCAATTCCAACATCTCAGGAAATGTGCTAGGTATCAATGTCCTGAATTCTATTGATTGTTGGGGAAAATCAGAAAATCAAAAAGGGAAAAAAATGGGTGACACATGGAGCCCCTGCCATCTGATTAGCACAGCCACCACTTCACGCATCTCTACAATTGTCTACAGATCAAGTAACAAGTTTGATAGCACCAATTAGCACCTTCCATCTTAACACCTATCAACACTTTCCAGCACGACTTTACTCCATCTCATCTCTGCCTAGCCTCCCAATAGAGTTTAACATATTGACACACTGAATTACTTTTCTCCTAGACAAGTCTGCTTTCTACATACAGGAAGCACCTTCTAGTGTGTTTGCATCACTCTGCTGATACTTAAGCAGCAATGGGATCTTTCATTCCTAGTGCAAGAGCATAAAAACTCTACAGTTGCTCATCTAAATACAAGTCTTAATTAAAGGCAAAAATTAATCAGAAATTACACTGTAGGATTGTGCCATTACTGCATACTTTATACCACAGAGGAATTATGTAACACCCTGATAGCTGCATAAAGAATTGTTTGCAATTTATAGCTCTAATCTTGCTTGCATATGTATTTCTCTGTTATGTCACCTAGAGGAGAGTGTATGGCAATTGCCAGATCTCCAAACATAGGAGAAAACATGGCATCAGTTTGATCCCCTTTTTCTGTCACTTTTTCCTCAGACTTTTCATCATATGGTACATGGAAAATGAATATATTTCTTGCAAAAAATGACAAGCTGAAATAACTGAGATTCACAGTGAATTAATGAGTTACAAAAATTACTATTATTGAGTGAGGCTCTAATTACTGGAGGAGGTTCACTGATGTCAGTTATGCAGGAGTCAGACTAGATGGTCCCTTCTGGCCTTCAGAGCTATGAAGAAGGTAACAACTGGTATTCACACTTGTATACGAAGAGCAGCTCTCTGGGTTACTACCATAGTGTCCTCCTTTTTGTAACACAGGACAACATACATTTTAGGGAGTGAGCTGGAACACTCAAGGTTGGACTGTACATCAAATGTTTGCAATGGCAGGAGTAAGAAGCTCAGAAGATGGACCTCAGGCAGTGACTAGGCCCAGCTAGTAGAACAAGTGGGGGCAAAGTCAGAAGATGAAGTATGTGCTGTTAGCAAAGGATGTACAAGGGAGCAAGAACAAGCTGTGTAGCTATGAAGCAAGAAGAAAGTATAGGCCCACTGCTCCACTGGGAAGGACTGCAAAAATATGGCAACAGGCCCACTGACAGTAATTCCGAGCCCCGGGCAGAACAGTTAATGCTGCACCCTCCTACCCCCACCATAGAAAGGGATGGCTGAGGTCCGAGTAGGCTTCCACCAGAAGTTTTTACTTATTTATTATGCATCATGCAGGTTCCTGGGTGGCTGAGGTGGTGGTATCTACTCTGCTTCCTGGGTCCCTTGGACTCCCCAGGGAGATTACTGATGAACATGGGAAGCTGAGTAGCAGATACCGCCCCCTCAGCCGTTAGAGAACTTGCATGGTGCATAATAAATAAGCTCGGCTCAGGAGAGGGGCAGAGAGCATGGGGGGGGGGAGGGGCTCAGGGGAAGAAGGGGTGTGTGGAGAAGAGGAGGATACGTATCTATCCTTCCATGCACCTGGGCTCTTTTAAATCTCTGGGCCTCTGAGCAATTGCACCCCTTGCCCCCCTGTCGGTGGGCCTGGTTGGCAAGGAGAATGCTGAAATGCTATATAGTTAATCTGCTTCAGAAAAGGAGAGATCATGAGGGAGAACCAAAAGACTTACAAAGCCAAGTTAAAATAAGAGTAAAATCTATATGTATTTAATAATTTTCTGATAATTTTCAATGACTGTCAAATATCCAGGAATATCTGATATAAAGTTCACAAACAATAAACATGGTTTTATTTCCCACATTTCTTTAGGCATTGTTCTGTTATAGTGACAGATCTATGAAGAAAAAATATTTTTAAAGCAAATTATTACTCCAAACCGTCTCTTTCAATGCTTTTCAAGCTATCCTACCAGAAATGAGCCGTGTCAGGGCATGCCTTACTTAGTCTATTGGTAACAGCACCAGTGGACCAGGAATGAACAATCTATTGTGGAGTAGGAGGAGCTTGTTTATCTCAGTGATTCTCCACAGAAT